>NC_138068.1:4973021-6173021 GCF_964194185.1 Rhinolophus hipposideros | reverse complement strand
TGAAGGAGATGTCAATTAATGGGGGGGGGGAGGGAGAGAGGGGTGGAGGGAGGAATAAGGGAGGGTCAGGCAGGCCTAGACCGGCTCCCCCAGGTGCAACCCATGAGATGCCAATTCAGATGGGGGGGCAGTTTTGTCCTTGAGTGAATGTTTGGTAAACGTTGAGTCAACACGCTGCTTTCCTTGGAGGACTTTTCGGAGCCTTACATATAGTAAACATAATGTAATCACCAAGCGTGGGCTGTAGGATGCAGACTTCTTATTGCAACCTGATATAAGGCAATTTGGCTGCTGCTGGTGGTTGTTGACTCAGTAGCCTCCAGTGATTGAAAGTAGGTAGGTGCAGGCAGTTCTCCTCACCCTCAAGCAGGCTCTTGGACAGTTGTTTACAATTCAGTTACACCGAGTTTCCCGACACTTGTTAACAATTATTAGCCGGCATTATCAGCCAGCAGGTACAAAAACAGAATCAAGCCCTCATACGTCCAGGTGATCGGATTGTGTTATATGGTAAAGGTTTCCGTGAGGCAGACGGGGCAGTATTCTAGCAGCAAGATTGAGCTCAGGTTCAAGGGGGAGGTAGGGGAGTCTCCAATTGAAAAGAGGGAACGACCAACTGTAAAGGGAACAGTCCGCAAGGGACCCAAAGCCCGTGAGGAGGTCATTTTGCTGAATGGAGGTTCTTGGGCTCTCAGGACTCTTTGCTCCTGTGCGGACAGAGCCAGGAGTGCAGTTTCCAGGCTCTCGGCCTCACGTAGGAAGATGCTGGTTCGGGTAGTAGATGGCCATCAGCTGTGGCTAGTTGGCCGTCAGCTCTAGCCAGTTAGCCATTAGCCACTGATATAACTGCCGCGGCTGCGCTAGTTGGTGAGTCGCGTTGGTCGGTCAGTAGCAAAGCGGACAGCAGGACGCACGTCGTGTGAATCCAGCCTCCAGGGAGACCATAGTGGTGAGACTCCCCTACCTATGGCCCCATGGGTGTTCCTTTTTGGCCTCGCCACATCCCGCGCTCTTATGTGGGGAGCGGGAGCTGAGACCCACAGGCTGCCCTGCATGACAACTCCCTAACCCTGAAAGGGATGGGAATGTCAGCAGTCTTTCTAACTACTCCATATATTCTTGGGCACCACTTTATTTACCAAGAAAAACCACTTCTAACATCCATTATGCTAATTAACAAAGCTTTTGGTGTTGACCAGTCGTAAAGGGAGCAGAAGGCACGTCTGGAGAGAGGGAGGTTGACTGAGTGTCTTTTTATTCTCTTTTCTTTCTCTCTCTCTCTGTTCGTTCTTTCTTTCTTTCTTTCTTTCTTTCTTTCTTTCTTTCTTTCTTTCTTTCTTTCTTTCTTTCTTTCTTTCTTTCTTTCTTTCTCTCTTTCTTCTTTCTTTTTTTCTTTCCTTCCTTCCTTCCTTCCTTCCTTCCTTCCTTCCTTCCTTCCTTCCTTCAGATGTCAATTCACAGCTCCTGGAATGTAGATGTCCAATTAGGGTATTACAAGTATTCTAAGTGTAGATTAAAATGACCATACTTATATATTTCACTCTTGGCTGTCTCTACTATTTGAAAGTAAATTATAGATACTACAGTAGTTTCTGAAATTTAGGAGAACTCTTCTCCCTGGAACATGTGTTAGGACTGGGGTTCCAAGGAACCCACTTTACGAACTGATGGGTGGGAGGAAAGAGTTTTGATCTGGGAGTCCTGTCTCTGTTGTTGTGTAGTTGTATTACTCTGCAAAAATCATATGACCTCTCTGTGCTCTCATTGTTGAAGTAAGGATAATAATAAAAATAATTTTTAAAGATGCCTTGTAGACTACTGTAAAAGAGAATAAGAACTGGGAAAGTTCCGGAGATAGCTGGAGTACAGAGTTGATTCAATATCCTTATCTATATAATAACAGCAACAATTCTATCATGTGCTTAAAACCAAATGAAGTCATAGGCATGGGAGTTCTTTGGAAATTGTAAAATTGATTCAAATGTGAGGTGCTTTTATAGTTCTTCCTAAATCAAATGTCTCTCCCCCAAGATGGCATGAAAACTAAAATGCAAGAGTGTGTGTAAAATGAAAGATACTTCTGGTATAATAAATAAAGATACACCACAACTACCACCTTGGAGAAGGATGAAGGACAAAGGGAAGTAATCCTTCGTGAGAAATGACTATGTCCCAGAGATTTCCAATAAATTACCTTGTTTGATCCTTGCCTACACATGCATGGGTGTTACCTTTATTTTAGGAAGAAGACACTGACATGCAGAGGGAGACCATAATTACATTCTCACAGCGAGTGAGTAGGAATGACACTGAATGCAGCCAGCCAGAGTTCCCCAACAGGCCCCGTTCTCACTATCCTGAGTGATCACGGTGCTGTACTTGGTCTTGCTGTTCCTGGCTGTACAAGGGGGCAATGGCAGCTGCTTGTCCAGGCCGTGCCAGTGACAAACACAAGAGCTTTCCATTATGCCAAGTCTGTCTGTTGTTAAGGGAAACCACGTAAGCTGAGCAAGTCTGTCTGAAGAAATAAGAGGCAGAGGGAGTTTTTAATCCTAAGAAAGTTTATCATGATCATATTTAAATGGGGGGGGGGGTCCTGTGGGCACCGGGAAGGGAAGATCAGTAAGTGAGGTGCCAAGTTTAGGGAGTGGCGGAGACCAAGGGAACTGAGAACCCCTGTCGGATGGGACCCCTTTAACTCAATTTTAGCCAGCTGTTCCCACACAGAAACATGGGCCCAAGGGGCGCTAAAACTTCAGGGGTTTTGTTTTTGTGTGTTTGGTTAATTAAACGCTGGAACCCTGGATTTGTGAAATTTTTCACTTTTTAAATATGGGAGAGTGATTTAAAGTGAGGCAAAAAAGAATCTGGTTTGTTAACGCCTTGTAGATCAAAGGATAGAACTGAAGGTCTGGGGGCAAAAATCAGTAGGCCTTCCACTTAACTCCCAGATTACATTGGGTTGCCATTGATATTATTTAATAGCTATTAGCAATGTCATTTTACAAGTGGGGAACGAGGTCAAGTGGTGAAATGGGTGAGGACATGGTACCTCCTGGTGGTTTGAGTCTCAGGATAGGATGACGGGACCTTTCATTAGTTCTCCCCATTTGCTATGTTCTCTCCTGTTTTCCCTTGAGCCACTCTGAGGCTTTAAAGCTTTGATCCCTTGATTCAGCTTCTTTGACAGCGAGGGAAGTTTTATTGTAGACACGACAGTGCTGCAGATACCTTTGTCCAAATGTGATTCCTGAAGTGTTCCTTGTGATGAAACTTGACCACAGTTATCTGGAAAGACCGAAAATTCTGTGACCTTGGTCTTGGCATGAAGGTCCCTTAAATTGTCTCCAAACAAATATGTATCTTTTGTTACTCATCAGCCTTCTTACAGCAAACCAAACGGATATAATATTGCTTTTGTGCTATAGTATTATTTGGTATGGAACATCTAACATCCGTCAAAGCATGTGAGATCTATTTCTCCAAGCGGCAGCAGCAGATTGGATCCAACATTTAAGCAATGACAAATAGTCATTGAAGCCAAAAGACTCAGAGAGAACTTAAAGCGAAATAGAAAATAAAGAGTTTCCTCAGAATGGGAGGTGAGGCTGCAGAGGGTTAAAACTACGGGCCATAGAATCAGACTGTCTGCATTATTTTCATTCACAACACTTCTGACACCAAATGCATGGATGTTTTTCTACATCAACAACCATTTTGACACCAGCTGGGGGTCCTACAATGCAACACAATTCTGATGCTAACTACCCCGAGGTAGTGCAGCCCCGCAGGGGAAGGGCTCAATCCCATAAGATGCCCCCACATCAGGTTGCCACCTGGACTGACCAGCTGGCTATGAATTTGGGGTTCCCACGAGCCTCTCCTCAGGTTCGATCATTTGCTAGGACAGGTCCCAGAACTCAGGAGGGCCCAGAACTCACTTTTCCCACTATTACCAGTTTATTTTAAAGGATGCAGCTCAGGGAGCGTCAAGCAGAAGAGATGCACACGGCAAGGAAAGAGGGAAGGGCGTGAAGCTTCCATGCGCTCTCTGGCCACGTCCCCCTCCCAGCACTTCAGTATGTCCACGGTTCCTTTCCAAATGCTGTCATCTCGGGATTTCTATGGAGGTTCCATTGCATAGGCAGGATTGATTAAGTAACTGGCCATAGGTGATTGAATTCAGTCTCCAACCCCTTGCCCCTTCCCAGAGGTCAGGGTGCGGCTGAAAGTTCCAACCTTAGAATCATGCCTTGGGTTTTCTGGCCACCAGCCCCTGTTCTGAAGCCATCTAATCACACAAGACACTCTTATCACTCTGGACATTCCAAGGTTTTCAGGAGCTGGGTGCCAGGAACCTGCACAAAGACCAATTAGATACTTCTTATTATATATCACAGACAATCCTAGGATTGCATCTCACCTTCTGCCTTATTAACGTAATATCCACCCTTTTTATTTGTACAGTTTGGTGAATTTTGACTAATGTCCAGTGCAGTGTGGGATGTTTAACAGCACCCCTGACCTCTGTCCATTCTATGCCAGTAGCACCGCCCCCCTCCTCCACCAAAAATGTCTCTAGTTGTTGCCAGATGTCCCAGGGGGACGCAAATTATCTCCAGTGGAAAGCATGGATAGAACGCCCTGCCCATGACTCCCTTCTTCCTCCCCCAGTTACAAAATGAAAGTCCTCATGCGTATCAGCAACACAACAGGTTGGGGACATGGCAGATACCTGCCTGCGCAGCAAACGTGACTTGCCTCACATGGTCCCACGTCAGCAGAGGGACCTCAGTGAGCGGTTAGTGAGCTGTGGGCAAGAGCTTGGGTTTCAGAGCCAGGCTACTGGGCTCCAGTGCAGACGTGGCTTTTTGTAACTATACAGTAGGTCTGAGAATTAAGCCTGCGAACTTGTTGCAACGATGCTGCTCACCTTTTTTGATATCAGAGGGATTATTCGTTATGAATTTGTACCAACTGGACAAATAGTGAACCAAGTTTACTATTTGGAAGTGCTGAAAAGAGTGAAAAAGTTAGATGACCCAAACTTCGCCAACAATTCATGGCCCTTGCATCACAACAATACACCAGCTCACAAGGCACTGTCTGTGAGGGAGTTTTTAGCCAGTCAACAAATAACTGTATTGGAACACCCTTCCTGCTCACCTGATCTGGCCCCCAATGACTTCTTTCTTTATGCAAAGATAAAGGAAATACTGAAAGTAAGATATTTTGATGCCATTCAGGACATCAAGCGTAATAGTACGACAGCTCTGATGGCCATTCCAGAAAAAGAGTTCCAAAACTGCTTTGAAGGGTGGACTAGGCGCTGGCATCGGTGCATAGTTTCCCAAGGGAAGGACTTCGAAGGTGACCGTGGTGATATTCAGCAAGCAGTGAGGTGCTAGCACTTTTTCTAGGATGAGTTTAAGAACTTAATTGTCAGACCTTCCGTTTCCCCCCGAAAATAAGACCTAGCTGGACCATCAGCTCTCATGCGTCTTGAAACACGGTTGTATATCCTTAGGGCCGTTATTTAAATGGTTTGCACCTCCATTTTCTCATTTCTAAGCTGGGAATAACTATAGTCCCCTCCTCTTAGAGTTCTTGGAAGAGTAAAATAATGTAATACTAGTAAAGTGCTTAAGAGAGGGCCGGGTACAGAGGTATCACTCGATAAATCTTAGTTTTTTAAATAGTGATGGTATTATTTTGTTAGTAGTGATGGTAAATCGCTTCTCAGCCAGTATGGCTCAGGCATGGAGTCCCCCGTGGCAACCTTGTCCCGGCTTGCTCCGATTTTCCTGGTGTTAACCCAGAAAGTACCGCGCCCTAGGGAGCTTCTGAGCCCCTGGCAAACCCGGGCAGTTGGTCACACCAGTTGGACCCCAGCAGAATTGCTGAGTATTTTGTTGAATCCTGTTCACCACTCAAAGCAAAGGTGTGGACTGTGTGCTTTAATTACTAAGATTAGTGCTCAATAGCGAGGGTTCAAGGCAGCTCACCAGCGGTAGGAGAGGCACTGATAAGCTGGGTTTGGGGTGACTGGGCCAGGAGAGCAGGGAGAGAGGGGTCGTCAGCTGGCTGGGGGCTAGGGTGTGTGCAGTGATGTTTTCACTGTGAGAATCACACTTGAAGTGAAAACTAGCGAGCAGGTAAGATTTATCCAGGCAGAAATAGATACGAATGACATGCCTATTTTTATTGGCCTAGAAAGACAACTCCCATACTTTGTACTAGGAAACAAGTGCTTTATAAAAATAAATCCAGCCTGGGGAAGTGGCTACTGCAGACATGTTAGAAGTAGCATGACGTTACGTCTATTTCTCAGTTTGCCCAGGTGCCAACATTGGGCAGAGTGACCTGGATTGTCTGGTGAAAAGCTAAGAATTCTCCCAGTTGTCTGCGAGGCTGAAACTTCCCTGAACTAAATAGTAGTTTCAAAGCATGCATGCCTTAGGCCTGGGAGTCGTTTTGCTTTATAAAAATTATGACTGTTGAAGCAGACACAGCAGATTGCCTATTCAGTCTCCTTTTTTTTTTTTTTTTTCTTTTTCCTTACTAACAACCCTGGTTTTGTTTGAGGGAAGCAGATTCTGCTTTTCCAGATTCTCTGGAATGTCATGGCACCCAGTTCTGGCCAACAAGATGTAGGCAGAGAAGTCCTGCAGAAGGTTTCTTTTCCCCAATAAAACAAAGCTTCTAGAGGTGAAGGCTTTTATCCTTCACCCTTGGCACTTTCCCTTCATCTTGCCTGGAATGCTGAAGTGATGGCTGGAGGTGGAGGCGTGATCTTGCTTCCATGAGGAGCAAAGACACTTGGTGAGGAGTCAGAGAGGAGGCTAGGAGCCTGGGGCCTTAGCACCCCCAACAAGTACCTGTACCAAGCCTGGCCTGCCCACGTCTGGACTTAATTCATATGAAAAATTCCAGTTTGGGTACACGACTGTAGATGGGTCTCCGGTGTGTGCAGGCCAACACAATCCTAATTGACCTGTTAGGTATTTATTTCAATAGTGTTTGGCAAATGTTGTGAGCCTCAAAACCTTGCAGACATTTGAACTTATGACAACATTCTTTGTGTGTGCACTGTTTGCAGTTGATGGAACTTTTACAAGCTACTGTCAGGGCCACCATCTCCCTGAGGCACAGTGGTCGCAGCACATGTGACCCGGGATACTTTTAGAGGCCCATAAAAGTACTTTACTTTCTTTTAAAATCAGCAGAAAAACGTAACGCGGATTGTATTGGTCTTCACACAAACTCAGTCGTATAACGTAATTTTTAATACCATGTGATGGAGCAAGGGGCCAGGAAGGCAAAAGTATTTACGGCCCGTGAAAGACGTGATGTGGCCCAGGATACCTCCTCATCTCAAAAAAGAATTGGTCTCATTTCTTCTTGCTCGTTTTCCATTCCAGCGTCTTCCTCGTGGGCACAGGAGAACTCACCCTTTCATTTAGCAGAGGAAGCGAGGGGCACTGGGAAAGCTTCCTTCCGCGTCCAACACAGCTGGGTTTCGACCCCAGTGCCACTGGAGGCAAGTTTAATTTCTCTCAGTTTCAGTTTTGTAAAATCGATGGATTTGTTTGTGTATTTATTCAGTGACCATTTGAATGCCCACGGGAGAGTAGGCAGTATTTGTAGGGTAGCGATCTTTTGAGGATAGAAACCGACACGTATGAAGCCCAGCATCTGACACTCAGTACTGCTTGTAATTCCCTTCCACTCGGCTGCGAGCTCCCAGCCTGTTGCATAGCCCACTGTTACCTTCCGTCCTGCTGTGTGTGACACTGGAATCAAGAGAGTGGCTTCTTCGGAAAATGGGCTCCTTCTACCTTTGGCACAGGCGCAGTGCTTTTCACCTGAATTTAATGAAGGGCCCATGGTCCTCCCTACAATCGTTCAGATCAGGGTGCCGCGTCTCTTCTCTAATGATTTTGTTCTAAGTGTAAAACTCCTTCTCGGAGCACAGCAATCAGACAGTTATAACAGAGCCTCAGCTCATTCCAAGGCCCGTTTCACCACCTTTCCCTGGAAGAAGCCGTCAATTTCAGACCTGGTTTGTTTTGTTGTTGTTGTGGGGATTTTTCTTCCTCTTTTTGTTTGCCTTTATTATGACTCCCTTACAGACTCGTCTGTTAAAAGAAAGCAATTGGTTATTAGAAAAATGTGTCTGTCCCCATTATAATACACCGTGCCACATCAGAGTGCATTGCAGATGGTGTAGTGTGCTATAAAAGTGCCAACTATAATTTGTATGCAAATAGCTGATGGGATTATTTGGGGGTTATAGTTTTTTGAGGGCCTGCAGAAAAATATGTGAAGTGAATTTGAGACACATATAGGCGAGGTCCTGCTGTGAAAAGGAAGCGTCCTAATGCAAAGCTGACTGTAGAGAAAAGGAAATTCCCTTTGCATCAAATTACTCATCTGCATAAGAAAGAGCAGTGCTGCTTTTCGCCAGGATTTCTCGAGATTTCACTCCCTCTGCTAGCAAATGTGCCCTTTTTTAATCCTTCTGCCCCATGCCTGGTTCAGGAGTTTCAAAGACAACTCCGAACCGAACGAGTGCGCCAGATATATTCCCCCCTGGGGCCTGTTGACTGAAGCAAATTAACCCAGTGAGTGCCAGAGCTCCTCCCCTCTCCTGCTGTGTGGAGAGGCAGTGGCCTGGGATATGTCCCCCAGTCCCACTCTGGTGACTGAGTTCTCCTTTCCTCGCTTGATCCCTGATGGCGTGATGCTTACGATATGCCCAGCAGTGTGCAGGGCACTGCACTAAGGAATAGGATAGTTGGAAGTTCCAAACATGGTCAACATATTACTTAACTAGGTATACAAACAGGGAAGTGAAGACTGCCCAAACCCCCCAAATGCGCTCCCAGTTATGTCTCCCTGTCATCTTTTCTCAGTGTACTCTTTTGCTTAAGCTGGTTTCCCAGGCGGAGTAAGGAGTAACCATGCAGTAAATGGTCATGTTCTCTTAGTCAGTGAAAACCCAGCGTAACACGTATGCGTACATTCATTCACTGATTCATTCCTCAGATGTGACTAGCCACCTTGAGGTGTGCCAAACATCATGAAGAGGTCTAGGGAGTATGAACTATACACCCAAGTGATTTTGCTCAAGAGCTTGAGAGGCTAGAAGTATAAGTTCACTGTGGTCGTAGGGCTGTGATGACAGGTGAGTCCTGAGTGTTTGGAAGCCCAGAGGAGGGGGACCCAATCCTAACTGGAATGGGCATGGAAGGCTTCCTGGAGGAGGTGATGCCTGAAGAATGACTGAAGAAGAGTATACATGCTTAAGCAGGCATTGCCCACTGAGCAGGCACGTACAGTAGAGGGAGAAGGAGCAACCTGTAGGAAGATGGGAACACCCTGGAGCATTTTGGAGGCTTGGAGTAGGACAAGGCCATGAAAGAGAAGGAAAATGTTGGAAAGGAAAAGGAGGTGAAAAAGACAATGTGGGAAACAGCTGATTTGTCATAGGGTGGGAGAACCCAGCGTGCCGGACAGTGGTGTCTGGTTCCTCATTGCCGAGCCTCTGGAGTTAGCATGCTGGGTGCCTGCCTGCCTGTTTCATCTCCTTGCATAGAAGCCCCTCCTGCTTCCATTTCAAATGACTATCGAACAGTCCTCTGTGATTTTCTTTTTTTTTTTTTGCCAGCAAGCCGATGCTGTGATAGGGCATGAAAGAGACACACGTGTATAATGCATTGCCCGTTACAGCCATTCATTCATTCATCCATTCAACGCATGTATATTGGGCACCTGTTATGTGCTTTAGACATTGGAGACACAGTGGTGAATACAACCGATACAATTCTCTGCTCTCCTGGTATGCGTACCCTGTATTTTCAATCGAGGGACTTAAGAGTAGGTAACATTTGCGTTACCCAGCTGTTAATAGTTGCTGTTGAGAAGACCAAGCAGGGATGGGTGTAGGGAGTTTTGGGTGGGGTGTTGTGATTATACATAGGGTGGTCAAGGAGAGTTGCGATGAGAAGGTGATTTTGAGCAAAGGCCTGAAGTGGGTTGGTCGGCCTCGTAGTACCTGGGGCATTCCAAGAAGGGGCACAGTGGGGGCGAAAGCCAAAAGGCACCAATGCTAAGAAATAGCAAGTGAGGGGTGCAGAATAGCTGGCAAGGAGTGAGTTTCCTGGGGACAATGGTGAGAGAGCAGGTCAGGGTGCAAAGGACCCTCCAGGTTTGGGAATGGCACGGGCAGGGACTTGGGGAGGGAAGAACGGAGGGCATCTTGTTTGTCCTTGACTTGGCCTAGAACTGCAGAGCAGAGAGCAACTGTGGAAGACTTTGACCTCCAGCCCCTAACTGCTAAAGGATTTACACTCCCTGGGAAAACATTCGTGCCAGGCAGCTTATCTCCGACACTTGTGTTGTATCCAGAGGAACCTTCTTCCCCTCCATCCTTAGAAATTATGGAAATCCAAATTTTTATGTGAAATCCCCCAGTGTTGAAACAATGGCTTTTGTTTTGTTTCCCAAATGTGCATGCAGAACCAAACCCTTCTCCAGGCTGAATGGTCTCCGTGGCCTCCAGTGGGAGCCATGTCACAGACCAGGAGATCAGACGTTAGTTGAGGAAAAGTTTCAAATAGCTCAGGGACAATCAGCTCATTGTTTTATTGGCTTGTGTATCTTGTGTCACAAAAGATGCATTGGGAAGCCAGAGGAGGCAGAAATCTAAGCTGGTTGGAGTGGTCTGGAAACACTCTTCTAGAATACTGTATAATCTATTAAATAATGAATACAATCTGACTGAGCTTTAAGTAGCAGCGAAGCGGGCGGGAAGACCTGGAAAAGCAGATTCAGGAAAGACAAGGGCCGTCGAGGACAAAGAAGGATGTGTAAGAGATTTGGTCTCCTGGGAACAAGTCATATATAAAGGACTCGAAAAGGTCGGCAAGTAATTTGAAATCTGTGCTCCTTCTATTATCTACACTTCTTTCTGCCGGTGCCTGACCTCTGGGGTCAGGTTTGGGTTTAAATTTTGTCTCTGCATTGTTTCCGAAATTGCGATTCAGAAGAGTCCCATCAGGTGGCGATGTTCTCATTTGGAAAAAAGGACCGCAGCATCAAAGAAAGAACAACTTTTTGTTTAATGAGATCTGCTGGGTTCCCTGATCCCTGCCTGAGACTGGGTTTATAGCAAATAAAGTAAAAACAGCTTACATGCTTTTCCAGTTTTTATTTTTCTTATGGCACTTTCTGTAGACCCTGCCACGCCACGCCCACAACATGCATTTCTGCATATTATGCAAGGGGGATATCTGTGTCTTTCCCCAATTCCCTCTCGAAGCAGAGCCGCAGATGAGAAAGAGCAGAACAGAAGTGCGTGTGATTAGGTGGTGAGAAGACTGTCTCCAGGGTAAGGGCAGCAAAAAACAATCAGTGGTGTGTCCCACTTCAGCTTTCCAAGACGCGATTTAGACCTGTGTAAGAAACAATGTGGAACCATTTCTGAAAGATCATTTAGCCTGTCCACCTGGAGAAATTCAGTGCAAGAATGCCCAACCAGACATGAATGGCTGTTTCTGAAGAACAGTCACAAGGAGCAAATACCAGAGCTGTGAAGGTGGGATGGGATAGGGGGAGGGGCCATCACTAGGCAGGGATTACATTTTTCATTTGTTTCTCTAATCCCATGGAGGGTGCCCCCCCACCATGGTGTAGATTTCCTCTGCCCCCAAATGACTGCGTTGAATCAGGATACTTTTTTAGGAGGGGTTCACTGTCAGCCCTCCCTGCAGAAACTGTTTCAGGGTCCGAATGGTGAGGAGGGGACAAGAGCTGGTTCACAAGCCAGAGGACAGAGGATAGGAAAGGCTTGTGAAGAGCTCATCTGAGGCCAGCGCTCAGGAAGAGCTCAGCCCCTGTTAGAAGGTCCTCCTCTGAGGTCAAGATGGCGTGTTAATATGATGTGGTCTGTTTATTCTACTCAGACTCACTTGGCTCGTCTTCTGCCCTGGGTGCTGGGGTTCCTGAGATCTTCCCCCTGCGCCACCATTCTGGTTCTTTCTTCCTTCCCTGTGAAGATTCTGTTTCTCATACTTGTTCTTTCAGAATCTGCTGCTCTTCCTCTGGGCACGTTTCTGTCCCTTCGCCATTGACTCCTTGCTGGCCGCCATCTCTCCATCCCTTCTTTGCTCCTCCTCCACTTTGTGTAAAGGTGATGCTGTGTGTTTGTTGCCTGCAAACCTGCTGGACCTCCTGAGAAGTGGGAGTATGAAGCCTGTTCCTTTTCTGTATGTGGAGGGCTGGACCCTGCTGGCAGGCTGGGGTGGGGTAGAAAAATGGGAAAGAGCAAGAGATACAGACTGGAGACCTGCCTTTCGCTCTGGGCTCAATGAAAACCTGCCTGCGATTCCCCTTCCCAACGGGTCCTGCTGGGCGGTCACAGGTGGGGCCCAGGTGTTCTCCTCTTGGCCACATTCCCGGGAACAGCACATGCAAAAGCCTGAGGGAGCAGTGAGAGGGGCGTGCTGCAGGAACCGTGAGGAATCCACAGCAGCTTTAAGACAGCGGGCGAGGGGAAATGGTAGAAGAGGGGGTGGTGAGATAAGGCTGGGGATCGTGAAGGTTATAGGACTCTGTAGGCCCTGGGGAGGCTTTTGAGTTTCATTTGGAGGGAAATGGGAAGTTTCCAGAGGGTTTTGAGCAGAGATGTCTAATATGGGCTTCTACATTTTAAAAGGCTCATTTGTTTCCCTTATTTTTCTAAAGAGAAATATGGGGTGTGTGTGTGTGTGCATACCCATGTATTCACATATACATACTCATATAGGTTGTGTATACACGTATATGTTATGCGTATAATTTGAAAATAACTGGAATCTACGCCTATAAGCCTCTCTTCCACACAATGCCCATGCATTGTGCACAGGTCTCTGATCCTCAATTCAGTTGACTCTAAAGTAGGAAACTCGTTGTGGAAGAGAAAATGGAAGCCCAGAAACCCGGTGGAGTTCTGACATGCCAGGTGCTACCCAATGAGCATATGCTCCCTGGGGAGCATCTACCAAAGAGTGGTGACGCACCCCCCACCCCTTTTCTAAGTTGTAGCTGGAAATGGAGATGTTTGAGATGGTGGGGGAAAGGCTGCAGAAGGAACAAGCGAGGGGAAATAATTTATAAGACGTCCTTGAGAAGTATATGGCTCTGGAAGACCATGCTGGGCAAGCTGGTGTTCTCTTCACACAGAACGCCTGTTTCTCCACAAATGTAAAATGAGCCGAGAGAGCGCCTCTGGTGTCAGTGAGTGCTGTATCTAGTTGTAGAAGAATGCAGAAGAAGAAAAGGTGGTTCACAACAAGACCGTGGGATGTTTCAGATAGAGTGCGTATGTGCACATGCGGGTGTAATGTTTTTAAAATGGAGACTTCCTCAGAAAAAAAGCTCCTATTGAGAATAGAGCTTCAGATTCTCCTGCAACTAAAGTAATCAGATTCTGTCTCCGCGTGAGAGTTTGTGGAGCACTTTTTGTCTCAATCCAGGATCTGCGTGGGTATCTTTGGCCAAAAAAGTTCTAAGACTTGGCTGCAAACAAACCGAGGTGCTCGTGCATCATTATCCATCCCCTTCTACTGAAAGTTGACTTACTGGTGATGTTGGATTCCTCTGAAAGTATTTGTATGGGTGCGGGAGAAATTTTAGGAAACTTTCTTTGAACTCCTTCAGGTAGGGAATGAACCCAAGCATTCTGCAGTCAAGGTCACCTGGATCAACTGTTTTATAAGTCACATTTGCAGAGCAGGACACTTTTCTGATTTCTTCCTAATGCGATCAGCGGTGTACAGGACACACTGGTCACTTAACGTTTCATTGGGGACTGTCTATAAACCCATCCCTGTGGGAGAAAACCAGGGCAACCTAAAAGCTGGATTAGAGAACAGCTTCCCCATTAGTCATACAGCAATTCTTGCCCAGCTGTGGACTCCAATGGCATTGTCCGCTCTGCAGCCATTGGTTGTGTCCCTAAGAGGCTTAAACGATTTAAGTTCCTAAAACGCCATTTGTGGTAGTCACCCCCTCCCCCACTTCCTTTCTCCAGCATCACCTCAAGTATCTGTCGGCAAAATCCCTGTTCCAGCCACACGGACGTCCCCCTTCCTCCCTCCCTCATTTCCTCAAACAGCCCACACTGCTTTGCTCATTCACATCCCAGGTGGTTGTGTGGCAGTCCTGGAAGGCTCCGTGAGTTAGGAACAAGGTCTCGTTAAACATTCCCCGGGCATGTTCCTTCTTGTTGTTCCTGTTTCTCCTTTTCTGTCTGTCTTCCTTCCTTCCTTCCTTCCTTCCTTCCTTCCTTCCTTCCTTCCTTCCTTTCTTTCTTTCTTTCTTTCTTTCTCTCTTTTAAATTTAAAACCACTACTCTTAAAAATATACATGTTTATCACAAATAGTGACATAAAACAAAGGACTCATTCGGAATCACAGAATTCTGTGTGTCAGGGAACGCACTGGCAACATTTGACTTGAATGCAATTCTCCCATTTTGAGGTGTGTGTTTCTCGGCAGCCCAATTTAATGGAATAATACATGGAAATTACTTAACCTAATGCTTGGCAAGTAGCTCTAAATTTACAGAATGGTTACGATGACTGTTGCTGGCCCATCATGCAGTATCATTACAAACAAACAGATAGCACCTTGACCAACGTTATGTGTCTGGTTCCCTTAGGCTTCAAATATCTAATGATGTGGACTGTGGATGGAGAGCTACACATATAATCTTACGTCTGTAAGATTATATCTCCCTTGAATGCAAATTGTACTCAGGAAGACTTACATGGTATTTTTAAGACTGGTTTTGAAATACTTTTTTATTGAGTGATATTGAGAAGCCCTTCTTTCCGTGAAAGGGTCTTGAATTTCTCAACACCCATTAAGCATTGTTTCTGTATTTTCATTTTTTTAACTCATTTCCCACCCCTCTGTTATGATAATTCCTGAGTCCCAGAGGAGTTATTTCGTGAGTTTGTGGAAGCCTCTTGCTTATTAATTGTCTGGAATACATGCCCTATATTGAATCAGGGAGGCAAACCTAACGTAGTTGGGTGGGCTTTTTAGTCTTTTGACAATGTATGATTCACTGATTTGGGTTTTATATGGGCAGGTGGTGAAAATGGCAATGGAAGAAATACATGTATTTCTTTCTCTCATTACACATAAATCTAGCTAGCTAGCTGAAGAGAGAGATGAAGACAACTGCCAAGTTCAATAGAGAACACAGATCTCTGGCCTTCTGAAATCTTGCTTCTCGATTGTTTTACAGCCGTATTTATGGCACACATAACCATGCACAGCAGTGGCAGGCCATGTTTGGAGAGAAAGTCTTTGTCTAGTTTGCAATTTAACACGTGGGCTGATGATGTCAGGCCCTGAGGCAGATGGACAAACTTGGACCCGAGACCTGCTCTGAGCACTACTACCTACTTGTGGCAAGTTACTATGCATTTCTGAGCTACAGGATCATGGATAAGAGCTGACAAATACTCGGAGAATGAAACAAGTCTATGACTTCAAGGAACTTAGATGTCACTGGCAGAGAGCAACGATAAAGAAGGAACAAGTATTCGTATCACACGGTGCCAGTTCGTGATAAGCGGGGGTGGACAAGTATGGCGGGAGCAGAGCTCTTTAGAAGGTACAGATAAAGGAGGTCTCTTGAAGGAGGTCAAACCAGGGGCAGAAAATGCCTTATCAGGTTGTTCTGAGGATTCATGGAGCATACAAAGCCTGTAGAATAGAACCTGACATGTACGCTCTTCTGTGTTTTTGAGTCCTTTCATAATTAATGCCACGAATCTATTCAAAACACTTGCATTTTGGAGCTAAGAAGAAGCAGGCTTGGGGACACTGAGAGATGAGCATGAGTCAAAACGTGGAAGTCAGGGATAGGAAAGTAGATTTCTGTAACTGGGCAGCATGACTCCAAGCAAATCACAGCCTCCTACCGTCCTCTCTGAGACTAAAGGGAAAGGATATACATGAATGTGTGATCGTGTGTTTGGAGGAGGGGAAAGTTGCTGTAGCCCTAAGTCTGTCCTTTTAAAATATTCCTTCCGTCACCATCAGTTTCTTGAGAAGCTGAGATCTGGTTCTCAAGGCCAACCTACCCAACCCTTCCTTGGCTGGGGGTGTCCCTATCCACAATTTGTGGATGTGGTCTTAATTAAGCAGCCATATGCAAGGCAAATTTCATTTAGACCTGGTTTGGGGAGGAGCCTGGCTGTTACTTGTGCCATTTGCTTCTCAAATGGATTATTTCATTTACTCGTTTACACAGTGAAACAAAATCAATCCAAAATCGTTTCCTTCCCCAGGACATGTGATTGTCCGGTCCCAGTGGAAGGGCTTAAATTGTGTGATCCATTGCTTAACGTGGGACCCAGCATTTAATTACAGCTTAATTATCTTGCAGATGGGGAGTCCAGCGGTGACAGGGTTGATCAGTGGGCATTTGCAGCGTCTGGGTTTCCTGCTGCCTTTTCTCAGAGCAAACTTGTTTGTAGCCCAATCAGGTTATCTGGTTATAGCTTCCCAGGTCCTAGCAACAGAGAATTTCATTGCTTTTAAATTGCAAGGCTTTTGTTATCACTACAACTGAACCCCACACAGCCAAGATCAAAGCAAAACGAAATGCTACCAGATGAGAAGGATTGAATCATTGCTGTGGTCTAACCCAAGTGACAGAGAATGCAACTTTCAGAAGATTATTTGCAACCTCAGTTCCTCCATGATGTCGTGTGTTACTTATTATGTGCAACTTCCAGATTATATCATTATCCTTACCTTAATTGTGCCCTTTTGCATTTTGGCTTCATAGGTGTCTTAAATTGTTAACACAATTTTTTTTTCTTCTTCACACAAAACCTGTTTTTCGTCACAAGTAGAGTTGAGAATAAAAGCAGCGTGTCGATGAGTTGGAGTATGTCTGCATCTGGCTAATAGGATAACAAACAGTTATTAGAGAGAAGAGCCAAAGAATAGAATGTCATTTCGCAGAACCTGGGCTGCACTTCTCTGTGTAATTGCAGCTTGGTATGCATTACAGCACAATTGAACCATTGGGGGAGAATAAACTTCGTGGCAAGAAAGTTTCAGCGGCTGTTTTTCAGCATTCACCAGATGTGAGTGTGTAGCTGCTAGAGGTGAGCTTGTCACTAATCTTTTGCTACTGGGGGACCTTAAATTGGAGGCAGGGACACAAAGCAATGAAATGTAAATGAGTCCTCTAGCGTCAGGACAGACATTTTAGGAGCAGAGGGTGCAGGAAGATTTTCAGCATGCTACAGTGGATACCTGCTGTCAACGTGGTGCCTTTTTCTAGCTTCAGCTTCCAAACCTGGCAATTGTGTCCCCCGGTAAGCCGCCTCATGTGCACCTGCTGAGTTATTTCCTGTTACTTTGCACAGAGGTAATGCTCAGCTGCCAATTTTTATGTGGCATTAATGTGCTCTTACATGCAATAACATGTTAGCTTCCGATGATTTTATTTGCACAAACCCATCTCCGACTTACACATATTGATGATACCTGCTTTAGGGTTGCCCAAATAAAAAAAATAAGAGGGTAGACTCCATCGAAATAGCTCCAATAAAGGAGACAAAATTCAGGAGTCTGTTATCTCCCCGTTCATTCCTTGCATTTGCACTAGAAACCCAGCCATAGAGAGGAAAAAAAAAAAAAGTTGCCTGGAGAGGCAGGAGACCTCTTCCTAATGACTGCTGACTGACAGGAAGATACGGGAGTGAACTTTGGTCTCATGCGTACCTTGTCATGCCGTGTTTCCCCCAAAATAAGACCTAGCTGAACAATTAGCTCTAATGTGTCTCTTATAGCAAAAATTAATACAAGACCCAATCTTATCTTACTATAATATAAGACCGGATCTAATATATAATATAATATAGTATAATATAGTATAATAAATATTGTCACGTCCCGCGCAATGAGGGTTGTGGGGAGAAACAGCGCAGGGTTAAGAAAAGACAGTAGACATGAATAGAGTTTAATCGGGCCAAGGGTCCTGCAGCCTCAAGGACTGGACGCGACATATGGTGCCTGACGTGGGTCCCCCCGATTCTGAGGTCCACTTTTGGGACTCACTTGTGGGGTTCGAGAAGGAAGGTTGACTTTGAGTTGGAATATAAAAAGGTTTCAAAGGGGTTTCACAGCTCAAGGCCCGGGAGAGGTCGTGACAGCTACTGAAAGAAAGTAGAGTAACTCCTAGAGAATTTAACCAAGGTCCTGAAGAAAAACCTTTGTGGATTCCTGGTCATACCATGAGCAACAGCCCCCGGAAGAGAAAACATCTATAGACACCCATCCACGCCCCTAGGGTATGGGAAGGCTCTCACTCCTCACAGGAGAGGAGACACTTTCCGCAGCTGCAGAAGAACTATCTCATTTGAATCCACTCACATGGGTGAAAACCCTAGGTGGAGGATTTGCTGGTGCTATTGCTATTCTGTTTATTGTTTTATGTTTATTTTGTTTACAACAAGCCCTCTGATGGGCCATAAGTGGAAGGAAAATCTACAGGGTCTGTGTTTCTCATACTTCAGAAACAAAAAGGGGGAGATGTGGCCACGCAGCAGCCTACCCGTCTGTCTCCTTGTACCTGCCCCCAAAGAAAGGAGAGTCTTTGAGATGGATCCTTTCAGGGACTTTGCTTCACCTTTGTGTTTGCACCTTATGTCTCCCTGTTTGGCCCCAGAAAGGTGGCTGATCAGCCAATGACGAGTAAGATTCCCCACGGGGTGGGGGGGGGGACAACTCAAGCCAGGCGCAGTCGAGTGGGGACCAACAGGAGAACCCATAGGGTTCATAGAGG
Source organism: Rhinolophus hipposideros (assembly GCF_964194185.1). Taxonomy (NCBI): domain Eukaryota; kingdom Metazoa; phylum Chordata; class Mammalia; order Chiroptera; family Rhinolophidae; genus Rhinolophus; species Rhinolophus hipposideros. Next base: position 6,154,159 of record NC_138068.1, on the reverse strand, counting down.
TGGGCACAGCCCCCCATCTTCCCCTGGCTAAGGAAAGCCTCTGCCTCTGTGGCTGCATTCCTTCCCAAAACCTGCAAGGGAAGAGATTCAATGATGTGCTCTTCATCTATTCATATGCACATAGGTTGTGTCCCTTGGGGAAGTACAGACATCCTGAGACTTAGGGTTCTGCTGCCTGCAGGCAAGGGTGATTGGCTTGAATCAGTTTCCTATTATGATGTGTGGGATTCACAGATCTTGAGATTGACAAGCTTTATCCCCATCTAATAAGAGCTAATGCGTAGGCCCGATCAGGCACGTCCAGTCCTTGAGGCTGCAGGACACTTGGCCCTGCTTCAGCTTAAACTCTATAGTCATAACTACTGTCTTTTCTTAACCCTGCGCTGCCCTTCTCGCTCCCCACAATCCTCGTCACTCGGGACGCGGCATAATATAATAATATAATATAATATAATATAATATAATATAATATAATATAATATAATATATACTGGGTCTTATATTAATTTTTGTTCCAAAAGACGCATTAGAGCTGATGATCTGGCTGGGGCTTATTTTCGGAGAAACACGGTATTTCATCTATGTGTGAGGAGGAATATCTCCCCCATTTTAATGGAGGAAAAAATGGAGGATGAGAGAGGTTCAGGAGCTCACATAGCTGAAATGTATGACGAGGTCCATCAGTGTTCTTTTGCTGCTATAGACATCACCACAAATTTAGGGAGTTAAAACAACGCAGATTTATTATCTTGCATTCTGAAGTTGGAAGTCTTAAAATCAAGGTGTCCCCAGAGCTATGTTCCTTCGGGAGGCTCTAGGGGACAGTCTGGTCCCTTGCCTTGTTTCTAGAGGCCACCTGCCACCCTTGGCTTATCATCACTTCTTCCATCTTCAAAGCCAGCAACCTAGAACCTTCAAATCTCTCTACACATCTCTGACCTCTGCTTCTGTTGCACATCTTTGTTTCTGACCCACCATTGGACCCACCTGGATAATCCAGAATAGTCTTCCATCTCAAGACCATTAACTTCATCACATCTGCAAAGTCCCTTTTGCCACAGAAAGTCACAAACTCACAGGTTCTGGAAATTGGGACATTACGTCTCTGAGGGGGTCATTATTTAGCCTACTGTATCAGGGCTACAACAATTAGTGTTATGAGAAGACCTACCCTACTCTTGTGGATATCTCTGGACAGAAGAGTCTGTGGTCCCCAAACTTGTTGAGAATTTCTAGAACTATGCTGGATTATTCTAAAACTAAAAACAAGTCTCCGTCATCAGCTTTGTTTTTCTGTCTTGCCTACTCTACAAATTTCAGTGCCCATTTTCAAAGCCTTTCAGCTAAATTGGCTTTTAAAACTTGACCAATTAGACACAAGTTTCTGAGGACAGGAACAGTAAATGCCTGGGTCATTGGGACCTTCGTTTTGTGTAGACGTAGCCTTTGCTTAGAGGCACTGTCCCTGGTCCATGTTTTCTCTTCTGTCTTCAAATGCAGAAATAAATCCACTGCCTTTTCTGAGTTCTCTGCTCTCACTTCCTGGCTCTATCTGGCTCAAGAGGCCGTAATTGACCTTATTATTTCTGCAACTTCTTGCTACTACATTGTTTATATCTCCAGGAGGCCCCCAGAACAGAAAAAGTTGCAGAGTTAGACTGCTGCGGGTTTCAATTGGGGCTTCAAGCTTTATTAGTAGCATGACTTTGGGCAAGTGTCTTACCTGTTCTTATCCTTCATTTTCTTACTCTTAAGTGACAACATTAATGATAACCCCACAGCCTTCTTGCTGTAAGGGTTACAGATTGAATGAGACGGTGCTGCCACACACAGAACGCTCAGTAAATGTTGACTTACTGGCTTCACTGACAAACCACGGCCTGGTTTAGCAGAACACAAAGCAGAGAAATCTTTTTTAGTGAACACCTCTGTATTTCTCTTTTTAAGGCCAGTCTAAAAACTAAAATTAGACAGATAGATAGATAGATAGATAGATAGATAGATAGATAGATAATCTTCTGGTTTCTTTAAAGCTGCCTTTTATTATCATTAGGTTTTAGAAAATCCTTTTTACCTCATTATTTATGTCTTAGCAGCCCACTCTCCTTGATTCAAGTGGATGATTTCAGTCTCTACAAAGTCTCTGCCTCCTTCTTGGAGTGAGTGATTACGGCATAGGTGTTCCTTTAACCTTTCTCATCCTACCGCAATCTCCCTACATTTCTTTTTCTACTGGAATCTGATCCCTTATGCATTTTTAAAAAATAGTCTAGAGGAGAAGTAAAAGTGATGCATTTCTTTCTGGTTTTCTATGCATTTCAAAGTTTATCATCAATTCAGTGGGCTGGAAATTAGCATGACTCTTGAAGACCTGTACTCATGTATGTGTGTGTGTTGGGTGGGTGTGATAGGCACAGTTTTGGCCTCTGTGACCTCTGCCTGAGTCTCACCAGGCTGATGTCAAGATTCAGCCAATTTGGGATCTAATCTAGAGGTTCTGGGAGAGATTCCACGTGGAGACTCGTTCAGGTTGCCCCAGAACCCAGTTGCTTGTGGCTATAGGACCGAGGTCCCGGCTCCCTGCTGGCTGTTGGCCAGGAATACTTCTCAGCTTCTAGAGGCTTCCCACATTCCTCATCTCGTAGCCTCCTTCATCTTCAAAACCAGCAAGAGGATATCCAGTCCTTCCTTGCTTCCAATTTCTCCAAATTCTTCTCTTCTCAGGCAGGAGAAAACTCTGCGGTAAAGACTCACATGATTGCACTGCGCTCACCTTGATAATCCAAGGTCATCTCCCTATTTTCAGGTCAACTGATTAGTAATCTTGATGTCTGCAAAGACTCTTTAACCATGTAACATAACATATTCACACGCCTGTGAACGAGGGGTGCCTAAGCAGAGGATTCAGTTGTGGCTGCCTGGACCTCTCACCTACAAAACGGTGTGATGATAAATGTCTGCTGGGGTAAGCACACATTAAGTTGGCGGTACTTTGTTAGAGCAGCGATGCCAGACTGACAGGGGATTACTGAGAGTGGACATAGGACGTGAAAATGACCCCCAGTATGCCATTAGTGATGTCTTTGCTTTCACCTATGGCTCTCGAGTGACTGTAATATTTACATGTTTTCCTCACGTCTTTCCCATTGAATGACTGTCTTATTCCCACAAGTTGCTGGTCACTTACATCTTTAATTAAGCCAGTGATGCCTCAAAAGCACATGGCTGGCATTCTAGCATTTATTCAATAAATGAATAATAGACAGGAGTTTTCCTTGAACAGGGTCATAGGTAGAAACGACATAAGACACAGTGAGGAAGACATGCAAAGTTCTAGCTCCATTAGAAGTTACATTTTAGTAAATAACGAACTGATTTTTTTATGTCAGTTATTTTTCTAAAATATGTTTTTTTTAAAAGGGGTTCATTGAGGGTCTAGCCCATCATTAGCCTATTCTAGCGACATGTGAGTGCCTATTGTGCACGCACGGGTGATATGCATGGGAATAAGTCACTCCTATGTTGGCGCCCACAGAGCTGATGGGCCAGCCCATGAGGAAATAATGCATCACTTCCCAATTGTAATGCATCTTACACCTAGATGTTGTTTGTAGTATCTTGATTAATGGAGGTCCTGTGGTTATGTGTGGAAGAGATTCCATCTTCATCATGATGTCTTTAGGAATTCTATGTAGTTCAGACCAGCGTTCCCAAATTGAAGAGGGGGGTCTTGTGGGTGCACCTGCAAGTGACGGCCATTTCCTATGACTAATTCATAAAAGTGATGTATGTTTTCTCACCATATCCTTAAAAGAACTCTGGGGAGGGGTAGAGATTTGTACCCTCCGTTTTCAGGAAAATAACAAAAACTCAGATTAAATGCCTCGTTTGAAGTGACTCATCTAGTAAATGGTTTTTATTAATCACGAAGCTTTCGAATGGGACAGGGGGATACTCAATTTAGACTGAGAAATGAAAAGGAATTAGTTTGTGAAACTGAAAAGCTCAGGAATAGACCCAGGGACCATGTTACTGTATAATCTGTCTTTCTCTAGGTCTTGCTTCTTGTGGATTAGCTTGGTTCAGCACGCAGATGTCCTCAGAAGCCCCCATATCCAGCCCAGCCTCTCTGCATACCTAGAATAGACACAAACGGCCTATTTTACAGCAGTCCCAGGGGAAAGCCTTAGGATTCAGTCTTGTTGGAGTGGAATTCCAATTTCTGAACCAATGTCAGAGAAATGCAATATACTTATGTGACAAATGGTCTTTCCCCCAAACGGCCACAACCATTGGGTCTGGTATGCTCTTCTAGAACCTTGCTACTCCCCATTGAAAGGTAGAGTCTATCCCTCTCCTACAAACCAGGTGGGTTTCTGTTTTCATCTTAATGAAGAAAATGTATTGGAAGTGACGCTGGGGGACTTCTAAGACTAGGGCATGAAACGGAACCATTTTCGCCAAGGTCTCTGTCTCTTAAGACCCTCACCTTTGCAGCCCCCGCCATGTTGCGAGGAAGCCCAGACCACATGGAGGGGCTACATGTAGGTCTAGCTCTAGGCAGCAAAGTTAAGGTCTCAGCAGTCAGCAAGCACCAACTACCAGACACACGAGTAAGACTTCAGCTGATGCCAGGCCCTGCTTTCCAGCCACCCCAGCTGCCGCTCAGCGGGACAAATGTGAGCTATATTTGCTGAATCCTGCCTACATTGCATATTTGGCCAAAAGGGATGCTGCTGTAGTCTTGAGCCACCAAATTTGGGGGAGATTTGTTATGCAGATACCATCAAAGGAACATCGATCATATCTGTGTGTGACCATCCATGGAATTGGAGTTGGACAGGTGTAAAGGGAGAGTGGGCCTGAACCATCCGCAGGCACAGAGAGTAAAGGAGAGGTTGTTCATCGCGTGAAAAGTGGGCTGACGTCACCAGAAGAAGGATGATGAGAATTAGCAGACCCAGCAACAGATGCCCTTTGTCATGGCAAAGGACGTCTGTAAATGTGGTCTTCAAAATTCATGCCATTTTACTTCATGAAGATTTTCTTCCCAGACCATGGGCTCCCCACTGTCTAGTTGGGACAGAACGTAAAGATCGAAATTGCCGTATAATCCAGAAGGTGATTACCCTTTCTGCTAGAGCAGGTATTGAAGGTGGGCTGCATTACATAGCATGCGTATGGCTTCCCCATCGCAGCCGCAGTGGTCCAGGGCCGCAGGATTGGGGTGGCCTCGGAGAAAATTCCTGGCCCTAACGGGGACTGATAGTACCACGTCATCTTTTCTATTTAATTGCTTATTTATGGCAGTTTTCCTATTAAAAAACGTTTTATGTAAGTTTTCATTAAAAAAGCAATCTGGGTCTAGAGGCAAATGGGAAAGGTTAATTGAATTATTTTGAACTTATTTTCTGAATTGTTTTACATTTTCATGTACCATGTAATCATCAAAGGTAGAGTAAGTGGATGTTGTTCACATGAATTTTGCTGGAATTTGGGGAGGACGTGACTACCACAGGAGGCTGATATATCAGTAATTTGCTATGAGCCCCCAAATGAGAATATGGTTCAGAAATGCCTTCTGATGGCTGCACAGTGTCAGAATAATTTATAAATACCAGGGGTGCCAAAAAAATGTACACAAGTGGCCACTTTTGTCAACATCGCTCAAGCAGTAGTTCGCCATCATCAGAAGTGTCTGGACCCTGATGGGAACCCCTTTGAGCACCTCTCGTAATTGCAGAAGTCACAAGTGACTTGTAGTCATCTTTTGTTATTGGTATATATTGAGTATTACAATTTTAATACAGTTTTCCTTTCTTAGAATGTGTATACATTGTTTTGGCACCCTCTGTATAATCCATCATTTAATATTCATTTACTGATGACAAGGCGCATTAACACATTTTAGGAAAATTAAAATTCTTCCCAGGTTCTAAGTGGTTATCAGTTGTCTTGCCAGTGTTCAAGTGAGAATATATATCGGGAAATATTTTTACTCATTAAAGGAAATAACTGGTTTCCTGCGGCTAACCATTACATGCATATTTGCTGACTCATCTTCCCCCTTTCCAACCAAGTTATCTCTGCACAAAAATAACTGTGTCATGTCACCTGCTTATAAAACCAAAGCAAACCGGTAAAAAATACTAAACAGTATTAGTTCTCTGTTGCATCAAGCTGCATTGAGGACCCATGCAGCCCTTTGTGTCTTAACCCCGTCCTACCTACTAACCTTGTCTTCGTTCTACTTTATGGTTTTTCAAACTTCTCACTATTTCATGAACACAGGCTGTCTCGGGCACCTGTCATTTTTCCTATGCTAATTCCTCTTTCAGAAGTACCATCTCTGTATGATCCACATCCTGTGTGCCTCTTCAGTTTCCCAGACACAGTTTAAGACATTTCTTTTATGTCCTCTATATTCCAACACAACAAATAGAAATATATATATGTGTATATATATACATATATATATGTATATATATTTGTATATTATTTTTGTCCATGTTTAAAGCACCAATTAAACTGAGAATTCTTTGACAATTAGATCATGTGTAATTCTTCTTTGTGTAACCAATACCCAGTTCAGTACATAGATGATAAGAAATGATGGATGGGTGGATGGATGACTCAATGGCCAAGCAAATCATAATCAAGTAATGGTCTGTTGTCTACCCTTTGCCCATATAGTACTGTCTTGGTACTCTTGCTTTCTAGTAAGGCTTGAAGTCAGGTTGTGTAAGTTCTCAAACTTTGTTATTTTTTTAAGATTTCTTTGGGTATTCTAAGTTTTTTGAATTTCCATATAAAATTTAGAATCAGCTTCTCAATTTCTCCCATAAAAGCTTAATAGGGTTGGGTTTGGGATGTTGTAATACTTTTGAGTCATTCAACCCATTATTGTGGTATACCTGCCCATTGATTTAAATCTTCTTTGATTTATCTCAGTAATCTTTTATAGTTTTTAATGTACAGGTGTTACATTATATTACTGCCCTTTTATTTCAGGTCCTATTGAGGTTATGATTCATTTAGCCCCATTTCCTCTCTCCTTTCCTTTTTTTTTTGGTTCCTTTTCTGTTTCTCCCTCTAGAGATCTCTCTCTATATATCTTCCACCTAGCAGATACATTTAAATTGAAAAGCTCAGCACACACGTGATGTGACTTCATGTTAGTGGGGTTTTTCCAGGATCTCCTCCTAGTCCATCCCAGACAATATTCTCTTTCACAGAAGAGGAAAACTTTTCTAAGCCCTCTGTAGTTTACTCCATGTAGTTTCTCGCAGTAATTCCTGGGGACTCTGGGTATTTGGTTGACAAACTTCTTTATTTCCAATTCTGAAGCTGACTTTGGGTTGCTTGGCTCATTCTATGAAGATCAGGGAGAATGATCTTCATTCTCTGAAGGTCCGTTATCACTTTTTGAGACTATATCTCCAAGAACCTTAAACAGGGGCCCCCAAATAAACTTAAGTCTTTGTTGTTTTAAAAAACGGTTGTTTGGAATAATTGAACTGACAGAGTCAAGGGGTCTCTTTAATACTAATGAGAGAAGATGGGATTTTTGACAAATATTGGTAGCAAGCAAGGCTTCAAGGTTATTCTTTGCTGTAAAAAAATCTATTTCAGTATTGCTGTCATCAGGATTTCTTACTTTGAGCTCTGCTTATAATGATTTTAGGTTTGATTGTATTTCAAACTTGGGATTTTCCAGCTTTTATTTTTTTCTTTTTCTTAATTGAGATATAATCAACATACAAAACTTGGGCCATTCTCAAATGTTAGGTTTAAATATGTGAAATTACAGTTTGTGACAGTCAAAAATTGTCAAGTATCAGCAATTTTATATGTTCAACTAATCAATGTTTGCTATATGTACTTTTTAGTAAATGTATTACACAATCTACTTACAGCAGACACATTTAAAAAGGGAGAAAAGAAAGGTTTATCATTTGTTCTTTCCAGAATGTTGCAGAAGACTGATGGGACACTCCTCAGATAGGCAGCTAGGTGACTCCTTTCCTCAGGAATGACTTGACACTCTGGATCAATCCCTCCTCAAATGTCTTCTTTCTTCTTAACCAGCAAATGCATATGCAATCTGGAAGAAGACTCCAATCAGAATGCATTTTCTCACATTCCTACATTGAGAGATAAAGGTTTTATTTCTAACAAATCATATTTTGATTTTTAAAATTTCCACTGACCACATGGCGAATCCTGAGCAGACTTTCTGTATTCTAGCATGGTTGCATAACAAATCTCCACCCAATTTAGTGGCTTAATACAGCAGCACCCCTTTTTTGCCAAATATGCAGTTTAGACAGGATTCAGCTAGAATAGCTCAGGTGTGCTCCATTTGCTGTCAGCTGGGGTGGCTGGAAGGCAGGGCCTGGGATAACCTGATGTCTTTCTTACTCATGTGTCTGGCATTTTCTCTTTCTATTCTCTTTTATCTCTTGAGGATATAGATCATTAATGAACAAGATGTGTAATTCAGAAACTTTGCAACTTTCAATAATTAATATCAGTCTCTTTACAGAAGGAAGGGCTGGGTTTCAGTTTTGAATGAGGGATTCTGCTTCTCAGCCTATGAAATTATCCCAGGCGAGGTCCCAGACTCTGATTGGTCTCTTCATCTCTTAGTCAATCCAAGGTCTGAGGTCACATTGGGACTGGAGGAATAACACATTCATCTTTTATCAGTGTCTGCCATATAGGAAGAATTACAGAGAGAAGGGCTGGTGTCACAGACTTTCGAACCGACACTTGCCTTTACAAAATCAGATTAAACAAGAGTAAAAATAGTAAAATCACTTGAAAAGAGACTCTAAAACATACTGGCACTAAAAGAAGGTGATCAGTTATTTAAACTTACTATGTGATTATCTGGTCACGTGGTAATGGAATTCTGAAAAAGCCAAAGGGAGGTGAATTTCTGAGGTATTCACAAACATGAACAGAGGATGGGCATAGAAGAACATAACCAAGGCCAAATACAAAAGAAAAAAATGTCACAGACCTATAGGAATATTTTTAGGGAGGCTAAAGGTTACGATGCATTAAAGCCCGCGGAAATACTATCTGAAGGGAAAAGGCTTTATAGTCATATGTCAGACAAGGAGACAAACTGGAAAGCAGTGACACATCTGCTTGGGGCCTAGTAAGAAGTTAAAAGATGACTCGTGCATTTAATCCTCACTTTATCTTAATCTTCTTTACCAAGAAATCTGATCTCCAATCTGAAAGTGTTAAGCAAGCATCCTTAAGGGGAGAATTAAAGACACATTCCAACATTGAAATAAGAAGGGGTTGACAAACGTTTTTTGTCAAGGCCCCAACCTTTAAATAATTTTTGGCTTTGGGAGCGTTCTGGTCTCTGTGACAACTACTGAACTCTGCCATTGCCGCACAAAAGCCACCGTATACATTATGTAAGTGCACGGATGTGGCTGCATTCGAATAGAATTTAGTTTCTGGACTCTGAAATTTGAATTTCATATGTTATTCTACTTTTGATTATTTTAAACCATTTAAAAATACATGTTTTTAAATGTTAAGTTTTTGAGCCCTATTGAAATATGTGTGGGGCCAGAGTTGGCCTGTGGGCCATAGGTTGTCCACCTTGCAATTAGAGGTCACTTAGTGATGTTAAGTGTGATGATGACATTCTCTACTATTAAATGAAGTATACTAACGTACTGGAAAACTTGGAGATCTGACTAAAGAACCCCAGGCATCAATCCATAACAGATGGTATTGGCTGAGTGAAGGATCAAATTTGGAGGCATGCACTCTAATTTTCTCAAAAGTAGTAAATTATCACGTCTGGGAACCACAGGCCAGGACGTTGGAGATCAAGCACTGAAATGTATTGGAACACATTATTAATAGACAGGCACGCGAAGAACTGATTACTCCCTGGTAAGTGAGTTTACACTAATAAATATCACGCATACCAAGATGGTAGATCGAGTTATTAAAAGAGATGAATGGCACAGGTAGAGGATATACTGCGAGCACAGGAAAACGTTTAGCACAAATCAACACATTCTAATGGGAAGAGATAAGCTACACAACAGCACAGTTTCATAGGGTTGTGATAATTTGCACAATGGCTACGTGTATTAATTGATGAGTCCATATTGGGTTTACGGTGTAAGATAAAGCCTATTATGTTGCTAAATGCTAATGTGGACGCCTCCATGCCAGCTCAGCGTTCCAAACTGCCCTTTGCCTCTATGTCCACTTGAATACGAAAGGCATGCTCCTCAGATTTTCAAATGACCCAAGTTTAGCAAGGGCTTCCAATGGAATCACATTGAAAATACCTCTGATTATAAAACAACAGGTCAAAAACAAAAAGAATAGGTAGAATAGGCATAAAAGCAAAAGTTCAATTAGGTTGAAACAAACCCCTTTATTAACAAGTATAGATGACAAAGTGCTTTGCATAAGTGCTTTTGTTCTCTCTCTCTCTCTCTCTTTCTCTCTCTCTCTCTCTCTCTCTCTCTCTGATTTTTCAGGAACAACAACAACAAAAAATGGGATGACAAGGTTTGGGTTAATCCCAGTCTCACAATTAGCCAGTGGTCTGACATTTCTGCATAAAGATGTGTGGTGTGTCTCCTTTTCTCTTTCTAGCTCCTTGTGTTGCAATTTGGGAAATTACAAAGTAAAGGGAGACTTGTGGTCTGGGAATTTTCCTCATCAAGATAATGACTTGGAAGCATTCTGGGTAACCATTTTATCTAGTGAGATTATGTTTTGGACAGTTGGTTGGGTCAAATTTTCATAACTTACTACGTTGCTTATAATGGGCCATGTGCGGTCTTAAGTGTTCAATTGATTTCATGTTTGATCCAACTGTATATTAAATGTACCAGACCATCAGTGTTGGAGGCAATAGGGCTTGGCAACCAGTGTGATACAGATGATAGTAAGCATATCAAGAAGCTTAGCATCTAGTAATAGAGTTTCTAGTAATTTACTTTGCAGCATGGCACAAATTATTTAGCCTATCTGAAGATAATGGCTTCTGCTTTTTTATCTTTAACATAAATATGTGTGTAATTGGGGATAAAGTGGGGTATTACCTTCCCTGTATTCTTTTCTCCTGAGCCTCTCTGCCCCCCCAGTTCCTGACATAGGGCTCCTAAGCTTTGCAATCTGAGAGACAGAGATGCTAGGGTCATCTTTTGTTCTAATATTTGGACTTTGACCATGGTTCTTGACACAGAGCCCCCTAAAACCCTTGTAATTTCCTGAGTCATGGGTGGGGGGAGACATGGGACTATCTTACACAGAACTCCTAAATCTCTTAGCATTTCCTGGGTGACAGGAGCACCTTTTGTTTTAATCAGGTGATTTCTAAAGAGCTTCAGGATGATAAGAAGTTTGGGACATTCAGCCCCACCTCTCCTCTGGGGAAGGTAGAAGGCCTGGAGGCTGAGTTAATAGTTATGTCTACGTGATGAAGCTTCATAACAATGAAGAGCTTCCAACCTGGAAGCTCTCCGAATGCCTCCACGTGCCAGGAGGGTGACATAATCCAACTCCACAGGGACAAAAACTGTTCTTGGGACCACTCTCAACCTCGCCTTATGCACCTCTTCATCTGGCTATTCATCTCTATCTTTTATAATACCCTTTATTACACATTAAGCTGGTGGATATAAGTAAAGGTTTCCCTGAGTTTGGTCAGCTGTTATAGCAAATTATTGAACTCGAGGTGAAGGTCATGGGAACTCCTGATTTATAGCTGGTCCCTCAGAGGGAGTTAACATCTGAAGTGGGGGTGACCTTTTGGTTAGAGTAAGCCCTTAAATTGTGGGATCTAATGTTAACTCCAGGTAGACAATGTCAGAATTGCATTGAATTGTAGGACACCCAGCTGGTGTTGGAGAATTGGTTAGTGTGGGGGGAAAAACCCACAAGTTTGATGTCAGAAGTGGTGTGACTAAGGAAAAAACAGCTGTTGTTTTTTCCTTAGTGTTTTCCTAGGTGTTTTAAAAGGAAAAAACAACACCTGTTTTTTCCTTTTAGCCTCATAATCCTTCTCAACACAGATAATGACTTGGAATCAGATAGACTAGACATGAGACTTGAAGAATATTTGTCATGCTTGGGTGAGACGGCTTGTAGAGTCTCTTCCCACCTGCGTTGGTAGATGATTTCCAATTTTGGGGGTTGAATATTTTATCATTGCTATTTTGTTTGGGGTCTCCCTACCTATGTCACTCTTTATTAAATATTATGTATTAAATCCTTATAGTTTGTCAATGTTTTAATGTTACTACTGCTCAAAAATGCAAGGATAATCTCTGGGAGATTTGCAAAAACTGGACCCTTCAAATCTCGTCTTGTAATGTCCATTCTAAAATCTGAAGACTAATATCTAGGAAGTTGTTGCAACCAATGTTATATGAAAATCTTTCATGCAGAATTCCTCCTCCCAAAAGGTGTGAAGGTCAATCAATATATCTAGGGGATGGGGGTAATTCTGTTATCTTAGAATGATAAATTGGAACATTAATTTCCCACTCTAAAATCAATGTAACCTGTCCAATATTCAATACCTCTGCAATTCAATATGGAAGTCATTCATTAATTTCCACCCAATAGAGGTGGGTTTCTTATTTGGAGCCATGCCAAGTGACACCTAATAGAGCTTACTGATTACCTTGTCATTTTCCATCCATCTCCTTTTCTCAGAACTTCCATTCTCCGTGTATTTCTTTTTCACCTTGTTCCTTTATGTTCTTCTTCTTCCTGTCCCCACTCTTTTTTGTGTTCTCTGTGCTTTGCATTCAACTAGGCTGCTTTGTGGCATATATCACCATGGGGCATTCATGGAAGTAAAGACATATGCTGTGGCTGTCTGCCCAGATGTATGCAGATGTCTGTGTGTACAATATATGAGAGACATTTAGCAATATTTTGAAATTATACAGTAGCTTTGATTTTGGTTCTTGATCTTATTCCACAGAGGGTTTCCCTCCTCCATATATCAGGCGACTGGAGGCCCTTCTTTTCTCCTCAGCAGGCCTCTTTCCCTTGCAACACACTAGTGGTATTGGGTGCATGCTTTGTCTCTGCATGTGCCAAGGAAATTATGCTGGAGGGCAGGCCCAATGAATGGCACTCTTAATTTTAATTTGTTTAAGGCTTTCCCAAATAAAATGCCATGAACATCATTTACAGATAACGAAATCAATGCTCTAGGTTTGAGAAGGTGCCTAAATGACCAAGAGCTCGGGCAATCATATACAAAGTCCAGCTAGGAGCAAATATCACACGTGGATCCCCATTATTGAAGAACATAATATGTTCATTCAGGGTGTCATACTTCCCCGGTCACTCCCCAGATATCATCTTATTTCCCAAAAGTCAGTCAGGTTTCAGTTTGGGGGAAGAACTATATTACACCCAAGTCCCCCTTTGCGAACCAGACTATCCATGTAATATGTTTACTGATTGCTTGGAATTTCTTCCTTGGGAAGAAGTTATTCAATGGAAGAAGTCTGCATGATGTTGAAAGTCATCATTTACAATTTAGGCACGCAGTGAAAAGATTTACAATCTATTTTCTTTCTGACTCCTTCCAGCTGCCTGGAGCAAACATTTATCATCTGCTTCCTTTAATAGGATCTGACTTGTGACATCATGCTCTGACAGGCTGCAGTTTAGTGGGTGTGTTTTCTCTTTAACACACATACATTATGCAGAAACGCTAGGATTTCATTTTTTTATTTTAGTTTTTAAGCCTGTAGATGCCAAGTGCTTTAGGGTCTCTTTCTGCTAGAGACTCTGGCAGTGCCAGCGTAGCTGTCTGACAGGGTTGAAGTACATCATAAATAAACATCCTCTTCTAGTGTACACTGAGGGTATAAGGGTGGCTCGTCCTGCCAGGTGAGTGCAATATGGAGATCCATTGACATTTATCTTCATTAAGTTGCCAAAGCAACAGCTTAGGCATTTGTGCACAACACTGCATACTCATTTTTAAGGAGGTATCCTTGATTCTGAGGTTTCTGGAATGGTGGTATTTGAAGCACCCTGCCTGAAACGGTACCTTGGATGAGAGAATAATATGATGCTATGCTCTGTGAAGAATTGTAGAACTCTCCAGAGAGAATTACAGGAACATGACCATGAGGAGAGAGGGGGCAAAAATGGCCCTCAGAATGTCTTAATATCGGGAAGCATGAATGTCTTAATATTTGGTGAATGTTGCTACTTACTAGAAAGATGGGGGGCTTGGTCTCACCTGCCTTCAAAGAAGTCAAGGTGACTTTTATTTTGTAGTGAACCTTTTGCAGTACTTGTAATGCCTCAACTTGTTGGACATGTCATTAATTTTTCCCCCTCTGGTTTCTAAGAAAGGATATGTCAGTGCAATAACTGAGGAAGTTTCAATGTCTTCATAATATAGGGCATCTATTCCATTGCTTGGGATTTTTTTCAGCTGCACAAGAAAGAAACCAACCCAAATTTACATTAGAAAATAAACATAGTTGGAAAGTCTGAGGGTCATGTTGGTTTCAGGCACATGACTAGATTCAGGATTCACATGACCTCAGAACTTTCTTTTGTTCCAACTTTTGTTGCTTCCTTCAGTGGGATGGATACCATGTCACTGACTATGCTATGGCAGGGTTTTCCCCAGGGATGGTTGCAGTACAACCCCATGAATTAAAGTCGAGCCAAAACCAGAAAGCCCCCATTCTACTCATTCCTGTGGAATTTCTGAGACCTATTCGGATTGAATTAGTTCCTGAATCTATTACTGTGGCCTGGAGAATGGCGCGTGCTGAAACCAGTGTTGGACCTCCCCTCGATTCAGGTAGACCCAAGTAATCTCCAAACGAGAATCCATTCTTTCGCTGAAGAACCAGAGGCCAACAATATGTATTTAGTGTTTATATTGCACCCATCTGTTATGGGCTGAATTGTGTCTCCCTCCACTGAGATTCAAATGTTGAAGCCCTAAACCCCACTTACCTTAGAATGTGACTGTGTTTGAGATAAGGATTAAGTTAAAATGAGATCACTAGAATGGACCCTAATCTAATCTGACTCGTGTCCTTATAAGAAGAGGACATTTGGACACAAAAAGGGAGAAATAAATAACAAGTGTTTAAGCCACTGCAATTTGAGGTGTCTTTTTAGGAACTTAAATAATATCCCAAACAGCAATCATCTCTTTAAGCATTTTGCCTTCCATATTGATTTTGTCATTTTCTTTAGTTTCCCCCTCAAATGTAAGCTTGAATTCTCCAAGGCCTAGCCAATTAACACAGAAAAAGGCTGAATCTCAAAGTTGCAAGAAACATGGTGGAAAGTCAGTTTTTCTAATGCTTCCTATTTCGTTTCTGTTCACTTGAATGTAGATCATGTGAATGTACCAAAGAGTGCAATGTTCGGGCGAGAGTTTGAAAGCTAGACATCGCAATCAGACTTCTCCGTTCCGTCTGTCTTTGATTCTGTGAAGGACTGTTTTTGTGGTGGTGCTTGTTATTTTTCGGCAGTATGAAGAAAATGTTTTTAGCTGACACCATATAAAAAATACACCATTAAAAAAATAAATAATGCATAGAATTTTCAATACTTCTTTCAAGACACATAAAAATATCCTCTTTCAATTATTTTAGCAGCTCTTTTAGCCATGTGAATACTTGCTTCTAGAACTTGTTTATTCTCCCCCCACTCAGAAATTTGTCTGGTAGGTGAAATTCATTGCTGGTATAGGTGAACATGGCCATTGTGTGCTGTTAAATGTAGGCTATCATCATAGCATGTGTCAGTCAAAAGAGAAAAAGCTCCAAGACTCTATATGTGTACACCAGCTTAATAAATTCTAGACAACAGATGTAGATGCCAGTTCCTCCTTCTGCCACTTTCCCCAGTTCAGTAAAGAAGTACAGATGGTTCTGTTCACCCTGGTATCTTGAATCTTGGCATGAAGGTGCTGACTTTGCTGATCTTTCTCTGGAAACTTCCTTTGACCCAAAGGACCGTGGCAAGCTAAATAAGTGTCTGATGAGACTGCCTTACACAGCTCTGGCCATTTGGAATCCTGGAGCCCTTAGCAGTTGAAAAGCAATGCGAAGTACCTCTCAGCATTTTGCATGGAGAGACTGTCACGTTCAATTTTCTCCTCTGATTTTGATTTCTTATATGCTCAGTCTGTGGAAGCCCAGGGTTACACAAAGGTCATCTGGATCTTAGCTCTGCCTTAGAAAGAGCCGGAGCTAATCTAAGGCAAGAGAACCCAGCCATGGTTTATAGTTTTCTAGCTCAGCCAAGAGAAACCAAGGCAACCTATTTTATGTGCTAACAAAATAAGGTGAAGGGATTAAAAAACTGAAAGGTCCTAAATTATGCATTCTATGGGATTAAATGCAGTTTTGTTTCTTCTCTAGAGAAAATGCTTGTTCTTTGAGGATGGGTATGAGTGGTTTGTAGTGCTCACGGGTATCACAGAGATGTGGAGAGAGTCTGTTATACCCACGTAGTCCTTATCCACAAAGCAGCCAGCGGGGCGCCTGGTATAGAGCCAGCTAGAGTTAGAGCCACGGGACATGACATCAAGCCATCTCAATTTGAATTGGAGGTTGTCATCTGATCTAAAAGTAAATATCTAGAAGATGGGCATAGGTAGGATGCCTGCATCACTTATGGTCAAAACGATGACAGTGTTGAGTGGGAAAAGGGCTCTATTAATACTGTGACCCTGGGCAACCTGGGTATAGACACTCTATATGTGTCTGCCAGCTTAATAAATTCTAATAACAGCAGCACACAGCATCCGGACACTCCTACATACACCCCACACATCATTTCATTGAATGAAATACCCCCTAATAATGCCTCTTTTACATACAGGAAAACCGAGGCACATAGGGGTTAAATAACCTCCTAAATTCACGTGAACCTAGAAGTGGTCGAGTCAGGAGAGAGAGCAGTAAGTAGCTGCTGGGAGGTCCTGGCTAGAGATCTCCAGCTGGGAAGGCTGTTCTTTAGGAATTAGTGACCAGTCCAGATTCTTGTTCTCAGAGGGTTCGGCATGACAGAGAAGGACCTAGAACAACGGGGGTAGAATAAAAGTTGAGGCACATGGCACGAAGGCCTGAGGAAATGAGATGGGACAAGAGTAGCATGTCAGCAATCTACCAGGGGTGCCAAAATATGTCTACAAGTGGACATTGGGTCAACGTTGCTCAAGCAGTAATTCGCCATAGTCAGAAGTGTCTGGACGCCGATGGGAACCACTTTGAGCACCTCTTGTCATTGTAGAAGTCACACGCGACTTATATTCACCTTCTGTTATTGGTACATATTGAGTATTACAATTTTAATAGTTTTCTCCTTTCTTAAGATGTGTATACATGTTTTTGGCATTCTCTGTAGTTGTGAGATGACCCAGTTCCCGGGGAGGATGAAACTGGCCGACAGGGAGCATCTTAGGGATTCTGGGTGGCACTGGTCCTGGTGTCCCGGACTCCGTTGACTTGCTAAGTGAGTGGCTGCCTGCCTTCCATCCCTCAGGGCATCTGCTCTGCCTGAGGTAAGGTGATGTTGAGTCTCCACTTGGGAAGTTTCCCGCTGAAATTGGAACCTGGCCCTTGTACACGGAGGACAGGGCCGGAGACCAAGAAAGACACAGACGGTTCCAGGTTGGTAGGTGGCCCTTTAACACGCAAGGAACATACATTGGAGGCTTATCTTGGGCTCCGCAGACGAGCAGGTCTCCGCACCGGCCTCCAGAACCTCACAGGTTTACACAGAGGCCTTAACGGGGCTCAGTGACCATTCGGTCCCCACCGTCTCAACCACGCGTTGCTGTCTGTGTACATGCAAATGCTTCCGCCTGGGAACCAATGAGGGGCGGAACGGAACTTCCAAGGACTCGGCAGCGAGGGGGAGCCTCTACGGCTACAACCCAGCGCGCCATCGATGGCGGGTCTGTTGAAAGCAAGTGTCCTCAAGTGGGTTTTAACCAAAAATTGCCCCATTGGAGAACACCAGAGTCTTCGCTTCTGTGGCCAAATCGACTCTTCAGTTCAGAACGCAGAGTTTGGAGCCCCGGTCAGCACATCCTCAGCTGTACGACTTGGCGGGTTGCTTGCATTCTTTGTGATGCACGTTCTCATCTGTGAAATGGGTACAACAGTTAACACCTAACGCTCATGTGGCTACGTAAGAAGAGAATGAACTGAAATAGGTAAGGCACTTGGAACAGTTTGGCACATAGAAAGCACAAAGTAAATGTCAGTTCTTCTTCATTAATGCTGCTGCTGTGCAAAGCTCGGAATTAACCTTCTCCTGTCATCTCGTTCATCCATGTGACCTTATGAATGCGTCATTCATTTGGAAAGTTTGTAGCTCTGCCCATACTATATATTATCATTATTATTAGCTATTATGCAAGGATAGGCAATAACAAAGAAATATACAACATCATATTGGGATGTTATAAATCATTTTGGGGGTGTTTCCTGTTGTTTTTCATCTGATTATAACATATATATATATTTTTTTCTACTTTTTTTGAATTGTATATACAGAGGGTGCCAAAAAATGTATACACATTTTAAGAAAGGAAAAAAACTGTATTGAAATTGTAATACAATAAATGACGCTAGCATTCATTTGATTAACACTATCTTTTGAGCAAACATACTACACATTGCTTCCAGAATTCGATTCAACTTTGAAAAGTAATACATTGGTAACATCTCTTAAAATATGTACATACTTTTGGCGACCTCTGGTATTTATGGAATACGTTATATATTTTATATGTAAAATACCTTTCATAACTATATAAATACACATATTTTTTATATATTTATATATGAAGATCTATAACAGTTTTATAATATGCATTTATATCTTTAGATACATGTATTTTATATGTGTTTCTTATATAAAATATCATTTTTATGTCATAAAATATGTCAAAATAGAGAAAGGGACACATAACAGTATAATGAACACCTATATATCTATTACCCAGATATAATAGATACCAAGTTTTCAATTTTTATTTACCTTTTTAAAGATAAAACACACTATAGATGCAATTACCACTTTTTTGTTCCATTTCTTTTTCTCTCCATCACCTCTTATCCCCACCTCTGATTAATGCTATTCTGAAGCTGCTGTGTATCTTATATATCCATGATTTTAATATTTTAGCACAAATGTATGTTCCACAGGCCAATATTTAAAATGCAGTATAGTATTTTTGTTGCTAAAAATCAATATAAATAGTGATTTGCTGAGTATATCTGCAGCTTTCTCTATTCACTCAACTTCTTTTGTGAGATTTATTCATACTGATAAGAGATCCCATTTTCATTAATTTAGTTGCTGTGAAGTAACAGTATGGTAAGAATATATCACAATGAGTTTATCCATCTCTCGCTATATACATACATATATATGTATATGTGTGTGTATATATATATATAATAACTTTTCATTCTTGCAAAGGAGAGTGGTGCAGTATATATGGTTTGTGCAGACCGCGTCCTTATGCAAATGTGTGAGAGCTTCTCCAGGACATGCATATAAGATTGGAATTTCTGGGCTATAATTCCTTGTCTCACTTGTATATATATCAAGCATTCATTAGATATTCTTAATTTTCAACTCTGAAACAAATATAATTACTACCTCACTCCCACTTTTGAGTGAGTCAGTCGAAGACTAAAGTTTGCTAGGAAGATTGAAAAACGCGTAGCATTTGGACGTGCTTATCTCTCTGACCCAGCACTCAGTTGACGCTGTAGGGCATGCGATGCAAAAAACAGAAATAAATTGGATGATGAGGATCACAGGAGACGAGCGACCATTTCTAATCACCAGTGTGAATAAGGTGTGCTCTTCAAAGCAATTGCACCACGCGAATACTCAACCTTTTTACCTTAAATATGTCTGTATTGGATTTTTATTTTGATAATATATGATTACATTTGAAATATGTATAAAGGACGAAGAGAAAGACTCTTGAATTCCCCCCCCCCAACTCACTTTTAAACTACAGCGACCACCACATGTGACAGTTTGGTATATGTAATCTTCCAGGTGATTCCCTAAGTACTTACTAATGTGTGTGCATGCGTGTGTACTTTCTAACAAATAGCATTTCAGTATAGATTCAGTTCTGTAATTTGATGATTTGAATTTGCATTTCACTATGAGTTTATGTGTAAAATAATAATGTAGCTACTTAAAGTGTAGCAATTACAGTTGTTCTATTCAATACTACATCGTTTTGCATATTGAGGCATTGGCCCAGTTGTTAAGGGAGCGCAGAAACTAAGCTCTTACTCATTGTCAAGCTTTCCTAATTAATTCAAGGATACAAGTGATGGCCAGGTGTAGGCAAAGCAGGAAGGAGCCAAGGACTGCCCATATAGCGCCCCAGGTCCTTTCTTGCTGCATTTGGGCATGCTCCAACAAATTAACATGCAAGGTGTCTCAGAATTGTATGCAGATACCCGACATCGCCATTTTGTACTCGGATATTTACAGAGCTTATGAAGCATTTTCTAGAGAGCCACGTCCCATACAACCACAGAATCTAGATGACTTGACCACAACAGCCCCAGAAAGACCAGGTGCATCCTACTGAAAGCATTTCACAGATAAGGATTCTCCTACTAATGAATGCCATTTGTGAGTTTGCCGGTTGGTCTGTCATTATTAGCATATTTTCAAGGAGATTTGACTGGATCACTTTACTTTCTTTTCTGGGACATCCACAATAAAGAGGAGAAAAGATTATAGGCATACTATGCTGCAAACACTTTCTGTCCCATGCCCTATAGAAGGATCCACTGCAATTAAAAATAATAGAAACAATCAAGGTCCATGGTTAGAGCCACTTTAAAAATCTTGCCCTGTAAAGTTCAGTAGCAGCAACTATAAAACTATTGTGGGATTGTGTTTGGTACATACTTTCATTTTCTTCATGTCTGAGATAAAATTTCTATTCCTTTTTAATATTTCCAGGCAAGATTTAGTCCTAGCTTCCAGCTCCCATTCTTCATGGAACTTGTCACCCTAAATTCTGACCTTCTGTGAATCCTCTCAAATGACACACCAAACCTACTTATATTTTTTAAAGGTGTACCTTAACAGGGGTTACAGCGTTATCTTTCTGATTCCTGGAGGTAACCCTCCCATTTGTTTATTTTTCTGTGTAAACATAAACTGCTTCCAAATGGAAGTAGAACTTAGCTGTTTCCTATTTATGTCTAAATAGAAATGGAAGAGAGGGACGAGACACGTTAAGAAATTGGGTCATTTGTTTTTCAAAAATGGAATTATTCCACTGGAGCTCTACCCTACTTATGTTGGTCCATTTCTTCCTCCAGATAATTTCCCATCGTTCAGAAAGCACCTGAGATTAAACAGTTGCAGGCAGATGAATGCTGAATGGTGGGAACTACAAGGAGGTGGTATTAATATTTATGTAGCTTATAAACAGTGAAGCTTTCATATTGAGACTGCTACTTTTCCGAACCCAACAGATGAATTTTGTTTTGAAACAATATGAGAAGAAAAGGCAAATAGTTAATTCAAAAGAGATAAAGCAAATGCACTTTCAGAATAGATGTCTGAAATGATTATTACTGGTTTGCTTTAGAAAATATCCTGTCACGTACCAAATATTTCATGTTAATTACAGAATATGCTGGAGATTAAAGCAGCAAAATGTCATTGTAGTATAACTGCCACACGACCTCACACCTGGTTTTCAGAATAACAACTGAAACTATACAAGGATTAACCTCAGGCCATGAATAAATCACACTGGGAGAGGCAAGAGAGGTATTCTTTAACAATTTTGAACGTGGCCAACAACATTTGGAGGGTTACAGCCTCTATGAAATTATGTATTTTCTTTGCTCTGGAAGTTCCTGCCCTCAGGGCAGTTTTGTGGTCCCAAAAGCCACCGGAACCAAGTGAAGTTGTTTTAGGCTTCCTGCTTTCAGGTCTTGAACCTTGCACCTTATCATTCAGTATGTTTACCTGATTTGCTTAGGAGATGCGTTGTGGCCCATCAGCTCTCTTAATGGCAAGAGGCATTCTCAAAAGGAGACACAAGAAAGCTCTGTTTACTTCCACCTCAGTCCTTTAGGATTTCTTGACCTTTCAAGACTCAAATGGCTAGGAATGTAGGATGTGAGGGGGTAGGAAATAGAAGCTACAGAACGAGGGAACTGGTGTTAATCTGTTTGTATCCACTTACCTATACTGTAAATGACTTATTTAATAGGGAAAAAAGGAAGAAAGCCTTTGGTCTTAAATGTGTAGATTGAGAAAAGACAGGCTCATAACTTTGAAATAAATCACTTACAGTATAGGTAAGTGGATACAAATGGATTAACAGTAGGAAGGGGATAGTTTTTATTATCTTCCTCTAACAAGTTACAATGAAGAGTGGTAGAGACCTCCTAACAGGGCAGGTAGTGGTGATGAGGGCTTATTCTGTGCTCGGGCATCTCCAGGAACTTTCAAAGCATCATCTCGTTTAATCTTTACAACAAGCTGATGAAAGGGGTACCATTGCTGCGCTCATTTGACTGAGCCATGAGACTGAGGCTCAGAGAACTTGAGCTACTTACTGAGATTCGTGCAGCTACTAAGAAGCAGCATTTTATCAATAGCTCATCCACCTGGTTCCTACATCCTTACCCACAAGTTGTGGTTACCTTACACTTTATTGACACATTATCTGAAATGGAAGCAAATGTTCAAGGATCTGAACCATTTAATGACTCAAAGAACAACACATGGCTCCTAGGAGAAGTTTACATTTTTAGCTAGTAAAACGTGTGTCCCTCCTGAGACGTCCCTGGTCACCTGACAGTAACACTTTAGGAAGCACACACATACGGGGTCTCATAGGATGTTGGGTCACGGGACCCTAGTGGCCACCTTGGATCCTGATTTCAGATTTTTGATATATTGGCTCGTGGCCCTATGAGTTTTATGACTTACATGGTCTGCTAGACCCAGTGTCGTTTCCTCGTCCTACTCTGTAACTGTGAAGCCAAAGACCTTTGCCCCAGTGGACCAACGCAAGCAAAGCACAAGCATTTATCTAGTTCATGAAATAAGGGTCATGAACTAGACCCTTACTAGGATGTGTGTACCCATTAATGATAGGGTGTCTGATTTTTTTTTATGTCCTTTGTTGACTAAATTGATAGTACAGGAATGTTAACATTTTGTGATGAATAATCCCAACTGAGCAATTGGCTTTGTTGCAATTTTTATTATAATAATTTTGATTTTTTTTTTCCAGTAGTTTTTGGTTCCAAGTAACAGAAACTTAGTGAAACTTGATCAAGTTTTAGGAAAAAGTGTATGTGTGTGTGTGTGTGTGTGTGTAACTGTTGAGAAGAAGAGGGTGTCTTAAGAACTCAGGAGCAGGAAATATACACAGGTAGGAGGGACTAGAACCTGAAACTATAAATTAAACCACAAAGTTATTCTCTTTACGTATCAAGAGTCAGATGAGACTTCATTTCTCTTGTCTCTACAGTAGTTCGTTATTCCCTGTCTCTATAGCTAGGTCTTTGCTGTGTCTCCTTGAACATGGCAGAAAATGGCCACCCCAATCCATCTGTATGCCCCTTTTCAAGTTCAGAGCCTAAGTGAATATACCGAAGTCTCTGGGGTAGAGTCCGAGGAGCTTAATTTGGACCCTTGGTGGTCCTGGGACAGTGAGGTCAGATGGTCTTCTGTCTCCTCATCAGTCCGTGTTGGAAATAAACCCATGAGAGGGAGCAAGGGAGAGGGAGCAGTGGTTAGTGCAGGAGATTGTGGCAGCCTCTAGGCCACCTGTCTGGACTTTACCTTGAGTGAATTTGGTTTTCAGGTCACCTTGTGTATTCCCAGGGCTTGCTTTCTACATGATTCCCTGCCGTTTGATGCATAATGCTGTCTAGAATTTTCCTTTGCATTAGATTTGGGGCATTTAATATATGGAATGTAAGGTTTCTAACTAAGGGTGTGGATTTTGCAATTTGAAGTGCTTGGATTTACATCTCAACACTAATGCTTACCAGCTGGGAGACCTCAAGAGAGTGACTTAACCTCTCTGTGCCTCTCTGTCCTATTCCACAAAGCAATAATATTAGTGACTACCCGTGGAAGACTTTAAAGAAGTAATTATTTGACTACATGGATGCGCTTAGAACAGTTCCTGTCACGTAGGGTTCTCAACAGAGTCGTTGTTTAGCAAGAGATTTGATAAATTATGAGATTAAACGTGCTTTGGGGTTTTTGCGTATTAATTGATTGAAATAAAAATCAGGGAATTAAAGAGAACCTGTGTGATTTAGACACAGAGCAAAGCGAGCACAATGAAAAAGAGAAGGCTGCAGAATCATTAGTCTTGTGAGGACAAGGTAGTGTTTCAGCCAAGTGGGACAAAGTTCCAGTTAAACTTGGACAGTGCAGCCCACTGCCTGTTTGCCTCCATCATGGGATGCCCTTCTCCCATCCCTGCAGGTCAATATGATCACGAGAAAGTCACATGCAAATCAAGTAAATTATAATTTGGCACAGCAGTGGGTATTCTGGCTAACACTGTATTGGTGGAGTCTGAGAGAGATTTGAAAGAAGTTTGGGTGGAGGACACAGGATGAGATGAAGACGGAATGGGTTTTGTTGTAAGTAGAAGGGTTTGTTCAGAAGTGTAGCTTCATCTGTTCCAGGTGGGGGCTTTATTCCCCATGGGGGGGAAATCCTAGTGTGGAAGATGGTGCATGTCCATATCTTAGTGGCCTTTTAGAGTTGGCCTGAGCCCCTTGCAATGTGGCCACTTCTTCCTTAACGTATTATCTTCCCAGCTCTTGGCTGCTCCCAAGGACAGTCAAGTCCTGCCAAGGGTTATAGAAAATCCAGTTCTGTGAAAACAATGGATCATTTTAAATAAAAGTGTAGGCCAAACGTGTGGGGCATTTTACATACAAAGAGGTGGTCAACATTTTTGATCTACCAAGCAGTTTCCTTGATAAGGTCAGATAATATCTCTTGAGTCTGGTACAGGGCAGGTGTTTCTAGAGTGTGGCTCCTTCCATTCTTCCTTTCAGGAACACTCAGCCCAATTATACCATGTGTAATGTTGAGAGCAAAGTGAAGTATTTGAAATATGAGCATCTCTGTTCTGAATTTGAGTAGGCCATGCCATGCTTCTCTCTGTGTTGACTTCTCCAATTTGTTAAGAGAATTATTGAGGGAAAACTGATTTCTGGTCCTTGCAAGCAAATGATGTATTTTATCATATGCTTCATACCATCCTCAGTTACTTTTATTCTTTTATTATCATAGGTTGACCCCATGATAATGAAACCCTCAGTAAGTGCAAATGGCTCACTGAAAAATAACTTTGCGTAGGTCGTGTTTTTAAATAAGTACTAATTTTATTTTAACTAGTAGCAGAAATAAACTGAATTCTTTCTGTGAAATCAAATAATGGGCAAAATCACCTACAGATGTCCTTTTTGTAGTAGAATTTAATTCAGATATCAAGTTTTATTTCTTTTTAATCTGATAAAAGCAAACATATGAGCATCTAAAAATGTTTTTGTTCATTTGGCTTTAATGATTTTGAGAAGATAAGCTTTGATAACAGAATATGTGTAGTTTGTGCTTGGTAAAGCCTTGCTTAAAAACGCAACTAAGCAATTGTTTACTATTTGAATTAATCAGTAGTATTATACTGTTGTTATATGGCTAAATGTTATAGTAGTGTTTATTAAAAGACAGTCTTTCTGAAAGAGAAGAAGCTGGACATAATATGTACCATCAGGCCAGAAGTTTTTAAGAACACAGTGTTCAAGATAATCTTTCAGAAAACAGGCGTGTGTCATCTTGATGTTTGTATCCATATACCTAACATATTGTCTTGATGTTTGTATCCATATACCTAACATATCCATATACCTAACAACAAATATGTGTGGCATTTCAATGAATGGAATTGGAACATAGATTTTCCAATATACTGAAACTAAAGCATTAACTTTAGACATGCAGATACAGTGTTAAATTAGAGGAGTTCTATTTTAGTTAAGAAACAATGTAGTATTTGAAACTTTTTGATCTGGATTTGGAGACTTATTCTATGGGGTGACTGATGAAATGTTCAGAACATTCTTTAGGCTTTCTCATTGTTTTCACTGGACATGCAGAAGAGAAGTGATGTTGGCTCATGGGAAAATGGGTCCAAACATCAGACCAAACATTTCCTACTTTGCTACATTAATGAGGCAAGCTTTGCTTGAGGGCTTACTACATGCTAGACACGTTCCTTCTTGTAATGCTAAAGGCTTGTTAGGTTATGCACCATCTCCCTTACTCATCCCTGAAGACTCCTTAGGTGGTTCTCTGGTGCGAGTGCTCTCAGAGCCACACCCGTTCTCGTGGGCTTCCGCGGTTTGCCAGCAGTCCTGCGGGGAGCCATCTCCAGTCCCCTGCCAACTGCAGAAAGATGCCGCCCCCATGAGCACACAGCAGGCCCGCCGTGGCTGTAGTTTAACAGTCCAGATTAGCAGCCCTCAACTCTCCACACTCATGAGTTGGTGTCACATCTCCCAGCTCCCTGGCCCCTTTTCCGGGGTAATTGTGATGCGTGTGTTTTGCACCTGCACCGCTTCTTAGGGCATCAGCTCCCATTTCCCACGGTGGTAGCAGGTTTAACAGCACCCCCTCTCCTGGCCACTTTCCCTTCTCTGTACCACATTCCCACTCCCTCACTGGTGAGCCCGACTCTCTCCCTATACACTGACCCCAAAGGGTTGCTTCTGGGAGGACATGAAGGAAGATGTTATTACATGTCATGATTCGATTTTATCTTGCATTTTATTTTGTTTTATTAAGATATCTCTGCTGCCGAATAAACAATGGAGTGTAGGGAGCAAAAGTAGAATGGAGTCATTGAGCCAGATGGTCCCCGAGGCCACCAGGTTGTGGTTCTGTAACCTCTGTGTGACCAAACACCTATATGCTCACCTCATACAGCTGGTTTCTTCTTCTTGTGTTGCTGATCATGTAGCTTTCCATTCTTGATTTGGGGACTAGAAGTAACCAATTGCAGATCCTTTTCTAAGACGTCAGCTGATTGGCTGGTGCTATGTCTTCTGCCAATTTCCTTTTCATCAAATGAGATAGGACACTAGCCACTCTGGCTTTTAGGAAGTCGAGGCATGGAAGGAAGCACATTTCTCAGAGGACAAATCAGATTAGATGTAAGCTAGCACTGCCAGACTAGAAGGTAAGCTTTCAAGACCTATTAACAAAATTGCCCGTGTCCCTGCCAATTAAGAAAGCCATTCATCAATTACACACACACATGCACACACACACACACTCATATATATAAACATTTTTACACTTCAATTGACTTTTATGGAAGACTGCAAGAAATAAATGGATGTCAGCTGTATACTTCAAAACCCCTTACTTCCCGAGTGGCTTCAGAGCCCAGAAATATTAGAGCCAGTGTCCTCCTCCTTCTCTTCCACCTATGAGATTGAGAATTGATATCCTGTGTAAGACCCCAGCTTGTCAAGAAAAGCTTCCGCTACCTGTATTTATTATGGCATGGAAGTAGATTTCTTCATTTTAGGAATACTTTTAAAAAGGACAAAAGCTGAAATTATTTTTGGAGTTATTAATCAGAGCTCTTCTGCTTATGAGTGATCAGACTCCCTCCTTAATCTAGCCCCAGAAGAAAAATAAAAAGAAAAACAAAAGGAATATTAAGTATCCCTTATAACTTAAGAGACCCAGAGGTAGATACAACTTCAGGGGAATGTATGGGCTCAAATAGCATCACAGAAATTTTTCTCCTCTTCCCTTTGCTGTGTGCGTGTGTGTGTGTGTGTATGTGTGTTGGATACCTCTTCCTTAGGCAGTCAGTCACTTTCCATGTGGCAGCAAGATGACTACCAGCTGCTGCAGGGTCACATTGTACCACCCTATCAAGCAGCCACTTTTACAGAATTCCAGAAAAAGTCCTACAGTTGAGCATAATTGGCCTCACTTATGCCCATGGGTCATATGCCCATCTTGGAACCCATCAGTATGACTGATGGGATGGACAGTGCTGGTTGGCCAGGGCTGGGTCATGTGTTTCATCCTTCTTCACACACTAGGTCTCCAGGGTTGGGCCACATTTCCCCAAACCACATGTACTCAGAGAGGCAGAGCAGTGTGTCCTCAAAGGACAATGTTTTCAATAACCAGAAGAAGGAATAAAAGGAACAGGGTATAACAAGAGATGTCCTCTAGAAGGTCATCTCTGGGTCAGCAGAAACCTTATCTTTCTGGCTTCTTGTTAAATAGGACCTGGCATGTACGTTGGCTCTTTCTAAAAATGAATTGAATGCATGAGATTTCGCTTACACAAAATACAACTTTTTGCTTCTCCAATGCATTTTGTTTCACTGAAACTTGGTTATAGCAGACATTGAATGGGAAGTGATGTTGAGTCTTTTAGCCCTGCAGCCTAGCATAAGGAATTTTGTCTGATGTACCACAATATTAAACAAATAATGTGAATGATTAGTGAAAGGTCAGATAGCAGCGAACCAAATACAGTCTCTACTCCAGTGCAGTCAGAGTCTTTCCTCACTGCCCTTGACCTTCCCAGGCTTTCTCCAGTCAGTCCGGTTGGAACTTCTGATAAAAATCAGTATGTCACCACCAAGAAGACATTGAATTTGAAATGACCTTTTTTGAGTAAATAAATTAGAAAAGAAAACAAAATTAAGCAGCAACCTTGGAAGAGCCAACACAGACATCTGCACGAGGGATTCTGTGCCCTTTGGTTTCTGGCCTTTACTGCATTGTCCTCCAGCCACCAGATAATTTCCAGTTTCTGTTTCTCTGCTTTGTGAGGATTTCAAGCTTAATTCACATCTGAAGATTGGGAGCTTTGAGTTTAACTGTTGCCGGTCTTAGTGAATGTTTCTGGCTTCTGGTAGCATTGTGTGATAATGTCCATGGATCTGGGAATGGGAAAGGAGGTGAGAGGGGAAAGTGACTAAGAACCAAGGCTCTGGAGTCAGGCAGATGAGGGTTCAAGTCATGCCATTGACATTTTCTTCCTATATCTTTGGACAAGGGACTTGCCAGTTTTGAATCTGTTTCTTCCTTTGTAAAGTGAGGATATCTACAGTTCCCACCTTACAGTGTTGTTGTAAGTGTTATGTTACACAGTTCATTTTCCTAAAGCTTAGCAAAGTGTCTGGCACAGAGTAAATGCTCAGATGATACTCAGAAGATGAAAGTTGCTATAATTAGAGTGCTGTGTGCTGTTCTAATTAAGGGCATCATCAACTTGTCTTCGGTTAGAAACATAGATGGACAAGCCAAATACTGATTAACCTGTGAGCCATACACGCATAACACCGCAGTCGTAAAGGCATCTTCTTTTGCTTTTATTTCCCCTGGGAAAGAGGTGATGGAGAATGGAAGTCAGGAAAGGAAAACAAAAATGGTAAATCAGGTTATCAGGACCATGGACAGAGACATTCCCTCTGGATGTGCAACTACTTGAGTGTCTTTTTTTCCATGAACACCTAGAGTGGGAAGGGCAGATGTGAGAATTGAGTGCTTTATTCATCCATTTTCATGTAGACTCAAGTATAGAAATAAAATAGAATGTAGTTTTCATTTATGGTGCCAATAGACGGCAGCCGAGGGGCTTACATCATCTACTATAGTTGATATTCTGTCTTGGAATGCATTTTATACTTTGTGTTTGGTTTCAGCAGACTCACCTAATTATGGTTTGCCGAGTCTCATGCTGAAACAACTGTGAATTTCCTAAGTGTATCCCAATCAGCAGTGGGGAAAATTGGCCTAGAAAACTCTGCTTGGCAGAAGGATAATGGCAGACGGGATAACGAACACATCGGAAATTATTTGCACATGGATAATTGAGTCTTGACTGTAAGCAACAGTCATTTATGCTCTTTTGCTGGAATGCTCAAATAGTTAGTCATTTTAGCAAACAAAAAAGAGATTAGTGAAATCTCTGGGGGAACACCCTCCCGCCCCAAAAGGACAAAATTATTGCTTGATGAGGCATATAGATGGCAGCTGGTTATTAGATTGTACTGTTTTTCACTTGGAAAATCTTAGAGCATGACTCTACCTAAGAGTTTTTGATAAGACAAGTATATGACCAATTTCCAAATCTTCTGAAATTAAATTTATATGTGTGTATATATATAGGCGTGCATATTGATTAGCACTTAAATTTGAATCTTAAGTTTGTAATTCTGTTGACATTTTGTCTTTCTTTTAGCACTAACCAAGATCATTTTTACTGTTTTCCTATGTGTATGACACAATATTAGTGTTCTGATGTAAACCTTTTTTTCTCAGAAATAGGTACTTTTAGTGATGTCTTGTCTGAAGTTCCATGATTTGGTCCCCCAATTTTACCTAACTTCATTTTTACACTTGCAATACAATTTTGCATGCCTAGTATCTATCAGTATCCTCCCATCTCTGCAGATAAATAGACAGCTGTACAGTTAGATGTCTTTCTGTTTCTTTCTCTCTTTCTCTCTCTATATGTCTTTATTTCTGTTTTTATCTATCTGTATATGTCCATTGACATGGAATGATATAGATAGAAATGTATACTTAGAAATCTCTCTCTGTCACTCTTTGTATCTGTGTCTATATATACATATTTATGTATTCAAATAGATGATATAGATTTTGTATATATGACAGACAGAGATAAAGACATATAGAGAGACAGAGATAGAGGAGAGAGCAATAGACATCTTCTCACGAAAGTTTAACACAAAGAATTGTTAGTCATTTTATTGTAGAGCTGTAGTTTGAATCCAAGCCTTCCGGCTTCTATAGGTTGATTTCCCAAAATATGTCATTTACATATTTGGTAAATATGAGCTGCATTTTTCTGGAACTCAGACAGCATTAAATAATATTCAATGATGAGACATTGGTTTTCTTTTCTTCTGATTCCTTCATCTACATTGTGCCAAGCAGAAGCTTCTGGTTTCGTTCCCATATGTATCGATCCCTCCCTCACCCTTATTAATCTTCATTTTTAATGCCGATAGCAGATCTCAGGCAACCAACAAGGCCTGGGGAGAATTTAATTACACTGCTTTATTTCCGATTAAATTTTATCTCTACTTTCTATTTGTGTCAGGTGATACTGATTTTTTTTACTTGTTTGTAATATTTTTAAGGAAAACGTAAAAAATTGTTAAGAAAAAATGAATCAATTTAACAGAAGAAATTATTAAGTCAATGAAAGTGACTTGATATGCATATTTCATAACAGCAGTATGAGTGTGACCAGAACTGAGAAAGACAACTAAAAGACGTGATTTCCCTTTCTGACTTTGGATAAAGGCTGCTTTCCAGACTCATGCTTCCCTTTCTCCACAGGAACGGTAGCTTTCCAATCCCAATGCCTTAGCTTCCTGTTTCCTCTCTCTTGCCCGTGTCATCAGAACTAAATTCTAAACAGTCATAAAGGTCAAATTCACACCGTGTGTTCATAAAGTCATCCTTTATTGCATAACTGAAAATGTTCTTACACTGTTTTCCCAGGCAGCGTTCTGTCACTGAAGTCATCACCTGCTTTTTACATTTTCAGGTAGATATGTGTTTCTTTCCCCCTCCTGTTATACTTTTCACATCCTTAGGGCAGAACCTGTGTCTAGTACAGTTTTCTCTAAAGACCAGCCCCTGGAAAAGTGCTTTGGGTAAAGGAAGTCCAAGGTAGACATTTGTGGAATCAGTAAATTCACATGTGAATGAATAAAGGCAACTGAATAACTACTTGATTCATCAGACACTTCACCATTTTGCAATGGCTCATTCTCACCTTAGCACTGTTCAAACTTTGCCTTCCAGAACACAAACATGTTAATCTCCAAAGTAATGGAAATAAATAATCTGGGACCCGAGACACGAATCAAAAACCAGCAAAACCCTCAATCCATCTTATTTTTCTGTTATCATGTGGGAGAGTGATGCATCGTTTCTAAAAAGCAGAGAAACCAATTTAGCTGACGTGAGATTTCTGGTACCACCTTTTCTCTACCCGTCACTAGAAGCGTTGTCTTGTATAGATCAAACCTTCCTGGGTGTGATGGTCTCACTGTGCTCTCTGCAAGGGATGTAACTACGGAAGGAGAATGAAAGGGGTGCAGTTCAACTCTGTGCAATTGTAACTGCTGCTCTAGTCGATTAGCATTCCAGATGCTAAAGGCCACATAGCAGCATTTAACTGAATCCAGCTGTTCAGTGCGGCTGGAGTAGACATGGCTGCTGACTGCCGAGGATTCTGTTCCTTACTGGTCAACTGTTTTCTCTCGTAGCCTCTCGTCTTTGTTTCAGCACTGCTAAAATTCCTTCTCTGTTACTTTATCTCCTGTCTTGTCTGTCAGTAAGATGATTCCCCCGGTACCTTGGGGTGTAGTCACACTTCTGGATGGTCATTATCTCTAGATGCCCTCAGCTGCAGATATTTATTTCCTGCAGACCTCAGTCTGCAAGCAAAACAATAAACTCAACTGCTTGTTATGGGAGCAGAGCGATCGAAACGGTTTTTCTCTTTCTAAGGCAGTTCAGAGAACTTAGTGTCTGAATTTTTCCCTCTAGGTTCTCTGTTTCTCAAAAGTGAAATTATACGCTAGTGACCATTTTTCATGCCGCCTCTTCTCCCAAGTAATCTGGACCAATGGATTTCCGGATCTTCTTATCTTGCTGAACCACTTGCAAATGAAGAGTACATTTCTGAAAATGGCCGGTTTTGAGCCAAAGATGCTTGAAAAGTAATGAGTGGGTTTTCAGACAACTGAGCATATACTCCAGTGTGTTATCTTATGAAAACCTCACACTCCTTTTCGTAAAGAATGGATTTAAGTACCAGTTCAAGTTCTTTGAATTCAGATCAGATAGCTGAGATTTAGGTTGCACAATTGCATTTCATTCCATGGCTATTTCAGGGTACTCCCACCTCCATTTTTTATTTCTAGGGTCACCGTTGTTCCAAATTACCAATCAACAGCAAAAGTGCCTACATTCAAAATTCAACTTTTATTTCTCTAGCATCATTTGGTAAAATGTAATGAGTAGGGAAATAACCAGAAGAAGGAAGAGTGCTAGAAACAGCAGGGGAAGAAGTTTCTCAGTAATATTTTTTTTTTTTTGCATTTTATTACTTAAAATATGTATCTCAGGCTTTATTTAATACAATTTTGTCTGTGATAATATTTACTACCATGTTTCTCTGAAAATAAGACCTACCTGGACCATCAGTTCTAATGTGTCTTTTGGAGCAAAAATTAATATAAGACCCAGTATCATATTATATTAATTATATTAATTATATTAATTACATTAATTATATTATATTATGACCTGGTCTTATAGTAAAATAAGACCGGGCCTTATATTAATTTTTGCTCCAAAAGACACATTAGAGCTGATGGTCTGGCTAGATCTTATTTTCGGGAAAACCTGGTATGAATCGTTAATAGTTCTAGTGAGATGTTCACCAAGAATGAGGAAATAATGTCAATAATTTCCCTTTGAAAGTTAGTCTGTCGCTTATGATTGTTTTCAGGTGCATGAGACATAAACTTTACTTCAGTGGATTAACCAAATGAGTATTCATTTTTCTCAGATAGTAAATGAGCTTAAGGAGAAATCCAAGAATGAAATGGTAGCTCCAGGATGCTGGCATGGAACCAGGTAGCGTCTATAGTTCTGAGGAGCTTTCCTCAGCCAAGTGGCTCCCACCCATGGTCTCGGCATGCCTGTTGAAACTCTTGCCATCACTCGTGCATTCCAGGCAGGGAGAAGGGGAAGGGCCAAGGCCATGTGGTAAGTGCCAGGCAGGTCTATTACCTATTTCAGGAAAATGATAGCTTTCCATGCAGTAGGTTCCCACTTATGTTTTATAGATGAGAAGTTGGTCAAAGGGCCACCCGTGGTGCCAGGAAGTTGGGGAGCTGAAGCTTCTATCTGAGTATATTGCTACTTAGAACAAATTCAGTGAAAAGATACTTACACACACCGAGTAGTGCCTTCTTAACATATAAAATCAATATGTTGTTCGATGGGGCAGAAAAAAATGCAAACTCATTTTAGATTAGGTCCCTGATCTACTTTATTTAATAAAGAAAATGTCAACCAGCAGAGGAAGCATAGTAAAAGGCATGTTCCTTAGAAACTTTGGCAGTTCCTAATCCAAGTGCTGCCCAGGAGAGGAAATCTGCATGAAAATACTTTGTGCATTTATATGAAGATGATGCAGTGTGTGTGTGTGTGTGTGTGTGTCTGGGGTGGGGGAAGGGGAACCAAGAGATACGGTTCAAAAGCAACACAGATAGTGATTTCCTGGCTCTACTATCTACTGGCTGTGTGATATTAAGCTAATTACTCGACCACATTTTGCCTTGGTTTCCCCAGCTGTAAAATGGGGATTATAGTCATACCTACGGACAAAGATGATCTCCTTGGCTGAACTTCGGTCACACTCCTCTGAGCCCGTGCTCAACGAGGCCAAGCCTGAGCTTTAGTCTCTCTTCTTCTGGAGCCTGGTTTTGGCAAGAATCCTGCTGAGTCAGATTAGCCATCATTTCCCACCACTGATATGACCAATCTGGGTATCTGATCAAATTCCTCACCCCCCAGGTAATATCTTAATCCCTTATCACCCTGGCCTGCCCTCACCCTAACCCCTTAGTCATTTTCAATCCACCAATCCACCCACCTTCCCACTTTGGTCCTTGGCTAGAAATCCCCATTTTTTTTTTTTTATTCGAAATTGAGCCCAATCTCTCTCCCCTACTGCAAAGCCCTATTGTAGTAGACCCGCTGAATAAAAACCTGCCTTCCTGCTTTAACAAGTATCATGAATAACTTTTTCTTTTGCACCACCCCGTGGAATGGTGTGATAAACAAATTACCATTTGTGAAGCATTTAGTACAGTGTCTTGTACATAAGTGGTTGTTAAATAAGGAAAGCAGTCTGCGTTATGGAAGGGATTCATTAAGTTGTGTCTTTGTCAGACACCCAGTTACATCTGCATTGGATTTAGTGCGCCCTACTCACTGTTGTAGCCGGGGTCTCCGCATGTTGATGGAGTTCAGTCATTGCTCACTGAATTAACGAATCTTGGCCGAGGCCAAGGCACTTCTGCTTCAGCTCGCTCTCCTTGTGGGTTGTGTATTTATCAGCAATATTATAATTTCTCTGTCATCTGCTGAAGGACTCATCAAATGGACTTTGAGTCACCGCGGTTTATATGAGAGCAGTTTTCGTGGCATATTCATCAAACGTTTTCTGATTATGACTTGAGTTTGTTTTACAACATAGGAAACATACGCTTATCCTGCCAACCCATGTAGTCACCATTCGTTTGACAGATTTTTCTCTGAAATTAGTTTGTTGCAAAAGTAATTGCGGTGTTTGCAATTATTTTTCACCTTTTAAACCACAATTATATTTGCACCAACCTGATAATAAATTGGCATTCTGCTATTTACCTTGTTTTTTTTTAATTTTTTAAAAATTTTTAAATTTTATGTTTTTATTTTAAGTGTTCAGTATGTTTCAGGGCCTGATCATCTTTGAAACAAGAAAAGCAGATCTCTGGGAACTGTAGTGAGAATGCCTGGGCAGACCCCTTACGTGATTACACTAAACTTCATTTTCATTTTCTGTTTTCAACTCTTCTTAGCTGATTAACAAATTAAGTAAATAATTTCCTTGTAATTATTCTGTTTAGAATCTAATCGCAGCTTCACAATTTATTGGCTGTAAAATTTGGGCAAGTGGTTTAAGCTTCTCGGTTTCCTTGACAATAAAGTTGGGTTTATAATAGTGTCTGTTCTATAATAGGGTTACACTGCAGGTTAAATGAAATAATCCTCTGTAATATTAGAATAGTCCCTGGCAGATAGCAATTGCTCAGGAAAAAATGAGATGGTACTCACATTTTCCAGTTGATTCATCATTTGAGACAATTGTTTCTATTGTGTTATTTACCACAAGGGTAAATAAATGGTCATTCAGTGAGAAAAATGATCAGTCACTCTAAGTATTTTTGTTGTTGTTCCAGATCTAAGATGGAGTTTTGACTGAATTTTTCCATCAGGTGTTGTAAAACTTTACATAGAGAGACTGCATTTTGGGGGATTTATTTTGTTGAAGGTGTCACTTTAGTGACAGTATAGCATACCCTACTAGCTACATGTGATATATCCTGGGCTGCGTGTGCTATAACTACACTATTTATACTATATACGTCATGCCATATATCTATACTCTGGTTTTGCAGTGTGCACTGATCACTTGCTGGTGTTAGGCTTGTCATAGATACTGGATTCTATTAATTTGGAATCGATTCTTTTGAAAATGACCATGTTTCAGGCCTGTGGGGAAATATATCTTGGCATGATTTTAAAAAGGGAGGTTTGTAAAGGAGATTAATAATGAAAATAAGTTAAATAACCAAAAATCAAGTTTAATAAATGGCTTTATGTACTAAATTCCTTGAAGGTACTAAAACTTTTACAAGATTCACTTAAAATGTTTAGCTCTCTTTTCCCCATTTCCTTAGGAGTATTAATTAATAGAGACAGTTGAAAGTTATAAAATTGTAAAAAATCTTTCTGTTCTAAGAAACATAAATTTAAATTAATTCTTATTTATCTTTATATCTCTCTTAATTTAAGTAATTTGGTGAGATTTTAATATGTCCATTTTAAAATAATGTTCGCATTTTTTTCTATATAGTCTCTTAACAAATTCATTCATGGTTTTCTACTGGGGTGTGGACATGAAGAAATCTGAAACTTGTATCCCAAATGTACACAAAATGTTTGTTTTGTAAATGAGTTAAAATGTGTATAGAAAACTGAGTAAAAATGTATATGGAAAAGTAAACTGAGAAATCATTGTGTTAAGGGTGTTCTTACACACCCAGCTGATAATTTGTTATACTTTCCTGCCTTTATTATTATTTTTTTTACTGTGCATATACTTTTAGGCTTAGATGGGATTAATTCTTCATATATAAAACTATATCCAGTTTTCTTTACTTCTAAGCAAAATTATTTTAAAAAACAAGTTTTGAAGTTTACTTAAAAAAATCATTTAATAATACTTTGTTTCACGGAGTTCGTGTTACTGCAGATACTTCTAACCCAAGAGTGTTAGACCAGGGCTGTCTCCGGGGCCTGTGGAAATGCAGAATCTGAGCTTGTGAAGCAGCAGCCTGTCTAGAGAGGGCTGTCATTTGCAGGAGAATTGGCTCACACAGAGGACCAGATAATGTGTCTTATGCTTCTAAATAAACTGTGCAGCAGTAAGCTGGCGCTAGCTCTGACTTGAAAAACAGACCGACAAATCCCTTATATGTAATTCTCAACTCCAAAAAGTTCTGCACATCAACCTTTTTGTTTTTGGTAGAATCGTAGCCAAAATTAACGTGGTAGTAAAACATAACCAGGACTGAGTCGAGACAAGCAGTGACCCTCATTTGAATGTACATTTGACTGAAGAAATGGGGCAACTCTGTTGCCTTTCTAGACTTGGAAAATGCTCTGTGCAGAATTGCATTCTGCCCCTCGCCTTTCAGATAAAAGATTGGAGACTTGTATTTGCTTGGAAACACTTAAATTTTTAATAGGGAAGCACTATGGCATGGTTGTTAAAAGAGCTGGGTTCTAAAGGCAGAAAGCAGATTTACCATGTCCTGGGCAGGACTCCTTGAGAAGGCTACTGACTCCCTTTATGCTTGAAATTCCTCCTCTTTATGCTTGAAATTCCTCCCCTACGAATATGTAACAGTACATATTCGGCTCACACAGGGCTGTTATTTGAATATATACAGAGTGCTTACTTAGCACGATACATACAACTACTGGCCATATGCACACTCAGGCATATAGTGTTTTTACGCATTTGTTGAATTTTCGAACGAGAAGGGGGCAATTCAGACTAGTGCTTAATGTGGAATTTGCTCATCCAATAGTCAATAGTGTTTGACAGAAGAAAGGCTTCATCTCAAAACATGGACGTTTAAACATCTCAAAATATGGATGTGTAAAAGACATACCCTAGGACAATACCACGTTGCCTCTCTGAA
Source organism: Rhinolophus hipposideros (assembly GCF_964194185.1). NCBI lineage: Eukaryota > Metazoa > Chordata > Mammalia > Chiroptera > Rhinolophidae > Rhinolophus > Rhinolophus hipposideros. Next base: position 6,115,961 of record NC_138068.1, on the reverse strand, counting down.
CAAATATTGAATCTCCAGGTCAGTAAATATCCAGCAATTCTCCCAGAATAATTACTCTGAAAATTGGTACTTTATCAGCTGATGTTGTTTCACTGTAATAATTTATTAATAACTATTTGAAGAGGAAAAAGCAAGGCAACGCAGAATAACATTTTATAATGTATCCAAATATGCTAGCTCTTTATTAAACAGACAACACCAAAAGCTCTTTGTTAAAATAAAATATTTCATTCAGCATCTTAGTGTATAACTTATTGATGGAATAATTTGAACAGTTTCCTAGTGGAATTTTAGGTGGTTTTCATTTTTAGGGCACAGTATCCTTCTAGATAAAACCATCTCCAGGTAGTGAATTCCTCCTAACTGTTGGCTTTTTTATATTGCTTACATAGGACTAACATCGGTTTAGCTCTGTATTTCCCAAGTACCACAGAAAGATGGGCTGCGATATTGTTTTTTCGTTGATGTTTCAAGATGATTCTTCTCAGGAAAAACAATTTTAAAGGCCAATTTTCTAAATGTGTTTTTAAACACCCACTTTCCGTTATTTTCAATGTTCATATTCTTAAATATATATTCTTTCCTAAGAATAAGTAAAGTATTTGAAATAGTAGTTTGTTACTCATTTGAAAAAGTAAATAGCATTGTCTCTGTAGAGACTTTCATAAATTGGACTTGAAATATAATTCTTTTTTATTGGTCAGGCATTCATTTCTGGTCTCTGTTCTTCCATTTCAGGATAAAATTTCAAATAATCTAGAACTGCAAGAGCTAAGAGTCTTGGCTGAATTAATTGAATATCTTGATGGGAGAAATGTGTTTTTTTTTCCACTCCAAACAAAGCTTTTTCAAAAGATGAATACTAAAAAGATTCTTGGTGTAATAAAGTTCAGGTTTTAATAAGAAAGTCTCAGTAGACTTCAGTTATAGCAAAAATATCGGTCTTCACTGCACCAGCTTGGTAGTATCCCAAATAGTCATGATTAGAAACACTTCTTATGGTCAACTTAGGAAGGTTGACATTTGAACTGGCTCAAACTTCATATTAATGATAATGAATGATATTAAATGATATTAAATTAAACTTTGGGATTTGTGTATATAAATAGTAGTGCCACCGATTTTATAATGAGGCCTAGCATGAATACTTTGATATGAATACTATTTATGACTGCTTCCTTTGGAACTGTATTTTCCCTTTATTTCCTACATCAACTTCATCCTGATTATGTGAAAAATACCTGTTTTCATTTGGGTTTATCTTTTCCAAATAGTTAACTTCTCAATTACGTATTTTCTCCTATTAAAATACCTGTGAATTTTATTAAAACGTTCAAAATGTTTGCCCTTCAAAGGACAAGCATTAAGAAAGTGAAGGAAAACAACCCACAGAAACTGGAAGAAACTATTTGCAAGTCCAAAGGGCTTGTATCCAGAATATGAAAAACTCTTATAACTCAATAATAAAAAGACAGATAACCCACTTAAAAAAGAAAAATGGGCAGATGATCTGAACAGATATTTCTCTACAGAAGACATCTGAATAACCAGGAAGCAATGACATGCTCAATCATTGGTCATAAGGAAAATGCAAATGAAAACCACAGTGAGATGCCACTTGCCTCACACTAGAATAGCTCAAGTCAAAAGACAGGCATTAAGTAGATTTGGTGAGGATTGGGAGAAATGGAAATGCTCAGACACTGCTGGTGGGATTGCAAAACAGGACTGTTACCTTGGAGAACAGTTTGGTAGTTTCTCAAAATGTTAAAAAAAAAATAAAATAGAGTTACCATCTGACCCAGCAATTCTACTCTTGGGTATATACCCAAGAGAATTAAAAAACATGCCCATGCAGACGTTCACGTGAATGTTTGTAGCAGCATTGTTTATAACAGCCAAAAGGGGGAAATAAGATGTGTAGGTGGCAGATAAGCAGGTGAAAGGTGTTCCGCCTTAGCTCTCAGGGAAATGCAAATTGAGACCACAACGAGCTAGTACTGTCCCCCTACTGTGTGTGTGAAGTGACCTAGTCTTTTGTGTGAAGGCATGTTCTCCATTTTAGACAGATACATATATAATCAGATAAGGTGAAGGCATTAGTTCTAATCAACTGTTTCCACACGCGTGTGGATCAGTTTATATGGGGGGCCATGGGCAGTGGGTACCTGGCAGGGAAGAGGTGATATTAGAAAGGAAAGTGAATTTTCAAAAATTTAACAATTGGTATCCATGGTTGATATATATGCATATCAATTTATCTAGTACATTAATTATAAATATGACAACTCTCAGGTGAATGAGATTTGAAGACTGACATTTTATTCATTTACATTAAGAGCATGCCAGACACTGTTCTATGGCTGCTCATAAATTATCCTGTTGTCGCTCTGTAATCCCCCTAGGAGGAAGCTACGTGGGCTGAAGCAGGGTTTGAATCCAGCTAGTCTGGCGACATCGACTGAGTTCTTAGCTCAGGCTGCATGGCTAATACATATCAGATGGAAGAAAGTCAGACTTGGGGTTAAGGAACTGCCCACAGAAAGTACTGCCTGCCATGCCTATCAGATGTAAAATTGGGGCTCTTTCTTTTGTTGTTTTGAGCCAAACAAACAAGGTAATTATCCATATTCACTTAACAAATCTCAGGGCCTGTCTCTTTTAACTCTCCTTTGGTGGCAAGTGTCAAAGTATTTATTTCAATGTATCCTCGGCAGAAAAAGATAAATTTACTGGTTCACACAATTGAACAGAACAGGGCAAGATCTTGCTTCTGGTCCAGTTGGAAGCAGAGCCTGTCAAAGGTGGCTTGTCTTTCCCCATCACTCCTCCACTCTGTATCTTCTCGGGTGAGTCCATTCCCAGAAGTTCCATTTCCTTTTGTATTTGCAACATGGCTGCTAGGTTAAATCCAGTGGAGAAGAGTGAGGCGTATCCCCCCAATGTTTCTAGCAAAAGCACCATGGTTCACTTTAATCGGTCCAGCTGAGGTAACATGCCCAGCCCTGAGCGGGCTCAGAGCCAGGTTTTGGCTGATTGGTTCAGTCCTAGGATTGAGCAGGTGTGCTGAGAATGGAAAATGAGAAGATGCTCTTAAAAAAAACATGGATGGCTGGGAAAAAAGGGGAAATGGATGCTGAGGAGGCAGGCTGCAAATAGTCATTGCCAGTTCTGAATTTGATTTCTGTGTGAAACTCGTCCAGCTCCCTCTTAAGTATTTCATCCCAGAGGAACAGTAGGGTTTACCGTGTTTCTCCAAAAATAATACCTGGCCAGAACAAATCAGCTCTAATGCATCTTTTGGAGCAAAAATTAATAGAAGACCCTGTCTCCAAAAGATGCATTAGAGCTGATGGTCCAGTTAGGTCTTATTTTCGGGCAAACACGGTAGTACCAAAATGTCCTCCTTTAATGAACTGCATCTAGGTTTACAAAATCAATAAACCACTGGATTGGTTTGAAGGCAGGTTCGAGAGACACCTGAATGAAGTTCCCCCATGTAACACCTGTAGATTCTTTCTCATCCTCCTGAAGAAGATACTTTACAGCACTGGGGTTGTGATTACGTGTCCAACTAGAGACAGGCAGTACTGCATCAATTAAGAACTCCAGTGGGTTATCGAGGACAGACACACTGCACCTTGGCAGAGCAGGTTCCTCAATTTTCCACCTCGGTGGGCCAGAACAGTAGAAAGAAATATTTCTGATATATATGAAACTCATGAGCAATGCATATGATCTGGACCAGACTCTCTTCCTACTCCAGTTCATAATCATTGTATTTTAATCTTTCTGACTTCAGTGGTTGGCATTTTTTTGTTCGTCTAAGTTCACAGTAATCTGTTTATTCAGATGCAAATAAAGGGTGGGGTGAAATGCTCAGAATTCCTCTTCCGTCTTTACATTAGGGAATTAGAGGGGGTGTAGCGGATGGAGGAGAGGAATCTCTTTATGGGAGACCACCTGTTTGTCACAAGGAAAAGTGAATCTTTCAACTGGAGTGCCCGATGACTCCAGTAACTTATATTTTGATATTTTGTAACTTAATTTTGAAGAGAATATCAGAGGAGCTAAACAGTGCCTAGAATTGAGAAGAAGCCCAACTCTCTCCCTTTAAAAAGAAAATAAATAAATAAATAAATAAAGTCCTAGGAATAAGGATAAACAAAATCGAAGCTCTCACAGCAGGGAAGTGCATATGTCAACATGTGTATGCACATGTGTGCATATGTGGGTACGGGTGTGTAGAAGGTAATGGCTTGAGTTAGGAAACAACAGTCTTTGTTTCCTATAATGTAAATGTACACTATACATTTAATGTGTGACTGGGCCCCTCCCCACAAAAGGGTTTTAGAGTCAGAGACTTAGGTTAAATTATGACTCAAGCGCAGACTAGCTAACTAACTGCCTTCAGGACTTCAATCTGCCTGCAACTTGTCAAATGGAGATGCTAGTATTACCCACCTTTGCAGATTTCTGTGCGCCTTAAATACCACGTGGTTAGCCCAGTGTCTGCCACATTAAGTGCCTAATAAGTAGGGAAGATGGGACAAGGAGAATTATCATTAAGCTTTATCTTGAGTTCTCTAATAGCAATACTCAACCATAGGGTATATTTGACTTGGCCCCAAATGGAGTGAATAAAACAATGAGTAAGATTCTTAGCAATGTTCCCAGGGTCACCCAGTATGCGGGAACTCTCCTTTAACGCAGATAGCACACCTGCAGAGATAACTTCTTGGACACGGTGACATTTCTTCTCCATTTCAAGCTTCGTAGAGCTTTTCCAATGGACATTCGCCACAAAAACCTTTGTACCACATGCAGGTCATTTTTTACTTTTATATGTACTATTTCTCCCCTGACAGTCTCATCTCCCACATTGAGTGCCATGGGCGATCGTTTGTTTACGGCAGCTCTCCCTCTGCCTTTCTAACGCACTTCTTGCCCTGGAAAGATCATAAAATACTTGACTGTGGTAGCTGGTTAAAGTTCTCCAAGAAGAAATAGTTTGTGAAGTTTAATTAAAGGTATCGGGAAACTTTTATCTGGTTGATATTTGTCCAGGATAATGGAGAGGTTACAGATGAATGACTCCTGAGCATTAAAAAGGAAAAAATGAATACAAAAAGCAAAGTGCTCCATCAGCCAGAGACTAAAAATAGTGTTCCGTTAGTGAACCGACCCTTTGAGCAAGTCCGATGGGAAGAGGAGGGAGGGTGGACGTGACCACGTGGAGGCGAAGGCTGCGTGAGGAGGCGGGCAGGAGGCCTATAGGAATGAACCAAGCTGTTTAGTCGGACCGTTTCCAGTGTAAGTGCCACACAGCCAACCCAAAGGTGACTGAGCCAAGAAACCGCACTGGCTCTTGTCTAGATGATTGGACCAAGGGTCCCTGTCTCTCTCTGTCTGTCTCTCTGTCTCTCTGTCTCTGTCTCTCTCTGTCTCTCTGTCTCTGTCTCTGTCTCTGTCTCTCTCTCTCTCTCTCTCTCTCTCTCTCTCTCTCTGTCTCTCTGTCTCTCTCTCTCTCTCTCTCTCTCTCTCTCTCTCTCTCTCTCTCTCTCTCGGCTCTTCTCATGCTGGTGTCATTTTCAGGCAGACTTTCCTGGAGGTGGTGACTATCAGGCTTCAGGCCTTTATGGGACCTGGTCAGCAGGCAGAGTGAGGGGGAGCAGGGAAGAGAGTCTCGGTCTTATTCAGTTTGTGTTGCTGTTAACAGGATACCTGAGACTGGTAGGGTTAAATGACAAACATTTATTTCTCACAGTTCTGGAGGCCAGAAGTCCAAGATCAAGGTGCCAGCACCTTTGGTGTCTGGTGAGAACCCACTTCGTGATTTGCAGGCAGCCACCTTCGAGATCTGTGCTCACAGAGACAAAGGGGACTCTGGTCTCTTTCCCTTCTCAAAAAGGCACCAGTCCCATCATGGAGCCCCACCATCATGACCTCATCTAAACTGAATCACCTCCCGAAGGCCCCACCCCTCCAAATACCATCCCATTGTGGGGGAAGAGGAGCAGGCTTCAACCTAGGAATTTGGGAGAGACACAGACATGCTCCTTAGAATGCTCTCTAGCTCACATAGTTCCTCACAAATCCGGGGCCTGGGTCTCTGGCCCTGGTGCGCGGATGTTGTGGGCAGGGTGAGTGAAAGGAGAGAAGCAGATGTAGGCCCTGCCTGGGTCTGGCCTCGGGGAAGGGAGAGCTGAAAGTTAGGGGGCCGGGACTGTTTGCCCAGTGATTTGGCTGGGCTGCATCTTGGCATAGACAGAATTACTCGGGGAATTTCAAGGCTGAAGTTCCCAGTTTCAAAGCAGGCTTTAAACTTAACTGGTTAGGCCCGCCACAGAGCATCAGTTAAAAAACTGGTCCTAGACCTGGGCGCTGGAGGTTCTGACTTCACAGAGCACATCTCAAAGCCTAGCACTTATTTTGGCCAGGATTCCCACCCAGGCATCCAGGCACCCAGAGAAGAAGAAGAGAATTTTCCCAGTTCAGCTGGAAATCAATTCGGTCCTTCATAGCGCCGTTTCCTCATGGGTGAAATGTGGAATATGACAGCATCTCTCTCATAGAATTAAATGTTTGTAAAGTTCCTTCCTCGTTGAGTTAGCGCCCAGAAAGTGCTATACCATGTTTTAAAAAAAGAATGTACCTACGATCATACTTATTTCTAAATGGCACTGGAGCCTGAGAAGATTCACATCATCCAGACAACCCGATGCTTCTCTCATTCTTCTGGGAGCTGCGAACTTCCATTCCTGCTGGTTCACTCCATAATTTGGAGAAGAAAGGGGTCAAATTCACCTGAGATGGAGTGGACTTAGTGGAATGCCAATTAACTGACACCTAGTATGAAGGGTTCCTAGGAGGCGCCGAACTCGATAAGTCACAAGCAGTTATTTCAACCTGTGAGTCCTGATCTGCTCATTTTCTTAGACAGGTGGCATGCTTTTCAATTGGTTTGTTCTTTATGTGGTATCACACCCATTAGAAGTATTTATGTCTGAGGAGCACACTCCATCGCAGTTATTTCCAGCCTCTTGACTCTGTAAGCAAAGCACCAACAGACACCCCCACTCCCCCCACCCCATCTTCATTATTTTGCTAATTAGCCACTTTATCCTACACTGTTCATAAATCTAATTCTGGGTTGAATATTTTGCCGAAAGAGAATATTTTATGCCAAATGTTTCACATAAAAGAGACTATTTGAAGCTTGGTTCCATTGTCACCGAGAAATGTTTGGGTTTTAACTAATTGTTTCAAACTTAGCTTTCATCAGTTTATGGCCTTTCAGCAAGGCACTGAAATGATAACTCAATTAAAGAAGTGTAGAAGGGAGAGGGTGGAGAGAAGAGTCTATTTAAAAAAATGAGTGTTTGTCAGCACTTCTGAAGGTGTGAAGTGTTTTCACACACACACAAGCACACACACACTATAGAAATGTACAAATTGGAAAGGCTTCTGCCCGCTCTTTGATATGGTGTGGGCTAGAAAGAGACTTAACTAATTATCACTGGTCTTTTTGAAAGTCTTGAGAAGTTGTCTGTAGAATTCACTGAGGAATTCTTTAGTTTTCAATAGAAGAGCTCTTGACCACAGGCTGAATCAGCAGAATTAGGGCTGTGGTAAAAGGAATGGCGTCTCTAGCTCTCCTTTTACTTCTGATTTAATTTTCTGTGTTAATTTTTCCAATTAGTTTTTCTCTGTCAGTAAGTTTTTCCGTCTGCTTTTAAGACATTGTTATATCTAGGCATTAGAGCTGGACTTATGAAGTGGTTGCTGAAAGAATGAGTTGGAACATTCTGTCATGTCAAGAGGCACGGGCTGCATGTCAGAAACAGCTAATAAGACAGAGAGAACTGTGGATGGACACATCACAGTTTTTATTTGTTTGTTTGTGTGTTTGTTTTGCTATTGTGAGAGGCTCAGTGGGACAGCATGATTTGAAAAATGGGAAAGCAGAGGAAGACTAACTTATAATAGAACCATATTTGATCAACTCTAAGATGCCACTTATTACAGTATACGACCTTGCTTTATGTGCCGCTGAGAAAAAAATGATGTCACGTGAATTTTATCTTGTTGGGCATTGCATACTTTGCATTTCTGTATAGTATATTGTTGAGCTCTGTGCAGGGACTAAGTGAAATTACTTGGAAAATTGTTGATCCATTCAAATCTTGTTTTGAAGATGTGTAAGGTTGGACCAGAGTAGCTTTTCACCCCGTGCCAGTTATTTACAACTCTTGAATCCAGACCCCTGTGAGCCCTCCACCAAAGGCCCATGAATAAGGATGTGTTTTTCAAAGCTTCCTGACCCTGTGTCAGTACCATCTACTGTCCCCTCTAGTTCTTCCAGATGGTTCTTCCCACAGCCTGCAGTGGCTTTCTCACAAAGGTGCAGGCGTAGTGCTCTGATGACTACTCAGGATGCCTCCTTCTCCTCTCGGGTTTTCTGTCTTGTGAGCTCTGGCCTCCTCTGTCTCTTTGACTCTCTCTTGCCTGTTCCGTCAACTCAGGGCTTCCGCCCATTGGACTCAGCCAAGTTACCTCCCGTTCCTAAGACTGGACAACTCTCTTCGCTTAGCAAACTGGGGGAGTCATGGGGCTTACTTCATTCTTGTTTCCCATATTTCAGGGAATAATTGTCCGTGGCTGCCTCAGTCCACTGTCTTGGAAACTGTGGTTTTATGCATTTTACCTGTTTTATTTTTATTGTTGCGGTTGTAAGGGGGTCAGTCAGGCTGGTCCCTGTTACTCTGTCTTAGCCAGAAGAGGAAGTCCTTTGTGGTTTGACTTTGGGTAAATTACTTAATCTCTTGGAGCAGACATAGGTATTTTACCTTTTTCCCTCCCTTTTCCATAATTTCCCCTTGCTCACCTAGTAGAATTGCCAGTCACATCTCTTTGTTTCCTATGACAAAAGTAATCATGGGACGCAGGCTGGCTGGTCAATATAATCCACATTCACAGTGGTTGGTATAATGATGGTTATAGAGGACAAGCTACAAAATCCTGTCATTCCAGGAAAACTTGCTAAAATTTTGTTAAGAAAACAACCAGTCTTGTCTCTGGTATCACCACAAGGACAATATTTTCATAGTTACTGGGATTAACTTTGACACAGTAAAAGAAAAGCCTAAGCATTGTTCAGGTAGAGAGGTGAATAGGGAAAGACACAGCTCTTATGGATTCTGCTGTGATAGGAGACAGAACTTTTAGTTTTTCAATTGTGGAGAACAATACGTATTTCTCTCCTACTATTTTTTCCCTCTTAGTTTGAATGAAGATTCCATGTCTTGAAACCAAAGCAGTCCTGCTGATACATTTCTCTAAGGTTCATTTTTCACACTTTAAAAACGAGATATATCTCTTTGTATAGACAACATATCTATAATATATCTGTGTCTGTATCTCGTAGTGTTGTGAGGATCAAATGGATCAGATGCTCTAGAAATTATTCTCTCTTCTAATAGCAATTGCTTCTTTCTGTCATTTAGTTGATTTAGAACTCCCAACCCCACTCTTGCCTGCTAGTAGCAAAAGTTGGTCATGTGACCCAGGTCCATTAGCCTATTCCATCCCCTGACCAAATTGATTGGGTCAAGGATGAACATAGGATTCAGGCTGGTCCAATGAGACCCAACGCCCAGGAATGTTGCTGTAATTATTGAGAATTTCTCTGCAAGTGCTGATAGTAAACATATGGTGCTCATGTTAGAGAAGATCTGTCTGGAAGAGAGACCAACATCAGGAAGTAGGACAAAGAAACAGAGTAACAACAGTAGGAAGAGAGAAAGTACAGGCCACATTACTCATTAAAACCCCTCAACCCACTTATGCATTTTAAACTGAGAAAAGTGAATAAATCATTCTTTTTCTCTTAAGCCAATGTAACTTGGGTTTTATCACTTTTAACTTGGATGGCATGGGGGTGGTGATGGCTCTTACTTCTGTTATGATAATAATAGTTACTATGTAATTACTGGAGAAATCCCGCAGCACATTTGGGGAACTACATCACTTTCCTGCATCCTGCTTCTGTCATGCCTGCAGGCAGTGAGTAGGTAGCTTCTTATGTCACTCTGCCCCCAGCAAGGTGATTTCAGACCTGTGTATACAGTTGGCAAAAGAAATTTTGCATGATTCCATTAAAAACATGCCTCTTTACTTCACATGAATCCCCCTCTTGCAAATACATCCTCACGATTTTTAGGTTTAACTAATTGCTACACCGGTTAGTGGTGAAGCTTCTCTTCGGGTGAGGTGCTAGAGTCCCAGCTGTCTTAGAGAAGAGTTGTTAATGAAGCCTCGGAATGAATAAAATATCACGTCTTCCATCACCTCTTTACAGGATGTCGGGAATTACTTGTACTTTGAAAGTGGTCATCATTCTTTAATGACAACTTCTTAACATTTACATTATCATTTTGTGTTCTTGCAAGTTACCATACGGGCCAGCTACAAAGGGAACTTTGATTGGTATTAGACGTGGTGCTATTCTGCTGCCTGGCATGAATAACCTGTTTTCATTTGGTTCATATAAAATAGCCACCTAAGCAAAACACCTCCACCCGCTCCTTCCACATCCAGGATGATACTACCCGACGGAGTGGGTTTGGTCCTCAGGCTGGTGGGGCATGCTATTTCTACGATTACAGAGCAGAACAATCGGGGCCCATATGTCTACTGGAAATGAATGTTAAAACAATGTGTCCATAGCCTCGCCATTCAAAGTGTGTTTCACAGTCCAGCAGCATGAGCTGGTTAGACATGCAGACTCTCAGGCCTGAGCCCAGGTTTACTGAGCCGGAGGCTGCATTTTCATAACATTGCCAGCTAATTTGCAGGCACTTTCATGTTTGGGAAGGGTCTAATAAAGAGCATGTGTTCCCAGACTTAGCTGAGTGTTGCAATCATCTGAGGAGCTCATTTTAAAAATACGTGTTCCCAGAACCTGTTGAAAAGGATCGTTTCATGGGCCCTAATCCTGAAGACACTTTTTCAGTAGGTTAGAAAGGGTTTCAGATATCTGCAGTTATTAACAAGCCCCGCCAGGATTTTAGATGCATATAGTTTAAAACCACCGTAGAACAAGTGATCTGATTACCATGGGGTGTGAAGAAAAGTTTAGCAAAAGAGATAGAAATGGAAATGCTTTCTACTCCTGGGTTAAGACCACTAGTGGTGTGTGCGTGCGTGTGTGTGTGTGTGTGCGCATGCACGCACACTCATATATGCATGTGTGTACATATATGTGTATGTATTTGTAATCAAAATTGTTATGCACACATACAAACACATAGTCTATTTCTATTCACACACATGTGTCTGGCACATTGAAGTGACACATTTAAAGCCCCTAAGCTTGGCCTGTAAGAGCCCTGTGGGCCCTGGGTGGGCGCCACTCCCAAATTGTTCCTCTTCCTCCTGCCTGGTTTGACCCGCAGTGCCACTGTTACCCCCGGGCTATGCAGCACCCGTCCTCCTGTTCATCCACTGGGCAGTGGCTAAGCATTGAGGCCTGCTCTAGGCTGTGCGAGGCTGAGTCCTGGCTCTGCCACTGGCCAGTGGTGTGGCCTTGGCTGATTTCCTTACATCCACAGCCTCAGGTGACTAATTTGTAAAATGAGAATACTTCCTAGTTGTCATGGTAAGTAAATAAGGTAATACAGGGCTTACCATTATGCTTGGCATGTAGTGGAGTGGCAAGAAGTATTAGCTGTTATTGCTGTTGTGTTGTGATTTGTAAAGACTAAATGTGAAATAGAAATATAACACAGATACATGTGCACATACCTATATATATGTGTATGTATAATATATATGTGTGTATGTATATCTTTAATGACACTAGATTCAAATGAAAAATATTAAGTGATTTTCCTCTACGCTAACATTGGTGGTCCATTTCTAGTTTTTATTTCTGATACTCAAGAAGTGAGTTTTGATTACCCCTGTGCATGCGGTGAAAGTTATGGATATGTGAAAAATGTGCATCTGTACACACACATACACACACAGCAAATGTGGAGTATGTGATGATGGGGCAGGTTGCCTGCGGTGGAAGGAGTCAATCCCTTGTTCCCAAGTCAGAGCCTTGAACTGGCCTCTGGGCTCCTTAAGGGCAGGGACTGTCCTCGTTGGTGTTTGTGCCTTTTGTACCTCTGGTTCCTGATACCGTGTCTGGCTCAGTGGAGGTGCCCCACGACTGGCTGTTACGTTGGTCATATAACTTTCTGATTTTCGGCAACTGATTCTTGATTTCTACTTCTTTTGGAAGAGAGGAAAATGTCAATCGATCATGAGAAGAATTATTGCAGAACTTGGAGATAAACTGTAAAACTAGTCATAGAACTGTACTTCTTAGGCTTCAGCGTCCACAAGGGTCACCTGGGATTCGTGGTAAATGCGGATTCTGACTCCGCAGTCCTGGGGACGGGCTGCGATTGTGTATTTCTAACAAGCTCCTAGGAAGTGCGGATGATGCTGAAGTAGTGCCCTCCATGCCTTGAGGTGCAACATTTCAGACGACACACAGGGCATGATGGAAAGAGGACAGGGACCTCAGTTTACAACCCAGCTCCTACGTGACTTACTTGACAACCTCATTCATTCAGGGTGTGTTTACTGAGCCCTTACTACCTGCAATGCAGCATTCCAGACACGAGGGGCAGAGCAGCGGACGAGGTCAACGCTGTCCCATTCCTGTGAAGTCTACGCCTTACTTATCCCACTACAGTCTTTCCCCAAAGGCTTGTTGATGGATGAAAGGAGCTTATGTAAATAAACCACCAAGCACAATGCCTAGCATATGGGAGGTGTTAGATATATTGTTCTTTCTGAGGACGTGAGCTCGCCCACACGACCTCCTACTCTCTCTGTACGCAGGCTCTATGAGAGCCTGGGTGTTGGGTATAGGATAACTAGCTGGGAATTGATGATGGGGAGTAAATCAAAGTTCTCATGAATAATACACTAGGTGAATGTGGTGAACTATAAGGGGAATCTAACTATGTGTAATTTAAAGAGACTGAGTGACTTTTTGGAGCGAATTCTTGAATCAGAAGCCGTGGTCTCTAATCTTCAATTCTGTACTGGAGCTTTTTGAAATTCTAGACAGATCCCCATAACTTACATTCCACTTCTTATACAATAAGGTCATGTGGAATTAACTCATGTGGAAATTGACTATTAAAACACTTAATAATTCAATTAAACAAATATTTATTGAGCATCTACAAGGCACTGTTCTCTCTCGGGGACATAAGAAAGTTTAAGTTATAAGTCTGTATTCAAAGGACTTTGAAATATCAGGAAAGTAAGAATTGCATTTTGTTCATTTGTGTTATTCATTCACTCATTCACGTGACCCGTACTTATCAAATGCTTTTTTGAAGAAATGAAGATGAATGCTATAGTTTTGGATCTTCTCAAGGAGAGGATAAACATAGATGCAAATTACACAACATTGTTGTGAGGAGAAATGGAAAAGCACAGGGGAAGTGGCAAAATTATCATTAAAGATTACAAGAATTCCAGACTGTACTGCAATGTACAGTCTTTTCCAACAAAGACTTTCCTACCCAATAGCAAAGGTGGGTAAACAAATTATAATTGGTTCTGCTGATTACAGAGTAGACCTAGAACAAAGTGAAGACAAAGTGTAGAGCTAGAGGGAGTAAGTCTTTGTAAAATGAGGGATTTTTTTTTTTCTTTTGAGTGGAGGTTGATGGTTTAGAGAACTGAAGACCGGTTTCTTGAGAAGGTTCTTCTACAGTTGGAGTCGGCGTTTTCTAAGTGGGTAGGAGACGGAGGGGCTCTCCATCCAGCCTAATCAGCGTGTGGGGAACCACGGACATGTGGACTAGTCCTTGTCTTTAGGGTCGTAGTTTGACGTTGGAATCTAAAGCGTGAGGCAGGGACAACACTGTCCCATGTAAACACTGTTTTCTTCCGTTATGCCTAGTTCCTCATGCCACGTGTCCCTTCCACACGCCAATCCCTTCATCTTGGGATATGAGGCTTTGTTAACCTGATCTGTATCGATCACTCTGTTCTCCCATCTTTTGGAGCAAAAATTAATATAAGACCTGGTCTTATATAAGACCCAGTATTATATTATATTATATTATGTTATGTTATGTTATATTTATTATATATATTATATTATAATTATATTGTATTATATTATATAAGATCCAGTCTTATATTATGCTAAAATAAGACTGGATCTTATATAAATTTTTGCTCCAAAAGACGCATTGGAGCTGATTGTCCAGCTAGGTCTTATTTTCGGGGAAGCAGGGTAGAAAAACAGTAATGGCTAATAATTATTGAATGTTTCATTTGTGCTAGACTCTGTCTAACTATGCTTTGTCTCATGTAATTAGCAAGGGTCCCCGCTCCCATGAGGATTCCCATCTAGTGGGACAATTGCATAAATAATAATAGTAAGTGTAGCAATTTTGTGAAAGAAAAAATACAGCCTTGTGGCTCTCCAGCAATGTCACCCTGCAAACCATGAGGTGACCTACACAGAAGCCTGTACATTTGGCTAAATTTGCTAACGGGAGCAATGCAGCACGGGAGCAATCTCCATGCATTTTGGGAATTCAGTTTCTCTTTGCTCTGTTTACAGTGTTTTGTTTTTGCTTTTGTTTTTATAAATTTTATTAGGGAACAGTGTGTTTCTCCAGGGCCCATCAGCTCCAAGTTGCTGTCTTTCAATTCAGTTGTGGAGGGCGCAGCTCAGCTCCAAGTCCAGTTGCCGTTTTCAATCTTTAGTTGCAGGGAGCGCAGCCCACCATCCCACGTGGGAGTCCAACTGGCAACCTTGTTGTTGAGAGCTCATGCTCTAACCAACTGAGCCATCCGGCCACCCTGTGTTTGTTTGTTTTTAAGTAGTGTCTGAGCTTACAGAAATTTAAGACAAGAAAGGCAACACCAAACTCCCCAAAGGATCCTGTCGAGCTGTGACCTCTCCCTAATCCTCAGAGTCGGGGGTAGACAGTGGAGTAAGAAAGCTTCGTCCAGTCATCACAGGCTCTGCCATGTGGCCCACATGGAAATTGATGGTTTCTGTCTATCTTGACTGTTTTTCAACTTAATATTTATATACTTAAGGGTCAACAACGTCCAGGCATTGTGCTAAGCAGAGTTTCTCAGCCCTTTGTTTTGTTTTCATGATCACCTACCTAAGGAACCTTTTGGGCATTTTTTCCAAATTGCATCTCTCCCCATGAACTTTTAATAGCACAAAGTATATGGTAGATCTGTTTTTGTACTATATGTAGATCTGTGCTGCATGTATAAATGGAGGAAGATTGTTTTCACTTCCCTAAAGAACCAGCTTCTGCCCTGTTGGGAGTTATATAGCTTCCACTGAGAATGCGTGTTCTGGACACTCTGCTGCCCCATGCTGGGTACAAAGGCAGCCCTGCCTCTACCCTCGAAGGACTTAAATCCAGAGGACATGAGCATCTCAAACATATGAACGAGTCACTGTAATTACAATTGCATAGAAGTGATGAAGAGAGTGTACACCAGGGAGACCTGGTCAGTCAGGGTGGAGGAAAGACCTTTTGGACAAAGGAGCATTTAAACTAGGATAGAAGGATGAGTGGAATTGGCAAGCACAGGATTCAGGGGCCAATGGTGATGTATCTGCTGTCAGCAGACACATCATGTGCACAGGCCCTGGGGAGCGGGAAAGACCTACTGGGCTTGAGGAATAGAGAAGGTCTGTTTCGTAACTGGAGTTGCTTCAAATAGGTGGGTATGGGGATTACAGGAGACTCTGCTGAGCCGTGTGGCCATAACAATTATAGATTTCATTTTAAGACCCGTGGGAAGCCACCGAGGGGTTTTAAACAGGGCAATGCTGCTATCAGGCATGCTGTGTCCTCATGGGCGATTCGAGTGTATTTCAGCCACAGAACTTCAGCACCCATGCTGATGGCTGTCCCTTCACCTGGGTTACACCTTTCTTCCTCCTCCTCCTCTCCAGTGAGCACCATGCCATTCTGGCCCCTCGCTGGAATGACCGTGCGTTCAATTGCAGAATCAAAGTGAAACTGCTCTGCTTGGTGGTTCCTCAGCTGACAGTGCCTTTGTGATGGCAGCCCTCCAGCTGGGGCATCCTGTCCCATTTCTGAGTTGGCTTCCATTCTTCTGTGGCCATATCCCTCAGTTCTGCCCTCTGTCCAGCCCTTTCTGTGTCCTGGCTTCATTGTCACCTACAAATTGTGCTGAGGCATTTGAGCATCGTGTTTGCTCCCAGTGGACACTGGGCGGACACAGAGAAGTTGGAGGTGGTGGAATCAATCCCAGTCATAGCCGTGTATTGCCAGAGTCAGTTAGGATAGTTATGATAGTCGAAGGTGCCTGGGATGGAATCGGTCCTCTGAAATAGAATTGCTTTGCTCTCCTTTTCCTCCCTTTTCCTCCTTTTCTTTGCCAAACATTTACTGAACCGTCATTTGTCAGGCTCGGCAAGACGCATATGTGCAGAAACGAATTAAATATTGCTCTTGTCTCAAGGAACTGGTAATATTTCATGGAGCGAGGGGTAAGGGAAAGATATCTACAAATATATCCACGGTGCCAAGTGGAGAGTGTTACACAAACTGTCTTCCATTCAAACTGTCATGCACTGTGACCCTCACCCTGCATTTACTTAGAACATCGACTCTCTGTTTAAGTCCCTGAATTATTTCCATCTTTATCTCAAAATTGCCAGCCACCCACTCTCCCATCACACAGACACATTTACTCCTCTCCATTTTTGTGTTACATTTGAGAAAGAAATGCATCTTCCTTTCGCTAAAGCAAAACCCCCTACCTGTACTCTTGTATTTCCTAAAGTATGCTTCACAGCAGGGCTTTGTGTGCTAAATAATAATAGCTTTTAACGAGCATCTATTGAGTGGCTGTTGGGTGTCAGGCACTGTGTATTACTGAAATCCGTATACGCATTGTTTATTTTTCTCTCGGCATGTTATTAATCCTATTTTACAGATTCGTAAACTGAGGTTCAAAATGTACCTTTCCTAGGTCACCTGGCTAAGAAGTGGTGGAGTTAGGGTTTGCACCCACGTTTCTCGGAGTCTAGAGCGAGATTAAGCTTTTCATCTGAACCATATCATATCCCATGTCTTCAGTTTCTCTCTCTCTGTGACAAATATTTTCCTCAGTCAAGCATAGATTTCTTTTCACCCTATCATCATCTTTCCCCATGTCTTTCCCCAAAGAAAAGCATTAAAAAATAAAATTCTGTTATGTTGTTTTGTACACCTGAGACTAATAAATAATAACAACAACAACATTCTGTAGACTTAATATCTCCATTTCTAATGTCCCCCTCACCCCATCACTATTGGCCCCTTGTAATCTAGGTTTTTTTTTTCTTCTTCTTACTCAAATTCTGAAATTGTCTTCACCATTTTTCACTGTTAACCTTCCCTCACTACTTCCTGAAATTATCTCCTTTTCTGGTTTACATGACTGCTTTTCTCTTGGTTCTTTTAACCCCTGTGCCCACTCCTACATGCATATTAAGTATATACGTATTTATTAATAAAGAGTTTTTAAAAATAAGGAGGTAATAAATGTACATAGTAAAAGAAAAAAGTGCAGCAGGATATCTTAGAGTATTGTTTGTATTCCTTTTCTTTTTCTGGGGCATCTCTTTGAGTGTTCTTTTCTCTTTTAAAATATAGGGTGCATCGATAGTAAACTTTTTGAATTCTTGGATGTCTAATAACATCTTCCTTTGCTCTCACTCTGATTGCTAATTTAATTGGTTATAAATTTCTCTTATCAATTTAAATATCTATAGAATCCTGAGTTCAACATCTTTCCCCCTCAGAACTTGAGGCATTGAATTCTCTTTTGTCTTCTGCCATCTAAGTTTCTGAGTGAGTTTTGATACTCACTCAGTCTCATTTGGTTCCTTGGTAGGTAGAATACCTTTTTTTGTGTGTTTTGTTTTCCTTTTCCTGTAAATAGTTTTTAAAATTCTCCTTTATCATTGGCATTCTGAATATATTGTATTTCTTTCTACTTGGTGCTTTAAAATGTCCTTTCAGTCTGAGGACTTATGCTTTCTTTTCAGCTAGGAGTTTTATTTTATTATTCTTTGATTATTTTCTCTCCCTCATTATTTCTGTTCTCTACTTTTTCTAACTCCTATTAGTTGAATTCTGGGTCCCTTGGATCTTTTGATTTATGTCTTAAACATTTCTCTTTAATGTGGATCTTTAATGTGGATCTTTTTCCCGTTAGCTCTCTCAGGAAGAAAACGTGCGTTGTCAACTTGAGCTACCTTTCTCAAGCACAAAAAGAGTGACTCTGAGCTCTGCCCTTTTTCTTTTTTAGCCTCTCCATAGAATTGCTTACTTCTGCATCATACTTTCAGTTTCCAAACTTTCTTTTTAAAAATGTTCTCATTGCCCCTTTCAAGAGTAGCCTGTTCTTTTTTAATAGATGCAATATTTCTCCTGAGAGAAATGAGTGACTTTCACTCATGGGCAGAGCTTCCTTCTTGCGTATTTTCCTCCATATCAGAGCTTATAACCACCCCTCTCCCAGGCTCCAGCACTCACCAGGAGCCTTCCCCCAGGCAGATCACCCCTTTTCTGGAAAAGCAGTTCCACTAAGGCCAAAGATGGCTGCTTTCACCCTCCTGGATGTTATGAACGCTGTTCTTCAGTGACTTACTCCTGTTGCCATGTGATTAAATGTTAGGAGCCTTTAATTTAATCTGAGAGTTGTAGGTCAAGGAAGGCTTGCAGGAGAAATGTGTTTCAGCTGCGGTTGGAAGAATGTGGGAGACCTAGAAATCCATTTTCAAGATGCCCACATTCTCCCTGTCATGTCTACAATCACATTCCACTCCTGTGTGTGGTAGACACTGCTCATCACCTACCTCATGCCTCTGACCAGTCTTTTATTAGCAGAACCCTGATTTTGTTCCGAGGAACAAATGTGCCAGTAATTTGTTTTGCTTTCTATCCAACAGGTTACCTTTGGAGCTATAGAGAGAAAGTCCTGTAACACACTTAGTTATTGGATGTTGGTATAAATCCCTAGGGAAAATAGTCCTTTGGAACAAAAATCAAAAGCCTGTCTAGGAGATAGTACTTGATTCTTTGCCCCATTAATGCCTGGAACAGGGACACAATGCCTGGAGGTAGCCATCCTGAAACCATGAGGATAAGTCCACCTACCACACAGGTCTGAAATGTAGAAGGAGACTTGAATGTTCAGCGACATTCATAGCAACTGTGTGAGCCATGGCGACATTCCACTAGAATTTATAAGGGAGGAAAAGAAAGTCCCGCCCATCTAGCCACTGTTAGATTTTCTGTCGTTTCTAGTTTGACAGGATCCTGACGAACGGCAGTAGTTCCGGTGTCCCTACACAGCTGCTAGACCCGTGCTTCCCCAGGTGTGGTCTGTAGGCCAGCGGTATCCGCACCACCTGAGAACTTATAGAAACGCAGGGCCTGCTGAGTCTGACACGCTGGGACAGGTTCCAGCAATCTGTACTTTGGTAAATTTTCCAGGTGTTTCTGAAGCGTACCCTGTTTCCCTGAAAATAAGACCTAGCCAGACAATCAGCTCTAATGTATCTTTTGGAGCAAAAACTGATATGAGACCTGGTCTTATTTTACTATATATAGACCAGGTATTTATAATATAATATAATTTAATATTATATAATACCCAGTCTTATGTTAACTTTTGCTCCAAAAGACCCATGGGAGTTGTTTGTCCAGCTAGGTCTTATTTTCGGGGAAACACGGTACACTAAAGTTTGAAAACCACTGCAACAGAGTAATGATTCAGTTGACAGTCATGAATGTAGGAAATGCTATCCTTTCACCTTTAATAGTACATTATCAAATTAATATTCCTTGAGTGAAGTTATATATACATATGTATATATGTGTGTGTGTATATATATATGTATATGTCATTTCCTTTTTTGTTAAAACAACCATCGTGACTCCCCATCACCTACTGAATTGAGTAAAAGCATCTGAGTCAGTTATTCAAAGTACAAACTGTTGTCTTGGCCTTTTTCTTCATTGAATAATTCCCTTCCTCCCCCCCCCCCCCCCCCCCCGTGTTTTCTTCTTCCAGTCACGTGATTTCAGTAGAAGTGCTAACTTACTGTGGGCAGAGTCCATCCCGCCTCTCCGAAGGGATCTATAGATCACATCTTTGTCCTCTTTCCTGTCTGTGTTTTTGGAAACGCTGGTCATCCCTCATTTTGGGTAATAATCGCAACCATCTTCACGAAGCCTCTAAGAGGCTTTCTCTCTTTGGATCATATATACCCTCATTTGTACCTTTCAAATGGTACTTGGAATTGTTTTTGTTTTATTCATGTGGTAATTTATGGAACTGAAGAATATACCCTGATAATTATGTTTAAAAAGAATGTAACATGTAATTAAATTTAAACAAAGTATAATTTTATGCATATAATAAACGCATATTTTTGGAAAATATGTCCAAAAGTTGAATGTAGTCATTACACTTTTTATAAACATAGCGAGTGCTAAATTGTTATTGATTATTCATTTCTGTATCATGCCATCTGGGACTCTAACATTGGAAGAACGTGATGAGTGTTTCTACTGTCGTCAAGTTATAGTAAAACTTAAAGATGATAAGAGAGAGATTCCTTTTAAAAAAGAAAGCAAACTTCACAATTACAGCACAGTAATTAACTTTTAAATTAAGCAAAAATTAGCTACACATTTTTCCTTGAAGGAATATATTACGATATAAAAGTGAATATGTCTGTAATACTTTGAGCTTTCAAAACTGAACCTCTGAATGGCAATAACAGAGACATGGCTATTCGTTTTATTTTAATAATTCCTGGTTAGCAGACTCACCTTTACTTATGAAATTAATTTCACAATTTTTACATTCCTTAAAAAATTAACATGCAGTAAGGTGTTTTTTTTTTTTTTTTTTTTTTTGGAGGGAGCAGGAGGATATCTTTAATTAAATGACAGGGTTGTCTTTTTCCTATGAGAATAATTTGAAGACTTTACAGGTAAACAGTATACGGAAGGTTAGGAAAACATGATATACACTCAAGGAATTACAAAAAATAGTATATTTAACAAATTTTTCCAACTATGTAATGTGTATACATAAAAATGCGTGCACATAAAAACATTGGTGAAAATAAAAACCCACCCATATATTCTTACTACCCACCAATTCTCATGTCTTTCTCTCATTGCTTTTATATACATACATATACACCTTTTTATCTACCTCATATGGTATCGTATTCTGCATTCTTAAACCAAGTGGTTTAGTTTGTTATTTATTTCTAGTGCAAATTACTTGATACATTATGGTTAGGAAATTTCTGCCTTTGAATTTTGTTGGGTGTGTGTGTGTGTGTGTGTGTGTTTTCTTCACAAAATATATATTACGTTTAGTAAATAATCTTATTGCCAACTTGGACTGTTAAAGACTGAAAGAGGTGTTTGTTCATTCATGTTTTCTTTCATTTATTCTTGGGCAGATCACATATGATTGGTCTCTGCTCTCTCTCTCTGAAGATTGGGGCTATTCTTTATGTAAAAACACTTGACATTTACATGGATGACCTTTGTTTCAATTTAAAATTCTGTAGATAATGTTAATTATGTGGTTGAATTCCCTTGTATTCTACGCATTTTAATAAGGATGCTTAATTCACTTGAATTATTTAATAACTATTTATTTTGTCCTTCTCTCTTTTTTTTCTTACATCTTTGTTTTGTAGAATGTGTGTACAATTTCTTGTTCAAATATTTCAGCACTAAACACATGGAGATGTGGGACTATTCGTGTTAATACTGATTGTCTTTCTTTTATTTGAATCTGCCTGCTATGTTTTGTGTTTTTTTGTTGTTCCTACGGCAGTGATTCTATGTACCTACCAGTGAGTAAACTGGGTGGTTTTGAGAAAGTTATTTTAACTTCTTTGTGGTACTGTATTCTTACTTACATGGTACTAAAATAGTATTTAGCTGGTAGAGATGTTATTAATATAAAATAAGATAAAAATCTATGCTATATTTGTGACAATGACTGCCAAGCATTAAATGTTCCGTAAATGATAGCTGTTCTTTTCTTTTTCTCCTCTACCATTTATGTTTTTGTGTGTATGTGTGTTTCCTGTAATCCACATTTAGTTAAACTTTATTACGATCTGAGATACTTGATTTAAAAAGGCTGTTTAATCTATATTCATATTTATTATTCATGAGATATTTTGGCTTATGTTAGCATATTTGTCTGTGCTTTTGGTGTGTGTATGTTTGTGTATTTCTTTGTTCAAATAGGTCCTATTCTTTCCTTTATAGACTATACCTCCCATACAAAACATGAGTTGGAGTGTGAGCAAACACCTGTTTCCTTGATTTCTGCACTAATAAGATTAAAATTTGCCCCCATTTCACCTCCAAACAACATGTCTTGGTTTTCCCTGATTCTCACCACTTGGCTTTCCTCCATTGTGCCTTTATATGGATTCTTCTCATAGTTTCTTCCCCTTGAAAGATTTTTCTTTCATATGCGAGGTTACTCACACTTTGTATATCTCTTTGATAATCACATATCAACTTTAATTTGTGGTGGTAGATTTTATTAAAATTGCAAACACTTGGCCAATTCCTTTATGGTTTCTGTTATGAAACCGATTATTATTATTTGGCTTTGGTCCTTTCAGTGGGAGTTTGAGTAAGGAGTGTAGGTAAATGGGTAAGCTCACATTGCCACTTTGAGCTGGAAACACAATATGACATTCCTCTTTCAATAATACTGTCATACCTCTTTCCCTTAATTTCCTAATGATAGCAGAGCCTGGACTAGTATTTTATATTTTTTGGCTAATAAGCCATCCCTGTGGTTTCTATGATTATAAGAGAAAGCCAAACCTTTGTGTTATCACAGTCCGGATTCTACATTTGGCATCTCTCGTGTGAAGCTGTCTAGAAGTCAATACAGGTGTGACTTCAAACAGGAAAAACAACAACTTTGATTTCTTTCGGTTAAATTTCTAGTTGGGAAGGAGATTCTGATTTATTGTGGTGGTGGGCGCTATATTCAAAGAAAAAGTAATTTAAAATGACCTCCTTTTGCTCTTCCCTTGTGGGTGCTGCACTTCTGGGTGTGTTCCTCTTTTTAAATCTCTCCACCGAGGGCCCTACTGTTCTTTTGTCCTTGTGAAATAAAAGGTAGGTACACGCTTTTGGAAAGTCTCCAAAAGGAAGTAACTTTAGGAAAACTACAGTAACAAACACATGGGATTCTTTTACTTTCTTATAGATTGAGAAGCTCCCCCAAATAAATGATCGTGTGTCTCTGCTTCCTTGTTTCTCCTTTGTTTTGTTTTCTGAAACAACACTCCTCTCATTACATGTGTCTCCAGGTAATTAGTTTCCTGGCATGTGAATATTGTAATATTTTACCCCTACATCTTTCAGGATTACTCATCGTAGATGAATGTGATACAGGTGCTTTAGATTCTCACTACAGATTACGTTAAAATAGTACCTCTGTTTTCCAACATCTCGTAGATGAACATTTCGGTTTACAAACGCCGTAAATTGATGGATCTATGGTATCATTAGATAGTAAAATTCATGCTAAATTTGCAGTTTTAGGGGTTGATTTTAAAGGTCTGGAACAGATTAATCCATTTTGCATTACTTTCTATGGGGAAACCGCACCTCGGTTTTTGAAGGTTTCACAACTCAAATGGTCTTCCTGAACGGATTACGTACGAAAACCGAGGTACCATTGTACTTAGTTTACTAAGCAGGATTAAGTTGGGAGGGGCATAGCAGAAAAGCTACAAGAAGGAGCTTCAGACTAAGACTGGCGTGATTGGCATGGACTGCTGCCATTTAGAATCCCTTTATGACTTCGGCCAAGGTCTTAAACTTCCTAAGCCCAAGTTTCCTTCACTTGCAAAACAGGTATTGTATTAACAGTACGTATCTTACATAGTTGCTGGGAGGACTCAATGAGTGTGTGTGTGAGTTCAGCACAGAGTCAGGTCCATGGTAAGCCTCACAGCTCACAAACGGCTGCCACATGGATCTTTCTGTGTTTCCTCCACGTGACGATGGCATTACCTTTCCCTCGTTGCCATGTTCACACTCTGATCAGCAGGGCTAAAGGCACCGGTGTGTTTTCATCCTGGCTTCAGCGCTCCCATAGCCCCCTTTCCAGACACACAAGGACAGCCATTACGGGCTCTTCCTCCCAACCCTGTTAACCTTCATGCCCCGTCGGTTCTTATTCATGACTTTGCTCGCTGCTGCCTCACCTTCTGGGAAGACGCATATGACCTGACACACAGGCAAGTTTGGGGAAGAGACGACAAACCCATATCCTGTCCTCTCCACGGTTCTCATGAATGGCCCTGTCCTTCTACCACACAGTCCCTGGTTGGGGGATGGGCCAGGGAGGACATTCACAGGAACTCAAGCAGATTTTTGGTTCTAAGAAGTGAGCCCCAGTGTTCCCCAAACCTGAGACTTTGCTTCTTTGAAGCAGTGGCCACTGATTGGCCAACACTTATTTTTATGCATATAGACTAGAAGCAAGTCGACGTGCATTCACAATACAAAAATCCTTAATTTGGGGGGTTAATCCAATCACTTGCATTTCCAACCCAAGTCCACCCCCTCATAATTTCGTTCCCTGCTTACTGCAGATGCAGTCCCCAAATTCCTCATCAACCTAGAGAAAGTTGAGAGTCTGTGAAATTCTGCACATTTACAGTTGGATGACCTAGGACAATAGAAGCCTCCTGTCCTAGGCCTTTGGAGGCCTTCTTCTGAGGCTTTGTTCTAAAAAAAATCATCAAATTAGACCACAAGAATAGCAGTATCTTATCTCCCCCTAACCCCCAAATCAGACCACTTTGAAAGGACAAATAAGATGCTGCTTAATGTCAGTATTCTCTTAGCCATCCATTACAGAAGTTGATGAGGAAAGCATATCCTCTGAGTCAACTGAGAAAAAAGGCACAATCTATTTCTGTGCTATTCAAAGTTTAGGGATCCATGCAAGACGTACATTTTTTTATTCACAGTAAGTAAACACACTTCTATTTCTTCTGATATACATACAATGAATGCTTCCCAGTGGGGACTTGACATTATTCATGAAGATGAAGGGAAGTCTATGAAAAAGCAGCCATAAGAGACCCATATTGGAGCCCACGGGTGCCAACACCACCAGCACCATCTGCATGAGAGATGGTGGCTAGACTCCCCTGTGGCATGTGTAATGTAGACAGAGAGTGATCCTTATATGGGCTTTTATCTGGCATCAGTCTTTCTTCCAAGACTCATACGTGTTGTTTAATCTTTATTGATACCCCATGAACTTGGAACTAACTGTGATTGCCCATGGGCACACAGCCTGCAAACATCACAGCTGGGATGAAAAATAATAGGGGGTCTGCTCCTTACTCTGCGGTCCATATTCTTACATTGCACGCTGACATGTGTTACAAAGAGAAAGGCTCCATATCATTTGAGATAATGGGATATTCTTGTGCCCTATACTTACAAGTGATGTTATAAAATGAGCGAGGGAGGAGTGCAAGAAGGAGGGAGGAAGGGAGGGAGGGAGGGAGGGACAGAGAGAGAGAGAGAGAGAGAGAGAGAGAGAGAGAGAGAGAGGTCCTTTTGTTATTAAAATAGTAATAATAACATTTCTCAGTCTTAAGAGCATAGCTAGCCATATGGTGGTAGTTATTACTTAATCCTTTTGCCCCAAAGACAAATATGTAAGCATAATGCCTCCCCAACAAAAAGACTGTGTTGCTATTTTTCCTTCCTTCTTTTAGTTATAACATTTCGTTTTAAGGCAGTAATGAATTCCTTTGTTGATTTAATTAGCAAATCTGTTTCACTCCCAAACTAACACCCAGGTAAGTGTCAAACTTCCAATTAAACACGTAAAAAAATATGTTTGGAACCCATGCTAAAACTTCATTTGCATTAGGCCTTAATCATCATAAAGGAAAAATGCAAATGTTTCCAAGTGGTCCAGCTCCATAACTAACTATCCATTCTTTAAGTGTATGCTAGTTTTCCCCTGAGAAAATCTATAACTTTGAGACTAATGTAATGGTAATTAATTACCAGAAAGAGATTAATACTGCATGCCAAGAATGATAACGAAATGGGAGGCCCTGCAAACATAGTCTGCAGGCGGTACAGTGTAGCAAGCCTGTTCAATTCAGATTCCAGGCTTATGTCACAAAGGCTATTCCTGTGTTTTAATCACTTATCTCCATCGAATCTCTTCCACATCCGCTGAATACTTGCGATAACCTCTTTATTGGCCTTCAAGTACCTGATCATGCGTCTCACCTAAACTCTCGTCTTAGGAAACCGATTTGTCTTGCTGCCCCCCAGTAATTCCAGAATGGCCCAGTCATTATAGGCTTCTTTTCAGAAACCTTCAGTGGCTCCCCAGTGCCTTCAGAATACATCCTGTTCTTTAAAGAACCATTTTGAGGTTCTTCACAGCTTTGACCAAATTGGCTGTATTCCTCCCTCTCCTTCTCCCAGGGTTCATCCTCCACCAACCCACGGTTCCCCAGATTTGACTGTTAAAAAAATTGGGACACTTAGGAGTTAAAACTTCAGATTCCTGGGCCTCTTCCCAGGAATTGGATTCTCCCGGAAAAGGGACTTGGACTCTCCATTGTAACAAATGACCCAAGTCTTTCAGACAAGTTTGGAAACTCTGTCCTAAGCAAACCACACCACTTCCGGCCCCCTAAACATGATCTGTAGTCCCCTCTCCCGTGCCCTTTGCTTGCCATAAACCATTTTTCTTATTGAAATCCTGCCACTGTGGATAGTTGAGTCAGCATGGTCTTAGTATAGATTCCTCCCAAACAGCCTAAGGCAAAACTGAATGCAGGTGGGTTATGTGAGAGGTGATTATGGGAGAGAGGAGTAAAGGAGTATGAGAAGTGGGCCAGGGACAGGGAAAAGGACCGCAGAAGGCTTCTTTATCAAGTTCATTGCTGTTGGTAGTGACAGCTCCAACCCAGTAGCAGCCTCCTAAGACGTGTGTGGAAAGCCCTGTGCAACTGTCCGTCTGAGGGTGGAAGCTGGGCATTTCCCACCTGCTCGGGTCTTCCCGGGCGGGTGACGCCAGGGCCCTTACATCCCTTCCTCTTCTAGCTGCAGCGTCCTGTGACACTGATGCCGGCCCTGGGGCAGGAGGTGGAAAGAAGCACTGTGCAGGCGCCAGGTGGGGTTCTGCTTTCTGCAGGTGAGCCTGAGCTCACGTGGAACCTTTTACTGCAGCTGCATCCCCTGTCAGAGGTGGGCCCGGGGGTGGGACAGGGGACCAGGCCACACAGGTGTCCCCTGCGCGCGTCCTCTCCATGTAGTATTGTCTCTTGTCCTGTAACACATTACCCCAGTAACAAACTAGGTGGCTGTACCAACACATTCGTATCTCAGTTTCTGTGGGTCTGGACTCCAGGTGTGGCTTAGCTGCTCAGGGGTTATAGGCTCAGGGGTTGTCTGCTCATGGGCTCCTGCAGGGCTTCTGGCATCTCAGCGTGTGACTGGAAAAGCTGTGCCCCCTGGCTGCCTCGCGTGGGTGAAGGTGTTGGCAGCTTTGAGCTCCTCTTGAGTGGCTAGAGTGAGGGCCTCAGCTCCTTGCTGGCTAATGGCCAGAGGCCTCCCTGTGTTCCTGGCCATGTGGGCCCGTCTATAGACTTTTTTATAACCCAGAAGCTGGCTTGCTCAGAGTGAAACACCAGGGCACATGAGGGTGCTAGCAGGACGGAGTCAGTCGTGTGTAACCTAACCTCAGAAGTGACATCTCTTTACTTCCACTGTATTCTTTCCATTAAAAGTGAGTCAGCAGGTCCAGCCCACACTCGGGAGGGAAGGATTCCTTGTTTCTCAATACTGACAGTCTCTTCTGTGATCATCATCAGCCTATGATAATCAGCCATGGATTAATGTCAACGTAAAACATGACAGTACGTGCTGTTTTGGTGTTTTCCCTGTTAGATTTTAGATGTGCTTTTCCCTGTATTTGAAACTTCTGTCAATTTCAGGCAGTAGAGGATATATAGAAAGATTTGAATAAATCACTTGACACTTTTCTCAAAGAATGCCCTTTTAAAATTAATTCATATGAAATCCAGTCAAGAGATAATAAGTACTACAGAAAGTATAAGGTACTGTTGGTTAGCTTATAATTAATTTTTCATGCCGCAAATGCCTGAGAGAAAATATACCCAAAGAGAGAAAAAATACCCAAAGCTTTCAGTGCTTGTGTGTTAAACTCTTTGTTAAGCCATCTCCATGTTACCTGGTGGAGAGGACTTTGAACTTGCACCTTAAAGGGTCTGAGTCTTGTAAAGTCTCAAATGATCTGAGACTCAGTTCCATCTCCTGTTCAATGGGGGCCTAACGTGCAGGTCAGAGAGTTTGTCAAACACTGGTTGAACACCTACTATGTGGTACCCTCTGAAAAGCACTAGTCACACCGCCCGCAGAGTGCCTGGCTCACAGTGGGGGTGCAGTGACAGCAGCTGAACCTGACTCTGGGTGTAAAGGGATGGTGAGACATTGAGGGAGCCTCTGGAGACCTTCTGGCAGAGCAAGGGGATCTGTGGTGCGATAATATTTGGATAAGGGGCTTGAAAAAAAATCTCCACGAGTGAGAAATGAAATAGCAAACATTAATTCTTGTAGTTTGGAGAACTTCTAGAAGGTGTAGTTCGAAGCCAGACCTGGGGGACCGCATACTCAACACATATTTATTGCGTGCCTTTCTGTGATGGCATGCTGTCCTGCGGGCCCTGGGGACAGCTGGGTGAATCTGGGGCTTGCAGCCAGCAGATACACAATGGAGGGCGGGGTGGGTGCTGCCACCTTGGGCCAGACATGGGTGAGCAGTTGTGCTTACGTGGGCGCGGCAGAAAGCAGAGATGTATGTGTGTGTGTGTGTGGGGGGGTGACAGTGCTTGTGTTCATGGTGACATGCTTGGGTGGCTGATGGTAGCATTTGTGGCAATGCTGGGACATCTCTTCCTGTCATAGCAGAGAGCTCATTCCCTGGAAACAGCCTGCCTGGGTCCGAGTTGTAGTTTTACCATCAGCTCGGGGGATGATCTTGGCTGTTACTTGAACTCTTTGAGCTTCAGTTTCGTCATTTGGAATGTGGGAATAATGAATGATAGGATACATTTCATGGGGTTGTTTGAGGATTTAAAAAATACCGTGTGTGAAGCGTTTAGAACCATCTGGCCGATAGTGTTTTGTAACTGCTGCTGTTACTGCTGTTCATACCGCCGTTACCATCCACGGTTGTAGAAAAGCCTCACTTCCCTCCTGTCTTTCTCGCCCCTCACCCTTTGTGGTTTTGTTGTAGTTCCTTTAATCTTCACCTTATTTCAGGGACCGTCAGCTTTATGTCCCTGATGAATTCCCTGGGAAGTGTGGGGGCCCCATCTTGGTCCCGTGGCCTTGGTAGGGTGGCGCGGGGCCTGGGAGTTGGTATTGCTAATTGGCACTCAGGCAGATAGCACTTTTAGAGGCTCCGCCTTCCTTAGACATACAGTCAGGAAACCGAGCATTGTCGGAGACAGAGCTTGGCTGCAGACACCGGGCTCATGGCTTTGTGGATGTTACTTATAACCCTACAGAAACTCTGCGAGGGTGACATTAATATCCCCACTTAATGACGAGCAAACTGATGCTCAGGAAATTCAGATGTCTTACTCGAGATAATGAAGCAGGAACGTTCCGGAGCCTGTCTGCTTCCCACCATGCTGTGCTGTGCCACGCACTGTAAAGACCTGCTTCATTCCTTTTAACCCTTCAGTCTCCACGTGTGGTCATCTAGTCCAAGGTCATGTAGCTGAGCCTGAGGATGTGAGTGCGTAGAGCCGGGGCCCAGGGTCTGGGGCCAGTCCAAGGTCAGGCTGCAGAAATACAAAGACCTCCAAATTTCTTGAACTTATATTTTGGCTGGGAAATAAAGCATTTGATTTCTAACC
Source organism: Rhinolophus hipposideros (assembly GCF_964194185.1). Lineage (NCBI taxonomy): Eukaryota > Metazoa > Chordata > Mammalia > Chiroptera > Rhinolophidae > Rhinolophus > Rhinolophus hipposideros. Next base: position 6,085,870 of record NC_138068.1, on the reverse strand, counting down.
CCCTCCCCCAGCTTTACTGATATATGATTGACATATAGCATTATGAAGTTTCCGGGATGCGTGCTGAATTGATACACTTATGTATCACACAATGATACGTAGCGTTAGCTAGCTCCTGCATCATGTCACATCATCAGGCAGGCAGGGGAAGGACCTTCCGATCCTTAGCTTGGTAGCTGCCTGTCAGACCAGGCTTGAGGGCCTTTCTCTGGCTTCCAGCTCTGGCTCCCAAAGCGGTACATCTGCTTTGCTCTTTAAGGCAAAAATCCTGCTTCTCAGATCACCTTGAGAGTTGCCTTGTTTTCTGTGCCTTATTTTCTCTTTTGCACACCATTTTCCAGTTCCTCTAAGTGTTATTTACGGCTCTTATAAATCTCTTCCTGAGATCGGTGCCCTAACCAAAGTGCTTAGTGGACTGTGTCTCCGTTAGGCTTAGGCTTTGTCCGTGGGGGTGAAGGACCAACTAAGTCACAGAGAATGGGTTTCTCAGAAATCGGAAGGAGAAGGGGTCCCAGACAAATTAGAGTCAGAGGTGTCCCCTATGGCGAGATTTTGCAGCAGGGGTCATACTGGCCTGGCATTTTGAAAGCCAAAACGCATTTAGACAGGCAGAGATCTGGAGAAGGGTAGTGACAGAGGGACTAGTCAGAGGCCAAGGAGGTAGGGAAGCTCATGGCCTGTTTGGGGATTGTAGGAGCTTCTGGTGACAGAGTAAAGGGTGATGCTCGGTGACTGGACAGGTGGGAATGATCTAGATAGGAAATGCTATATGGGAAGCCACCTTTCGGCAGGAAGCCATGAGAGCATTTGACATGCAAGTGGGAGCATGATTTCTAATCACATGGGTACCTACAGGGTTCTGGGTAGGTAATACTGAGGTGAAGGTTTATAAGATCTGGAAAACCAAGAGGACCTTACAGTGAAGTTTTATTTTACTTGAAATAAACTTAAAGTTTTAGTGCGTGTGTGTTTATGTGTACATGTCACACAAGGACCACCGTATTCCACCATGGAGCTCCTTCCTTATAATTTCCATACCTTCCATATTTCTTCTGAAGTTTTACTGTCAACGAGAGACGCAGACGAACATATCAAAATGAACCCAAACATTAACCAAGTGTTTGAAAGCAACAGGAACTTCTTGTTACTGATTTGAATCTTTCTTATAATTTTATCCTAAGTCCTTCTCCACATGCTTTCCCTGACAAGGATGTCATGTAAAGTCACAGTGGAGTAAGCGCAATGAGTACGCTTCCCATGCCCTCTAATGACAGATTTGAATGTTAAGTGTCAGAGTGTCTCAGGGTCCATTGTCCCTCCAATCCAGGCAGCTCTCTCCCCTCCAGCACTTTAGAGGCATCGGGGACATCAAAGGAATAAACTATTACCTTTCGATGTCCAGTGAAAATGATTCGGCAATGATTCATTGACTGTTTCCTGGGCACCGAGGTTCACACCAGACCACAGGGGCTCTGAGATGAATTCAACATGGATTGTGCCCATCCAGTAAGAGCACCAATGGGTCCACATTTAAGGGTCAAGTTGGGGGAGAAAGTTGTGTCTCGAGTCATAGAGCGGTACGTTGGGTTGGGTATCTAAAGTATGGCTGCAGCATGACTTGCAGTAATGAATGCAAGGAGATGTGGTGGGCATACGTCACTAAAAGCTTTATAAGCCATGTCAAAGAGCAGTGTAGATTTGGCTCACTATATCCTAAGAGCAGTTGTCTCCAAATCTTTGAAACCAAAGGTTTTAAAAGCAAGGGGCTAAGGCTAGATGATCACCTTAGAAAAGACACTTTGATGGATTGTAGGGCTGATACCAATGCAGGTAAGAGGCTGTCGCATTGGTCCTAGACAGGAAGTGACGAAGGCCTGCGCACAGACAGTGGCAGACAGACAATGAAGAGAAGACAGATGTGATACAGTCAGTGGGAGGAGGGCTTGATGGAATGGAGGAGGGTGAGGGAACGAAAGCCACTGAGGTTGATGCCTAAGTTTTTGACTCAATGGTCTCTCCATGAGACGGTATTATGTACACATTCAAAATAGCATATGGTTTACAATGTGGACCAAGACGCACAGCTGTCATTTAATGATTATTGATTCTGAGTATCTGTGGGAATATTGTCAGTACCTCTCAAAGTACTGCTGAAATACTCCTCAAGCAAAGTGAGAAGTAACTTTGATTTTGATCCCCTACTGAGGATGCTGAGGGGTATTCTCTTCAGGAAGCCACAGGTGCATATTTTCGGAACCCTTTATGCCGCCCTGCTTTCTGGATGGCCCTGTCAGTTTCAGCAATCTTCAGATCCTCTTCCCTTAGCTGAACTGCATTCAGTAATGAGCTAATACCGAAAGGCAATGTCCCCGTGTCAAATATGACACCAACGGTGTTGAGTGCTAAGACGAATTCCCCTGTGGGTGGGCTCTTCACCTTCGGAAGGGCAGCGGGTGAAGGAAGAGATCCCACAGCAATAGCTCCCTCCTCTTCTATGAACGGCCCACGTGTCTTGCCATATGGCCCATCATTTATCTGCTCCTGTTAGTACCATCGAGTCATCACAGGCATTTAGTGAAAGTGTCTGGCTACTCAACGCTTAAAGAGCACTAAATTTTAACCAATCCAAACATTTAATTTAATAAAACACCTCAGTGGATCAATTTTCACACAAAATTAGCCTGTTTCTCAATGCTCTAATCGCATTTCTTGTCCAGCCCAAATCTAAAAAGTGTACTCCATTATTTTGTCTTTTAGCTTAAAAAAAAGAGGGTTACATATGTGGGCAACTGCAAAAGCAAAAGCAAGATTTAAAAAAAAGGGAAGAAAAGTCTGTCTTGAAGCGAGGTTTCTCTGAAGTATTTCTTTAGAGTGGGCTTTTATTTCTTCAAGGACAAGAGGCCAAACTGACAAAATAGCAAATAAACACATTTTCCCTCTTCTCTGTAATTCCTGACTTTGAGTGAGTGTTGATCCTTTTGGCAAATGGATTTGCTGTGGAAACAGAAGGCTACAATGCCTCAGTTTGACCTTGAGAGCACCTGGATACTTTAGGGTAAAGTGCAGGTCAAAATTCTCCTTCCTTCTTGGAGCTGTAGAAGAAGGGAAAGGAGCAGAAGAAACTGTTTGAAAGTGTGTCAGAACAGAGATGGAAAGCCCTAGACGGGAGGAGGTGTTTCAAGGTCATCCTCATGTCAAGTCCCTTTGCCTGTTTCCCTTTTGTTTGTATGACTGTTCGAACAGGTAGCACAAGTGGTGCCCACACCATGTCAGCAGGACCAGTGGGGCCACGAATCCATCTTCAGAAGTGGAGGAAAGGGTCACGGCTGCTCTTCTTTTGTTATTGTTCTAGCTGACAGTTGCAATTGACTCGTCATGGACACAGAACAAAAATGCTCAGCATGATTAAAGATCAGTCTAGCCTCCTGCGTCTAAAATTACCTCATTCTTTTTAAAATTCTCGATTTTCTCTTTTTTCATGTCTATTATTTTTCTCCGTCACGGTTCTCAACCATTCAGTGGCCTTTGGGTTACTTTTCATGGAACCCCGTGACTCTCAGTTCATTGTGCCCCTGATGACCTTGGCTGTAACATGTTTAGTTTTGTGCCTTTGCATCATGATGAGCTGTTGGAGGAGATCACCCAGAGGACATGACTGCCTGTTGACCTACAAGCTAACCCTGGGCAATCAGAGGCTCCTTACCCACTCCCTACCCGTGGAATGTACTTGCCCACTGTTCTCATGGCCGGAACCGGATCAAGGGCGCAGCCTTGAGAGAACAGTGTGTGGTTGGGACCATCTAGACTACATATGTGACTGAGCCCCGATAAAGCCTCTGTGTAAACCTAAAACTCTGACAGTGGGTGAGGAGTTCCACTCCTCTTGCGATGGCCTAGGCTAAGCCTCATGAATTCCTTGCTTTTTAAAACTGCTGCCTGCCAGTCAGGAGTGGTCTACCTCTCTGGTCTCTTCGGGGCCAGCTTGCAAACTCACAAGATGATGCATTCCGAACATCCTCCTTTTCTCAAAGTACAGTCTGTCTTATTTGAAATTTAAATATAGTGCAGTGCCACAATAGGTTTGAAATGAGGGCTGAAAAGCAACCATGAGCCATGGTATGTGGTGCTGTGATGTGGATAAACATATCTTGACTGACTTGTTGCGTCCCCTTTTCAGTTACAGCCTGTTGCAACAGAGTCTATTGGAGGAGGCTGTTTTAATTTCCTGCTCCTAGCCTGTTGCATTAAAAGTGATGAATCAAAGTGAAAGGTCCTGATTAATTCAATGGGTTATAGCTGAAGTGTACCTGTCATGAGGGTGAGAGTGTGTTCTATTGTGCTGATGCTTTCTAAGGCGATATCGTTCGTTGAGCCTCCAGATTTAGCTAACATTTTTGTGTGTGTGCCTACTGTGTGCCTGGCATGGGCACATTAAGATTGGACCAACATTCTATTGTAAAACTTAATCCTGCAAACAGAATTGTGGCAAGGCATTTTATTGTTTTTTAATGTGAAATAGTGGTTCTCCTCACAGTGTCCCCCAAATCATTGAATAATACTTGGGAATTGAGAAATAAATGAAATGCAATGTCAATGTCTGTCTCTATATAAATGCGTGAAGTAATTTTTACCAATTTTGGAGAACATGTTTAGGAAGGCTAATTCTCAAAATACTCTAAGTGACATAAACACAATTCATCGGCTTGGAAGTTTCACAGTGAAGCTGTCATCCTGCAGAAGAATTGAGACCAAGATGGGGAAAAGCCTGCATTTCTTCTGGCCAGAAGAGTCAGTCATGCTTATTCTGTGACTAAAAAAGGGAAAGAATTAGGAGACCCACATCAATAGTCACATGGGTATTTGCCCCCAATTTTGAAAAGTGACGAATTAATGAGCTCCTTCTCTTTTGGGGGACTCCGTAGAACTGCTCAAGGACAGATGGCAGCAGGAATATATTTCCTTATTTCATCATGGCTCTTAGTTCCCCCGAGGAACAACAGTCAGGAGGCTAACCAGTCTGCTGATGATGAACTAGGAAGTTTTGCAGATGATTTACTTCTGTAGTTACAAATCAGCGCCAACTCAGGATTTTACTTATAACTACATCACTGTCACATGTCTGGTCTGTCATGCTTTCTGGAGTTCACAGGGGTGAAATTTCACCACGTACTGTGGGCACGTGGAGTTTCTGAGCACGTTTAGACATGTCCTTTAGGTGTTGTGGGACCGAGGGCAGGCTGAGAGCTGTTTTTCTGGTTCCTTGAATCGGGAAGTGTGGTTCTGGGAGGATGAGCCGTATTGATAACCCCATTGGAGCTTGTTAGAAATGCAGAATCTCGGGCTTCTCCCCAAACCTACTGAATCAGAATTTGCATTTTAACAGGAGCTCCAGATGATTTTTATGTACATTGTACAGTAAAGCTTAAGAAGCACTTCTCTAGAAGGTATTTCATGATTTTTTACATTTCGCTTTCATTTGCCAATTTTCCGATGTAATTCTTCAACATATTAATTCCTCTTCTCCTCCCCTGAAAATAAAGTCATAATAGTTTTTGAAGCAGAAGTCATTTAGACCTGATATGGGAAGGTGGGGGACAAAGTACTTGAGCTTAGAACTCAATGTTGGATCATCATGATTTTTAAAAAATCCTAAATTTATCCACTTTAGAAGTCTAACCGCAGTCACGGCCCCCGATATCGTAATTCAAACAGATTGCTGTATCTCTTTACCTTACATTCTGAAGAAATAAATGTATATTTTGAACTGCATGGGTACACAGCTTCCTTAACGAAAGGTTGACTGCCAATGCAGAGTTCCTAACACATCCTTAAGGGAAGTTCTGCATTCTTAATTTTCCACTCAAGTAATTTAGAAACCATTAGTTCAAGTAGAACTCTAAGACAATGTAGGATCTTTGTAAGTTTAGATGGTTTCCTCTAAAGATGGCTCTTAAAATTGTCAGAGAAAGATAACTTCTTAACTGCGTTTCATTGCATCTGGGTAGCAGATACACACTTGCTTTTCAGGTAACTGTCAGGTAAGAGTGGAGGAGAATGGGAAATGGAGTGATGTGGTAACCGTAAACCAGCATATGCCAGAGCTCTCCGCCCATCCAGCTGGCCCCTGCAAATGTGTCTTCTCATTGACTAAGACAAAAGCTTTCCCCCATGTCTGTCGTGTTCACCGGCACCTCCTTTCTCAAGCAGCCAAAGACTTCTGTTTCTCTGCTTTCCTTGTTACCCCGACAGTTTACTATGGAGCTAGACAAGAACGGCTGTGGTTGTTACTCTGGAGGGTAGAGATTTTTGTGGTCGCCTTCTGCAGTCGGCAATCAGGGATGGGGTCGACTGTGCAGTCAGAAGTTTGTGCCCTCTGGTTATTTCTCGCCTCAAAAGCATGGTTCTGCCTTGGAGCTCTTTTCAAATCTCATCACAGAATCTTTTGCTCTTGTGCCTGAATGGCTTGATTTTTCTTTCAAGTTAGAGATCTCCCAGAGAAAGGCTTTGAAGTACAATCAGATCCAAATTTCAAAAGTAAAGAGACGTCACCGATTCAAGGAAAGGAATTGCGTTTGCAAATACTAGTATTTGCCTAGTACCCTTTCCAGAACGTTCATATTTGCCCACATAAATCAGTCTAAATGTGTGTTTTGCAGCAGTAATTCAACATTGAGGCTGTAAAATACCTCCTACCATACAGATCCTGTGAATCTTCTCACGTGCAACATTTGATGTCTGTGTTCTCATTTCCATCAACTTCGTAAGAAATGTTAGAAATATGAGTTAGAAATTTTACCATAGTCTCTAGGTCCAGATTTTTTAAAAAAATTGCTAGCTTATGTGATATTTCTGAGTATGTTTAATGTGTTTTAATACTAAAGAGTGATAACAAATAAAATTCAGAGACTTTCAAATTACAAACCAGGTGATGGCTTGCACTCTGAGGAATATTTTTCTGATGAATTTGTTTTCATTGGGAAGGGAAATTGAGATTGGATGAACCTACTTACAAAATCTCTAGGACAAATGTTCTTAACCTTTGGGGAATTGAGGACAGACTGAGTTCATATAAATAGTTATGTGTGTAGCAAAGGGATCCATGTTAAATATGTATATATATTTAAATATATATATATATACATATATATGTACATGATTGATTGCTCCAATCATTCGTAACTCAAATCTCTACTCCCGTGTGCACATGTGTACTCCCATGTACTCCTATGTGTATATGTTTGTGTGCGTGTATACTATACATATGTCCATGTGTATAGGGTTGTTTATATACACAGTATACAGGTGAGTATTTCTGTATTCATGCATGTGAAGGTGCCTCTTCGTACTCTTTTCCAAGTCAGAACCTTGTGGCTGTGAATTGAGCAGCACAGTGATGCTTCAGGAATGAGATGGGCTGTGGTGTCAGAGGGGACTGGCTTCCTTCTGAGCAAGGCTGAAAGAAGAGCCAGGTGAAGGAAGCTCTGGCAAATTCCGCTCTGAGCTTCTGGCTTCCCTCAGATTGAAGTTTCTTAGGCAACTCTCCCATCAGTAGTTTTCCAGTCAAGTGGGGAAAGGTCAAATGATATTTTTCTTTGTGTTTAAATCATAAATGTCCAGCCTGTTTTCATGATGTCCAGCAGCAGGTACAGGCCAGCGTTCGATTCTGGATGTCCCATCTTGCTTTGGCTGAGACCTGCTGCAGGTGAGGAAGCACGACCGGCTCCGCTTTCAGTGAGATGGTCAGTTTTTCTTGCTAGAGCATGATGTTCTATTTTCCTGGCCCAGACAATCTCATTACTCAGAAACTTTGAGAAAACATGTTATTACGCAGCTGTGAAAGATACTTCTTTCATTGAGAGCAGAAAGGAAAAGCAGCTAAAGCGCTCTTTCCCCAGCAACTGGCTCATGGATGGTGATAAAAGACATCGGTCAGTTTTCTACATTGCTTTTCCTAATTCTTGATAGTTTTTAAATAATTCTTACTGTTTCTTTGAATTTGAAAATAAGTATTTTTGTTTTAAATTCAGACATTGAGCGTACAGTGGATGATTTCCCTGTTGCTTAATGATAGGTCTGTTCTCAACCCTTAAATTGTGAATGACTAATAGCTTGATAAGTTAGTCATGACATTTTTAACAAACCCTCTGTAGGCTGGGCAGCAATACTTTTTCTAGTGTGTTGGGTTTCTAGTGTGTTGGGTTCTAGTGTTAAAATTATTTTTGTAAGTATAGTTGATCATAGACAGACAATATTTTAATGCTTTCTAATCTCCTTTAAGCTGTAGTAAAACTTACATATACTTGTATTTCCAAATAAAGTCCTTCAATCAATTATTTGTTGTTTCAAGCAATAAAACTTGAGGGGTAAGGAATTGTGTCAGAAAGTGATATATAAAATGTCTCGATAATAGTTTTACTGTTACATTAGAAAATATTGGAAAAAAAAATCCCGCCTCTCTATTTTGTTATCTCTATGGCTTAGTCAAGCGGAGTATAACTTTTAATGGAAAAAAAACTGTTGAAGGCTTTAAATACTTCTCAAACTTCAAAGACACAATGGGTGGGAAGACATTTGGGTTTTGAGGATAATCTGAAATAATGTAGAAACAGAGCTTCCTGTATACAATGTGCTTTTTAGACGGGATAAGCATGTGCTCTTCTATTGTTATTGGCACTGTTTAAGCCAATACGACAATTTTCATAGTGATTCTGAAAAAAAAAAGGTACAGGATTATTAATATCATTAAAGAAATAATGATAACGTTCAAAATTGCAATAATCAATTACCCGTTACCAATCTGTCCTCTTGAATCTTGTCCCCGTGTTGATAATGTCACCAGTGCCCTGTCACCCTAATCACCATGACATGATTTGCCTCCTCCCTCGTGTGCCAAGTCCCCTCTGTGGCCGGGTTCAAACTTCCCCTTTGGCATGTTGAGTCCTTTGCCCACGATGCTGCTTTCATTCCACATCACTCTGCCAGTCGTAGCGTCCTCCTCCCACCCTGTGCTCTCTGCTTCCCTGGGTTCTCCTCCGTCAACCATCCCGTAAACTACTCTGTTGAAAATCTTCCTAACACTCCAACCATCCTCAGATCACCCCCTGGACAGCAATTTTAATTGGTGCCATGTAGTCATCTTGAAGTAATTCAGTTTGAGAAAAATTCATGAGCTGCGTGTCCTGTGCCAGGTATTATGCTGGAATGTGGCACATTAGGGGAGGTGCCACCAGGCTCGTTGGCTGCAGTCAGGGAAGGTTTCCCAGAATCAGTAACAGCGGGGATGGATCTGAAGATAGATAACTTAATACCACACTTCTTTTCCTGCCATTCAAGTTTCTCCTAGAACTGACCACGTCCTTCCCTTTTCGCCATTCTCCATTAATGATGGTAATAACTGTAGAGACTCTATGACTGTTTTAAATAATTAATCATTATAAATACTATATGACTACAAATTATGACTACTGAGCTTAATTGCTTAATTACTATCAATTAAGCATTGTTATTAATTATTTATGTTAATTATTAATGTTATTAATCATTAATCGCTTAATTATTAAGCAATTACCAGGCCAAGATTCCTACGCGCATTTTCTTATTTAATCCTAATAAGTCCATTTTCGAGAGAACACACAGGTACCGAGTGGTTAAGTGGCTCTCCAGGCCACTCAGTGGTCAGGGGCAGAGCTAAGTCTCAGCCCAGGTCCTCAAGACTGCTGAGCCCTGCATTGGTCATCGCATTGGCCGTCAGTCAGCATCCTCCGCTGTGCTGCATGGCTGCCCTGTGCCTCAGGCCAGTGACTGGAACCCATGTTGCTGACCTTGAGTGGCCTCACAGTCTTATAGACAGAAAGTGAGCTTGGAAGTCAGAAAACACAGGTGACGATGAAGGGCTTTAGGCAATTCACGTAAGCTTACTGAATCTCACTTTCTGCATTTATGCAATGATAGGAACAATAGTATTTCCCTCTCAGGGTCATTGTAAAGATCAAATGAGATGAGATAGTGTAGGGTACCCTATAAATATAAAATATTCAACTTGCCTTATTGTCATTATTACTAGTTCTACTTACTACTATGATGGTAAAATGTGACATACTAACAGGCATCAAAAACGATTACAACTGTTCTCCACAAATAATTAAGGATTTTTGGTTCTTAGTAATAAAAGCAACTGGCACTTTAACAAAACTGAACTGGAAGGTCTGTGGATGGAGCTGAGCTTCCTGTTACTCTCCAGTCCTGACTTCCTGTTAAACTTTATGGCTCTAACTTCCTGTGGGGGCAGATGTACACAGTGGCCAGCTTGGGATAGGGTGTCTTTCTGCACATGGCTGGCCGGCCGGCGGTATGCGTTCTCACACTGCTGCGGTGGTTATGCTTTTTCCTTTTCCAAAATAAACCCTAGATTTTGGCGGACTACCTGGAACATTATTTTGTCCAGTCGACATTAGAAACTATTATTTTATTGATTCATACGAGACTAGCAGCCACTCCAGGATCACGGTGCTTTGCCCACAAACATCTGGCCCCCTGATGTTGTCAATCTTTCGTGTAGAAGTATTTTTCCCTTTTTTAGACATGGATGTCTTTGTGGGTCTTGTTTGTACCCTTAACTGAAAAATAAAAGCCTGTATGGAAATAAATGGTCCGGGCCATTTACATCTGTTTAGTAGCACCCTGGCTGCATATTCAAATTGAAAGGATATATCAAGAGTTGATATTCTAATCAACCAAACTATTGGCACCTCTAAAAACATAACTGTGGGTATTGATGTGATTAGATTTAGTCTGCAAAATATTTTCTCTAGCCACAAAATGACAGGACTACATCAAGGCAGAAGAGACATATCCCTAATATCCTTATTGCAACCAAATCATTTCCCATTGCAGCATGGGCAGGGTGATGTCCCTGACTTTTACAAGGTTTCATAGGTGGTGAATTTGATTTCTGGTTGTGATGTGTCTCCATAGAATCTCATAGGATATCTATGAATCTCATAGGATAAAAATCAGGAAACTGATTTTTCCAGAGATACCAGGTTCTGAGACGATGAGAAATACCCAAATAGTGTATTTTTAAGCAAAACAGAGCTGGGTGTGTAAATTACCTGCTGAAGAGCGTGGAAATAGATATGGATTCAGGACTTAGAGGGAAAATGACAGGCTGGTTTAATTTCTTTCAGTGCCCTTTAGAGCCCTTAATTAGAGATATTTGGTACTGTGTTTCCCTCAACATAATACCTAGCTGGACATTCAGTTCTAATGCGTCTTTTGGAGCAAAAATTAATATAAGACCCGGTATTATATTATATTATATTATATTATATTATATTATATTATATTATATTATATTATATTATATTACATTACATTATATTATATTATAGACCGGGTCTTATAGTAAAATAAGACTGGGTCTTACATAAATTTTTGCTCCAAAAGACTCATTAGAGCTGATTGTCCGGCTAGGTCTTATGTTCCGGGAAACATGGTAACTACTCAAAATCATTTCATCCAACTCTCCAGGGTAGTTGCTTTATGATAAGACAGAAAGAGGACCTTCCTTTTAATTTCTCCCTACTTACTTGATAAAATATGTTAATTACTCTACTTAAATTTTTCTTGGTATATTGTGCATTTGTTAAGGTGGATGATTGGGGCAATTAAAAAGATAGCTTCCCACTAAACCAGGTTAATGAATATTGACATTTTTGGCTTCCACAGCCAATGGAAATCACATTTCCCAGCCCCTGTTTCCATGGGGCTTGCATGATAAATAACTTTCCCCAACCGTCTGCGCTATGGGGATGGACTCTCACAAAGTATGGAATGCATGAAATTTAAAAATTGGTTTTGGATTACCATCAGTATCTGTAAAGAGCAAACATTGAGGCAGACAGGGTGTGTATGGGCCTGGGGGTGGGGAGATAGAAGCAGGATGGACTCAGGAGTCATTAACTGAAGTGTCTTTCCCCTGCTGTGTGTGCTAGGAGAGAGTCAAGGAACATTACCCTATTAAATGTGGCTGGAGTTCCTGATAGAGATTTTAATCGAAAGAGGAACGATGTCAGCACCTTTTCACTCCCCTCAACCTTTATCTTAGTTTAACAGAGGGAAAAAAAATCTGAGGCCCAAAGAGATGGTAGCAGGAGGACAAAGCTGTTTATCTTTTCTTCTACGCCTTTTATGTAAACCTTGTCTTTTGCTAATACATATCTCTAAAAAATGAGAAGAAAAAAATATTTTAAAACACTTGAAACATGAAATGACACTCTCCCGAGGAATATTATAAGTTTCAATCTCCCGGCTTTGAAGCTCTCTTATGGGGCATTTTTCTACAAAGGTCTTTAAATCACTCCTCTCTAAAAAGCTGTCTCTCTTTGACAGCTCTAGTTTACCAATCCATGATTACTTGTCATATCTTGTTTTTAGTGCTAACGTGTAAAATGATAACACGTTTTTCCTTCTTACAGCTCTCATTGTGAAAGATTTTCTCATCGTGAAAGATTTCCTCCTTATGATGAGGTTCTGTATACCCTTACAATCTTCTAGGATCTTATGGAATTAAAGAGCCATGGATTTTGGATGTCACCCCTTTGAACCTTCATATACCCAGGTAAGGAAACTGAAGTCCAAGTTCAAAGTGATTTTCCTGAACTTACTCTTAGTATCTGAGTGATTATGTCAAGTTTAGAACTCTGGTTATTTAATTGTCATCTTCTTGGCTGCCACAGAGATGAATGGTTCTTTTTCTAAATTAAAAAAAACAAACAAACAATCCCTTGACAGCTTGCTGTAATTCTAGTTCATAAGGGTCTACTTTTCCTCAAATGTTTTGAAATCCCACTGTGAATAGATGAAAAGTATTTCCCTTTATGAAACACTAACATATTAGGCCTTTTGCATTTTCTTGACCTTTTGCTTTCCTGCTGCATTCGGTAGGAAGGGTACTTTTTTTTCAATAGAAAATATAGTCATTTTATCCCTTTCTACATGGGAAGAGGACTGGGTAGCTGAAAGAATGTTCTAAGTTAATGTCAGCCTGGTTGTAGAATCCTCTGCAACCCACGCCACTCTTGCAGAGTAAGGGATGGTGAGTTCATTAGAGTCTACAAGTTAATGGTGGCCATCGGAGTAGACAAAAGGAGATACTTTTGTCTCACTCCTTCCTTTGGCAGATAAAGAATCAATGGTTGTATGTGTTTTCCATTGGTAGCAATTGACAGAAATCTTTGTCTAATCTAAATCTATGTCTAAATCAGACTGGCTAAAACCAAAAACAGGGAGTTTAAGAAATATATTAGTTTATGTAAGTCCAGAAAATAGATTGATAGATTCAGGGCCTCAAATGATGTTGCTGGAGAGGGGAGCGGGTTGAGAGGTGGAAATTCTTAAAAAAAATGTCTGTCTGGCACAGATGCATAATGAGTAATGATAATGCTAATTTGGGTGAGTTCGTATTTTGATGTGATTTTCCTGATTTAAAACAAACAGACTTAAAACACCCACCATGAAAACAGTATGATTTGCTCATCATAAAGTGTATGTTGCTTGTTTGTTTCAGATTGGCAAAGGTATATGAAGGACATTGTCTTAAATTTTAAACTAGAACATTCCTAGTATCAAATTTGAGATTTAACTTCTGCTTCTTTAATTACTTCATTTGAAAACCTTAATATAACCTTTATTTTTCACATAAAACACTTAGACCCTTTGGCTCATTAACACAATCTATAACCTTATAAACTTCCATTTTTTTCACCCATTGGCCACTTCACCCCTTTCAGCTATTCCAACAAAGTTAATGTGTAGTAATAGCCAATTTCACAAGAGGTCGATCACTCAAGAACGGGCTTTGATTCTAATCAGAACGTGCATAGGGTGCTACTTAAAAGACACCTAGAGATCAACAAAGTATTACAAATCAGGAATACCTGGAGACTAGCTGAAAATACAATGCGTATTGAAAGATCTGTAGGATGAAAAAGCCAGTTTATCCATTTTTAAAATTCTCATCAATATGTGTGAATGATGCCTCTGGTGCAGTTTACCCAGCTGCACAGACATAGTTTTCCTGATGCAGGAAGGTCATTAATTGTGTCTGAGATTAGAAGAGATCACTTCACATTTCTTGGAAAAGATTGACTTGGAAGGCCATTGAAGGGTGACACACATGGGCAATTATAGTGGGGAGTGTACAAAGCACTCAGCAGTTATGTTTAACGAGAAACACGAATGAATAAATTAAAGGACTTTGGGTCAGCTAGATGTATAGTCATGACTTCCCTAACTCGTCTTTTTTCAGAAATGATTGCTCTGTGTGTGTGTTTATTTCTCATTTCATTCTTCTTGATATGTGGCAGGAGATACAGAATAACCTGAAATAATTCCAGGAAGGCAGCAGTCACTATTCATTTGTCTCCATGCGCCACATTAATTCTGATCAGATACAAACCCTCTGAATAGACAGCAGGTGTGAGATAGAAGCGAATGTTTTGTGTGTTTGTTTTGCTTTGCTCGTCCCCATCATATTTCCAGGGTTACGAGTCTGAAGATAATGAATGCACAATAGAATTACGGAAATGTGTTCTATGGGAGACATTTAGAGCATATTTTTAAGGGATTCGGATTCAGACATGTCCAAGGCCTAAAGACGTAACTTTTGCATTCCGAAACATTGTAAGTGGGGAACACGAGGTCTGAAAGTTCAGGATATTTTCATTTGTTTATTTTTTTTCTTGATGCACAAGAAGGAATAACATGCAACCTCTTGTCCTTTTTCTTCTTCATTTGAACTTTGACTCCCTTGTACAACCAGAATATAATAAAAATCAGAAATTAATTGGGCATCCAAAGAATCCCATGTTGTCAGAGGATAGTTCTAGAATGACAGTGAACTACAGCTATGTGGACACGGTTCTCCAAGAGGCAGTCTTTGCTCTTGAAATTGAGTAACTATGTGCTTATCTGGGGCGAGGGACAAGGTCATATTCTTGTCTATGTCCTAAGTGCGCAGGACAAATCCTAGCACAGCAAACAAGCTAACTGGAGCAGAGGTTATGTAGCGCTCGTTCTGTGCCATGCATTGTGGAAAGCACTCACATGTATGAATCTGCTCATTCGTGGTAGCAGTTGCTCCTTTGCAGCAGATGCCACACCCCACAGCTGCCCCACTGAATTCACTGTCAGCCGCCACAGACAGCGTCCTCTCGGCCCTGGCACATGACGTTCTCCCTGTGTCTCTGGTTTCTCCAGCACCCTGGGAGCTTGCTGGGCCAGGAGACTGCACAACTCTCAACCGATGGGGGGCAGAAGATAGTGGGTAAAAAGCATAGCCTCTGCAGCCCCTCGTGGCATGGTCCTGAGGCTCATCTTATGTGGTTTCTCAGTGGGTCTGCGGGAAGTTCAGCCTGTGTGTCTGCAGCTCGAACTTGTTCATTGCCTCATGCTTTATTGTTTTCTTCCCTTCCCTGATTTGCTTTCTTCACATTCCTCATTCTCTCACTGTGCATTCTGGGATCACGTCCCAAATAATCTACATGCACTCAAGTCCTTGTTGTTTTACAGTCTATTTTTGGAGGTACCCAAGTTAGACATTCTTGCTCTTAGAATTTTTATAACATGAATGAATGAATGAATGAATGAATGACCTAACTTTTCCAGGCCAACCAGAGATCATTTGACCTTTCATAGATTCTTCCATTACGTTAATGTACTCGGGCAGTAATACAGCTGCTGTTGTTAGTGAAGGAGTAGGGAGTCACATTTAAGTAGAGACATGAGCAGGAATAAACTAACTGAAGCAAAACAATCATTGGAAGGATGGGGATAGTTTAACATAATTTGAGTACAGTTGGGCTCCTGCTGAACCTTGGCCAGAGAAACCTTCAGGTATACTTTTCTATACACTCATGTTAGCAAGAATTGAGATAATTATTCAAGACAAAGTAAGATTTTTGTTCATACAAATAATGACTGATAATTGAGAGAAAGTAAAACACAAGAACTGGAAAGACTAGCTTTGATTTCGTTGAATTATATTGAAAAATGACTCATAAACTACACGTATTAATGAATCACATTTATTTACCATTTGTTTTTTGGATTTTGTACTTTGGACTAAAGCCAAGTGAGTTTATTGATTATTGATTTTATACATTTGTTCTTGTTTTATTGTGAGAGTAACTATAACTTCCTTTATTTTCTTCTGCTGCCAGAGCTAAATTGATGATTCTAATAGTTATTTCAGATCTATTAGTATATGAAAACAACAGTCATCAGAAATGATGTAGGTTGATTGATAATTGTCATTTATTGAGAATCTCTTATGCGCCAGGTACAATTCTGGACATGTGTTGTCTAATGAAATTACGATGGTGACACAGTGAGGAAAGTTTATTTATCTGCATTTCACCAGTGAGGAAACTGAAGCTCAAAACGTTCCCAAGTTCATACTCGAAGTAGAATTCAAATTCATGTCTGCCCAAATGCCAAACCTGGGTTCCTGCCGCTAAGTTTTAGGGCTTCAAATACTGGAAGAAGGAAGATGACAGAACATGTTAGATTTTATGGAGGGCATCAAGCATTCATTAGCGCTAAGAACAGACATGAATTCAGAGACTGGGCATGGAGCTGACAGCATGGTGATGGATTCAGATACAAATGGTGAGACGGTGTTTCTCACCTGATTAAAACCCCGATGTGCCTTCCTTTCCCTCATATCAAAACCCAAGTCTCTTAACTTGGCTTGTAAGTTCTGCTGGTATTTTCCATCTGTTTGCTTCTTCCACCCTTCACCCCATACTGTCTTCATGGCAGCCAAAGTGAATTTCTTGTAGTTCCCCAAATAGCACAATGTACATTTGGCCTCTGGATTTTGACCATGCTATTCTAATTGTCCGGAACCTTCTTCTCAGATCTCTTCTTCTTCCCTGGCTACCTCCTATTCTATTTATTTATTTTGAACCTCAGGTCTCCAATTGGATTTCCTTCTGTCTGAGTAAGACCCCTATCTCAAATCCCGCAGTGCCCGGACCCCTCAGCTGGGTTTAGATGATTAACGTGCATGTTTCCATAGCTCACTGATTTATCTCTGCGATGTAAGGGGAAAGCTACTTACTCATCTTTCACTAGGCAGTGAACTTCATACCGACAGACGCTGTTGTGTCCCGAGCAGCTTGTAGAGGGTTTAGCAGATAGTTAGCCCCCAATAATTATTTATTGAGTAAATGTATGAATGCACGTAATGAAATCTAAGCAGGTAGGTACAGTGTCAGGTCTTGTTGATAGCAGACCATTGGTAGAAGTCCTGGCTGGCCAGTGGACGATGCCTGGTCTGGCACCCAGTACTTGTCAAGGAAACTCTCTGTCCATGCGAAGAATGGTGAGAGCCCAGCAGGTCCCTTCCAAGTGCTATAACCCATGGTATCTGTGCCATGTTTTTATACATACAGGGGATAGACACATGACCCAATCCTAGCCCATCCATTGGGTGATCAATGACCAATCAGATTCCCCTGTTTCAGGATTTGAACAAAGATACACTGGGTCAGTAATCAAGTAAGAGAAAGGGAGTAGGATTGAAAAGATGCAGTGGCATGCGCTGTGGGGCTGAGTAGGACTGCAAACAAGATGGCGAGACAGGGATGGGATAGATGTATGGATGGGAGCAGAGATGAGAGAAATCAAATGGACCTTAGAAAGATGATGCCATTTCCTGACATCCATTTGTTCAGCCAAAAGATATCAGACCTTCTCTACATGGTAGCCCTTGTTCTGGGTTCCAGTTGTAGAGCAGAGACCTAAACATATGAAGTCCTGATCCTCACTGACTTTTAATTCTAGATGGGAAAATAGACACTAAAATACATAAAAGATGTGCCATGTTAGATGGTAGTAATAGCAATGATGACAGCAGAGAAGGAACATAGGGAAATGGAGATGGTGGCAGTCTTTTATAAAAAAGTTCTAATTAAAGGCTTCATTGGGAAGATGACATTTGAGCAAAGATCCAGAAGGGCTGAGAGAGAGAGAGAGAGAGAGAGAGAGAGAGAGAGAGAGAGAGAGAGAGAGAGAGAGAGGGAGGGCAAAGACAGAACTTTTAGTCCGGTGGTATTGCAACTGTCCCCCAGGAACAGGATGGGCCCCGAGCTATGATGGAATCTGGCCTGGGTGGAGTTAACAAGATCCTCTTTGCAGAAGTGGCTTGTCATTAGAAAATTCATATTTATTTTGTGAAGAAGAGACATGTCCATAAGATGCTAAGATTTAGCCCTAGTCCACAGAACAAAGCAAAATTGCTGGCATGTTCTGATGAAGAGGATGTTTCTGATGAAGAGGACTGCAGTCCAGCTTTGAACTAGGGTCTCCCAGGACTGGCAATATCATGAAGTTCAGATTTAAATCTCCTTAAACCAGGTGCTTAACGCATTAAATCCAGTCTTTAGTTTGATAAGCTACCTTTCTGTGCTGCTCCGGGAAATGAAGTAGGTGTGTTCCCAAAGGTTTTCTCTAAGTCAAAGCCAAGTGGGAGTCGGACATCACTGCTTCCTGCTGTGAAGAAGGGCATGAATTCTTTGGTTCTGCTGAGATTTGATCGTAATGAAAGGCATGTTGGAAGTAGGGTTGCCAGGAATCCCATTTGATTTATGTTGTTATTTTCATCCTGCTCTGTAGAACTGTGGTGTTTGTTGGATACGGAGTAGAGGGAAAGGGAAAAATCAAGGATTCTTTTAGTTTTTGCTCTTTGAAAATTATTGTTCATCCGACATGCCCCCCTCAGCCCCCACCATCCTAAGACTGTAGGCTTTTTAACAAATTTTTTGACTAATACATGTGTATATGTTTGGGTGGTAGTGTATTGAGGGATCACAAACAAACACTTTCAGGAGAGTCTGCAGTTAACATAAATAAATGAGCAGTCAGATATGAGAAAATAAATGCCAAATTAAAAAGTGACCTCATCTTTTAAGCACAGTGAGAACTTAAGAAAATACCTTTTCCCTCCACAATGCATGCTAAATTTAGCCAACTTCAGGCTAAAGACCATGGGGTTCTGGGTTCAATTCCTAAAACTCACCCTCATTAACTGTGTAACCTTGAGCTTAGTTTCTTCATCTGTAAAGTGGGCACAATTCCTTCTACAGCATAGTTATGTAGACCCAATGAGGTGATGCTTATCAAATGTTTAGCACAGGCCCTGGCCAAAGATAAGTGCTTAATAAGTGATGAATTTTATGATTTTAATCAAGATTGATACTGATCATTTACAAAGTACAGCAGGAAAAATTTGTGCTCCAATGAAAATTGTATATTGTCTATAGCATATTTTTTGGGTTTATCTGATTCTGATTTTATGGGATCTAGTCTACAACTCTAAGTTGTAAATAACTGAAGCAATACAAAATAATTCTTGTCTATAGACTTGTAAATGAATTCTGCTTCCTTCCCAATAAAAGCTAGTTTTGCTGCCCATTTGATCCTTCATTTCAGTATTTTACTCCATATATAATTATGTTTTTTTGACTTCTCCTTTAAATTGGTTTTAACATCTACCCGGTTTCCTCATTTAATCACCGAATATTAAATGCAGTCTTTAATGCAGGCTGATTTTATATCTGTATGAGATTTATAATTTTATCTGTTCTTGAAAGTTTCCTTTTAATGGTACAGAATACCATTCAAAGGACTGTGAGTGAGAGAAGGGAACCTGAAAGGAACCCGAGAGACCTGACTGAGATGTACATATGCTGGATACCAGGAACAAAATCAGTAACTAACATGGTATGATTAAGTCCTACAATGAAAAGGAAACAACACGTGAGTTTAAGGAATCACTCTACCCTGATGCTACTGCGTATGTTACACGGAGGAGGTCATGCTATTGAGGAGTTATTGGAATTTTTTTCTTACCTCTTCAGAGCACTGTCACTGAATACGAGAAAAATATTCCTATTAAAATCCTTCCGAATATAAATCTCTAACGTTAGCAGCAGTTAACACTTCAGAAGCAAGTATTTGTTTGCATGCCCATGAAGGGACCATGTCTTATTAATTTTGTCATTCTTTGCCATATAGAACTTAAACTACATTAGAGGTACAGTATATATTTGTTGAATGAAGGATGAAATACTCATATTGAAGTAATGAAGGATCAAATGGGCAGCAAAACTAGCTTTTATTGGGAAGGAAGCAGAATTCATTTACAAGTCTATAGACAAGAATTATTTTGTATTGCTTCAGTTATTTACAACTTAGAGTTGTAGACTAGATCCCATAAAATCAGAATCAGATAAACCCAAAAAATATGCTATAGACAATATACAATTTTCATTGGAGCACAAATTTTTCCTGCTGTACTTTGTAAATGATCAGTATCAATCTTGATTAAAATCATAAAATTCATCACTTATTAAGCACTTATCTTTGGCCAGGGCCTGTGCTAAACATTTGATAAGCATCACCTCATTGGGTCTACATAACTATGCTGTAGAAGGAATTGTGCCCACTTTACAGATGAAGAAACTAAGCTCAAGGTTACACAGTTAATGAGGGTGAGTTTTAGGAATTGAACCCAGAACCCCATGGTCTTTAGCCTGAAGTTGGCTAAATTTAGCATGCATTGTGGAGGGAAAAGGTATTTTCTTAAGTTCTCACTGTGCTTAAAAGATGAGGTCACTTTTTAATTTGGCATTTATTTTCTCATATCTGACTGCTCATTTATTTATGTTAACTGCAGACTCTCCTGAACGTGTCTGTTTGTGATCCCTCAATACACTACCACAAACAAAACGCTTTGCTATTATAATTAAGACTCAGTGGCTAGTGATATAAAGATGGTTTAAAATAGCTTAAGTTAAGAGGAGAGTGTGTGGGCACATTGTCAAAGAAAATACTCATATCCATGACACTTGTTAGAGATGATTAAGGAAGACGTTATTCAAGGGATGCCATTGTGATGAGTACAGAGAGACCACTGCAATGGGGTCTTGTGTCGGAGGAGAGCGATTGAACTTCAACACCAAATTCAATATGGATCAGTGGGAATTTATGGTGGGGGTCCAAGGATGGAAAATCGCTAAAAGGAGACATCGGGGGGACGCTGACTAAACTGACCTAACAGCATTCTAGATGAAAGCAGGCTAAGGTGATCGGACGTCACCCCAGGGAAGGTGGAGAATGAGAACCTACTCAGGTTATCATCCAGGACGAGTAGATAGGGACCATGGGGGATTCTAGTCAGACTGACTAAGCAGGATTTTGGCTAAAACAGGAAAATGCAGAGAGGGACATGGAAGCCCATAAGTCAGGGCTAGTTGAGAAAAGCTCTGAGGAGCCTGACTAAAGGAACAGACAGAATCTGTTCTGTCAGGACAGAATCTTGGTCAACGCATAACTTTAAAAGAAAGAAAAGTCCAAATTCTGTTCTATTCCAGGACTCATAATTTTATCTGGGTTAAATCTCCCGTCTTTTTCCGTAATTTTTTTCTCGGTCTCGCTACTCTTCTTTATCAAGTAGGTAATTTCATGATCAAATAGGTTTACTCCTTGGGGCAGCAAGGTGGTTGCCCTATCCCCAAAACTTGTTCTTTCAACAGTTACTTGTTCTATGTCCTTATGTGATGGTCACTCAGGTGCGGCCACAAGAGGAGACACAGGAAGGCTTGGAAACAAAGTTCTTTATATCCAGGAGCCCCAGACCAGGGCTCACCTCACGAATCACAGGTGAACAATGGTTTTGGTCAGGCTTCCGAGGACGGATTGAGTCAAAGGCCAAGGTTAGAGTGTTGACTGGGGTTTCTGCAGGAATGGGGAAAACAACACAAAGTAAACAGCATAAGATTGGCTAGTTTGAATAATTAAGTGGGTCTGGGCTATAGGGGTGGTCCCTAGCTGCCATCCACCTAGCCCTGGACTGATTAAGTTAGAGGAGTATTGCCTTCTGGGGTGATAGTCCAGGTAAACGGGGTGCAGGGAGGAGAACGCCCTCATGTTAAATTCCCTAATACATTCAGAATACATAGCATATGTATTTTAAATACAAAACTATTCCTCAAATTAGGTTACCAACTTCCAATAACTTCAAAGATGCCTTAAATATATATATATATTTTTTAAAGACTAGGGCTACAAGAGCTTTCTCATAAGGACTGTTCATTGGTACCCTGATTAGAAAAATACTGGGGGTGCCAAAAAATGTACACATTTTAAGAAATGTTATCTGTGTATTACTTTTTGAAGTTGAATTATGGTAGCAATGTTAACGTCGTTCAGTGTATTATAATTTTAATGCAGTTTTTTCCTTTCTTAAAATGTGTATACATTTTTGGGGGCACCCTCTTTATTATAACAATTGCCTAAAAAATTTTGACCTTTTATTGAAAGATTGGTTGTCATGTTGCTATTGTAGGATTAGCCTTGAATCTGTATTGGCTCTAGTCTGAAGTCTTGATCTCTCTGTTTAGATTGGACCAATGCAAGTGAGGTAACATCTGAGAACCTACATCCTTGCAGAGAAGACTACAATTTCCTTCCCTAGGCTTCAAAGTGCTTGTTTTCAAATAGTGTCAGTCTTTAGCTATTCCAGTTCATTTCCTACCTTACTGCCAATTCTGGCCCCAAATACCCTTTGGTGAATTGTAATGCAATTCAAATGACATCTAATCAGACTATTCTTCTCATAATTGATCTGATATTTGCAGGGACTTTTCTTAATCTTTGGGGATGCTTTGTAGCAAGGACTCTGCCTATCTGTTTGAATTAAATACAAGAAATGGAAATAGTAGCTCTTAGATAACAATAGATTCAAAATCAGAAATTTCATATAATGCAAATGATGGTTTCTTTTTAATTTGTTTCTTTGGGGAAAAAAGATTTTTATCATGGTGCAGACAAATAAAACCTGCATGTGTAATTAAACACATTATGTAAAACTAGGCTATCTTTCCAATTGTTTCCTCTTAATGAATTGCAAGCATGTGTATTTGCTCAGGGTGTTTGGCCTGAAAAGTTTAAAATAAGAATTGTACATTTTTATCCCCCTGGTTTTGTAAAGTTCCAGTGAAGGTTCTCATGGCACACACAGGAATGATGTAGAAACTGCGCTTTGTTGAGATTTGCATGATGTTGTGTTAATTATTCATTTTATCTAGAAAGTGCCTGACATCTTAACCTTTGTTTATTTTCTAAGTGATATTCATGCCAGTGTTGTTCTTTCAAATTGTTCTCCATCACCCCCTCCCCCCCCGCCCTGTGATGTTGGAGCTGAGAAGATGGAACCCAAGACCATCCTGAGGCAGCAGTAGCAATGGGGTGTAGGGAGGACAAATAGTTTTATCCCTACCCTTTTCCGTTCTTGGCTGAAACCCCTCTGTCATAAAAGACCGATTAATAGAAGAATAACAAGCAGAAGTTTAATAACATATGTACCTCCTGTATACATGGGAGAGACCCAGGAAAACTCGGTAACTCCCCATAATGGCCCAAGCCACCACCTTAGGTACCACCTCTAGCTAAAGACAACAGAAGAGGTGTGTGTGTGGGGGGGGCAGTTTTGGGAGGTGACCAGGAAAAGCACCCTAACCTAGGGTATGGTGGTTACGCAGATTTAAGGTGTTGTCTTTTCCCCTCCATTGATAAGAGTTTCTAGAGATTTGGTCATCATCCTCTTTCTCGTACAGAGAGGACACACCCTTACAAATGAAGATTTTCCTTATAAATGTAATTTTCTCTTACAAAAGAGTATGGTCTACATGGTTTTCAGAGCCTCTGTGGTGTCTGCTGTTTCTTAAAAAATAATCAGTTTAAAATAATCCTTATGTCAAAGAGGTATATTTTGGGGTGACAGATTTTGCTCCCCTTCAAGGGACATATCCTTTGTTATAGGTAGATGGTAAACTCAGCTGGGGTACCTTAACTTTATTCTCCTATTGTTCTCTTCCATGTTTAATAATCCCAGGAAAGAGATGATTCTGGTTTACTTGAAGAGAAAAAATGTGGAAGCTGGCAGACAGACAGACAGAAACACACAGAGTTAGGTACAGCAAGGCAAAAGGATTAAAACAGACACAATGGGAGAGAGAAGGGAAAAGGAAGGAGAAGGTAAGAGGAAAAGAAAGGATGGAGAGAAAAAGGGAGAGGGGGAGGGGATAGTTGTGAAGATTGACAGAGGGAGAGAAGAATGAAAGAAGGAGAGAGGGAGATGGGATGAGCAAAGGAGAGAAGAAGGGAGCATATACTGAGGAAGGATATACAGAGAGAGAGAGAGAGAGACAGAGAGAGAGAGAGAGAGAGAGAGAGAGAGAGAGAGAGAGAGACAGAGAGAGAGAGAGAGAGAGACAGAGAGAGACAGAGAGAGACAGAGAGAGAGAGAGAGAGACAGAGAGACAGAGAGACAGAGAGAGTGCAAAACAGGAGCTTTTCGCAGCAACTCAGGCCTTCAGAAAGCCTCTGACAATCTCCCTTCAGAAGAGAATAAACCCAGCTGTATATGAAAAACAAAACAAGACAAAAACCTCAATCCTCTGTCCTGCACATTATAAACTGTGAGACACACACACACACACACACACACACACACACACACACACACACACGATGTGCATAGATTTTTCTTTTAGGGACCGCTCTCAGCAGGAAGAAATGGGGGACTGGCTGTGGGCTTCGGCAGCTGAAAGTTCACACATTGCAAGCCCTCCAACATCTCCCTTATTTTGCAGGACTGATCTTACTCCCCTCATCTTGTGTCTCTCCTCCAGCTCCCAAATTGGAACTTTAGCTGGCCGAGCTTCAGCATGTGACTTCAGCCTCTCTGACCATCCCTTCTGTCCTCTGCTGATAGGCATGACGTTGACACCTTACATCTGGATGGATGCAGTAAATAAAACCCCTCATGCGCCTAGCTCAGGGCTCTACACGTGAAGAGATTATTACTCAGAAATGTTAGCTTCTTTTCCTACCTCTCCTACCTCTCCTCTTTCTGTATATATTTCTCTTTCATGTATCTGTTCTGTAATATTTAGCACCGTTGTGGAATTTTAATGACTTGACCCTGTGGGGGCCTAATGTTACAGAAGGTGAATATGAATCTTAAAAGCATCTTTGGACTGAAGGGCAGATAACTTTGAGTCTGCTTCTCTGCCCATCGTCGGACAGTCTCCTGTTACAGCTTCTGGTGACCACACATTTGGTAATGACTACCCCGTTGTATCTTTTCCTATTTCTGTCACCTCAACTAATTGATTTCGAATATCTCCCCCACAGCTTCTATTTCCTCTTTAATTCCGTCATAATTTTATGTAAAGTTTAGAAAATTTAGGATCTCAAAGCGCATTCCAAATTAACTCATATTATAAGAAAGGAATGAGGTCCCCAAGCAGGTAACTGTGGGCCGTTCTCTTGTTAAGAAAGTTGCTGGGCGTTGGAGAAATGGGGTCAACGATTGAAATATTGGTGCTTAGACGCTTCTTGTGAGTTGCTCTGTCAGCTCAGGTTTGAACCAGGGACCAGGCACTGCCCAAGGCCACGATATTGTTGGGGCAGAATTGTTGATAGAATCTCTCAAAGTTCTTGCTGCCTCATATATTCTCTGTTATTTCGGGACCCTCATAAGCTATAGCAAAGCAACTGGGGCGATGAACTCTGATGCTGATCATCTGATAATATGCAGTTTCATTTATTGATGATTTTATGTGTCTTTTTTCTTGTAATCAACTTACCAACTCTGTGAGTAAATGCTGTTTGTTTCACTGCTCCTGAATTTTCCACAGAACCTAGCAGTTTTCTAAGGGCATATCAGAGAGACTCAGTAAATACCTGTGGATTGACAGCTGATAACACCTCTGCTTTGAGGTCTAGAAGCAACACATGCAAATGGGGTTTGATGAGATTCCTGCAGCCCTCTCTCCCCGCAGGTTCGTACATAATGTTCAGGTCTCATGTGATTAAAGATCTTTTAAAATGGTCTGATTTTTGCCTTGCCTTTCACCGCCTTCATGACAGACCTGTTACCTATCTGTTCAGGCATCTGTATTCAGGATGTATAATAAAAGAGCGGAGCGAGGAAGTGAGGTTTTTGTTTCAGCTTTGGATTTATTATCTGTTTGATGAACCGAAGGTGTAAATATCTACAGACTAAAGGCTGATTCCAAAGTTCACCAATTTTAGGTAGAAATTAATGGTCTTGTTCATTCCGGTAATTTTCCAAGGATACTAACCTGAAACAGTCTCTCTGAAGTTACCAGTATCTAAGCTATTTGAAAGGAATTGATAAGCGCGTGCTAGAGGGCAGGGTCCCTTTGTGAAGCCTGACTCTGTGTAATGAAAAATCAAATTTGAATAGGAAAAAAAACCCTTTCAGCCTTGGCAGGAAACGGAGCTCGCTAGTCAGCTGTGGTGCACTGCAAATATAGGGAGACAAGATTTGGGGATGAGTCTAGCCTAACCAGGTGATGCTTTTATTGTTGCATAGAGATTCAGAGAAGCAACACTTGTCTAACCATTCTTAATATGCAGTGCATCAGCTCTGATCCCGGCTAAATAAACAGTTTGGGAGCATGACCAGCATTGTCCCAATCAGCTTTGTTTATGTAGCTGAGCCTTGTATGCCAAGCATGGGCTCAGAAATTGAATTTTACAGCCTGCACCTTACATTTGGACTTTTTCCCATAAGGCGAGAGAATACCTTATATTATAATAAATATAGCAATTTGAGATGAATGAGAAAATCAGAGTTAATAGACTTGGAATCGCGTGGAGAAAATGCAATTGCTTGTGTGATAGGAAAAAATACACAAATAGAGACACACACCGACTCTTCTAACCCCACCTACCTCTACTTTTCTTGATTTACCATCCAGAGGTAAACTAAAGCCATATACCGTTATATTTGATTCACATGGACCTGTTGTTGAAAATTTTAATTCTCTTCTAAGCAATAGAGAGCTAGTGTTGTAACTCTGTTGCCAACATCATCAGCTATGTCTTTCTAAACATTATACAATTGATTTAATGTGGTCTTTTAATCAAGAGAATAAACACACTGTTTTGATATTGTCATAAAATGCCTACCTTCAGAAAAATCCTCTTTCGAAATGTCCACATAAGTGTCCAAATGCTATATAAACTGGAATTCCAACACGCAGTGGCTGGTTGAACACTGCCAAGAAATTTAAATAATGGATTCATTTGGTTGATTTTGCATACAGGAGTACCAAGATACTGGTTTGATTTAAATTTTCAGTATATATTGACTTGTTGATGTCATGCAGAATTTTAATACTGGTATGTGCTGCCTGAATTATATTTCAGAACCATTTCTGTATCTGTTCTGTTATACACACATTCTGTGGTTATTTCTTCACTCTATTGGAGGGCTCCCTCTGTTCTTACATTATAATTATTCAAGTATTTTACAGGCATCTGTGAAGTGTTGGTCGCTTTGATAACACCTACAGTACACCCAAAAAAGGAATGATTTCAGTGTCAACTTTATCGATGGTTTAACCCACCATTTTGAAATAGGGTGCCCAGTATAATTTTTCAAAAGCATGGATTTCTAATTTCTAATTGATGTTGTCTTAGCTTCCAGAAGCTAAGACATGATGTGGTATTTGGGTGGCCAGGATTTGGATTTTCAAAGTCATTATGGCAGAGAATCTAATGTGCTCTGTTTAGGCACCCAGGGGATATACATTCCGATCTTAACAGTTTAATTAGGATGCCAATAAGCTTATGTGTCAATGGGAAAAGGGGAAGATGGGAGAGAGAGAGAGAGCTAAATTAACCATGACTTCTACAATTTTTTAAACAAGCTGACTGTACTGGAAAATGCAAATTTTAAGATTGGAGGACTCTTTGGTATCCTGTATAACAGGGTTTGTCAGGATGGATAAAGCAAAACCCAAACCAAAAATTTCAAAAATTAAAATCAAGGCAACCTGACAAGTTTGAGCATTCATTTCCCCTTCTTCACCCCTAAGAAGAAAGACCAGGGTTTTGTGTCTAAAGTTCCACTGTGGGGAATTTTTATTTTCTTTGTGTGTGTGTCTGCGTGGGGAATATGGGTAGAAAAATACTGGAATCAAGGTGTCTTGGAAAAATTTCCTGTGAGTAGGGGGCAGAGAGGGGTAGGAGAGAGTAGGCTCTTCTTGTGTGTTGAGAAGTCCCATGCTGCACTAATAAACGTCTAACCACCCACTCCTTGAAAACCAATACATTCAAATATGTGAATAGATGAGGTAATTTTATTGATATAAAGGGTGTGTAACACACAGTATACCAATGATAAGAAAATACACAATACTCTTTGTTGTAAATTCTATATAGTCAATTGATTCTCACAGGTATTTTCATTGTTTTTTTTTGCTGAACTCTTCCATCTGTAGCCACTAATAGTTATAATTGATTAGGAAGTATAGTTCCAATATAAACATTAACTGATTTTTTTGTAAGATTGAAGTAAAAAATTGAAGACATAATGTTGTAACTTCACTCATTCATCAGTGATGTGAGAAACTTCTTTGCTGAATTAGATAATAGTTTTAAAAACTGGAAGAGTCATTCCTCAGTATTTGTGGTGTGTGTGTGTGTGTGTGTGTGTGTGTGGCGGGGTGTTGTGTGTTCCTCACAGTGTAAGGCTGTAGGCACCACACACTTTTAAGTTTCATCTACATTGTCAACATGTTCTCTCTCCATCATTTCCTTAAGTGTAGAAATCTACAAGACAATAAATCAAGACTGGATTTGCAGGACTTGCTAATATCTGTGGTGTAAATCCTCCCACCATCTCTGACTTCAAGCCTCTGAAGTGAGGACATTGAATGTGGGATTGGGAAGAGATGGAAAGTAGCCCGCTGTCATATTGTATTTGCATCATACAGATAAAATAGACATACATAGTAGTGAAGTGTAGTAAAGTATTAGCAGATAATCTTTGCGTATTTACTACCTTTATAATTAACATAATTTATGTAATTATAAGTTTATATTATTTACTTTTAAATAATGCTTCTGTTTAACGGCCAGCTGGCCAAAGTCCTGAAAAGTTACCAGTCAGCCTTTGCAGTTTGTTCAAGCCAGCTCTGACACACTGCTGCCCAGACCCCTGCCCCACAGACTTGCAAGGACCCCATGGGGAATGGCTGGGTGGTGATTTCTAATTTAGGTGAAGTCTCTTAGGCTGGTGCTTAGCTCTCATGTAGCCGAGCTGCCTGCTACAACAGACCACAGTAGCTTGAACAAATGACCATAAAAAGCAGTAACTAGGGTGGATGAAAACCAAAGATCTTTCCTGAGTTTGAATCCGGACTGTATATAGCCTGTCTTGCACCCCGAATAACACAAGGCTTCTTTTTTTGGTGAGGGAGCCCCAGTAACAGCTGAGAAGGAAGCTGGGGGTCCTAGTAATTCTACCATTGAAATATATACCGACCCAATCAGGGGATGCTTGGAATCAGATTGAATTCCATTTAGAAATATAAAAATGATGTGATCTTTCGTGTACCAAGTGTACCAGCGTAGGATTCATACCCACTAAACCCTGCCTGCTGCTTGAGGATGAAGGCAGCCATTGAATACAAAAGCGTGCTCTGATAAAAGGAGTAGGACATCACAACTCTACCCAACTCTAAACAGTTTCAGCTAAGTTGACTGTAAAAAAAACATTTATTGGAGTCGTAATATTGTTTTTATGCCCTGCATCTACCTGCCAGCAGATAAAGATGCACCAGACCTCAACGCTACATTTAAATACAATTGATTAGGAGAGTCATAGAGGAAAGGGAGAAATGTACAGGGGAAATGGTTATTATTACTTTTTAATAGAATGCAGCCCTCTTAAATCTAGGCAGGTAGATTGAAACACACTAGAAGTATTTATTTCCTCTTAAACATTTCAAATTTTCTAGTTAAAAATGTGACGTTTTTTTCCTTAAGAGAGTTGCAGGTATCGCAGTCTGCAGGTCCATCAAATATAACTATTAACAGATAATATTCAAATAACACTTCTAGTGTCATAAACATTTTCCATGACTTCTGAGAATGCTATTTCTACTGAAAGTCTGAACTGCTGGACACAGGGCACTTTTTTTCATTTACTTTAAAATGGCTCATCATTCTATCAACGCGTACTTTAAAATTCGGAGGCAATTTTATAATAAAATCATAGGCACATAAACACCGTGGGAAATCGTAGTGTATTGCTAAAACAAGTTGAAAGTTCAGTTGAAGTGGTTACTTATCATAAAAAGTCCCAGTTTATTTTAAAATATCATGATTGGCTAATTGGATTTCACACTCAGTTTTTACAAAAGCATCATTTATTCAAGCCAGGTTATACTCGTACTTAAAGTGAATGCAGGCATAAATAAACCACGTTGACGTAAATTACCTTGTTTTGCCCACTTTCGATGTAGGATGTTTAATAGTTTATCTTGATGTTGACATACAGGCAAAACTTGATCTGGATTCTGCGATACTGTCCAGATCCAGAGGACTTTTGTCATATTTTAAGACATTTTTTAAATCAAACTTTTATTTGGGAATTATTTTAGACTGGCAGGAAAATTACACATTGACTAGAGACAGTTCCTGTATACCTTTTGCAAGCTTCCCCGAATGTTAACGTCTTCTATAACTACTGTAATACTGTCAAAACTCGGCAATCAATTTTGATGTATTGCTATTAACGAAATTCTAGACTTTATTCTGATGTCACTGACTTCGCCACTGTAATACATTTTCTGTCCCAGGATCTAATCCCGCATTGCATTTAATCCTCACGTCTCTAAATTTAGTCTTATCTGGTCTGTGCAGCTTTTTAGGTTTTCCTTGTTTTTCATGACCTGGACAGTTTTGAGATACATTGGTCAGATATTTGGAAGACTGTCTCTCAGTTTAGATTTCTTTGACATTTCTCGCATGTGAGACTGGATGATGATGTTTGGGGATGAATTCCATAGAGACAGTGTGTCGTCATGGGGTCGTGTCAGGGGTACATGATAACATGACTTATCAATGGTGATGTTGACCTCGGTTACTTGGTTAGGATGGTACCTGCTAGATTTCTCAGGTGTCACATTCCTATTTTTCCCTTTCTATGCTCTGTTCTTTGGAAGCGAGTCACTAAGTCCAGCCTCCACTAGAGGTGCTGAGGGGTGGGGTGGAGGGGAGCGAATTAAGTTGATTCCCTGGAGAGGGGAATAGCTACACATGTGTGGAATCCTTCTCTGAGGAAGATTCGTCTCTTTAAAAGTAAGATTTCATAAAGTCACCTGTGAACTGGTTGAAAGTGACTAAGTCCACACTTAGTATTCAAACTTTTTACAGGTGGAACATGCTCATTCATTTTAGAAGTAACAGAGACTATGGAATACACAGCAGGTAGGATGTAAGTTTCCAGATTCTCCTGGTGAAGGGCCTCATGACATAAAAAGAAAAAAATCAAATCCAGTAACCTCTGCAATCTTCAGTCTCCGGACTATGGTGATGGCACTTCCCAAATAATGTGGGTGTGCACTTCAGTAAATGTTTATTCATTTATAAATAAGATGTGTGCATTACTGAACTAATGTACATGGGGAAATGTGTGAAAATCCATTTAAAAGATGTGCTCAAAGTCTCACTGGAAGTAGGACAGTAATTGCTGATATTTGGGTGTTTAGTGTATGTCCAGCATGGCCCTACATGCTCTTGCATGTTTAATAAATTTGATCCTAACAGAAAACCTACGAAGTCAGAACTGTTATTATTCTCTTTTGACAGATAGGGACATTGAGACAAGAAACATTGGTGCTTTGCTTAAAGTCACAGAGTTAATAAGTGATGGAGACGGCATCTTTCCCAGGCAGCCTGGATGGGAGCCCGTGCTCTTAATACTAAATGCTGCAATAACTTCTGGAATTTCTTTTCCCTCCTCACGTTGACATGTGTGCAGTTTGTGCTCTGGGTGACGTGCGACCCACTATTGTGACCGTTGTTTAAAAGGATGCGTCCAAGGTGGAACCTGTCCTGACTTACTTCTGTGTGTGCTCGTGCTGGTTTTGTCCTACGCCTGTCTGTGCTGCGTTGTCCATTTTTTTGTCTGGGAATGAGATTTCCTCTTTCCTTGTGCCCTGGATGGGGATGCAGTCATGGAAGACTTTGCTTCTCTTTCTTAGCTCTGGGAACAGCTGTTTGTCGCTGCCACCCTGTCTCTAAATGAACCTGTGGGAGAGCTGCCTTTGTTCCGTCATTAGTACCTACTGTGTGCCAGTGACCACTAGTTTATTTCATGCTGTGTGCTGGAGGAGGGAAGGACTGCCTTACTCCGGTGGTGGGAGGATATCTATTTCTGTTTGGGATGCCAACGTGAAAATGATTTCATTGAAACGCAGCACTACGGAGGTTCTTTTCTATGTCTTGCCTTTAAATGTCTCCCAGGCAATAGTTACTTGGGTTATTATTGTGGAATCACTTCATGGTTAACATGCCTGTAATCTTACAGACGTCAGTCATTTACAGAGTCACTTAGCTTACTTTGCACCTTGGCCCCCACCCACTTCAGTAAGATTATGTCATCCACTTGTAATACAGTTCAGTTTTCTTCCTCACATTCTGCATTCTGTTCCTGTATCCTTGATCTCCTACGTGATTTTTTATTTTAACTGCGTTCATTAAGTTTCACTCTTTGTGCTGTAAATTTCTGTAGGTTTTTGAAAAGTGTACCCACCATAACGGTATCACAGAGAGCATTTTTCCTGCCCTAAAATATTCTCGTGCTCCACTTACTCAGCCCTCTTCCTCCTCTCCAAATTCCTGGAAACCACGGATATCTTTACTGTTGCTGTAGTTTTGCCTCTTCGGGAATCTCACATAAATGGAATTATACAGTATACAGTCTTTTCAGACTGGCTTCTTTCACGTAAAAATATATATTTAAGGTTGATCCACATTTCTGCAGAGTTGAATAGCTCTTCTTTTATCACTCAATAGTACCCCGTCACGTGGATGGATCACAGTCTGTTTATCCATTCACTTGCTGAAGTGACATCTTGGTTTCTTCCAGTTTTCAGTAAGCATGAATAACGCCACGATAAACATTCCTGCGCATTTTTTTGTGTGTGTGTGGACACTTATTTTCAAATCATTTTGGAACATGCTTGGTGTATCATACGGTAAGACTGTTTAGCTTTCTAAGAAACTGCCAAACTGTCTTCCAAAGTGGATATGCCATTTTTCTTTCTCACCAGTAATGTACATAAGTTCCGATTGCTCCATCATCTTACCAGTGATTGAGATTGTCAGATTTTTCTTTCTTTTCCGCCCCGTTCTAATAGCTGTAAGGTATCTTGTTGTCTGAATTTTCATTTCCTTAGCGACAAACGTGGTTGAACATCTTTTCATACTTTATTTTCCATCGATCAGTCTATCTACTTAGCTATCTATCCAGCTGTCATCTACACATCTATCATTATTGAGGTGTCTGTTCAGAGCTTTGGCACATTTTTTTAAATTGGGTTTTTTAAATAATTGAGTTTTAAGAGTTCTATGTATACTGTGGATACCTGTCTTTTAGTAGATATGTGTCTTAAAAATGTTTTCTCCCAGTCTGTGACTTATCTGTTCATTCTCTTAGTGGTATCTTTCATAGCAGAAAAGTTTTAAATTTTAATACAGTCCATTTTATCGCAGTTTTCTTTCATGAATCCTGCGTTTGGTGTTTTATCTGAAAACATCATCAAATCATAGGTGATATAAATTTTCCCCTATGTTTTCTTCTAGCTGTTGTATAGTTTTATATTTTTCATTTTGATCTATGATCCATTTTGAGTTAATTTTTATGTAAGATTTAAGATCAATGTCTAGATTTCATTTCTGTATAGAAACATAATTGTTCCACCACCATTTTCTTGAAAGATTATCCTTTCTCTAATGAATTGCAATTTAACTTTCTTTTAAGATGTTTTATTTTATTGTATTTTGGTCAGATATCAATGATATTTGATATGTATTTTTAATATTTTGACATTTTTTTGTGACCCTATACTTTCAGTATTCTAAATTGTATTCTATGTGCAGTGCACTTGTAACTCTTAAAACAACATTATGTTATTTAAATTGTTAAGGTCTCGTTAGTATTTTACCTGCTTTCTAATCGGTCAAACACTCACAGCTTCTGGCTATTAATTTATTTCAGACCATTTCTCCTGTGTTCTAAAATTCTTCTTTACCTATTTTGATGTTTTATGATTTCATATCAGCATGCCATGAACATATTATTTTAATATTTTTCCGGCCTGTGTTCATCATCATTATTTGCCAACCTAATATCGATTTTCCCATTTTTTTTCCTACTAGAAGGACAGTTTTCTTTGGAAAGGAAATGGGTCCCAACTGAAAAAAATGAACCATATTTCCCAGCATCCTTTGAACTTTGGGATGGCCTTATGATAAGTACCAGGCCAAAAAATGCAGGCCTGATGCCGGCTGGGAATTTTAGACAACTTTTCTTTCCTAATGTATGTGCCATCTCTTGGTCATGTCACCTTTTCTTTATTTTTCTGAAATGCACATGGGAAGCAGGAGATAAAGCACTATCCATAACAAATACTAATTTCCTTCATTTCTGGAAAGTTGTCTTCTATTTTTCCTGTTTTTAAATGTCATCTTCTCCATATTCTTGCCATTACATATGTATGTGTGTGTGTGTGTGTGTGTGTGTGTGTGTGTGTGAGAGAGAGAGAGAGAGAGAGAGAGAGAGAGAGAGAGAGAGAGAGAGAGAGAGAGAGAAAGGCAGGGAAAAAGAGGGAGGAAGAATTTGTTGGATCTGCCCTCATGCTTTCTGATCTTTCTCTTTATGTTCCATTCCATTTTAAATTTCCCCTGAGCTCCGCAAGAATTTCATATTCTTGCCTTCTTCTTCACAAACGCATTTGTTTGTCATCTCTGATCTCTTCTCCGGTAGATAGAAAATTAGCATCTAAAGCAATTTGCAGTTTAGCGGTTGATAGGGCTCTAAAGCATAAAACCTAAGGGTACAACCTCAGGAATCAGAAAATTGCGTTCCAACCCCGGCTGAGCCACTAGCTCTTTTATCTTGAGCAAGCTACCTAACTTTTGCTGCTTCTTTCCCATTTGTGAAATGGGTGTAAAAATGGTACCTCTTAGTAGGGCTTCGGGGAGCATTAAACGAGAAACTGCGTATAAAGTGCCTAAGACGTGCCTGCTCTATGTCAAGTTCTAAATACACACTTGTTTGGTCCCATTCTATGATCACGTTTTTCAGTAGTTTTTGGAACGTAAAAGAATCGAAGCTTTATATGTCCCAAATAAAGTTAATTTCTTCTGACAAGATCAGGTGCTAAATATTCCTGCTGATTAAAAACATAGTAGCTTAATACTTGCGTACCCATGTTCACAGCAGCTTTAGTCAGTCACCAAAAGGTGGAAATAACCCAAATGTCCATCAACAGATGAATAGATAAACAAAATGTGGTCTGTCCATATACAGGGGTATTATTACTCAGTCTTATAAAGGAATGCAATTCTGATGCATGCTACGACATTGACGAACCTTGAAAAAGAGTATGCTAAGTGAAATAAACCAGACACAAAAGGACAATTACTGTACGATTCCACTTATGTGAGATACGTAGAATAAGCAAATTCATAGAGACAGAAAGTTGACGGTGGTTGTCAGGGGCAGAGGGCAGGGGAGAGTAAGAGTTAGTGTTTAATGGTACAGGGTTTTTGTTGGGGATGATGAGAAAGTTCTGCAGGAACTGGATGATGGTGATGGTTGCACAGCAATGTGAATGAACCGAATGCCACCGAATTTGTCATCTTAAAAATGGTTAAAATGGCCAATTTTATATTATGTATATTTTACTCTAATAAACAAAAAACCTCTGAAATATAAGAGTTCCGGTTACCATATGGATGTTTCATTTTTCATGTCTGACGTTGAATGACCTGTAGTTGCTGAGTCCATGGAAATTGATCTACTCTCAGGAAACTGGCCGTATGTCCAATGTATTTTGCATCTGTTATCCTCACTCCTTTTCGTATCTTTAGAGAGTTATTTGCCACATTTTAAACTATAATAGATACTATTAAGAAGTAGGGGTGCAGGGGGTAGTGGGTGGCTCAAAATTTCCAAACAATACACAGATTTTGATTTGTAAGAGCTCACCACCAAGTTCAAGTTCATTACCGTGTTTCCCTGAAAATAAGACCTAGCCAGACAATCAGCTCTATTGGGTCTTTTGGAGCAAAAATTAATATAAGACCCGGTATTGTGCTGTATTATATTATTATATTATATTATATTATATTAGCCCCGGTCTTACAGTAAAATAAGATCGGGTCTTATATTAATTTTTGCTCCAAAAGGCGCAGTAGCGCTGATGGTCCGGCTAGGTCTTATTTTCGGGGCAACATGGTAGGCACTGTGCTTGGCTTTCATACTGATTTCCACAAGCAGGGTTGTTGTGCATTATGCCTTAAAATACACTGCTGTGGATCAAAGTAGGAAATTGTATCCGTAATTAGTATGAAATGAACTTAACTTGAAACATCATAAAGCTGGCATGCTATATATATATATTCTGGAGTGTAATAGCATTTTCCCGTGTCTGTAGATTTAGAAATCAGAAATATTACATTAATAGGATTCTGAAGCTCAAGTCTACTGGGTGACAGGGAGATACCCTGCCAGTAATGAACAAAAGGCAATGGTCATAAAAATCTTTCTTTAATATTAGGAAGCATGCTGGAGTGGGAAAGATAGTGACTCTGGCAAAGTGTGTAATAATGATTAGAAAAATTAAAAGAGAAAACTCAATGTCATGTTCTTTTGAAATATGTAAAATAAGGCATGGTGGGGGGCAAGATTTAGCCAGGTTTAAATCTCAATGATTATACATGAGCTCCTATAAGTGTTATTAAAGGAAAGGAAAAGCATCCCGTGAACTGGATGGGTCAAGTATTTTACTAGGAAAAACTCTCTAACTCAGTTGAGCAACTTGCCAATTCAAGGTGGGTGGGAAGAGTCACGCCATCACTTATCTCCCTGAGTGGATTCACCTGGCCAATTTCTTGGGAAATATCCAGCTTCCGTCCATACCTTTATTAAAGACTTTGAGTGATGGTGAAAAAGAATACGGTGGCACGACTCGCGTGTCTGATAAAAAGTTAAGTGATCTCATACCAGTTCACGATCAATCAGTGAGTATTTTTTTACGTGGTATTCTATGTTTCTTTCATTTTGGGGGTAAATGCT
This sequence comes from Rhinolophus hipposideros, assembly GCF_964194185.1. Classification (NCBI taxonomy): domain Eukaryota; kingdom Metazoa; phylum Chordata; class Mammalia; order Chiroptera; family Rhinolophidae; genus Rhinolophus; species Rhinolophus hipposideros. The sequence continues at coordinate 6,048,612 of NC_138068.1, read as the reverse complement.
GACGTGATCTGGGTCCCTCAGACCACTAGATTCAATTTATCTATATTATCCAAAAAAGGCTAAACGGTAAGAAGTATAGAAACCTTTTCCCACTAGCAAACAGGCCAGAATGTTTGAGAAAAGATGAAAGGCAAAGCAAACTTTTCTGTAAAATACCCTTTGGGTTTTTTGCTAAAGTGAAACCCTTTCTAGGTTCTTGTCAGGTAGAACATGCCTGCTGATCTGAAACTTCTCACTTCTAAATACTGTACATAAATTATGTGATTGGGGAGTTTACTGGCGTTCATTTGATCCAGTCGTTGCATGTAAAATAGTTGCTTTTCAAACTACCGACTGTTAAACATGCATTGCTAGGTACAAATAATCTTTGAATAACAGGCCTTCCTAGGGAATCATGGCTAGAATGCTTCAACTGATGAAACACTAGCTCTGTTTTTTTTTGTGGTTTTTTTTTTTCAAAAGGGGACTTAGAAATATTATAGGCAACGAGGGGCCATTCAAGTGTCCAAAGAGCCAGAGGCTGAGCTCCTGAGTGATCTGTTCTCCTGTGGTCTCATTCATTGGGCAACTTGAAATAACAAAATGATTAGATGCCATCAGGAGATCCAAAAGCTACTAGGCAGCCCGGGCAGGAAGGTGAGACTTCCGTGCATTGGAGAGGGTGTTATGTTGGTCAGCTGTTTCCTATGGGCATCTTTCATCAATCAACTGAATTTTAACAAGCAAATAGGAGCAGCACATTATGACAGAATGAAAGAAAAGACCACTGCTGTTGAGAAGGGCTTAAAATCTACCGTGAAGGGCTTAAAATCTAAAGCCAAACTTCCTTAGTTTGAAACTCAACTCTGTTTTCTCCCTGGCTGCATGATCCTGGTCAAGCTACTTAACATTTCTGGGCTTCCCTTTCTTCCATTGTCAAATGGAAATGATGAAGAGCCTACTGCCCTGCTCTGACAAAATGACAATCTCCTAGGGTTTTGTGAGGAATAAGTGAGTGAATGTATTGAACTTCCTTCGGATAATGCTGTTACAGAGTAAGTACTCATCAAGCATTAGGTGTTAACATCACACTCAGATCCATCACTCACGACACAATAGGCTTTTACTCAGTTTTCTCATCTAGACAGTGAGAGGGATGAAATGGATCCAAGTGTTTGTAGCATATTTTAGGCATAGACCTTTTTTTTGAAGGCCTCCTGTGCACTCATCCGGGATATAAAACATGACACTCAGGCCACTCGGGGTGTAGCAGACATGAGGGCTGAGGGCTCTCATGGCTGCACACACTCCCTGTTGGTCGGTCACCGAGGGGTTTCTGGAGATATCCGGGGGCTCCATGGAGTGTGGAATTGTTTTCTAAGCCCTGATTCTAAAGACAGACATGAGCCTAAATTCCTCTGTTGTCACCTTTTAGTTAGCTGTGCGATTTGGGTAAATTATCTATTTTTTCTGAACCTCAGATTCTGCATCTAATGAAATGAAATGCAGAATCATTTCATTTAAATGAAAGTAGGAATGAAATGAAATGAAATGAAAGTAGGAATGAAGTATAACTTGGAGAATGAATAAGGTAGAAAATGTAGAGTGACACTGAAGAGTTAGAGTTCAATGAATGGAAGCTAAAAACATCTGATTAGCACAGCAAGCAGAGTAAATAGTGAATTTGATGATCAAGCTGCTCTCAGAAAAGGGTGAGTTAACTTCAAGTGTGCTTCAGCTTGGAGCTTGTCTCAACTCACCCTCACAGGTCACAAAGTTTTGTGAAAGATTTTCCTTGAGTGGGAAGACAATCTATTTTTCTTCATGGTCTATTTGAGCTCTGGAAATTAAAGCTGAGATTTTTTTTTTTCCTTTCTCCACTTTAATCTCTGGGTTTACGCATCTTCTCCTTTATTTAAAATTCTAGTTTTTAGTTAAGGATGGAGCCCCTAAGTTGAACAAGTCCCTCTACTGTTCTCTCTGCCTCCAAAAGATTGTAGGTTTCTGTGGTGGTGTTGAAAAGAAGCTGAGGTTGGGAAATTATTACATAATATTCTTTTGGAGGGGGACAATTTTCTTGGGAATTGTGAAAATATTGGTAGGTTTGGAGATAAGGCTAAGTCATTTATTGCCTGTTTCTCATGTAAGTTTTTCTCTTTATGAGGATTCTTTATCTCCCAACTCGCCTACCAATCTTTGTTTCTTTCACATGATCCCAGGACTCAGTGATCAGAGTTACAAAAAATGCAGGGTAAATTCTTGTGCAAGTAATTGGATGGGTGGATGGATGAATGGAGTGGTGGATACATGTATGAATATACTGCAGTGGAAAGAATACAATAAAGCTAATGCCAAATAAATACTAGGATACTAAAATTCACTTTGTCATCTAGAGCACGTTGCTACTCTGTAGACAGTTTGATTACAATTGTATAGTAATAGAAAATGGAACCAAACTTTTTTTCATGTGAGCCTTCATTTTTTTTCTTTTTTCTTTGATTATAAGCTCCTAGGTATGATGTCTTATTTTTCTTTTCTATGCAAATTCAACACTTTAAAAAATTTTTTTATTAAGCATCTCCTAAAATGCATGGGACTATGTACTGTATTGAGTACTTGTTAAATACATGCATAAAATGAAAACATGCAACAAAGAAACGAAGTGATATTTGAAAAATCTTGCCTACATTTTACCCCTTCAATTTTGCAATTTAAATGTAAAGTGTGTGTTTTCAGTCCATTGTTGCAAAGATCGATGTAAACTGGCTACTAGTTAAGATTCAAATGATTGTTTTACATAGAAACATAAAAATAAAAACCTTTCACTCCATGCTTCCATTCCAAGAAAGTAATTTTTACAAAATTTGAATACTAAGTGTTTAATTTCACATTGCCTCTACATTTCCAGTGGTGGCGTTTCTTGCTCTTAAGTGGTGCTTCACATGGGCGTTCGTCGTCCTTGCCTCAGCCATTAAAGATGAAGTGTGTTTGTGATGAAGAAACGTTCTGTAAGCCACCTGGAAGGAGTGTCCTCTGTTTCTGCTTAAATACAAAGTGAGAGCTGATTTTCTCAGCCGGTGGTGAAGTGTTTACCTCGGATTGTTGACTACGTAAGCTCTCGTAAGTAATCATTCAGATATTGAGAGCAGATCTGTCAGCCTCCAGACCACTCAGTGCAGAAACGCAGATGGAGTCAGTCCTGCTGATGGGGAGGTGGTATTTCTCTCTCTTCCCTTTTTCCTTTGGTGCAGTTAATTGGTTGAGGACAATGTGAAATGGTGGACTATATATGTATCATAAATATTTCAAATAAATTATGCCATTTAATCCTCACACCCACCGTAAAAGTGAGATAATATTATTCCTATTTTATAAATGAGGAAACCGGCAATCAGAGCAGTTATTTTCCTAAGGACACATAATATGAACACAACTCTGTGTGTTTATAGGGTTTATACTTAGCTACTATGACAGATTGCAAAATATACTGGTAAAATACCATCTTGTATTAAGACACCAAAGTAGGCTTTAAAACAGACTGAAATTCGTTGGTCTCTGTAAATGGAGGGGAAACATTAACTTATCTTTAAAATTAAGTCATTAACTCAACATATAGTTAACGAATACCATTGGATTCCCATTACTTAGGATGATGTTAGGTTCTGGGATACATTAGTGAAAAAAAATGACATTGTTTCTGAATTCACAGATTATTTAGTGTAGAGCAGGGGTTGGCAAACTCTGGCCCAAAGGCAAATCTGGGCCATCACCTGCTTTGTAAATAAAGTTTTATTGGAATGCAGCCACACTCCTTTGTTTACACATTGTCTTTAGCTGCCTTTGCACCATGATGGCGGAGTTCTGTAATTGTGACATAGGCCATATGACCTGCAAAGCCAAATTGTGCTGACCTGCCCTCTAGACCAGTAGCAGACATTTTGGGATAGACAGAGCTTTCTGGAGGAAATCACACTGACAGGAATTCTGCAGGAACAGCAGGCTGGGAGGGATGGTGCAGCAGAGGGGTGAGGATGTTTTAGGCTTTGGGAACCCCTTGTGACAAGTCCTGGGGTAAAAAGGGATGGTGCTTTGGAGAACTTGAGATGCTCAGTGTGGATATGGGTTAGGAGCCAATGTCCCAGCTCAGGGATCTTACGGTTTTTCCTACCTTTTAAATGTAGGGATGGGATCCCTACCACTACTCATCCTCAGATGTCCAGGGCAAGCCTCATTTTGGACTTTTAGGAATTCTAGGGGATTGGCAGGGAAGTACCGCCAGGGCAGTCATGTTGGTACTGACTGAGGCAGGGTGACTCTGGCTGGCCATGTGTCTCCATCCTAAGCCAATAGCAGCATGACCGGGACGAGGCCTGAGTGCAGGCGATGGGAGGTTCTGCCTCAGCGCCGCGTCTGGGCGTTCCAGCTCGTGGTCTTCAGATCTCACTCACCACTTCTGGGGTAGTGCAGGGTGTGTGTACACACACACACACACACACACACACACACATGCACGCACCCCGGGGTAAACATCCCGGGGATTCAATCCCAATCCTTTCATTTAGTCTCGTTCACCCAAATCTCTTGATGGCTTTCCCTGCCAAATTTTTATTGCCACACTTCCAAACCTTAGTCCTTTTTCTTTTTAAAGAGACTTTGTCCATTACAATAGGAGCTGGACTTGTTGCGAGACAATGTAGTATAGTGACTACAAGTGAGTTCTGATGCCAGATTCTCCAGGTTCAAATCTAAACACTGTGCGGTACTGAGCAAGTCACTTAATCTCTCTGTTTCTCTTACTCTAACTGTTAAGGAGCTATCTTCCTGAGTTGTTCGAGTCACAACTATGTTAATATACTTAGGAATTCCTTCACAGCAAGTGCTGTATGTGTGTGAGTTATGCTTATCATATCATTGACAAAAACCCGGTTTTCCTTTCCTAGAGGGCAGTGGCTTCTAAGTCTTCAAACATTTCTGGAGAGTGAAGGAAACTCCTGACCTATTTTGGGGCTGGGTGTAGGGGGAAATGTGAGGAGCGGGCAGGGCAGGACATAGCATGGGTCACTTTCCTTGGGACCAAAATTTAGGGGTGTCCCCCAAAATCCAGTCATTGAGATAAATCGTATTTTAATGCAATATTAAAAAAGTAAAATTTAAAACCCCCCAAATCTGTGATGAACGAAACACCCAAATTTTAAATCCAGAAATGCTGTGTCAAGCTGCATTGCAGCATAAGGCAAAAGAGAACTTCAGTCACGTGTGTGGAGGAGGTGTCCTGCCTCCCGTGTGGCACTATAGGGAAGTAAAACCAAAACAGGCCAGTGTCCAGGGGACAGGCAGCACACTGAGTGCCCTGACTCGGCTGCCGGGAAGGAAGACTGCCACGCAGTGAGAGGAGAGACAGGACAGCCGCTGTTGGATCAGGCTTGTTGAAGATTCTAAGCTTTATTTCGAAAACAAAAGGAATCCGTGAAGGGTGTTAAGCTGGAAAATGGCATGATCTGATCCTTGGCGGCGTGTAAATCGAGTTCACATCCGTAGATTCTAAACCAGACTGGGTAAAACTACTCGGTTCTGGCGAGTAAGAAGCTTTAAATGAAAGAAGTAAATCTGTATTTTCTGATGAAGGGCTTTTGAGGTCAGACATGTATAAATGTAATGCTGTTCAACGTTAACTGGAAAAAGAAAGTTGATTCAAACAAGTTTTAATTTTTGACACTCTTCTACTTGGATAACTGCCAATTTTATGAGCACTCTTCACTTGAAAACGTGTGAATAAAATTGAAAATGGCTGTTAAATGTATTCCTGGATGATGCTAAGTCGATCTATGTTTCAGGATGGTATTTTTGGCACGAAGGGACCCATGATATGTGGTCCCTTTTTGTTTGAGTTTGAAATTACGCCACGGCAATTCTTTAAATTTTTCATTTAAAATGAAATGTTAATAGTTATCCTGCACAGTTCTTGCAAAGTGAAAACGAGATTGGAAAGTTAAAATATAATTAATTTACTTTCCTATTATCCCTTCTGCTGGAGGAATATTCATGCATTTTGAACAGATAAGTTTTAAAAGAGGCACTAAATTGCAAGTGTTCACACTTGGATTCAGTTTGAAAGTTAAAAGCTTACCGACCAAATAAATTAGACAAGCATGCGAGATGAAGTTCTGTCTCAAGCTTTAATGAGTGTGTGTTTCACCTTTCCCATTGTTCTATGTGTAGTATCAATATTAGACTCAAAGATGGACTTAAAACATTTCTCTGGGGTTATATTGCTACTTACTTTGCAAGTCAGTCATTACAGTGCGTAACTGTCCACATTTCAACTGCAGCATTTCAAAATGAGGCGCGGTCCAGATACCTTGATTCTGCAGCTTGCTTGCCCTCTGAGCTTGCTGTCAGTGATATACCACCGAAGGGTCTCTGGTTGCAAGCAACAGAAATATTAGGCAAGAATATGGATAAGTCCCTGGGATCCAAAGGAAAAACAGAAATAGATAGTGAAGTTATTTAGAAGGATCCGCCAATGAGGTGATCACAGTGATACTTGAAGACACTCTGCAAGATCCATGAGACTAAAAAGTGAGCTGTATTGAGTCTGCCTTTACTTTATAATTCATTTACAGATTATGTAGGTGACATGTATCAATGAAATGGCAGTAGGATTTCCACTCGAAGACTTCGTAAATTTCTGGTAATTTTCCTACTATTTTTCACATTACCAGATTTATTTTTACATTGTGAACAGTGTACAAATAGACATGTTGCATTCAAAACACTGAAGGAATTAAAAAAAAGAGAGAAATTGGTTTTTTTACGGATTCATTAATCATTCAACAAATAATAATTGATGGCTTACTCTATGCCAAATATTCTGCCTGAGAATATCACATAAATCAGACGTATGTGGACACATGAGCGCATGGAGATGATAAGCAATAAACAGGTTTTAAGAAAAACACATACAGAAGGTTATAGGCACTGTAAAAAACACACAGACACACAAAAAAACAGGGTGTAATGGCCCAGAAAGTGATCAAGAAGTGGCACTATGTGAAGATGGTCCAAGGAGACACTTTTGAGGGACTGTCATTTGAGTTGTGTCCTGAATGATATGAAGGAACTAGTCATGTAAAGATCTGAGGAAAGAACACCGCAAAGAAAACTACAAATACAAAGGCCACGAAGCGTGAATAAGTCCCGAAGTGCGAATGAGAGATGGATGAGGCTGGAGTGCGGTGAAAAGGGGAATGAGTGCTAAGAGATAAGGGTTGAAGGAAGGCTGGTCCCATGTGTGCTTCTCCTGAAGGAGCTGGAAGAATAACCAGCCTCCTAGAGTCTTGCTCACCTTGCCCTGGTCCTCTGACTGACTGCGAACCCTCAGCCTTAAGCCTAAATCTCGTTCTGTACCCAGACAGACCAGAGGCTCACCAAGGAAATCGAGGACAATTTATAGAATTCTCCCAAGGAAACATGCATCCAACTTTCAACTCACAAATAACTCTTTCTGTTTTCTCATTAAATTCAAAACCATGAGAGCTTACTTTGAAGTCTGGTGCTTATTTCATTTAGTCTTATTTGGCAAGGTAATAAATTCTTTTGTAATGCAGTGTCTTAATCTTTTCTACGGCTTTGTCTTCTCAAATATCCTTGGATTTTTTTTTTCTGTGATTATACTTATAACTAGTACCAGTGGGAAATTAATTTAAAAGCAATTAATTTTTCAAGTTCTAATTAAATTCATACACCTTTAATAATTTACCATGAGCCCGTGGCTGTTGTTTTAAAACTTATACATCTTGTAGCGTTGTCCATACTTTTACCTATTTATTTCATCTATTTGGTATGGATATGCCAGGATGACATATTTTCTATATCCTTTCTAAACACCATCTCACATACAAAAATCTGGAGTTGAAATAGTGATAAGTTAAAACCTATTGAGTATTTGGATCACTTAGGATGAGTTTTGTTTATGAGTAACGAAAACACAAAATAACCATGAATTAAAATAAACAAAATAGAACTTTCCTCTCTCATGTAAAAGTTAAGAGATAGTTAAAGGCTGATATCATACTTCTGTTTCTTAAATCCTCAGGGACCCACGTTCAGGGCTTATCATTTTTAGGGGGAGACCCTGGTCTTTGTGGTACAAAACTATGGGTAGAGCTCCACCCATTACACCTACATTCCACATAGCAGAAAAAGAACAGAACAAGAACAAAGGATGAGTATCAGCTATCATTTAGGGAAAATTTCCAGAAGATTCTGTACGAGATTGCCCTGACATCCCATTTACTTATAGCTTGCTCACATGTTCCAAGCTAGCTGCAAAGAAAGCATAAAATATATATATATATATATATATATATATATATATATACATATATATATTTTTTTATGGATTAGCACGTGCCCAACTTAAAAAAGTTCCTCTAATATGGAAGAGGGGAATGAATGTTGGTGGGGGAGCAACTAGCATTCTGCAGCAAAAGCACCCTACAAAACCTTTCCACTTCTCTTAGAAACGTGCCGATCCAAACCATAATAAGAGACCTTTGGATAAAGCTTGAGATATTAGCTTCGTTAAGTTTATATCTCTTCAAAAAAGTTACATATTACTTTTTAGTGAATAGTAAAGGCCACTCAGTGGAAAACTCGGGATTTTTTTTTTTTTCCTGGAAGAATAAAAGAAAGAAAGAGAGAGTGAAATAATCAATGAGAAGAGATGCAAAGAGTTTGTGGAATCATAAAGTTTGTCATTTTCAGGGATGACTGTAACTTGATTAGCAGTTTGACGAGTCAATATTCTCGTCTATTCAATTTGAAATCCTGCTGTCTCCACTGAATAGCTGTGATCTTACACAAATTACTTAAATTGGGAAGAGTAGTGACAGCAATTGTAGAAGCAGTAGAATTATTACTAGTACTACTGATATTTTATATTTAACAAAAATATTTACCTCACCAGTCACTTAATGTATGTCAGGGCATTGATTTTGCTATTTGAATTAAAGGATTAATACCGAGGTCCAAGATGCATCGTCTCAGAAGTCGTTTGCCCGGACCCCTCTTATGAGCACACCTGTGATGGTGGGTGGCTCAGCAGAAGCTTCCGGATGTCCATGCCAGCAGAGTCTCTTTCACTTCCCCACCTATATCTTACCCTGTGGTGTGTAACTCTCTGTTTCCTTCATTGCACCATGAAATCGAGCAAATATTTCCTGAGCTATAAGCAGGGTATTCTCGTGTGTTCTGTGACTGATACAGAAATGAGTTGGACAAACTTCTCTACTCTCAAGGTGCTTATCATCTAAGATGGTAAAGCAAATACGTAATAACTATTACCGCTCAATTTGGCAGTTCTGTTCAAGAAGGATGATGGCAACAGTGACATAAAATTTCTAAATTCCAGATGAATAAATAAAGGGAATCGATAAATATACTTCAGTGAATAGATACCTTGTTTTTCAGACATAGTGCCAGTATATTTAATAATTTTATAACTCGTTTTTATGTGTGTATGAGCTTTTGCTGATCTTCAAGTATCTCTGTTTCTAGTTTTCTCTTCTGACTGCCCCCATCTCCTGAAGGGAAAATATGTGAGGGGAGCTAAGAAGAGAAACAGACTGGTTTATAGAACAGTTAAAGTGTGAATCAGTGAATTGCCTGTAAAAGGCAAAACTATTATTTAGGAATTGGTAGCCATGCAGTTGTTTTTCTCCTGAGCTGTAACATCACTACAGATTATTTTTATTTTATAATGTATACTGTAGCATAGTGGTTTTGAATTATTGCTATATTAATTATCCATGGATGGTGATATTTTGCACATAAATAAAATAGTTTTTTTATTAATGCATGACATAAAATCTTAGTTTCTGGTGTCCATGCAAAAAGGAAACACTAAAACAAGACTGAATTAAAATGAATTATATCAGCGTAGTTTGGAAAATGTGGGGATTTGGATATTAAAACAAAATGTTAGACAAATGGACACTTATGGTTGGAACTTTCAGAGAAGCATGATCTTAGGAATTCAGCAAGGGTTGACATATTATCATCTGAGGATCAAATAGGGTGCTACCTGTTTTTATAAATAAAGTTTTATTGCAACATAGCCAAGCCCTTTCGTTAACATATTGCTTCCGGCAGCTTTAGAACACAAAAAAGTTGAGTTTTTGCAACAGGGATTGTATGTAAAGCCAAAGGAATGTCCTCTCTGACCTTTGATAGAGAAAGGTTGCTGATCCCAGGAATTCAGTTACAAGCTTGCTGCAACCCAGAGGTCTTGATTCCTTCTGTCCTCTGTGTCTGTAACAACTTTCTCCCAGGTCTTCACTCAGTTTGCTGGCTCTTAACTGTGATTCAGGTCCCAGTTTAAAAGTCATCTCCTTGGGGCTTCACCAGGAGGCTTTCCAGTTCCAGAAATCCTAATCTCAATTAATGTCTGAGCCCCCTGCCAACCTGCCTTCCACTTCCCTGCCATATTCCTCACTGTGTTTTCCGCAGAACATTTTTCTTATCTGAAATCACATTGTTTATTTGTTTCCTATTCCCCGGCACAAGCATATGGTTTCTACAAGAGTGGAGATCTTGCCTATCTCCTTCTCCCCCTCATACTGGGGTCTGAAGAGCCTTGGTTTCATCCGTATTGACTGGACGCACTGAAATGTGAGCCCAGTCACTGCGACAGCCTTCTTGGATGGGTATCCGTGGTCAATAATATTGGAGCTCTGATCAGAGTCAGTACTGGCTCGGGGGTCGAGGAACGTATGTGTGTCTGGTGGTGCTGATGGTGCTAGGCTGAATTACTTCTTAGGAAGGGAATATCTCAATTACTTTCCTGGGATATTTGCTTGGAAGGTTTCTAGATAGCAAGAGATTTGTAGAGAATCCCACCAGGATTATATCGACTCATTCCTCTGTCACTTCAGGAGTTACTTTTTCTCAGGGGCTTCTCACACACCTTTGCAGAGGTGTGCTTGTGAGGGAACCTGAGCTTGTGACATAAGCTGAGTGTCAGGTGTGTCTTTGTCCTGTCGTCCCACGGTAACAAATCTGAGAGTTTGGCTTTGTGCAATTAGGTTCATCTTGCCGATTAACTGGCCTGACCTGTATCCATTTGCCTAATCGTATTGCCTTCCAAGGTATTTTTCTAGGCAATGGACATTATTAAATATTTAATTCAGCACCAAAAGTTCCAACTGTTTATGGAATATTTATTAGATGCTTTTACGGAAGGCTTTTTTGTCTTCAATTTTGCAACTGATACATTTTATGACAGAGAGCTTCACATCAGCTGTACTTTATCTCATCATTCTTTTGTGAGAAGAAGCAAAATGTGACAGTTTTTATAAACGCAACTGTGTAATTAGATGTGACCTAAGACACTCTACTTTGTTCTGCTAAACTTCATCCCAATAACTCGACCTTCCTAAATGTCCTCGAAAACGCTGTTTTGTTTTTCTTGTTATATTTCTAAGGGAAAACAAAGTGGCTCACAAGTCCAACGAACTGAAGATACTTCTAATGTCTTGGTGGATCATTTTGTTTGTTTGTGAGCTCAACAAATATCTGTTGAGCTTTTGCTATGTGTTAGGCTGTGCCAGGCTCTATCGCTGATAGACTATTGCTCAATCTATTAAGAAGCTTCTCTTTAGGACTCACTTTCCATTGCAAGGTTAATACAAGCAACGTGAAACTGAGATTTGAGGACTATATAGAAAATTACAAGAAATACAGCAGTTTGACATGAAAATTCCCACCTGAAACCGACAAACATCTTATTTCCCTCTTGAATTAGCTGAACAAAAAAGCTTAAGTACGTGTGAGTAGGATGTGTAAAGATGCCATCATAATAGCTGATTTTTCCTGAGCATTTCCTATGTGCTTGGTGCTCTATGAACACTTGCAATATTGTTCCCATTTTCCAGATGAGCAATCATGAACACGTATCTACTAGTTGATTGGGTCTGGTTTTAAGCCAAAGTCTTACTCCAGGGCTCTAACACTTCCCACCATCCTCAGCTGCCTCTGGCAGCTTATAAAATGACCGAACGCAGTTTGCTTTTCAATATTGTAGGAACTATCCAGGGGTCAAAACGTGTTTTGATTTCACCGCACCCTGGCGGTGACCTAGTGTGAAGATGTATGTGGACATAAATGGAGGGAAAATTGAAACTAGTAGCTCTCACAGCCAAAGATGTCAGTGTTGTACTGACCACACCTAACCCCAGAATGGCACTGGGGTCGGGAACAGGAGCACTTGCATTTGTGTTCATTCATGCTCACAAGCGCACAGGCGCACACACACACACTCAAGTTCTGACAATTAAGTTCATGAACTTGTTGCAACGATGTTGCTAACCTTATTTAATATCAGATGGATTATTCATTATGAACTTGTACCAACTGGACAAACAGTTCACCAAGGTTACTATTTGGAAGTGCTGAAAAGGCTGCTTGAAAAAATTAGACGACCTGAACTTTTCGCCAACAATTCATGGCTCTTGCATCACGACAATGCACCAGCTCATACGGCACTGTCTGTGAGGGAGTTTTTAGCCAGTAAACAAGTAACTGTATTGGAACACCCTCCCTACTCACCTGATCTGGCCCCCAATGACTCTTTCTTTACCAGAAGATAAAGGAAATATTGAAAGGAAGACATTTTGATGACATTCAGGACATCAAGGGTAATACGACGACAGCTCTGATGGCCATTCCAGAAAAAGAGTTCCAAAATTGCTTTGAAGGGTGGACTAGGTGCTGGCATCAGTGTACAGCTTCCCAAGGGGAGGACTTGGAAGGTGACCGTAGTGATATTCAGCAATAAGGTGTGTAGCACTTTTCTAGGATGAGTTCACGAACTTAATTGTCAGACTTCATATGTCACACCCTGGATTCACCCAGGATATTTTATTTCAGTGGTACTAGAGTGAAATGTAGGGGTATGTACTTTTAGCTACATATCCCTTACATATCTTTAGGGATATGTAAGCGCTACATATGATTCTGGTGTACTGTTAGATCTAAACATTAGTCTTATCCAACTACACAATTTTTGCCCTCCCATTGTGCTTTTATGGATTTACCTTTTTCTTCTATCACTAGGCTTCTTTCTTCAACATCCCAGCTAATGCAACTACTCCAACACCCTTCTGCTCTGTGTAGTCAGATGATTTCCTTTTTCATTTATTTCCCAATTTTCCTTCACATGGATTGGAGACACTACCTCTGATGTTCCGCTTAATTACAAAAGGAATTTCATTTTGTCGGAAATGTCACCAGTGAATCAGTTTTAAATTCAATACGTCATGCATCCCCCAGGAATTCCTATAATTCTGAGCTGGTCCCAAATTGAACGGTCCAACTACTTTTGCCAAAAGATTGATGTATTTCTTCATGTGAGTTGATTTTGGAAAAATGAGTTAGAAGTTTTGTGATTAATGACATGGTATGGTCAGAAGTAGCTACTCTTCTGATTTCTATTACCAGAGATTATCCTGTTTTTGAAATACATTTTACCCATTGAAATATCTGTCATCGCTGTATGAAAATACCCTTTCACACACCCTGCACAACACAGTATATTATTATGGTTTAGAAATGTCTGTCCAAACAACAAAAAGGGATAACGCAGGGAAGCTCTGTTTTGCTTTGTTTTACTATGTGAGGTAGAGTGTCTTTTCACATTTAAAGGCTGTTTGGATCTCATTGCCTATGAGTGCCTGATCTTATCCTTCACCTACTGTTTATATTGGATTGTTGGTATTTTTATTATTGACTAGAGAAGCTTTTTATATATGTGAAACATATGCCTTGGTTACATTAGTGGCAAAGATTCTTTTTATTGTAAAGAGAGCTTTACAGAAAGGAACATAAAAGAGCCCTCTATGCTAATCATAAAATAATACTCTGCCAGCTCAGAAGATAGTAATAGTGGCAGCTCATATCTGCCCCACACTTTCTAGTTTGTAACAGGCTTCTTTACACGTCCTCTCATTTAATCCTCATATTTATGCTGTTCTTTTATGTCTGGATTCTCCTGTTGGAGAGATTAGGAACCTGAGATGGTTAGTGATTTGACCACGCTTGCGTGCCCACGTCAGGCGGCAGCTGTGCAGTGGGGCTAATTTCAAGTGTGTTACAACATGGTCCCCAGGGACTCCCTCCTGCCTGAGGCTTTGGCCACCTGGGCAGCCTGCAAGGCCTCGTCATCTGTATTGCTGACTCCTGTTCACACACGCTTTCATACAGAGGAGAAAGAGGAATGAACAAGGGAAAGACGAAAACACACATCAGCCAGATCTCCTATGGTTGCTGCTTAGAGAGTCATCAGAGGGCCGTACGTATTGAAAAATGGGGATCCACTAAATATGTAACAAGAGGAAAGTAAATGAGTAGATAGTGCGTGTGTGCACGTGTGCATGTGTGTAAGATGGTGTGCCATTCACTCGTTTAAAATACTGTAGAAATATATGAGCTGTATGTAGTTGGAAAGTATTGGTGATATAGTGTTCCGAGGCAATTATGTAACAATACCATATATGATATGATTGAATTGTATGAAGGTTTTTAAATATATAATAGCCAACACTTACAGAGTGCTTCCTATTTGTTGAGCATTATCCTAAAATGTATTTACTGTAAGTTACTTAATCTGTGCAATAATGCCATGAGATAGGCACTAGCTGTATAGAGAAACCTAACCTGTCCAAGGTCACAGTTTGTGAGTTCTGACCCTGGGATGAAGAGACAAATTATTAAAGGGGGAAGGAAGGAAGGAAGGAAAAAAGGAAGGAGGGAGGAAATAAGGAAGGAAAGAGGGGAGGAAGGAAAGGAGGAAGGGAGGAAGGAAGGAAAAAAGGAAGGGAGGAAGGAAGGAAATAACACTCGCTATTTCTGGTTAAATTAAGGGTACATTTTGTTTTCTTCCTTTTGCCTCTATATTTTCTTCTTCTTCTTCTTTCTCTTTCTCCTCCTCCTCCTCCTCATAATTATTATCATTACAATACACATGCTTAATTAGAATAAAGTAAAACTTTTAAGAGGCCTTGGAAAAGACTTGAAGGGAAAAATGTTTTTCTATGACTTTTTATTAGCCCAATCCCCAAAAGTATTGATGTATTAAGGATACAAATATCAAATTAGAAGTGGCAAAGCTCAGGTAAATATCAAGTGGACACAATGTACAAAGGCTGAAGGTTTCGAGGTTCTTCAATGGGCCCACATGTTAGTGTTTTGGACAGAAGAGTCTTACCCATGGCCATATCTAGGTCCTGATGTTAAAGTGGGGAAGACACTGTCTTCAGATGCCCACACTCTATTTGGTTTAATAATTTACGCCTTCTGTTAGGCTTTTCATTTCATTGCACAAATGACCTTTAAACAGAGTGTCCAGGAGTAAGGGTAACTCTGCCTAATGTTGGATTCAAAGACTGCTGCTTGTCATAGGAGCAGTTGAGCATAGCTCTCCTGAGAACAGGGAGAGAGGAGGGGGTGTGATGTTATAAATGGAGAGGCTGGACATTTTCCCAGTTCCTTCTGCCAAATAATTACCAGGTGGGCCCCTGTGTTTTTATCAATTCCCAAGGTTTCAGAAATGTCTCTCGTCAAGGGTGAATATATGATGTATTCTAAAGGGAAGTGGGGTGCTTTCTGGGTTACTCAGTTGGCATTTGAAACCCTGTGGTCCTATCTCTGGGCCACACCTTAAGTTTCTCTCTCAACTGACCAACCATTTGGGAGATTCTGAATTTTCAAGAAAGAATTTTAAGAAAAGTATTTGAAGATGCATCCTATTAATTTTAATTGACACTAAACAAGTTGAATGTTCAATTATCAGTTCATACAGTCCCATTCACTCAAGGCAGATGATATTTTATTAGAGGGAAACTGAGCTTGCATTTAGAACTTCCTAGTAACGAGACAAATATCTTGAAGTTTCTTAGGAAGTGCACATGAAGAAATAAGATATCTTGAGGCAATTACAGAGTGGGGCTTCAAAATTACTTTTATGAAAAACAACAACATTTGTCATTTTTGTTTAAAATCTTGATTTATCACATTCTGAGCATAACTTGAAATGTTGTGTTTTTATTTTACCTAACAGAATGCCTCGCCTGCAGGCAAACAGAATGTTGGATTAAAACTTTTAATACTCTGGGGCAGAATCTGCTGCTTTTAATAAGAGACTCAGGCTCATTTGGATCTGTTTGTCATTACACAAACAGACTGAGCCTCCGTTTATCATGTTCATTGCTTTAATTCTGGGTGCACAGCGTCAAGAAAGGAGATGGTTTCCAGGGCACACATGGCCTGCACAGAGCGATAAATTTGAGAATCTGTCAACAGAGGCACTTGCTCTCCCAGGTAATTGTCTGATTCCATCTTCTTTCATCTGTAGCCAAGAAGATTTCAAATGGATATTGTTGACAAATGTATCACTTTATGCAAATGACTTCAAAGAAAAATGAAGTAGAACTCCGCCTAAATAGATAGCATTGGTGAGGTTATCTGTCTTAAAAAAAGAGTTGACCTTGATGGAGTCCTTCTACACACCTGGCACTCTGCCAAGCACTAAATAAGTATAAATACATTTAATCCTTTTGGTTTAGACATGATTACTATTCTGTTGGACCGGTAAAGAGAGCATAAATCCAGAGAGGTCAAATGAGTTGGCCGAGGTAGCAGAGATGGGCTTTCCCCCCCAAGCGTCTGATTCCAGAACCCAAGCTACCCATCAATATGCTATGCTGCATTTTAAGCTCAGCGGATTCTAAGTCCCGCCCCTCTCCCTTCTGGTATGATGATGGAATGGAGCAGACCGGAGGCCGGCTTCTGCTACGAGAATGTCTCCAACATGTGCCCAGGCAGGAAGCAAGTCGGTCCAGGTGTGAGGGAAGCTCTCAGTCGTCACGCCACAGAAGAGTGACAATCCTTCTGTTTGTGAAAGAAAAATATGGATGCTGTGTATTTTATTGGTATCTGTGTTGCAGCTCGAAAACCACATTTCCCCCATGCATCATCTAATGTGATGGGGCAAGACAGCCTTATGGTAAAGACTGGGAGCTGCAGTAGACTGACTGGGGTAAAAACTGGCCTCGCTGTGTCATCCAGATAATTGGCTGTAAGCCTGTGCAAACAATGGAACCTCTCTTAGCCTCAATCTCCACATCTCCAAAATGGGCATAATTACCACCACTTTATCGGGATGTTGTGATGATTTCGATGAGACAATATTTGCAAAGAAGACTGCCAAGGGCTCTAGGTCTTCACAGGTAATAGTGCAGGCTGCATCATTAGACTCGTCTTGTTATCTCCATGCCAGTGCACGGATGTTATGTATCTGTGGCAGATACATGACTCACCGGAATAGTGATTCGAGTTCAAGAAATGGGGACAATTGTGATCCCTACGCTACATGGATCCATGCAGTTTGAAGTTGAGTTGAACCATTTTAAAAATAAGTTAGTCCCAGAATAATCTAGTCCGTATTTTCAATATTTATACTTTGAAGTGAAACGGTTTTTGTTCCACTTGATAAATGTTTATTGAGCACCTGTGCCAACTGTGATTGAAGTAAAGGTCGTCTCTGTTATCAGTTAGTTTATGTTGAGAGAGCAAAAGCAGCCCCCACAGCCCATTCATCCAACCATCCACCCATTTTTATTAGTCAATAAACTAATAAAAAATATGAAATAACATACATGTAACTAACAATGGAAATATTTGACGTCTGGGAAGACTCAAAAATTAAGATGACACCTGAATGAGATTTAAACACAAATAGAAATGGCTGAGGGGTTGCCACTGGGGACGAGTCCTATTCATTGATGTATCCCGTTGTTTATTTAGCATGTTAGTGAGCTAACTGTTTTGTGCCGGGCCTGTTGCCACTTGCTCCGGCTATCACAAACCCAGCATGGTACCTGGTCTCTGGCATTCCTGCTTGATTTGGGAAATACATCAGGTCTGATGATTTGTGGTGACAGTGGAATTGAACTAGTGGGGTAGAGTAACTGGGGTGCCAGGCGGAAGGAACTAACGGCAATAGCCCGAAGGCTGTTTCAAGAGGAGTTGAAGTAAGGTAGGGAGATACATTGATCTGAATTATCCACAGAAATGCACCCCATGAGGGCTTCATAGCTTGCTGTTCATCTCTATGCTACCCCTATGTAGTCATTTAGTGAGAAGAGGTGAAGAATAGGAGAGTGCTTTCTTGTCTACCTGAGTATTTGAATTTGTGGTTATTTTCAAATGGCGTTGCCCCGAAGGCTAGACATGGAAAGAAAACCAACGCCCAATAATATAGAGTGCATGAATCTTAAAAAAGGAAGCAGTGAATAATTGTCATGAAAATGACAACCTGGGATGCACCCAAAGGGAACAAATTCTAATTTCAGATTGTTCAGTCAGGCGACAGAGCCACGCAGAAATGAAAGGCTTTGTAAAAATCTCATGTCACAGCCTAATTTTGCAGTAAAACATCCGCCCACTCTCCGCACAGATAAGAGGTGCTTAACCTTAGCAAATCAGTGTCTGCAAACTTCGCTGCCAGGTTCTGATAAGATGGATGAGATTTGGCTATTGGGCCATTGGAAATTCGCCTGCTTCTCTGTGATGGTCGACATTTCAGAACTGAATTGAGTTTAGCAGACATCTGCTCAGAGTCCAGCCCAGCGCAGGTGCCCCAGGCGATTCAAAGTTGAAGAAGACATGGTTTATTTTCCAGGTTTTGGAATCTAATACAACACAAATCACAACAGTGGAATACCGCAGTGGTAAACACTATAGACTCTGAAGTAAGATGTCCTGGGATCAAATCCCAGCCCTTTCACTTCACAGCAGCTTCCATAAGGGCGTTACAGGCTTCTCGAGGAAGTCTCATTTTGCCGTTTCTTGAATGAGAACAATATTGCTACTGTATTGGTTTTCTGTGCTGCATAACAAATAACACAAATGCAGCGGCTTAAAACCACGTAGGTTTATTATCTTACAGTGTCGGTGGGTCAGAAACATGGGCGTGGCTTGGTTAGGTCTGCGACCTGGGCTCCCAGAGGCTGAAGTCAGGTGCCAGCTGGGCTGGGCTCCTGTCCAGAGCTCAGGGCCTCTTGTACTGACACGTGGTGGTTGGCAGAATTATTTCCTCGCGGTTGTGGGACTGAAGTCCTGCTTTATGGATGGATGTGCACTGAGGCCTGTGCTCAGCTGCTGGAGGTCCCCCACGTGGCTTTCTCCCAGCCTCTCTCAATATGGCAACTTATACCTCCAAAGCCAGCAGGAGAAGCTCTCAGACCTCCAGACACTCTTTTAAAGGAATCGCCTGATAATCTCCATTTTGATTGGTGTAAAGTCAGCTGATTAGAAATGTAATTATATCCACAAACTACTTATTTGCCATGTTCTATTGGTTAGAAGCAAATGACAGGTCCAGCCCATATTCAGGGAGAGGGCTTATCACGGGCCAGGAGTCACGCAGTCCATCTGAGAATTCTGCCTGCCACACGTGCTTACTTCACTGTGCTTTTCTTCAGAGTTGATGAGGCAATATGTGTATTACTTAGGAGCTGAGTAGGCAGCGTATCTCCAAAACCCCAAATAACAGTGGCTGTCACATCACTGTGCCCATCTGCGGAGACAGGTGGAGCCCAAGCTAAAGTTTGGTTCAGATTTCGATGCTGATGATACCACCCCCACACACACCAAGAGGTCATGGGAAGTTTTCTCTTCTGTAATCGCGGTCCCTGCGAGAGGTAGGATGGTCTTTTAAGCAGGTCTGGGAGGGCTTGAGAGAGCATGGGAAGGAGATTGGCTTTGGTTTTTATTAAGGGGCAAGGATGGAGTGATGGTTCCCATAAAGACAGAGGCTTGTGTGGTTTGAGTCTCTAGCCAGCACCAAAGATGGGAGCACCCAGGTCGTCTTACGAGCTTGACAAGACATGGTCCCAAAGGGAAGCAGGGGCATGAGGCTTAATACCTACATGCAGTTCGACATCAAAAAATGTCATCAGACCCGACATTGCACCCATGTAAAAGCAGCACTGAAGTTGCCAGTTGAGAAGCTGGTGTGCCATCCGCCAGGCTATGTGTGATGTCGCTTCCTGCCCTTCCTGCTCTTTCCACACTCAGTGATGCTCTTCTATATGATTCATGATGACTCCTGGGTCTTTAGCCTTTTCATCCACATCACGGGTAGCTGGCAGGAGAATGGAGAAAAAGTGTTAAGAAGTGGCATTCCCAAGCTGTCTGTCCCTTATTTAAAAAACTCCCTGGAAGTTTCTCCCAATAACTGTTGTTTACATCTCATTGCGTGGCTTGAGTGATTCGCGAGCGAGCAGCCACAAGGAAGAAGGGGAAATACAGCCTTTCAGCTAATCCCAGGGCTCACCCGAGTAATGAAGGAGTCTGGTCAGTAGTGGAGACTCTTCTTCACTTGGCCGTTACCTAGCCCAGTGACTGGCTTTTTCTAGAAATGGCATCTATTTATTTGAAACATTTAAACTGAGTGTTTTCAAATAAACTTTTCACTTTAAAAGAAGTTCAGGTTTACAGAAAAGTTATAAATAGTAGAGAGAGTGTGTGTGTACCCCTCACCCCGTTTCAGTGTCCCCCCCTACCCCCCACTGTTATTCTCTCACAAAACCAGGGACTTGGTCAAAACTAAGCAACTGGCATGGCTGCATTACTATTCACCGAAGGCCAGATGTGCGTGGAATTTCCCCAGCTTTTCCACTAAGGTCTTATTGCTGTTCCAGAATCCCAGTTAGGCTCCCGTATTGCATTGAGTCGTCTCGTGGCCTTACTCTCCTCTTGTCTGTGATGGAGTCTCAGATTTTCCTTTAAAAAAAAAAAAATAGGAGCTTGACAGTTTTGAGGCGTACTGGTCCGTTATCTCACAGACAGCTTTTTTAATGTTTCCCAATGATTAGAGTTTTGGGGAAGACTACCACAGAAGTGACAAGCCCTTCTTGTCACATCATTTGAGAGGGCACATGATATCACTGTGAAGTTTACTTTGATCTTTTCCTTGGCAATGTGACATTTTTAAGGTTTCTAATGTTACCTGTTTTTTCTGGTTTATGCAGGAAGTGGTCACAGAGCCCAGGCTATTTTGAAGGGCATGTGTATGAAGGGAGGGAATTTAAGGTCCATATCCAAAGGGACGTTATGTACATATATTATTTGGAATTCTTCAGTAAAAAAGATGTGTCTCTTCTCCCTTTACGTACCATATTCAGTCATTTGTTTGTATAAGTAGAGAACCATGCATTTTTATTTTATACATTAGGTTATAATCAATACTATACTATTGATTTTGTTGCTAAAATTGTTCCAGCTCTGGCCACTGGGAGCTCTTTCCTCTGCCCCCCGTGACCTTTCAACATACCACATCCTTTTGCTTTTTGAACACTTCCTTAATCTCTGGCCCTAAAGATGCTGCTGACTCATCTTGTATTTCCTCTGGCCCAGCTCTAGAAGCAGCCATTTCTCCGAGGATCCCTCGTTCCTTTTATTGGACAGTGGTATGAAAAGCCCTGGGTGCACATTACATTTTGTAAATGTCAGCTGAATACGGACATAAGAGTATAAATTCCTACACAACTATGGAAATGATGAATCATCAGTGGAGAGTTACAGTGTGATAGCATGAAATATGCTTTGTGAATGGCACCAGAGGTTTGTCTATACATCATTTTACTCTCCCACAATTCCCCCACGGATGTATTAGAATGTGGAGACTTAGAGGGTCGAGTCCCTTGAGTATGTCACACAACTTGTGTGTGGCAGAGATAGACCTTGAAGCCACATTTCCCAGGTCCCTCCCTGCTTTTTCATCACAACAGGTTGCCTTTCCAAGGGAAGTTTCCAAAGGGCTTGGTTCCAAGTATGAAAATGTTTTTCTTTTATTCACTCAGTGAGTTAA
Source organism: Rhinolophus hipposideros (assembly GCF_964194185.1). Taxonomy (NCBI): domain Eukaryota; kingdom Metazoa; phylum Chordata; class Mammalia; order Chiroptera; family Rhinolophidae; genus Rhinolophus; species Rhinolophus hipposideros. The sequence continues at coordinate 6,026,705 of NC_138068.1, read as the reverse complement.
GAAAAATTATGTATCTCTAGCTATTGACCAGACACCACCCTAGGCACTGGGAACCAGGAAATAGGGCAGAAAAGTTCCTGGCAGTCGTGTCATACTGTCATACAGAAGAATGTCAGTAAACAAGTGAGAAAGTGATGAAATAAATAAACAATTGCAGAGAGTATTGAGTCCTGAGCAGAAAAAGTGTGCTAGAGGGTGAGTGATGGAGAGGGCTGCGTTAGCCCGACAGCTAAGGTAGCTCTGATGATACGAAGAAGCCAGGTATGAAATAACATAAGAGCAAAAAGAGTGCGGTCTTCAAGGTCAGAACGGGCTCCACGTTTTCTGTGACCTGGAATGGAGGCCGTGTGACTGAATCATGGAGACTGAGGGGTTATGTGGAAAAATATAAAGTCAGGGTTAGCAGAGGCCAGATAATAAATGGTCTCATATGGCACACGAAGGAGGTTTTGTTTTGTTTTATTTATTTATTTATTTTTCTCAGAGCAGTGGAAGTGATGGGGCAGTTTGGGCAGGAGAGATGTGTTTATTTTTACAGTTGTGTGGAGAACGTATGCTACGTATTTCATCAAAGTTAAGATATCATTGATTGTAATATCTACTTTTTAAAACATGTTAAAATTAAAAAGAAAGAAATGAAAAAAAGAGCTAGTACAATTTTAAAGTGCCATCAACTGATTGTGAGATGCATTCCAATTTCGGAGGTATTGCTATATGGAAAAAAAATGTACATCTTGGAATCCATGAAATTCAAAACTGTTGACAAGAATGCCAGCAGGGAGGCAAACAGAAGGTGTCTACAGTCATGCAGGTGGGCATGTCAGAGGACCAGGCTGGCATCACTGAGGTGGAGGTCAGTGACCGGATTTTGAGTATAATCCGAAGGGGAACGGCCAGGGCTCACTGGCAAATGAGACATGGGATGAACGAGGGAGAAGAATGACTTCTTAGTGTTTAGTTTGAACAATAGGGAAAAGGTGGTACCTTTGCTGAGACGGAAAAGGCCATTTTGAAGGGTTTGTGATTAGGACTTCCTGTGTGTCCAGGTGTCCAGGAGATTTCCGAGTGACATTATTAAGCACACGGTGGAGTACAGGGGTCTGGACTCAGCATGGAAGGGTGACAGCCTGTGATACGGATTTGCGAAGTCACCCACATAAGGTCGTTCAAGTCATGACACTAAGTGAGAGAGAGATTAAAGAGAAAGGACGATGGAAGCTCCTAGAAATAAGCCGTCGGCAGTGGAGGAAGAGCCCGCACAGGTGTCTGCGGAGCCAGTGTGATAAATGGCAGCTGGTCAGGACTGGTCAGCCTTAAGACTGAGCGTGTGGCTAACCAGTGGCCTGTAGTTCAGAAGTTGAGTTTGTTGGACAAAGAGTTTTGACCTTGGGTTTCGCAAGATGGTGGACATCAATGACACTGTAGACTGTTGCCACGTGTTAATATGCTGATTTACTCCTTAGACGAGAGCCTACATCCCTTTCAGGAATATGGAACTCTGAATGTTAACTTTGACCACGCTTTCCTCTATCTTGTTTTCCTCTCTTTTATAGCTCAAGTGTTGCTACGAGATAAAGAATATGTGTACTTCATTTTTAAAAATGCTGTCAATGGCATGTTTTTAAATTAATGAATTCTGAAATTATTAATAAAAATGATAAAATTACAGCATTAAAACTCGGACTTCACATTACATCAAAAATTTTTATTAGTTTATATGGCCAATACTCTTTTTTTTTTTGTCCTGAGAATGTTTACGGGAGGCTTCACATGTCCAGAAGAATAATTTCCTTTTGAAAACTAACCACACTCTGAGTGTTTTGAGTTTGGCTCACTGTGATAAATTTCTTTATTGGCCATTCTCTGAATGGTTTAAGTTTGTCTAATTATGAGATGTTCCTTATTATAAATTCAAATGCAGGTATTGTCATCAGGAAAAGAGATTTATCCAGTTCTTCGTTATGGGAAATAAATGTTTTCGTTATGGTGCTCACTTCCTCGGAACACCAGCCTATCATGGGGTTATTTGGAGAGTAAAGAGCCTACTGTGCTGGGTTTATTAAAACCTTTTTAATGTATATATTTTTCATAAACTGTTTGTTCCTCTATACCCCAAGCAGTTTCCCCTGTTATTTACATCTTATTATACTTTAGTATGGGTACATTTGCACAATTAATGCACCAATATTATCAATCAATTCTTAAAGTCTACAGTTTATTCCCATTTCCTTGGTTTTTACCTAATGTCCTTATCCTTTTCCAGAATACCCCAGCCAGAGCATGTTACACTTAATTGTCATGTGTCTTTAGGTTCCTCTTGGCTATGGTACTTGCTCAGGTGTTTTGTGTTTTTGATGACACTGATTTTTGAGATATGCTGTTCTAATATTTGGTAGAATGCCCTTCAATTTCGACTCAGTGTAATTTTTCTCATGATTAAACTGGGGTTTGGGTTTTGAGAAGGAAGAAATAAAGTGCCATTCTCATTCCCTCATATGAAGAGTACATACTGTCACAGGACTTATGAGTGTTGATATTAAGCTTGGTCACCTGGCTGAGTCTGTGTTTGTCCGGTTTTCCACTGTTGTCACTACTGCCTCCATCCCCCCCACCCTCCACTCCCCTGTCCTCTTTGGAAGGAAGTCACTATTCTTGGCCCACACTTAATTAGTAGGGAGTTATGCTCCACCTCACTGAGGACAGTATTTCTCCATTATATTTGGAATTCTTCTTTACAGATTTACTTCTTCTCTTGTTTCTTCATTCATTCATTCATTCAATAATTTATATCAGTATGGGCTGATATCTATCTATATATCTATATATAGATATATATTTTGTACTTTGGGTTGTTAAGCAATACTACTTTATTTTATTGCTGAAATTACGCCATCTTAACCATTAGGAGCTCTTTCAGGTGGGTCCTGCGTCTCTTTGATACACCTCCCTTCGTGTGTGTGTGTGTGTGTGTGTGTGTGTGTGTGTGTGTGTGTTTTGAGCCCTTTGTTACTTTCTGTCACTCCATGAGCTCAAAGTCATGTTGTATACTTATTGGCCATTTCCTAGAATTAGCAATTTCTCCAAGGATCCCTGGTTCCTTTTTTTTTTTTTTTTGAAAATGCTGTTAGAAACCAGGATCTGGTTGCTAACTGTGCTCATTGCTGTTGGGGTGTCATTTTGTGTAGGCAATCTCAGCAGACGGCGAGGAAATCTATGTTTCTGTACTAACCTATGTTTATACACACATCTAAATATTTCTACATGTAACATCTGTGTATGGATTCAGCTCAGCATGATTTCATACTGATATCTCCACCTATAACCCATTTCTAATTATTCATCCTAGCCTCCTCCCATTGCTTATCTGTGTGTATATTCCACTCCAACAATGGCTCTCATCTCGTCCATTTATTTAATTGTCCAATTCCAGTTTACAGGTATTGTGGTTTCGGAATTTGTAATATTAAAGCTCCTTTAATATTTATTTATTTCAACTTGTGCATCAAATGTCAATATAGAAAGAAATTTTTGTACTCTGGTTAATCTATAAACCAGTGAGCATAACATTGGAGGTGAGTGAATGGCAAGTGAAGTTTTTGTTTTAATTTTTTTATTCACTGATGTAATTTGTGTATATAGTTATAAAACTGGTAATGTATGCAAATAGCTTAAAAGTATCATGAGCTCAATTTTTTAAAAAAAAATTTTATTGGGGAATATTGGGGGACAGTGTGTTTCTCCAGGGCCCATCAGCTCCAAGTCGTTGTCCTTCAATCTAGTTGTGGAGGGCACAGGTCAGCTCCAAGTCCAGTCGCTGTTTTCAATCTTAGTTGCGGGGGGAGCAGCCCACCACCCCCTGCGGGAATCAAACTGGCAACCTTGTTGTTGAGAGCTCTCGCTGTAACCAACTGAGACATCTGGCCACCCCTATAAACTAAAATTTTTGTTAGAAGTAACGAAAGCATCATTTCTTGTCTCACCCTTCCCCCATCCTTGATACCTGCTCTCCAGAGAAAAGTCATATCCAACCTTTTTTTCTGGCATCCCACATTTTTTTTAGCTTTTCAATTACAGTTGACATTCAATGTTATTTTATATTAGTTTCAGGTGTACAGCATCGTGGTGAGACATTTATATAATTTATGAAGTGATACCCACAGGTAAGTCTAGTACCCACCTGGCACTATACATACTTATTACAATACTATTGACTATATTCCCTACGCTGTACTTTACATCCCCATGACTGTTTTGTAACTACCAATTTGCACTTCTTAATCCCTTCCCTTTTTTTACCCTGCCCCCAAATCTCTCCCATCTGGAGACCATCGGATTGTTCTCTGTATCTATGGTTCTGTTTCTGTTTTGTTTGTTAATTTTGTTCTTTAGATTCCACACATAAGTGAGATCATATGGTATTTGTCTTTCTCTATCTGACTTATCTCACTTAGTATAATGCCCTCCAGGTCCATCTATGTTGTCGCAAATGGTAAGACTTCAATCATTTTGTGTGTGTGTGTGTGTGTGTGTGTGTTCTCTCAGTATCTCTAAATAATATGCTCACTCTGCTCCTTCTTGATAGAAACTTAAACCTGGAAATTTATACCCCCAAATCACCCTTTTCTGCCACAATAAGCAAGAGCCATAAGGGATCTAACTGCCTCTTAAGTGGCTTTATAACTCTATTTTTTGTGCTTAGCCCTCTTTGCACCCCTTGCTTGCAGAAACACCACACACCCTTCCATCACACTCTTGGCTTTAGCATTCTTAAGTTTCATACATTGTTGCTACTTGCTCACCTGCTTTCCACCAAGTTTGATTGACATATTTCTTCTGCTCTTACCTTTTTCCCTTTCTCCGTGTTGTTGTGAGTCTATACCTTTTCGACTGATTTTATTGCTGTTTTAGTGGGATTCTTAGAGAGAGCAGAGCTAAATACCTGCATTTACTTAAAAACCAGAAGCGGACTTAAATATGTGTAAGTTTACTTATGAGCAAAGTATGAGATTTTGTAGAATAAGATTATTTTTGCTGACTATAAAGAAATACATATTAATTTAAATAGTTAAAATATTACACAAGAAAGTACAAGTCTCCATTGTATCTCCTTCCCCACCCAAGTGCCACCCCTTAGATCGGTAGGTTTTTTGAATTGATTAACTTTTGCATTGTTATAGGCGTTTATTCTGATATGATATATACAGAATTATCTTAACTTCTTAAATTGCCGATATTATTCCATTAGTTAGAGGCACTATAGCGTAGTAGGAAATTCATGTCGATGGCCATTTAGATAGTTGCCTATTTTTCACACAAACAATACTACAAGTGGACACCCTTGTAAATAAAAAGTTGAGATTTCTGTAAAAAAGAAAGCAATGAAGACTAAACATCTAATTGTTACTCAGAGGACATGTTGCAGATTTTTAAAAAGTCAATCACATTCCCTTAGTTTACACGGTACAGTGGCATTTTATGCAAAAGATATTTTCCTAAAGACCTATCATGATCCCAACTTACTTATTTCAAGGTTATTTTTCCACTAGGAATCAAAATAAAGTGTAAAGGAGTGTGTTCTCCCGTCACATAAATCTACAACCATGGGAGCATAAGTTTTCTTTGAAGCTACTTTAAATTTCCACAGTATGAACACTAATATTCATATAATGATATTCTATCAATTAATAGCATAGCATATCATTGTGGTTATTTCAACTTCCTCATGGCATTTTATCACACCTAATACTGATTTTCAGGTTTGGATTCCAAAGTTAGCACAAAACAACATCACTTAATGGACACTTGGAATGCACTGTTATGGGATCTGATCAGAGTTTGCATTATAATAGCCTATTTAACATAGCTGTCATTTAACACCATAGCAAAAGAGTCACAGATTCATTCGTGGAAATTCATTTAAAAGACATTTTTCCCTATAATACTTCCAAAGGTTGACAATCATTTCTAGTTACCACTGAGAGAATGGGATTGCCCTGAAACAAGTGTCAAAGCCAAGTTCGCAATTCACTCAACCAGCTCTGAAGTCATAGAGTGCTGATGGTTTCTTGGCATATTGGCATTATTTAAAAATTTTAGCCCAAAAGGTAATTGTGAAATATTTTAATATCACACTATTTTAAATTTACATGATTCATTTTTCATTAATGTGACTATAGTCTGTGTGTGTGTGTGTGTGTGTGTGTGTGTGTTAAGGTGACATCCTAAATTATGTAAACATATTTAGAGACAAAACTCACATCTGACGGTATAATAGGATGCTATCATATGGACTATTTGACATTAATTTTACTTATTTCCTTGTTGTATATAGACAGACGCTGACTCTAAAATTCACTGTATATATGTGCGTGTACAACCACATATAAACATGGTGTGTGTTACATTTACAGTATTGATAGGCACTCTTTAACTAATTCAATTACTGTCACATGCAGAATTGAGTACTAGGGAACAGCAGACTTTTACACAGATTAAAAGATCAAGAAATATTTGAGTTAGTCCTAAAGAGAATTTGTCTCATTTGAGATCGTCCATTTTCCAGGAAGTAATTAAAAGCCTGTAAACTATAGTTAAATCTTAATACTGACTTTCATATTCATACGCTGACAATGTGGCTTTCAAGATTTTTTGTTTGTTTTTAGTTTCTCGATATTTTAGTTTTTGGACCAATGACCAAACAATGCAAAACATTAACTAAAATATCCTTTATAGTCATTCCAAACTTCATGAACATCCTTTTGTAATATGTCAAAGAAAGTATTGTTTTATAAAACATTGTTTTAGTAATTTGGTCTCGTCGAAGAATTTATTGTGAAGCATCTTCTCCATCTCTCCCAAGTAAATCAGCACTTTGCCCTAGCTAGCCACTCATTTGGAAGAAGTATTCCCATTAGTGAGTAACAGTGTAATTAAAATGACCACATTTCCCTGAAAGGTCATTCGGCCTCTTTCAACCACCATCAATCTCTCTCTGACTTCCTCCCTGCCTCCCTGTCTGGACACCAGGTTACTCAGCCTCCTCTTTCTGTATGGCCCCTTTCATGGAACTTTTCCTTTTCCAGGGACAGCCCTGACCGCAAAACTCAGGTTTCTCCTTGCAGAGCACATTTCACTTCTGTTCCTTTCCAGACCAGGCCATTGACGGATTTTGTGATGGTTGATTTTAATGTATCAACTTGACTGGGCCGCCCAGATATTTGGTCCAACACTATTTAGAGTGTTTCTGTGAGGGTGTGTTTTGGACTAGATTAATATTTAATATCTATCAACGTAGACTTTGATGTTAGATTAGATTAACGCTCTAATCAGTAGAGTAAGGCAAAGTGCCCCCCTGATGTAAGTGAGCCTCAGCCAGTCAGCCGAAGGCCTGAACAAAACAAAGAGACCCACCTTCCCCTGGGTAAGAAAGATTTTTTTCTAGCCATCTGCTTTCCGACTTCATCTGTACCACTGGCTCTTCCTGTGTGATGACCACTGACCTGAAATACTGGCTCCCTCTGGGTCTCCTGCAGCACCGGCCCACCCTGCAGACTCATGACTCCATAGACTCCATAACTGCATGATTCCATTTCCTTATAATCAATCAATCAATCAATCAATCCATCACACACACACACACACACCTGGCATGTACTGCATCCCGACATTTTGGTCGATGACAGACTGCATATACAATGATAGTCCCATAAGATTATCACGGAGCTAAACATTTCCTGACGTCATAGTGAGCTCATCACCCACCTGTCTGCAGTGATGCTGGTGTAATCCAACCTGCGCTGCCAGTTGTGTAAAACTACAGCACATGCAATCCGGTCTAATACATAATACTTGATAAGAAATGACTGTTACCACTTTATGTATTTACTAGACTACACTTATCATTATCTTAGCGTGTACTCTTTCTACTTATAAAGAAGTTTGATGTAACGCAGCGTGCCGTGTTCCATTGGCAGCAGGCTCATACATCTCGTGTTTACTCTGTCTCTTGATTGCAGCAATTTTTCTTGGGCTGGCTTTCATCTCCTGTTGTTTTGTACAGTAACACGCTGTGCCGCGTTGCAGCCCAGGAGCAGTAGGCTAGGCCACGTGGCCTCGGTGTGGCCTCGGCGACACCACCTAGGTGTGTGTAAGTGCCCTGGGATATTTGCACAAGGACGAAATTGCCTAATGACGACAGATTTCTCAGACATATCCCATCGTCGTTAAGTGACACATGACTGTGTGTGTGTGTGTGTGTGTGTGTGTACGTACATGCATGCATGCACGCATGTGCATTTTTTCCTAAAACAAGGCCATCTGCTGTGGGCTCTGAAATTTTCACTTCCCACTAATATTATCATAGCCTTAGTCATGTACACCTTCCCATCAATCTCTGTGAGAGGAAGGGGAGCGATTAGAGATCTCTTCTCCTCACCTCCTTATTCTCCTCCCTGCCCCTGCTTGAGTCAAAAGGTTCCTATCAGAGGTTTACACTGAGCTCAGCTTGCTTATTTTATCTTAAATAGCCATTTTTTCTCTTATTACCTTTATACATATGGAGCTGCCTTCTTGAAAAATGACCATCTCATTCAAGGGCTTAGATTTTACAAATCTAATGAGACTGTTGTCGGCACTGAAAGCTTGAGAAATTTGCTCTTGATTTGTCCAAATACAATAGCATGTTGCACAGTTTCCAGGGCACCAGAATAAAGAAGAAAATCAATGGAAATGATCACCCAGGAGGAAATGTTCCTGAGCCATAAGTGATCAGTCCTCATAAATGCTTTGGAATCTTCTGGTATGGTGATGTAGACCCAGGGGTATAGTATCGAAAAGTAACTAGAGACAGATTTTCTTAATACATTTTTGGGGAATGCTACTACCTGCTACAATTGATAGTAATGCTTTCAAGTAGAGTTTATCAATTGTTGTTGGGCTTTGGGGCTGGGTAATTTTTTGTTGGGGGAAAAGGAAGGAAGGCAGGGAGGAAGGAAGGAGGTTACAAAGGAATGTGCAGAAAAACTTTGCTTGATACAGACCCTTTGTGACATTGCTCTAGCTTTCATGGTATTTTTATGGGAACATACATCAATTTAAAAATGTGTTGAAATGTTAAGCTTAAATTATTATTTTTTTTTTTCAGAATTGAGTAATGACAACTAAAACATTTTCACTTAAAACAGTCAGCATTCCTTTGGGAAGTCAGTTTTCAAAAACACATTTGAGTGTTTTTCCCACCTACCTATTCGCGGGAGTAAAGCAACTGCTGTAAGAATGGAAAAAAATTGTTTCTTCTTTGAAAAAGTACCCTGGGTCCATTTTCCTGCAGGGAATTGTGAGAGCTTGTGACTAATTTCTGATTACTTAAGAAAAAGTCACTCCTTTAAATAACTTCTGATAAAGTCCTTAATAGTTTTCACAAACAACTTCAACTGATGTTTTCCGAGAAGCTGAAGATGACTTATTTTTTCTTACCTCATGTAGATTTATTTTTCCCTTTTACCTCTCATCAATAATGTGTCATATATTTCCCTCATACGATATTTTAAATCTCTGAGCATTCCTTCAGAGATTTTGTTTTAAGGATCAAAAAATCAAATCAACATTTCACATTGTTAGGCTGTCATTTTTGTCACCACTCAAGGTCCTGTGTGAGTGCTGTGGTGTGCAGTTAGTTGTGTGAGCTCCCGGAGAGCTTTCAACATCATCAGAAAGTGGACACATTAGAGGCAAAGTTGGGCAGGGTGAGAGGGCTGAGGGTGGGGGTATGGAGATAGAATAGTAACACGTTTAAGTAGCAGTTAACTACAGCAGGACAGATATCATGGGTTGGGGTGGGTGTGGTGGGGCATGTTTATTGGCCCAATGTAAGTTTTTGTGCTCTGAAACTGAGGATGCTACATTTAACTGAGATTTGAATGTAAGTAAAATATTGTATTGCCTTTCCCCTTTGATTCTTTTTTCTTTATTATTAGTTTCAGGTGTACAAGACAATGTAATAGTTAGACATTCACACCCCTCACAAAGTGATAATTCCCCTCCTCCAATCTAATTGTATATGGCTGTTACAATTCCGTTGACTCTATTCCCTGTGCTGTCCTCCACGTCCTGTGACGATATATATGTAATTATAGTTGACATTCAGTATTATTCAGCTTCAGCTTCAGGTGGACACTGCAGTGATCAGGCACCCATGAAGTGGTCTCCCTAATGAGACAAGTGTCCATCAGATACCCTATAAAATCTTTACAACAGTATTGATTATACAATCCCCTTTGATTCTTAGTATCTAATCCAGTATCTCTGCAGTTCAAGGTTATTACCCAATGCGTGTTGAAAATAAGGTTTTCATTGGGTTTAGTTAACAGTGATGTAGCAAATTGCATAGGGCAGACTCTGGGTTCTTAGAAGGCTGGTGGATTCTGAAATACAAACGTATCTGCATGCGCGTTCAAAGGAGTGGGGTAACCACTCTGTATGTCTGAAGTTTTGCAGTTTTCTTTTGCATTTTGATTAGAGGTGAAAGAGATATGCCTTACTTGTCGTATTGGGATTGTCTAAGAAATGTCAGTTTTGGCATTCTGTTGAGTATCCATTGTATAATAAGGCATAATCATAGACCGATTTTTCCCCCAAATCATAGGTTCTTCTGAAAACGCCCTTTCTGTATTTTTCCTTAAAATGAAATACTGGTCTCGTTCTTAATATTTGTCTTTTTCTTTCTGTGTGTAGAAAACTTTTCTTTTCTCTTATCATTATCGCAAGGTTAATTTTTGTTACCTTTTGCCCCCAAACTGAGTAATTCTCCCCTCACACCCACAAGAAAGTGAATTTGTATGTGTACTCCTGAATAACTTTCCTTTATTCTTTGCTTCCTTAAATTTATTTTTCTGCTTTTTTACTCACAGGTAATAAGTCTTCACTTTGCCTCCCCCACCCCCACCAACTGATGACTTTTAAAAAGTGATTCTTTTCATTTTCTTGTTAAATTGAAGAGGCAACATCAGGATTTACAATTGCAATTGTAATATTAGGTTTGTGCAAAAGTTATTGTAGTTTAAAAAGTTAAAAATAATTGAAAAAACCGCAATTACTTTTGCACCAGCCTACTATTTTCACCAGTATTTTCTTTCAGGAATTTCTGCAAGTAATTCCTTTTGTGAACTGTTCCTGGCTTGCCCTGTGTCTTCTCCCCTCCTAGCCCTCCTAAATTTATATTTCTAAAGTATACATAATAATATCTTTAATACACATGAAAGGTTTTTATTTTTTTAAGAAGCTGAAAATGATCTGTTTCCCATATAATTTTTAAACTCAGAAGGTATCACCAACAAACTTGTCAAGACTGAGTACATGGTAAGCCTATTTTTTATGGCTTTCTGAAGGACTGCAGCGTTATTTCCAGTTTTTCTCTGGTTTACGTAATGACTGGTCAGCACAACTGTTGTGCCTGGTTCGCTTACTCCTATACACAAATATTTATTTATTCGTCAAATAACGATTGAGGGCCTATTTTGTGACAGATATTTGGCTATGGCCTGGGTATAAGTGGTTTATGGCCACTCCATGGGGCTCATAGTTTAGTTAGGGAGACAGTCTTGAAATAAATAGATCAATAAATGATCCAGGCAGCTGAACACACCCTGAGTTTTCATTGGAGAGTGATACAATTCCTTTTACCCTCAAGAGCTATGTATTTCCTTTGTTTATCACAAGTAATAGTAATCACTGCTGCCCTTTCTGGAGAGGTTAGTATGTGTCAGGGACTTCATTTAGTCTTTTAATTGCATTACCTCATCTGGTCCCCCAGGCACCCATCGATCTAGCAATATTATTCCACCTGTGACCATGCTACACATGTAGAAACTGAGTCCCAGAATGGCTGTCATTGTGTGAGCCATTAGGAGCCAGAGGCGAATCCAGGCCGTTAGACGCCTGCTCCTTGGCCCTCCTGGAGTCTGGACTAATTCACACAGCACCATTTCCCCTTTCTCCCAGACAAACAGTCACTTCCTGTTTCTACAGAGACATTCTCCTTGCAATCAATCAAAGGTTATTTTGCTTTTTCCCCCCTTTTTCCTCAAACCAGTAACGTGTGTTTTGGAGAGCTGTTCACCAGGCCATCATTCGTTTACTTTTGCTCTCTCTGTAAGCATGCGTGCTGGTGCCTGACCAGCACCCTTACTCTCCACAGCTGGCCCGGGCCATCGTGGCTCACACCGACTAGCTCAGGGGTGGCCTGTGACTGGGCACAGACAGACAGATGCAGGGAGTATCAGTCTTAGCTTTTCCCTGGAGATACTGAGAGTTTTCCCACTGGCACGATTTAAACCTGAAACCGACTTCCTGACCTCTGGTCAGATGTGTCAGACTACTAGTATGAGAGGAGCTGTAGAGAAGAGGGACTGGGCTTAGGGGAGCCCAGGAAATGACCACTGAACAAAGATCATTGCTCCTGCACAACTAAGTTGTGGCACGGATCAATCTGCAACAATCTCACGACATGTACTAGTTACTTAACAAATCAACTCCCTTACTACTTAGCTAGCACTTTACTGGCTTAGAACAGGCAATCCCATAGGTATGCCAACCACTTCTGTATTCAAGCAGAGATAGTAGGCCTGGGCAGGGGGAGACCTGGCTCCTTAAATGCTCAGGATTGGTGGTAACAGAGAGGCGATAGAAAGTGAAATGGCAACAGGAGGCCTGTGAACGACACCAGCTTCCTCCAGTTTCCCGGGGAGGCCCCACACGTGACGCATAGATGTGTGTAACCATGGGAGTCTGTCACACTCTGTAGAAAGAAATGTCATCTGTAGCTCAATGTGGAAGGTTTTAGACTAAGGAAAACACACATGGGATGCAGTACACATAGCGAGGCTGGCAGGAAATCAAACCTTATTAGAAGAGTCTCTGCAGAAGAGTGGCTGCTCTGAGCGCCGTCAGTTTCTTTGGGTTCCCGACCAGGCACGTTACAGAGGAAATGCATATCAGCTGTGGGGAGAATTCAGCTTTTGTTCCACAAGCAACTGCCAAGCTGTCTTTGGTACATGACAGCTGCAGAAATCTCTTTCTCATCTTAGTGTTTGAAATGCAGGCACTCACCAGATTGGCTCAAGAGGGAGGATGGGTGAAGGAACTGAATATGTGATGTGACAGGCAGGGGGAGCGAGGGGAGATAGGATGAAGACGATTAAATGAACTTTAAGTGGCTCCTAAGGACACCTCTGCAGGTTTCAGATGTGTCACCTTAGGAAGTCATTTTCTTAAAGGATGTGGCTCCCCCTCCCATTGACTATGATGGGTGTACACTTGATTCAAAGCCATTCCCCAACTGGATTTTTAGCTTTGTTTCTTCAGACAAAGTGGTGGCTTAGCTCAGATACAGGTAGAGTCTCTCTAGTGTGATATTCAACACTGACGGTTTTGTTGCCAATTTTCATCGAAAGTGTGGCCATGCCAATTTGCTCTTTAAAACGAGCTACATGGAAATGCCCACCCAGAGCACAGGGACAAGGCCCCCAAGCCATGCTGCTCAGAGGTCTTGTTGTCACGTAATTATTTCCCTGTGAGAACTGTACGCAGAGTGTATGCAAGCTGGGACCTGTTTGCCTAGTACACCACATTTTTTGATTTAGAAAAGTACTTCTAAAACCCTGTGCCTTTAGCAGAGAAGCACTATAAAACTTGTCTATTTTTAATTTCAGATTTCTTTTTGTTCACTGTGTTTTTCTCCTTTAAAGCAACAACAAAAACATCACACTGTTTTTATGATTAAAATATGTGTGTATACCTATTATAGAAGATTTAAGCAATCCTGACAAGTATGGAGAAAAATAGTTACTGGATGTACTATCACCAAATACTGTTCTTTCACATCTTCCTGAGTTTAGATGAACTCTGGTGTATGTATATGTATGTATACATATAATTATATATATACATACATAAATATATGTATACATACATATACATATACTGATATATGTGTATATGTCTATACATGTGTAGAATTTAAAAAATGTGTATTCTATGTGTTCTATTAAATTAGTTGTTTACAATACATCCACTTCATGTTTCTGTTTGTATGATAGTGGGCCCATATTCATGACCACATACATACCAGGCACTACTGTCATTTAAAATAATTATTTAAACCAGTGATTTATTGATGGATTTTTTTTTCTGTTTTACACAGTAGTACAAGGGAAATTCTTACGTGTGCATTTCTGTGCGCTGCCATTCTATTTCCTTAGGAAAGAATTCCTAAGAGTGACATTGTTGGATCAGAGGGTACGTGGAAATCACACTCTAATACGTATTGTTTAATGAACCTATAGAGCGATTGTTCCATTGTGTACCTCCATCAATAGTATTTGAAGCCCCTATGTCATTTAGGAAATGCTGAAAATAACAATTCTGCCCCTCTCCCCACTAGGTGGGTCAGATGCTCAGGGAGCGTGGGCAGTTACATTAGTTAATGTCCTGCATTTTCAGTAGTTTGAAACTTTATTTCTAATGTGCCATTGATGAAATTACTGTTTGGGGTTGGCCAGCGGTAGGATAAAATATGGTGATAATAATGATAATGACTATTCACATATAAAAATTATCTGCTCAAATTGAATCAGAAGGGTTTGTCTGAGGAGAAGAGCTTTGGGTTTAGTTTGTTCTTTCTCTAGTTCCTTATGTTGTAGGTTGTTGATTTCAGATCTTCCTTGTTTTTTTTTTGGATGGAAGCATGAATCACTATAAAAATTTCCCCTTAGCACTACTTTCCCTGTGACCCATGTTTTGGTAGGTTGTGTTTCATTTTCATTTTTTTCTAAGAGTTTTCTAATTTCCTGTCCGATTTCTTCTTTAATCCATGAATTGTTTAAAAAGTGTGTTGTTTAATTTTCACAAACTTTCCAGTTTTCCTTGTTACTGATTTCTAACCTCATCCACTGTGGTCAGAGAAGATACTTTGTGTGATATCTCTACCTTGTAAAATCTGTTAAGACTTATTTTGTGGCCTAACATATGGTCTATCCTGGAGAATGCCCCTTGTGCACTTGGGAAGAGTGTGTCCTCTGCTGTTGTTGGGGAGGGTGACCTCTGTTAGATCTGGTTGGCGTATTCTCATGTTCAAGTTCTCTATTACCTTATCTTCTGTGTGGTTATTCTACCCATTATGGACAGGAGGGCATTGAACTCTCTAGCTGTTATTGTGGAAATGTCTATTTCTCTCTTTACTTCTGTCATTTTTTTCCACCATATATTTGGACGGTCTGTTATAAAGTGCATAAATATTTATAATTAATATTTCTTCTTGATGTATTGAACCTTGTATTAATATGTAATGCCCTTCTTTGCCTCATAACTTTTTTGATTTAAATTCTATGTTGTCCAGTATTAATATAGCTACCCTGGTCTCTTTTGATTATTGTTTACATGGGATATCTTTCTCCATATGTTCACTTAAAAGCATTCGTGTCTTTGGATCTAACGTGTGTCTCGTAGACAGCATATAGTTGAATGATGTTAATGTTTGTTTTTGTTTTTTTTAATACATTCTGCCAATCTCTGTCTTTTAATCAGAGGGCTTAATCTGTTTACATTTAACATAATTACTAATAAGGAGGACCTTGCTTCTGATAAACGTAGTTATTCTTCTTATGAAATTTAATAACAAATGTGAAAATATTAGAAAATGTCCCTGTCAGATATGGTTTGGTATTTGTATGATAAACTTAAATTGGCTAGTCCGCCCCTTAGAATGATTTTATTTTTAACACCCTCTGACTCGCCCGGCCTACAGAACTGGCGTATTCCAGTGCCCCTGCTCTGCTTTTCTGCTGTTCACTCAGCTATGCTTTCCTCTTTACTTTTCTTCATCCTCAGCCTGGATTCTCCCAGAGGGCAAAATGGCCAGAGAATTTCTAGGGTTCATATCCATACAGATTCATCATGCTGAAGAGCAATGGTTTTTCTAGAGCTTAGCAGAGTGATAAAGCTTTGTTTTTAGAACTCATTCAGCAAATCTCTTTCCACATGTTATTGGACCATGTTAGGGCGAATGTTCCTTCCCGATCAAATCCCTGTGGTCAGGGGAAGGACGCGTCATGACTGTTTAGGCCTGGGATCTGGATCTAATCACTATGGAAAGAGGAATTGGAATTCTTGTAATTCCAATGAACCCAATCCCCACAACTTTCAAAGGGGCTGGATCTCTGAAGCACCTGACTCCTTTGGGGGAGTGGGTATTGTATTCGTTTTCTGTTGCTGCCGTAGCAATTACTTCATATTTAGCACCTTACAATAACATTTAAAATCTCACACATCTCCAAGGCAGATGTCTGGGCTGTGAGACTCACCTGGTTCCCAAGACTCTTTTGGCCAGCCTCACAGGCCAGGATCAAGGTGGAGGCAGGTCTGGTCTTATCTGGAGGCCCTGGGATGAATCCATTTCCAATCTCACTCAAATTGTTGGCAAAATTCAGTTCTAGGCAGTTGTAGGACTGAGGCCCAATTTCCTTGCCGGCTATCAGCTAGGAGTTACCAGTTTCTAGGATCTACCTGCATTCCTTGGGGGATGGTTCTCTTTCTTCATCTTCAAAGCCAGAGCCCGCAATGACAGATTGAGTCTTTCTCACTGTTCGAATCCCTTTGACCTCTCTTCCATCACATACATCTCCTGGTCTCTTCATTCCTGTACTTCCGTCTTTTCTTTTTGCTTTATAGGACTGATTACTTTGGGCCTAACTGGATAATCCAGGATAATCTCCCTATTTAACTTCATGAGTACTAACCTGAATTCCATCTGCAAACTCTCTTCAGAGCAGTACCTCAAGTGGTGTTTGATTCAGTAACCGTGAGATGGGAATCTTGGGGGGAGCATCTTTAAAATTTTGCCTACTACAGGTATCAACATATGGATAACATGTTGTAGAACTTTTGGAGAAAAGAGGGAGGCAGTAGAAGATGGTTATGCAACTGGCGTTGGTCTCCAAAAGTTCTCAGTGCAAAATCTCTAGGGCTGTCTTTTTAATTAAACATTTTTTAAATTAAAAGTTTTTGTTTTACATGCCAGGCTCTAAATATAATGAGGATTAAAATGTATCCTCTGGATCTTACAAATATTTTTCTGCAATTAGTCCTACAGAAACACAATTAAAAAATACATTTTATTCTTTTCACTCAGCAAATATATATTGAGCTTCTAACATGTATCAGACTCTGTTCTAGGGACTATATTATTGGGGGCAAAAAAAAAAGTGCTCTCATAGAGTTTGACTTTTAGTGGGACGAGAAGACAGGCAGTAAAAATTATATATACACACACACACACAATTCCATTATGTATGTGAAAATGCTACATATGACAAACAAAAAGGTGAGGGGAATTGGGAGTGCTAGGTGGGCTATTACAAATTTAAATAAAATGGGCAAAGGAGACCTCACTGAGAAGGTAGATATCGAACATAGGCCTAGAAAGGGGGAGGGGTGAGCCACGTTTCTATCAGCGGGGAAAAGTGTTGCAGGTAGAACCAACCCCACCCCTCCAATTATCCAACACCTTGCATCTAGTCAGTCTTCAGCCATAAAGGCCAGGAAGGCTTTTATACATCAGTCCAATTACGGGAGGCTTCAGTGAGGAATACTTTGGAAATAATGATGGAATTCTATCAGAAAGGGTTAGAGTAGGTCCTGTGGGGAGTAGAGATAAGTGCCCATTTGCAATGCATTAACATGTGTATTCAAATAGATTTCTGATTCTCAGAGAAGAACTAACAAGAAAAGTTATATACACTTCTGCTCTCATGGCAAATACATTCAACTTTCGCATTGCTCATGTGGATTCTCAGGGAAATTGTCCCAGAAAAAGAGCAGGGTGTTAAAGCTAATAGCAACACAGCAAATACTAACATTTTGCTTCCCTTGGTGGAAGAGAGAAAGCCCCGCTTCTTGTCACAGAAATGGATGGCCTCCTTGATGAATTTCTACATTCTGATTTATATCTGTTTCATTGTGGGTGAGGGGGTGAGGTGGAATGAGAGGACCAATCTATAGGAGAGGGAACACGAGTGGCTTAGAGGAATTTGTGATTTCAACATTTGAGAAAAATGTGGGCACTGGGAGGAAATAATGATACTCATCAAAAGGCACCATAAAACAACATTATGGAAAGAATATGCTTGTCTGCAATTCTATTTTGAGAATGAATGATTAGCTGGTATTGCAAATCCACACATTCATTCCTTGTTTTCTGCCCTGGAAATCATGATTGTGTGTGGAGGCTGGAAGCCGGTGCCCTGGGCGTTGTATTGAGCGTATTGCGTTACGGTGGGGTTCCTGGGGCTTCTGGGGAAAACAGGCAGGCAATTCATCAGTCTACAAATATTAGCTGAGTTCTGTATAGTTAGGAACAAGCTCACATGCTCAAAGCAGAAGATTTCCCTCCCTGCCCAATGAAAAATAAAAAATAAAAACTACAGTGGATTAAACAGGATATATATTTGTTTCCTCGAAAAGACATCTAGAGATAGTAAGGCAAGGCTGGTATGGTATTCTATCACTGTGTTAGTGACAGTTCTCTAGAAAAACAGAACCAGTTGGAAATATTTTCTCTATATAATTGGTCTAAGGAATTGGCTTGAGCAACTATGGAGGCTGAGAAGTGCACGGTCCGCCATCACACCTGCAGAACCAGGAAAGCAGTGGTGCGATTCAGTCTCGGTCTGAAGGCCCAGGAATGGAGGGCCCCTGGGGTGAGGTGGGGGTCCTGACAGCATAAGTCCCAGTGAAGCCAGAGAACCAGGAGCACTGATCCCAGGGCAGGAGGAGATGGACGTCTCAGCTCAAACGGACAAAGTGAATTTACCACCGTAGATTGAGTGAGGTCCCACCACACCGGTGAAGGTGATCTTTACTCAGTGTGTGTTTCAAGTACCAGTCTCTTCCAGCCCCACCAGCTCTCTGGGCATCTCTTAGCCCAGTCAAGTTGACGTAAAGTCAACCATCACACCCACCTTAGGCACTGACACCCTTTATACCTCAGCACTGCTTTCTAACTTACTCCCAGGTGGCTGGCTGAGCTCTAGTCGTCACCTTTCCACCCTTGCTACCAGAAGCCCACATTCTCAAATTCGTGTGTCTTTAAAGACATTTTTATAAAGTGATGCACAGCATTTCCACTGGTATCGTATGGGTCAGGACGTAATCACGTGGATTGAAGTCTATATTTTAGTGGGCTCTGTGCCCAGCTGCTCTTCAAGACTTTTATAATGACAGATGGCTGGGACCATAGCCACTGGCAGTGAGCAACTGGGGACTGAGCTCTTGGCATGTTCCCTGTGCTACCGATGAGAATGTCCTGTTCGCCCGAAACCTTGAACCCCGCTGTCTAGACAGGTTGTGCAAATCATGTGGTGTGTGGTCACGTGTACTTCCTTTCAGAGGGTTTGGAATTACGCTGAGATTGCTCATGGAGGCTCTGTGTTCCTACAAGACAGACTCCGATAAACGCCCTGGACTAACCGGCTCACAACAGCCTTCCCCGGCAGGAAACGCTTCCTGTGTGTCGTTACAGTTCATTCCTGGGTGATTCATATGTCTT
The DNA here is from genome assembly GCF_964194185.1 of Rhinolophus hipposideros. Lineage (NCBI taxonomy): Eukaryota > Metazoa > Chordata > Mammalia > Chiroptera > Rhinolophidae > Rhinolophus > Rhinolophus hipposideros. Next base: position 6,007,108 of record NC_138068.1, on the reverse strand, counting down.
GTGCAGCTGCACTGGGGGAAGATGCTTAGAAGCTCACACCTGGTACCCTGCAGACTCTGCCCGATGTGCCTTCCCCCTAACTGATCATGCTTTACATCCTTGGGTTGTAATAAGCCATAACTATAAGTGAAAGTATGTTTCCATCTACGTGCCAGGTCATGTGCAAATGCCTCCTCTGTATTTTCTAGTCATTAATCTTCCCAACAGCCCTGCAAAGATCTGATTACTATCATCTCCATTTTACAGATGAGGTGCTGGGGGTTTTGATGGACTAATGACTTGGTCCAAGTTCTCACATCTTGTAGGCAGAAGAGCCAGATTGGAACAAGGGGGGCCTCTGGATACGCAAGTTTTTCATGACAGTGTAGACCCTGCAAGCTGGTGATTCAACAGTGGGAAGGAAAAAGTCTTGAGTACAAATAGGTGTGTATTGTTTTTTGAAATAGTGGAATACACAGTGGATTGTTGTAGTAGGTTGTGTCGTTTTCAAAAAGCCCCTTGTTCTTTCATTACTCTTCCTTGCTCTGTGGACTTTGGGCTTACACAGGTGAATGCTTTGTCCAGTGGAATGTGGGCACAAGTCACAGTGTGCAAACTTCCGGCACAGGCTTTGAGAGCCACCATAATTTCCACTCCTTGTGAGGTCCTGGCTTCTGTGATGGCAACATTGGTTTCCATTGCATTGAGTTTTCAGCTTGAGTTCTGGAATGAGAGGACATGTGAACAACCCAAACCTTCAACTCCTGCCTGGAGCAGGGTAATCACAGTGCACTCACCCCACCTATGAGGAAGAGATCTAGGTTTGTTGTAGCCACCAATGTTTGGTATTATTTGTTACATGGCATTATCACAGTAAGGCTGACTAATACACTGGTGCAGCAAATGAATAATTTTAAATGGAAACAATTTGAATAGGCCATCAGAGTTCCCCAAATAGTCAATCTTATGATAAATTATTTCATTTAATAAGCAATGTTTTCCTGCATTACTAAAAACTCATTATCTCTATCAAGAGAAAATAAAAATAATTATTGTCTTCTACTTACAAGGTAGTTTTCTAAGCTCTTTACATGTGTGAACTCAAGTTCATACGTATAAGGACGTTTTCCCATATTATAGGGTTGAAAATTAGGAGGCTAAGTAATGTTCCCACATTCACACAATGATTTCAAGTGGTAGAACATGGCTACAGACAGAGGAACACCTTATACCGTTGCCCACTATGTCATACTGCCAAATAAGTTCGGATAATTCAGCTTTACTTACACGTGGATTTTTATAGTTAGATGCATAAATGAATAAATTTACAGATTGCTTGTACCAGAGGGAAGGACCAGCATTTAGTTTGTTTTCTTTTTTTAATTAAATGTATTGGGGTGACATTGGTTAATAAAATTATATAGGTTTCAAGTGTACAATTCTGTAATCCATCATCTGTATACTGCATTACGTGTTTGATATTTTCAGAATCATTTCTGCTTCCATCACCATAGAGTTGACCCCCTTCCCCCTTTTCTGCCTCTCCCCTTCCTTCCTGTCCCTTTGGTAACCAATAAACGGTTGTCCACGTCTATGAGTTTTTGTCTTCTTCGTGCGTTGCTTTCAGTTTTATATCCCCCGTATGAGTGAAATCAAATGATTCTCTATTTTTTCTCTCTGACTTATGTCACTTAGCATGATCATCTCAAGACCCATCCATGTTGTCGCCAATGGCAGGATTTCATCTTTTCTTGTGACTGAGTAATATTCCATTCCAGTATGTATCTCATCTTCTTTATTCAATCATCTGTCGAAGGACACTGCAGCTGTTTCCATGTCTTGGCCACTGCGAATAATGCTGCAATGAGCATAGGGGTACCTATATCTTTACTGATAAATGTTTTCAGATATTTTGGGTAGATACCTAAAAGAGGGATTGTTGGGTCATATGGTAATTCTATTCTTAATTTTTTGAGGAACCTTCATACTGTTTTCCACAGCAGCCTCTACCAATTTACATTCCCACCAGCTGTGTATTCGTTTGTTTTCTTAATCACACATACACACATTTTAGTGCATGGTGAGGTTCATGAATATTTTGACCTCCCTAGAGATAATTAAATACATACATGAGTAATTTGAAGAGTCTTTTTCCCAGGGACTTCCCATATTGAAAGGATTGCTCAGGGCCACGCTTTGGGGACCACTTGCAATGCAAAATGTTTCCTTTAAATCCTCTCTTAGCATAGTGAGCAGACATTTATATTTTGGTTAAAATAATGAATGCAGTGCCAACTATATAATAGCTTTTGGCTCTTGTTTTTATTCCACTCACCTCAGGAGCCCGTAGAGCATATTTCCTCTAGAAAAGTAACCTATAAATAAATTAGGGTTTTGATATTTTCAGGATCTCTGTGGTTATTAATTCTGGGGAAAATGTTAAGCTATCTTACATATTTCTACGTAACAAAGAGATGGAGATGTGTACCTTTTTGGGCAATTGAGGATCCATGAATAATCAGTTTCAGTAGTTTGAAGCCTACCCGGTCCCACGTGCCTATCTCCCCACCCCTTATCGAGATGCGTCAGATGTGGTATAAACATGTTGTACTGTATCTTACTCCATATGTAATTGCATATGAATTTATAGAATAAGGGAACAGGTGGTGACGTAGACTACTATGTCATCACCTCTGACTGCTTAGCAAATTGTCATTTAGTAAAAATTTGGTAGGTTTACACAAAAAATTACAGAAAAACTGTACCAGTTGTTAGCATCTAATCATTTTACTCTGAATTTTTTTCCTCTAGTGACATAAAGGTACAATGACAAGAAAGGCATTTTATTAGTCTTTTCAATCCCGCCTCATTTGATGTGCCTAAGATTGATTTATTCACAGTGCTTCTTGTTCCTTTCAACTTCATTTTCTCTCTCTCTCTCTCCCTCTCTCTCTCCCTCCCTCCCTCTCCACACACACACACACATACACACACGCACGCACGCATACACACACACACACCCTGCATTAGACTTATAGTTCCATCACTTTTACAGGCACTTATTTTTCTTTGTCACTTTCGTTTTGGAGACTAAAATTTAATCACACGTTTACATCGGCTGAGGAAAGGGATTTGGTATTTTTAATGGCATCTGTTGTTCAAAGAGAAATAATTAGCGAAATAGATTATAGATAAACTGCCGCATTTATGACTCCTTGGACTCATCAGTGAAATATGTGTATGGTTCATAGACAGGACTAGAAGCTTCAGTTAAAAATAATGCATCACACCAGAAGTACCCACAAGATTCACTATGTTCTATATTAAGCTCTTTCTAAAGGATCGGTGACCATTTTGACAGAAGTGTGTTAAGTATAGCTGTCTGCTATCCTGTCATGGGCAAGTATAGTGATGTTCTCATCAAGTGTCATCCACGTCAGTGTACATGATTTGCAGAAGTGTTCTTCTTGATACAAACATACCTCAGGCCAGTTAAGAAAACAGATGTTGGCTTCAGACGTCCAGGATTCAAATGACATCTTTATCGAACAATTGATGTTTGTGATCTAGGACAGTTTCTTGGTCTGTGCCTTAGTATGCCAGGCATTAGCATCGGAGAAATTGTTCCTTCTTCTTAAGATAACTATGGCTATTAATGTAGGATACGCCAGTCATACAGAGGGTGCCCAAAAATGTATGCACATTTTAAGAAAGGAGAACTATATTACAATTGTAATACTCAATATATACTGACAACAAAAGATGACTACAAGTTACATTTGACTTCTGCAATTACAAGACGTGCTAAAAATGGTTACCATCAGCGTCCAGACACTTCTAATTACGGCAAACTACTGCTTGAGCAACATTGACCAAAGTGTCCACTTGTATACATTTATACCATTGGTATATTGAAGAATCTCTTACTGGCCAAATGCTATGTTTCAGGTTTTAGTCTCATAATATCTTATAATTCATGTGCATTTTCTAATGTATATTCTAGTATATGAAGATTTTTCTTAAAAAGAATTGGATAATCCCAAAATAGGCACTAAATCCACAGTTAAATTATATTTAACATTTTTTTCCTAAGTTGTTGAAATAGTGATCAGTCAGTTTCAACAATCTGATCAGTTATGCAAATTAGTAATTGGAAAGATAGGAAATTAATAAAACAATGCAGTTTTTGAAAATGACAAGTCTGAAAAAAAGTTGTTTTCCTGGAGAACCAATCAGAGAATGCCAGAAGAAGCCACCAGAGCTCTCTCCTAAAACTTACAAATTTGCTTAAAAGCAATGCCTACCCTTTTAAAAGAGTTGACACTTGACATTTTCTCAGGTTCCAAGTAATTTGGGTAATGAAGCTGTAGGGAAATTGAACTTGTCAGCATGTTAAATGCATTTGTCTCCCTGAATATAATAAAGTATGCTGGTAGGATAGATGATAATTGCAGGCATATTTTTCTAATTTATCAGTAAGGTATTTAAACCTTTTTTTTTTTTTACCTTTATTTACTTCCTCTATTTGTTACTGTCAAATTTAAAACTTTTTGACAATAAAATTAAACAAGCATCTTTATAATTAATCTTTTACTAGCATCTCAGGGTTTTATGGAGTGAGAGTATTTTGTAGCTATTTCAGTATCAAGTTTGAGGTTTTGCTCCCACGGATTTATTCAAAGTTTCCCAATATTTATGATTTCATATATTTTGTTTGATATCCTGTGACATGTTTTGTTAAATGATATATTTTGTGTATGTCAGCACTTTAATTCACATTTGGAGGTAAGCTACTTAAAGGTCAGATATATGAAGTCAGGTGAACGTTTGTAAACCAGGTCCGCAGAAAACTTCTGTCTTGCCTTACATTAATAGGAAATGTAAGTAACGTGGGCTCCATGGGAAGAATAGCAAGCATGCTCATTGTGTGCCCTGCATATTCCCAGTGTTTTCCATGAGTGAATTTGTTTAATCCTCATAGCAGTCCTAGGTGGTGAGCACTATTATTGTCACTATCCTCCTTTTAATAGATGAGCAAACTGAGGCCCAGAATGGTTAAGTAACTTGCCAAAGATCACACAGCCAGTGAGTCACAAAGTTGAAATTTAAACCCAGGATGCTAGCGCCAGAATAGGACCCTTTACCCCTAAGCTGTATTCATTTCTCATTTGCATATCTTCCATATACAGCACATGGGGACTTGAGCTGTATCTATAATGTATTATTCAAAAATAAAATAAATGAAGGCAAATATTATAAGCTACTAAAATGTTAGTCTGGAGAGTTTTCTATATATAAAATTTGTAAGTATAAAGGAATAATAAGGGAACGAGACCTGTGAATTCACAGCCCAAACTCAGCACTGTGATGCAGTGGATGTGGGTCAATTCACCTGCACTCTTTCCCAGTCCTAGTGTCTCCTCTCTCTCTTGAGTTATAAATTTATTACTGCCTTGCATTTAAAAAAAACGATTTCTACCGTATATATGCGTATATATGCGTATGCACGTATCCTTACATAACTTTTGTTTGTTTTTGAGCTTTACAAATTGTTTTGTTCAGTATGTAGTCATCTGTGACTTGCTTCTTTTTTTTCAGGACACTGTTTCTAAGATTCATCTATGTCGTCATGTATACCTGCATTTCTTCATTCTCATCAGTGCATGAAATTCCAAGGCGCAATTAGAGCACGATGTTATTTTTGTCTAGTGTCTTTTCAATAGATGGTAGAGTTGCGTATCCTTTTTCCCTTTATGGGAAACGGCTGTTGCAGATGTGCTTAGGCAGGAAAGTGTTAGAGGACAGGGAGTCTCAAAGTGGTGTCTCTGGACCAGCATCTGCGTTATATCACCTTAAATGTTGATAGAAACGCACATTGTCAAGCTCCAGGCCAGACCTACTGAATTAGGAACAGGGCCCAGAACTCTGGGTTTTTAGGTGACTCTGATGTTCTCTTAAGTAGAAGAACCATGCATGGCTCCAGGTAAATCCTAGGAGTTGGCTGGTTTATCCTTGACTCAGTTTACCTTTCTTGTTAAATCATTTGTCTTAGAATATCTCAGCTTTACATCACTTCCAATGGTTTCATTTTTTAAAATCTTCTTAGGTCCGAGCCTCTTAAAATATCCTTCTAAATAATTGATTTATTCCATCTTAATCTCTAAAGCCTAATCATAGACTGGAGGGTTTCTATCGCTAGGATTAATTTTACTCTCCTCTGTTGCTTTTACCCTCTTACAGCTCTTGGTTTAAATATTTCAGGTTTTATCTCATATTTATTTTAATTTCTAATTTTCAGTCTGCTCTAACCTTCTTAAGTACCTATCATTTCTGTATTTTTCATCTGATCCCCCCCCCCCATGTTCTTATTTTTTAATGAATTTCATTTTTACTCTTGGCAAGAATTGAGTCTAGAAATTTTTGAACAGAAGACTTCACATTACAAAATACCTGAGATTTTTTTTTTTACCCTATGTTGCCTTAGCACCTACTTCTTACCTCCTGGCAAAGGGCTCCTTCCCCAGCTAGGGCAATTCAGTCAAGAATTAGGTCAGGCAGCTGTTGCAAGGTGAGATTCTCTCTTGTTGCCTATTACCTGGTTGGCAACTTTGATTTTCTGAAACAATGTTCCTTGTTAATAATACACATAAATTTCCTTTGGATGGAATTCTCTGTTCAGTTCAGCTGACTTTACCCATAAAATGGTAGAGCTCCTACCACTCACAAAAGGTGAAGTAAAGCGGACCTGGCCCTGGGGAATTTGTGGCCCTCCATGTGTCAAATGTCCTGTGACATCAGAGAGTGTCCCACTGGTGAAACGGTACCTAGAGGAACCAACAGACAGAGCAGGTTTTGAATCAGTAGATATCAAAAGTCCTAGAATTTAGGATTGCAGAGTGCAAAATGAAATAAGAAGGGCTCAGGTTTTGCATGCACGAAGTCTGTTGGTCTTTGTTGGTACAAGGAAAGTAAAGAACTAGAGTAAACAGGGTAATGAAGCTTAAGGGGTGCGATTTAAAAAAAAAAAGAGTTGTTTTTAATACTAGAAGCAATACAGTACAGGGATCAAAGGCATGAACTCTGGAGCCAGAATCTTCCACTGTGTGATCCTGGGGAGGGTCTGCCAGCTGTGAATCCTGCCAGCTGACAGGCTTTGGGGCAGGTTACTTAACTTCTCTGTGCCTCAGTTTGTTCATGGACAATATGGGGATTACAACTTAATTGTCCTAAAGATAAAATGACTTCATATATGTGAACTGTTTAACATGGTACTCATAAGCACAGACTCAGCATGACAAATACGCTACCATTATTACGATGTCATTTACAGTTTTAATGGTACATCATTATATCTACTCACAATTTAGAAGCCATGACCTAGCCTTTGAAGAATCCTGATTTATAGCCAACACTTTAATTCATTTTAATGTTATATTTCAGATTTAATGGGGATAGTTGCTGATTTCTCTGGATAAAAGCTTTTTAATAATCCATTAAATATTAACGTAGCTTTTTATTTATTTGAGTATATCATGAAGAACTCCAGAAGCTATAGCTTAGAGTTTACTGATAAAGAGCACACACGTACATACACAAATATGCACATAGACACATATATACACATACATACACACAAACACACATACACATATACACAGTCATAAGTATACACACATACATACATACACATTTATGCACACATACATACACACATATACACATACAAACATAAAAACACAAACATACACAAACACACACAGTAGGTGGATTATGGTTCAATGTGCTGGCTTTGCAAATTTAAGTGCTAACACAGAAATAACACAAGAAGCCAGAGTCCAGACTTAATTTGTTTATGGATTTTCGGTTTATGGCTTTGAATTCCTTTAATGAAGGGTGCGCACTGAGCCGAGTTACACACATTTGTGTCAGGGAATAATTGGCTTCATGAATAAGGAGTTCAAAACAGTGAAGCCTTATGAATTGGTGTGCATCGTACACAAGCTGAAATCGTGGTTGCCTTCCTAGAGTTGAAAATTAAGGGATGAGCCATCGCTCTGTGACCTGGCCTTCCTGTGTGCAATAAAAACATGAGAATCAATTTTTAACATACATTTTTGGGGGAAATGTCCATCTTCCTTAACATTCTCAAGAAAGACTCAAGGGAGTCAGCAGACAGACTGAGGGACCAGTCCACTTGAGGAAAATATTTGGAGGGGCTTAAGAAAGGGGCAGAGTTGGGTTGGGACGTGAGTGCCCCAGTGGTGGCTGCAGTGTCCCGCGGAGCAGGGCATCCTGGGCATATCACCTGGACCCCCCGCGGCAGGTGGAGGCTGGCATTTCACTTTAAGCGATTACCAGCGCTCACCTTGACCGGTTTCCAGGGGCTCTGAGGGCTAAAAAAGGGGAGGAGAAAACGACGATCCGTTGACAGAGCTGCCTGGACTGTTTTGAATAGGAATCAGAAGTGAATTCCCCGCACAAAGAGTGCTGTCATCGATTAAGTCTGGCACTGGGGTGCGAAGGAGAAGCGGCACGCGTGCCATGTATCGGCCCTCTCAGGCCCGAGGCACACGTGGGGGAAAAATTCTCCTTTGTTCAGCTCGCATGTCATACTCGTGGACCTGGATTAATTTTCTCTGCTTCGTGTATTTCTTCATAGAATTGAAATGCCAGGCTTCTCAGTAGTTTTTGAAAGGACATACCCTAAAACAAAAAGCCCCGTGATCCCTGCTTCCTAGCTCTTTGTACCTTGTTTCCCTAGAAATAAGACTTAACCGGAAAATAAGCCCTCACATGATTTTTCAGGAGGACATCCCCTGAACATAAGACCTAATGCGTCTTTTGGACCAAAATTAATATAAGGCCTCGTCTTATTTTCGGGGAAACATGGTGTCTAAGTGAGCAAGACACGTGCCTGATTGATTTTTGGTTCCCTGTCGGCACAACGCCTGGCACATAGAAAATGCTCCATGCATTCTTGTCAATCATATATTCCTCAGCAACTTATTGAGCAGCTACTACGTAGCAGGCACTATGTTTGGAGTTAAACCTGAGCAAAACAGAGATGCGGTATGCCTTCATAGAGCTCCTGCTTTAGTGAGGGGCTGGCCATCAAATGAATTAATACACAAATCGTGGTAAGCCTTACTAGGTCATGGCATTGTGCCCTGGGAAAGAGAATAATGAGTGCCTGTTCTTGTGGGAGAGGCAGCATGAAACGGGAAAATATTTTCCAAGCTCAAGTGCTTTGGCAGCCTTTCTGTGAGGGTCTGGCCTGCATTTCATCAGCGCAGCTTAATAATGTTGTTTTGTTTTGTCAAGGGAGCATTACGTTCATTAAATCAGCGAGAAGATATTGGGTAGCTAAATTGCAATCGTTTGGTGTTTGATCAAGACTCAGGCTTTCTCAAGTAAGTTGGTTAGCACATAGGATTTTTGTTGTTCACATTGCCAGCAGCAAGAAAAATCCATTTTCCCCAACCTAAGGATATTTAAATACATCTTAATTGTCCTGATTACTCTGAGAGTTTTATTTTCAAAACTTGGCTCAAGTTAAAGAGCTGAGTGCTTCTTGAGAGTGGTAAGAAAAGTCAGTCCTGTTGAATAAGGTCAGCTAAGGTCAACGTTACTTTTTTATTAATTAGCCGTTTTCTTTCATTTTTGAAGTAAGAAATAATGCAGATCCATTATAAAACACTCTGACAATACAAAAGGTTATATTCTAAGAACAAGGACTATGCTTGCTTTCCCTTGAATCTCTGGTTCCCCAGGCACCATCATCAGAGTTGACAATGGGTAGGATTCCTTGTCCCCTTCCAGAATGAATGTAGACATGTGCAGACAAGCACGTGTGTAAACTATGTGTTAGAATGTATATAGACTAGATTTAGACAGATGTATGGCACATCTGTCATGTTTTACTCAAATGAAGGCTTTCTATACTCCTGTTTTCTCTTTGCTTTTTTCACTCAATTAGATTTCATCGTTCTTGGTGATTTCGATATTCATGTGAAGAAACCATCCACCACCCCCGGTCGCTCAATTCCATGGCCTCTGATGGTCTTCAGCCTCCTCTTTCCCGATCGTATTCTACTCTAGACTCCCTTGTTGCTGATAAACAGGACACTGCTTCATTCTCAGTTTCATGACTCCCACTCTCCAGTGACGACCTCTGCATCCTCATGTCACTTCACTTCCCTTTACCCTCTCATTCCAAGGACTCTTCAGCCCCGCCACGACCTGCAAACCCTGGAGCCCACCACCGTTAATGGTTGCTAAATGCTTCTGCTCTTTGCTTCCTTTCTTAGCCAGCTGCGGTCCCAAAGTCCGTTGTTAAAATCTCCCTTCAGCTCTGTCCTCGACTTTCTGGGCTTCATCATAACCATCAGAGAAAACCATGTCATAGGTTAACTCCAAATTTTACCTATTTCACACGTAACCGCAGTCCACTCACTGGTCTGACCTGAAATATAGCCTTACTGCCGTCACGTGGGCCATCTGTGTTGCTGACTCTCCTGCAACTTTTCCTTAGCCCATTTGCTCCCCATTCACCTTGGACCTTGTTCTTCTTAAACCTGCAACCCCTCCCTCCCGAACTTGGCTGATGATGTGGCTTTGTATTTTCTGGGTAAAATAGCAATCACGAGAGAGCATCCACACGCTGATGATAACCATCTACCAACCGACAGGCTGTTCCGCCCTGAGTTCTCCCTCCCACCCAGGCTCTGCAGGTGACCGGTCTGGCGGTCCTGCCCCCAACATTTGCGAGGCTGTAGAGGAAGTATCCCTGGTGGCCCAGACCCCTTCTGTCTGAGTTTCATTCTCTTCTCCCCATCAGAGAGCTGCCCCAGAAGTGTGGTCCATCCTCAGGGAAGCTGACTTGGCAGGATAGACCCCTCTCACCATCCCGCCCATCACCAGGGCCCTGTAAGCAGAGAACTCCAGGCTACTGGTTACATGCAATACATTGTGGAAGCAGGGGCACTGGTTCCTGGGGGGCATCTGTGGAGGGACAGGACCTGAGGAGGCCTGAAGGGAAACTGCTGCCAACCGTGAGGCTCACGCTGGTGCCACAAGGTGAGAGCAGGTGCCACAAGGTGAGAGCAGTGTGGCTGTGTGGTCTCCTGTCCGGAACACACTCCACTACAGGAGCAGCTGCTCTTACTCCAGTGACCTCTGTCCAGCAAGTGTTAGCGCTTTCTCCTACGTCAGTGAGTTTTTATCCCTTTCCTGGGCAGTTCTCCTCTGCATATACACATGCTGGAGTTGGGTACCTCTGATAAAACAAAAACTCTAAATCACTGACTTTGGGGAAGTTTTTTAGGCAGCAGTAGATAACTGGAAAACTGTCTAACACACAATCGGTTCTTAAAATTATCTGTCATATGAATGAAGGAATATATTTACCATTGGCGTGTCATTTTTCACTTTATGGAATTCTTTTGTATTGCCCCTCCGCCTTCTTTCTCTCTGGGGTAAGTGGCATAACTAGTAAATCTGACACTTGGGGTGGATCGCATTTTATCATCCCTTTCTCTGCATGACAAAAGCATTTTCAGTAACGACTGGGAAATGAAACAAATAATGACAGAAGAGAAATGCGGACAGTGACAATTTTTCTTTCATTATGTTTTCTATATAAGCATGGACATGAAAAATATGTAAATAAATATGTATAATAACAGATCAAATATCCATGAAAAAGGAAAACAGTAACAATAGTGATAGTGTTAATTATACATCAGTACGTTTTTAAAGGGGGAAGTCTTTGCTTACCTATTTGTCTTTTGCAGTAACAAATAATATTATGCCTTCTGTTTATGCAGCAAGTTTTGAAAAACTATAAGCATAAAAACTCCAAGTGGTCAAGTGAAAAGACAGACTTGAAGTAGTCCATGTTTGTGTTTTTTCTTTTTATAATCCCTGGGCTGTCGTGTTTATTTCACGTAGACTGTTTAAATGCAAGAAAACTAGGTAGTTCCGCAGGGGTTGAGGACACAGCTATGCCCTGAGGCCAGCTTGAAGGCTTCCAAGGCTTTAAGAATTTCTTCTTCAGAAAGATGCGCATGACAGAGTCCGCCGGTGTCCAGCGCCAACTTATTACTGAGAGTTCTCCAAATTAAGTGCTGTCTACGAAACAGTGTTTGTTAAAGGACGAATAAAGACCGTGTGCTAATCTGAACCTGTCTACACATGATTAAAACCCAGTGGCAGCGAGAGCCATTGATGAGAAGTAGCGTAAAGAAAATATGTCTTCGGGGAAAGATTACTGTTATCCCTAATATTGTTTAGAACTCTTGGCGTGGTGATCAGAAGCAGACCAACTTTCATTCATTTATTATCGTTTTAAAATTCTCTGTGAACGATGTGTGCTCTTATTACCTGTACCGGGGTAGACCCCTCTCACCATCCCGCCCATCATGCTCTACTCACTGGGGACACAGAGGACAGTGGCCTCTGATTTCAGTGGTTGTTCAGAGTTTGTCCATCACATCTGTACTCTGACCAAAGTGCAAAATAGTGGTGTGAAAACCACACCAACTCTCACATGCCTTTTATTTTTTTACTCCACGGTGTTTTTAAACTAGTGGCCATCATTTAACAATGCAGAGCTCATGTGAAAGTCTGTGTTGCTGGCTGCTCTTAAAATTCTGCTGCTGTGCTGTGGATGAACGTCACTAACATTATGTGAAGGAAAGACCCCAGTCACACAGATACGTATTACATGACTCCACTGAGCTAAAAGCTCCAGAATAGGCCCATCTGTAGATACAGAAAATAGACGAGTGGTTGTCCAAAGGTGGGGGAGGGAGGCGAGAAGAAATGAAAGTGACTCCTAATGAGAATGGGGTTTTTTTGGGGGAGTCATGAGGATGTTGCACATTTAGATTATGGTCGTAGTGGCATTGTTTCCTAAGTATACTAAAAACAATTAATTTGTATACTTCACACAGGTGAATTTTAAGTCAGTGAGTTGTCATAATAATGTTTAAAAAAAAAAGAGAGGAAAGGAAAAAAATAAAATAAAAGGAAGATCAAGGGATACAGATACTACATTTCCAGATGGCAAAAATACTGCGACTTTATTAGGGCTTTTTCTGTTCAAATTGATTATATGCTTTCCTGTTCCCCTAAGTGCACACCACCCAATGAATGAATGAACTCCCAACTCGGAGGCCGGGTTCCAGTTGCTGTTTGTCACTGTTTCTGCACTGTTGTTTTCTGCCCATCAAAGGCAGGAGGAAATTAAAACAATTTTGGTACCTAGGTCTCTAGCAAACACAGGAAATTGAACGCGACAACTACAGTTGGACCATATGTTCCGGGATTCATGGGAAGCCACCTATTTCTCTGTGGCATCCAGTCTACTCCACTGATTTTACACTTCCTGCCTTGCGCCTATAGATGGCATCTGTGTCGTGGCCTTCTCCAGAGGAATGGCAGGGAAGGGGCACGGTGCTGCTACACCAGAGGGTCCCAGTCCGACCCCACCTGGTGTGTGTGGCCAGCATGTGGCCCCGGGCAGTGGAGGCCAGACCAGCCAGTGTGCCATCCGACTTCTCCATGCTGCACTGAAACACGGTGCAGCTCATCTGTCCTGTGCCTGACTGGAGGGAAGGCGGGAAGGGAGCAGCAGAAGGACCTCAGGACTTGGCGGGACCCCGAGCTGCAGGGCTCTCCCCGGCTGCCCTTGTGGTCATGTGAGGTCATGTCAGGGATGTCCATTTAGTACAGCAGTATGCGCTCTCTTTCATCTATGAGATATATATATATATATATATATATATATATATATATATATATATATATATATATATATATATCAATGTTGGCACGGTACATACCACTTTGAAAATTGCTTTTATGACTTAAAAAATTCACTACTTATAGAAATAAGGAGGTGACAGGATGTACATACAAAAACAGTACAAATCACAGGCCTGGGCTTAGACACTTGAATTAAATCCATTAACTAGCCCGGTGGACGGGGTATGCCCTCAACACCTTGGCTATCTCAGCTGTGGCATGGAGATCATCATATTTCTTTTTATTAGTTTTTTTCTTTTCTTTTCGTTTTGTTTTTAATAACTAAGAACTTTGAAAAGGCTTCAACAAAAGGGGGAATCCTTTGCAGGATTCAGCATTTTTCTCATGGTGGCCACAGGTGGAATAATAGAAACGGGCAGTAATTCTAGGATTTGTGACATTGGCCTTGGCTCATGTCTGCTCCCCGCTGCTCTCTGGCCAAGGCCGCGCTCTTCACTTGCTGCCCTGTCTGTACAGAAAAGGGAGGGCTGCCTTGCCTTGGCCCCTGCGAATGTTAGGTCTTCTCTGTTCATCAAATCATGCTCTGGCCTGAGCATGCACTCTGGGTCCTAGATTCAAGTTCTCCGACAGCTGACTTGGATGAATCTAGCCAGGTCCAGGGGTGCTCTCGGGGCCAAGAGACCTTGACTGGGGAGCAGGACTGTAGACAGCAGTGTGGTGCCTGGCGACCTACTCCAGCAACATTGAGGATTGGTGGGAGACGGATGACAGTGGTTGCCAGGGTGAGGGCAGGCAGAACGATGAAGAGGCAGAGCACAGAGGACTAGGGGGCAGTGGGCGTGCTCTATGTGAGGTTATAATGATGGGCACATGTCATTATACGCTTATCCAAACCCATAGAATGTGCAACACCAAGAGTGAGCCCTAATGTCAGCTATGGACTTTGGGTGATTATGGTATCGGTTCGTCCTTTGTACAAAACGTACCATCTGGTAAGTGAGGTTAATAATAGCGGAGGCAGTGCTTGTGGGGGTGGTGTGTATATGGGACATCTCTGTGCCTCCCTCTCAATTTGGTTGTAAACCCGAAATTGCCTAAAAAAAAAGAAAGTCTTTAAAATATCTGTGAAATTATACCCAAATATTTTTAAAAAGTCAAGAAAAGAAGCTGCTTAAGACTTAAATGTGATTGCTATTTGACATTTATTTCATTTGAAAATGAATCCGGTCAACAAAATGAAATTGTTGTCCACCTAAATCTGTTGATTCAGACCTTCTAAGTCTTAACATGCTCCTGAAATCTTTTTCAAATCTATGTCATATAATGGTTTCTACCTTTTCTCATTCCCTAAAACTCCTAATAAATGCTTGCCTTGTACAATATTCACCATAGAAAAGTGAAAATTCACTTCTCATTTTTTCCCCAAATACACATTTTTCAGTCTTCGTATTACATGACTTACAATAAGAAACTTTGAAATAATTTTAATGTCCAAAATATAAAAGCTTAGTTGAAATAATTATGGTATATCTAGTTAATGAACTACTCTATTTTTAAAAGTGCATTGCTAAACAGTGAACACAAGAGTGTGAGCATAATTTTATGAATTGAATTTTATATTACACACACATAAACACCTACAGAGGGTGCCAAAAAATGTATACACATTTTAAGAAAGGAAAAAACTGTATTAAAATCGTAATACTCAATATATACTGATAACAAAAGATGGATACAAGTCATGTGTATACATTTTCTTTGGCATCCTCGGTATGTGATATATATATATATATATATATATTTTATTTATATGTTATAGATAAGTATACACTAAAATATTAACAGTGATAAAATGATAGTGCAGATGAGTATTTCCTTTCTCTATAATGGTTTTCTGCATTTTCTCAATTTTCTGCCATGAACATATATTATGTGTATAATCAGAAAAAAAATGAAAATCAGGTGGTTAAAACCCAACAAAAAGAAGCCTGCAGCCCTTTTTGCAATGGTGGTCTTGGAATTTTCTTCTTAAAATGCAAGGAATAAAGACTTTGTGATATCTTATCCCTTAAAACAAAACAAAACGAAAGGCTGGAACAATGTGAAAAAATATATGTCATGACATGTGCCGGCAGTATCATAAGTTTCGTTACTTTGTACATGGATCTCAGAACAGACTCCAGGTCACTTGTCATTCTGAACCCACCATCGTTTTTCTCAAAGGAATTTCCACTTTTGCAATGTTAGCTTTCTCATGATGTCGGATCACCAAAAGTAGTAATTGGACACAAGGTCCATTCCCTTTGCTTTGTATTCTCTCCTTACCTGGAAGAAAAACTAATTAAATATGTTTACCTTTATCTAATTTTTTTTTCATAGGCGTTGTAGAACATGGTCACAGAGACAGTTTTCTGGGATGTCAACTTCTCTACGTAAGGACTTTGTCCAACTCTCCCCCTCTCTGCCTCCAAATGATCAGAGATTTATCTATAGTTTTAAAAAGTCAAGAATGTGTCGGCATCGTTTTTTCCCTTTATCTTTTATATTTAGTGGTTGAATTATTGGAATGCTATTAACAGAATATGACGGTGGGTGACACGGTAAGATATAGAATTAGAGAAGGGAAAGCACACCTTTTTCCTCATTCATTTTTCATTTAAAGTTATGTGTGACTTCTTCAGTCACTCTCATAATACTCAGAAAAACACATACAGACACGCCCCTTGCCCCCCATCCCCCACTCCCTGATAGAAACGTGTTCAGTGTTCAAAGCTCTGACAAAAAGGTGGACTGCATGCAAGCCAGAATTTGGTCCGTTCTTCTTTGGAACAGTGAGTGACATACAGGGCATGGCCCATAAACATCTGCTAAATGAGAGGCTGGTTTTTAAGGTGAAAGGAGACATAGCTGGTCAATTAAGAAGCTTCTGATTCCCCATGTTGAAAAATTTTACATTGTTTTTGTCTTGATTTTTATTACCGAGTATGCTGGCTGTATTGTTCACAGAATGTAGGGTAGTATCAATATACTTGCTTTTTATTTAGAACTAATTTCAAACATACAGAAAGGCTTTGTTCAAAGAACGTTTTCCCTCTTAATCATTCGAAAGTAAGGTGCAGACTTGATGCTCCATCACCCCCTAATATTTTGCGTGTTCTCCTACAAATGAGGACATTATTCTACACAACCACCATATAGCCATCAAATCCAGGTCATTAATATTGACATATTACTACCATCTAATCATGCACCCCATTCAAATTTCTTCAGTTGTTCTAATATGTCATTGATACCAAAAGAATCCAATCCAGGATCACATATTACGTGGAGTTGTCAAGTCTCCTTAGTCTCCCTTAAGCTGGAATATTTCCTCAGTCTTCCGTTGACTTTTATGACATTGATTTGACAGTTTGGGACTTTACAGATGAGTTGTTTTTCAGAACGTCTTTCAATTTGGGTTTGTCTGATATTTCCTCTTAATCTGAGGTGCATGTTAGGCAAGAATGTCACCATATGATAACACAGATATGGTAAGCGTGTACTTCTCCTTATACCAGTCAAGTGGTGCGTGGTTGCAATTTATCCCATTAATTTGATGTTCACTTTGATCACTTCTAGGTTTTTCCAATGGAAAGCTACTCTTTTCCCTTTGTTATTAATGTGTATTTTGTCGAGAGATACTTTGAGGCTACATACATATCATATTCCTCCTCAGTCTTTTACTAATTATTTCTATATCCGTTGATATTCTTTGGCTAAAGTATTACTGCGATGGTTGCCAAATGTTGATCATCTAATTCCATTATTCTTTCTACAGTTATTAGTAGACATTGTTGTAAGAAGATGTTTATTTTCCATTTGTTTAGATGTGTGCAGTCTCATGGATGCATGTTTTGTTCAGTGGGTGTAATTATTGTTATAGTTCATTTTGGTGATTACGTTGTACCAGATTTGGGGTTGATCAGTGAGGACACTTTCAGGCTGACTTTGTTTTATTTGTTCCTGTCTCTGTCCTTCACCGAGCACTTTCTGGCTTTCTGGCACAAGATGATTGAGGTTCATCTAGCTCTGCTCCCGCCCCAGCCCTTGAATCACTCTTCACTTCAAGAAACACAGTGTTTAGGATTTCTTCGCATAAGTACCCAGAAGTGGAATTGCTGGGTCATAACGTAGCTCTGTTTTTAATTTTTTGAGGAATCTCCGAACTGTTTTCCATAGTGGCTTCACCAATTTGCACTCCCATCAACAAAGCATGACTTATGGGGTGGGGGTGAGGGGGTATCATTCCATAAATTATATCAATGCCTAACCACTATGCTGTACACCTGAAACTAATACAAAATAATGTTGAGTGTCAAGTATAATTGACAAATAAAAAAATAATTAAGAACGTTAGCTTCCTTTTAGCAGATGATGACATTAGAGACTAAGGTCTGGGCACTAGATGTGCTCATTGCTTTTGGGTTGTTGGTACTTCCTGCTCATTTCAGAGGACAGAGCTGGGCACATGCGAGATGTGATCAAACAAAATGGTGAATGATTGAATTAAAGAATAAATTATTGCAGTAAAAGACACATTACTATTGATCCCCCCTCAAAATATGCCCCCTCGCTTCGAACACACTTATCCCATCGTTTTTGCCACTTTCTGAAGCAGCTCTGGAAGTCCTCTTTCGTGAGTGTCTTTACCTCATCCTCCGTCTTGACAACAGTCTCTGTCACACATCACTTCTGGTACAGCAATTTCTGTCACATAAAAGCATTGTGATGTGTCCTCATCCACCTTATTCACTGGATCTGGCACCATGTGACTTCTGGCTCTTCCCCAAAGTCAAAATGATTCAGGACATTGAGGCAGCCACGACAGCACAACTAAAGACACTCACGAAAGAGGACTTCCAGAACTGCTTCAGAAAGTGACAAGAACGATGGGATGAGTGTGTTTGAAGAGAGGGGGCGTAGTTTGAAGGGGGTTAATGGCAATGTGTCTTTTAGTATAATAAATTTTATTTAAACATTTATTGTATTTTGTGATCACACCTCGTATAATGTTTTGTTCAACGTCATTTCATATAATGTTGATAAGATGCCCAAGGAACTTAAATCTTGTTATATCATTAGCCTGTGGTAAAATTGGTTTCCTTATACATTGTTTTGCATAAATTCACAGAACCTATTGACGTCCATATACTTTTCTCCTCTTTCACGTGTGACCCCTTTCTTCCACAGTGAAAAACCTGGCAGCTGTTATCCTTAATATAGTTCATCATTGGATTCATACCCCCTGAAAGTCACTAATCATCCGTCACTGACCTTCTGTTTGGACGTCCATCTTTACCTCACTTGGTCTCTGAGGCCTTGTGCCAGGACACCACTGTCACCCTCACCCTTGGTCATCTTCTTTACAAGCTCTTGCTCATCAAATATTTGTGAACCACATTCTGTGTGGTGCTCACTCTTCCAAAGACAGGAGATAGTGGAGTGAACAAAATGAACCTGATTTCTGCTCACATGGAGCCTACTTTCTGTTGGAAAGCACCAATCTATTTTTGAATTTTTAACTTTTTTCTAGTGGGCAGAAACTTCACCAGATAGTCACATAAACCATAGTGGAGTTTAAGACTAACATGCACAGAAACATGATAAACAGATTCAACATGAGCAGGGATTTTCCAAGAATAACGCGTTTTTGGAAAAGATTTTTTAAAAATAGAGGGTAATTGGAATAATCATCATCTATCAGTGGATTCATCACCACCTAGGCTATTTGCCAGATGTACCGAAATACTAACCTGTTTTAATAATTCTCCTTTCTTCCAATGAAATCTTCATTGTCACACTTCATTTAGACGAAAATCCTGTAAGTTAAATCTTGCCTGGCAGCCTGAACTGTAAAGGACAGAAGTTCTGTTTGTTGTGGGGGAGGTAAGGGCTGGGAGGCTTGCCTGCCCTCTTCCCTTTCCAGTGCATCCCAGCAGGCAGCTCTGCAGAGCACAGTTTGGAGCCCTCGGTCCACATACATGTCATGTTTTCCCTCAGTGAGCTGGCTGAAAGACTGTATGCTTATGTGTCCAATGCACAGACGCTGAACAGCTTTTCTCTGCTTTCTGCTATACTACTGTGTTTCCCCCAAAATAAGACCAGCCGGACCATCAGCTCTAATGCATCTTTTGGAGCAAACATTTATATAAGACCCAGTATTATATTATATTATATTATATTATATTATATTATATTATATTATATTATATTATATTATATTATATTATATTATATTAATTATATTATACCCGGTCTTATAATGTATATAACTTTATATATTATATAATCTTATATAAGACCCGGTTTTATAGTAAAATAAGACCACGTCTTATATTAATTTTTGCTCCAAAAGATGCATTAGAGCTGATGGTCCAGCTGGGTCTTATTTTGGGGAAACATGGTACATACCGGAGAAAAAGCAAAACTGGAAGTGTCCATGGTCATCTCACTGAGCTTGCGGACCACTGGGGAACAAAGATAGCAGGTCGGTCAGCAAACACCGAGGAAGCAGGCTCTAGTAACCACACATGACAGTACTTCCAGACCCTCGTAAGAAATCTTAAGGAGATACGTGAGCTTGCTAGAGAGCCATGTGGCAAAGGATGGGCATTTTATAATAGCACGGACTGCTAAGGCCTCCGTAAAGTAGTGACAGTGAAACCAACCTTAATTAATGTGGGTGCAGGAAGCAGACCGTGGGCGGTAGTGGCAGGGGCATTTCAGGCAGAGGTAAAGGAACGCATCGAGGCCCAAGATAGGAGGCAGAAAGTGCTCTTTGAAGACCCTAAAGAGCCCACTATGAATGGGAAATAGGTATCAGGGATGAGGAAAGCTGCAGAGGTAGGAAGAGGCCACTCATGCTGGGTTTTGGTTAGGAGTTTGAATTTTATTTTTAAAGACATGGAAAGTCACGAACAGAGTTGATGAAGCAAAGTGTTTTCCTGGATATTTGTCATGTGTTGGTTGCCCTGCATCTCATCTACCGTTCTGTGGTTGGGGGGATTCTTTATGGTGCGGATCTCAGTATCATGGCCCACCACCTGGCAGCTTCTCCAGCAGAGTCCTCGCTCTCTCCATCCACTGGCATCTAGAGGTGGCACTGGGCCACCCCTGCTCCTTCCCAGGAGTTACTTCCAAGAGCACAGTCCTAATCAAATGGCCTTGGCAAGGGCTCGTGCGGCTTGTCTTCTCTTGAGTTCCCTTTGGGTCTCCACCCGGGCACCCCAGCCTTTCTGTCCATCTGGTGAGCTCTGCAGCACCCCTCTAATCCACCTTTCCCTCTAATCGAAGACAGTATCTTGCTCGCAACTGGGATCTCTGACAGATGCGTACCTGAAGACGATTTCTCTGGTTGTTGGGGGGAGGGAAGGCCAAGAGAAGGCAGAGGCCTTGGCGGTGACCTTGATTTGGGTGAAATTCAGCGCAGAGATGAATATTCAGGAGGAGGTAAAAGCACTTCTCTGAATGGAGAAGGAA
Source organism: Rhinolophus hipposideros (assembly GCF_964194185.1). Lineage (NCBI taxonomy): Eukaryota > Metazoa > Chordata > Mammalia > Chiroptera > Rhinolophidae > Rhinolophus > Rhinolophus hipposideros. Next base: position 5,985,844 of record NC_138068.1, on the reverse strand, counting down.
ATGCCAGATTACCAAGGGCACGTACTTTCATTCTGAAGGCAGCCTTTGCCCGAAAGCCAAAGTATATTCAGTGAAACTTTTCATAAAAATAAGGCCACTGTTTCATAAGCTTCTTTACTTGCTTTCCCATGTACAACAGATACTGAGAAGCGGATAAGCAGGAGGAGTGAGGAAGGGAGAGGGGGCCCCGTGAGACATGACGAGTTCTTCCTGCCTTTGCATTCCTCTGAAAGCAATTCTGTGATTCAGCTTGGTACCAACACGTCTGTTCAGACCGATCCCCTCACAGCAGTTGTGAATGCTCTGCCAGGGGGGCTCTGCCAGGGGGGCTCTGCCAGGGGGGCTCTGTTTGGCTTGTGCAACGTTAAGACCTCAATCAGTTGTCAACATCAACACATCGAATGACTGTATTTTGTTATGAAAATCCTTAGTTTTTCGGTAAAAAAATATTGAGCGGCACCCTTTAAAAAACGAAATGAACACGTTCCATTTTTACAACCGTCCACACCAGTCCTTCTCACCTCTTTTATCCGGCATCTATTTAAGTCTATGTTTGTAAAACTCATATAATGCGATGATAACAATATTAGAGACATTTCCATTAATTGTACTAAAATGTTAATATGGTAGGAATTAAGCAAGCTTCAATGTCTAATTCCTTAACAATATAGAGGTAATAAAGTATTGCTCAATGGCTGTATTTCCCGAATAATTATTTATGAGAAGGTATTTTTTACAGTCCAAAGGCAAGGGAATGAACATGCCATTACAGAAGGCAGATTTAGGGGCAGGTAAACATCATTATTTTTGCAATTTGGGAAGAAAATTACTTTTTCTGCAAATAATCCAAGAGTTCTTCTGCTTTTCCTTCTCTCAGCAACATTTATATTTTTGGTATATGTTGCCTTCCTTTCATTTTTAATATCTTTTTGTACTTTTCTGTATCACTAGAGGTGTGCAAAATCATATGAATTTTAAAGATATAAGACAGCTCTTTATCACACCAAGCATCATGGAAAAGATGACATTGCTGGTAGATTTTTGTAGGTAACTACAGAGGTTTAAGGTGAAACATAAATTAGAAACCATTTTGATCAACTCCTGGGAACTGGGGAAACTGAAACATTAATTTTTGAATGGATTTTACTAAGAACAGAAATTTCTTTAAAGTCAGAGTCCAATGTGGCGCTGTTGTGGGTGGAAGCCAGATGAAAGGGGACCAGCCACTAGTTCCCACTTTTAGGTTGAAATCTCTTATTTCTACCCCCACCGAAAAGGGCCCTCCTGGCCCAGTTCTTCCCTACCTCCCTGATTGCCATCTTTCCCTGACATGGCTCACTAAATACAACTTACACGTTTTTCTTCCTGTTTCTAGAACATACTAATGTGTGGGGCTGGGATCTGGGTGACAAGTGAAGGACCACCTTAAATTTTCGGTCCTTATCCTCACCCCTCACTTCACTCCTACCTCCTGCCTTAAATTTTGTGCCCTAGTAAGTTACTTGCCTCCAGCACAAAATTTAAGGGTGTGTGTGTGTGCAAAAACTCCATAATCAAGAGAAATAATATTGTAATGTAATATTTAAAAAAAAATAAACGTTGAGACTTAAGAAAAAATGTGGACCATTCTACACATTTCTATGTATTTTTCAATACTTAATTTTTTCCCCAAAATCTTAAAGTCGTTGAAAATATATGGACTATTCGAAAGGTAGATACATTAAAGCACATAACATTGATATAATTTTAGACTTATTGCTTATAGTGACAACAGGATTTAGTGTAATTTGACTTTCCTGGCCTTAATGGAAGCAAAATCACTGATTCTATTATCAAAATTTGCTTCTTTCTTCATTTCATTTTCAACAGAGAGAACTGCCGTACCTAACAATTTCTCTTTTCCAAGTAACTGTCTTAAATAGTTTTTAGTGCATTGAATTAAACATTGTCATGGCCTCTGATGGGAGGCAAGAAAGAGCATAACTTTGTATCCCTGAGTTCTGAACAAACTGAGAACAGCCTGATAAAACAAGGCAGCGTTAGATGAAGGTTGGAGTGTCATTTTGATGCCTGAAGAGACCAGGTTGGAGGACTTGACCTGAGGCCAGTAGCCAAGAAGGCTTATGGATTCTGGATTGCAAAGTCAGTCAGGTAGACTAAACCCAGCTGGGCAAGGATGACACTCTCCTAGGGCAGCATTTCCCCTCTCCCACCCCCAGCAGGGCAGAAGGCTGCTCTCGTAGGGTAGGCAGCTTGCTCCCAAGCGAAAGGGTGAAAACGAGTTGCACACATACAATTATTCTACCTAAATTTACCGCTCAGATGGCCTGGCTCTTACAAGTCCTCTGAGGCAAAGAGAACTGAGGATGGAGAGATGCTAGAAATGATACCAATTAGCTAACATCAGGCATGGAGGATTCCCCACTAACGCAGACAAAGCATGTTCTACCCCAGCATGTTTGCATTGGCCTGAACCCCTCTGCCTGAACCCTTCTTTCTCTGTGTCTTCACCCAGCTGGATGTTTCTTCACATTACAGTCCAAGCTCAGTTGTAGTTTCTCAAGAAGGCCTTCCCCTGACCACTCTACCTAATACTGTCTACTTGTTCCCAGGCACACTTTGTTTGTTTTAATTCATGCAACGTGGACCTAAAATTATGTTATCAATAGAAGGTGAGTTCCATGATGGCCGTGACCTTGCCTGTCTGCTCCGTACTACCTCAGACTGAGCCGGGCACACAAGCAGGTGTCTTAGGTTGGGTTTTCCACATGCACAGCCTGTGACCAGTTTTCCTCGGCAAGTGCTTGATTGAGGGAGTAGTCTGGAGACAAGTGAGAGCAACAGGCCAGGACAGGGGATGAAGCTCGTAAGCAAGGGGTGGCCTCAGTTCTAGAGGGATCAGCCATACCAATTTGTCTGTGACTGAGGGGTTTCCCATCACTTTTAGGGCTAAAACCAGGAGAGTCCCAGGGAAACCAGACTGCTGGTCACCTAGCCCCAACCTCATCCCATGGGGGGCTCTGGAGCATGAGTTGCCTCAAATAGTTGTCCTGTTTTAAAGCTAGGGGACTGGCTTGTCACCCTACTTCCCTGCTCTGAGTCAGTCATGGGTGTGAGACTAGCTCCTACCAGATAAGGGCAATTCTTAGAGAAGGGTATGGCATAAGCTATTAGCAGCAAGCACTCCCAGCACGTGGGGATTAGTGCATTTCATGGAAAAGAAAATTTAGGGGAGGCACCAAGCAAGTATTGCATGCATCACTGCAGCGTGCAGTAAATATTTGTTCGATGAATGAATGAGATACATGCAATTTACAGTCTCTTCCCGTGTTAATCCAAGTGACCCAGCCTTTGTCTGTTTCGCATTTTGAACTTCTGTGTAACTGAGATGATATAAGCTACTTGTGCTTTTTTATAATCCATCTTGGTAATACCTTACTTTTTATAACTAGAACACGCTGTGCCTCCAATTCTTCTCCAGTTTGTGTGTATTCAGAGTTTACGACCTGCGGACTCTGATTCCCTCAGTCTGTTAATACGCGCTAGGGGTAAGTTAGGGACTTGGAGGGACTACAGTCACTTCTTAATGAATTCAGAATGCCTTGTAGAAAATGTTGATTATATTCCAATGTGACAGTGGTATCCTGGTGGAGTAATAGAGGCTTTCTTTCTACAACTCCAAAACAACAGTGGGAAAGTTCTAAAGAGGCAGGTAATCCATTGATCTTCTCAGTTTCATTCCAAGTGACTTGTTTTGGGCTCCTTCCACCTGCTACTTACATTCAAATTTCACTTAAATAGCCAACTAATTTTAAATACAGAGTGCATCGATCTGCATATATGTGATATGTGTGTGTGTGTGTGTGTGTATAAGTGTGTGTTTGTATAAACCTCCCTCTTTTCTTTAAACAATGGCAGTTTAGAAGCAACAACGGGATTACAAAAGGAATAGGAGAAGAAGGATGAAATGCCAACACCCTCCATCATCAACACAAAAGAAATGAAACCAGTAATGAGTTTAATACAAAAATGCACTTTATGAAATCACATGCACTCGCTAAATAGGGTGAGTCCCACATTTTTCTACCAGCATCTAATATCAAAAGGGAAATTACAAAGTTTACAGTGCTAAGGTCAAGACAACTAATTTATGAAAGAAACTAGCACTCGTGATTTGAAGAAAAGCACATGTCTCACTGGTCCTCCTATGACCTATATGCCATGCACAGTGTTTATATGTATCGCTCTATTGCAATATGTGTGTTCCCAAAAAACCTCACAGACTTTCTTGGTAAACATAATGGGGCTTATGGGGGTAATAATATTAAGCAAACCACTCAAACCCTGCAAGTATGTAATAAAATAATAATAAAAACAACACTAATCCTACAAAAGCAAATATGAGCACACATAAAGACGTTACCTTTTAATAAAGAAATACTACAGTAAGTATCGGGCTTTATGTCTTTGATAAAAAGTGAAGAAAACTCATCAGAAGACAGTAAGAAGGGGCTGAAGCGGCAAAATTAAACCAATAGGTAGATAAATGGGTAAAGAGTGGGAGGAGTCATGCAAAAATCATTTCCAAGGCAGAGTCCAATGTCTGCCAAGTGTAGAGAAGAACTTGGGATGAATGGGCGTTGTCTCATTTTCCCCTCTGCAACTTGCCCTGTGCAGCTGTGTTAGGAGACATTGCACCCATACTGTGTACATTATGTTGACTTCATCTTTTTATTTCCTGTTCCCAGATGGGCTGACTCACATGACAGAGGTAGGTATCGCAGAAAAACAGACTGGACCATTTAACATGACATATGTATGCGTGCTTTCGGTCATCACCAAATCAATGACCTTTCCAAAAAATTTTAGACTTCGAAATAAAAAAAAAAATGTGTTTGTTTTTACACATACAACTCATAGTTTATGTATTTTTTTAAAATTATTTTTTTAGTTACAGTCGACATTCAATACTTTTTTATATTAGTTTCAGGTGTACTGAATAGTGGTTAGACATTTATATAATTTATGCAGTAGTCCCCTGATTATATACTCAGATGCAGAGAACAAACCAGTGGTTGCCAGAGGGGAGGGGGATTGGGGAGCTGGGTAAGAAAGGTGAAGGGATTAAGAAGTACAAATTGGTAGTTACAAAATAGTCCCAGAGAAGTTAAATACAGCACAGGGAATATAGTTAATAATATTGTAATAGCTATGTATATAGTGCCAGGTGGGTACTAGACTAATGGGGAGACCACTGCATAAATATTATAAACGTCTAACCACTATGCTGTCCACCTGAAACTAATATAAAATAATACTGAATGTCGACTATAACTGAAAAAAATAATTAAAAAAATATTTGTTCATTTATGAGGTTGTCTACATAATATCTGTCCTCCCTATTTGACTGTAGACTTATAATTTAAATTACCTTGTTTTCGTTTTGTTGTGTGGTATTCAGATTGCCATTTGCAAATTTACATAATTCTAATAAATGACAAGTTCACTGATGTTTGGCAATTAGCAAAGCAAGGATACTTTTCATAATGGAAGCCCTGTGTTTTCTGGTTTAAAAATATTCATTGCTATGATTTGGCTGTTTCCATCTGAATAGGAATTGGTGAACTAGGTCAGGAGTGGATTACTGTTTTTTTTTTTTTTTTAAAACAGCATTATTTATAATGGGATTTTCTGAGTATTTCGCATTGCCATGCTTACATTGCAATATTGTTAAGGTAAATAACAGGAAAGAACACAATTTCAACTTGTGTGGGTTTATCATGAGGTCTTGGATAACAGAATGCAGTAGGTTTTGGCAAATTTTCTCCCCAACAAGTAAAGAGAGATCCTTAGGAAAAAATCAAAGTGACTATATCATATGGGCTATTTTGTTAATAGCACTTGAAGAAAAATGAAAATGGGCAGCTACTCTCAATGTAAATGGTATATTCAATTTGGAAATAAGTGGCCAAAGGATTGAAGAACTATTGAAATATACGCTTGCCTTACATTTGGTCAGTCAATACAATATTATGAGTAAGTGTTAGGATTCACGAGGGGCACTGATTTCTTTGTGGCTATATGAGAGTTTCTACGATGCTATTTTTGTGTCCATTTCCTTTAGAGGGAGAAAATGCCCAGAAGCCACAGAAGTATAAATAAAGAGATGTCAGAAAAATGAAAAAGCGTATACGATGATCAAGCAGCGACGAATAACTGGAATGTTGACATTTTTCTCTTGGAACCAAGTTAGGTCTGTGATGTCGTGCTGCCCATTTAACTCTGTAACTCTGTGTGAGTTTAGAGTTCTGTAAGATTTTTGTTTTTTCTTTTTCACTAGAGCAAATTTCTCCTGAGAATTTATTTCAGAGGTTGCAAAGAAACAGGAATTGGATAACCCCTGGCTGCCCTTATCAGCGTGGGCAGAAGAGTCATTCCGGAAGTTTTAAATCCTCTGCGGGTTGGGCAGTTGGGAGTTTGGAAGTTGGGGTTCGGGGTTGAGTAAACTCCACTCACTCTATTGTTTTGACAATATGTCAATCAGAAAAATGATCCCGAGGTGTGACTTTCTCCTGGACCTTGATGGGTAGAGAAAAAATTATGGCTGAAATCCTAGGTTCTGAAATATGACTGCTTGGGTTGTAATCCTGGCTTCCTCTCATCTCAGGTTTGCCATTTTAGGAATGTTACTAAATCTATACAAGCCTCAGCTCTTCCTGCAGAATAGGGATGATTCTCATGTGAACATGAAGAAATTGTTGGAAGGATCGGATGAGACGAGGCACGGCACAGCCCTAATGGGGTACCCGGCCCACAGCAGGCACCTTGTACATGTCAGCTTTCGTTATTGTCACTGTCATTCTCACACCATCTGGAGGTCCAGGCGGTGGCCAGATAGGTGTATCTTTCAGGGCAGTGGCAGCTATATTTTGGAATGGGGGTACTGAGGATAGCAAACTATCATCGTTTATCTAAAACTGAGAATTTCTTCACCATGTTTTTCTGTGTATCTGACTCGGGTTGCCTTACCCTACAATCCGGCTGTGGGGGAGACCAACTTTCAGATGAGTTCCTATTGTTGAAAACCATATTGATGGCAAAATACACATGAAGGAGTCATCACAATAATAGGTCGACCGAAACAGATTCACAGGATGTGAAAGAGCGGCTCAGGGTTTGCTCAGATGACGCCATTGTTGTGAATGGCACAGTAAGAACCAAGGTCTGTTTGCGATGGTTCCAAATGATTGGTTCAGGGAAGACAATCAAAGGCTACCCTTTTTTTTTTAAATTAAAACTTTGTTTCCTGGTAGTATTGGTATCATCTAGATGGAGTTCAGATCTTCATGGTTACTTGGTGTAAGAAATTTAGACTGTCACAAAAACAGCCCATGTCACGAAAAAGAAAGTGGAGATTGGGAGCTCTATAAGTGGCAGTCATTTCATTTTGATTAATTAAAAGAAATCCTAGCTTGGTGCCATGTATTTTAATATTTCAGAAAGAATGCATTTAAAAAAAATAGGCTGGATTGATCATTATTTACTTTTAGATGAATAGATATTTGGGGCGATTCATTATTTAAAAACAAGCGCATACTGGAAATTACATGGACAAGTATGTATATTTTTTCCAAAGTAGAGCATTCACTAAAAATTATCTTTAAATTCTTCTTTGCACATTGCTCTCAGCTCCCATAATCTGTTTTATTGTTATTTTCAATAACTTCAGTGGTGGCCAATTGTATCCTTTTAGGCAGAAATTCACTCTTGTGGAGCTCCCCAATCCTTTCTGCCATGCTTTATTTAATTCACCTAACATACTCCAGTGAGGTCGAACTCAGACAGACTTCCACTTCTTCATGGGTGGCAGGCAGGGTCCTGGGTTTTAGGGATTGGCGCCCCGCTGTCCTTTCCTAGTGGAAGAGTGGACTCATCAGGCCACAGCTAGACGCCCACTTCCTGCCCCATACCCCCCTCCGGTCCCCTCGCGTGCGTGAGCCACAGGTCTGGCCACTGACCTGTGAGAAGTCTGGTGGCTGTTTCTTGGAAATCCTTTGTTTTCCTAAAAGGAAATCGCTGAGGCTGGTGAAGCCCTTTTTTCTTTTTCTTGCTCTGAATGCCGATGTGATAGGATGAAAGCCGGCATGCTGTGAGCATGGAGGCTGAGAAAGAGAGGAGAAAGCCTGCATCCCTGATGACATTAGTTAGCAGTTGCTGAATGGATACCAGCAACTAAATGATCTCTAGACTTCCTGGTCTGTAAGAGGAAAAGAACCCTTGTTTAACCCTCTGTGCGTCAGTTGTTGTTTCTACAGCTAACTTAGCTGATCACGTTCCTGCAAGCTTTTTGGTAGCTGTACTGAGCTAGAGAAATTCAACCTTTGTGATTGCTCTCTACTTTGTCCATACCTACGGTCGTCGATTCTGTGTACTTTCCCAGCAAGAGTAAGTTTTTCTTTCCCTTAGGCTCTTTTTTTTTTCCCAAACTTTTATGAAATTGATTGGGGTGACATTGATTAGTACAATTGTACATGTTTCAAGTGTATAATTTTAAAATACATCGTCTGTATTATTTCAGGACTTTAGAAAACAGAGACAACAGGCATAAAATATTTCCCAATTGTTTGACTGGAAAGGGAAGCAGAGAAATGGTTCAGAAGCTACGGGAAGGAGAAGGGCCAGGCTAGTTTTCATAAAGATGAAACGTATTAGAATGGTTTTATTTTCAATGTAATGATCCCGTAGTGAGAGATACATTGAAGATGCCAAAGAAAGAGGAGGAAGAAAGGGGCTACGTCATGGTGAAGGGCAGAGGTCATGCCGAGCAAAAATGGAAGGCCTGCCCCGGAGAGAATCAGGGTTACCTGTTTGTCTGCGGCCAGGTTAGGATGGGGAGTGATGACGCAGGAGAGGGAAGGTTTGCAGAGCAGAGGAGAGTTCTGCCAAGGGACTGTACTCTCTGAATGGAGGCTTGAGCAGTTCCTCAGGTGGTGGAGAGGACATAGTGACTGAACAGTTAGCCTGGCCCTTCTCCTTCCCGTAGCTTCAGACCCATTTCTCTGCTTCCCTTTACAGCCAAACAATTGGGACATATTTTGCACATACTGCCTCCATTTTCTAAAGTCCTTTTTCAGCCTGTGACAATTCTGCTTATCTTCCTACCAGCATACTAAGGCTAATCTTTTCCAGTCACCAATTTCTGTGTAGAAAAATCCATTGGACATTTTTTCTTTTAAAACTTATTGGCAGCCTATGGTACAGTTCACAAATCTCGCCCTGAAAATCTGTCCTCTGTTTATCTTTTTAACACTATAGTCTCAGTTTTTCTTCCTTCCTTCCTTACTAGCTGCTTCTTTCTGCTTGTGCCTTTCCCACAAGATCTCTAAAATGTTAGAATTCCGCAGGACTAAATCTTGGACCGTCATTCTTGTTTATACTGTACTTCTCCCCAAGTAATATTATTCCCCAAGTTGTAAAAATGTGCACCTCCTGATGACGTCTCGTCTGAGCTCTAGACCCACGTGTAGAAATGACCATTTGACATCAAGTGGCTTCTAATAGACATCTCACATCAACAGGTCCAAACTGATGTGCCCCTCCTCCAACTCGCTTCTGTTCCAGTCCTTTCTATCTTGTCATCCATTTATTAAAGCCAGAAGTGTGGAGGCCATACTGGTTGTTTCCCTTCACTTCGTACAGCCCGTCTAGCAGTAAGACCTGTTCGTTCTGTCTTCGGAACTTATCTGTAGTTCCGCTCTACTTTGCTCCATCACACAACATCCATAATGTATATTTTTAATAAAAGCACTCGTCGTAAGAGCTAAAATAAAAAAGCATGGCAATACCCATGAGCGGTGAGGCCATGGAGCCAGGAGATCCCACACATAGCACGCCAGTTTTCGGTAGTGAAATGACTTTACAAAGAAGAGGGATTGCTTCATAAAGCTGAAGCCGTGCCACAGCGGTATTTCTAAAGGCATGCCAACAAGAATGAGTGTATGCATTGAGCCAGGAAACATGTGCAACACAGACCCCAAACAGACCCCAAACACAACCCCATCGCATCCACAGTAGAAAGGATAGAAACATTAAATGGAGGGATAGCCGTGCAGTAGAACACTAGGGAGCAACAGAAATAAACAAGTTATAGCAACATGGAACAACATGGGTAACGAACACGGGTGGACTTCCAAAATTATATTGATAATACTTTGCAAAGAAGCTAGGCACAAATAGATACAAAGCACGATTTCATTTGTGCAAAGTTCAAAAACCTGGAAAGCTGAGCTATTGAGTTTATGAGTTCATGCTTACGTGGGAGCATTATAAAGAAAAGCAGGAACATTTTTACCAAAAAAGTCAAAATAGCAGTTCCTCGTGGGGGGGAGGGAGATTTGAGTCCCAAAGGGCAGGCTGGGGCCCCTGGGGTGCTGGCAAGGGTCTCTTTGTTGCCATGCATTTGTTTTCCCAATGCATAGCTTATAATAAGGTATACATGAATGCTTTGTGTACTTTTCTGTATGTACAATAAACTATACGAATACTAAATATACACATAACTTCCCTGAATGGAATCGTAGTGTGTAGCATGAAGTCGAGGCCCCTTTCCATGGCTGACAGAGCTCTGCAGGGAGGAGCTGGCTGGTCCTTTGTAATCTCATCTCACAGCCCTCTGCTGCTTGTTAACCACACAGAATGTCACCTGCTCGCTGCCGGTGCCTTGGACACGCCACGCTCTCTGCTATGGCATAGCTTCTTTCCCTGCTGTTCTCTCTTAGAGAAGGCGCCTGGCTGCCTTTTGTGTGGAGACCTTTGTCTCTTCCCAAGTCTCAGGTTAAAATGTCATCTCTTCAGAGAAGAGTTCTGAAGAAAGGTTCTGCCTTTTATCCCTTGGCACATCACCCTGTTTGTTTCCTTCTTTGTACCTAGTACTGTTTGTGATTGTGCTACTTACTAGTTTGCTGACTATATTCCCAACTGTAGTGGAGGTCCTAGGAAGGCAGAGATCTTTTGTTTATCATCGTGACGTTCGTGTTTGGCACATGGTATCCTGGGCGAAATATCACTGCAAGAAGAAAATCAATAGATTAGATTTCAAGAGCATACCCGTTCAGTGACCTATTCCAGGAATATTAACTATTACATAATTACACACTTGTTCTTGGGTTTATGAACTGGTTGTAAGCAGCTAAAATTTTTCCGTAGCTTCTTTACATACACACACACACACAATACCATAAAAATTACCCCATTTTAGTCACAAGTAGGCTGTCTCAAAGTAATTATATGGACTCGGTAATACTTTAATGATTATTAAGTTTGATTTTGAATGAGAAATGGTTCGTGCTGGAAGACACATTAGAGACCTGGTAGTGGTTAAGGAAACTGATGGACAGACAGGTGATGGTTTCTTCATGGAGGAAGGTTTGCGGGGAGAGAGTGAGGAGAGAACGGGGAAGAGAAAAGAAAAAGAAACAGAAGATAAAGTAGCACCGCATCTGGGCATTGGCCAAACATACAGGGGGTGAGTGTGGGGCCAAGAGTTCACCCAGCCAATGTCAACTAATGAAGGTCAGGAAGATAGAAGACAGGGGCTGCCAAGTGACTTTGGACTTCTCCTGTGTGTGTGTGTGTGTGTGTGTGTGTGTGTGTGTGTGTGTGTGTGTGTGTGTGTACAGGCACATGCACGTGCCTTTCCTATGGATAATATCTCATTGTATGTCAGATGAGTCCAGGCGTTTCTTTCCAGGTTAACCTTTTAAGAAAGTTTTAAGCAGAACTCCCTTCACTTAGTCACCACAAAGCCCCAGCAGTGGTTTTTATTTGCCTTAAGAAGAGGCCAGCATGGCCCTCATGACCACTTCCAGTGACTGCCGTGTGCCTGGGCGTGAGGTACTCGGAACCCAGGAGCTACAACTCCCCAGTTCTCCTCAAAATCTTGCACCTTCAGACACTGCCCTGGGCTCTTTGCCAGGGTGGTCACGGAAATTCCCAGTGTGTCAGCAGATTCCCAAATCTCAGGAGCCTCGTAGGTCTACTTAAAACACGCGAATGCTAATGAAATGGCCCAGCCGTTCAGTTAGGCAGTCAGTACATCATTCAGTCTTAAAAGGTCGGTTTTTCTCCTCTTCATGTATTTTCAAACAATAGAACAACGACAGGTTAGGACCCGAGTCCGAATACTGATTAATTCCAATTCAGTCAATTTCCAAACAAGTTTTTCATATTCATACACCAGAAATATTTTAAAAAAATAATTTCATAACATTAAACTTTACCTCTTTTTCTATTAATCATAATGAGGGAAAAAACACATTGAAGTTGTTTACACAAATACTCTAAAGAGATTTCGATAGAAAGGTATTAATAATACTACCTAAGCCAATAAAATATGTCTCAAAGAGAACAAAATTACTTTCCCATGTTAATTAGTCATCAAAATTGATATCTGCTATGAAATGTCTATAAATTTAAATGGAGAGGAAATCAATTTTGTTACAAAATAAGATTATAAAATTCAACCGTCAAATTTTATGACTTATTTGAGGCTGAATAATGTAGACCAAAGCTCATGAAGAAAATGTATCTTTGTGAAAGGCAGAGAGTTTAATTTGAAACAACAGTGTTATTTATCCATTCCAAAAATAATTGGGGAGGTTTGGAACAAAAAACGTCACTGAACTGTTTTCTATTTAAATCAACTTGCAACCAATTGACTATCATTAAAAGAGAGTGTAAAGGATAAAAATAATTAAATGAAAAGCATTGTGTATGTCAATTTTTTTTCAAAGATTTTATTGGGAAGGGGAACAGGACTTTTATTGGGGGAACAGTGTGTACTTCCAGGACTTTTTTCCAAGTCAAGTTGTTGTCCTTTCAGTCTTAGTTGTGGAGGGCGCAGCTCAGCTCCAGGTCCACTTGCAGTTGCTAGTTGCAGGGGGCGCAGCCCACCGTCCCTTGCGGGAGTCGAGGAGTTGAACTGACACCCTTGTGGTTGAGTGCCCACTGGCCCATGTGGGAATCCAACCGGCAGCCTTCGGAGTTAGGAGCATGGAGCTCTAACCGCCTGAGCCACCGGGCCGGCCCCCTGTATGTCAATTTTTAAAGACAGTTTCAAGATTGCTACTTCAGTTTTGCTGCTGCTAATGGTAGGAAAGTATTTCCAGAGCTTAAGACACATTCCAAAGGAGGTTTATATACTGAAATACCTTAAAAACAAAATTCTGAAAATTGTTGACTGTTTTCTTTTCTAAACCACACACATTTTGTCATTTAATTCCTATTGAGGATCTGAATAGCAGTACACATTTCTCTTCATGGTATTATGATGTCTTATATTGTTGGTAGACAATTTGAAACCATCCCCCCCGCCCCGCACACACACACAAAGAAAAATAAACATCATCTATAAGCCTATCACCAAACATTTTGTTAAATTTCCTGTAGTCTATTTGTCCGTGCCAATTTAATGTATGTAACTTTATATACACATATTTGATATGATTATATATTTTGTACATATTACATTGTATTATACTTTAAAAAATAATCATCTTTCTTGAGGTACAATTAACATGAAATGAAATTCACTTAATTTTAATGCTAAACCATTCTTGACTCCTTTAAGTAGCTCTGTTTGGTGGTGGCTTATTATCTTCTAATATACTACAAAATATAATCTCCTAAATTTTTATTAGGACTTTTGCATCTGTATTTATTATGGGTGAGTTGGATCTGTACTTTCCTTATTTTATCTTCGTCAGGCTTTATATAGGGTTTATGTTTAAGTATGACTGGAGAATCTTTTTAAAACATTCTGAATGGCACATATAACGGGGATGAATATTCTTGGGAAAGAAAAATTAAAACAAAAAATTAAATTCATGTGGGCCTAGAATTATTGTGCGTATATGTACGTACAAGTTGTGTGTGTGTGTGTGTGTGTGTGCGTGTGTGTGAATACTCAATGAGTGGTAACTGAGGAAAAACATTTTTTTAATTTCGAAAATTGAGTTTTAATAAATCTCTCTGAATTCTGGTAGTTTGTTTCATTAACGAATGAAACCACTATGTTTAAATTTATTAGCACAAACTTGTATATTATATTTTTCTGTAATATTTATAAGCTCTTGTGTATTTAACTTCACTTATAACTTAAGTTCCTTTGGCATCTCCATTCCTATTTTTGACCAGAAAAAACTTCTTTAATGGTTGTTTAAAATCATCTCTTACATTTATATGCCATGTATTCATTTATGTAATGCACTAATTAGGCATTATTTTAGTTTCTTTTTCTTGCTTTCTTTAGATGGTTCATTCTTTGAAAATTCTTTCTCCATTTATAATAGAACCACTTAAAGCCGTAATATGCCTGTAAATATATTGTTTATCAAATGCACAAAAACGTTCTTGCTCAGTTTAGTTTTAAAAATTAGTTCTATGAATATTGTACACCCATCACTTGGATTCACCAATAATTAACATCTCTCTCTCTCTCTCCCTATTTGTTTTTTGATGACCTGTTATGAATAATTTGCAAACGTCACTTGAATTCCATTATCTATCATACACTCCATATCCAAATATTTAAGATAATGTCCCAAAGCACCAAGTTGTATATTATATTTTTCTATAACTTTCTAGAAGCAGTAGTTTTTCTGGTCCAAGACCTAATCCAGGGTCGTGTATTTCCTTAGCTGCGGTGTCTCTATAGTTTCCTTTCATTGGTAACAATTTCACAGCCTTTCTTTGGTTTTCTTGATATTGGCAGTGTTGAGGAGTAGAGGTCAGATGTTTGGTAGAATTTCCTTAATTTTGTTTTTTCTAATTTCTTGCTTGTGATTAGATTCGGACAGTGCATTTTTAGCAGGAATACTATATAAGTGACATGTCCTTGGTGCATTGCATCAAGAGGTACGTGATGTTAGTCTGGGTCAGTCACTTTTGATCGGATGACCGTTGTCCGCCCTATTTCTACACCATGAAGTGACTTCCTTCCCTCCATTTGTAATTGCAAAGTAATCTAGAGGAAGATTCTGTAAATTTTGTGAATATCCTGTTCATAGCAAGGATTGTAATCTCCATTGCTGATTTTTGCTGGAATCAAATATTGTTACTGTCCTTGCAAAATTGTAAATTTGTAATTCTCATTACTTCAACATTTATTAGCTAGTGGGGTGAGTAGTCTCTGGGACAAATAAACAAAGATTGAAAAAAAAAAACCTGCCTTCCTCTTTCATGAATGTGCATATATAATAGACGTGTGTTTATCAGTATGTTCAAATCAATTGCGGTCATTATTTATTGCAGTGTTGAAAAATTTCCAGATTTGGCATCAAGCTGTTTCTTACGTCCTTTTGGCATCAGTTTTTCAATACTTTCAACATTTTGGCACAGAAATGTGTTCAAAAATCACCTTGTATTTTCTCTGTTATGCCGTTGGAAGCAACCATTTTTGTTGTGTACTGGCATAGAGTGGACACAATATGGGCACTAATTGTGCATGCACGTATATACATACGTGTATGTATATGCGGAGTTGTCAGTTCATCGTAATGCTTCTAATTCCATCCCAGAACCTTAAGAATCTTCCATAAGTCCCGGAAGGGTGAAGAGAACAACACAAAATGAGATCTGCCTTTTTGTTTGGGAAATGATGTCACTCATAGGAGAGTCTGTATACATTTCATTGGGCAGAATCGTGCATAGACACATCAAGGAAAGATTAGGAAATCATTTTTTAATAGATTAATATAATGCCCACCTAAACAAAACTCAGATTCTGTTCGTTTTTCAAAAAGGATAGAAATGAACATTAATTTGGCAGCTAGCAGTGGTTGCCACATTGTGACATATTGTCATCTAGGAGAAAAAATGCAGGTGGTTATTGTCTCAATTCTGGAATACCTACAGTGCTTAACCCCTCGTGCTTGATGAGGAGCACAGGCTCATCTCTAGTTCCAACTGGTAGTATCCTAAATGAATATAAATACAATGAATTTATTTTTTATTTGAAATACAAATGCAGTGAAAATATTGCAATTCTTAACTGAGTATTATAGTGTTTATACGAGTAAATAGCTGCTAAGACACTTATGCATTCTAGCTATTCCTTTTCCTGTATAAAGGGTGAGGTCTAAACCGTAGGTACACATCACGTCCAATAAGGTGTTTTGGATAATGTTGGTATAACTTCTGATTCCTAGACTTTCCTAACCCTTGCCGTCATCCGTACCGAATTCTCCTTTTCATGCCTGCTTCTGCCTACTGGCTTTGTTCGGACTCTTCCCTGCTTTTTAAAGCCATAATTCATCATCCTCTGAATAAGACAGTTATGCTGAAAGGAAACCTATTTTTAGGAACAGTAGGTTCATTCCCCAAAGATCATGTGGGTGATCTCAATCCACCCAGGTAAAACTGCAAGCAAAAGAGGTCACTGTATTTCTATGAATAGAAGGAGGTATTTTCTGCTTTCCCCTCATGAAATGTCTTACAATATGGCCTCTGAGGGTCTATCATTGAGTCTTTGACTTACAGTTTGGAGAATATGGTTAAAAAAAAAAAAAAACCAATGGGATAATGAGGCTACACACTAGAGAACCACTCTTCGATCTCAGTGAGTGTTGACTTACAAACTAATCCTTGGTGGAACTCCATTTTCTCTTAGAGAAAAATCACAACACATTTTCTGGGTCTGGGGGATAAGGAGCCAAGAGGAACTTGTCATATGGTCTGAAGCAGACCCATCAATCATGTTCAGTCCCGAGTCACAATTTGTCCAATTCCTTCCCTAAACACATGTGTCTTATAAAGAAGGAAATAGTGTAAAGTTGGTTTGAAATGGATGGAAAAGTATTGCTCTGCTTTCTTTTCATCAGAAAAATAATTTTCTTTTGAGATTGTTTTGGTTTGAAGAATCTTTTGAAAACACAAAATATCTCCACTCTGTTGTTCAGTGTCAATTACTGTATATTCAGCTGTCACAGAGCCTGGGACACTCCCCCAGGGATTAGTAACTCTTTTTGGTACTTTGGACATGGCCATAATTTGACTGTCTTATGGTCACGGTCATCTAAAGATTATGCCTCTGGATTCAAACATTTAATCTCTGCCTAACAACGTGTGCCATGGATCTTACTAGCCTAGCAATGACTTTATGAAAGACAGAAAATTTCTATCTACTCCATTGTAACCTTGAAAATGTGGAGCTGACCTGAGATGGCTCCAAATTTTTCTTGGTTTTACTTGCTCAAGGACTCATGAGAAAATAATAATTTCTAAATACATACCTGAATTCTCTACTGTAATTTTCATATTCATTGTCACACGTGGGGATGACAATATTCTAATATTCTAGAAGAGTGTTTCCCCAAGTATGTTCTGTGGCACACTAGCTACATGGGATGGTCTATGAAAGGCATGGATTCTGGAGACAAATAATTTGGGAAATGCTGCAGACCATGTCCCTTACTTGGACATTCATATTTGCAAAGTTCTACAGAAATCTTTACATTGGAATTAATCAAGTATTTGACTCCAGAGCTCTACGATTGCATAGTATTTATTCACATCCTTGGGATGTAGTATTTTGCAGAACAACCTTTGCAAAACACATTTCTAGCACTTAGGTGAAGCCCTGAAATTAGTCCCATTACAATGTTTTTACGGTTTGTTATTCCTACCTTAAAGGGAGGAACTTGGCTCAAATGGAGACTAAGTTCTTCTACAGCTAAATAGCCATCTAAAACCTTTAGAAATTTTAAAAATAAGAGCCATTGAAAAACCTCAATAGAATTTTAAACCATAACTTCTAAGTGTCCTAAGAGTTTGGGATACATGTTCCATCTCCTCTCCTGTCTTCTCAAACAATAACAACAAAATCTTACATACCCAGCAAGTTCCACAAAAGGAGAGAGTGCAGACGGGTGGAGAGGAATGAAAATGCCGTCCTCAAGCTGTGGCTGAAGTGACGCTTCTCTTCTGTGTGTTTTTGGACCACTGATACACAAAGGGCCCGAAAGAACTCTCCAGATGTTGACACCATTGTAGAGTAATGGACATTTGGGGAGCTTTGGGGTTCTAGAGCCCACATTAGAATGTGTCTCAGTACCAAATCTGGCCAAATCTCCATTATGCCAATTACCACACACTCCTGATTCTTCGTCTAGGACTTTCCTGCCATCCTTTTAAAATTCTTCATCCATCGTCTACCCACATAACTGCAAGTATGTATTCCACTGCTGGGGAATCTTTTCTCAAACGCAACCTCAGTTTTCAATCTTGCCTATCTCTCCCACCTGAAACCATAGTTAAAATGTATAGGTGTTCCCTATGGCTAATTGGGTTAAATCCTGACTCTGCGATCTCATTTTTATGTCCTGACACTAAATAGTTCAACCTAATTTCTCATTACTTTCCCACACAGACCAATCTGCTCCGTTCACCTCTTGTATATAAACAGCTAATTCCTGACCCCAGTGTTTCTACCCCAAATGTTCTAGGTACCAGTCACGTCCCTTGATGTACTCAGGGCTTCCTCCTCCATTTCAGCAACTTTCTTCCAATAGAGTCACGTCCAGCATTCACGCCCTGTCTTCTGGTCATAGCAATCCAGTTTTCCTTTGAGGCAGTCTCTCTTCTTATTCTTTGTCTGCTGCATTTTGGGACAGGCATCAGTCCCCAGTTTAAGGAGCAGTTATGGGATGATAGTTGGCAAACCAGAGTTACAGTGATAGATTTGGTTTAACATATGCTTCTGATCCAATGAGAATTCACCTCCAGACTTTTTCTGGATTTATAGGGAGGAATAACTTTCCTACCCACCTTCACTCTCTACCTTCAAATAGGCTTTGCTAAGCCCTTAGGGTATAAGGCTGCAGCTGCGGGTGAACAACTTACTATCACATTAAGGGAATCCGTCTAAGAATGAAACCCTCATAGAGGAAAATCAGAGTCAAGAGATGGAGAAATATTTAGAATTCAGCTGTGCCTGAAGGTACCCCATGGACTTCCCAGGAACTTGAATCATGTTTAATTATGTTTCTGCCATTTGAAACTGAAGGAATACAAATGAACCCACACACCTACTTTGTAACAGCCCCTCTACTGGTTGTTTTCCGATCAGCAGCTCACCCAAGTGCTGTATTTTTAGTCTGGACAACAATACTATGTGGGAAGCATGATTACACATAGAGACTGAACACTTCAAAGCCCACTTAAACCATTTTTCTCTGCTTAGTTTTTCTCTTTTCTTTGATACGTTCCTATGTCTTGATTTGAAAATCCATTTTCCAGCTTTTTTGTGTCCCCTCCTATTTATTGGTAACACAAACCAACACAGATGTGAGAAGGATCGAAACTGTTGTGTGAGCACACCTTCCTGTGGGGAGATGTTTTTGCCTGTTCACTGGCTGGAATTTTGCTCTCCTCCCCGCCCCCCCCCCCCCCACACACACACATCAGAACCTGATGACACTGTGAGCCTCGAGATATCCTGAGCATGAGTCTAACCAGGTCAGAGGATATCAGGGACATCAGGAATAGAAAACCTGCCATGCCAATGATTTGGGTCATCTTTAGCCCAGTGGAGGGAGCTGGTTTGATGTTAGAGACCCAGCTAGTGCCAGCAGGATCCAGCACAGAAAAATCACATGTCTCCTCCTTTGTGCCTTATGCAAACCAGGGAAAAGGGTTTCATTTCTAATTTGGTAACAAAAAGGAACAAGGTGCTAATCTTTCAAATGAAGATGGAAATATTTTTCCTGCTGACTGGCTCTGCAGCACTATTTCTAAGTGAACTGTCCTCCGGGAAGCAGCCCAGGATATAATTTTACTGTCACATAAAACACTGCCTCGTATTTTAGTCAAATACATTTTATGCTTTGACAGCTCTCTCTCTCCTTCTCTCTCTCTCCTTCTCCCTCTCTCTCTCTCTCCCCTTTCCACCCCCTGTATCCCCATCCCACACCCCCTGTCTCTGTCTCAGCAATTTAAATGTAAGGGATTTCTTGGAGTGAAGCTTTCAGTCTCAGGGTACAACGTCTGTGCTTGCTCTCAGCTAGTGAGCTACCGGGCGTCTAGCCTTCCCAAGTCCTCCCGGCAAAGAAAACTGCCATGTGCTGTATGGGGTGGGGGAAGAAAGAATAGAAACAAGTAGAATAATAAAAAAAATAAGACCTTCCTCATCTCTTTCTTGAGGAGATAAAGCAAAGCACCTCACAATGAATGCTATCTTGCATAAAATAGTGGTAGAAGGAGGAGAAAAAGAGAAAAATTGACTGCCTTCTTTGAAGTCATTTTAGATTTTATAATGTGGGAAAATGATTCATCTGGGTTATTTTTAAGGGAAATGGGGAGGGGAAAAGAACTTTGATGCAATATATGTTAAATAAGATTTTCTTAATTTTTGAAGCTTTCAGGTAATTTTTTCTCTCCCACTAGACAAAAGCTTATCTGAGATAAAAGGCCCAAATTGCTCTCCTTTCAGGCTCACCTTTAATCTATGTCAACTTTTATTGGAACTGAACTATGAGGAATGAGGGAATTTGCATTTCGTCTCATCATCCCCGTATCTAAGTGTATAATAATTATTATATTATGTTGTCCTACAAATCGGGGTTCCTAGAAGTGATCACTGGATTACTGTCATCTTAAAAGTGTAATTCTAAGTAGGGTGCCTTATTTTTAGAGGAGGAAAATCATTAGTCCACAAAACTATAATACGGCTAGAGGTGTCAGTGGTGAAATAATGTTAAATGCACTATGGATAGGCTGGGCTGTAATGAAGCCACGGAGCTTCCTATTCTGGAAAACAGTGGAAAGTCCACTCGACATCAAAGCCTGGGTAATAGCAAACCCATGAATGGAGAAACCACGGGGGTCATATGTAGCGTACGCTGTGCAACAATGCCACTCAACGACCCAGTGCTGTTTCCCACTCTCATCAGGAAAATGTCAAAATGAGCTTTTTTCCTTCGTTACCAGATCTGACATCTGGGTTAAGCTCCAGAATCCTTCCAGTTTTAACAGCAAATGTGACATGCACCGTTTATCCCCATTTTTACCTCCTCGAGGGCTCAGAACTGTGGGCTGGAGAGAAGGTGTTGACCCGATTTTGAGTTAGGCATTGGACATAGTGCCTTTGATCAATGACGGTGGCCCCTGACGACCAAGGGCAGACGGTTTCTCTTCTGGTTTCTTTTCCCCGACAAAAGTTGGGGACTTTGTTTTCTAAAATGGTAAAGCTTTGTGATGCGGAGCCTCACAGACTAAGCACAGATAATTGGAAGGGATTATCTGAAGGAATTAATTTAGGAATTGACCTGCTGCCAGTCTTTTCTTGTTTTTTTCTACGTCATGAGGGTTGCGGGAAAGGGCATAAAAGACTCTCTAAGACAAGTAGCTGAACAATCACTGTTAAAAGACTCACAATCCCCATTTCATCAACTTCTAGGGGACAGATATTAATGCATTTTCCTTGTGTGAAGGTCACTGTAATTTACACTGCACATGCCAATATTAATGATAATACTGAAGACAGCAACCAATAATATTTAGGATATTTATAGTGATCTCGGTTTGGACTTTTCAAGGTGGTCTCCCATAGGTTTTCTAACAACCCTGCTAGGTAGGCCTTTTGATTTTCCCCTTCTCTAAGGAAAATGAAGTCTGGAGAAGTTCAGTCACTAGCCCGAGTGCCCGCAGCCCGTAAGTGGCAGACACTATCCTAACCCAGGTAGTCTGAGGCTGGTCCTTACCATTCATTCCCACGTTATACCGCTTTGCAACCTGGTTTTCATTACCAGGAGTCCTATCTATACGGAGACCAGACATTTCAAGGAAACGAAAACTTTCTTCCTGTGTTTGCAACTGACAGTAACTTTTAATCTCCGAGCTCTAGAGCTACTCAGGGAATGACCAAGATTTCAGAAGGGGAATAGAGGGTGTTTTTGTGATCTCTTAAAGAACCATCATTCTAAAATTCTGCATTGGACTGAGACACAGTATTTTATTGTAATGAGCAGGGAAAATGGATCAATATTCACCGAGATGCTGTTTTAACTGGGAAGGAAATAGAGTCCCATTATGCTCTTTCCGACTAGGTATCCTTCGCATTAGAAATACCCGGAATAAAAGGTATTAAATTAGAGACGGGTTGACTTAGGAGTCTGGCTTGCTTGGACATTGGGAAACAGAAAGGGGACACATTGTCCAGGTTCTATGGGGCATGATTCTTCTTGATTCCCCCATGATGAAGATGGGGCCCTGTGGGAGCTAAGTGGGGTTCACGATCAAGGAGATCCTGAAGCCTGTGACCATTCCTGTAGCACGCGAGTTCACAAACGTGAATGGGCATCAGAGTCACCAAGAGGACTGGGTCCCCATAATTTGCATTTCTGACCAGTGATATTGGATGCTGTTGCTCCAGGAACCACATTTTGCAAACCACTGCTGGCAGACCTGTGGTCAGTACTCTGCACATAACCTCTTAGGTTTCTGAACTGTGTCCCTGCACTCCCACTTCCCATCCTCAAGCTTCTGCTCTGCCCAAATATAGGAATTCACCCTCAACCATAACTGGGGATGTGGGGGTTGGGCTGCTTTGTCCCCTTTGCAGTGACTTAGGTGGGACCTGAGTTCAGATTCCCCTGCAGGACTGAACAAAGATTACCTTCCATGGGACTTTGCCTGATCTTGCCCCATTTCTTGGCTCTTTCCATTCCCACCCCAGCCTCCTCAATTCCCTACTGGTCCAGGAACTGTTTTTAATACGTCACTTTCCCACACATCTTCAAGGAACCTAACCTAAGACCTAAAAGCATCAATTGTTAATGCAGCATTTTCTAGATGTTGACTTCAGTCTGGGTATTAAAGGGAGAGAACACCAGCTCAGCCTCAGGAGTGTGGGACAGTGACGGTGGGGGGTACTGCGGAGAAAATCCGGGGCAAAACAGAGAGGATGAACTTGCTCTGGCTTCTCCCATGCATAGATCGGGGTCACATTTGCCAATCGGCAAAACATTCAATTCCATTTTTGCATCAAAATGTAGGACTTCTTGAGTTCAGGGTTACCCCTGCCCCCACTGTTTTGTTTACTGTTGTTTTTAGGCCTTAGAAAGGTCCAGTACATAGAAAGTGTTCAATTATCTGTTGAATGAATACATTGCGAGATCTCAAATAGTGAAATGTAGTTACAAAACTAAAGTCGTGTATTGTAGTGAATGCTCAGAGGTGGGAAAGTTACATCATTGTGGATTTATATCAAATGCACTTGTGGCCTCTCTGCTCGCCTCTAATCACCCCCCAGAGCTGGAGTGGGCATCAGAAATGGGATTAAAAGCCCTGCCATATGTAACTAAACAAAGCTGACAGCGCCAACTCGGTTTCTTTATATTTTTCCCTTTGTCTGTTAAACAGCCTTGAACTTGCACCACAAAACAGTTCTAGTTTTTTAGCCACTTTGCCATATTTGACACTAAAAGTCTATTGAATCAATAAACACGTGAATCCCCACTGTATGTTGAGCACCTCACACGTCTGGGGACATAGCAGTTAACAGACGGTAAAAAGGAATCCATGACCTCAAGGAGTTTACATTCTGCTGAAGAAGGGAAACCATTTACAGACTGACAAACGTGACCCACTTACGTGAAGAAGGGGAAAAAACTCATTTTAAAGTTTTAAGTAAAACAAAAAGAAAAGGAAAAGGAAAAGGAATGAAACACAGGCCTTGGCATTTCCTCTTTCCTCTTCTTAAAATGATTTCCAGAACCTTCTCTTGGTTGTGCCCTCCCTTCATTCCAGTCCCTATTTACCAATTCTGCTTTCAAAACATCTCTCCTCCCCCGCCCCGCCCCCCCCACTACCTCTCTCTCTTTCACACTAACCTGCGCGGTTTTCTTCAGAGCACTTACCAATAACCGAAGTTACTGTGGTATTTATGTGGCTATTGGTTTTTTCCAAGTCTGTCTTATTAGGGCTTAGTGCACAGTAGGTACTCAATAAATAATGATGGCCTCATGTCAGCATGGATTTAAGATCTGAAAAAAGATCATGTATATTAACTTTTCTGAAGTTCATGTTTTGCACATAATTATTTTATAAAACTGTCATTTTCAGTATGAGTCACTCTTTTCTCTATCCAGGGACAGGGCCATCTGTTAATTTGCAGTTGTAATTGTTTTCGCAGATGGGTGTTAAATTATAGACATGACCAAGAAGACATGGCAGAACTTGTCACCATCCTTTGCCAATGGTCTTTCTACTGTTCATTTTAGAGAATGAACCAATTATTCAGCTTAGAAGCCTCCACATAAATCAAGTGAATTGTCTACAATGGCTGTTGCAAAGAAATTTTGTTATGCCATGGAGGTTTTGTTTCAGAACGTGAACTGTGTTTGAGCTTTGAGGAAACCTAGATGTCGCCTGTGCTATCAGCCCCAAGTAACGTGAAGCCAGGCACCAGAGATTATAAAAGAATATTTCTGGAAAGGGAACTTCCGTCTTTGCTGTATACACCGTGGCTGTATTCTAGTCACATAGCTACAATTTCAGAAAATTCATTTGATTCTCTTTTTCCCCTACAGAATAGTTCCTCAGGCATATCACAGATTCTGGTTAAATTGTTTTTCACTGCCAATCAGATGGGTGATAGGAATCAGTTTAAGTGATTTGTCCAGTTTTTGGCATTATGTATGTTGGCAATAAAAATTGTGCCAGGCTACACTTAGAACACAATTTGCCATCTGTGATAAATGTCTACCAATTATTTTTCTTAATTTGGAGTTTGTCATGACTTTTGATAAAAGGGGGGGGGGTGGGAATCACACAATTTTCAAACCCAGTGAGGAGTTTAAAATATGCTTTGGCTTTATAAAAGGAAGCACACTTCTTAATACTGTGTTTTCCCGAAAATAAGACCTAGCCGGACAATCAGCTCTAACGCATCTTTTGGAGCAAAAATTAATTTAATAACATAATAACTTATGTTATTGTAGTAACATAAGACTGGGTCTTATATTAATTTTTGCTTCAAAAGATGCGTTAGAGCTGATTGTCCGGCTAGGTCTTATTTTCGGGGAAACACGGTTAGACGGTCAGGTTGCGGTGCAGTGTAGTGGATGTGTTGCTTTTTCCTGCTCAGATTTTATTTCCTGTTCTAGAGCACCCTTTCAGTTTTCCTCTGGAGACCCACCTGTCCCCTGTCCCACTTCATATAATTCCTGTGTGACTGGCCCTGCTATTCTCTCTCAATCTCAGGGGGTGGGCTCGCCAGTCAGCATATTCTCATCCAGAACCCCACCGTTTGGTTAGGGATGGGCAAGGAACACAAGCTGATCTCGTGAGCCTAAATTTCATGGTGTTTGCAGAAACTAAGAATGAGACATGCTCATTTACTAGACTAAGAGGTGTGAGAGTGAGTCTGGAGTACCTGTAGCCATAAGATAGAGGAAATCTGCCAGAAAGCAAATGTGACACAGCAGAAAGGGAGAGAGGGAGAAGGAGGAGGATCTGCAATAGACTTCTGAGAAGAGCGTTTGAATCTTGGGTCTAACTGTGCTGAAGGGCAGGCCCGCCCACCTAGGCTTTTCAGTTATTTAAATGTATTTTTGCTTAATCTGTTTTGATTTCTATTTCTTTTGCTCGAACCCCCAAATTGCTAACTGCTTACTAAATCCATAGATAGCTGTCTGATTCTTTAGATGTTGGGCTTGAGTTACTCTTGGAATTCCTATGTCCCAGAGACCCATCGTTTTCATACAAATTTTATATGAACAGTTTATGAATATAATTTCTTACAGCTAAGCATGCCTATACTTCCTAAAGAAATTCTAGGAGCCACATATGCCAGTAGCTTTGTGACATTTCTTGTTCAAAGTTGGGGTGAAACCAATGTTAGGGAACCTCAAACCAAAAAGGAGTTTGTATTTTCACATGCATTTCCAATTTATTTCTAGCCCAACTTGGAAGGAGAGAAGAGGCAGATCACCGTATAATCTATTCAATTTCAATTTCAGAAGATGCTGCTGGTGATCAAAGGATACTCGTGAGTAGAACATTTCCATAAAATGAATTATGACAACTTTCCCCCAAATGTATGTCTTACTTTAGCTTTTGATTTGAAAGGGGGAAAAATGGAGGTTGGCAGGAAAGATAAGTGGAAGTGATTCTGGCAGTGTTTGGGGCTGCCAAATAGTCTGCATTTTAGAATTTCTGTAGTTTTTTGAGGCAGGTCTTAACCTAGTGTTTTTAATCTAGTATGTGTGTCACTGCTTCTCAACTTAGGGTTTTTCTAGAAGAGTCTGTATATTTCTGCAGAGTAATGGCTGTTTTTCAAACCCCAATTTAATCTGAGTGGTCAAGCCTGCTGACACATTGTCTGGGAATCCGTCAGATGTCTACAAAAATACATACCATGCTCTTAGATGCAATTACCCAGAATTCCACAGGACCACTTGCTTCAGATAACACTCTTGGGGGAACCCAACTGAGCAATCCACTGGCTGGACATTTTTATACCAAGCTTTGCTTTCCTTTATTTAAGATAACACTCCAAATGATACCATGTTAGTATCTGATTCTTGTCAAAATTGATCTTAATTATCTCCTTGCCATCCCCTGATGATTATTTGTCACATCAGCTGCTTATTATTTCTCCTTTCTGAAGTGACAGCAAACTTGTCTTGATTATGTAAAAGTCTGACTCGCTTGGCTCCAGCTTACACAGACACTGCAGCTGCGAAGCAGGATGAGACCAGAGCCATAAATTTTAAAAAATGCACAGTGCATCACATGTAATTTTAATTTTTGAACAGTTGACTTCTGGACTGGTATTGAGCAAATAGTAAATTATTTATGGTAAATTTGCTCAGTAAATGTTAAGTGTTAGTTATACGACGTAGAATCTACCTTGCGGTAGTTCAGATCAATTTCTTAAGTTTAAATTTTGACCCCTCCTCTCCAAAATCCAGAACGTCTCTGAGGCTAAGTGCAGCTGACATGCAAGGATGATGAACGTGACTGACCCCAGATCTCAACTCCTCCAACAGTGTAGCAATTCTAACAGAATGAATATACAGTATTCATCCATGCACCTGATTATTGGGTGTTTCGGTCATTTAAAGCTGGACTTGTTCCCGAGGGGACTCACCACAGAGCTCCCAGTAGAAGGACCGTCTTCTAGAATACACTGCCTGTCCCGTTCCTATCCTTCCCCACCCTTATCACGTGGATTAGCTACCTATTGCCGCCATGTTGAAATGTGCGGCTTAACGTGACACATGTCCTTTATTGCACAAATTCTCTAGACCAGACATTGAAACACAGTTTAGCTAGGTGTCTCTACTTTAGAGTCTCTCAGAAGGCAGTGGTCAAGGTGTTGGTGGGGGCTACAGATTTTCTAAGGCTGGACTGGGGGAAGATCTGTTCCAAGTTCACTCAGTTGTCGGGTCTTGGAAAATTCACCACCAGGCTCACTCTTCTGGCTCTTGGCAGGTGTCAGACAAAGAGACCTGCTAGAGTTATTGATGCCAGCCAAGCCAGCCTCTCCATAGGGCTACTCACAACATGGAAACTTGCTTTTGAGAGGGGGGGGAAGAAATAGAGAGAGAGAGAGACAAAGAGAGAGAGAGAGAGAGAGAGAGAGAGAGAGAGAGAGAGAGAGAAACTCACATCTTTTGTAAACCAGTCTCTGCAGTGACATTCCGTAACTCTTGTCATGTTTTATTCATTAGGACTGAATGAGCAGGTCCAGTTCATACTCAAGATGAGAGGATTACAAACGAGTGTGAGCAGCAGAGATGGAGGGCCCCTGGGGGCCATGTTGGAGGCTGCCTGCCCCACACCCTAGTGAGAAATGAACTGGAATCAGGCAGACCCAGGTTTCAGTTCCACATCTAGTACTGATTAGCTATGTGATCTGGTCAAGTTTCTCAGCCTATCTCAGCCTTCCTTTGCTCACGTATTAAACATGGTTACAATACTCCTTCCTCCCAAGGAGGAATGACAGTAGTAATTTTGTGCAGTGACACCACATCAGGAGCCCTCAGCACAATGCCTGGCACATAGTAAGTGCTCAGTAAAAAATGTTTTTGTCCTGTTTCTCTCTCTTCTATTTAAAGTCAGCTGGCATCCAGCGTGCCAGGTCCTCTGCTTCCCATGGGAAGAGCAGATTTCCCACCTCCAGGCTGCACGAATAAGGACAGCTGAAAGTCTCTAAGATGCTGTTTCCCCTATTTCTACACGGGGAAAATAAGGATGCTAGACCGTGAGGATTCAGTACAATGTGTAATGGGTTCAGCATGTGCCAGGCGGATGGTACTTGATCAGTATGTGACAACTCATATTTACATTACAGTTATTATTCAGTGAAAACTAATTAAAGAAATCAGTCATTATTATGGTAAGTGTGGGCCTTAGCAAAAGATTATTGCAAACCTGCTTTGAGGAGCGGATTTCTTCCATTCTACCCAGTCCCTGCCCAAGATACAGGCTCAGTGGTTGCTCTGTATGGACCAGAGGGAGAGCTAAGTCCTTTTAAGAAAGCGATAATTTGACTAATTTGGGAGGAGAACCAGAGTTGGACCACAGACTATAAGCCAAGAGGCAGAGGGAAGCAGTAACAGTGATTGTTCCCTGGGGAAATACAAACAGGACAGAGAAAGGAAATGATGTAAAGACAGAAATACCTATAGAGACACTTGTGGGCTGGCTGGAGAGAGGGCATATGGAAAGCTATCAGCTCTTCTCAGTCAGGAATCCCTACTTCTGTTTGAATTTTACAAACAGAAAAAGGTGGGGGAAAAATGATCACCTCTGCAATGGAGACACTATTCAATTCATATCATCTGAGGCAAAGAATGTGAATTGGTGACTTAAAAAAAACGTAAATTACATTCCTGGTTTCTTGTTTATTCTTTTCCTCTTCACTTTCTGATCCCTCAACCTTTTGCCCCACCCTGTCTAAATTGCTACCTGTGAGAACGTGCTTGTCCTAGGAAACGTATTGATAAACTCGCATGCCTCTTTGAAAACAATTTCTCTTCTTGTAGTCCCCTGTCGGCCTCGTCCAAGTTCAAGACAAAACCTTGTGGTGCTCTGAAAATGAAGTCCGTTAAGCTGCACTGTTTCAGCACCACCACCGGTAATGATCCCCTAGAAGCAAGTGTGGCTGGGTATAGGCTGGAATTTTAAGGATGGTGATTCCTACCCTGTGTCTGCCTTCCCCCAGGCTTGGTGACCAAGATGGGGTCACTTTGTAAACATTATTCATGTTTACTATCTTCTTATAAACAGCAGGGGCCGAGCTACTGAAAATGGGGGCTCAGGAGGAAAGAGAGAGAGGCAAAGTGGATTTCTGCCAAGCACAGTAGGGAATCCTCTTACGCGCAGAGAGAAATGTGACTTCATGTAGATGCTGAGCAGAGGCTGTAAGTGACACCCGAGTGTTGTGCATTACACAGCGCAAGGCACAGGGTGGGCGCTGGCAGGCATGCGATTTGCGTGTCCCCGTACCTGGGGGAGCTGCTTCAAGGCCCCTTTTTCTATGTGGCGTTTCTGAATTGAATCAAGAAGGGTAATTTCTGATTCCATCCCACCAGCCTTCCCTGTGGGCATGGGCTGGCTTTGAACTTCCAGCAGCCACATACAATGAAGTTGGAGTAGTCGAGGAGAGGTGGTTCTCGGGCAGGCACTGGGGTCAGACTGTGGGTTTAAACCCCAGGAGGTGGAATCTGGGGTACGTTTCCCAGGTCTGTGCCTTAGTTGTCTGGTCTGTAATATGGGCATGCGAGTCAGAGTTGTGAGATTAACGTTTCAATGAAGCAGAAAGCGCAACACCTGTTCCAAAATAAAGGTTACATCAAAGGTAGTTTTTCTTGTTGTTTGGGGGAACTTGAACCACAGTTTTCATTGTGTGCCATCAATAAATACTTGGAAAAAATTTCTCCTTAAATACCATGAGCCTTTGGCAGAATCGAGTTTTAATCATAGCTCTGTTGTTGTTTTGGTATTTATAATCATTTCCTATACATTTTGGTAACTATTGATATATATGTGCTTGTTTCTATCATAATGATCTTGTACTTCGTGTCTAGTCCCAATTTTTATAAGCTGCTTCTTTTTCCTTGCTCCTACTTTTACCAAAATTGTTTCATTATTCTTCTGTGTTACTATTCCAATGTTTTTTCTGTCTTCCATATTGGAAATTATATATTCTGTTCCTATTCTAAATTTAATGTTATAATCTCTCCCAAGTAATTAAATGAATCTATAATATTTAAACTCCGATGATACCATCATAAAAATATGCCTTTGTTCAGTATATTATTTTCATCATTTAACCCAATAAATTAAACATTATTATTATTTTTATATTGACAGTGTTTATTTAGATATATCTACCTTTATCAATTTTTCCATTAATTCTTCTTATACCTCAGACCTTTCTGGGAGATATTTAAAACGTAATATGATGTGATTTTGTTTTTGTTCCTTGTTTGTTTGTGTTCCTTGTTTTTATTTACATAAGAATAACTTTATTTCACCTTCTGTTCTTGAAATACGATTCCAATGGTATGAGCTATCTCAGTTGAGTGTTAGTTTTAGTTCTTTGTTAGATTCTTTTTGCTGTAGAGAAACAGTCAGAATAAGTGTTTTCTTGATTTGGATCTTTTTACTCTGACTGCTAATAAGATCTCCATCTTTTAGTCTTTTCTAGGTTCCCGACACTGTGTCTACATGGGATTTCTTTTTATTTATTTGCTCTGATATCTTTCTTTGGTTTGAGGATATAGTCATTATCTCTCAAAATATTTTTACATAACTTCCCTCAATTCTGTCTTTTTGTATTCCTCCATATCTCTTTACTTCTATTTCATTATTTTCACCTCTGGTCTGTATTTTGAGCCATTATTTCAGATTTCCCTGTTTACAAATCCTTTCTTTTTTCCAGTTATGCCCAATTTGCTGTGTAACCTCTCCTTTTTAAATAAAAATAAGTCAATTTCAATGACTTTTTAAACAATTTATAAAAGCTTTATTTTCTTCCTCTCTATTCTGATTCTGCTTAGCTATGTTTGATTATCTTACTGAATGCACTTTTTCTTTCTATGATTCCATATCTTTAAGCTTTTTGCCAAGTTGTTATGATACATTTTATAATTCTATTATGTGAAGTACTTGAGCTTAATTCTGCTGTTTTTTTTTTGCTTGTACTGACATTTAGTCTTATGGTTTGTTTCTTTTCATATGTTGTGATCTTTGATTCAAAACTCATACATATTTGATCTTAAACTGTGGGAAGCTTTGGGCTTAGATCAAGGATGTATTTTTTTTTAAAGAGGATTTTCATGTGTTCTTAACAGAAAACAGGAGTCTTTACTCAGGTGAACTTTAAAAACAAACACACAAAGAAAAAAAAAAAAAACCCTTTCAGGTTCCCCAGTTTAATCTTGAGCTTTTGTGAATTCTTCCATCCACTTGCTGTTGGCCAAATACCCAGTGTTCCCACTTATGGCATTGGTGTTCACCTTTTCCCCATACCCCTATGCCCTTTGTTATATCTTTATTTGTGACTCTTTTGGTTTTGGCTTATGGTTTTTGTTCTATGAGAATATATAGCCCACCATGCTGTTCTGGAAACCTCCATGATATTCCCAGTTGACACTTCTCTAATTCATTTTTGTTGTTTTGTTTTTAATCTGTCTCCTTTCAATTTTCAAAACCTGAAAATGGAAAGGGATTCAAGGAAATAATTGGAATTAATTCATGCTAAAGTGAATATGGCTAATGACTTAAACATTTGCTATTCATCCATCGTTCTTTCATCTCTGAAACTTTTTTGGTAAATCTTTACTGAGCAGCCACCACTTGACCGGGTACAGTATACACCCAGTGCAAACAAAACAGCTGTGGCCTGTTATACAGGAAGTGTGTCACCAGCCAGAAGCTGAAAGGGTGTTCCTTTGGGAGAATGGGAATGCTCAATTTACAATTTAATTATGTAAAGAATTTCTACTATGCCTGCAAGTAATACCATCTACTATTTGTGCAGAATTTTATGATATATAGACAAGGTCCTTTGTCAAGAGAGGCTGTAAATGATGAGATAGAAAGAGAAAATCTGGCTCAAGTCCCACATTCTACTGCTTTCTAACTCTGAGATCTTTAGTACATTCCTTTTATCCCTCTGTTCTATTTTCATGTGTAAACAAAGATGATAACATACCTATTTTACAGGGTTAAAATGCAAGGTGCAAGGATAAAATTAGATAAGTAACCTGGCTTTTATAAGATGCATGCAAAGGCCGATGATGTTCCTTCATCCGCCCCCCCCCCCAGCATTGTTCACATGCATTAGGAAATGCATTTCACATGCATTCGCATGCATTTCATATGTAGGTAGTTGGGTCTAACCCACCTCCACCATCTCTGGAAAACCATAGTCAGAGTAGCATGTATTTTCACTGTCATGGTCACGATGACTCAGAAATCTTATCTTCGTCTTTTCAGAGCAATCTGATCCACTTGAAATTGCACATTGAATATGGGGAGGAGAAGGGACTTTAAGGGTAAGTGGGCAAAGTTGAGTTCATTTATGATGAAAAAATAATCACTGATATCTGATTTTTACCATCTCCATTATTTTCTGTCATGAAAACAGTAACAAGAACAAAAAAATAAAATAATTCATCATGAGAAACAAGATGAGGCAACATGTTGCTTAAACAAGACAGGTAAGCAGGATAGAAGAGAAAAACATAAATAAGATCTAGAGTTCTTTTTCTTTAAAAATTTTTAATGCTGAACTTAGTATCTGACATATCGTAAATACACAAAACATGCTTATTGAGCAGAGTAGGAGTGAAGCAAATGGAAACCATTTCCAGTGAATGTCTTTTATTTTACTTTATTTTTTGTTATTGTTTGCATTTTTAATTAAATTTATCGGGGTGACATTGGTTATTAAAATTATATAGGCTTCAAATGTACATTTCTATAAGACATTTACTATATGTTGCATATTTGTGTTCACCACCCAGAGTCAGTTCTTCCATTGCCATTTATTTGACCCCCTTTTCCCTCTCCTGCCACACCCTCTCCCCTCTTACCCTCTGGTAACCACTAAATGGTTGTGAGTGTCTATGAGTTCTTGTTTCTTTGTCTGCATTTGAAGGAATCAGTAGAACATGTGATTTGGTTAAGAGCCCGGGCTTTGGACTGGCTCACACCGTAGACACGACACTGGCTATGTGAATTAGTGCAGATGATTTCATCTCTAAGCCTTGGCTCCCCACTCAGTGGATCCAGCAATGGTCCATCCTCGTACAATTGTCGTGAAGGTTAAGAGAGACTGTGTCTATATCACGCTCACCTTCCTGATCTTCTTTTCTGTCTGCTTTATTTACCCCCATCACCACCGTCATCATCACCATTGGTGCTAACAGCATATTGTCTGCAATTAATTACTCTTCTCACCTCCTATGAAGGTTGTCAAGTTTTTGACTGTGAGACTACTTGACTGTGAGAGTGAATTTTTTAATATTCAAATTTTTGTGAACAAGGGGAAAGACACCTAGGATGGCATTGCCCTAAGAAAAAAGAGGAAAGAATAGACAAGTCAGCTCTACACCCAGGGATAGGTAGAAAGGCAGCGGCCCACTATTGTTACCGTGATTGGAGCCCAGTGATCAAACTTTGTTTAGCTCAATAGGGAACTGAAGAGCTAAGATTAACAGATTTCTTTTTTCTAGACCATATTAAGAAGGGAAAGAAGAGAGATGAAGAAAACCTGTGGGGAAGAAGGTACATTTTTAGGAGGAATTCAGTAGTATTTTGGGCCTTGTACTGTGTTTCCCCGAAAATAAGACTTAGCCAGACCATCAGCTCTAATGCATCTTTTGGAACAAAAATTAATATAAGACTGGATCTTATAGTAAAATAAGACCCGGTATATAACATAACATAACATAACATAACATAACATAACATAACATAACATAACATAACATAACATAACATAACAATATAATACCAGGTCTTATATTAATTTTTGCTCTAAAAGATGCAGTAGAGCTGATGGTCCAGCTAGGTCTTATTTTCTGGGAAACATGGTAGTATGTATTGTAATTCTTTTCCCCGCTTCCCTGCAAAATCTTTAGTAAAATACTCATTTATGGCACTTATAGATTCTTATATACCTTGATCCCATTAATTTCTTTCCTATGATACTTCAATAAGGAGTGTAAGAATTAGGTAACATTTCAAAACCGAGGCAATTAAAAATAATATTAAAATTGAGACTCTAATGAGCATGTAAGGGGAGGGTACAGAGAGGGGAAGTGGAACTCTTGACAGTTCAAACAATCCTCATGCTCAAAGGAAATTAAGCTTTAATGCCACTGTCCCAGCATGTTCTCAGAGACCCTCGAGATTCTCAGCCTGAAGTTTTAGTGTTTGCGTCATAATATCCCTCTGTCCTTCCAAGTCCAAAATGAAAATATATTTTAAGACAGTAAGTAAAGTTTGATTAAAGTAATTATATCAAATGTATTTTTTGCCAGGTGCCAGTAAGTGGGCTATTTTGCACGCATTACCTCATTGTATTTAAAAATGACTATTCCCATATTATAGATGAGAAAAGAAACTGAATCTCAGAGAAGTAATTTTCTCATATGTAAAGCTGAGATTCAAGCCAGGCCAGTGTACTCTGAACCTCTTAAATTCCTTATTTTAGTGTTTCTCAGTTTCTCCATTCAAACACAAAGGGGAAAGGATGAATTTTAAAACCAACAGAAAAGAGGGATTTTTAATGCCAAAGGTGAAGGAGTAGGCACACATTTCTGATGGGTTTATAGTATGACTTGGTGGAAATAGATGTAATTTGAAATGTGATTAAAGGAATCCGTGAATAAAATGAGAAGAGAAATGGAAATGATAGCAGTGGTGCATTACAATGTCATGGGTACATGCCCATCTGATAAAGAGATTTTAATTAAACTAAATAATTTATTATCCATTATACTTCAAGGAATTAAAAAGAATATGATCTAAGATGCCTTATTTCTCTGAAACGGGATTGTATACCATATATTCAGCTCATCATGTGTTCTCAAGCGAGAAAATGTCCAGATTCATAAAATGTAGGGGAGATAATAATTAATTTCCATTATATTTTAACCCTTAGCACATTCATCCACATACTTTCCACCATGCAGAGCTAGACTTGCTTTGTCTTGGAAGGAGACTACATGAAAACAAGTTCTTTGTAGGGAAAAATTTTACATTAAATATGGACTGGTGACATAATTAATTCAGAGATTTCTTTGTATCTCATACATATGTATGTGCATACACCCCTACATATATGTGATTACCTGTACATAATTTTCATAAATACCAAGGGTGCCAAAAAAATGTATACAAGTGGACACTTTGGTCAGTGTTGCACAAGCAGTGGTTCACCATAATCAGAAGTGTCTGGACGCAGATGGGAACCACTTTGCACACCTCTTGTAACTGCAGAAGTGAAACGTGACTTGTAGTCATCTTTTGTTATCGATATATATTGTTACAATTTTAATAGTTTTCTTAAAATGTGTATACATATTTTTGGCGCCATATATATACCTCTCCACACACATGCATTAGTCACATATTTATGTAAATAAATGAATAATGTATAGACATATCGAAGCCATGTATGTACCCTCAGTTTTACCCATCTTTATTTTTAAATGCTTAAATATTTGTAGTTATTAGATATGAAATAAAAGGCATATACAAAAAAGACATAAGTAAAATGTGAAGTTTTAAAAGAAAACATATACTGAAATTTCTCTTCCTAATTCTTCTCCTTGCCATTCCTCTCCATGAAGAAGAGGGTAAAAGGGGTCACATATATGGTTATGGAAGGAGAACTGACTCTGGGTGTTGAACACACAATACAATAGATAGGTTATGCATTATAGAAATGTGTGCTTGAAACCTATGTAATTTTTACCAACCAATGTCACCCCAACAAATTTAATTAAAAAAAAGAGAAGAAAACCACTGTTAATAATAATTTCTTGGGATTCATTTCAGAAAAAAGTATGTTCAAACCAGTTTTCGGTGTTATAGGCATTTTTATCTCTGTATATTCTATTTCTTTTAAATGCTCATAAACTAGATCATAGCACGTACATTATTTTGAACCTTTTTTACTTTACTCACACCTAGCCCACATCGACACCCATAAATACAGCTTGTTCTTTTTAACTACGTCTTACTATTTCTGAGGAATATAAACTCCAGTTTGTATATGTCTTCGGTTGATAGATATTTTATTTCAGAGAATTTCCCTGAGTAAGAACAATGCTATAAAAGCACATTCTTGCGAGATTTATTAATAAGAGTTTCAAGCGGCATAATTGTTGACTAGTAAGATATGGGTATTTTAAATTTTAATTATTGTTGGCAACTTGCCACCCAGGTAGGGCTTCCCAATTTACACCCACTGACAATATTTCCCTAAGTTTTCTCCCAATACTGGGTATATTATCACTGATTTAACAAGACAATTCTTTAATCAAGGTGAGTAGTGAAGAATTTTATAAGAATATTTACACCAGTTTTCCTTTAAAAAAAGCCACTTTTGGGTACTTGAGAAATAAAATTTTGAGAAATTGATTTGTATACCTTTTTTCCCCCAGGATTATAGCGTTTTTATAAGAATAAACATGAACATCAAGAATGATTAATTGGTATCCTAGCGAGAAAAAAGACTAATTGGAGAAAAGATCATTTTAAAAGGTATTTAAGGTATTTTTTTTGATAACAAAAATCACTCTAGGTCATTATTAAAACGTAGAAAATAAGAAAACAACCCCAACAAAAGTGAAAAATAGCCATTATCTTAATTTCAAGGGTATGCATTTTTAAAAAATGAAATAACACACACGTCATAAATGGGATCATATTATAAACATTTTTCTCCAGCCTGTTATCTTAGGTCAGTCTATTCAGTTGTAAATGGTTTGTGGAATTCTGGCGTAAAGACATTTTTTAACCACTTCTCTGTAAATGGACATTTAGGCTGTTTCCAGCATTTCTGTGTTTTACACGGTGCTATAGTAACCCCTGTGTAATTTTGAGACAAGTCATATGATTTCTGTGCCTCAGTTTCCTTGTCTATGTAATGAGGAAATCACAGTGCCCACCTCCAAGTACAACACGTATGATAACATATTACCATTAGTGTTCACAAGTGTCCTTTATTTTTGAGACAATGATGATGGTGTGTGATCGTCTGTGCACACCTGTGGACAGGACTTTGGAGAGATTTTTAGAAGCGGTATCATCGTGGAAAGAACTTGCCTAAAAATTTTGTTAGTTACTGCCGCATTGACTTCTAAAAAGTGCTTTCCTGTTTACAGTGACTCATTTGTATCAGAATAGCCAGTCTGAACATTTTCTTTTCCCAACTTGGTGATAGGAACATCCCAGCTGTTGCTTTATATTATATTCTTTTGATTATGTATGTATGAAGGAGGGGTGTGTGTGTGTGTGTGTGTGTGTGTGTGTGTGTGTGTGTGTTTAATTTTCAATTTCTTCAGTGAATAAATACTGAATGGGAGTCAGTGGATGCTTGAAGTGGAAAGTTGAAAAGATGGAGATAGTACTCGTCTGCTAGGTCACCTGTGCCCTCGCTCTATCTTCCATCCAGCTGGTGAGGATGCGTGCTTCTTGCATCTGCCTCAGGAAAGCTGAAATGAGGAGAAATCTTTTTCTTGACTCTCTTATCTATTCGGTCGATCTGTTTGTCTCTCCTTCACCATCACGGCAATGCCTGCTTTCATATTACTTCATGAAATGTGAAGATGTCTGATAGCATGAGTCTTCCTCTGTTTTTTGTGCCTTTCCAATTATATTTACTGTTCTTCAGATGTTGGACTTTGTCACCAACTGAAAATATTCAAACATAATCTATTTTGATAGTTATTGGCATGGCTTTGAATATACAGCTTGGTGAGATAATAGACATAGATCAAATAGTGAGCATTCTGATCTAAAGACATACAATTTCTTTCTCCTGATTTAGGTCACTTTTACTAAAGTTGTATGGTTTTCTTCTCATTGGGATAGCATAGTGCAATGCCTGCTAGATTTTATGTATGTATTTAATATATTTATTTACTAAGGCATTTATTTTCATTGCCTTTTCTAATTGTTTATTGCTGATGGGTGAGAAAATATGCAAGTATTGTACATTGATCTTGCATCTGGATACCTTATTGAACTTATTAATTGGAAGAATCTTTCAATTGTTTATTTTTTGTCAAATTAGTCAAACATTTCATCTGCCCAAGGGACACCTCTGTCTTTTATTTTTCAAATTTTATATTTTTGTTTAGTTTCTTGGCCTATTGCATTTCCTTTAGATCTTTGAAAAAAATAGTATTCTGATATATAACACATATGGAAAATATATTATAGCTAAAGCTCTGGCTAACAAGCCCACTAAGTTCCAGCACCTGAGAACACTCAAATATGCATGTCCCCAGATACCTACCCCCTCTGTTTCCTAAAGGTAACCGTTATCATGGTGTTTATGCAGTGGTGTGCTGGTAAATGTTTAATGACCTTTTCTCCAGGGGGGAAAAAGTCATATTTGTAATGTTTGCTGATGTACATAATCTAAATATAACCATCATCATCATATTTCAAACTGCCAGCATAGACTGGGGCTGAGATGCCTGATCAGTTCTTCCGTGCAGCCCCGGCCAGCTGCCCCCACTGCCCTTCTTTCAGTTGTTTCTCACCTCCTTTCATTGTTCAATGCCTTCACTATTTACATAAACATCCCTAAACACCTACAGTTCAGTTGAGTTCTGTTTTCTTTATATAATTGGAATAATACTAAGCGTCTTTTGCTCAATAATATATGTCTGTATTTCATCCGAGTTGTCTAGAGTAACTATAGTCTGATCATTTTCGTGGATATATAGAGTGCCAGTGTGCAATTATATCTCAGCTCACTTGGACATGTGGGTTGTTTCCCTTTGAGGCTATTAAACATAATAATGAATCTACTGTGGGATCTATACTTCCGGTTGATATTTCTGCATAGTAGGATAAGAGGATCTTCAACTTCCATGGGTTATGTGGAAGCTTTCTAAAATAGCTTAAGGAATTATGTTCCCTCCCACTCTGTATGACTCTTGTTTTGCTCTGCTTTGTCGGTTGTTATTGTCAGTCTGTTTTTGTTTTAGTGAAAAGTTAACATTTGTTTGATTATCACAGGGATTTGTAGACAATTTACATCTTTTATTTTGACATTCCTGTTGTTATTTTAATATTGCTTTGCAATAAAGTAACTTTTTTTTAAAATCAAGAAATGGAACAGGAAAAAGAAAAGTTATATCTATTGAACACCAGTTGTGTGTTGGCATTTTTTTTATAAAAACTCTCAGTCAGGTTTTTTAAACCATGGTTTTTGAAATTTAACTGATATACAATAAGGTGTACATATTTAATGTATACAACTTGATAAATTTGGAGATAAGTATACGAGGTCAGACAATTAAGTTCGTAAACTCATCCTAGAAAAAGTGCTACGTACTTCATCACTGAATATCACTACGGTCACCTCTGAAGTACTCCCCTTGGGAAGCTATGCATGAACGCCAGTGCCTAGCCTACCCTTCAAACCAATTTTGGAACTCTTTTTCTGGAATGGCCATCAGAGCTGTCGTTGTATTACCCTTGATGTCCTGAATGTCATCAAAATGGCGTCCTTTCAATATTTCCTTTATCTTTGGGTAAAGAAAGAAGTCATTGGGGGCTAGCGTATTCCAATACAGTTGCATGTTTACTGGCTAAAAACTCCCTCACAGACAGGGCCGTGTGAGCTGGTGCATTGTCGTGATGCAAGAGCCAGGAATTGTTGGTGATAAGTTCAGGTCGTCTAACTTTTTCATGCAGCCTTTTCAGCACTTCCAAATAGTAACTTTGGTTAACTGTTTGTCCAGTTGGTACAAATCCATAATGAAAACTCCTTCTGATATCAAAAAAGGTTAGCAACATCATTATAACAAGTTCGTGAACTTAATGGTCAAACCTTGTACAACCGTGACTATCAGCACAATCGATGCCGAAAACATATCCATCTCCTCCAGCTGTTTGTTCTCTCACTCTGTATTTATATTAAGAATGCTTAACAAGAGATCTACTCTCTTAGAAAATTGGAAGGACACAGTACAGTATTATTCACTATAGGCACCATAGGCTGTACAGCAGATATGTAAGATTTTCTCATCTTGCTTAATTGAAACTTTGTACCCTTTGTCAGTCTGTTTAATATTAGTCTTTATAGAGAGGGTATAATGATATTTCATCATTTCAAAGTCCATATCCTGGTTGCTAATGAGCATATGTTCTCTTTTTCTTAGCCATTTGTGTTTTCTTTGTTTTTCAACTGCCTGTTTCTCTCGTCCATGTTTCTACTGCGTTGTCTTCTTACGTTTTGGTACGTAGGTGGTAGGTATTTTCAAATAACCTACATGCAAGCCCTTTGTCACTTATATGCATTGCTTGACTTTTAAATGCTGTGCCTTTTCATGAATATACATTCTTAACTTTGCCTTTATGGTCAGTGCTCTTTGTGTTCTGTTTAAGAAATGTGATCTCAAACCAAACTGTAAAACTCTGAGTGGAACCTGAAAATTGCTCCTGGAGCTTAGAGAAAGGTGACCTGTCTTATGGGCAGTAGAACATTTGACAAAAATGTGGAAGCTGAAAATTGTACCTAACCAACTTGAAGATTCTGTAGTGAGATATCCAGCAGAATGTTGAAAAAGGCACCAGTTGGCTTCTTTTAGCTGCATCTGATAAATATGGGAAACCAGAGTAAAGCAGCAGTTATTTAGTTTTCTAGCAGAATTAAAGAGAATACAGAAGGCCCTAAGAAGTCTCTCTAGCTGGCAAAACATCTTCAAAGTAACAAAGAATGTTGATCAGAGTAAAGAGCAAAC
This sequence comes from Rhinolophus hipposideros, assembly GCF_964194185.1. NCBI lineage: Eukaryota > Metazoa > Chordata > Mammalia > Chiroptera > Rhinolophidae > Rhinolophus > Rhinolophus hipposideros. The sequence continues at coordinate 5,944,835 of NC_138068.1, read as the reverse complement.
TAAGAGTTGAGCTCTAAGACAGTCTGTTAGGACCTCAGAAAGATTTAAAGTGGAGCATAATCAACCCTCTCAATTAGACAAAATGGTTCTAGAAAACCTCTGGGCACTTACCCCATAGAAGCCTGATGCCCCCAAAGCGGAAAGTCTTATCTCATAAAATGGCTGTGGTCTATGGCATTGAGTAGACCCCAATAAGATTCCTGGGGAAAAAAAAGTCCCACAGTTTTTAAGAGAATTATTTTGGCCAAGCACCACCAATTGGAACTAAAAGGGATAAAAAAGGAAGAGAGGCCTCCAACTTTTTATGGATAGCAAGGAGTTAGAAGATAGAGCCAAAAATTTTGGTTAAAAAAAAATGGGTTCAGTATCCCCTCCCAGGGAGAAGAATTAGGCCCAAGCAAAGAACACTGTCTGACCCTGGAGTGTGAGAAATTAGAGGCAAGTTCTAGTGGATTTCAAACCTGTTCTGAATTAGTTACTACTGTTTATTTCCCATTAGTCCCCATTTTAAGTGGGAATATGTGCAGTCATTTTGTCCTGTCACATCGTAGTATTTTGTGTGTGTGAGACACTGGTAACTTTTTAGTTAACAGACCTCTGGATCAAGAGGATCTGCACCTATAAAAATACATTTCTATCTGGACTTAATTTAGATGACGTCCTGGACTGCAAGACTGAGCCTGAGCCTGACTCTGTAGTAGAGATGAGGCCATTAGATGTCCTGGGTGTTAGCATATTTTGCATGTGGGAGAGATTTGAATAATTTTTGGCCAAAGGGACCACTGTATTAGACTGCGTTATGCCCATGAATTCCTCCTATGTGAATACTCATGCCCATTTGCAATGTGAACTTACTACTCTTCTCTGCAGACATCATCCCTTAGCCCATCACCTGAACTTGGAGTTTGGTCATGTGACATGATTTGGCCAATGAGCTAGCAGTAAGTTTGACACAGATGCAATGTTTTGTGCATTGGGGTTTGTCCTCTGGCAAGCCCACTGTCACATGACAAAGGATGTGCTACCTTGTTGGGGAGGACATGTGAGGAAGAGGTGCTGGGGGATGAGGAACTTCCTGGAGGAGGGCCTCCAGGTGTGGTTTATGGTGTGGTTTATCAGCCTCCCTAGCTGGTAGCCATCATTAAATGTCAGACCTGGAAGTGATGCCTAGCGTTCTGCTGAACGTGGGCTGTGAGAAATCCCAGGAGACACTACATGGAGTGAAATAATCCCCCGGCTGTGCTCATCCAACTCCTCGAGTCATGAGAAATAATGCAGTGCTATTATTGTTTTAGTCACTAATCCCTGGTTGATCTGTTGCATAGCGATAACTACTGATACCCGTACCGTTTTTGAAGTTAAGAAGACTCAATATCATTGACGAAAAATTCTCTGTAATCAATTTACAAATTGATTTCAATTCAAAACAACCTTTCAAAGGGATGTTTGGCACTCAAGAAAATTATACTAACGTTCATCTGGAAGAATAGACATGAGAAGATCCATAGGTGAGAAATAATAACCTAAAAGTATTGTGTGACGTTGTGCCGATGTTCTTTCTAATCATAGTTGTAACACCGTATTTATGTACGAAAACATGCAGGACCAAAAATTTCAATTTCAAAAGTTCAACATAAATGGTACTCAACATTAAACAATTCATTCAACATACCGGGGGTTGCCCAAAAAAATTGTGTACAGGTGGACACTTTGGTCAGTGTTGCTCAAGCAGTAGTTTGCTGTCATCAGAAGTGTCTGGATGCTGATGGGAACCATTTTGAGCACCTCTTGTAAGTGCAGAAGTCAAACGTGACTTGTATTCATCTTTTATTATCAGCATATATTAATATTACAATTTTAATACAGTTTTTTCCTTTCTTAAAATGTGTATACTTTTTTTTGGCACCCTCTGTGTATTGAACATCTGCTATGGCAAGGTAATTAAAATTATATTAACATATTTTAAATGTAGTTAGTTTTTTGTTAGTTTCAGGTGTACAAAACAATGTAATAGTTAGACATTTCTAATTTATATCCCCCACAAAGTGATAACCCTCCTCCCCCAATCTACTACCCCTCTGACATTGCATATTGCTGTTACATTTTACATTAACATTTAACAACGCAGTCCTGACCCAGTTTGGAGGCCCTGGCTAGAGGCTGGTGGATGCTATGTACAGCTGATGAGGGACACATGACACCCATCTGTATTGGGCTCTCACACTCCAGGCCACAGTGCACACCAGGGCAACAACTCAGAACCATCGCTGTGCCTCAAAGCCCTCACAAGTATTCACATTAGCTGGTCTGCATGAAGTCACAAAGCCTGCCCAGTCTCACCCTGCTTGCGAGAATAAGCTGCCCCCTGGGCTCCAGCAGGCATGACCCAGTCCCCAGGGAGACCCCCTGGCATGGGCCTGCCTGGCAGCCTTCTTTCCTTCAGAGCTGTGACTAACAGGGTTCTGTTTTTCATCTGTCCAACTGTTAGTGGGTCGTGTCTCTGTCCAAAGAATTTTTAAATTGTATAAAAGAATTTTTTGCCATGAATTTTCCTATGTACTAGAAATATGACATGTATTAATTAAACAAAAAAAAAAAAACGCTTCCCTCAAATAGCTTTCTTTATCATGGATTTTTGAGGTGGAAAAGAAAACGAGGGAGAATATTTGTGTCCTATGAGGTCCGACAATGAAGTTCGGGAACTTACCCTAGAAAAAGTGCTACGTATCTCATCGCTGAATATCACTACGGTCACCTTCGAAGTCCTCCCCTTGGGAAGCTATGCACTGACACCAGCACCTAGTCCACCCTTCGAAGCAATTTTGGAACTCTTTTTCTGAAATGACTATCAGAGTTGTCGTTGTATTACCCTTGATGTCCTGAATGTCATCAAAATGTCTTCCTTTCAGTATTTCCTTTATGTTCGGGTAAAGAAAGAAGTCATTGGGGGCCAGATCAGGTGAATAGAGAGGGTGTTCCAATACAGGTATTTGTTTACTGGCTAAAAACTCCCTCACAGACAATGCCGTGTGAGCTGGTGCATTGTCGTGATGCAAGAGCCATGAATTGTTGGCGAAAAGTTCAGGTCGTTTAACTTTTTCACACAGGCTTTTCAGCACTTCCGAAGAGTAACCTTGGTTAACTGTCCAGTTGGCACAAATTCATAATGAATAATCAATGCATCTGATGTAAAAAAAAAAGGTTAGCAACATTGCTGCAATAAGTTTGCGAACTTAACTGTCAGACCTCGTATATGACAGAAGACAATTTTTCATTGTTTGTACATATAGTATCATAAATTGGTCAGAAAAAATATGAACATTTCAAAAGAAAAGTGAAAATGGCGATGACATGATAATTGAAGAATAAATGTTAAGGTTCAAAAATCACAGGAAAATGTTAAGAACAGTGCAGATGTAAGTTTTCACGTCTTAGGTGCAAAAATAATTGCGGTTTTTGCAATTTTTTAACTTTTTAAACCACAATTATTTTGCACCAACCTAATATAATTTTTTTCTGTTATATTGGCCATTATTATAAAGAATAACACAATTATATAATTTTTTAAATAAAAAAATAAAAGCCTAACACCAGGGCACAGTGTTGGTTAACTGAGTTCTTTCTTTACCCAAAGTGGAAGAATGATAAAATTTAGACAAAGGAGAATCGGGACTTCCAGCTCATATAAGTTAAGATGTAAAGGACTGATAAGGGACAATTTTCTGTCAGTATTTTCTCTGACAGGTGACTAGGTAGAGCTCTGAGCTGCACTGTAAAACTTAACTTGAATTCATTTGCACGAACTGACATCCTTTTTTCCCTGTTCATTACCTTGGTAATTACAGTATTGACAGAAAGCTTAGTTTAATTTGTATCAATTATCCAAAAACCATTTCAATACTTTTTTTTTTTTTTTTGCCTTCTTGATCAAAGCTTGCCTGTGAACACTTGAAGTGTACTTGTGCCCTTGAACTTCATCTGTTAAACCCATCGAAGTTGTGAACTGCATGTAAAGTGAATCCTACTGCTGTGGTGATGAGTCTTGGTTCTATATGCAAATTATATGTTGCCCACGCTTCTAATAGTTTTTAGCTTTTGCTCAGAGTAACTTCCTTTTTCAAAATGTAATGGACGCTGTGAAAACAAGTCAATATTTTAGTAAGTATATTTGGAAAATAAACTACAAATGTAATGGACGCTGTGAAAACAAGTCGATATTTTAGTAAGTATATTTGGAAAATAAACTACATTTTTCTCTATTAAGAGCTGTCCATCTTAAACAAACAAACAAACAAACAACAAACAACTCTTGTTTGTTTAATTTTAAAAGGATGGTCAGTGGAACCAGCAATTATGTTGATGATTTCCTGTCATTCAATCTCATAATCTTTTTGCTGACATGTCTTATCTGGGCCTTACAGTAAACTTGAAGAAATTAGTTCCATTTTATGGATGCAGACATTAAGGCTCAGGTTGATTAAGTGACTTAGCCCTGCTCACTCAGTAAGTGATGGGTGAAGAACTGTATCTGACCCCAAAGCCAATATTCTTTTCAAGTTTTCATGTTGTTTAAGGTCTTTTACTTTGGCTGGTATTGAAATCACTCAGGTCACTAGTTTGGAGGCAGGGGATAGCATTCCAGGATTGTAGACAGTGGGCCAAACTCTTAAGAATGGGGCAAGTCCTAGTCAGAGTCTGGCATTGTCAGCCGACATGTATGTGGATTGAAGCCATTAAGGGGGCATGGCCATAAAGATGAAATCCAGCCTAACAGAAGCAGATGGGTTAACGCAGTGAGACACAACTGGGTCTAGGCCAATTCAGCTGCATTTCTAAGAGGGAAAAAGCTGGGTATGCTTGCTGGAAGAATCATTTAGAAACAGAGATTGGCTTTGGTTAGCGATTCAGTCTTAGACCCAGATCAGTACAGTTCACAAGGCAACTGTACCCTACAAGGGCCTGTGTGTATGGGGAACACAACTCACGCCTGACCCCAAATGGATGGTATATTAGTATTTTGTTTCTGTTTTTATTGCAGTGTAACAAAGTACTACAAGTTTGGTGCCTCGAAGCAGCCCCCGTTAATTATCTTATAGGTTCTGTGGGTCAAGAGTTTAGCCAAGGCTTAGGTATGTTTTCTACATCAGGTCTCACCAAGTTGTAAAGTGTCTACTGGGCTGTGTCCTTATCTGGAGGTTTGACTGGAGAAGTATCAACTTCCAAAGTCACTCAAGTTGCTCCAGAATGGATTTTCTTGGTGTTGTCATAGGACTGAGAGCCCCAGTTTTCTGCTGGCTATTGGCCAGGTGCTACCATTTTCTCCTAAAGGGGACACTCAGTTTTTTTGCCATGTGGCCCCCACCATGGCAGTTTGTAACATGTAGCTTGCTTCTTTAAGCCAACGGGAGTGTAAGAACACATCTGGTAGCAAGACAGAGTCTTCTATAATTTAACGTAACCACATTACATTATGTGGCAGAACTTAGTGACATCCCATCACCTTTGCCATATTCTATGAGTAAGAAGCAAGTCATAGGTTCCATACAGAGTCAAGGAGAGAGGATTAAGTATTGAAGAAAAGGCATGGGGCAGGGGTTATGGGAGCCATAGTAGTCTGCCTACCACAGATGGTGGAACAGACTAATTTCCACTTGTTTGGTACCATGCTGGGAGAAATGGCTAATTAGGGTTTCAAAACGTTTGATAGTAAGTATTGAATGCAAAGTGATCACTCCCAACTTTTTGACACATTAAGAATTTGGCTTCAGAAATGGTACGCTCTCCTTTCTTCTTTCTTTTTTCATTGGCCACACTTTGATGTGGTGGAAGTCTCAAGGGTTTCTCACCAGCTCATGCCCCAAGGACATCTCCCCTTTTCTAATTATTTAGGCCACATTTCTGCTTATTTCTCTCATCTTGTGTCTATGAACACTTATTTTCTAAATGATTTCTCTTGGTCTCACAGGTTTAGATACCACCAATAGACTGAATGCTACTAGATTTGTAGTCCAAATTAAATGTCCCCTATCTATTTGAATATTCAACAGCTTACTCAATATTTTCACCCAAGGCTCTCAAATTCCTGTAAAACTTAACAAATCCAAAAGGGAATTTTAGTCTTCTAATCTTTGAACCTTTTCTCTTTTTGCCACAACTGGCGTCCAATTTGAAAACATATTTTATTGACTCTAGCTTTGACATTAATCTTAAGTCTCACCAGACCTTATGACTTCTGGCAAGACTCTGGTGCAAGCCATTCTCGTCTCTTATTTGGATTCTTTTAGCAGCCTTTTAGGATTTTTCCTAATTTTCCTCCTCTTAGCTTCCTGTAGTCTTTTCTGTACGCAGCAAGAGAATGATGCCTTTGTAAGGTACATCAGATCATGCCAGTCCTTTATTCAACACGTTTGTGAGGTTCACAATGAAAGGTGAGAATCAGAATCCCTAAAGTGGCTTGCACACAGGCCTAAATGATTTCATTCACCACTGTTTATCTAATGTCGTCTTTTTCTATCATTCTTCCTCTGGCTCACTGTACTTAAGCAAAACTGGAGAAAGGCATACTTCTGTCAGAGATTCTGTGTTTGCTGTTTTTCTACCTAGAACACACCTTCCCCATATATCTGCATGATCTGCTTTCATATTTCTTTCAAATCTTTGCTCAAATATTGTCTTCCCTATGAAGACTTTTCTGTCCACTCTCTCTAAATGAGCTCCCACTGCCTCCATCTTCTGTCCCTGCCATATTTATAGCCATAGCATTTAGCATTTGACAGATCTGTTAATTTCTCTTGTCAACATATTTCTGACTCCATCACATTTTGACCCTGGCAAAGGCATACATTTTTTGTAATTTTTGTAAACTACTGTATCTCCAGAGTCTACTCTAGTTTTCAGCATATGATAGGTGTTCAGCAAATCTTTGTTGAATAAATGAATGGACTAGGTGGACTATATTGATTGATTTCAAATGCTAAACCAAACTTGCATTCTCAGGATAAACTCCACTTGGACTTTACTTTTTATATATTGTTGTATTTGATTAGCTAGCGTTTTTAAATTTAGAATATTTTGAATGCAAGTTAACAAGAACCTAGGACTCTCCCACACTGTGGATGAGAATGTAAAATAGTACAACCGCTTGGCGAAACAATTATCATAGGGCCCAGCCACTCCACTCCCATGTATTAACCAAGACAAGTGAAATCAGATGATGGTACAAATACTTGTATGTAAATGTCTGTAGCAGATTTATTTTTAATTGTGAAAAATTGGAAACAAACCAAATGTCCACCCATAGGTAAACAGCTAATCAAACTTCGCTATATTGATGGCTCATATAATAATACCAAGCTAAAGAAGCCAGAACCACCCCCCCCCAAGAAAAAATACATAGTAAAAAATATATATGTACTCAGTGATTCCATTTATGTCAAATATTGGGAAAGGTAAATTAATCTATAGTGATAGAAAGTAGATTAGTATTTGTCTGTAGACGGGATGGTAAGAGGCATAGAATAGAGGGGATTACAAAGAGGAGCCATTGACTTTAACATTCACCAGCTATACTTACTGGTGTGTACACATGTCAAAACGTATCCAGTTACACATTAAATATGTGTATCTAATTGTATGTCAATTACATCTCAATAAAGCTGTGTTTAAAAGGGAAGAAATAGGTAATTGATGCAGTTCAATTTTATCAAGTTCTACGCCACAAAAAAAATCACTATCTGCCCTGGAATTTGTCAGTTTAAAGATGTGTTGTAAATGCCATAAGTTTGATATTCCATCTAAATTCTTTCATGCTTTTATGAGTTCAATTCAGCCAATAATGATAGTTGGAAATATATTTTAGCTAATACAAAAAAAATCCATTTTCTTGAAACGGTCATTTTATAATGATTAGATTGAGTTAGAAGCTTGCATTTACCTCATTATTGAATTTTTTTTCTGGCCCACATCAGTGTTCTCTCCGAGAAGGAGCACGTAGGATAACAATTTATTTATTGTGGCCAGCTTTCCCCACTACTTCTTTGTTAGCCCAGTGAAATTTATAAGTAGAGAATGGCATTGAGCCTGAATTGTCATTGCGAATACAAACCACTATTTCAAAAAGGTCTTTTCCTCCCAATATTTATTGATGACAGCGAATGAATGCTTTCTGCAAAGAAGTATACGTACATATGCAGCACGTGGAAGCATGTGCAATAAATTAGCCACACTCTGTGATTTATTAGTCTGTTGTTACCTGGTCCAGGTCATTGTCAAAATGCCCATCAATGGGACTGCTTCTCTTCCTTCTCTCCTTCAGTAAGGACATGGCCTGATACTTTCTGATTTGTGCGAGGAGACCCAACTTTCAATTCTCCCTTGCCTGTGACTTCCAGTGTTATTACTTGAGCACAAAATATGTTTAAGGGACAAAGTGAAAATAGTCATTGTAATAAGAAGTGAAGCTTTCAGAAAAAAAAATCAATGAGAAAATAGATCTTTGGGTGGTATCCAACAGCAATTCATCTGGTTTACACTGGTCTCTCCTGCTCTTGGGTCACCATGTCTGCATGCAATTATGTTGGATACTCTATTGACATACAAGGATATCAGGACAGAAACAATAAAGATCTTTTCTCAAGGATGTAAATTATTTTATGACAGAATTTCATAGTAGTTGAGCTTTTTTCAGCCATCATTTATGTTCTTCCTTTTCTTCGAAAAACTGTATATACGAGGTCTAACAATTAAGTTTGCGAATTTGTTGCAATGATGTTGCTAACCTTTTTTGATATCAGAGGGATTATTCATCATGAATTTGTACCAACTGGACAGTTAACCAAGGTTACTATTTGGAAGTGCTGAAAAGGCTGCATGAAAAAGTTAGACAACCTGAATTTTTTGCCAACAATTCATGGCTCTTGCATCACGACAATGCACCAGCTCACACGGCACTGCCTGTGAGGGGGTTTTTAGCCAGTAAACAAGTAACTGTTTTGGAACACCCTCCCTACTCACCTGATCTGGCCCCCAATGACTTCTTTCTTTACCCAAAGATAAAGAAAATATTGAAAGGGAAACATTGGATGACATTCAGAACAGCAAGGGTAATACAACAGCTCTGATGGCCATTCCAGAAAAAGAGTTCCAAAATTGCTTTGAAGAGTGGACTAGGCGCTGGCATCAGTACATAGCTTCCCAAGGGGAGCACTTCAAAGGTGACCGTAGTGATATTCAGCAATGAAGTATGTAGCACTTTTTCTAGGATGAGTTCGCAAATATAATTGTCTGACCTCGTATACCTCCAAATGATGCAGAAACTACCAAAAAGATTTTTTTTTAAAAAGTGAGGTCATAAAAGAACATAAAGCACAACACCTACATAGTTATAGTTTGTGTAACTATGACTAAAATGTTTTTAATTAGAAAAATATATTCAGAGTATGTGTGTTTTTTCTTTAGAAAAATAAGTAAGTGAAATTTTAAAAAGCCCACACCAATATGTTCTCTCTTACTTAGGTCCCCTGTTGGAAGCACACTCCCTAAAAGGAACAATTGATAAATTGGACGTTGTAAAAATTGAAAACTTCTATTTTGTGAAATCTCCTGTTAAGAGGATAAAAAGGCAAGCTGCTGTGAGAAAATATGTATTGACTGTGAGGAATTACATATTGACAAAAGACTGGAAAAAAGAACTCTTAAAATTCAAAAGTACAAAATAACAAACCAATTAGGAAATGGACAAGGGTTAGGAAGAGACTTTTCTCTGAAGAGGATATACAGATGACAAAGAAGCACATGAAAACATGTCAACTTTTTTAGCCGTTAGATTACCAACGGCTGTTATCTTAGTGAAATATCACTACATACATATCAGAATCACATTATAAAAACAATAAAGTAAAACTCCAAATGCTGATGAGGACGTGGAGATGTTGGATTGTTCATTCGTGTTTCTGGGATATAATTGGTACAGCCATTCTAGAAAAAATCTGGCACTTGTATAAACAATACTAAGTATGAAACTATCATACAACCCAAGAACTGGACTCTTGACATTTATCCCACAGAAATGAGCACTTACATTCACACAAAAAGCTGTACATAAATGTGCATAACAGTTTTCTTTATAATAGCCTAGAACTAGAAACAACACATAGGCATTTTTCAATGGATGAATGGATAAGCAGACTGTGATACTTCCATAACATGGAATGCTCAGTAATAAAAAGAAATGGGCTGTTGTTACATCTCCAGAGAGTTGTGGTGAGTGAAAAAGCCAACCCCAAATAGTTAGGTACAGTATGATTCCACGTACATATCATTTTTGATATAACATTGTAGAAATAGAGAAGAGATTAGTAGGTGCCCGGGGTTCGTGCATTGGTGTGGGTGGGAGGGAAATGGATATAACTATAAAACAGCAACATTAGGGATCTCTGTGGTGATAGAAATGTTCCGAATCTTGACTGTATAAATACAATATACTGTGTCTGATATTGTACTATAGCTTTGCAAAATTTTACCGTTGGGGAAACGGGATAAAGGGTCATGGTATCTCTGTAGTATTGCTTAAAACTGAATGCGAATCCTGATCTAAAATGAAAAGTTATAAAATACATCTTCCTTGTCCTCTAGCTTCTTTTTAGTTCAGCTAATGCTGAACCTAAAAAGATGATAACAGGCAGAGGGAGGAGGTCGAGTATTCATTTCCCTTGGTTCCCTCCACAGCCCACCATCTTGTACTCCTATCAGGGGCAGCCTTCTCTCCATGACTCTCTATATCTGGCCTGTTATCCACTTCCTTCCTTCATCCATGTAGGTTGACCTTGGGTAACACCTCTGCTTTAACTGGTCCGGGGATACTAGTGCAGCTTTCTTATACACTGCCTGCAACTTAGTCAATAAATTGTTTATTGAACGCTCCTCAAATTAGCTTAATCTGAGAGAGCCATCTGTTTTCTGCTGGTGTGCTGATTTATACAGACTCTAAGAAGAAGCTCACAGTTCATGGAAAGAGATAAGATGAATATACAAACAGCTACAATGGAAAGTTCTAGCTAATTTACATAATGATCGGTTTTGTTCTAAAAAGAACACACCTTTGGGATTATCCAACTTGTCTGTCACTTCCACATTCCAGCCTGGTGACTCTGTAAGAAGAAAATCAAAAAAGGAAAAGGGAAACAGAAAACAAAACAACCAATATTCTTGATGAACAGCCTTAGCTGTTTAAACATTTTTAATGTTTTTATGCTTTTCACGAAATTGAATCATTTTGGGCACCAAAGTGAAAAGTAGGTTAATGGTCCCACTCTGTCCCCTCTTTCTTTTTGGACAACTCCTCTTTTCCAGGATGATCTCGGCAAGAAATCTTCTGTGCCACTGAAGGGGTTGGCCCAGGTTTACTGATATTTTAGATAGCATTTTCTCAAATTCCAGCCCGTGAACTGGACACACCAGAATCTTCTGAGGATTCTCAATTAAAGAAAAAAAAAAAAGTTTTTGAACAAATTCCCCAGCTCTGTTCCTAGAGAGTCTTACTCTACTGGGTGGGGGTAGGAGGAGTACAAATTCAAGTTTTTCAGAGTTCCCCAGATGATCCGAAGTGCTCAGGTGAAAAAACACCCTTTTAGTGAATAAAGTGACTAACAGTAATTCAAGTCAAATATTCAACATTGGCACATTTCCTTTAAGTTCCTCCTGGCCTTTCTACACCCTGGTCTCTTATCTGGAATGTTCTTTCTCCTCAAATGGCCACAGCTTTGCAGAGCTCAGGAAATACTATTCACGTAGAAAACAGGTTGTATAAAATGGTGTTTTCTGCCCTTCCCATGGTCCTGGAGTCCTGCGAGCCTATGGCACCGAACTGCGTCCCTCATCCCATTCATTACCTAGGCTCCTCCTGCTCTCAGCTTAAATATTCTTCAAGAAAGCCTGTCTTAACCCCTGCCCATCACCCCAGTGTAGGTTAAATATCCCTATTACTCTCCTGGCAACCAGTACTTTTCTGTAATATCTATTCAAGTCATAATTAAACAACGATTGTTTTTTAATTACTACTTTAATAACTATTATCTCTTCTGGGAATAGAGGAAGAGTTTAATCATTCAGGACCTCCTAATCCATGTGTGAGAAGCTAGACTTTTCTTTAGGATGAAAGGAAGCGAATAAAAAAATGCACGAGAGAAAAATGATCAGACTCACATGCACAATATGTAATGTAGCTTGCGTTTAGGGGATAGAAATGAAAGGAAGTAAGAGGGACATCATCAGAAACAGGGCGCCCCGTTAGGAGTGCTGTACGAGAGTATGGTGGTGTCCTGGCATAGCAGTGATGAAGGTGGAAAGATCATATCATGGATGGACTTGCAGAGGAGGAAGGAAGAATCAGGATTTCTAACTGGAGACGGAAGTAGCATCATTCATTCAGAAGTGTGGTTTCTGAGAAGGTGATGCCCATTTCACAGTCAGATATATAGGGTTGAAGCCAAGATGAGTTGTCAAGGGTGGAGACGTAGCTTAGGCATTCTGGCAGTGTTAGAGATAATTAAATGTATATTTTCTCACGTTCCCTTGCAACTAGACTGGGATTGTATAGCTAGGTTCTGGCTCATGGGGAAGAAATGATGAAAGCCATTGCCAGGCATGATTCTTAAAAACATACCTGCAGACTCTTCAGGGACTCTTCACAGCAACCCCGGAGACCACTTGCTCTTAAAGGTGTGGTTACAAAACGGAGGAAGGCTAACAGACTGGCACCAGGCTTTGGGTAAAGAACATCTAACCAAGCGTTAAGCCTATAGTAGCAGCTAGTATTGCCTCTGCGAATATGGGAGTCACCCTTCATGGGAGGAGATGAGATCATTCAGGGAGATTATGTAGAAAAAGAACCGATAACCCCACTATGAAGAGAGAACAACCATTCTGTAGTCAAAACCTGCTGACTTACCCTTCCTCCTTGAGACCCTCCTACCTTGTCCCGGATAAGACCTTGGGAACCATTTCCCTGAAGTCAGGAGATTAATTCAAATTCAGTTCTGGTGTTTTTCATTCAAAGAGCCCACTCATCTCCAGCCATCACTGTTTAGCCACCTTCAGACATCACCACTGTAAAGGATGTGTCTCTTAAACAAGGAACCCAACATGCCACAGACATATGCAGATGATATGTCTGCATATTATCTGCACATGAAACAATTTTATCTGCATATGAAACAATTCCAACTCTCTTCACTCCATGACCAAATTGTTGTCCTCCTTTCTTCACAAGGCATTCCAGCCCAGAATTTCTTAGAGCATCTACCACACCCCTACTTTCCTATCTGTCCCTGACCCTGAACAACCAGTAATATCCTATATGTGGCATATATACTATAATTATTCTATTAATGTGTGTCTCTTCAGTTTTGTAAAGACAGGCCTCTGTCTGAATTGTTGATCGCTTTTTATACCACTTGGCACAATACGTGAACTATAATAGGCATGCACTGATGATTTGCCGAGTGAGAAAATGAATGCCAAATGACTGTGAGTTAGTCTTCGGGATTTCGCACTCATGCTCATAAACTGTTTCTTCCCAGAGTTGTCCAGAGTATTCTGGATATCCCGTAGGTGTCTCTGTGTCTACTGGGCATCATTGTCCCCTGTAAGCCCTTGCGGATTTCCACCATATTTGCTGAGCCATTGGCTCTGGTGTGCTGGCCACTGTGGGTAGTTTCTGTCTCCTGCTGGGCATCTCCTGCGTCTTTGCTGGCAGCCAGTGCTAGTGCTCCAGTGCTCTACTAGGCACTTCTTTTAAAGCACAGAACTGCAGTTGTCTGTGGGGAGAGGCAAAGGCCGAGAGAGATCACCCTTTCTCCGTTATACTCAGCTCCCATTTCGAAGGGCACCAAAGAAGAGGCTTGTGGGGCCGAATGAGCTGTCGGGCAGATTTTCCTTGGAACGTCTCATTTCCCTGTGGAATATAGACATCAGTCCACTGGGGACTGGTGCAGAAGACAAACCTGAGAGATACCACTTCCTTCTCAAGGCGCTCCCTCTTTTGTAAACCGTTCATTCTAGGCCTAATGGATGATGCCTTTTTACTTCTCTGTGGATGGATTTCTTTTGGGAGGGTCTGCACGCTCCCTGCTCCTTGACATATTTGAATCTTACAGTCTGTGACCCTTATTACACCTGAAGTGAGCCAATGAACTGTTTTAATCATGAACACTATGGTGCAGTTTTTCCAAATATGTGGGACCTTGACCAGCTGCCTCAGTGTCTCCTGGGGCCTTACTCGCAGTGCCAATCCTCAGTCTCTCCCGCAGACATGCAGAATGTGAGTTTTAACAAGCCATCCAGGCGATTCTGAAACATGCCACAGTTTGAAAACAACTGCATTCGTGCTTATTTCTTCTTTTTAAATGTTCATTACCCTTCCATGTAAAATGAAGATTGCAAGAATTAAGTCAGATAAAGAGCATAGCATTGCAATTAGCACATAGTAATAACACTGGCTATTTTTTTTTTTGGCAAAAAAATCTGCACCCCCGCCTTTGGGAAGAAATAGAGCTGATTTCCTGGTGCCTATCTTGTCAGGAGGAGAAATACATGTAAAGGAACCATAATTCATCCAGCGAGAAACGAGAGACACATTTATTCTTTTGTGCTCTAATCATAGCACCAAAGACCACGGAAACTTTTTGGTGAGGTAAAGGATTAGAAGAATGCGTAATTATTTCTCATAAAAGTACAGGAAAGTGGATATTACAGACCTTTAAAGGGACAAATCTCAGCACGTTGCTCTTTTATATACGAAAGTGATGGAGAGACAGGTATAGAACTGCGAAGGCAGTGATCCACATGGCTGCTACTTTGATTAGAGGAAAGGCTACTGGAATCTAGTTAGGCACCCATGCTTTTCTCTTTCAGTTTCATCCTTAAAACGGCAGGCCAGCCCTGTTCGCCAGTTCTCAACTACAAAGAGTTGGTACATGGTACCTCAAGACAGCCCATCTTTTTCAATCATTTTGAAGGAAACTTCAGTGATAAAAGCAGATCTGTGAGCAGGTACATTTTAATTTGCAGTTAACAAGAGAAACCATCTTCACTCTGCATGGTCAAATAAAAGCCATTAAAAAAATAGTATCGGTGTGGTAGGAGATATCAGTATGGCTGCGTGTGTGTATAAGTAGCTGGTAAAAATAAATTGAACACGAAAACACTAATGCTTTGCAAAAATGGAACAAAAATGAGCAAAGAATACCAAGTGCCAGAGATAATGGTTGCCATGGCAATTGTTTGTCCAGACCCCAAATTGTGAGAAGTTAGGTTAGTGTAATAGAAAATAAAAGCCCTTAGTCGTCTTTCCCCACTCTGATTTTGTTCCTGCTGCGGGCTTGGTCACTATGACTAAACATCCTTCCTGGTCCTATGGACGCCCCAACCCGATTATAATTTGCCAACCAAGGGGAGTGTGATGTACCTAAGTCCCATTCAGAGTGGGAGGGAGTTTCGGAAACCATTCTTGTTTGCTAACCACACCAAACATGTCAAGATGCAGTGATGTGGGTTGGCATAGTTGTGATGGTACCCCATTCCTCACAACAGCAAGAGGTTTTCTTTTATTAAACGTGCATGATGGTCGGCTGTTTTGATCAGGGTTGCAAAATGCTGAATCCAAAGAGGCAGCAACTTGTTTTTTCATCCCTCTGCGTGGCTGTCCATAGCCATTTCTCCCACATAATTACCCATCTGCTTGAGAGGGCTGTGATACTTACTGCATCATTGAAAAGAAATGCACCTGCTGTAGAAATTAAAGAATAACTAAGTTTGCAAGTATCCTTGGCTCAAGCTAGCCTTTACTGGCTCAATGTTGAGTCTACCCCGTCCCCATGCCCCCGTAATCAAATTACTCTCACTCTAGATTTTTCAAATCTACCTTTTCACCTTTCATATGTCATTCTTTGGATAAGCTTCCAATATGAAAGATATTTTTGGAGAAGAAAACAAAGGGGAAAAAAAAGGAATCGTATGGCGAAAGAGGTTTGGGAGGAGAAGAAAAGTGTAGAAAACAGTCTCCCTGTCTCCTAAATTCTGTAGCCATGTTTTAGGATCTCTTCATCTTGCATGGTTGGTTGGTGAGAAATGTCACATTTCCACTTCAAGGTAGACAAAGGGATGGCCAGTAACCAAGGAAACTTAATGAGAAGTTACAGTGGTTGGATTTGTAACAACTTGTTTTCTGTGGTAGCCAGACGGCAAAAGGCTGTGCACACACAAACACAGACAGTGCCTTGCTTATTAGGTACCATATCTAATTAGCTGGAACCCAAAAAACTTCCGCTAATGATATTTTTATGCCAGGAGAATTTGAGAAATTGCACTTCAGTTTGGATGTTTTAAAACAGTAGGCATCACCAGAAGTTATACACATAAATAAAACCATTTCACAGGGCTTGGTGACCAGAGCTCTACATTACTGAATTCTCACTGCGACATTAGGGGCTGGTGTATCTGTTTCCTGTTGTTACCAGAACAAATGACCACAAGTTTAGTGCCTTAGAACAACACCCATGTAGCATCTCACAGTTCTGTAGGTTTATAGGCCAGTACACGGTCGCTCACTGGTCTAAAATCAAGTTGTGTGTAGAGCTGAGGTTGAGAAACCTGACTTCACTCTCACTGAGGTCTTTGGCCACATCCAATTCTTTGAGGTTGTAGAAATGAGGTCCCTGTTTCCTTCCTGGCTGTCAGCGGGGCTGCCTGAAACTCCTGCATGCCTGTCCCCAGTCCTTGCACACGGGCCTCTCTCCATCTCGGAGTTAGCAACGCTGTTGCTAACTTAACAACGCTGTTGCTGTTCCTTCTCCTACCTGGGTGCACTCTTCCTCCAGCAACATCTCTCTGCAACCAGCTGGAGGAAGTTCTCTGCTTCTAACGGCTCATGATCAGACCCACACACATGATCGAGGAGAAATGCACTGTTTTAAAGTCAGTGATCAATACCCTGAATAATATCAGCAAAGTCCATTTTACCACGTGGCATTTTTACCACGTGTATGGCATAACACACAGGTTCAGGGATCGGGGTGGGGCGACTTTGGGCAGCCATGATTCTGCCCTCCAAATGTGGGTAAGGTCATTACCTCCATTTTGCAGAAGGCATTGATACAGAGTGGTTAAGTAACCTGCCATAAGTCACACAGTTAGTAAATGTCCGAGCTAGGATTTGAATGCCATCCTGAGTCCAGAAGCCAGTTTTTCAGGCACTGTACCATGCTGTCTAAAAGGGAATAATTGATCATGTCAGTGGAAGTTATAAGCATTTTGTCCCTCTTGCTTCCAAATGCCTTCCTCAGTTTGCAAGTCACTTTGTGGTAAGCTGGAAATTATGTTCATCAGAGACAATTTATTGAAAAAGTAATAGTGTTAAGCTCTTGAAATATCCCAGAAGGCTATTTTATGTGTGTGTATATGTGTTGTCTGGGAAGAAGACCCATAGATTTTTATTAGGTTCTCAATCTTTAACTTTTAAGTTTTAAATTATTTCTTTAATATTAAACAACAGCAAACAAACAGAAATGATGAAGGTCCACTGCTCTAGTTTCTGCTGATAAGTAATTGCGGGATCTCCTATAAGCTACTTAACCATTATGTGTTTCAGTTTCTGCATCTGTGTAACGGGAATATTATTCTTTAACTCAGAGAATTGTAAGGAAATATAATGGGATAGATGGAAAAAATGTGTAATATGTAAACTACACAAAGAAAGGTCTCAGGGGATCTCTGACCAGGCAGTCTAACTTTCATTGTATGTCAGTTTCTACTTCTACTAGTTAAATGCTGATGTTTCCAACTCAGAACGTTTGAACCCAGAAAGCCTGTGGTTCGGAGTACCTGAAATGTTAATAATCATTGGGTGATCTGATTTCTCCCCTCTGGCTCTCTCTAAAGTTAGAAAGGTGAGCATCCTGCGCTACTTTTTATTTCAGCTTCAACCTAATAGCGATCTCATTTTTGTATGAGATTGATGGCACAGTGACAATAAGTTTTTACTTTAGAAACTCAACAATTTTTAATGATTTACACAAGAGAAATACTGTTGATAGATATCCACATCTTAGAACAAGAAAGTATTCATTTCCATGTCCAGTTTTATGTCTTGATTGATTGACGCTTTTGCCAATAATCAGATGTCGGAGGCTGTAAAGTGTCAAGGAGAGTGAGAGGAATATAGACAAACAGAGTAGAGTTTTAAACATGAAGGAGAAAAGGCACCCTTTAAAAAAGGCATTTGTACATGAAAGCAGATGTAATCCGAATGTGAAGTCCAAGACTCTTGGTTGAAAAGTCAAAGAAGCTGAATTCATGTGACTTAAGCAAAGACGGGATTTATAAACCTGCATGACCTAAAACTCTAGTGTGGCCTGAGCTTCAGGTGAGACTGGTTCTGGGAGAGCTAAGGATTTTGAGAGAGTGTGTCTCTCTCCCTGCCTCTCTTTGGCGCTCTATCTGTTGTTCCCTTCATAGGCCAGCTCTCTCCACATGGGGCTTCCTGGCAGCCATTGATATATGTCACCTTATAGCTCATAATCCTGGTAGAAAGTGAGCTGGTTTTGATTTTTTTCTCCGAAGTCCTAGAATTAAGTCTTGTTGATCTGTCTTGGGTATTTCACCCGCAAAAGAGCCAACTGATATGCTTGGGACGCAGAACCCTTTGATTCACCAGATGTAATCCATGTACCCACAACCAGAGTGAGGGGGGTGAGGTTAACCCACAGGGATTGTCTGGAATCCCCGAGGAAAAATCAAGGTTCTATTCTAAGACCAACAGGCCAGCCCCAAACAAGAACTGTCTACTTCATTGTGCTTAAAATTTAAGCACTTAAATTTTAAAAAAACTTCAGTTTTTATTGCATCATCAAAAATGAAGAATCCTAGGGACTTTGGATCTTCTGTATCAAATTTCTCTTTTCACAGATGTGAGTTCTAAAGCAGAAAGGACGACAGACAGAGGCTTGTCTAGAATTACACAGTGAACGGTGGCGCCAAGAGAGCAGTCCAAGGCTCCAAACGTTACCGTGGACACAGTGTGTGCATTTGTAGATGGAGACAGAGCTGCTGCGTTTCTCTTAGCGCAGATCCTCTCCCTTTCTTTCCTCTCATTCTGGCCTCTCCTCCTTCAGCATGTATTCATCAGAAACCCCCCAAAATCCAAACCTTCCACTCCTCACTCTTTATTGAGAACTTGCTCCGTCCTTGGCCTTGATTCAACATATATTTGGTAAGCGGTTTGTATTCCAAGTACGATCCAGGACATTGGAAATAAATTATAGGCAACGTTTTCTAGAGGCCGAGAAAGACAATTAAGCAATAAAATAATTGTAAATTGTGACAAGTGCTTTGAGGCAAATAACAAGTAAGACCTAGTTTGAAGAAAGATGGAGATATTAAAGCTATAACTGAAGGATGAGAAGAAACCAGCCAAGCGGAAAGCCAGGGAGAAAAGTGTTTTAGGGGAAAAGATTCTCAGAAGGACTGAGCCTAGATTTTCAAGAAACATAAATTTGGTTAGAGTTTCGAGAAAGAGTTAGCCAATTTTATCAATATTTATGGCCTTGCAAGGCAGATGATCTCTGCTACTCAAATCTGCAGTTGTAGCTTAAAAGTGGTCCTAGGCAATGTATAAACAAATGGGCATGGCTGTGTTACAATAAAACTTCACTTGCAAAAAACAGGTGGTGGGCAGAATTCCCCTGACCCGGGCATAGAGGTTACGAGGGAGAGATTGGAGTTGACATTGGAGGGTTAGCAGGAAACTTGAAGGCTCTTAGAGAGGCATGATATCAGTGTAGAATTGGTGTCCAGTCTGGAAGAATCCAGATTTTTGCATAAGGATATCATGATTTTAAGAGAAGTTCTTTTCTTTCTTTTAAAAATTATCGTTAACATTCAATTAATAAGTCAAGTTGGAAACTGTCTTCATGGTATGATTTGGGGATGACAAAAGACATCCTCTCTCTGCCTCTAGTTATATTCCCCATGTATCTTCCTTGTTCCACATCCTCTCACTTGTCTCAGATGCCACCGTTTTTGGGGGGTTGGATAACAAGAGGAAACATTATGTCCAAATGAATACCATGACAGCCATGACAACAATAACAATAAATCACAATGAACATATGAGTACGCTCAGTTTATCATGTGTGGTGACTCAGGAAACGTCCCGTGCAAGTCTTTTTGGGAATTCCCTGAAGCGAATGGTTAAATCAATTCAAGACGGTCTTCTATTCTCCAGTTATGAAGTTGTAATTTGATATTTCAGTTGTATGGTGCTGTTCTTCTGACTATGGTAGTATTATGTTGGAGATATCAATCGAATACATCATTGTTTCTGAAATTTTGAGTTTGAGGGAGAACAATATTTATATTTATGCGTGGAACTGGAAAAGGATGCAATAAAAAGACCAGAAGAAACTTGGATGCATTATAGTAAAAAAGAAAGTGAGTTTAAAACAATGAGGGGCACAAAGCTTGTTCCGAAGACTTCCCATAGGAAACAAATGGCTGGTCCCCTGTTCCAGGATTATTCAATCAGGTCAAAGTCTATCCTGATTATCAGTAGTTGGGGTTGATTGGTATACTTTGTTGCGCTCCCGTGCAGCACTTTTACGAGAAGATGGAAGCAATAGTGATGTGAAAACCTAGAACCTTCATCAGCTGAAAATTGTTCATCAGAAGCCTTGTTGTGCTCATGATATTATTGAAAAGGATTCGCTTGTCAGAATGGAATATGTCCTTCTGAAACAGGAAAGGTGGGTCCTTTGATGAGAAAGTGTCAGGCGGGAGATGCGGAGGAGCCTTGATGTGTGTCCCACGCCCAACATGTGTCATTTTAAAGCCCTTTCAGTCCCATCTGTTCAACCATGTTGTGTCAAGTTCAAGAGGAATTTTGTCTCCGGCCTCAACTGCATGATTATAATTCATCCTGAAATATCAGTGGGTGCATGATTAATAGAAACTTGAACTGCTTTTTGGCCGCGTGGGTTTACACATATGCCATACCTTAGTAATATTTTAAAGTAACTTTCCCTACCATGAAATAGTGATACATGTCGATTGATTTGGAGAATAAAATGGAAATTAGAAAAGTATAAAGCAGCACGTAAAATATTCTTCAGTCAAATGTAACATTTGATGTAGATTTGTCTCGCCTTTTTCTCCGTGTGTATGTGCTTTTATGAATATGTATACATGTTTCTTCTCAAATTTGCATAATACTGGTTATATGGTACATACGCTTTTATGAACTGTAGTAGGAGCTATATTTTCCCTGGATAATTTATAACATTTCCCCTTGTTAATAATGGCAGTATTTTTGTTGATAGATGCATCGATGTTTATTTTGTTAGGATTGTTTATTGTTGTGCTGTTATAAAAGCACTCCAACACACATAATGCATACTATAGTTTTCAGTTGATATTATCTTAAGCCCAAAACGTTATCTCTCCTTAAATCTTTTTTAAAAAATTTAAATGTAAATTTAAGAACTTTTTTGAATGAAAATACAGAGTCGATTTGAAAAGCTACTTGTAAAAGAGAAAATATAAACAACAAGAAAATTCAATAAATTAAAAACCAACTTACATTTATTTCTCTAAATTCAGATATAATTCATCTTATACAAATTTGTTTAAATCCCTTTCCCTTGATCAATAAGAAAAAGAGGCACCAGATCACTAAAGCTAGGTGGTTGGCATATTTTGAAAGTTTGTTAAGTTTGTTCTTCTGTGTAGAAGGAGCTACGTCTTGTTGGCAACTTCGGAGAAGGAAAATGGAGGGTGTCTACTGTAGGATGCCGGGAACCATGAGCTAAGGTGTCAGTTTTGCCTCTGTTGACCTTCAGTGAGTCACTTAAATCGCCTGAGTTACAGCTTCCAAATCTATTAAGTGGAATGATCATACCGAATCCTAACTTGGGAGCAGTATGGAAAACATCTAGAAAATAGCAGATGTGAAAATGTTGTGTGAACAGTTTAGCAGTAGGCTTATTTATTTATTTATTATAAATTAAACTTTGATTTTCAGATAATTAGATATTATCATGTAGTTGTAAGGAGTAATATAGAATGATCCCATGTATCCTCTCAGTTTCCCAGTAGTAGTCAGATCTTGCAAACCTGTAAAACAATACCAGAACCAGGATTTTGGCATGAATACACTCAAGATTCAAAGTGTTTCCATCACTACAGGGATACCTCTTGTTGCCCTTTTATAGCTCCACACACGTTTCTTCCAGCCATACCTCCATCCATAACCTCAGGCAACCAACTAATGTTTTCCATTCCTATAACTGAGTTATTTCAAGAATGTTATAGAAATAAAATTATATAGTATGTAATATTTTGGGATGGGCTTTTTATATTGAGCATAATTCTCTCAAGATTCATTGTGTTGTTGCATATGTTGATGTTAGTTCCTTTTCATTGTTGAGTGGTAGTCCATGACATGGATGTGTCTCCGTTTGTGTATTCACTTTTGAGGACATTTGGGTTGTTTCACGTTGGAATCCAAGCATCCATCCGTCCATCCATCCATCATAGCATTCTCCATTAAGGATAGATCATTGGCACTCACCAATGATTTGCCCCCTCCATCTCTCACCTCTCAAGTTCACGAATACAGAAGTGGTTGTCCCCAAATTCTCTGTTCGTCAGACATCACTTTTCTTCACAACACCTTGTCATTTCACAAGTTAACCACTTAAAATTTTTTATTATAATTTTATATCTCACTACATGATCATTTTTCACAAAGTAACCGATTTTATAATTATTAACATTATGATTATTGCTTTACAAACTTGGTGTGTATGTGATGCAGCAGAAAAGAACAACAAAGTTCAAATGCAATACTGACCCTTGGTTGGAGGGGGTTCTGTTTAAGTAAGAGAATCCTTCCCACCAAGCTCATCTTCACCAACACACAACTTTGTATCTTGGTAAGACGACATTGCACTGGGGCACACACATTCAGGTCATTTATAAATGAATGAAATAGAAAACCTCATAGTCTCTGCTGTCTCTAATACGTAGTGCATAGAATTAGAAAAAAAATAATTTCTGAATCATTCCTCAGTGTTTTGTCTACTAACTTACTTCAGAAAAACTCCGAAAGCAAATGTAGGAATTTGTATGAAAAGTTTGTATTTCCAAGGCTCTTGTAGACTCAGATATGTTCGTAGTCTTTTATTAAATGGGAATAGGGCATACTACTGATATCTTAGCAATCACTAACTTCTCTTGGACACAACTTCTTTGGAACAAAATTGGAACAGGCTCTTGAAATGTTTGTGATGTACAAAGCATTTTGATTGCAATGAATAATGACCTGTTAGGGCCTTGGAACCTAGGTACATGTCCCAAATCATAACTGTCGTAATATAATCATTCCCTGGTCATAACGGATTTTCCCCCTGAGATCTGTGGCTGTCCCTCTGCTCTCTTTTACCTTGTAAATTTAAATGCACATATTTGTAAATCAGAGTAACAATTATTTATATGGCATTTGCTACACTTCTATTATAGGACATTACCTACAGTATATTAAGTAAAGATCTACCATGTGACACTGAGCATGTAAAGGCAGTCTAAACCATGTCAGATGATCCTTCCTTTTCACTTTTAATTTTGTATTGATAGATGTCAGCACCACATACCATTTACTTGGATTACCGCGTCAAATATAGCTTCCAAAAGGGAAAGTGAAAAACGACCGGGTTTTACATAATAATCTTGAGATTTGGTAGAAGTCCTCCACGTAGTTTTTCTCTTTTTTTATACCTTGAGTCGTTTCAGTCAACCTGCTGCCAATAGTTTTTTACCTGAGAACACAGATGGTCCTGGCCAGTTCTCATGGACGTTAATGTTAGTTTAAAAGCTGCCCCTTAGGTACTACTTAGAAAATTTAGGGACTATGTTCTCTGCCAGAGCAATACTTCTTCAGGATGAAATCGAAATCTGGTTTGATACTGAGAAGGACATTTCAGTTTAATGCCTGTGGAAAATTCCATGGACAGGTCTCTCACAGAGTCCACAGTTTATTTTCAGGTCGGCTAGAGATGTGGCAGGGTGTTGCCACCTGACGTTTACAGGGATTGAGTGTTAAACTACACCTGAGTCACACCGTATTTAAAAGAAGTTTGAAAGAATAAATAAATGAACCATGACACTCAGACCTATAGCCCAAATCCAGCTTACCACCTGTTTTTGCACAGGTCATAAGCTAAGAAATTCTTCTTTTCTTTTCTTTTTTTCCATTTTCAAAGATTGGAATTAAAAAAAATATTAATCATGTGAAAATTATATGATATCCAAATTTCAGTATCCATAAAGGTTTACTGTAACATAGCAGTGTATGGCTCCTTTTTGTTACAACAGCAGAGTTGAGCAGTTGAAAGAGAGACCCCATGGCCTGCAAATCATTAAATATTTACAATTTGACCCTTTACAGAAAAAGTTGAACCCCTGATGTATATTGCAAATCGGACGTTCGTGATATTTTCATTCTGTAAGCAACTTTGTGTACTATACTGTAAAGTATTTTGCAACTAGCTGCAATTTTATATGTCAATATCTTTGTATGTGCTTATATGTATTTTAATGTTAATTTGGGTCATCATTAGAGATTAGAGATCATTTTAATTATTTCCTTGTATGTTCAGCATTTTAAAACATTTTTATAAATTTGGTATTTACTTTCATAATGAGAAAAATTATAGCAAAGTTTTTCTATCATTAAATTGATATATTATTAAATTATGTAAATACAGACGGTAAACATAAGAAAAAATAAGTCATTCACAGTCCCAGAACTTAGAGATAACAATTTCAACATGTACACAAATATACACCCCTCATTCCTAGAAAGGAATTAAAAAAAACACACATATAGTTTCTTAAAAATTGGAATAACAACTTATGTACTATTTTGTAATCTGCTTTTTTTCCTTAAAAATAGGTGTGATTTGTTACAAGTTATACATTTCCATTGTAGAAAATTTGGAATATAAAAAAGAAGAAGATACCATTCATTGCATGGCCACCAGCCAGAGATAAGCAATGTTAAAATTTTAGTTCATTCTTTTGTTGTGTATCCCATCCACAAGTTATCTGTGTATTGTAAATGCACATTTTTACATATCTCTTTTCACCAATATGCAGTCTGGTTTCCATACTACTCGATAACTTTTTCATTTAACATTCCATTTGTAAGCACCTTTCCAAATCAATCAACATCATTTAATCTTTGTATATATAAACGTCTTTATATATATAATATATAAATGTCTTTAGCTTAACTTCTTTATATTTTTTTTTTGCATATCGATCTCCTTTATTTATTTATGTCACATGCTGTTTCTTCCCTTATCAGAATATAATAACCTTGAGGGTATGAAGTTGTCTGGTTTATTACTTTTCAGTATGTGGAATAATGCCTGACATATACTATGTTCACAAAAATAAATTTAGTGTTGACTAAATAAATAGAATAAATGGATAAAAATGTATTCTTAAATTTAAAAAGCTTAAGACAGTATGCTGGTAATACAAATATATGTATACACATGTGTGAGCATTTGCATGTGTGTGTGATTATGTATAGAGAACATAGATAGCTGGATAGATGAATAGATGGGTAAATAGAAAACAAAGATAACTAGTCATCTATCCATATAGCCAGCTTGCCTGAAAGCCTGAAGAAAATATACCTATCAAAGATGGTCCTTAGTTGGCTGGACTTTACAGGACATCTTTTTAATGTATGTTCTAATTTTTCCTCCATATACATGAAAAATACTGGGAAATATTGAAGTGAAAATGACCTATGTGAATTTATACTTAATTCTTAGAGAAGTTTGGGGGTTTATTGATTTATGTGGTCAGCACCAGAGAATCCATGCTTGACAAACCCAGCCTTCTTCAAGAGGCAATTTGTAAACTGGATTCCTTAAAGCACCGTTGTGCTAATTTAGCTTAGAGTCACAGGTTCAATCTCTCTGTGGTCCCGTTTGTTTTATTCACCTTGTGAAAGTCGTGCTCTTTCCTTACTGAGCATTGCAACTGGGCACTTTACTCTTAGGCACCGTTTCCCACCGGGCGCTTTACTAGGCCTCTGTAGTAGTGAACTAGAGAGACGTGGCCTCTGCCCTTGTTTGTGAGAAATAAAAATGGTTGTGAGATGAAGAGTAGCAGGGTGAAGCACACACTTTAGGGTACCTGGGGAAGGAATTTCTCAGAAAGTGACATTTGAGCTGAGAGTTGGGAGAAGAAAGGGATTCCGCAAGGCAGAGTGTCAGGCGGAGAAAATCATTTTCTGAGGAGGGGAAGAAGCAGTGTGTTTGAAGACCAGAGAACAGAGAGAAAAGCAAATGTGACAGGCCCTTAGAGAGTGATGGAAAGGGTTGTAGGGGAGACTGCAGACCCTCTCACAGCACGGAAAAGACGGGCTTACACTCAATTCAGTGGGAGGTGCCTGCTTGTCATAAAGGGACTGTGCTGTGACAATGACCCCAAGAGGCACAGGCAGAGATTGTGAGGTCCCTTTGCAAGCAGTGGATGTGGACACGGTCAGAGTTACAGGAAGCAGGAGCTCACACGGAATGCCCCCCGGCCCCCCAGGAGGGATGGCTTCTCAGATTTCCAGCTCCCATGGCCTGTAGAGACCAGAGGACACCAAAGCCTCCTTCAGCTCTTCTGAAAGGGCCAGCTGTATCTCCCTAGCTCTCACCAGCTCGTCTGGGGGTTGCTTTTCTTTCTAGCAACTGTGCCTCTTGAAATCTCTTGATGGGTGTCCCCATTATCCATGCCTGCATGCAACAGTCTGAGTGCCACTATTTCTACTGGCGTTTCCTGATTATAAATTGTAATAAGTATTTTCTGAATCAAGTTAGAGAAGAACAAATATGGCCTGTATGTCGGTCTCAGATATATAGTTAAGTGTAAAATACATATCCTCCTATTGTCTTTTTAAAATAATAATAATAATAATTATTATTATTATTAAACCAGGCTTATGATTTAACTACTACTTTAAAACCTGCCTTTCTCACTTGACTGTGTAACCTGACAGTAGATGAGCCACTTTGTGCTTATCTTTAAACTAGATTTAGCATTTTGTTGCATCTGCCACACAACTGCACACACACACATACACAAACACACGTCAGTGCACACACATGCACACACACACACACCTGGTGCAAATCTTTAATGAAGATTCTCGGGAAGAGTTTTTATTGCATTTGTCACAATAAGACTTAGTCTTTAACATTTTAGACCATTTCTTTCTTTCCCCTAAAAAAAAGGCAGTACTCCTGATAACTTTCTTATCTTTGTTTCCTTCTTGCCTTTAACTCTTCTATTTTTCCTTCGCTTCTCTGCTGTCCTCTAGCTTCTTTCTACCTTGTAAATATAAAACAGAGGTTACAAACCTCAGGTTCGAAGAAACCTAGTATCATGTAAAATCGATCCGTAAACTAGATTGTGTGGTTCAGACAGACCATACCTACGATCTCTATTCTAGACTTTCAATATATGTGGTTTTCTTTTTTATTGCTTTTCTTTTTTGTGTGCCCCACTCTCTCCATTCTGAATTCATATTATATATTTTTTGAAAGTTTTGCTCCCAATCTTGAATATCATCATTTCCCTCATTTCAATCTCTCCACTTATTTTCTCTGTATTAAGGGATATTTTTGAGCTTACTTCCTCTATTATGGAATTGAATTCCTTTTAACATTTACTCTCTTTTTAAATCCCATTTGTCTTTTTGCTGTCACTGCAGTTAGCCTTTTACAGAATGTCACATAAATGGAGTCCTATTACCGTGTTTCCCCAAAAATAAGACCTAACCAGAAAATAAGCCCTAGCATGATTTTTCAGGATGACATTCCCTGAACATAAGCCCTAATGCGTCTTATTTAATATTAACATAAGACCCGGTCTTATTTTAAGGGATACACGGTATGTAGGCTTTGAGACTGGCTTCTTTCACTTAACCACCATGCATTTAAAATGAATGCATATCTTTCTGTGGTTTTTATTGCTGAATAATAGCATATTTTGTGGCTATATCACAGTCTGTTTATCCATTCACCTAGAGAAGGAACTTTGCCATTTTTTTTGACAGTTATTTTTTTTTCTTTCATGAAAATTTCCTAACTCTTGTTTCCATTTTGTAAGTTTTCTTCAGTTTCATCAGTTTGGTGTCTTCTTCAAACTTGTTACAGATATGAGTAAATAATTATCTAAATTTTCTCTTGCTTATAAAGTCAGTCTTATTTGAATGACCTTGTCTTTGAACTTCCTTTGGAACTATCAGCAAGTTTTCACTTACCTAATGATTTTTTAAAATATGTAACTCAATAATGAGTGGTAATTTCGTAGACTAGTACAGCTATTGTCACAATTGAGATTTAGAAGGTTCCCATCACCCCAAAGGATCCTTTAGATTTTTCGCAATCACTTCCCCCATCCATGCCAACCTCCAGCCCCAGTCAACCAGCAATGTACACTGTGTCTATAGTTTCGCCTTTTGGGGTCATTTCATATAAATGAAATCATACACTACATGGTCTTTTGCTTTTGGTGTCTTTTACTTGTGTTCATGTTTTTGAAGCTTATCTCCGCTGTAGCAGGTGTCAGCCATGTGTTCCTTTTCATTGACTAGCATTCTGTTGTATGGACATACTGCAGTTTGTTTATACATTCTCCAGTTGCTATTTGAATTGTTTCCACCTTGGGAACATTACCCATAATACTGCTATGAACAGTCATATATGTGTCTTTGCCTGGAGATCTTTATTTCTTCATTTGTGCGTGGGGGAGATTTATGCACTCCCCGTATTTACTATTGAGTTGAAGTCTCCCAGCCATTACATGGACTTTATCTTAATTATTTTTTTAGGTTTATTTTAGAGGAAAACAAGAAAGTTTTTATTTAGTATATATCTACCTGTTTAGAATCTCAAACAGCCTGGGAAGAGAGCAGGGGCTAGTGCCAAAGGCATCACCAGCA
Source organism: Rhinolophus hipposideros (assembly GCF_964194185.1). Taxonomy (NCBI): domain Eukaryota; kingdom Metazoa; phylum Chordata; class Mammalia; order Chiroptera; family Rhinolophidae; genus Rhinolophus; species Rhinolophus hipposideros. The sequence continues at coordinate 5,915,776 of NC_138068.1, read as the reverse complement.
GAAGTCTTTGATCTTTTCCTGTAATTCAGAAAAGACTCTTTTAACATTTAATGTGGTAGCCTGTCCCCGTGACCCTCTTTGCACAACACATCTCACTCTAACCCCTTTTCTCCATCTGTCATGCTAATCCAAGGCTTTTTCCTAGACCACAGCCATAGACTCCTTCCTGACTCCTTGCCCTCATTCCCACCATAGAGAGAGAGAGCTCCTGAAAACAGAAAGGAGGTTGTTGTACTTTCCAGCATGAAGTCGTCTAGTCTCTTCCCACTGCGCTCGACGTAAAGTCCAACTTCCATACCATTGCTTAGGAGGCACTTTGTGGCATGGGCTTTCATTCCTTGGTAACTTCACCACCTGTCAATCTCCTTTGCTTCTTTATTCAGGCCGAAGTGGTTCTCTTTCTTCCAAGAGACCGTTCTGGTCTTTTAACTCTGGAAATGCCCTCGCCTAACACTCCCCCCGCCCCTTTTTTTCCCCAGATACCCTTGCTTGCCCCTGATTAATGTATATTTCTCAACATGATGTTTTCCTTTGGCCATGCTTGCCCCCTGTCACGGTCACCTGCATCCCATTTTGTAATTTCTCCATGACTCTTACCACAATCACTCCTCACTTAATCTATCCGTTTTCAAATTTGTTGTTCTTCTCCTTTAGATTGGAGTCTCTATAAAAGGAGGGACCTCATACGTCTTGGTCACATTCCTAGTGCCTAGACCCATGTTTGCCATCTAATAAATGTTTGTTCATTGAACAGCTGTTTGCTTGGAGCTGGTAACACAGTTACTCACAGTGTCTAACTGGGTCGTCCCCATCAGTACATACCGTCCCACTGCTACTCAACTGAGTTGACTTCACCTGATTTACTGTGCATATCCAGAGATAGGGAGATAACCGCAGTAGTACCTGTAATGATGGCCTCTATCCCTCCAGATTTGAGTTAGGGGCCACTAGCAGGATGACTGGCTTTTTGGGGTCATGTTGAGTCATATTTCAATTCAGACATGGCTGCAGATCTAGTAGATTAAATTTCCTCGTGTGTGAACTGACCCTTTCATGGGGCCCATCTAGGATATAGGTTTTTCCCTATTTTTCTATTTGTTGTTCTTTATAATGGAAATCTGGAAGCATCACTGTGTGTGTGTGTGTGTGAAAGGTTCTGTGCTCACATTTATGCCTACAGATGTTAGATGTTCCTGTGGTAGGAAGAATTCTAGTGGCCGCAATGGCCTTTACTCCCTGGTGCTATTCCTGTACTTATCGTGTTATTTGATAAAAGGAATTTTGGAAGTGTAATTAGCTGATCAGTTGAACTTAAAATGGGGGGATTGTCAACGCAGGCTCAATCTAATCACATAAACCCTATAAAAGCAGAGTATTTCCTCCAACTAGCAACAGAAGAGAAAATCAGAGAGATTCAGAACATGAGAGGGATTTGACATGGGAGGAAGGTTTTCCACCACTGAGCTGGAGGGGGTCAGGGGATAAGCACTTGACAATGGCCGCTGAGAACTTGGAAGGGTCCCCAGCCAAAAACCAGCTAGAAAACGGGGCCCTCAGTCCTATAACCAAAAGGACTGAATTCTTCCAGCGATCGGAATGAATGTGGCAGGAGATTCTCCCCTCGGATATTCAGGAAAAAACACAACTCTGCTGACACCTTGCTTTTGACCTTGCGAGACCTCTCAAGGCCACCAGTATTTTTGTCCTACAGATTTATGAGACAATAGGTGGATATTGTTTCAAGTCACAAAATGTGTGATCATTTTTGACACAGTAATAGAAAAAAAATTCAGATATGTTTTGTAAGTCATCATTTTACCTGGATCATATTTTTATCTTTCTCATATTTCAGTCATGTTTATTTTTCTTTAATGGAATTGATACCTTGCTTTCTACCGTATTTTTGAAAAAGGGAGTTCCCTTTTCTAACAGTAATTATGAGGTGCAACTGCCTCGTTTAACTTTCTGTCAGCTGTCCACTTTTTGAAACTCTTTTTGCCATGATGTTAATTATTTGCAGACTAAGGGGCACGATTAAATGTCGCTGGGATGATTTCGGGTGATAAGAACTGACAGAGATACATTGCTTGTTTGTGGAATTCCCATCTTCTGAAATTTGATTTTACAGGCTGCTCATTCAATACTTGAATGAGCTTTAGGTTTATGTTTGCTTGCATTTAGGTAGCTTTAGACTTTACCTTTGTCTCTCAGGAGTTGCACTTTCATTGTTTATTTGAGCCATGGGTTGCTCCTTTCTGACAAGGGTATCTTTGGTGTCTGCTTCTGGTTTGTCAGTTATTACACAGGTGCCAGAATAAAGGGTCAAGAAATGCTTGCCCTACGATGCATCACTGCTTTGGCTTTATTGAACCAGAAGTTGCTTCAAAAGTTTTATAGAAGGAGGAAAGTTCAGCAGCCGGATTGCTACCACACAGAGAAAAGAAAGTGGTGGTCTGTAAATCCTCTTACTGTAAATAATCTAGACTCGGTTTGGGGTTCTGTGATTCTTAGCACAAAGCAAAATGCATAGGATCGAAAATAATAGCATTTGGTCATTGACTGGCTGTGCGTTGTAGGCAAATTATCCTCTCTGTGATTTAGTTTCCAACGTCTATAAAGTGGCATAACTATGCATGAATTACCTAGAAATCTAGTGCCTCTTAAATTTTTCCATAGAGTAATAGTTCTCACAGTGTGTTCCCGGGGGACCACCCGTGGCAACATTACCTGGGAACTCGTTAGAAATGCAAATTCTCAGATGGCCACTTGGTGCAGTTGGTTAGAGCGCGAGATCTCAACAACAATGTCGCCGGTTCGATTCCTGCATGGGCCAGTGGGTTGTGCCCTCCACAACTAGATTGGAAACAGCGACTCGACCTGGAGCTGAGCTGCACCCCACAGCTGGATTGAAGGATCACTTGATGTGGAGCTGATGGGTCCTGGAAAGACACACTGTTCCCCAATACCCCCCGATAAGAAAAAAGCAAAAGAAAAGAAATGCAAATTCTCATGTCCCCCCATAGACTCAATAAATAAGAACCTGGGGGTGGGGTGGGGGGGTGGGCAGCAATCTGTGTCTTAGCAAGACCTTCCGGTGATTCCCTGGCAAGTTTGAGAACCTTTGCTATAGTAGTGCATATAATCCTAGCATTGGGCCTGTCATATATTTAAAAAGTGTTAGCTCACTTAAGTAATGTGTATGCGAAAGAAAGAAGGATCATGTGAATGACAGAAATATACTGAGGTTCCTAGGACATGGCATAAAGGAGTTCTCTGAAAAAGGTCATTTGTTTTAAAAATGTAGGGAGACGTTGTTGTGCATCTTTAGTTATTTTCATATAAAAATACTTAAAATTAAGTATTTTTTAAAATTGCTTTACAAATGAGAAAAAGAGTTTTCTACTCCTAATCATTAAGGGAAATTAAGTAAAATGGAAGCTCCGTAATGAACTGTCGTGCCGCCGCTCCTATAACGCTGAACACCTCCGGGTCCCCCGCTGGCCACTCGTAGCCTAACTTGGGTTTGGGCTCCATGGCTCTGTGGCTCGTGGCATCATTTTGGGCTGTCCACATTTGGTTTCTCTTCTGAGTGCGTCATGTTGTTTGTCTCCCATATGCTGAGTCGGGTCTTGTTTCAAAGCCTCCAGGTGGCATCACAGTGATGTTGATCTTCATGTGAGGCTTCTGGGAATGGCTAGACATGGCTGCGACTCTTTCTCGGCGGGTCCTTGAAGTCCCGCCGTGGGAAGCCGTGTTCTGCTGCACACGGCTGGCTGCTTTCTGTATACTTAATGGAAATGAAACGGTGTCCACACAGCACATTTGCTTTTGTAAGTCATGTTGGTTGGTCCCTCATGTTTAGTGACCCGTCCAAGTCTAGTCAAAGAATCTGCTTTCATTAAACTTTCAAGGCAAGACTACTGTCATGCGGGAGACCCTACTCGCTGCGCCATGTGTCACGTGAGGTGGCACGCATGGTCTCAGCTCCCACTCCCCACGTAAGAACGCAGGATATGGTGACGCCAAAAAGGAACACCCACGGAGCCATCGATAGGGGAGTCATACCTCTATATTCTAGCTGGCGGCTGGGTTGGAGACACAGGAAGCAGGAGCCACACTGTCCACAATCCGCCGTGCTAACTGCAATCCGCACTTGCCAGCCACAATCTTCTTGCTAGCCCCCATTTCCTGCTAGCGTAGCCACGACAGTTATGTTAGTGGCCAATGGCTCGCTGGTTACAGCTGATAGCCAACTAGCAACAGCTGATGGCCTTCCAATCACAGTTGTTGGACGTTTACTAACTGAGCCAGCACCTTTCCACGTGAGGCCCAGAGCCTGGAAAATGCAATCCTTGCTCTGTCCCCACAACCACCACCTCTTTCCTCTGAACTAGAATACTGGAATTGTCAAGGCTTGGAAGGGACTTGAAGGCAGGCCTTCCAGATCATGTTGATGTCTTATTGTCCCTCCTAATACACATGTTGGCCCTTTCATGTCATGGACTTTTATATCAGAGAACCACAGATTTGACCACTAATGACGTAATCTAGGCCAACTTATATAAACTCTCTGAGTCCAAGTTATTTCACCTGTAAAATGTAGATAAAGACGCCTGTGCGACAAGGTAGCCCATGAAGATATCTGGTACACCACAGATGTTCAATACATTTTAACTAACACCTTATGTAACAGATAACGAAAGCGGGACAATTATTAGCCAAGTGATTTTACTGTTTACATGCAGTATCGGGGTAAAAACTGAGGGATCATGGCCCCTTTCCAAGTATGTCCATCCCATTCACTTCTCTCAACTCACATCACTCTGTAGGTTATTTATTGAGCATGTCAATATGTTTCCCACAAGGGACCTGCTGTTTTCTGGGTCTGCCTGTACACGTTCCCCCTACGCTCTGTACTGTTTCGGTGTTTCATGTATGTCTTTGCTTAAATGCTACCCACCAGAAGGCCCTTCCCTGACCAGCCCCTACACAATGCCCTCCTACCCAGTCTCTCTTTAACCCTCACTCAGCCTTAGTTTTTCCTAAAGGACTTGTTCTCATCCAAGTTTGTACATTGATGCATTTACTTTTCTCACTTTTGTTGTTGCTATTGTTTATTTTTGTTTCCCTTAGGATAAGATACCATGTTCCATGACAGCGTGCTCTTTTTTGTCTTTTTATTTCATTATTCCCAATCAATCAAAACAGAACCTGGGAGAAAATAGGAATCTAATGCAATGTGTTAAGTGAATGAAATATTTGATGAGTGGATGAGATTTAGTCATATGCCATGACATGAGTTGGGAAGGAGACAAATCACACAGGCCCCCATTGTGGTTCTCACTTCCTATGGGGCTCTCTAAGTCCTCCCAAATGGTCTGTCTTCACTGGGGATTGCGTTTAGTATATGAAAATGCCTACATTATAGTGTCTAACTGCAAGGATACTTACAGAGAAATAAATTTCTGTTTTCTCCCAGAGAACAGGTTATTAAAACTTATTCGATAACTTAGAAGTTTATAATCAGATATAAATCAGTCAGATGTGGCTTTTTGAAAAAGAATAAAGCAGAATTTCAATAAAAGAATTTGGTTGTACCTTTCAAGGAAATAAAAAACGTTCTAAGAAATATACTCAGATATTGGTGACAGTGGTACGGAGATGAAGCTCCCTAAGCATCTGCAGATTTCTTAAGCATTTAAGCGAGTCATTTATTGCCATTGGCTTTCCAGGCAAGTAGTTTTACTCCATATTGTTTGTGGGAGGTTGGATCTCCATGACAAATGACCTTGTACCAAGGTTGATAATGGTCTCTTAATGACTCTGTCTTTTTTCAAAGCTCTGGGACCTTATTGTATCATTATATCAGGTGATTTGGTTAACTGGGAATTAACTGGAAGGGTTGTTAATAGTACAACCATCACTGAATCTGCCAGATGACATGAGGACTGTTTTTTTTTTTTTTTCCTTTCCTGTTTGGCTTGGACCTTAACTGCAGGTTGGCTTGTTAATGTCTCGAGTTGTAGTTTTAGAGGTAGTTTTTAATTGACAGGGATGAGTAGAGTGGTGGGCTATGGGGCACATAAGTACTTTATTGTGCCGAAGCCGTACTTCCACAGTGTGCAAAGGCAGGATGGAAATTTGTCAGTCATCTGCTGCAGTGATGGAGTTGCTTGCAACCCGGTCCAAGCTACTCAGGACAATGGAAACAGATAAAACAAGTTCCTCCTGAAAATCAAGAGTATAAACATGATGAGCAGTTCCTTTAATAAAGAGCAGTCTGCATAACTATATTTGGAAAGACCTAAGTTTGAATCATGAAAGATGAGAAAGATGGATTTCAAAGGTCCCTCTATAACTCTGGTTTAAAATTGTAGCTCTAAAATTTAATAAATTCGTGACACTGGGAAGATCACTCATAACCATTCATGGCCTCCATTTGTTTATCTATAAAATGGTAGCAATAACAATATCTACTTTGAAGAGTTGCTATGAGAATTAAATAAGTTACTATATACAGAATAGTTGGAATAGCACAGCACATGCAAGTGTTACATACGTTGAATTAGTTATCTAGTTGCTGTTTAACAAATTACCTCAAAACTCAATCTCTTGAAATTGCTGTTTGTACATTTGTTAATCTCATGGTGCCTAAAGGTCAAGAGTTTGAAAGTGGCTCAAGTGGGTGGTTTTGGTTCAGGGTGTCTCACGAGGTTGTAGCCGAGATGCCAGGTGGGGCTGCGGTCTTATCTGAAGGATTGACTGGGTCTGGATGATGCCCCTTCAATATGACTGACACATGGTGCTAGCAAGTTGGTGCTGCCTGTTGGCAGACGGCCTCAGTGCCCCATTATGTGGCTGTCTCCATAGGGCGGCTGAAGTGTCCTGACATAATGGTGTCTGGCTTTGTTCAGAATGAAAGTTTGCATAAAAGAAGTGGTAATGCCACTTCTACCTCGCCTCAGAATCACACCATTACTTCTTTCACCTTGTGTTGTTCAGACAGACCAAACCTAACACAATGTGATAGGGGACTGACTACATAAGGACGTGGACTCCAAGAGGCAAGGATTTTTGGGGGCCATCTTAGAGGCTGGCCACCCTAAATGTATCGGCTAATTCTAATAATATACTTTTCTGAAGAACCGAAAATAATCAACCCAGTTTAGTTAGAACATAGAATTTGAGGAAAGTGGAGACGGGGCTTGAGAGGTAGACATGGGTCAGACCCCTGAGAATCTCGTGAGCTGTGTCAAGTTTAGACTCTTAGCTGAAAGGCAATGGGAGTTTTTAGCTGGAAGGTGAAGATCAGATTTGCTTTCTGTAAAGATTTCAGATTTGCATTTCGACTGCTATATAAAGAACAGACTAACAACCATGGGCAATTCTGATGATGAAGTGAAATGGAAAATATTGAGAGAAATGTAGGTGGTGGAGTCACCAGACTTCAGTGAAGAGTAGATGTGAGCCAGGGACAATAAAGATTCTTGGGATTCTTGCTTGGCAGTTGGGGGTAGAAGAAGGTTGTGAATGAAGACTGAAAACAGGAGTGGGAGTAAAAGATGAGTACTTTAGCTTGGATCGTGTTAAGTCTGAGGAGAAATGGAGAGAGATGCCAATGAGAGGGTGCTGTGCTCACATGAATAATCAGCCTCACAAACACGTCTTCCACCATTTCCTTACCATGAAGAGCCTTCGAGATGAACTAATAACATTCAGGTGTCCACTTAACACCCACGTCTTTGCAAAGCTGAAATGGGAATAGTTTCTTTCCTGGTTTTGGAAAGCATTTTGAATATCTGCTCTTTTCATGGCCTCTGGTTCCAGTAAGGTGGGACATCCATCTCACCCTTAAGTCTAGAGGTGACTGACTCAGCAAGGAGGCCTACATTAAACCCTGTGACCACCAAGACAGGTCAGGAACCCCACCATGAGGCGTGAGTGAGCCGGGGATACACCTAGGGACTTCTTCCATGCCAGGGAGGTCATGCGAGTGTGATGAGTTGCCCCCACCATCTGGCTGTGGCCTCAGCAGTTTGGGAATGAGGGATCTCACAGCGTCAATGAGACAGCCAAGCAAATGAGTTTGCTGCGTGGACAGAATGCGTGAAAGATTTCACTGGTGCATCTCTCTGACAGCTCCTGGCATGAAAAGACACAGTGTGTGATACTCAGCTGTTTTTTTTTTGTTTGTTTGTTTGTTTGTTTTTTTAAATTTTTCAGTTGTTGGCATTCTTAGTTTTCCCCAACAGGACACCATCCCCTGCTGGAGAGGTGAAGGGAGACTTCACCTTTTTGTTCTTGAGACCTGAGAGAATTGCTTCCGAGGTGAAGATTTCAGTGGTCTAGCTGGATGACTTATCAGAGGGCATGTAAAAAGAGACACAAACCATAAATCCTTCCTCGATATAAATAAGAAGGGAAGAGAACTAGGCTCCAATGGGTTTCTAGGGACAACCAACCAATTGTGGAGGTATTTACTGACATGCTCTGTGCCAAGCAATGCCGGACGGATTCTCACAGTAGTGAGAGGAAGGCATGACAGATATAAGGAATGGGCCGTCTGTTTTTCGGCTCTTAACGCTATTTCAAATGCCACTAAATAGATTTCTATTTGGCTCTTTTCTGTGATTGCTGCAATTTCTACTACCACAGCTGCAACTTCTTAAATCACTACGCCCATTGTCAGCACCACAATTACTCACATTATGTTTCTCACAGTGTTTTGGTAAGGATTAATGAGTGTGCAGTAATCCTGACAAAATATAATCTAGTGACAGTTCTTATTTCTGCTACGATCGTGACGGAAACAACAAACACTATTTTTATTTTACTAATTATTGCTACTATTTATTTAGAATTTTTCGTGTGCCATCCATTGCAGCCAGATTTTTATGCACATGTCCCTTAATTAATCCTTCATTTTTCTCTGTGACTTGGTTACATTACTATCCCTACTATCTAGATGAGACAATTCCAGCAGAGAAAAGCTGAACATTTTGCCAAAGTGGTTAAAGCAAGGAGTGCACAATCCCTGCACATTCAATAAATATTTGCTCAATAAATATTTGCCAATGGATGGATTCATTGTAAAGCTTTTGGTTTATTATCCAGCTTTCAAGACAAAATGGTAGCCTTTTAGCCAGAATTGTTCCATGGACATTTTATTTGGCTTTCACAAGCTTATTTTTTAATGTACACTAGAGGACATTGTTTTAAATTGGGAGAGTTCATAACACACACACACACAGACACACATACACGGTGTGAATTTATGACTTCTTTTGAAAAAAGAAATATAGGAGAAGTGGCCTCCCTGGTCCCATATTTTGGCCTGGAAGTACCTTCCTGGTGTGAGTTGCAGCCCACTCCGGTGGCCAGAGTGTGTGCCCACCCCCCCTTACCTGCATGAAGCCTGTGGTCCTTTCAGCCTGAGGCCTCTGAAGAAATGCTCGAAAGTTCCAGACAGTGGAGCCACACAGACTTAATAAGGAGCCGATGGCTCAGAGAGCAGCAGCCAATGCAGGTCAGGGCAGGAAGCGACCATGTTCGACTGTGGTGCAAAGGGCAAGTGGCAGAAACTGGAGGAGCGACACAGACCTGCGTCCTGTAGAAAGCAGGGCCGATTTGCTAGCAGCACCCGAACTTGACCACGCTTTCAGAATGGACAGCCTTTGTCAAGGCAGAGAGGAGAAAGCAACATTGTTTCATCTGATATCTGTCAATGGTAAAATATAGTACCACAAATCAGTTCCTCCATCAATCAGAGGTACAGCAACTTTTAGCAAATTGGAGGGGAACCTAGTATTCGCCAGAATTGTCCTGATTTTTTAAACTCCTGAAATAACCTGAGAGTAGGAAAGGTGAGGCTGAGTAAGACCCAAGTCCCCGGCAATTCCCTGGGGACTAATTAACCGACTCAGAGAGAATGCCTGTGGTACCACGTCCTGCCTCACGCAGCTGCCCCCACCCCTCCTCTCCCTTCTGTTCCTGATGCTCCCAGAGGGACAGGTAGGCAGCAACACAAACAGTCGGGGGTCCAAGGACCACACGGATTATAAGCAGCTCCGTACATGGTGTGGACAGACACGGAACCTCCCAGGTCTGCCAGATAGCAGTGCCTTTGGGCTGTCCATGTCAAGGCCAGAATTGTCCAGCCTAAGTTCCCAAGGTCACAGGGGCCCCCAGTTTCCAACCTCACTAGCTGTGTGATTACTGGGTTCAGTGGTACCTGTGCCGAGTCTCCCGACTTAAGTGTGCTCCCTACCGGCCAGAATATTGTCCCTGTCTGTGCTGTACCAATGCAGTGTGAGAGCAAATCAACGAACATGCCCAGTGGCACCTGTGTTCTGGCATCAAACAGACTGTATTTGAGTCTTTAACATGATCTAGGGATCATTTCCTAATCATCTAAATCTCGGCTTCCTTGTCTGTAAAGTGGAGAAAACAGTTGTTAGGAGAGCTCAATTAGATCATGCATGGAAGCTTCTAGAGCCGTGCCTGGCATATACTCAGCACTCGAAATTCATTATTTCACTATTGTTTGTTGTTGCCACAGGGAGGTACGATGAGGCAAAAAAAAATTAAGAAGTCACATGAGAGTTCCACCAGACCTTGGCAAAACAGCCTCCTTTCTAATGGATAATTACGTCTCAGAGGTATGGATGAGCAGTCAGGGTGGAAGGTGTGGAAGCAGACGCCGGTGTCGGAGGCCAGGGGAGAAGTATCTGGGCCTCTCAGAGCCCGGAGCGCTAACATTCCACCCTGTGCTTCAGCGCGTCCCAGGTCGAAGGGCCAATGACAGGTGCAAATAGTGTATGGTGTGCTCAGCACCAGGAAAGCACGCGCTGTGACCTTGTCCCATAGCTAGGTGCAGGCTCCAGGGGTGCGGAGAAGTGTGAAGGAAACAGGAGACATTAGTTCAGTGGTGCCTGGAGCACTGGAAGGCTAATTGCATTCCTGGAGGAGCCGCAGTCTGACCGCTTTCCTTCTGCTTGTCCACGCCTATGGCATCACACTCCTCCGCAGGCGTCCCAAAGGCTCCTGGTGGCAGGCAGCGCTGAGAGGCAGCACCCAGCATCACGTGGCACTTGTCTCAGCCTGGGAATCATTTGCAACATGCGCCTCATTTAATCAGCCCGGCAAAATCTGGATGCTTCCATCACGTCAGACTCACGGAGACACCGAAATGCTTGGGGCTGTCCATCACAACGGGCTTCGTTAGCAAACGGAAGGTTAAGCAAAAGGGAAAACAGGAAAATCCATCTCAGGCCCTTCTTCTCAGCAATCAGATGATGCCTGGAGATCCTTGAACAGTTTGCATGATTTATAACCTTGGCAAGTGGTTTATTTTGTGTGATCGTTGGAGGAGCGAGGGAGAAAAGGAGAGGGGTAAAAAGAGCTTTTTTTTTCTGTTTCTTTTTTTTTCTGGGCTTTACTTTACAGATTCCAAGCCCCCCGGTTCCCAGTTTGGACATTCTGCAAGAGCGGAAATCATTACAATGATGGCATCAGAACGAAGCGGTTTCTCTCGTGCCATCACAGTCGTAGATTTTCCCTGCATCATTGCAAATCATTAAGCTTTCAAGATAGGTAGGGATTTAGCAATGAAATAGTCCTTTCCCTTTACTGATGAAGAAACAGAAACCCAGGAAGATTAGGTGGGATTTGTAAAGTCACAGAGTCCAGTGGAGGGATTCTGTTTCTATCTCCTTCCTAATATGCAAATAGCATATTTCCTTTTTGCTCTTAGGAAATAGTCTTCCCAATTCTCAGTACATATGTTTCAGGTCGGGCTGACCAGAACGTCCTGCCAACAGATTCCAAGGTCCAGTGGTTGGCACAGAACCCACTGGCCCAGGAGTGACTGGGTTAGATGTGTGCGACGACTCCAGCCAGGCCGATGGCGTGTAGCTCCTGAAATTGACTTCAGCTATTAGAACAGGGGAGTCTGCTTTCCCAGTGGGGAGGCTGAGATGGTGGGGTGTGGTCCTGAACTGCTGAAGGCTGTTTGCTAACAAAACGGAAGGATCCGCTCACTGATGAAGCCAGCACAGCAATGAACAGAGAGGGGACGTGAAGAAAAACCAATTTCTGATGACATCGTTGAGGCCCTGCATGGCCTTCCTGGAATTTTCAGTAGCCCGAGACAGTACTTTATTTATTTATTTATTTTCACTTAAGCCATTTTGAGTCAGATTTCTTCATTTGTAAGCCAAAAAATCCTGACTGCATTAGAGCTAGTGAGGTAACAGGTCTTCTGAGGCCATTGTTTTGTCATCAAGAATAAAGGAAAAGCATAAACAATCAAAGTTATCAAAGAGCATTGAGTTCAACTCTTTTAATTATGACCAAGATGTGGAACTTGTAGAATCTTAAACAGAGATGTGCCTAACAGGCTTAGAGGCACTAGGCAGCACCAGCGAGCAGCTTCATTCTGCTTAACTGTAACCCCAACCCCAAACAATCGTCTTCTTCCCACTTGGCCTCTGCCTCACTCATGTGGCCTTGAACGTGTTGTGTTCCTTCTCCTGTTCTGGGTTATCTATTCCATATGACAAACCACCTCCAAACAAGTGGCTTTCAACCAGTAACAGTCATGTATTTTGCTCACACACCTGGGGGGTGTTTGGGCTCCAGAAGGTTTGGCAACTCTCAAGTGGCTGCAGTCTGACCTTGTGGATTGGGTGATCTGCTTTACCAGTTACTGATTCAAAGGCTCATCTCAGCCAGAAACACCCTCAGGCACACGCAGAATCCCGTCTGACGTAATATCTGGACACCCTTTGGCCCCATCAAGTTGACACGTGAAATGAACTATCCCCTGCGGTAAAAATGTTAACAGCAAACAGGAACCTACTAGAATCAACCACTTTACGAATTCACCACGATGGGCTTTGAGAGCTTCTAATAGTCTAAATGGTTTGAACACCCAAACATCTGCAAAAGGTTTTCTGTTGTTCATTCTTCTCAAATGTTAGCCTAAGAATACTGAATAAAAGTATACGTGTGTGTGCATCTGTGTCTCCATACACCAGGGGCGCCAAAAAATATATACACGTGACTTGTATTCATCTTTTGTTATTGGTATCTACGTATCAAGTATTACAATTTTAGTACCATTTTTTTCCTTTCTTAAAATGTATATACATTTTTTTGGCACCCTCTGTATGTATGTACACCCTCGTTAATGTGCCACTTAAAGTGTTTTTCACCTTCTGAATATATAAAATTCCAAATACAAAGAGGGTGCCCCCCAAAACATGTAGACACATTTTAAGAAAGGAAAACTGTATTAAAATTGTAATACTCAATATATACCGATAACAGAAGATGGATACAAGTCACGTGTGACTTCTGCAATGACAAGAGGTGCTCAAAGTGGCTCCCATCAGCGTCCAGACACTTCTGATGATAGCGAACTACTGCTTGAGCAACACTGACCAAATGTCCACTTGTAGACATCATTTTGGCACAGGTAGAGAGAATAGTAGACTAAATCCCTTCACATCCATTACCCAGCTTCAGTAACTATCAATCTTTTTTCAATCTCAGTTAATATACCCACCACACATTTAATTTTTGCTATATTACTTTAAATCAAATCCCACACATTGTATCATTTTATGCAGAAGCCCTTCAGGATGCATTTCTAACTGATAAAGGGACTTTTCTTTTCTGCATAGCCACCATTTTCTATCACATCTAACTTTTATAATCAATTCTTAATATCATCTAACATTAAGAGGGTTTAAAAAGCGATTTTGAATATACATAATTTTTATCTCACCTTAGCTAATCATTTTACCTAATACCCAGGTGTATGTGAGACACTCACTATCTAGCATGGAAAATATGAGTAATATGGACGAAAGCACTAGATAAGAAAATGTGACCGTAGAGAGTCACATGTGAGGCTGTGTGGTAGGGACTAGAAGCATCTGAAGCTTTCAGAGATGTGAGCAGTCTGAGTGGGCTGTCTTTCTGGGTACAGAAGTGTCCTGTGTCCTGTCAACCTTCCACACACAGCTCTGGCTCTGCTCCCTGATAGTGGGAGTGCGACGATCACACGCACGATGGAATCCTAGCAAATGATGGTTTCTTTTTCATTGGAACAGTGATGGTGTTTTATAGATGAAACAATGTGGCTGCCGAAGTAAATAAGGTTTCTGCCTCTAATTGAAACAGCTTAATAACATGAGGGATAGTGTACAAAACTTTTTAAAATTCTGGGCGGATGCAAACTTTCTGCTGGGTCTCTGCCAGCTCACTGCACCTGCGGCATTTCCCCACCAATATTTCAAAGTGTCAGCTTAAGTGGCCCGAGAGTCTCCTGCAGAACTGGAGTAATTGCTGAGATATGCCTGGCCCAGCTGAGATAATAGGGTGCCAAGAAGCAGGGGAAAATGTCAACAGCTGGGGTTCATGCTACTGATTTTGTTTTCTTCCAACTAAACTTCATAGAATGACAAATCCCACTAGAGCTAGTCTGGAATTATACAATTACCCGCTCTTTTTTCTTTTTTTTTTTTTTTTGGTTTTGAATTTATGTGTTAGAGCAAGTACGTGACAGGATTTGGACACTTTCTCCCCCACCGCTGTGGTGGGCATCACAAGTGCTGTCCGCCTGTGGGTGGGTCTGACCACGGACACTGTATTCTTCTCAACACCAAGCGCCAGGCAGCACCCAGCGATTGTTGTTAGCACGTGCCACAGAATCCATTTTCTTTTTCTCGCACGTTCTCAATGCTCGTAAGTTTCTCTGGAAAAGGGAAACAGACACCAGCATGCTGACCACTCCGTGGGACTGTGCTGTCTCACTGTAAACAGGCTAGCAGTGACCCCGGCTGTGATCAGGGCAGAGACCACGCCATTCCCACTCGCCACTGTAGATTTAGAACCAAGCCTAGTGCCAGGGATAAGGAAACTGGTCAAAAAATACATATTTAAACATTTTTGATGAGAAATGGAGCAAAAGACGCATCATGTATGCTTTCTGAATCAGATATCTGGATTGTTGTGTATGCAAAATAGGGATAACATAGCAATGGTAATATAAAATAATTCACATGGCAGCTGACACTTACTGAATGATTTTTCCAGTTTCTCACCCCTCACGACAGCCTTCAGTGACAGATCCCCATGTTTCCAATGGGGAAACTGAGGCTCAGAGAGGTGAAGCAAGTTGCCCAGAGAACAGCTAGGCCACTCAAGTTCACTGTCTGCATTCTTCTCCCATCCACTGCTTGGCCAATTTTAGGTGACCATTGTCCTCTCAGTATCTTTGTAAAATACATCTTATACGGCCATTTTCCCCTGAGTTCAGAATACTCAGTGTTATTTCACTGCTTATATTTTAAATTCAGAGAAGTAAAGGATTCCCACAAAAAAAGGATAACAGCGTTGTCCCAGGAAGAAACTGTACAGAAACCAGGATTAGCAAGGAAAAGGAATCCACTCTTGGAAGTCGTGCTCCTCGGTGTTATTTCAGGTGCCAAGGCAGGAGCAGAGACGTGAGACAGCGGTCCAAAGACAGGTGTGCAAAGGAGGATGGATTAGTGCTTTAAGCGAGCTAATTCCAGAAACAACTTGCTAAAAAATAACAGCAGAGCTTCATTTAATGGCTATTTCTTCAAGTGCCTTCTGTGTTTTGTTTGAATTGCTAACCACAAATAGAGTTCAAGGTTGAGGTTCCTGAAAGTTTAAACTCAATATAACCCTGGGATTTCAGGTCTTTTACTAAATTTAATTGGACATTTTTAATACTAGCAGTTTGTGTCTGTTTTGTATTTGAAAATATACATATATCCGGGGGTGCCAAAAAATGTACCCAAGTGGACGCTTTGGTCAGTGTTGCTCAAGCAGTAGTTCGCCATCATCAGAAGCGTCTGGACGCTGATGGGAGCCACTTTGAGCACCTCTTGTCATTGCAGAAGTCACACATGACTTGTATTCTTATTTCGTTATCAATATATAGTGAATATGGCAATTCTAATGCAGTTTTTTTTCCTAAAATGCATATACATTTCTTTGGCACTATATAGATATAGATATATGTAGAAAGATATTTATGCATATACAGCTATCTACATAAATCTATCCACCTATATACACATGTGTAAGCATTTATATATAAACAGCATAACATAGCATGTATGTACATATACTTTTATAATACATTTGAATTTATGAGATTAGGAGGTGTTAAATGACTTCTCTCTTTGAATTACAGTAACACTCAAGACAGCTTTTGTTTTTTCAATTGATTGCCATTGAATGATGATGTAATGGTCTATCCAACCAGACATTGTTAACTCTTGTCTACTTACTTATCAATCTTCCTCCCGACCTACCTTGCGTTTGGTGAGAAAACACACAAACTCCTTTCTATAGAGTCAATGCAAAGGAGCGTTCTGGAGAGATGGAGCCATTGCCATCTCTTGTAGTGAAACATTCCCAACACGAGTAAACCTTTTGCGTAGGGAAAACGTTTTATAAGGCTTCCGGCCTAGTGGGGCTTATTAAAAGTTGTTTCTCTCATTGGTATTTGGAGCTGTGGCACAAGGATCGTACAGATCTTCTGGAAGGAAAGAGGTTGATCCCTAAAATAGGCTATCATTATGTTATGTCCTATTATACCCTATTATACCCAAGTACGACAACCTCACCTCTCTTCTGATGAAATTGTGACTTAGGCCCCAAACTATAAAACATTTTCACATTCTCTTCCTTAAGAGA
The DNA here is from genome assembly GCF_964194185.1 of Rhinolophus hipposideros. Lineage (NCBI taxonomy): Eukaryota > Metazoa > Chordata > Mammalia > Chiroptera > Rhinolophidae > Rhinolophus > Rhinolophus hipposideros. Next base: position 5,899,039 of record NC_138068.1, on the reverse strand, counting down.
AAGCATTCAGATTACTGCGGGATGGCAGGCACTGGATGGTATTGCCATTGAACTCTGACCACAATCTAATGTCTAGACCTTATACAGTATTCCAACCTGGCCAGATAGTACTCATTCTTCAGAACTCAACTAATTTGCATTTTCTCCCTAGGAAACCTTCCTTGATTCTTGAGGTGAAGTAAACACCATGTATACTTACATATCACCCATTTTTTAACCTTTTTATTTGTTTCTCAATTACAGTTGACATTCAATATTGTTTTATATTAATTCCAGGTATACAGTGTAGTGATCAGACATTTATATAATTTATGAAGTGATCCCTCAGGTAAGTCTAGTACCCACCTGGCACTATCCATACCTATTATAATATTATTGACTATATTGTCTATGCTGTATTTTACATCCTTGTGACTATTTTGTAACTACCAACTTGTACTTCTTAATCCCCTACCTTTTTCACCCAAACCCCAACATCCTCCTGTCTGGTAAACATAAGTTTGTTTTCTGTATCTACGAGCCTGTTTCTGTTTTTCTCTTTATTTTGTTCTTTAGATTCCACATATAAGTGAGATCATGTGGTATTTGTCTTTCTCAGTCTGACTTATTTCACTTAGCATAATACCCTCTAGGTCTGTCCATGTTGTCACAAATGGTAATATTTCATTTTTTATGGCTGGGTAATACTCCATTGTATATATGTACCACAATTTCTGTATCCAATCATCTGTTGATGGGCACTTAGGTAGCTTCCATATCTTGTCTATTGTAAATAGTGCTGCAGTGAAAGCATAGGGTTGCATATACCTTTTCGAATTAATGTTTTGGATTTCTTTGGATAAAAACCCAGAGCTGGAATTGCTGGGCCAGAAGGTAGCTCTATGTTTAATTTTTTGAGGAACCTCCAAACTGTTTTCCATAGTGGCTACACCAATTTGCAATCCCACCAACAGTGCACAAGGGTTTTCTTTTCTCCACATCCTCGCCAGCACTTGTTGATTGTTAATTTATTAATGATAGACATTCTGACCTGGGTGAGCTGGTATCTCATGGTGGTTTTTATTTGCATTTCTCTGATGATTAGTGACATTGAGCATCTTTTCATGTCTATTGGCCATCTGTATGTCCTTTTTGGAGAAATGTCTATTCAGGTCCTCTGCCCATTTTTTAATTGGATTGTTTGTTTTTTTGGTGTTGAGTTGTATGAGTTCTTTCTGTATAAAATTTGAATACTAACCCTTTACCAGATGTATCATTGGCAAATATCTTCTCCCATTCATTAGTTTGTCTTTTTGTTTTGTTGATAGTTTTCTTTGCTGTGCAAAAACTTTTTAATTTGATGTAGTCCCATTTGTTTATTTTTTCTTTTGTTTTCCTTGCCTGAGGAGACATATCAAAAAAAAAATATTACTAAGAGCAATGTCAGAGAGTTTACTGCTTATCTTTTATTCTAGGAGTTTATGGTTTCAGGTTTTACATTTAAGTCTTTAATCTATTTTCAATTTATTTTATATGGAGTAAGAAGGTGATCCAGTTTCATTTTTTTTGCATGTATCTGTCCAGTTTTCCCAGCACCATTTATTGATTAGACTGTCTTTAACCCAATCTATATTCTTGCCTCCTTTGTCTTAGATTAAATGATCATATAATTTTATTTCCGGGCTCTCTATTCTGTTCCATTGATCTATGTGTATGATTTTTTTTTGTTTTTGTTTTGCCAGGACCATGTTGCTTTGATTATTATAGCCTTGTGGTATAGTTTAATATCAAGTAGTGTGATACCTCCTGCTTTGTTCTTCTTTCTCAGGATTGTTGTGGCTGTTTAGGGTCTTTTGTGGTTCCATATAAATTTAGGATTACTTGCTCTAATTCTGTGAAAAATACCATTGGTATTTGGATAGAGATTTTATTGTATCTATAGATTGCTTTGGGTGGAATGGATATTTTGACTATGTTAATTATTCCTATCCATGAGTATAGTATATGCTTCCATTCATTTGCAAATTTCCTTCAATTTCTTTTGTCAATGTCTTATAATATTCCAAGCACAGGTTTTTTACCTCCTTGGTTAAATTTATTTCTGGATTTTTTTTTTGGATACACTTTGTAAATGGGATTGTTTTCTTAATTTCTCTTTCTGATAGTTCATTATTGGTATATAAAAATGCCACCATTTTTGAATATTAATTTTGTATCTTGCTGCTTTACTGAATTCATTTATGAGGTATGAAGAAAACATATGGTGAATGTTTAAATTAAAAAAGAAATTATTAAAGTAAAAGACACATTGCCATTAATCTCCCTCAAAAACCACTGCCCCTTGCTTTGAATGCGCTTACCCCATGGCACTTGCCACTTTCTGAAGCAGTTCTGGAAGTCCTCTTTCATGAATGTCTTTAGTTGTGCTGTCCTGGCTGCCTTGATGTCCTGAATCAATTAAAAACTCATTTTGACTTTGGAAAGAACCAGAAGTCACATGGTACCAGATCCAGTGAATAAGGTGGAGGGGGACACACTGTAATGTTTTTATTTGACAGAAGTGTCACATACCAAAAGCGATGTGTGGCACAGAGCCTTTCATTATGATTACAAAATACAGTGAATGCTGCTGCCGAGTGCCATCCAGCGGAAAGGCAAGAATCTTCAATATGGGAAGTGGCACATGGAACCTTAATAACAGTGTGTGACAAGTTTCAACTTGTTCTGTGCAGTCAGTTGGGTGTGAGCTACGGTTGAGACATGGTGTGTTTTAAAGTGTGCCATAAATCATCCTCCATCATGACAACATTCCATGCCACACATCGGTTCTGGTATACGGCAATCTCTGTCAAATAAAAACATTACGGTGTGTCCTCATTCACCTTATTCATGGGATCTGGCACCATGTGACTTCTGGCTCTTTCCTAAAGTCACAATGATTCAGGACATCGAGGCAGCCACAACAGCACGACTAAAGACACTCAGGAAAGAGGACTTCCAGAGCTGCTTCAGAAAGTGGCAAGGACAATGGGATAAGTGTGTTCGAAGTGAGAGGGAGTATTTTGTGGGGGATTAATAGCAATGTGTCTTTTACTGTAATAAACTTTTTTTATTTAAACATTCACCGTATTGTTTGATCACACTTTGTATCAGTTGTAATAGTTTTTTGGCAGATTCGTTGGGGTTTTCTCTATATAATATCACTTGACCTGCAAATAAGACAATTTCACTTCTTCCTTTCCAATTTGGATGGCTTTTATTGCACTTCACCAATTTTTGATTGTCTGTTCACGTCTAGAAGTTGAGCTCCTTGAAGCCCCAACTGCATTTTATTTAGTTGGTTTCTACACGCAGCACAGTGCTGGACAGCAAAATGTTTACAAACGGACTGACGGATTAATTTAGGGGTTCTCAGCTGGTAGTGATTTTACCCCCAGGGGACACTGGGCAACATCAGAGGAACTATTTGGTTGTCAGAACTGAGGAGGGCCACTGGCATCTAGTGGATAGAGGCCAGAGATGTTGCTAAATAATCTGCAATGCACAGGACAGCCCCACCTCCACCCCCAACAGATTATCAATAGTGCTTAGGCTGAGAAACCTTGGGCCAACTGAATGAATGTTCTCACACTTCAGTCATAAATCTAATGTGTTTTTATGTCATGAGGAACAATGGGAAATGTTGCTTTAATACACAGAACCCAAGAATACAATTTGTCTCACGCTTTTTGTTTTCCCTAAACTTTTCATTTGTTTTTTAAGAAAGAAAACCGAGAGTGATTTCCTAATTTGGGAATTTGGGCATATTCAGCATCATGAAAGTCTTCATATCATTTAAAGTAAACTGAAGCATAAGGGAGACAGGGTGGCAGTATGTGCAGACATCCTTTCTATCAACATTGTCTAATGGCTTAGAATTGAGGACACCAGTATTTGTCAAACAAGACCAGTGTGTCTTATTTTAATAGATCACAAGTAATGCTATCTATATTCATTTTCTACAGCCAAACCCAGGATCCATCTCTAACCAGTTACTCACAAAAAGAAGTGTGCATTTCACATGGAGCGTGCATTGTCTGTTGCCTTGGTTGTGGAAACCCAGGACGTCTCCTCATTTGGGCTCATGTCCATTCCTTTGTTTTGGACTTATTTACCGTGTTTCCCCAAAAGTAAGAGCTAGCTCTAATACATCTTTTGGTGCAAAAATTAATATAAGACCCAGTCTTATTTTACTATAATACCGGGTCATAATATAATATAATATACCATAATGTAATATTGGGTATATATAATAAATGTAATGTAATGTAATATAATACTGGGTATAATATAATACCAGGTCTTATATTAATGTTTGCTCCAAAAGATGCATTAGAGCTGATTGTCCAGCTAGGTCTTATTTTTGGGGAAACAGGGTAATATGTGCCCCACTAATTGGTTTTCTAGTGTCTTCAGTAACTCATTTCAGCTGGTAGGAAGATAAGTGCAAAGCTTTTATTCTTGAATTAATGAAAATTCTTGAAATCCCCACAAAGTTTTCTGGTTAAAATTGCAAATACAGAAAGAACGTTTGACACAATGTGCATCCAATGTAGTGAAAATTAGCTACTGATTTCAAGTCACGTTCCAGAATGAATTAATTAGAGTCCAGTGTTTTCCTGCATAAATGTTGTTATTAATTACCTAGTAGTACTTCTACAACTTGTTTGTATTTTAGAAATAATTGAATGTTTTAAACATTCTTGGGCACAAAGTGGTTTCCTTTCAAAGAACATGAGAAAGAATTAAAAACTCAGAGATTTTGCTTAGAGAGGATCATATACAAATACATACTAATTTTGTAACCAAGAAAAGAAATGGCCATGAATATGGTCTCTAGAAAAGATAATGTGTGTGTTGTGCGGGTTCATGTTCAGGAGCTAATATAGACAGATGATAGATGATAAATGATAGATGATAGATACGATACATAGAATGATAGATGATGGATAGAGAGATAGAACGATAGGTAGATACTTAGATACGTAGGTAGATACAGAGATGACAGATAGATATAAATAGGTGAAGATAAATAAAATATATGTGTATATACAATAAATATTTTGGAGCACACACACATACCCCATAATCACACACATATATACAGTTTATTCTCCTGGTCATTAAGCTAATGCAACATGCTCATGGTCAAAATTTTAAAAACACAAAAGAATACAATACCAAAACACCCTCCAAAAACGAATGGCGCATGAAATTAATCTAACTACTGGGCAAAAAAATGTTGTTGTCCATTTGTTATATTTCCTTAATATTTATTCTATGCACTATTTCTGCAGTAAAATGCATATATGTATTTGCTTGTTTATCATGTTTCCCTGAAAATAAGACCTAGCCGAACAATCAGCTCTAGTGCATCTTTTGGAACAAAAATTAATATAAAACCCGGTCTTATTTTACTATAATATAAGACTGGGTCATATAATATAATTAATATAATATAACATAATATAATAGAATATAGTATAATACCGGTCTTATATTAATTTTTGCTCCAAAAGACTCATTAGAGCTGATTGTCTGACTAGGTCTTATTTTCGGGGAAACATAGTATGTTGTATTATAAGAAACATTCTCTGCATGCACTTATTATCCTGTCTTTTCACACTTAATATATTATAAGCAATTTGTCAATTCACTAATTTTCTAACATAATTCTTAGAGGATATGTAATGTTACATGCTATGGCTATGTTATAGTATAATACTTGATTGGAAATTCAACATTTTTTTTTTTTTTTTTACTTTTTATCATTGCAAACAGCGCTGTAATGACGATTGTACATACATGTTTTTGGGGGGAGGGGATGCTGGGGAACAGCATGTCCCTTCAGGGCACATCAGCTCCATGTCAAGTCACTGCCCTCAATCAAGTTGTTGGGGTTGCAGCTCAGCTCAAAGTCAAGTCGTTGTTTTCAGTAGTTGTAGAGGGAGCAGCTCGCTGGCCTGTATGGGAATCAAACTGGAGACTGTGGGATATGAACACTGCACTCCAATCACTGAGTCAACTGGCCGCCCCGTAAAATTTCTTTACATGTAAATTAACTTTGAAATTGAGATCATGCTAAGGATTTCTATCCTGATTTGTATCTAAATATATTATATACATTATACCAATTTATAAGATATTATTTAGAAAGTGGTATTTAATGACCGCATAATGTTTCATAATATGAATGGACAAAATTTACTTAATGTTTTTATATACAGAGGGTGCCAAAAAATGTATACACATTTTAAGAAAGTCATATTATTTCCAACTTATTAATAATGTAACTAAGTTAAATGTGGACAATATTATACATGAAACTGTATTTATTTGATTGTCCTAGGACAGAGGATGAAATTAACATTACTTACCAAAGGTTCAATCATGTATAAGGCTCTTTGTATATGTTGGATAATTTTCCACTAACCAGAACGCTTTCCAACTTTTAGCATTAATAATTAAAACATTTACATGTATTACTAAAAACACTACATTTAACTCCAAAAATAAATCGACAGGTTGATAGGTAAAATATAATGTTGTATTCCCATTCATTTCTTTGATTGCCTGTGAGATTTGACCTGTTTTCAACTTTCAAAACTATTTTCCCATTTTTTTATTGTGATTGGCCTAATCATCTCCTAAACTACTTTTATCAGTAGGTAACTTATTTTTAAATATTTCGGAATATTTTGAATTTTATTAATATATTAAGAATTTTCTTTCTGGAGTGATCAGAGTGATATTTATTTACCATGTTTCCCCTTTTCTTCCTCTTTACTCCATTATGGATAAAGAAAACTTGGTCCAGACTCAATGTTTATTAACAGGCAAAGTCACTGGCTTGCCCATGATTCAATTCACTGTCTGCTGTGCAAGATTACAAAACAGTTTTCAAGAAATTTTGAACAGTGTGATTTCTGCTGCAGTATCCAAGCACCAAGTTGACAGAATAGCATGTAGAACTGGTCTGGAGTGAGTAATAGCATTGTTGATTCAGGTCCCATTCTTCTTTTCTCCTCAGGAAATTCAAATATTAGGCTGTCTGAGAAGTATGGTAGTTAGACAAACAGCATTCCAAAAGTGCATGGAATTTCTTTATCTCTACAATCACAGTGTAGAGATCTGGTGTGCTTGCTTAGGAAATAATTGTTAGCATCTTCCAAAGGTACATTGAGAGCCGTTCTGTGGCATTGAGGTCAAATTTCACAAATTCCACCCGCCCTCTAACATTCTGAAGCAGTACAAATGGATCCTCGTAATAGATGAACTCAAAATTCCCTTCACTGTAGAAGTGGCAGGGGAAATCGGAAGGGTCATGAAATTAAAACATTTTCTAACGCACTGCTTCTCAAAAGTTGGCCATGAGTTCATACAAGCCCATGAAAGGCGTGCCACCAGCCTGAGTGGGACGCGTATAGAAATTAAAAATAAGCATGTGGAAACTGTTATAACTATTTGACTTTACAAGCACAATAGATATTTCACAAAATTCTCAGTGTACTGGGAAAATAAAAAACAAAGCTAGGCCTTCACTGAAAAGAGCTTAAAAGCATTCCACCAACACGGGTTTCTCCTAAACCTGGGTTTCTACTGAACAAGTCACCCACAGATGGTCATTGCGGTTCACCCCACCCATCGTCTGTCCCCATGGCAGCCACGACTTTGTTGGACCAAGTCATTATTATTGTTATCATTATTATTATTTTGTTTTATTTATTTATTTATTTACTTATTTATTTTGGATGCGGAAATTCTCAAATTGTACTTACGCACAGAGAACAAACTGTTGAGAAAATGAAATTTAAAAATCGTGTAAAAGATTCAGAATTTCACGAAGTGGGTAAACATCATGTTATGAAACAGATATTGCAGAAACAAAATTATGTAGCACATGAGGATCTGGCGTATGAGACCAGTTCATTTAAAAAGGAAAAAGCACAAACATGGTTACCATGGTAGAAAACTGAAGCATTTAAGTATGAAAATATTGAGAGCGGGTCTTGGGAAAACTCATCAACACCTATGTTGGCAAAAATGTGTCCTATCCGTCATGGGATGGAAGGGTAAATAAAGACGTCAGCTTCCCTCCCGTTATCCCAAAGGTTTAATGCAAGTCCTATCAAAATCCTAGCAGGAGTTTTTGTACACGCGGACAAATGTATTCTAAAGTTTATATGTAAAGTTCCAGGCCCTAAAATAAAACAATTCTGAAAAGAAGAAAAGGGGGAAGAATCCCTCTATGCAATATTACTACACTTATCAGAACGGCTAAAAATAAATAACAGTAGCAAGTTTTGGGAGAATACACAGAAACCAGATAAGTCGTACGTTGATGGTGGGTTGTAAACTGGTGCAACAAACAGTTTGGCCTTTTTAAGATAAAACTATTAATAAATATGTTATTGCCATACAAACAAATTACACACCTGAGCTCTAACCCAGAGACATGAAAACTCAGGTTCACACAAATGCTGTATACAGGTGTCCATAGCAGGTTGACCCGTACCAGCCCAACCTGGAAACAACCCAATGTCCCCTAACAAATTGGTACATTCATATCCTGGAAAACTACTCAGCAATGAAAAGGAGAAACTACTGATGTATCTAACTGGATGATTCATTTATATAAAATTCTCGAAATGAAGAAAATTTGTGGACAGTAGATTCGGGGTTGCCAGGGATTAAGGGAGGTTGAGGATGGCATGGGGGTGGGGAGAGGTGGGCGAGGTTATAGAGGGTGACATGGGGGTCCCTGTGGTCAGGAAAACTGTCTGTAGCTTGACTGTGGTGGGGGAAACACTCATCTATACATGTGATAAAAGTGTATAGAACTAAACACACAGACACACACTGTGGGTGCAAGTAAAACGGGACATCTGAATAAGATGAGGGATTTGTTATCAGAGCCAATATGCTGCTCGGGATATTGTTTGATAAGACATTACCTTTGAGGAAACTGGACGTAAAGGTTACATGGGATCTCTCTGTATTAGTCCATAACTACATGTGAACTGAAAATTATCTCAACATTAAAAATTTAAGTTTGAAAAGTAGACCTACCATAAGTTACTGCTTATGTCGACTTCCAACGTAAGGCTCAAATTATCATATAATTTAGTCTGAAAATTAAACTATGACTAAAACATTAGGGATTGCACGGGGAACTATTTTTCTATTATAAGAATTTTTTATGCAATACCTTGATAAAGTTTAGTCGTATTTCACAATGTGAAGTTCCTATCAAATTGTTCTATTTTACACACTGTGAAAATGGGGTTCGTATTATCCATGGACTTATTTCACATGGTGACTTTTTTCTGATAATAATTATCGTAGGATAATGAAGACCTCCTTACACAGAACCGTAAGTCCTCAGTAACACTACTTTCGAATGCCAAGGCCCTGGACAGTTGTGTCTCTTTAATCTGGAACATGGTATCATCAGGGTGGGCTTGGTGGGTGGTGGGAGCCCAGGGGACCAGGTTGGAGGGTGGTGCTTGGGATCCTGCTGGGCGCCCACTTTGCATCTCTGAGCAAAGAGCAGTCAGGATGGTGAATGCATCTGCCAACATAGTTTGGGCTAGAAAATCTGTTGTTTTGCAAAGAACAGAGCTTGTCTCAGGGTCAGCAGCCAGTTGTTTTTGTAATTTCAGCTCCATAAGTTAAATAAACTAGCAAAAAAATCCCTCTAGGATTCTGGTAATACGTTGGCTGTCATTCTTGATTTTTGATGTGATTGTTCTCCAAGGCTTCCAAGGTTTTGTCAGGGGAAATTGGGAGAGAAAACCTGAGTGACAGGCTGCAGGCTAGACAATGAGAAGTCAGAACACCACTCGTAGCCTTTCAAAGTTTACATGGTGTTTTTTGATTAGAGAAGATTTTATTATTGGTGCAATGAATTATACTGATTTTTTCCTTGTGACTCTTTATGTTGTTTTTATGAAAATCAATCTAATGTTGCTTTATAGCTTCTAAAATGTTAAGACTACACTTACTTTGATATTTAATACATTTATGTTTCAAATACCCATTTTGTTTTATTTGGTTAAGAATTGACATGAAACTCTATTTGAGCCTTCTCCCCCACCCCCAAATCTATATAACTTCTCTGCAATATATGGAATAAGCATTTATTTCCAACTAATCTGTGATGCTAAATTCATTATTTATTAGATTCTTGTGTCTGTTTCTGAGCTTAAGTTCCTATGAACTGTTAATATTTTATTCTTACCACATTGTTTTCGTTATTATACTATGTAACATGCTGTTAACACAGGGAAGTTCCCTGATCTTTGTGTCATTCTTTTGCATAATTTCTTTGAATATTCTTGCTCATTTATGCTAATAAATAAACTTATGAGTTACCTTAACAAGTTAAAAGAATTTTCCACTCTGTTTTTAGTTGGATCACATTAAACCCATACATTGATTTAGGAAGAATCATTTTTGCCACATTTAGTCTCCATATTCAGAACTATGATATATTTCCCCATTTATTCAAATTTGCTTTTATGACCCTCAGTAAAGTTTTACGGTTTACTCAGAGCAATGTGGTAATTACTTGTTATAGTTATTCCTCAGAAATTGTTGCATTTTCCTACTATTTTAAATAGAGTCCAACTATGTTCTCCAAAAGTTTATTGATTTAAATATGTGATATAGGTGATATATATTTATTTTTCCATTTTCACTGATGGTGAGTGAGCGGCTGAGATTGCTCTGAGAACATTGCAGTTTGGACGGTTTAAAAAAGTTCCTAGGGTTACAGTGTTCGTTATACAGCACACAAACCACAGAGGCCTTGGGTCAGCTCTCCATGTGAAATGGAAAGTTCTCATTCGTATATATTGTTAGTCAAAACGCATTCCAGTTAAACAATTTTGACTTCATTTATGTTTTTGTTCAGACAGTGTCCAAAAGAGAGTGAGTATATTTATACTCTTATTGCTGAATCTATACATTATAAAGTAAAAGGGCCAACATTTCCGAATATCAGGGAAATTAAGAACATAATTGTTTAAGGACACCACCCACATTGCAGCTTCTGAATTTATCCCGTTTATCTCTTACTAGTTCGCATTGAGTAACCCAACCTCTGCCTCTAAGGCTTAGGATGCTATAAAAGAACTTTTGTAGACCAGGCATTGCAGTGTGGGTTTTTTTTGGTGGATTTTTTTTTTTTTTTTGTCTTGAAAATCTCAAAGCCACCATACTATGTGCAGGAAGTTCCCTATGAGAATATTAATGATGGGTGACTTCCAAGGAACTAAATTATCGGTTGTATCTGAGGACCTCAGTATTTTCTCTGAGATGATAATAATGGGCCTTAAGTTTCAGTGTAATCGGGTAGCATGCTGTCAATTCAGCTAACGCTGGTCAAGAGGCTAATGGCATCTTTAATATCAGGTCTTACTGAAGGCTAAGTAAATTTGTTTCACATATCAAAGAGAATTACATTTCCTTTTGTCTCCATATAGTCAAGCTAAAAATAAAGGGAAAATTAACTTGGGAAGTTAATTACTTGATACTGACTTTGAATTAAGAGCCTAACAATATTGGCCTAAATACTTTTTTGGTCACCATTTAAAGACATTAGGCCAATTAGAAGCAAAGTGAAAAAAAAAATCAAATTTAAAATGAGATAAAGCAAACTCCTAACCTAAAATCTATTCTATTTTAATATGAACACTGAAATACTTACTTTAGAAACAGCAATCTGACGATAAAGCGCCAGTACTTTTTATCATCATACTTTCCTTCTCTTCTTCCTAGAGCAGGCCAGATTTGCCTTGAAGATGGGACAGGAGCATAATCTACTCTTTTCTCACCTCCCTCTAGTACTGTTTTTTTGATGTTTTTCTGCCATGGTATAGCAAAGAGGGAACAGAAAGAAAATGACAAAAAGTTTCCTCCATTTCTCCCGAGTTGGTTGTCTTGGCTTCTTGGCCTTGCACAAACCAATCCACATGGTCCTCTGTGTTTTATCTACGTGTTATGAGTTGAATTGTGTCCCCCCACCCTCAAATCTATGTTGAAGTCCTAACGGTCATTACCTCAGAATATAACTTTAATTAGAATTAAAATGTAATCAAGATAAAATAAAATTTTTCAGGAGAGCCCTAGCCCAACATGGCTCATTTCCCTATAAAAAGAGGGAATTGGACACAGAGACAGACAGGTTCAGAGGGAAGGTAATGTGATGTCACAGGGAAGAGGCCATGTGGAAAGGAAAGCAGAGATGGAGTGATGCATCGAAAAGCCCAGGAAGGACAAAACTTACCAGCAAATCACCAGACATAAGGAGAAGGACATGGGACAGATTCTCACAGCCCACAGAAGGAACCAACCCTGCTCTCACTTTGATATTGGACGCCTGGCCTCCAGGACTGTGAGATAAGCTACAGTTTGTGGTACTTTGTTATGGCAACTCCAGAAAACTAATACACCACCCAAATGCAGGCTCTCTTACAAGGTGGGTCTTTTGAAGGCCCCACAGAAGTTTTCCTTCCTGCATGTTCTTTGCCATGAGTGATCTGGGCTGAGTTTGACCTCTTCCTCGGTTACCCCATAAGGCAGCTCTCGGCTTCTGGGAGCCCTTGTCTGGATGGTGGCCCTGTTAGATAGGGTTCCAGAAAGAAGGCTCTAGTTCAATGACCTCTCCTGTAACTATGACCTAAGTAATGAAATATAAACAAAATAATACTGTCATTTCCTCCAATTATGTAACTACTGAAGACAATTTAAGGTTTGATATTTATAGTATGTTTTCTGTAGGGCATATCCTTTATGGATATATAGTTAACTTAATCCGTTTTACAGTCAATTGAAGAAAGAACAGAGTCTAGGGCCACTGGAAGTTGGGAGGGAATCTCAGGAAGAGAAAAGCCGGAGAGGACAGACCCCATCTCTGTGTATAAATTCTCCCCAAGATCCCTGGTTGATCCTTCAAACACATGCATGAGAAAATGTAAAGATGAAACAGAAATGTAAGTGACTTCTTCAAAAGACAGAGTTTGCAAGTTGAGTTCTACCAAGTTATTCTCTCTATCAACACCCTTTCAAAAAAATCACAAAGTCCATAATCTTACATTGTGCTGGGTGCAATTCACACAAAGAACCAAGGAAATAAAAATAAAGATATTCAACTGAGATCAACCGTGAGCTGTCCCAGATGCGGTTCTTTGAAAAGGCAATTAAAGTTATTATAACTTTGTGTAATAGAAAAACAAGTAAAATATGCTGGTGATGAATGAAAAGATAAGAAATATTAGCAGAGAAACACAAGCTATAAAAAAAGATGGAAATTGTAAAACTGAAAAATATATCTGAAATAAGCAAACAACTAGATTGGCTTAACAGAAGAATGGAGATGAAAAAGGAAAGAGGCATTGAATTTGAAATAGCATTCTATTGAATATGAATTTGAAAATAGTTAAAATTTTCTACATTTTCAATAGGACCTAATATTGCTTTTATTTTCTTTTAGCTATTCTTGTAGGTATGTGACAGTATATCATGGTGACTTCAATTTGTATTTCCCTAATGGCTAATGTTGAAAAGAAATTTTCCTGTGCTTATTTGCCCTCCATATATTGTCTTTGATGAAGTGTCTGTTCCAGTCTTTTTCCCATCTTATGCCCATTTTCTAATTGGATGGTTTGTTTTCTTACTTTGGGTGGAGAGTGTATATGCTGGATATAAATCCTTTGTTGTACATACTGTCATTAGCCTCATTGGGAAAGCTGGTCTGAATTAGTAATGTGCAATTGGTGGAAGGAAAAGAAAGCGTCTTTCTCTTTAAGGGGTGTTTTACTTATGGAATATTCTAGGTTGGTTGTTATTTTCTTTGAGCACTTTAATGGTATTATGTCAAATAGATTTAGATTATGATATTATCAACTACAGCAAACCAGTACATACATACATATATACTTTTTTTTTGCAAAAGGAATTCAGGGTTTTTGTATAAGTAGCAGAATCCCAAAAAGTGACATTTGTCTGGTTGATTCTTTCCCTCCCACATTTATCACTAACTCCTTCTATTACACAATTCAGATTTCTCAGGAAAGGCTTCCTTAACTCTAAACTAGGCACTGCTTGCTACATATTCTATTTATAACTCTTGAAAAGTGGGGGGATTAACATTTTAAAACTATGACAAGGCCTTTAAAAAAGCTACGGTACTCTTCAATTTCTTCATCTGGTCCATTTTTCTTGATTTCTACATCTGATGTGATGTGCTCTTAGAAACCTGCCGGCCAATTTATGTTTGCTTTCTCTCCTTTTCTGCCTTTCTTCCTCTCCCTCCTTTGTTCCTCTGAGATTACACATCCCAATAAATCCTTAGCTGGAAAGTGTTGCTTCAGACTATTGTTTCTACAGACCTGAGCTAAGACTGGCCAGTGGGATTGGCAAGCGGATCTCTGATGAAGAATACCGGTTTGCTTCCGTCGATAATATCATCATCAAAAGTTATGTGTGTCCTGTTGGCATTGGGCTGCCCTGTGCTGATGTGGGTGCCCTTCTCCTCACCTCCTCATGCCTTCTTGCTGGAGACCCTTTGGTGCTCATAGTAATGTGGTTACTTTGCAGACATTCTTTTCAAGGAGCAGCTGAGCAAAGACAGGCCTAGACACCGTCTCAAGATACTTGTCGCACTTTGTCCTTGGACCCAGCCGAGGAGCTGCCCTCCATACATATGTACGAGATGGATGCTGTCCCCACCACTCCTGTTGTCCGCGCATTATTTACTATTAATGAGGACTCTGCACTTATCCTTTATGGAACACGTCAGGTCATTGCTTTGGATTCCCTTTTGCTCTCAAAGGGCATTTCAAACAAAGCTGAGTATTCAGGCTGAATGGTGCGTGTCTGGGAGACAGCATCGTGCTCAAGTACAGTCTGCTTTTCATTACACGGAACTTCACTGCAGGGGGATGAAGGGATCTAGTTTTGCAGGTCTTTTCTTCTGCCTCTTTTAGGAGACAGAGTGCCTTATTAGTTTATCACATTATTGGAGAGCTAACATATATTTACAATTGTTTTTAGAGCTCCAGTTCACCTCAACAAGAATCGATCAGTCACTTTTACATGCCCCATATCACTATACTTTTAAACTGAGGAAGATACAAATGTAATCTGTAATGAAAAACCTGTTGTCAAATGGCTAACAGTGGGAGAATTGGGAGAAGGCCTGGTGACACGCATGAAATAATCAGGTAACATGATACCGAGTACAAGAACCTGTGTGAAAGGAAATATGCAGTAGTTTTAAATGAATGCAGCAGCATACTGTGAGTGTGGCTGAGGGACCATAATGGGAAGAGATCTTTGAGGTCTGTGAATCGTGGTTGGCTTCTTAAAGGAGTAAAAAAGTTACAAAAACTATTACCTACAAAGGGAAAATATATAAGATGGGTCTTGGACATTAAATTAGAATAATGGAAAATACATTCACAACTTTTTGTTAGTTATTTTCCATGTGTTTTGGGGGAATGATAACATTGATATATCAGTTATGTATGCAGTGGTTTAAGCAAACAGGAAGTTAATTTTATGACAAAATAGAACACTAGAGAAAGTCAGTCTGGGACTGGTGAAATAATACCACAGTATTATCAAGTTCCCAAGGTCCTCTGTGTTTCTGCTCACCCATGCTTAGCGTTGGGTTTTCATCTCCTTTATTTGCCTCATCCTCTCAAGATGGCAGCTGCACCTCCACCCTCATATTTCGATAGTTGCGGGTGTTCTGAGGCTCTGCTTAGCGACCCCGTCAGGATTAGAGGACTGGAGCACAGCGGGTCTACAGCCCTCAGCTGATGGGGGAGAACAGCTCAAAGACACGCTCACTTTGGAGGTGCTGATTGTCTAATGATAGGTTGCCACACAGCTCAGTTGTTTCGTGCAACATGGAGTGATTCCGAAGGGCTACCTTGTCCTCAGAGCTCCTTGTAGCTTGGTGTGAGTCTTCTCTGGACGTTGTCTTGCAGCTACGCTTCCTTCTGTACCTAATCTTGCTTCCTTCCAACGCTCCTACAAGTTTTGATACCATGAGACCTCCTAATAGTATTTCTGCCTGCTAATTGCTGTCTCAGAATCGGCTGCCTGAGTAACCCAAGGATTGACAAACTTTTAAGAAGAAAATATGCTCATATGAGGAAGGCCAAATTTATCTCACATACCTAGGAGAAATGTGATATGTTCTAATTGACAGAATTGTATTTCATGGCCACCCTTAGCTACACGTGAGACAGATAGCATACACTTTTGACAGGTTACATTGTTTTCCCAAACAAAATGTGAGATTACCTTACTTATCAAAAAATAAAAATGAAAAAAAGTTTAAAAAAAGATCCTCAGTAGACGTTTGCACCGGAGACAACTGAATCCCAATTGACCATCAGGAAGACTGGAAGCGTACTTTTTATCTGGGCACATTGTCCTCACAAACCCAAATCAGGATTCTATCACTGAAAACAAAGGCCTGAGTGAAGATTGGACCGGTGGGTGTCAGTATGTGCCACCCATAAGAATAACAATGTGCTAACGAACACTAACAGAGCACGTCCTACACGTCAGGTATTGGGATGCTCAGGTTTACCTGGGCCAGGTCATCTAATTTCCCAACAACTATATTATTACGTATGAGATCTATGGGACTCACTGCTTTCATGTGGAGATTGCAACACTAATAATGATAAACGGACTCCATCAGTTTACACAGAGCTGGAAAGGTTTGGCCTCATGTCCTTCTCATGGTCAATCTATGAGATACAGGTATTGTTATAAACCCCATGGAACAGCTGAGGGTTTCTTACTCCCTTGAGGCCACACAGCTGCCAAGATGCAAAGCTGGGAGTTGAGCCTGACTCTTTAGCACACTCCTTTCAGCACTTTGCTTCTCAGATCTTCTCCTCGCATTAAGAGATCTCAGCTTTAAGCCAATCAGTATCGTGCAGGTGACTCAGCAATGTGAGTACTTCCCATATGCTCGGCGCTGTGCTTGAGGATCGGCACAGAATTAAAAATTAACCTGTTATGCCTGAAGAGTGCATTCAAGTGGGAAGAAACAGACAGAATATAAGTACCACGTGAGATGCAAGGTGATTGGTACTCCACTAGCATTCTAGCAAAGTCGATGGAAAGGGGAGGGACAATTAAGTCTACCTAAGACCATAGGTAACGTAGAGCCTGATATCAAGTAATTTTAGAGCATTCGTAAGGTGATGTCTTGAGAGTCCTTTAACTATAACATAACTTCTTTCTGTGTTCTGATAAATACTCACCTTGGGTAAAGTGAAGTAATGCTCCTGTGAGAAGAATTCCTATGTTACTATGGCTACATAATAAAGGACAGCATTTATTTTGCTCATGGGTCTGCAGCTTCAGTAGGTCCCAGCACTGAGTGTGTGTTGCTGCTCCCCTCAATGTCAGCTGGGCTGAATCCAAGGCCGAGGTCTGGAATCATCCGAAGGCACGCTCCTTCACACGTATGTGGTGCTGGTGCTTACCCCTGGCTGACACTTTACTGGAATTGTCAGTATCCGGTGCAAGCCTTCCATATAGCATAGTGGCTGGGTTCCAAATGAGGACATCAGGAAGAGAGAGAGCCAGGAAGTGAAGGAGAGACAGAATCTCTCTCCTTTTCGTGACCCAGCCTCATGGGCTGTCATGTCCACCGTACTCTACTGGTCAGAGCACTAAGAAGCCCCTGACCAAACTCAAGGGAAGGGAACTTATACCCTGACTCTGGGTTGGAGCATCAATTGCATTGTAGGAAGAGCATGTAGGATGAAACACACACGCGCACGTGTGCACACATGCACAAGCAACAGAGCCATCTCTGAAAAGAAGTTACCCCAAAGTAGTGACCTGGATGCGGCCAGTATTATGGGTAAGGCTGTGTATTTATGAATTAAGCACAGTTATTTTTAAAATCACATAGAGGTGAGTTTAATTTCTGTCTTAGCTTCCTACAACCCGCGCGACATTGACCACGTGAAATAACGTCTGTGTCTCAGTTTCTTGACCTGAGACATATCTTAGTGTATTTCCCTTTCCATCAATTTCTCCTTCTCCTTTGTGTAATTGTTTCCCTGCTCTTTTTTGGGGTGTAATTCCCTCTAACTCTTATAAGAGGTATTGAGAAAGCTATTGAGACTTTGGGTTCCAAGGTGGGCATGGAATCCAGGCGAAGCCACTAAGACTCATCTTTCCGGCAATTTGAACTTGAGCACAGAAACACAGACAAGGAAAATGGGTTAAATGGAGTCAGAAGAGACTGTCTATGAATCCTTGACTAAGGGATTAGCCTTGCAAAGACCTGATCACCTAAATTTACCTTCAGTCCTGTGAGTTAATACGTAATATTTTAGTAGGTGCCTTTTAAAGCTGAAGCTAGCTAGAATCAGTTTTAATTGTAAACTAATGAGACAACAGAAGATAATAAGCCCTACCTCTTGGTGTAACTGTAAGCATTAAGTGAATCAACGTATACAAAGTGCCTGACACACTGTAAGGATTTAATAAAAGGTAGTTTGTTAGTAATAGCAAGATTATCAGAAGAGAGTCTGACATCTGCCTTCTACATGTTACCTTTCCCTTTAGCAGCTAATTCAGTTGTGGTTGATAGGAGACAACCCCACGGGTTCTAGTAAGTTATTTTCCAGCCATTGTGACTGGATTTCATCTCTCCACACGGTTACCATTCAGGATTGCACTGTCAATAAGAAGGACTCAGTGAGTCTATAGGGCATGTGGACTTTTGTTCCCAGCACACATCACTTTAATCCCTGGTCTTTGTCACTCAAGCCAGCTGCTGTCTCTATGTATGACTTTTTCTGTAGGAAAATGTTCTTTTTTTTTGAAAGTAGCTGTGGTTACAGCCGTGAAGCTTCCTTTTCAACAGGTCTGGTAGGTGTGTCTTGCCTCTTCCTGGGTTCTGCACAAAATCCGCAATTAGCTGTCTCCTTCTGAACGAAATGTCATAGTCCTGTGGAGTTGAGGGCAGGAAGGCACCGTGTCACCGGGCTTTCTCATGGCTTCCTCTGTGTTTTGATCACCTCTGACACAGTGGAGGTGGTTTCTGCCAACCCAGTCCTCATTTTACCCCTTAGAAGATTCCAGGAATGTAGTTTATATTTCAGTGGGTAGGATGGCATCTGAGCGTGGCGTACTATAATTCTGATGGCCTTATAGCATTTTTTATTAGCAAAATAGGCAGAGTGCTGTCATTATCAAGGGGGTGTTGCCCAGGAATCAACAATAAGAGAGAAAATAAAAATTCCTTGGGAAGTGGCAGGGCTGTAGGCTAATTTCAGGTTTGTAGGACAAACTGCGTCCTACTAAAATGCTGTGGTTTTAGTGTCAGTGTGAGATATTTTACAAATTATTTAACACAAATGTTATGGAAGCATAATGATAATATCTGCCTCTCAGGATTTAATATCATGCATATAAAGTGATTACCACATTGGTTAAACATGGTAGACATTCATTAAAGTTATTTATTACTTTATTATTATTTTCACTTCTTATAAGGGAGGGAGATAGGCAATTTTTAAAGCATCTGGGAGAAAGTAAAGAAAAAGAAAAAGTGCACTGGATTTGATACAACTGGTTTTGAATGCTGGCTTCAGATATGTACGATTGAAGAAGTAATTCATCTGAGCATCATTTTTCTTGACAGTTGAATTGGGATAATAATGGCTTTCTTGCTGAACAATAATTCAGATTAAACAGAAATGTGCACATCTCCAGGTTGGATTACATGGTAAATATTTAATAAGAAGCTTGCAGCTATTTAGTTGGAGCCATGCTGGAGCTCAGTTCTGTTTATTTGTTTGACTTTGGCTAAGTCACTCCTCTGGCCACACACATTGTTCAACTACAGAATGAGGCTGGACTGTATTACCTGTTTGATTTCTTCCAAGCCTGATATTGTTTCAACTATGTTCAGAACAATACTGAAGTTCAAAATAGTTCATTCAGTAATATTTATTGTGTGGTACTCTAAGCCAAACATGGTGCTAGGTTTTGGGGGATTAAAAAAAAAAGATGTAAAGAAAAATACATAATCCCAACCCTCAAACCATTTGGGACACACACACACACACACACACACACACACACACACACACACACAATAACCTAGAAGGGAGGTGACAGAAATATCCTCAGGGTATGGTGGAAACACAGAAAAGGAGAGCACCTATCCCTTCCCAAAGGAGTGATCCTTCCTGAAAGATAGGAACCCTAAAGAATGCATAAACATTAGGGAAAAAAATGTATGTGTTGGGTGTGAAGGGGGCAGTGAGACAACCCTCCCATTGCCAAAGACAGAAAGGTGAGAAGTAGGACGGGCTTGCGAGAAAGCGACCATACACCTCTGTAGGCAGGTGGGAGCATGATGGGAAAAGTTGGCAGGACCTGATGACCGTGATTTAGGTAACAGGACTACCTTTCCTTTCTTTCTGTGATTCAGTTTTATGTACTTACTATGAAGTGTAGAAATTTAAGCTTATAAATAACCAGAGAAAGACTCAAGATGGCAGTGGACAATGTACTGAGTTCCTGAAAAATTCTTGAATACTAAATTGAACGCTTTTTTTTTTTTTTCCCACAGAAAAGCTAAATTGTCTTTGTTCACTTTGGATAGAGCTTTGAAGTACTTTGACAAATGCTAAAGGCTCCCTCAATGTCTGTGTTACTGACTTGGCTGAATTTGGAATCCTATGACCTAGCGTTGCTATACAGTGGAGCCATACAATTCCAGGCAGGTCTCTAATGTCGTGATTTCCTAAGAGAATTTAAGAGTGGTCTGTATGATCAGTGATTGTTTTCCTTATTTGTAGCCTAACTTTTGAAACCTAATCTCCTTATACAACATATGTGTTATCTCTCCTCTAACCGTGCTTTTTCACACTCTTTCTTAAGAGCCAAGAGGGGAAAAGTGCTAGAAAATTGGAAGGGCAGAAGCAGACACTTACTGAGTCCTGCTCCCTGCCAGATGCTACAATGAATCCTCTCAGCTGAGTCGTACAATCCAAGGTACCTTATTACCCTTTTAGAAAGTTGAGGGAACAGTTTCAGAAGTGACTCCCCATGTTGTAGATGAGTTTGTGGTTGAGATGTGATTGACAGTCTCCAGTCCGTGCAGACAGAATCCACTGTGTACGCTGAACAGCCCAACTCTACAAGTAAAATAAGGAAAACAATTATAGTATAATGGCTATAGTATAATGAATGTAATGTAGAACAATTAGTATAAGTCCCACAAGCATAGTATAATAACTGTAGTATAAGTATAGTGTAATAAATGTAGTAGTATAATAAGTACCACAAGTAGAGTATGAGTATAGTATAATTAATATAGTAGTATAGTAAACATCGTAGTATAATAAGTATAGTCTAAGTACCACAAGTATAATATAGTGGCTATAGTATAATAAGCATAGTATAATCAATATAATAGTATAATAAGTGTAGGATAAATATCACAAGTATAGCATAATAACTGTAGTATAGTAAGTATAGTGTAAGTACCACAAAGTAGAGTATAACTGTAATATAAATATAGTATAATAAATATAGTAGTATAAGTGGAGTGTAAGGACTACAAGTATAGTATAATAAGTGTAGTGAAATAAATATGCTAGTATAATAAGAGCAATATAAGTTGAGCTACTGACCACATCCCTGATTCCTATTCATTCTCCCCCATCTCCTTCCTCAGGGCTTAGCCTAGACTGTTCAATGAAGCTAAAATACTTATTGCTGAGCCCTTCACGGGGCTTCTCCTTGTCATTATTTCCACATAAACATTCTTCAGACAGAGGCTTTCCCTGGCCCTTTCCCTACAACCCTTATCCTTTACTCATCTGCCTTACTTCATTTCCCCCATCGTATTTTCCACTTAGAGAAACTATCTCAATGGATTTTTTTAGTCTGTGTCTTCTCTGGAATGAAAGCATCACATGACCAGACCAGGTCTGTCTTACGTTTGTATCTGCAGAGACAAGTCCAATGTTTGAACTCGTCGAGGATTCATGAATACTTGGTGAATAAATGGATTAGCACCTTTGAATCAAGGAATTCTTTGCATTTACACTATAACAGGGCACTTGGGAGAAAAGTTAAAAGTTAAATGACTGATTAGCTTTTTGTATGTTTTATGAAGCTCAAGTCTGTGTGGACTTATTTAGACAATTTTTTCCATCATTTTTCAAATATCTGCCCCAAATAAGCCCTAGTCTATACCAGATTTTTTCAGTGGACATGTTACCATAATTTTGGAATCAAGTTTTGTTTTTTTCTGTCCCAAAATGTCACCTTCTCTAGTGGTGTGTATCATCTGGAAGAGCAGCTGGAAGAAAGAAAATAGAGATTGGAGGGGTTCAGCTCAGTTTCCATCATGCTGGGTATCCGTATTTACAGGAATCTGAACAACTCGTGTGTGATGAGGGCGTGAGGGAAACAGGGTAGCAAAGCGACAAAACGGGGTAGACTAATTTTGAGGAAAGAAAAAAAAGAAACCAAATGGTGAAACACCATATTGCTATCCAAATCCTTTGCAATCTGTGGAGGAGCCAATTCCGGGAAAGGAAAAAAAAAAACAATGACAGCAGGCGACTTCCAGGCATCACAGTATTTGCAACGGAAATTTTTGTCTAATTTAGATCCTTGTATAACTGCAGGAATAGCAAAGGTTTAATGTAGTTTTAAGTTGTTCAGATGCCCACAACCACTGCAGTTAGAGATGTGTCTCCATCGTGGGACTAGAAAATACATTGTCAGTCTAGAAGAGCAACACAGCTACCCGTATTCTCTTTCTTTCTTTCTTGGTTTACTTCTTTCCTTCTTCTTTCTTTTTCGCAATCCTTCTTCCTCCTTTCTTTCCTTCCCTCCCTACTTGCTTTTCTTTTCTTTTTGTTGAGAGGACAGGAAGAGAATGAATGACTTTTGGGGATGTTAAGCTGCCTCTGCCTCTACCTTACCTCTATCTTAACACACCCCAGATGTCAGAAATGGCTCATTGGAGACAAATAGAGGAGAGAGTATTGTCATCAGGCCAGCAGCAATTACTTCTTTTATTAGATGGAGTGTAGCTTTCAACGTACCTGCTCTATTTTATAAGAACAGCATTATTTAGGATGATGAGCAAGATTTCCATCAGCACTTTTGGAAGGGGGAAGAAACCAAGCATATATAGGTTGGTATGAAATTGACAAAGAATTTCCATCCTTTCCTTCTTCCCCTGTGTTGCCCTCATTAAAACTGGAATCAGCAAAGTAAAGTGGAAACTCACTGGAATGTGAAGAA
This sequence comes from Rhinolophus hipposideros, assembly GCF_964194185.1. Lineage (NCBI taxonomy): Eukaryota > Metazoa > Chordata > Mammalia > Chiroptera > Rhinolophidae > Rhinolophus > Rhinolophus hipposideros. Next base: position 5,875,693 of record NC_138068.1, on the reverse strand, counting down.
AGGAGGTCTGCGTTTTCTTCTACTTTGTAAGTTAGTAAATTTCTTGAGCCTCAGTTTCCTGATTTGTAAAATAAGAGAGGTTTGGGCTCCCCAGTTTATAAGAATGTTCTCCTTTATAAATTGATTTTTTTCTGGTTTTTTAATAGACAAGGTTAAGAATCATCATAATAAATAAACCTTATGTGCTAAGGCATAACTCTAAGCTTTTAACACATGTCAATTCCTTTAATGCTCCCAGCAAACCTGGTTAGACATATGCTAATGTGATCGTTTTGTTCCACCTGAGAAAATGTGTGGCACACAGAGGTTAAATAACCTGCCCAAGGTTACTCGTTCTGGCCTGAAGTCAGAATTTGAACCATGGCCTTCTAGAACCAAATGCATGCTCTACCACTTTGCAAGGAGCTGAGGTTCTGTGATCTCAGATTTGGTTACTATTTCTGACCTTCTCCACTCAATAGCTGTTTAACCCTGAATAAGTTACTGGTTGTGCCCCAGTTTCTTCATCTGTAAGAGAGATTATCACAGGACTTTGCTCAAGGATGTTTGAAGGAGTTTAATGAGATGATATTGTTGTATTTGTCAGGACAGGCTGTGTTATGATTCAGTAACAATTTCCAAACCTCCGGTGGTTTAAGGCTACAAAGATCTTTTTGTCACTATGCTTCATGCCCAATACAGTTTGCAGGGTTTCTGCTCCATGTGGTAGCTCATGGACCCAGGAGAGTGGAAGATCTAATAGTTGAAGAGTTACCTGCCCTGTAGTAGAGGAGGGGTTGACTGGCGAGTTGTGTATTTTCACTGCCTAATCTGAGTGTGACCCATGTCCCAGCCACTGCTCAGAACTAGTCACATGGCTTTGCCTAACTGTAAGGAAGCTGGAAAATGCAGAACAAATAGGAAACTAGGTGATTAGTACTCTCTCTGTCACAAAAACGAAGGTCTTTCTTAAAGTGTTTTTTTAATTAAAGTTTATTGGGGTGACAATTGTTAGTAAAGTTACATAGATTTCAGGTGTATAATTCTGTAATTTTTGATGCGGTTACCATTCAAGAAATAGTTGCCATTGCAATTACCAGCCTAATAATAATCAAAGTATTAATAGCGTTTTATCACCTATCAGGCATTTCAAAACTGATGCTATAATGTGGCATGCTCAATGTGACTTTTCAGGGGGCCTTTAAATGTATAGAGATTAATGGAACTGATAGAGAATGACGTTTTTGAACCCCAACTGCTAAACTATTAACTCTCCCTAAGTCATGGCACAATTTGGGATAACTGCTTATATAGTTAATTAATTCTTATTTAGCTTTTATCCCCAGGTCGCTTCTATCTTTATTATACTCATCTGTCTATAAACAATACAACATTAGGTGTGGTCAAAGGAACAATTTATGCATCTCATTGGCTGATAAAATATAAATAAATTACATCCCTTTATGCCCCATCAACTCATTTATTAGGTATTGCCCTTTATTACGACAGATTTCATGATATTTTGTGTTGACCAGCTGGGGGAGGAAAAGGTTTAGTGCACTGACATTGATTTTTATTATCTCTAGTACGTATTCATTTCTAGAAGCATTTTTTGACTTTGTCCCCATTTAAGCATGATGCTTTAAAAACTAGATGATGACAGGGTCGGGAATTAAACCTGAAATTAAATCAGAATGGGACTGGAAAGACAAATCACAAGGAGATTTCAGTCATTTAGCGTCCCTCCTAGCATGTTAATAGGCGATATTCACAAAATACAAAGCACCTCACACAGCCTGTTCTGTCAGAGGTGCGTGTAGTAGGTCTATTTCAGGGTTAGAGGCTGAGTTAACATTGGCTGAAGATAAGGGAAGGAACAAACATGTTATGGAGTACTTATTATATCCAAAACATCATCCTGGGTGTTTTACTTACATTGTCTTATTTTATCTTCAAAAATTTCTGCAAGAGAGTTACAACTGTGCGGTGTCAAAATGTGAAAAGTAAAAAAGTGGGAGAAAAATGAGGAAACCTGAAACTTGCTTCAAAAGCTGGCTCTCTTTGCAAAACACCTGCTTGCTCATGCTTTGCATGTGCTGTTCCCTCCAGTAGGAATGGCCCGCGCCCGGATTTTGCATGGTAGGCTTCATCTCATCATTTGGCTCAATAGAAATTTCTTGGGGTTGGGGAGCGATCTTCCTTCTGGAAAGTGGCCCCCCTCCCAGCCATTCTGTCCTGCATCATCCTGGGTTTGTTGTTGTTGTTTTCTTGCACATCCCATAATAAGAAAGGACTTTGTTGTTTACGTACTTCTTGCTTGTTATGCCTTTCTCTTCCCACTGAGGCACACAGTTATGAGACAGGGGTCTTGTGTAGCCTATTCCCTTCTTTATCTCCAGAGCCGAGAAGAATTTCTGGCAAAGAGTAATTGCTTAGAAAGCGCCATTTCAAGTTCATCAAAAAGGATGTTTTTTAGCTAGAGATACTGATGCTCCCAAAAGAGGAGTCACTTGCTGAAGACCATCCTACATCATGGAAATGGCAGATCTGGACCTAGAATCCAGGAAAGAGCTCCAATAGGTGCTTAAAGAGTGCAAGTACTTTGGTGCCATGCCCTGTTCCTTAGAATGGAGCTTCGGGTATGTCAATGCAGGTAATCCACACTACAACCCCGTTGGTTTTGAATTCCCGTTTCACAGGTGAGGAAGGTGGGGCACAAAGGTTCGCTGACTTGCCCAATGTCCCCCAGTTCTCTGTCAGTACTCTTTCTCCGTACTGCACTGCCTCCCAAGCTACAGCTTTTAGAGCATCATTCATTCTTTTCTTTGCCAAAACCTAAGAATGCTCTCTAGTCCAACATTCTCCGCCCAGGCCAAGGAGAAGGGTGCTAGGACACACATGTTTTAATTACCCACGTAGCGTTCATTCGCCGACCCCATGCATTGTCGTCTGCCTTGCCACAGGTACCCATGACTGCTTGTTAGCGTCTGACGGAATGGTTGCGATGGCACGTGTTCATAGAGCACTGAGCAGTTACTTCAGCGTCGGGGAAGCTGGCGGGCTGTTTGTTGCTTTACTTTATAGCATTTAACCTTCCCAAGATTTCTGACAGCTAGTAAGTTATTATCCCCCCTTGACAGAGGAGGAACCTGAGAATCCACAGAAAGCTACAAGAATGTATCATCGTGCTTACTTACGTTTCAGTTGTTTGTGAGGGTTGAGTTTTTATCTGGAAGACTGGAAAGGAGTCAGACCAGGTACCATCCAGGTAATAGTAGTGATACTGAACTTAGTACCTGTGGGAGTTCTGGGTTTCACTGTACCTCCGAGCTTCCATCTGCTCATCTCTAAAATGGAAATGCTAATAGCTACCTACCTGGTGGCAAAGATTTAGTGAATCCTTTATGTAAAATCTCACCATAGTGCCAATGCATATGAAAAACATCTCAGTCTTCAGGGAAGAAGGCTGGTTCCAGACAAAAAGCAGGCTTCTCTTTCACTCTCCACGCTCCCAAGCCTGGCTCTCTTTCCCATATAAATGAGGTGGTGGGCACAGGGGATGGACAAGGACTTACACATGTTACTGTGCCCACCTGCTGGTGGGAGAGGGGTTCCTAGACATCCTTCTGGGTGCTCTGTATGTGGCCATGGTGAGGAAGAATCAACTCTAGGAAGGCTCGGTGTAGATCTCAATTCTGTTCTTTCACTTATTAATTGTGTGACCTTTGGAAAATCACTTAACTCCTCTAAGGCTCCAAGACGTTAAACTTGTAAAATAGAGCTCATGCCTACGTAATGCAATTGTTGTGACACAAGGCAACATATGCAAAATGTATAGCATAGGATCTGGCTCAAGATCATTGATGAAAAAGTAGTAACCAGTGACACTAGTGCCTTTTAAATGAAAATTCATTAAGTGGAAGCACCAGTGGTACCTGCATCCTTGACCTTCAGCTGTACACACCTGCTTTCCACTCCCAAATCTGTCAGAACAAGGCAAAACCGAGCCTAACAGTTGGCTTCTGGGTATCTTGGTTATATAATCATATTGATCTGTCATATTGGCATCTTTAATCATTTTAAAGGTAGTTCTGACTTGACCATATTCTTGTTCCACTGTCTGAAGCAAATTAATTAGCTTTGTGGGGCCCCTGATACCATTAATTCACGGTCTATAAAACCTCAGCCCTAATTGAACTTTTTAATATTGTATCTTTACTACCTGATGTAAGTGTCTTTTAAATTATAAGAATTGCTGTAGTTAATGCCTTTTTGAATAGCTACATATATATATGGAAGTATAAAAATTGTCCAAGATTGCAAAGCAATCAAAACCCAGATTAAAACAAAGATGATTTTATATCTCTTTTATTATAACTTAAAAATACCAAGAAGTTTGACTGTATAGCAAGAAGTCATAGATAGTTCTCACATTTCTAGCTTGCAAAGATTAAGCGTGGTCCTAGGACGGTGTCTGAGAGTTAACCAGTAAATATTCATTAACCGAAATGCATGAATGAAGAAATATGATCTTCAAAACCATTTCCTACCCAGTAGGGTGGCTGTAATCAAAAAGACAGATAATCACAAGTGTTCTTAAAGATGCGAGAAGTTGGAACCGTCCTACACAGCTGGTAGGGCTATAAACGAGAGGGTCAGTTTGGAAAACTGTCTGGCAGTGAGTGCTCAGGAATTCCACTCCTAGGTGTACACCCAAGAGAAATAAAAACACATGTTAACATCAAATCACCCACACAAAAGTCCATAGCAGCAGTATTCATGATAGTCACTTGTTGCCAAAGTGGAAACAACCCAGACTCCATCAACTGATGATGGCTAGATGAGTAAAATATGATTTATCCAAATAATAGAGTATCGCTTGCCAATAAAAAGGAATGAAGCATGCTAAACATGCTAAACATAGGTGAACTTTGAAAATACTATATTAAGTGAAACAAGCCAGTCATAAAAGACCCCTATTATATAATTTTGTGCATATCAAATTGTCTAGAATAAGCAAACTTTTAGATACAGAAAGTAGATTAGTAGCTGCCTCGGGCTGTGGGGGGAGGGAGAATGGAGAGAGACTGATAACAGGCATGGAGTTCCTTTTAGAGTGACAAAAATATTCTCCAATTAGATTGTGATGGTGGTTGCAGAAGTCTGTGAACGTACTACAACATATTTAATTGCACACTTTACATGGATGAAATATGTTATGTGAATTACTATATCTCAATAGAACTGCATCCATTACACTAAAAATCAAATTAAAAAAATAATAAAAATATAATAATTGCAAGCCAACCTGTGAGGCATGGGTGGAGTAACTTGAGTTTCAATATGAATAATACATGCAATCAATTGAAATATGTTACATGTGTTAAAAGTCCATGAATTCATAATGATACTTTCCAACATTCATTGATTTGCTTTAGTGAATATTTGGAAGCCAACTCATTATTCTAAAAATAGGTGGTGGGAAAAATCAAGCATTTAACCTGCCTTTCCTGTTCCAGCAGCATCTCAGAGTAACCCAGTCATTGATAAAAAAATGCTCCCTGCAGACAATCGAGCTAAAAAAAGAAGATGTATTACAGAATTATAACATCAATGTTTACATGTCCTTAAGAAAATAGTGAATGATCATCAGTGGCCACAAATGTACTAAAAAGAGAAACCACTGCTAACAAGGAGCCCCTTGTGGGGGTATGTAATAGCACCTATTTGTTGCCAAAAGAACTTGAACTTCTAAACAGAGGGATATAGTCAATGTCATCATGGAGAAGCAAATACAAAATCTAGAATGTGGGTATTCTATTTGATAAACAACCCAGTTCCATCAAGAAATGAATAGCATGGGGGGAGAAATTCTTGATTTAAAGAGAATTAAGGGGCATATCAAAATGTACTGTGTGGGCCTTATTTGGAGTTTGATTACAACAACTGTATATATATATATATATATATATATATATATATATATATATATTTATATTTGACTATCAGACTATTTATATTTGACTATATTATATATATATATATTTGACTATCAGAAAAATTTCAACATTGGATATTTTATAGTATTAAGGAATTATTGTTGATTTTTGGAGTGATAATGATATTGTGGTTATATCTTTAATAAGAGTCCTTATCTTTCAGAGATATATACAGAAGTATTTATGGATAAAATTATGTGATATTCTGGGATTTGCTTTAAAATAAGCTAGTAGCAAGGTGAATTCAGTGAGAGTGTAGATAATAGAAGAATGATCATGATTTGATAATTGTCGTAGGTCTGTGATGGGTACACAGGGGTTCATTATACCATTCTCTCTGCTTTGAAAACATTTGCAATTTTTTGTGATAAAAGTTAAAAATACATGCTTTTATAATATTCATCATCATTTATGTAAGAGTGCATATGAGCTAAAGAGACACATTAAACACATTAGGAAAATTGCTTATTGGAGAATGGGTAAAGAATTAGAGAGATGTATATGAATAAAAGAGAGTGAATAAAATAAGAAAGGGATTTGAAGGGACCAATGATAATCATGTGACATGAAATGAGGAATGTAATTAATTGAACCTCTTTACCTGAGGCCCAAAACGGAAAATGAGTAGGAAAATGTCAGTCTTAGTTGCATTCAAATATATTTTCTTCTTCTAGAAAGAAAGTTGAGGAGAAACCACCAGAAATTACACATTCACCCCTGGGTCATCGTGTACTCATCTATGCTCAGAAAAACAAAAGAAACAGAACAAAAACCAAACAGAATGTGTGCACTAACCAATTGGTCTGTCCATTTTCGGGTTATGTGAGCCTAGTGAAAAAAATCACAGTTACATTTTATCAATATATTGTAAGCTAAGAAGTGGTTTTATAGATTATCAGAGAAATTCACATAGGCTGTCAGGTATTTTTCTAATAGGAAAAAGAACTATTATGTATGAGCTACGGCATCTCCCAATTCATTATGGAAACCCACATGAAACACAAAGTTAGACAGTCCTGCCTATAGTCTGTGGTAATTACAATTTTGCATGTAGAGAAGTCACTGAATGTTAATTCTGGAGCTCATCTTATAATTGTGAATGCATTTCGTAGTCATGCAATATAGCTCAGCTGAGGTGGTAATGGGAGTTCGTTTTAAGCTTACTGTTTGGTCAAGAGCCAAGTAAATTAGCTCTCAGAGATATTCCACAGAGCCCTTGCCTGAAATCACCTTAAGTTTTCTTTCCACCAACATTGTATACACCTGGGTAGCATCAGAAATTGTAAACTTAGTTCTGGATAAAAGAATATTGTCTATACTTTTTCTGTAATTTCTTAGCTTAACTTTCAAAATAAGACCTCCTGAGTGTCATTGAAAAAAAGTAAAAAGATCTGTTTGATTTTCCATGGAATAGCGTGGTGCAGAAGAATTTCCTTTTTGTTTTGTTTGGAATAGCATTATAAAGGTGTTAAAGGGCAGAAAATGTGGGTGGCAAACGTATAAGTTGTTGGGAAAAGGCAATTACAATGAGATCAAGCAAAATAAAAGAATTCTGTTGACTCATGTAAACAAAAGTTAAGAAATCAATTTGGTTTAGCACAGTAGGATTTTGCTATCCCGGTAATGTCCTCAGGAATCCATGGCGTGTTTCAGCTTTCTGCTGTACTTCCTGGGGTAGTTCCTTCAGTATCTCCTGGACTCTTTCTCCTCATGATGGGAAATATGGTCTGACCTGCTCAGGTCCCTGCCTACCTTCTACCCCAGGGGAAGCCCACCTCCCCGGTCTGTGCATGAGCTTAGTCTATCAGTGCTTTGTTGAAGGTTGGTTTTAATATATATTGTAATTATTATATATATGACAAGAAAAAAAGAAGTACCCAAGAGTAAGTGTTTCCAGTGTTTTCCCCCTGCCCCCGTACCTCCAGGAAGTCCCTTTGTTGGCACGAGGTTGACCACCTTTCTGAGGCTGTTGGCGGTAAGGCAAGACAGAGAAGCCGCACTGGTGATGTGAGCCAGGAGGGTGGGTCTCTTTCTAGACGAAAAAGCATAAGGCTACTTCCTGAGAAAAGCAAAAGTCTTCATGGCAGTGAGATGGGCTGAGAGAGAGGCACGTTGGAGTTCAGATATTCACAAAGAGGATATTTTCTTTTTTTTTTTTCCGTCTAAAATATAAGCTCTGTGAGGGCAGCGACTCTCACTTTCTTACCAGTTACTCTGCACAGAACACAGGGCTAACTGAATGTATGCATAAAGATAGCAAGACAGAACCCAAAACGAATAGCTGCTGGATTACTTGGACCTTCCAGAAAAGGGCTATCCAAAGAGAATTTCTTGGAAGTTTCACTGTGACTTGGTGACAAAACTTCTTCTTCTTTTCTTTTTTTTTTTTTTGAGGGTTTAAGGGTTATTTATTTATTTTCTTTCCCCAGCAGTCTCTAGATGGCTTCTTCTGTATGTCCTCAGTTATAGGACCTCTGTTCAGCTAGACTTCAGGCGAGTCTCAATGTGGTTGTTCTGCAGTGTAGATGTAATTTTGATGTGGTCTTGAAAAGAGGTGAGTACAGCATTCACCTACTCTGCCATCTTGACCGCAACTCAAAACGTATTCTTTCTCATCTCTCTTCAAGAAAGTGTACTTAGTAATGAAGACATTTGAAATCAGTTAGTGGTTATTCTTTTTTTTTTCCTTTTTTTTTGTAGATGGGCATTAAAGTAAGACCAAAAAGTTACAGATTTATTTATCTTTAACTCCCACAGACACACACTTCTCTTTCTATACCTATATCCATGGTTGCATTATAATTGTGCTGTTAAATTGAAAAACAATGAGAGGGCACCCATGAAGATCATAGCAGCCTTTCCTCTTTCACAACTCTGTCACACATTCCCACCATTTCCATTTCCAATACAAGCTATCTCTGTAGCATTGGGGAAATCACGTATCTTCTTTGAATCTTAAGTTCCAACTCTATAAAACAAATTACTGGGCCAAATAAGATGGAAGTTTAACCAATACATATGCTTGAACACACCATGATAATGTCCATTTCTCTCAGGGGGTCTTTTAGAGGTAAAGCACATGCAAATCATCAGTCCATACCCATTTAAAACACTGAGTTAAATGAAGTATTTCAATTGCATAAAACTATTTTTATCTGAAAAATCTAGATAAAAAAATAGAGGTTTGCATTTAAATTTTGGTTCCTTTATGTTTTTGTTTGTACTGCTATAATAGACCACCACAGACTGGGTGGCTTCTAAACAGCAGAAATTTATTTCTCTCAGTTCTGGAGGCTGGGAAGTTCGAGATTAAGACACCTGCAGCTTTGGTGTCTGTTTAAGGGCATTCTTGTAGGTTTCAGACTCCTGAATTCTATTTGTGTCCTCACACAGTGAATGGGATGGGGGGTTCTCTGTGTCTCTTTCCTAAGGGCACCAGTCTCTTTCATGGCTCTGCCCTCATGACCTGATCACTTCCCAAAGGCCCTGCATCCAAATACCATCCCACTGGGAGGGAAGGGTTTCCACCTAGGAATTTTGGAAGGTCACAAACACTCAGTGTATAACACTGCCCTTTTGTAATGCATTAATTTTTCTGCACGTAAAACGAGTCAGATGTGCCCTTATTACAGGGACTGGAAGAATACAGCTGGGGAACTAGTTGTCCTGCAGCCAGTTTTTGAAGAGCTGTGAGCTTTTCAAATGAATAGTTTTTACAAGCGTTGAAAAAGTTTTGTAGTTTTGTAAAGGGTTGAAACAATAATATTTTTGGCGCATGAAAATTATATGCAATTCACACGTTACTGTCTATAACTACCGTTCCATTAGAGCAGACCCACGCTCATTTACTTCCGTATTGTCTGTGGCTGCTTCCATGCTAGGAGGCACAGCCGAGTCCGTAAGATGGAGCCTGCGTGGTCCTCAGGGTCTAACATGTTTTCTGCCTGGCTACTTACAGACAATTTGCTTTCCCAAAGGAACTTTGGTCAAAAGGAAAACTATGTAAATCAGCTAGGTCATCTGAAGGCCTGGAGACCAGAGGGAAAACATAGTTAGAAAAGTCTGATATATAAGGCAAGAGATTTCTGGGTCTGTGTGTGTGTGTTTCTGTTTGAAAACTGTGAATGTCTTTGGCCTGTAGACCATGAAGTCAGCACCATCTGCCGACCTGTGCAGGAAGCTAAAACAGAAGACTTGAGACAGCCCTGAAGGTGTTCTCCAATGTTCCCCAAATATCTGACCTTCAAGTGCACTTGCGGCATTGCGACAGGTCAGAGTGGTTTTTCTGCTTGGGCAATGAATTCATGAAAAAAGTGTCAAGACAGCAATCATATGCTTGATTACTTTGCAGTTTGGAATTACAGGGAAGAATTCTGAGGTTTCTGGAAGGTGGCAGAAAGGAGAGAGAGAGAGAAAGAGAGAGAGAGAGAGAGAGAGAGAGAGAGAGAGAGAGAGAGAGAGAGAGAGAGAGAGATTTGCATTCTGGGAAAGGGGAATGGAATAAAGAGAAAAGAGAACAGTTTAAAGAACTTATAGCCTGGCTGGAATTGACTATAGGAATTAATGTATGGGAAGAAAGAACAGAAGGTGCACCTAGAAAAGTAGGTAGTAAAGAAATGTGAAAATATTGAAATACCAAAATAAGCAGTTGACATTGAGCAAGCAAGGGGAGCCATGGATGATTTTTAGGTGTTTTATTTCCTTATGGTTTCATAAGCACATTTAGTGAATAAGCTCTTTAGGCATCTGGTTCGTCATCCGAAATTTACCTATTGTCTGTGGACTAGAATCAATCCCTTTATCCACCCTGGGCTCAGGAACTAAGCATCAGGGGAGTTTGGACATTATAATTTTTTTTTATAGCCTATTGACTACATCTCTCCAGAAGTGAAACAAAATATTATCAGTGAGTGATGAGGCAATATTAAGGAGATAGTGCATTTGAAGGCATTTAAAAAAGTATAACAAACAATATAAATATAAAAGATGATTACTATCACCAAAATCATTACCATTAATATTATGTTGTTGTTGTCATAGCCTTTCTGGGTAGAGGAGCTGATGTGCCGTGTGTGCCCTCCTGTGTGAGCTTTGAACTTTTTCTGAGTTACGATTACTTTAGTTTTGACAACTGAGAACTTCCAGCCTGGAATTACTAACCTTACTAATGTAATTGACCTAAAGCAGAGTGTACAGTTAAGGCAATGCCATTGCTTGGAACAAACAGTCAGTATTCTGACAGGAGGGATTGGTACTGTCAAATTAATCTGGGGAATCCAGGAAGAAGTAAACATCCCTGTTTTCTTTTGGAACCAATTGTCCTCTCAGTGGGAGACAGAGGAAGGAATCAAATACCGCCTTGGCCCATCTAACCTATAATTCTAGCATTTAGGGCTCTGCCGCTCACCTAGTGGGAGGTGGTTTATGAGGAAGAGAGAGGAATATAAACTCCCAAGCTCTTTCATTTGAAAAGGTCAGCAGCAAAGATTATAGCTACGTCTTTTTCTGGAGAGGAAAGACAGATGGATAATCTTAAGCAGGTAAAGACCCGCAACACAACCAGCAGAGAAAAATTCTGCACTAGTCAGTTATGATTTATTAATTACATGAGATAAAGAAGAGGTGGAGAAAGGAAAGCTTTGTATTCAATGTAGTAAACATTATGTATGGTGACAACAATCAGAGGTAAAGAAAGTCCAGAGTAGCAGTAGTTTTCACTTCGCTTAAAAGGGAAAACCCACCTATAATTCCTCACCCTACTGGTCTTGTCATTTTACCAGTTCAAATGAAGCATAAAAACTTTATTTTCCATAGAGTCCCTTTACCCTCTCCCATTTATAATATAATCATTTTGAATATTTTTTCTACATGCATTTGGGACCACATCAGACAGGTATTATTTTTACTTCCATTGTTCAACATAATTTAGAAAACTCTAGAAGAGAACTACAGTGGATTCTCTTTACCGCTATTTTCGCTTACTGGATTCTTTCTTCCTCATATGCCCAGGTTCCTTTTATTATTCCCTATCTGATTAGATGACTTCCTCTAGCCATTCTTTTAGGGTACGTCTGCTGGTGGTAAATTTCCTTAGCTATTCTTCATCTGAAAATGTCTTGATTTCTCCTTCATTCCTGAAGGATAGTTTTGTTGAATAAAGGATTCTGTGTTGTCAGTTATTTTCTTTCAGCTCTTGGAAAATATTGTGCTACATTCTTCTGGCATCCGTTATTTCTCATGAAAAATCCACAATCATCCGATTGTTGTCACCTATATGTAAAGTGTCATTTCTTTTTCACAGCTTTTAAGATTTTTATTCTTTGCCTTTAGTTTTTAGAAATTTGACTATGATGTGTCCTGGTATGGATTTCTTTGGGTTTGTCCAATTTGGAGTTAACTCAGCTGTTTGAAACTGGAAGTTTGTGTCTTTTGCCAAATCTGGAAAATTTTCAGACTTTATTTCTTTAAGTATCTCTTGATCTCACCTTTTTCCTTCTCTCTTTCTGAGACTTAAATGGCTTGCATATTGGATATTTCATTTGGTTGCACAGAACCCCAAGCCTCTCCCCCACCCCCAATCTACTTTCTTTTTGTTGTTCAGATTGGGTACTGTCTAGTTCTTTCTTCAAGGTTAGTAATTCTCTCCTTTTCTCTCTCCATCCTGATGTCGAGTCCATTGAATTAAAACATTTCTTGCCTATTGAATTTTTTAATTCAAAAATTTCCATTTGATTCTTTATATATTCTATTTCATTGTGTATATATATATATATTTCACTGCTGACACTTTCTATTTAAACAAAGTTTCTAATTGCTCATTGAAACATTTTTATGACGGCTGCTTTAATATCTTCATGAAATAATGCTAACATTCTGACATCCTGGTGTTGGCATTTATGATTGTCCTTTTTCATTCAGTTTTCCTGCTCAACATCCATTCCAGTGATTAATGCCTACTTATTTTTCAGGTTTTGGACTTCATATTCTGTAGGAAGCTTTTCCTGACACCCCCATCCAAGTTTGGGTTCAATGTCCACTCTAGACATTGAACCTGCTTTCTCCACATCAAAGCACTTATCAGACTATCTAGTATTTCATGCTGATTGATTTGTATCCCTCACTTGACGAGGAACTGTATGGCTTACACTGTTGCACCCTGTGTCCAGAACTAACTCTTGCAAAATGTTGAGTGCTCCACAAACATTTGTTGAGTAACTCTTGCTTTGTTTTGCTTTGCTTTATTTTTGTATTAGACAAATTGCAATGATCTCTCGAGTGAATACATGGGCTTTCGAACAAAGGCTGGGCTTGGTGGAAGGCGGAGAGTAAGAGCCATACATATATAGGATTTTCCCTATATACCTGTAGAATTACTCCCACCACAATTTGAGTGTCTGAGTGTCTTGGGGCGTGGGTGCTTTGTGACAGTGCCACTGTGTCCTGGAATATCCTTGTATGCCCTCTGTCCTGCCCAAACAGCCCACTCCTGTGTCTTATACCTGGAAGATGCTCTATAAATGCTGCTTTAATTGAATTTGATTTGTTTGAATTGTATATCTACCTAATGATATGCTTTGATATGCCCTTGGCAAATATAGCTTGAATCACTGACAATAAAGGTGACTTTAGCCACTGGACTCAGAGAGAATGTGTTTTAGGTCAGAACAAGGTAAAATATGTTTGATTTCTCAGTTGCTGCTAGAGATCCTTTGCTCTGAAAACAAACAACAAAACTGGAAGCCTTGGATAAGCTCAGGACTAGGTGAGGTAAGGAAGACATTCCCTCTGGAGTGCAAAATTTAAGGGACACCACAAACCCAGCAATCGAGACAAACAATATTTAGTGCAATACTTTATAAAATCAAAACTAATAAAAAAAAACTTGTGACGAACAATTAAATGTTTAAATAAAGACAAGCATTGTTGTTTCACACCTCTGCCCTGCACTGCTGTACAATGGAAATAGTCGTTTCAAATCAGCCTGTGATTGGTTCCTGGGCCTGCGTGGTCATTGTAACCCCCAGTGGGTGAGCTCATGAGGGTTGATGATGGCACATGAACAGACCAGGCCGTACAGGGCTTTGTATGGAATTATTATTATTTTTTATTGTAGACATTTTATTGAGGCATGTTTGCTTGGTTCTAAATATCAGAGGTATCTTGGAATAGTATGTAGAGGTATACATTTTTTCTCTGCTTTCAAATCTGTCAAGGTTCTGTCCTTGGAAATATCCACTAGATGTCACATTATGAGAAGCAGAGGACAGCCAGTTTTCTGGAAGCTCGTGGCTCAGGATCCAAGCCAAGGACAAGATCCAGGCTAGGCATGAGAAGGCACAGGGAATCCTCCTGCTTGGCCACCTTCATCCACTGGAAGGCCTGTAGAACCACACGAAACCCATCGCCTAAAGCAGCCAGTTTTCCTAAGAGCAAGAGGATGGGGTTGAGTTTTCTCCTGCCTGCAGCGGTCACTCTGACGTCACCGCACAATACACATCACTGGCCGTACACGCTCAGTGATTCACTGGACAAGGGGAAGGGGTGACTGTTCACATTTTAGAAGTTGTCATTGTTTATATTTTAAATGCTTAATGAAGATGTAAACAATAATACCGATGTGTCTACCCAACTTACAGAGATTACTGCCCCTACATTTGAAGCCTCTGTGGTCACCAGTCCCTTTTCCCAGATCAGGAGATGACCATTGTTCTGGGTGTATATTTACCATTAGACTTCGGCTAATGAAAAGCAGGCGTCACCGGCAATAAATAAGACAGGTGGGCAGATGTTAGAATATGTATGGCATCATCTGTACATATTCTTTGGCGACTTGCTTTTTTTTTTTTTTTCTTTTTTTTTTTCATTTGGCGTTATGTGAGGTGTGTTGCTGATAACTGTAGTTCAGGTTCATTTATTTTGCACTGCTCTATAATATTCCACTGTGTGACCACCCCTAGTTTATTCACCTATTCTCCCATGGCTAGGCTTTTCATTTCTTCTCATCTTATTAGGCAAATGCGGCTACAGACATTTTTAAACATGTCTCCTTATCTAGGGTAACAACTCAGAGGACAAGTACTGAGTTGGGACCATTCACATCACTGGTTTTACTAGTTATTACTAATGGATCTCCAAAGTATACCAATTTTCATCCCCACTAGCAGTGGATAAGAATTCCCCATGGGCCTTAAGTGGTATTCAGATATTTAAGATTTTTGCTCATTGGTTGGATATAAAATAGTATCTCATCTCAATTTTACTTTGCATTTTCTTTTATAATGAGCTTAAATCATCATTTATATGTGCATTATTTATATTTCCTTTTCCATAAATTTCATATATATATATATATATATATGTCTATGTATAATCCATTCTTTGATTGTTTTTATTTTTTTATCGAGTATTAGAAAGTTTTTATTCTGTATACTAATTTTCTAACTCTTTGTTAGTACATACAAATATATTCTTCTAATCTATAGTCTATCTTTAGACTTTTAAAATGTCTTTTGATGACCGATGATATCATTAGTGTAGTCAAATCATCAAAATTTACTATAATTTATCTTTCATTGCATTTTAATTTAAAATTGTTCTCTGCCTCCAAATCACAAATATAATTTCTTATATTTCCTTCTAAAGTATTTAAAATTATTTTCCATATCTTTGTCTTTAATCCCCATAGTATATGTTTCATTTCAATTTCATTTTTTTGACATAACAAATGGTCCCAGTACCATTTGCTTCAATTACAATTCAGTCCCATATACTAAAATTCAAAATAAGCTGTTTTGGGGTTTCCTTTCCTAGTCCACCCATCATTTATCTCTTCCAAGGCCAGTACTGCACGCTCTTAATTCCCATAGCTGGATATTCAGGAACAAATCACTGTACCTCCCTGATTTTGATTGTTTTGGTTATCTTGGTGATTGGTCCTTCCATGTAAATCCCATGGTCAGTTTGCCAAATTACAACAGCAACCCTGTTGGGATTTGTACTGAAATTGCATTAATTTTTTTAATGGAAATGTATTAAATATTTATTAATTCGGAGACAGTGGACATCTTTATGCTAATGAGCCTTCCTGTGCATAAACATTGTATATCTCTCTATTTTACAGGCTTTCTACCTAATTTGTCAGTAACATTTTATGATTTTACCTAAAAATTCTGAACTCTGGGTAGAATTTTTCTTATACGTTCACAATTTTGTTTGTTATTTTAAATGCTACCTTTTTAATTGTATTTTGCATGTTGCTGGTGTATAGGATATATTACAGAGATCTCACATGAAGTAGCCTTGTCAAACTCTTTATATATTTCAAAATACATCTAAGATCCCTCCCTTTTCCTCATAATTCCCTGTTATCTATTCATACCAGGATGGTGGGCATCACTGGCTTTGGAACAAGAATGGGGCCCTGGAGGAGGGGTAGGAGTCCTCATTTTGGAATGTGATAGCAGCATGAATACCTGGAGGAAGTTACATAACCTCTCTGAATTTTATGGTCTCTTAGTTATTTTATCTCAAAGATATTAAATAGATATTAATATCTATTAATACGCAGGAAATACACTAATGCTTGCCACGTAATAAGTACTCCATCAGTGTTAACTGCTATTATTATTACTTATTATTATTTATTGTTACTGTTATTGTACTGGTTCTTATTTCCACCAGATGTCTTAGGCAATTTGTGAGTACAAATGTTTGTACAATTTCTTACATTGGGGGGAAATTAAGTGACAGCTTCATCTATATCAGATTTTCTCAATCTCGGTAATATTGACATTTGGGGCTGCATAATTCTTTATAATGTATGTGGAGGGGAGGCCGTGTCCTGTAGATTGTAAAGACGTTTAGCAGCAACCCTGGCCTCTGCTCACTAGATGCCGGTAGTACCATCCCCTTCTCCCCTCCACAGTTGCCATAGTGACAGCCAAAAATATCTCTAGACATTGACAAGTGTCTCTTGGAGGGAAGGGGAGCAACAGGCCCCCTTAGCTGATAATGACTTCAGTCTCTCTGTGACTGTCTCTTTCTCTCAACACCCATAGACCCCTCAAGTTACACATAATACTGACTTTCTCCACTCTGTCTTATCTCTGCCTCTCCTTCCCCATCTTGAAGGTCACTAGGTCAGTAGTGACCATGGGAGGAAGCCAGAAGCTGCAGAGATGCTGCTTCTAGGAGACCGCCTGACTCATGCTGCAATCCACATTAGCCCTGTAATCTCTGTGAGTGAGAGTATCTGCCTTCTTTCCCAGAGCCCGCTACTAGGTGGCCTGTTTGCCTTTGTTATACCCCTAGGCTGCCTACTCCTGTGTTTCAATCTGAAGCCTGCCGGGCTTTGGAAATGGGGCAGCTTTTGGTAGAGAACGCGGTCTTTCAAATTAGGGAGGCCAGGATCTTACAAAACAAACCACACACACACAAACCACACTTGAACATAGCAAATCAGACTGTACTTGTAGAAAAATGAGGCATCCAAGGAAAGGGTTTCAGAATCCTGAAAAAAGCCACTGAAAATAATAAGTTTTGAGAAGAAAGCATTCTTCTCACAGAGAAAACATGAGGCCCAGTCAGAACACGGCCGCATGTTCTTGGAGTGTGTTCAGTCACTTTCAACATGAAACACTAAAGGACATTATCCTGATGAAATGCATGGCTCTTCGGGGGTGTATGTGGTGGGTTGTCTTTACTGTGTCTTTCAGTGGGAAATTCCGGTTGTTGAGTAATAATTGATGAATATTTACCTCTTAAATGGAATGACTGGCCACTCCACTGCCTCTTCTCCACCTGTGCTGGTCTCCTGGGTAGATCTGGGCTCACCTGCCCCATGGCTGACTCAGTTTCCCAAGCCCAGCGTCAACACCCCACCATCCTTGGGAAGGTTAGGCTTAGAAAAGAAAGACAGTATGCCTCTTCCGAATGCCACAGTTTCTTTTCACACTACATTTTCCGGTCTTTCAATCTTTGTCCGTTCTTCACATTTCTGCATCATTTACCTCTCTCCTGACCTTCTCCTTGCCAGACTTTGAGACAGCAAGGACCTCTTCTTACGGGAAATTGGAGGTCGGCACCACTAAACCCTGTTAACTTTAGGATGCAATGGAATCATCCATTCTTAGCAAGTTACTTGCATTTCTTCTTGCTACTCACCCCCCACCCTTCCCTGACACGCACTCCAGCATGACTTTCCTTCCCACATAATCCAAAATATTGGGACATCTGCTTCCAGGGAGACGAACTGTCAAAGAAAAATGGGACCAGACAGGTTAAATGAGCAAGGGAGACTTTATTCAAGACTATTGTCTGGTGTTAAAAATCTTTGCCTACCTCAAGGTCCTGAAGGTCACGCCTACATTTTATTGACAGAATTGTATAATAGAAACTTATTTATATCTAGACATAAAGAATTGACTTTAAAAAATGCATATCCATGGTATGTGATAATAGGAAGGCACTAAAAAGCCATAGAATGATATGTGATGAAACGAGAAGTGTTTATACTATATTAGTTGGTTGAGAAAAGCATGTTATGAAACATGTGAAATATGACTTTTTTTTGATTTTGAAAATGCATACAGAACGAAGACTGATATATATATATATATATATATATATATATATATATATATGTTGAAAAAATAATTATCTTTGAGTAATGATATTTTAGGTTATTTTCTTTTTGCTGATTTCTATTTTATGATATTTATACAAGCATATGTTCCTGTTGTAATAAAAAAAGAGGAAATCTGTTAAAACTAAAGGACGGTAACATTAAATTTGAAAATACATATTTTATCTCATTTCTTAGGTTGTTAATGATAAAAATGTGATGTACATGTTAGCTTATTTAACCAACACTCTGTCCTATATCTGTAGGTGTTGAGAGGCTCAGGGACGGAGTGAGTACAGGAGAGTGGGAACTAGCTGATATTTTACCTATCAAAACCAAAAGTTAAGAATGTTTAGGGTTCTAATCATCAATAATTATCTGCTGCCCGCTGATGCCTGAGTTTTCACCAACTGGCTGCAGTACAACTTGCAATGGCGTATTAATTAGTGTATCACTGTATTCTCATTAGCAAGCCTATGATATAGTAAATAATTCAGAAGTTTTCCAACAGCAAACCCAGTCACACTAACTTCCCCTTGGAAGTTGGAATCAGGAGACCTCATGGGTATGTGATCTTCTTGAGTGTTTCTTTTTTAAAAACCATGGGGAATGACATGTTGACTAGATAATTCTCTCACTCTGAGAATTATCGGTGGGTCATTTTTCATGCCATTCACAAATTACAGGAAGGTGGAAAGGTCTTTGTAAGTCTGTTGACCAAGAATCGTGTCGCTTCCAAAATATCACCCTTAATTTTGAATTTATTTGAATTGCTCTGGGATGTGCTTTAGGTTGGACTTTTGGTTTCATTCCCTGAGTCTGCTTTCTTTTAGAAATCAGCTCAAAGAGAATTAAAAGCCATCAATGCTGAGCCTTCCCCAAACAGGGCAATTCAGAGAATAGGCCCAGCAGTCAGCCGTGCCAACTGGCTCACACTCCTCTCTTCACTCAACCAACATTATCCACACGTGGGAGCCTAAGGGATGCTCAGAGAACGGGCAAAACTCTATTTCTGGGTGTGTCTGGGAAGGGGTTTCTGCAAGAAACTAGCCTTTGATTGTGGGGACTGAGTAAAGCGATGGCCCTCTCCAATGTGGGAAGCACCATCCATCCTATTTGTTGGGGCCGCATGGACCAAAAAGAAGAAGCAAGAGCAAATTCTTTCTTCTCGAGCTGGGATGTCCATCTTCTCCTGTCCTCGGACATCAGAGCTGCTGGGGCCCCCACTTAGACTGTTGGCTTCCTTGGTTCTTATGCCTTTGGACTTGGACTCAATTATACCACTGGGTCCCCTGGTTCTCCAGCTTGCAGGTGACAGACGGTGGGACTCCTTGGCCTCCATACCCATATGAGTTAACCCTATAATACATCTCCTCTTATCTATATCTGTATATGCATATAGGTATCTATATGCTATATACATGCATACATATATATATATATATGTGTATATATATGTATGCATGTATATATACATCTATATGTCTACGTCTCTCTCTCTCTCTCTCTCTCTCTTTCTATCCGACCGTCCATCCATCCATCCATCCATCCATCCATCCATCCATCCATCCTCCCATCCATCCGTCCATCCATCCATCCATTTTTCTATGAATCACCTATCCTACCAGTTCTGTTTCTCTGTAGAACTGTGAATAACATAGCACGGAATCCGTGCTCTGAGGAAACATGCATTCTACCTGGGGAGGCAGATAGCAAACAAGCAAACAAAATTAGTGAAATAATTTCAGATAAAGAGAAAAGCTATGAAAAATAAAGCAGCGGAGGGTGAGAAGGACTGACATGTAGAGTAGGGCAGTGGTTGTCAAAGTGCCTCGAAGGTGACACCTCCCAGTTTACTGGGAATGGAGGAGGGGGAACCTCAGCCCTCACCTAGGCTTGGTACCCCTGTGTAGGGCACAGTCTACACAACTGTATGTGTGGCCTGAACTGCATGTAAGGAATGGGTCACTTTAATCTCTACTTCCTCATCAGGCAGTGTCCTGTGGACGTGGCCAGGTTCATGGGGGTATGACCTGTGCAGGTACAGGACCCACACAGGGAAGGGACCGTGCCTAGTTTAGTGCTGTGCTGCTGCCATTCTTAATAATCTTGTCTTTGAACTTGTCTAAGCGATGTCCAATGGGACAGTGCTCCATGGCTTGAGAAGAGAGATACATATAAGTGTCCAGTGTTCCTTGCCATTTCATTTGTATTATTTAGAACGTATTTGAACGTATTATTTATGTGTAATGCCCCCCATGAATGCAGAATTCAGGTGGACACAGGATGTATGGAAGTTTAACAATGCTCAAAGCAAGTATAAAGTGTGCTATATCTCTGACTGATTAAGTGGGAACCTATAGCCCTGAGAAGCTACGTTTTCTATTTGAACCAGAACTTGCTTTGAACTCAGAAAGAAGATGTTGTCCTAAGAAACGTGAATGATCAAGGAACTTTATCACACCTTTTCTTAGTCATGTTACTTTCCTGAACTAGACGACCACTTATACTACAAATATGCCATAGAAGGAAAAGGAAAGACGGGAAGCCAGAGTTTCTTTTTCTTTCAGCCCTTCCTTACTCATCAGTAAGCTGAAAGAAAAGGGTGTTGGTAGAATGTGCATGAAATAAGGAGAGCTGAGTTAATTTTATGCAGTGTCTCCACTGTTCTGTTAAGAACAAAACGTATATGCATATGAACTACAAAATACCAATTGTGTCATTTTGGTAATTCTACACATGAGTTAAATGCTCATCTATTTGCATCTAAAAGTAGCATTGCATGACATAAAAAGGAGTATTAGAATGTATACTAATAATAAAATTTTTTATTGTATTATTTAATTTTTTGTTTGGAATGACATTAACTAGAAAAAACTAACCCGCTATGACAAGTCAAGAGATAGACCACAAAGAAAGGAAAAAGCTTTATATTTTAGTACTTTCAACAGCACTTATTATCTGGCTTTATGAATAAGGGGCCCTATATTTTCAGTGTGCACTAGAATCTGCAAATTATATAGCTTGTCTTGCCTGTGGGAAACCCAGAGAATTCAAGAGACTTTAATGAAAAAATTATTGACACTGGGCAGTGAGAAATTGGTAAACATACCCTGATCTGTTTTCCCTTCCACCCTCTGGCCTCCTTCCAGTGCCTTCCTTTGGCAAATCCAACTGGAAGCCAGCCAGGTAGGGAACCTGGAGGATAAGCCCGTGGACTCAGGTTCTCAGGGCATTGAGATGGGTCAGAGAAGTACAGAGGAAGTATCTGGGATGGGGGCAAGTTAGGAATGACTGGTTTCATAAAAAATAAATATTTGCTCTTTGCCCTGTGTTCCTGGCACAGAGCTCCTAAAACTCTTGGAATCTTCTTAGAGATAAAAATATCTTTTGAATGCTCCTGGCACGGGCCCCTAGATACTCGTAGCTTCAGGACAGGAGCTGAACACCAGAAAGACCAAGGCAAGAATAGAGAGTTGGAACTTTCTGCCCCACACCACCCCAAACCTTCAGGGAGGCGAGAGGGCTAGTGATTTAATTAATCACCAGTGGCCAATGATTTGATCAATTGTGCCTATATAATGGAACATCCATTCAAAAAAAAAACAAAACAAAAAAAGCACAAATGAGGGAGTTTGGAGAGCTTCAGGGTTAGTGAACATGTCAAGGTGCTGGGGGGAAGGGGGCAGGCACAGCCAGAGAGAGATGGAAGCTCTGTGCCCCTCCCCTCATGCCTTGCCCTGTGCTTCTCTTCCATTTGACTGTTCCTGAGATATAGTCCTCATAATAAACTGGTAAATGTAGGTATTTATGTGAGCTCCTTGAGTCATTCTGGTGAAGTATCAAGCCTGAGGAGGGGGGGTTCATAGGAACCCACAAATTTGTAGTTGACCCGGCAGAAGTGTGGGTGTCCGGGGCACCCTGTTCACAGCTGGCGTCTGAAGTGGGGACAGTTTTGTGACCTATGGAGTCTGCACTAACTCCAGATACTTTGTCAGAATTGAATTGAATTGTTGGACATCCAGTTAATCTCAGAGAATTTATTAGAGTTGGGGAAATAAAAAAACAACAACAAACCAACTCACACATTTGGTGTTACAAGTTACAAGTAGCGTGTTACAAGTAGCGTGTTTGGTGTTACAAGTAGCGTCAGAAAATACCACAATAGCCGGCGTGCTGCCCTACTACTGGTGACAGCCAGCCCTGAGCTCTCTACTGAGCATTTTTCAGTCATTTCTCTTCTAATCCTCTCAGGGTAGGATTAAACAGGTTAGCTATTAGTCAGCCCATCAGGAAACCACAACTGGAGATGTTTAAGTCATATTTTCACCAAGGAACAACTAAAAGGTGTCAATAATGCAGGAGTCACACCTGCGGGAGTTTCCTGTGGCTGCCTAACAAACTACCTGACAGGTCTGGAGGTCAGGACACAAAGGGTTTATTGGGCTGAAATCAAGGTGGCGCAGGGTTGCCACCTCTGGCAGAGGAGAGAGTCTCCTTCTTTGCTTTTTCCAACTTCTAGAGGCATCTGCATTCCTCAGCTCAAGGTGCTTTTCTCCAGCTTTAAGGTCAGCAGGGTAACAGTTTCCAGTCTCTCTCTCTTTCTCTCTTCTCTCTCTCTCTCTCTCTCTCTCTCTCTCTCTCTCTCTCTCTCTCTCTCTCTCTCTCTCTCTCTTTCCCTATCTCTCTCTCTCTCCCACTCCTCCCCTTCTCCCCCCCACCCCAACTTGGACATTCCTGTCTCCCTCTTATGAGAACAGTTGTGATTCATTGGACTCACTTAGATAACAGAATAATCTTCTAATCCCAAGACCCTTAATTCAGTCCTGTCTGCAAAGTCTCTTTCGCCATATAAAGTAACCGCATATTCATAGGTTTCAGGCATGAGGATGAGGACATTTTGGGGGAGCCATGTTATGCCTACCACAACACCCAACTCTCACACTCTCCTACGTTTATTGGCCAGAAATTGAAAACTTACCGACATCTCGAATTTCAGAGCTCAGAGTATTTTTAAAGCCTACACAGTTTTTTAAATGTAAATTAATTGCCAAGATTTGACTCAGTAGTTTTCAAGGAAAATCTACATTTCTCAGTTCTCTTGAAGATGTAAAACAGTAATTTCTGCAAAATTAGGACATAGTGGTCATCCCTGTTACACTGGTTTTGCGCTGTCCAGGTAACTACACTCCCTACCATTTTCTATTATGTTTTCAATATGGAGGCCACATGTTGGTTACGTGTCATCTTACTCGTGGCCACTGGGCCGTTTTAGCTTGCAGCCACAATCTTCTTCCCTCTGCACTCTCTTCTTCCTTGCTCATACCTAGTCACTGGAGTATAAGGATAAGCAAATTTGGCACACATGTCCAAAGATGAATTTTCAATTCTTTAAATCCAGGGATTGCCAAAATATTTCAGTCTTAATCTGTCCAATTTAGGCATGGGTGGGCGAACATGACGGCAGGCAAAAAACCCTGCACATAATGACTTCTAGGGCATGGCTGTAATTTAGTTTGAAAGGCTTTTGAAAATCCAGCTTCTCAGTGTCCAGTGGAATGAAATGGAGCTTGTTAAAATAAACCTGTCTCAAGTGATTGAATCTTTGCCAAGAAGACACCCTGTTCTGAAAACTCTAAGAAGCCTTCATATGGTTTTAGAGGAGGAATTCCATAGGCCTCTGTTCAAGTTCCGGATAATCTGTTTGCAGTTAAGTGTGTGTGTGTGGTGGGGTAGGGGGAGTGGACTTGTACTTTGCAGTTGCTAGGCAACAAGGCATTTGGCCATTGCCATTCTGAATTGTTAATATTAATAAATAACCTTTAAGTCATGTGCTTTCCTGGACATGCAGTTAATTTGCAGGCAGGTAGCGCTCACATGGACGGCACCGGTCATCAGGGTGCTGGTGCCATGCCGAATGGTGTGTCCCAGGAGAGACCGGAGGCCTGGCAGTGCAGGTTGGCACGCCGTTGTCATCCTACACCGGGGACCTTATGGTCATTACTAATGAAAAGCTGTGCTCTGTGTCAGATTAATGTGCCACAGCGTTGTGTTTTGGCTCAAAAGCAAAGCCGGAGAGCTAATCTCTGCCTCCTGTTTATTAGCAGACAGTGAGCTCTTGTGCTCTTGTAAGCTGGCAACATGCTAGGAAATGCCAGCCCATTGAGCTTCGATCAGGAACAAGGGGCATCCTCCTTCATCTATAGGTTGTTTGTTCTTTCTTTGTCCTTTTCCACCCAAGTTCATCCCTGAGGCCCAAAAATAAAAAAAAATTAAAATTAAAAAAAGCTAACTCATTTTGGTGGCCACCCTAAATTATGTACCGAGATCATAAGTAGTGCTTCTGGAGTACTTGGGACCAGTGTAGCTTCTTCACACCCATGTCTTGTACACTCTCCCTAATAGTCCGTGACATGGAGCATATAGTCCCATGGTCTCAGTTTATGGCACATAGCATATACCCAGTAAGTGTCATCGAATGTGCAGCGATGTCAGCCACTGCCGAGGCGAATTGTTGTCTTTTGTCCTGCAAGCTCTCCATGGGTGCCCTTATTCTAGAACCTTGATGGGCACACCCTCGGCCCTCCCAGCCATGGTGGTGGGCGTGTAACCCAGATTAATCCACTAATAAGTACCTCATTCTCACCGCCGTCGTGAAGGAACCAGGAGTGGGCACAGGACCCAAGCCAAGCAAATTAAAACTCTTCCTAGAAGTGTTTGAAATGGGTGGAAGGTAAGAAAAGGCCCTGTCCGCTTTCTCGGCTGTGCAGGTGATATCCTGTAGGGGTGGGGAGTAGGGTGAGACAAGCAAGATGCTTTGGGCGCAGGAATTAAGGGGTCTCTCACTCTGAGAGTCACGCGAGTCCAGAGTCCATCTTGAGAGTCAGGGCCTCCTTGAGTTGGGAGCACCTGCCTTGCTGGCCTCAGCCTTGTCCCAGCCCTGCAGATGTAAACCTAGACGTCCAGCAGCCCTTCCTTCAACCACAGGAAGAAATCCATGTCATCTGAAGAGAACGAAATCGATAAGCAAGGCAGGCCTGCCCTTAATGTTTGAAGGACTCAGGGCAAGAATACAAATGCAGCACACAGAGCGTATGTCTGGAGATTTAAACTTTATTCATTAGGCTCTACCGTAGCCCAGCTGGCATCTGTCCTGGCATATGTGTCCACCGGCCACTTCGAGGGTCCCCAGGTCAAAGGGGCCAAAGTGTTGTCCCCCGACCTCTCAGCCCCGTTAGCCCAGTCCCTGAGAGACCAGAATGAGAGGCCAGCACAGGGGTGTTCCCCTTTCTTGACTCACTTCCGGACTTAGAATTCCCAGACTACAGTAGCCCCCCTCACCCACGGGGCACGTTCCAAGACCCCCAATGGGTGCCTGACCCCACGGAGAGTACCGAACCTTGTCTGTCCTGGGTGTCTGCCTATACATGCATTCCTATGAGAAGTTTAATTTATAAATTAGGCACGGTAAGGGATTAACAGCAACAACCAATAATAAAATAGAATAATTATAACCCTATACTCTGATAAAAGTTAGGTCAATGTGGCATTATTACGTAAAATAAGGGTTATCAAGACAAGCAAGACAATACCACCGAAACTGATCTGATAACCAAGGCAGGTGCAAAGTAACTAATGGGTGGGGAGCGTCTGCAGCCTGGAGACGCTGGGCAGAGGGCTGATTCATGTCCCCGGTGGGGCAGAGTGGGAGGGAGTGAGATTTCACCATGTACTCAGAACGGCGCACGATTTAGGATTCATGCATTATTTCTGGAATTTTCTATGTAATGTTTTCAGACTGTAGTTGACCCTGGGTAACTAAAATTGTGGAAAGCAAAGTCGTGGATAAGTGGGGGGACTACTAAATGGTAGCACAGCAGTCCCGGGTCACAGAGGGGAGAGAGGGCTGCAGGAGTCTGCAGAGTCCAAAATACCTATGTTGGGTTTTAGGATTTTCATCAAAAGCATCTGATGGTTCCTGGTGTCCCAGCACAGGGATTCTAATTTTCCTCTCTTGCAATTCCTGTTCACAGAAAATCCCAAACTTTAGAGAGAAATTTAGTAAGATAGAAGAAAACAAAACCAAGCCCTGTGTTTTAGCTTGAAGCAGGGTCCCTAAGGTTCGGGTCCCTAAGCCATGGGACAGGAAGGGGCCCTAGGGTACTGGGCCTGAAGATGCGTGGTCCCCAAAATGTGAGGTCTCTAACTGGCTGGGCGTCCTAAGATAGAGCGTCCTTAAGATACAGGGGCTGGTAAGGCAGAGGGCCCTTATTTTGCAGGGTCCCCTGATAGGGAGGTTCCCTATCTAGGGGGTCCCCTCTCTGAGAAAATGTTGTAGGGGAACATCAGGGAAATCCCCTTTAGGGGCCTGACTAAGCATGTTGTTTTGGTTTCTTTCTTCTGGGAAATCAATCACATCCTTATATTTTGTAAATCTGTCTGTGGTCTTCCTCAGAAAACAGACTCAGAAATGTGAAACTGTGACAATAATACCGACAAATTCCCTGTGAACAGCACCCCATTGCCAAGATATCGATCTTTATATTAGTCTATTAAAGACTACATGAAAAAAAAAAAGTATTTCTGTCAGTGTCCTCAGTGAGATAAGAGAGTCGTGGTTAGATTTTACTATTGGCCCGTAATTTCTTCCCAGGTGAAAAACTGAAAGGGCTCAGAACTTCCATTTCCCATTTGTAGTGGTTCCTTTTATGTGTCAACATGACTGGGCTGAGGGATGCCCCGAGAGCTGGTAACATTATGTGGGGATGTGACTGGCATCTGAACTGGTGGTCTGAGGAGAGACGAAATCCTCACCAGGGCAGGTGGGCATCCTTCAGTCTCCTGAGGACCTCAGCAGAGCAGGAGGCCATGGAGGGTGGGCTTACCATTTGCTTGAGCTGGGACGTCCATCTTCTCCCGTCGGACATTAGTTCTCCTGGTTCTGGGACCTCACCTTTGGCCCCCCTGGTTCTCAGTCTTTCAGGTTTGAAGTGAACTGCACCCCTAGCTTTCCTAGACCTCCAGCTCGTAGACAGGAGATCATGGGCCTTTTCAGCCCTTACAACGGTGGGAGGCGGACCCCCATAATAAATCTCTTTGTACAGATCTACAGTCATGTGTTGCATGTTTCGGTCAACAACGAGCCATGTATGACTGTGGTCCCATAAGATTGTGAGGGAGCTGAAAAATGCCTAGTGACCCTGGAGCCACTGCAACCTTGTAGCACAAAGCGTCACTCATGTGTTTGTGGGGGCGTTGGTGTAAATAAACCTGCTGCACTGCCCATCCTATAAATGGATAGCACACAGAATTCTGTACAGTACGTAATACTTGATAAGGATCATTAATGACTATGTCACGGGCTTATGTATTTGCCGTACCCTACTTTTCATCATCTTTTTAGAGTGTATTCTTTATACTTCTTGATAAAAAGTTTGCTGTGAACAGTCTGCCATGTTACACTGGCCTCATACCTCTCGTGTTTACTGCCTCTCTCGATTGCATCATTTTCTCTTGTGCTTGATTTAACCTCAGGTTGGTTTATGAATGTCGTGTAGCCTGGATGGGCAGTGTATAAAATCTACAGTCGCATACAGGACTGATCCAGGCCTTCACGCTCACTCACCACTCGCTCTCTGACTCACCCAGAGAACTTCCAGTCCTGCCAGCTCTATTCACGGGCAGGGCCCTTTTTCATCTTCTATATTGTATTTTTACTATAGTTTTTCTATGCGTAGATATATTTAGATACACAAATACTTACCGTTGTATTACGATAGACTACAGTATTCAGTACAGTCACATGCTGTGCAGGCTTGTAGCCTGGAAACAACAGGCTAGACCACCCTTGTAGGCTACCCCAGCTAGGGTTGTGTAAGTGCACTCTGTGACGTTCGCATAGTGACAAAATTGCCTAATGATGTATTTCTCAGAGCATATCCTCGACATGAAGCAGTGCGTGACTGTATAGCTGTACACGTATATCCTGTTACTGTTGACCCTTGAGCAATGCGGAAGCTCGGGTTGCCGACCTCCCATGCAGTTAAAAATACATCTGCATAGTTCTATTTATCTGAAGAGCCCTGACTAATCAAAATGGTGATTTATTAGTGCTGACAGAAGCTTGACTCCAGTTGGCGGGAATGTTTTTTATGGTTCACTTCTAAAGACTGAGCCAGCTGAGTCAGCTCAGATGCCTGGAACCCCACAGACAAGGGGAGGGTTCCACCTTCAGGCTGAGAGCAGGAGACAAGGATTTGCAAAGGATCTGGCCAGGTGAAAATCAGGGTGTGTAGGGGGAGGGGGACCCTGCTGGACGCAAGAAATGTCAGGAGAAGAGGTCTTAAGGCAAGGGAGAGTTCAGGAAATTCAAGAAACTGAAAAGTGTCCCAAGAGGCAGGGAGCGGAGGGTGGTGTGGGGGAGAAGAAAAAGAGATTGGATGAGGTTGTAGGAGTTGGCGGGAGCTCCATCCTGTGGGACCTCATAACCTCCTAGAATGGGGGCGAACTTGCCTAGTACATTAAGTATGTAAGGAAATCATTGATGCGTTCTAAAGAAATGACTCATAACGTCTGATTTAAGCTTTTCAAAGTTCATTCTGTGGATTGGAGGAGAGACAAAGTGAATCCAGCTGAGGTCTAGCTTGCGCTAGGGTGGCGACAATGGGCATGTTATATTATAATATACATATTTATAATAAGATATAGTATTATGATATAACATAAATGTATGTTTGCGTGAAATCAATTTCTGTCTTCTGTCTCTGTGTGTATTTTTTACGGATATTTTCTTTCCCCACTATTTCTCTGTCTAATATAAGTTCAGCCCAACTTTATCCATGACATGGGGCGGGCAGCTATGGCAGACGGCTTTTTTATCTCCATGTGAGCTTAGATGCAGAAAAGTTCCCTGGGTCATAAAAATGGCCACATAGACTGTTGGAGTTTTAAAAACACCCCTTTAAACCAACTTCTGCATGAAATGAACTCAAAGAACAAAGACAACAAAGCTTTGGTAAACGTGAAACCCCCTCAACCTCTCTACCACTCATGCATGATTTTAAAATGTCATACTCGAAACAGCTCAACAACAAAGGCTCTTTCTACACAATCAACAAAAAAAGTGCACATAGAGGATAGTTACCTGCCTGAACCTATCCATAACTTTGACTGAATTACCTGTGTAGTTCAGTCAAAAATATATTAATTATCCAGTTTAGAATCTGAATATCACACTTTAATTTGCATGTAGAAATAGCCATTCCGAGGGTCTTTGACAGCTGTTTTCTGTTTTCAGTTTCTTCCTCCTAAATGAAGCGTTAGGGGAAATGTTAAGCAGCTCAACATGATCTTATTCCAATATTTATCAATCAAACCCTTTGCCATGGATAAAGTGTTAACCGAAGCTCTGGCAGGCTATATTATGGGATTTAGAAATCTTATCCTAAAGCAAACTTCATCTCCAGAAGAGCTTGTGCATGATTTGATAATATACTCTGTCCCTCCCTGTAGAAAAATCCAAAGGTAAGTGTAACAGAGATAAAAACCAAGAGCCATTTAAGGCAGAGAAATGCCAAATGACCAGCTTCTGTGTCCCGTGTTGAGCGGATTGAGTTTCCTGGTGTTCAAGAAAAAAACGATTTTCACCATAACAGCGTTGCCTGCATCCATTCAATGTCTTCTGATCCAGAGAACGTTGCCCTCTGTCGGTATTCTAGACCTATCTCCGGAGGTTTCTCAGCCTCAGCACTACTGACATTTTGGACTGGAAAATTTTAGGTCCGTCCACAGGGGGCTGTGCTGTGCATTTGTAGATGCTTAGCAGCATCTCTGGCCTCCATCCATTAGAGGCCAGTAGCACCACGCCCGTGTCCTGACCACCAGGCGTGTCTCCAGGCATTGCCCAGTGTTCTCTGGGATAGAACTGCTCCTTGTTGAGAAACATGGTTGTAGAGCACGTTGGTAGATGTTTGGGCTGCCTAACTCACTTTCTTTTGGAGGACTGACCTCTGGTCATCAGGATAAACTCACTGACTGTTCTCCCACTACAAAAGCTGGCGGGATCCTTCAAGTTTCATTTAGCAGGATCCTTAGTCTCTGTACTGCCCCATGGACAGCTCATCCAGACACCCCAGAGAGAGTCCTTGAGAATCCTGCTGGTGCAGCTCCTCCGTGAACTTCTCCACGACCCAGTGCTCTCTGTCAAGGTCTGAATCACAGTCCTGGGAATACCGGGCCTCTTCCTGGGGGACTGGAGCTCAGCCCAAAACGTGCTGGATGCTTTCTATGTCTGCTGTTCCTGACAATGCCTTTTACCCTTCATCAACCAATCCCCTGTTACTGTCATCCCCTGCCAAAGTTGAATAATTCCATTGTGTGAAACTCTTCCTGTTCACATTACTGGGTTGTTTCTGTCTGCTCATTGGATCCTGATGCATTATGATTGTTTAATCACTAAAGTCCTTGTCTGCGAATTCTAACATGAGGATCATGTGTGAGTATTTTTTTCTATTGATTTTTCCCCTTTATCCCCATAAATCACAATTTTCCGTTTCTTCAAATGTCTCATTTTTTGTTTGTTTTTGTTTTTGTGTAGTGGATAATACTTAGTAGACATTCTAGATTCTCTTGTCTGCTGAAGAATGACGGCTTTTGTTTCATCACGTATTAACAGTTCGATGATTGAAAGATCTCCCTGATGTAGCGCCAGTCATGCACTCGTATTATTTACTTTTTTATGCTACTTTGTGTTATGTGTCGTGAATTTGCTGACACACTTTACGTGGTCTCGTCTAAGCTTGGATATTAAATGGGAGGAGAATGTCGCACTGCCACAGCCCTGATTGTGCCCATTTTATGGAAGACACATTCTAGGCACGAGGTTTTTCTTTTCCACTAAGCCTGATTCAAAATTCCCACAATTCAAGACAAGCTTTGATATTGTGTGATTCTGGATAAAAGGTAGTTTAGAGAGATTAGAATTATTTCCAGCTTTGCATAAGGTCAGAGTATTTGTATAATTGAATAATTCAGTTTCTGCTAAAAGGCAACCATGACATATATTCACAGACATAGCAAAGTAGCTTTATTCCCAGGGTTACATAAAATAAATTAACCTGACAATATGAGTTAGCACGTTTTGGGATTGCAGTGTGTTCTTGCTTTGGATAAAATACTTGATGGAGCAGAATAATTTACTATAGTTTTAAAATAATTTAATGATATTAAATAAAATTCAAATAAAACATTTGCAGTTATTGAACTACCTCTGCTAAAAGGAACATCGTTTTAGATTCCCTGTTTGATCTGTGGTCTCTGCCACAAGATCATAAATGTCTTGAGAACAGAATCCCAATCTTATTATTACGTCCAAAATTCTTAGAAAGTCATGATGCTCAATATTTTCCCTCACTGAAGTTTAATCAAATAATAAACCATTAACGACTTGGGAGATCAGTTTTGGCCTGGAATGGTGATCTATTTTGCAGTAAACCCTGTAAGGCAGGCACCATAAATAGCATCATTTATTAATGTACTCAGTAAACGTTAGTGACTCATGTGCTGTACCCAGGTGTTGTGAGAAGTCTAATAGATACCTACAGGAATGCGGAATAGTTTTCATAAGCATGCAACTCACAGTATAGAAATGGTAATAGATGTCATCATAACCTCGCCATTACCACATACATTGTTGCTGAGATGTTGTTTTAGAAAAACCCTCACTACCCCTGCATTTCTTCTTTGCTGTCACATGACTGCCACCCTCACAGCCCTTCTGACACCAGACATGTGGGGGCTCTCCAGGCACCATGCCATTCTGCCCCACCAGCTGGCTGTCCTATAATTGAACTCAATTCTGACACCATCTCTTTGGAGATGGCATCCGGTCCCACCAGGAGGCTCAGTCCCACGAGACTGCCCTCCACATCAGATGCCAGTAGAAAGTAGTAGGTCCCTGGTTACTCACAACTGCTGTCTGACTTGGCTACCAATTGGGGGTTTCCATGCCCCCTCCATGGGTTTGATTAATTTGCTAGAACAGCTCCCAGGACTCTGGGAAACACTTACCAGTTTATTAAAGGACGTGATAAAGGATACAGATGAATGAACAGCCAGATAAAGAGGCACAGAGAACGAGGTCTGAGAACGTCCCAAGTCCAGAAGCTTCTGTCCCCGTGGAGTTGGTGTCCAACATCCTCCTGGTATGTGGATTCATTCACCAACCTGGAAGCTCTCCAAGCACCATACTGTTGGGATTTTTATGGTGGCCTCTTCATGTTGGCACAGTCAATTGTTAACTCCACTTCCAGCCCCTCTGCCCTCTCTAGAGAATGGGGACTGAAAATTCCAAGATTCTAACTATGGCTTTGTCTCCCTGGTGACAAGCCCCCATCCAGGAGCCACTCAGCGTCACCTCATTAGGACAAGACATGCGCCTAGTGCCGTTATCACTCAGGAAATCAGGAGGGTTTTAGGAGCTCTGTGCCAGGAGCAGGGGGCCGTGACTGGTATATACGAGTATATTTTCTGTTATCTAACTGATAGAAAATGATGCAGCCACTCTGTAAAACAGTATTTGGCAGTTTCTTAAAATGTTAACCATCTTAAGACAAGTATCAGCCCAAGAGAAATGGGAACATATGTCCCCACAAAGACTCTATGAGAACTTGTATGAGAATGTCAGTTAGCAGCATTATTCATAATAGACACAAAGTGGAAACGACCCGAACATCTTCAGCTGGTGAATGGATAAACAAAATGTGATGCGTGCATACAGTGAAATAATGTTCAGCAGTGGAAAGGAAAAAAGTACTAATACATACTACAACATAAACGGACCTCCAAAACATCATGCTATGTGAAAGAGGACACAGAAGACCACACGCTGTGTTATCCCGTTTCTATGAAATGTCTGGTAAATGGCAGATCTGCAGAGATAGATCGTACATTAGCAGTTGCCTGGGCGGGTGTGGGAGCAGGGAGAACCTGCAGCTGGGCACAAGGTTCCTTCTTGGGGTAGTGGAAATACTATAAAGTTCAGTTGTGATGGTTGCATTATCCTGTAAAATTTTTAACAGCCACTGAATTGCACACTATAAATGGATACCTTTTATGGTTTGTTAATAATACCTCAATAATGCTGCTTCTGAAAAACATCGTTAAAGGGAGGTGCTATGTTTTGGAGTCAGAGAAGGCATACTGGAATAGGTGGCCTGAAGTCCATCTCAGGATGACAAAAATTGGCTATTGGAAATTTCTGTGGTAATAAGTAGCCTGAGAAAAGGCATGGTGTTTATTGTGTTGGGTATTTGTGTGTAGACGCTACAATAATTTGTGATGCAATGAGGTGAAGAGAGGTAAGAGATTAAGGACAGAGATGGGAAGTCGCTAGAACTTGGAGGGTCTTATGTGTCATGTTTAAAAAAGAGATTTTTAGTCTGTACATGATTGGGATATTTTGAAACTTTTAAGCCAGATTGTCATGTAATCAGCTTTATTTTTCAGATTAATCAAAAGAGTGACTCGTTAGTTCTAGAGGATGGTCAGGGAGGGGAGAGAAGGAAGTTTGTATAGAGGAAGGCACAGCTGCAGGCAGGGGGACCCATTAAGAAGTTAGTGAGATATTTAAGATGAGAGATGGTTGCAAGAAGGGAAGTTGTCATAGGAATGGAGGACAAACAGTTTTTCTGGGAAATTGGCAGAGTTGGTGATTGAATGTGGGAAATAACATTGAGGGGCAATCATGGATGAATTCCAAGCTGTTTTGCCTCAGTGAGTGGATAGATCTATGCAGATTGCAACAGCTGAGATGGAGAATCCAGGAGGGCCTCCTGGAAAGGGAAAGGGAAATAGATCCAGGTGCCTATGGGCCATCCTGGTGGCAGTGTTTTAGAAGGCCACCGGGGAGGTCATCAGAGACCCTGTATACAAGCCTATGTTTGCGAATCATAACATGGGAGTTGAAACCATGAAGAGTAGAGTATTTGGCCAGATTAGACGTTTAAGTCAAGAATGGAATCCCAGGCAATCACGAGGGACTAGACCAGGAAATTATTTCGTCTGGTGCTTTCCAAACTATATTTCTGAATGGGCCGAGTCAGCATGACTCTTGTCTTCCTAACCCACTTTTAACAGAACAGTTCAACGTTTTATCTCTTATGTATAAGGCACACCTGGCAAGGTCTTAAAGATGACCTACAGGAATGGTGGAGAAATATTCTAAGCCATCTTCTGGACCCCTAGCTTGTTAGGGTTGACCTGCTAGTGGGATTAGGGAACAACTAAAGACAGATAAACTATTTATAATGTTTTAAATAATTTTAATTGACAAAACAATTTGCCAGTGCATTGAAAGTGATGCGTCTCTGTCTTTCCTTATTTCCTTATTTCAAAGAAGGTATTCGCAAATTTGTTAATAACTACAATACAGAATATACTCATACACACACACACACACACACACACACACACACGACTTTTTCTTTTGTGGGTTGTATTTATTGCTAATTCACGGGCCATTTTGTTGTTGTTGTTACAGTTGATTGGTAGCTTCCTGGAATTGTAAGAGAATTTAGACATCATCCAATTCACTTTCCTCAATTTAATCAGCAGAATGCTTAAACCAATCTGCTCCCCGATGGAGGAGTTCCCATATGTAGTTTTGGGTGTGTGACTTTCACAGAATCTTGGAGGTGGAAGGAATGTGGGAATGAAACTTCCTTTACTGCAGAGTCCCACGTGGATGGACCTTAGGCCACATGTACCCTTAGCCATGTTTTGTTTGGTTTGCTTGCCCAACATTTCATCCTAACTTCAGTTTGTTGTAAATTTCTTTAAAGGGGGGATTTATGATCAGATCCTGGAGTTTCCAGGTCTCCTTATAAAAACAGAGGAGCAGCTGTACTGGGGGCACATTCCCACATGTGAGCCATCAGCTAGGACTAAGCTGCCCTCTCTAGAGGAGGCGCATGGTTTCCAGTAGCTGAAATCAGGCTCCTTCCTGTCAGCACCGTTTGTTTCCCTGCCTTTCTCCTTGGACACTGAGTCTGAGATGCCAACAGTAGATCAACACAATGGCTCGTGGAATCCATATTGATCGAGTTTACTAGGTGCTACCCTCTAAGCCCCATGAGGGGCCACTTGTTCTCTGCTCTGTTTCTAACACCTAGAACAGTGCCTGCCCAGAGAGTAGGCAGAGGGACAAAATATTTTACATGAGGGATGCCAGGTCCTGAAGGCACTTAGTGTCGAGCAGCTCGAATGAGCATGTCTACAGGCCATCATCACACAGGCTGATGACAGCTTTGAGAACGTGGCCCGTGAGGAAGCAGCGACAAGAGAAGTTGAAAGGTGTGATGTCATCATCCTATGGTTAGTGTTAAAACCACTGTTTCCCCTTCCAAGTAATTTTAAGTTAGAATACAAAGTAAAAATAAGAGACAAACTCTCTTGGGCAAATTAGCTGAAAGAGTTATGCAGCAAGGAATGTGGGAATACGGAAATCCCCATTTGATGTTGGCCAATTTATTAAACACGTACCTTCCCCGAACACCAAAAAATAAAATTCAGTGTTATTCCAACATAATTCCTCACCAACCATAATGTATTTGTAGTTATTACTGGATTAATCTGCAGATACACACGGAGACTATTGTTAAATGGGATTTTAAACTATTTCTGTGGAGCATGACATCGACGCATACTTTTGCTCAACCCGTTCCATGCCAGAGGAAACTAGTTTGTATTGTCACTTGTATGATAATTTTTGCATTTACAAGACAATTTGAGACTCAATCTGGTACTCTTTTCTGTGTAGTGTGCAGAAATAGCGTAATTTTCTACTCATTACATATAGCTGTTATAGGAAGTATGTGGACATTTGAGCATAAAAAAAAATTAAAAGTACAGCAACTTGGCATTTCTATTAAGGCAAAACAGACTTGAACATTTTACAGCCTTCATGCCAACATCTGTCTAATTCCGGAAGCAAGGCCAGTCTGGTGATAGTGGCATGCGCTTGAATCTGAGCACTCTGCTGTGGGATTCTGGGCACCTTCTGAATCGAGTTATTGTTCTCAGTGATGTAAAACGTACTGAGATAAAGCACCTTTGGGAGTAACACCAAAAACAGATGTTGTGACATCTTGTCCCTTTAATTTTTCAAGTCTATTATTTGCCTGGGTTGGTAAAATTGGAGTTGGTAAATTGAGGCGAGTTATCTAGAATTTAAGTCACAAATATGTTCAGTAATTCATACAGGAAAAATTCCCTGAGACTCGGGATGTCATCTGGGACAGCTGGATGTGGAAATGTCAACAGCTGTTCAAAATGTCTGAGCTTCATACAGCCTCAGTCAGAACAGAGCCCAAAGACTTCTGTGCAGGTGAAAGCAAAATTGTTGGCATGAAAGAGGAAATGTGAAGTCACACATTGAAATTCTCCAGAGTCATTGACAGCTTGCCGTCCTTCTTTGACAGCATCTTTTCTTTCTTTTTCCTTCTGAGAAATGATATAGTTTTTAGAACAAAGGTAATTATGCCATCGATCACTAGAAGGCTGAAGCAGAGACCTAATTGATGGCTGAATCATTGATCCATGGATAAAAGCTGGAAAAGCAGATCAGACGCCCACTATTAATAAAGATTCACAAGGAAATCCAGTGTTCAGGGAATCCATGATCCCACTGGCTGAAGGATAACATGTCCCAAGAAGCCCATTTGCCCGGGACAGTGGAGTCACAGTGGTACATGGGCCACATGATCTTTTGAGACCCTGCTAAGAATGGGGCCTCCAGGTGAAAGGAAGAGAAAATTTCCCGGTAACTCTGTTTCTGCACAATGTTTGCTGCCACTTTCAGTAAAACGGTTCATTTTACTGAAGGAGATGTTTGGATTTAAATTATCCTGTTGACTTACATTGCTTGGAAAGATGTGTTTCCTGTTTATGTTGAGTTGTATCAACATAGCTGAATCTAATTTACTCTTTCAATAAAGGTTGCTATTGTGTATTCTGGGAAGCTAAGAAGATGTTGTTCTTCATAAAACCCCATTACCTATGGGAGAGAATGTCTTACATTCTTGATACGATGTTCTGTTACAGGCTGGTCCTGCAAATTTATTGCAGATTATTTACAGACAAGGTTACATTTTGTTCCTTCTGTCATTCACCAGTGAGCTTGTGACTCTCTGAGCTATCCGCCCTTTGTCATCATATTCATTTGTTCTTTCGTGAATTTTAACATTCCCCATTTATATTCAGGTTTCTATTTGAATATAACCAACTAATTCTGGATCTTGTCAAATCCTCTGCTGTATTTTTGCTGTAGCCATTGAGTCTTTCATTGCTGTGTTATTACTTTAAAGATATCCATCAGCAGCATAGGACGTTTTGTCTAATATGACCTGATCTTCTTCAAGGTCTTTTTTTTTTTTTCATATTTCTTCATCTTTGGGGATGAGGAGTGTAGAAAATGGCCAGGAGCTCGCATGAATAAGTTATGTTGTTAAAATCTTAGTGGAGTGCCATGAATGTAACCTCCTGCTCCCATTAGAGTTCAGAGAAAGGTTGTATCTTAAACATGGTTTCTGCAACATTTTTTCCTAAGTATCCTATAATTTGAAAGTAAGAGAACATGGCTTCCCATTATGCTGAGCCAACGGCATTTTTTTTTCCAGTTAGTTTCATTCCATGTAAAATGCCATGTCCCTTAAACAGATGTGAAAAGAAAATGAAAATATTTTAAGCAGACAGGCTAATGTAGCATAATTTAAAATGTAATAACTAATAATGATGACTGATATTAATGCAAGTATTTCTTTTCTTATGTTTTTTTTTTCTTTTTTTTTTTTTTTTTACCTTTTTGCATTGGCTGAAGTTGGTTTGGAGATCTGGGGCTGCAATTTTACCATATACTGAAATACTTTTATTATTGTCTCTTTTGATGACAAATCCCAAATTAGAGCCTTGAAAATTCATTCCCATGTGCTCTCTTTTGTCACTGAAATCAGTGTTTGAGGGTGGGATTCAGACACTGATATTTTCAAAATTTTCCAGGTGATTCCAAAGTGCACCCACGTTGGAGAACCAGTGCTCTGGTAATTTTTTTTTTGGGGGGGGTGGTTAAGGAAAGGATTATTATGATAATAAGTTCCATTATGGCACTCAGAGATCCTTCTGGTTTACTAACCAAACATCCTTTCTCAATGCCTTCTCTCCCCAGGCATCCAGATTAGCCACAGATGTGTTTTCCTCACCTGGTTGTGAGTCTTGGATTGGTTGTGGTACAGGGCATGGCATGTGGTATGAAGTGTGGATCCAGAGGGTTGTGAGGCTCTGATAGTAATCCCCGTCAGAAGACCACAGGTGGCTTGGGTCAGGAATTGTAATGGAGATGAGAGGAGGGATACCTTGTTTCCCGAAAATAAGACTTAGCCGGACAATCAGCTCTAATGTGTCTTTTGGAGGAAAAATTAACATAAGACCCAGTCTTATTTTACTATAAACCTGGTTGTATATATTATAATATAATGTAAGACCAGATCTTAATATAATAATACAATATTATAATATAATATAATATAATATAATATAATAGCAGGTCTTATTTTACTATAAGACTGGGTCTTATATTAATTTTTGCTCCAAAAGTTGCATTAGAGCTGATTGTCTGGCCAGGTCTTATTTTCAGGGACACACCCTATGCCTGAGAGACTTCTAGGAATTTGATGACAGGACTTGACGACATTGGGGCCTAAGGAGGTGTCAAGAATGACTCAGGTTTCTTACTGTAGCAGCAAGATGGATGACTGTTTATCAAGATATGAAAAAGAAGCAGGTTTCGGGTGAAAGATGATGGTTTCATGTTTGGATATGTAACTCTGAGGTGCCTGGGAGGTAGTGAATGAGGATGTGAGGAAGTTAATGTCTCCGTGTAGAGAGGTTTGGGCTGAAGGTGTAGACTTGGGAACCATTAGATGTGGGGCTACCTGAGCTGACCACCACAGGAGGGTGCAGTTCAAGGGGTACAGCCTCCAGGTCAGAGCTCTGCAGATGGGCAGAGGATGAGAAGCTAGCAGTCAGGGCAGTGACCAGGAAGAAACCAAGAGTATGCAATGGCATAGAAACAAACGAAGTATTTCAGGGCTGGGGGCAGGTAGAAAGTGATTAAAGGGGTGAAGCAAGTTAAAAACTAAAATGGACCATTGAAGTTACTTGTAGTAACTCAGAAGATTGGCGATTGGGAGACGATTATACAGACCCTCGATATGCTCATGAATTTACACATAAAGTTCTATAGGAGTAAGCTGCTTCCCGCCATTGCATCATGAACTCATTGGGGATAGGCACACGATTTTGTATTTTGTATCAGTAACACCCATCCCATCTCTTACCGCAAACCTATAATTAGTCTGTATTTGCTGGCTCACTGAATGAATGCACCAGGATTCATTATGACTCTTAGGAAGGCTGCCTTTTTTCCCCCAGAAGTTTTTAAAAAGTAGTTTTTATATTTCTCACTTTGAGATTCCTGATTGTAATCCATTCTTCTAAGCTTTCAGTTGGGGAAAGTCTATTTTGCCTAGGCCTTAAGATTTTCCGATTTCACAATTATAGCTTCAGAATTGGGGAATTTGTCATTCCAAATAGAGGCAAATTTGAAAATGTCAGTTCCTGTTTCAATGCCCCCCCCCAACTGGAAATGATGACTTATAGTGTGTTCTGACCAGTTTCTTCCTTCAGAGTGCACTTCACTTTAATGGAGACAGGTTCTGTGTGTTGAGCTAGTTTCCGTAGCTTCCTATTCTTTTTCTTACATGAAAGTTGTTATCAGAATAGAAAAAGACAGAAATGTTTCCATCATATAAATATAATGTCATCTACTTGGTAATTTTACTATTTGGGGCATTTTATTTTGGGTCCTAGTTTCTGAACATTAGAAATGATGTTTAAAAATTAAGTATATTAATATTTTATTATTAAAAATGTCTATGTATTATAGTTTCAGTAGAATATATGTAACAGTATAAAAAAGAATGAATCAAGACTTGTTCTTTGTATTTTGGTACTCTTAGTTTTTTCCAAAACATTTATGTAATAAAAAATTTATGGGGCTTTACAGTTTTTAAAATTTCTTGAACACATTTCTTCTTGGTCAATATATTGAGACCATTTTCCAAGGAAAGTAATCTTCTATGAAATACACAGAGACACACATACAGACATATACACCACACACACACACACACACACACAAATATTGCCCCGAAAATAAGACCTACCCTAAAAATAAGCCCCAGTTAAGATCATCAGCCAGACAAACATATTTAGTACGTTGTAATGTTCCAGAAGAAGACAACATGACTGTATTTGAATAAATGTAGATTGTTGTACATGAAAAAATAAGGCATCTCCTGAAAATGCACCCTAATGCGTCTTTTGGAGCAAAAATTAATGTAAGGCCCAGTCTTATTTTCGGGGAAACACAGTATAAGTCCATTGAATGGGTAAATCAAACTTCCTTTAAAGAGCCTCCTCTGTGTAGATATTTAGATAATTTCCAATTCTTCAATATTATAAACAAAACTTCAGAGCATGTCTTTAGAGGTAAATCTTTGCAGACAGCTTTGATTTTACCTCCAAATACACTTCTGAAATTGAAACTGCTGGAATAAAATGCAGACATCTATAAGCTATTGATAAGCAATTGGAAATATCTAAGTCATTAAAAACTTAGCAAAACTAGTGCATCTTGATAGCATAAAAAAATGGGAAAACAGTAAAACAAGAATTACTTTTAATCTCACCTGAGATGACATTTATCCTATAATCTCTCAGACTATGTTTATTAAATACGTCAAATTCTCTTCCTATTGGCAATCCTAGTGGTAGATAATACTGTGTAATATATGATAAATGAAATAAACAAAACTTATAGCATGCGATGTTATAAAATGTTGTATGTGCTATATAATATTGATATATATAATAGACATTATGATTTGTCATTTTCATTATTGAGATCCTACATATCGATCTTTTGTTCATTTTTATTTTTTAAATGAGATTTCATGTTTCCTCTTATGGTAGGTGGACCATTTCCCTTGTATGTTCTAGATAGATATTGTTACTATTAATACATATGTAAGTTATTGATTTCATATATTTTATTTTAATAGGTCAGCTTACTGGGCTCTATTAAAACTAACATATCTAGAATTGGTTATTTGCCAGGCACAATTCTAAAGATTTTCCACCTTAGCGCTGTCCATCCCCATGACAACACAGTTAATCCCACTTTGCAGATGAGAAGGATGAGGCACAAATGTTGGCAGTCTGAAATCACTTTCACACAGCCCCTAGGCAGAACAGTGAGCATCTTAGCTGGCCCCGCAGGGGCAGTCACCCTGCCTCAGGCTCTCCTTACTCTTTCTCCTTCCCCTCATTTGCCCCTTGGGTCCCTTAATCACTGCCCTTGTCTGAGATCCGTTCAGTTTTTCTCGGTCCTGTTAGCTTGGGGATCTGCTGACAGCTGTATTCCCATTGCATTCCTGGGCCCTGGAGCAACCTTTGGCATTCACAGGTTCCCCATGGTATATAATATTAAAGTAAATGGAATAAGAGAATCCGGAAACATTAATCAAGTGTAGAGATTTTTTTTTTTGAGGGAGTAATTCTTCAATAACTTTAAAAAGCTTTCATTATAATTTTTGTTCTATTAGGTTGTCTACACCCTGAGTCACTGTGGCCATTTGTTTTTCCTAGAAAATGAGTCTCGGATATTCCCTCCCCAATCCCAATCGTGGACATGGAAAGCTACCACTTTAAATATTCTCTGTTTATCTGAAAGTCAGTCTCCCTTACCTGTCTCCATAGTGTGCCTTGTGCTTTATCTCTTGTTTCTCTCAATTAGGCTAGCAAGGCTGTTATAACAAACAATGAATTACTAAGTATAATACAATTAGTAACTATATTAGGAAGTATAACAAACCAGTTCCCAAACATTATCAAGAAATCCACTGCTTTTTCTGAGTTCTGTTTGTGTTCAAGTTATGCTTTTTTGTTGATTCATTCTTTTATTTTCTTTCATTAATTTCCATTATCATTGTTTTTCACCTTATTTCATTTATTGTTCTTTTTCCTTATGTAATAATGGAATTACTTGATATTGCATTTGCTTCACATTCCATTTTGGGGCATATCCCATAATGCTGATACTTAGTGTTTTACTGTTCTTATTTTCTGTGATTGCAATTTTAATTACTTCTTTTACCCAATAGTTAA
The DNA here is from genome assembly GCF_964194185.1 of Rhinolophus hipposideros. Lineage (NCBI taxonomy): Eukaryota > Metazoa > Chordata > Mammalia > Chiroptera > Rhinolophidae > Rhinolophus > Rhinolophus hipposideros. The sequence continues at coordinate 5,832,814 of NC_138068.1, read as the reverse complement.
TTAAGCATTTTTTGTTTTCCCAAAGGCTGGCAAAATTTAGGTGTTTAATCTTTTCATATTAGGTATGTTTGTTGCATGATAATTAGATAATATGGCTGATACAATTTACACATTGGGGAAAATTGCTGAAGCTTTTTCTTAGAGCTGGAGAAATGTGATAATTCTTTATACTTTTTTCAAGGCAATGTGAAAATAATGCATTTTCTTAGGGTTCACACATCAACATATGTATTTTGAATCTAATGAGATTCATTGTCTGGTTTGTTTCTTATACTAAATACATTATACTATTAATTATGTAACACATTATTACTGATAATAAGTATAATGAAAGCTTTGGAATATTCAATGCTAATTATATAAGATACTCTCTATCTTATCTTGTTAGCTCTTTCTTCAACCCAGTGATATGTTACTATGTTCATTGATTAGTAAACTGAGGCTTGGAGAGGTTAATTAACTTCCTGAGGATTACTTGGCTGGTAAAGGGTAAAGCAAGATTTCAACTCAGATCTGACTGAATTCAAAGCCCATGATTCCAATCATTGTTCTATACAGTGAGATATATTATACAGTAGATATATTATACAGTAGATATATTATACAGTAGATATATTATACAGTGAGATATATTATACAGTAGATATATTATAATCTATCATATTTATCACATATGAGGGCAGTTGATGAGTCAGTAGATGGTTATCTATTCCTTAAAAAGGAACTGCACATTTTAGAAAAGCAATCCATACTTGTGTTTATTTAAGATAGTATGAACATTTTCCCAATTACTTTAACTATTTTATACACCATATTAAATAATTATACAATTCATTTTATTAATGTTCCACAATTCGTTTAATCAATCTCCTATAATTTACTCCTGTCAAGTATTTCCAACTTTTTTTTGTTATTATTCACAGCTATTTGATGACAACCTAATAAGTAAAGTTTGTCTTCATTTATGATTATTTCCATATGATGAAATATTGGAAGTGAAAAAGCAGGATCAAAATTCATACACATTATAAAGAACTTTGATCTGTATTAATAAACTTCTCTCCAGAAATGCTACGCCAAGTATGCTGCTCCTAGCAGAGTGAGACCTGTTTTCTTGCGCCTTGGCTTATTATTCTAATTTTAAAGGATTTCCAATATATTTTAAAGGTAAAGTTATCTTTTTTAAAATAAATTAAAGCGTTTTCTGGCTCTTACTGGCCAATGATATTCAGAGTTGAATATCTGAATATTCAGGGCAATCGTTTTCTCATTTATTCAATTTTTTTTCATGTACTCTCCATAGTAAAGATTTTAAGTTTACACAGATAGGTTTAGTGTATGTAGAGCAATATTATCCTTGGGTATTTCCTATGTGCTAGTTTTCTTTAAAGGGGAATCTGGGGTTATTTTTTTCCCCATCACTCCTTTCTAGTTATCAATATATAGAGATGTAATTGCTATTTTATACATATTTCTGAGCCCTGCAAAATTATCAAAGCTCTCATTTTAAAAGTGGTTTTTCATTTGACTTTTCCTTGTGTTTTTATTTTTATCAAGATGAATAATATCTTCAATGCATGATGAGAATTTTGTCTCATCTTGGTAGTAATTTCACTTCTTAAATTTTTTGGTGGTGTTTTATAATTCCACCAGCTAGGATTTTCAAGCTTTATTAAATTAGAGTGGTGATAACAGAAATTGGATGTTCATACTTTAGTCAGAAGGCTTCTCTGTTTTACTTCTCTTTGAACAATGTTGGCTGCTGACTTCAAAAAGATTTTCTTCATCATAAATCATTGTTAAATTCCTAGCTATCTGATATATTATTAGAGCTGGGTGTTAAATGCTATCAAATTCTTTTCATATATAGATAGACTTTATAGTATATCGATTTTATAGTATGACATTCTAATGTGGTAAGGTAGATTTATGGATTTCATAATTATAAACTATGCTTGTAGTCCATGAGATAACCTAACTTGATAATGATATAGATGGACAGAGAGAGAGAGAGAGAGAGAGAGAGAGAGAGAGAGAGAGAGAGAGAGAGAAAGAGAGAGAGATGACATTAATATGTGTGATTTCTGTTCTGTTGTGCTGATTCTATAGACTAATATTTACTTAGAAATATTTCTTCTGTAGCTATAAAAGAGATAGATATTGTTTGTGTGTGCGTGATTATATGTGTATGATATTTTTCAGGTTTGCTCTAAAAGATGTACTGAGTTTTGAAATATGAAATAGGGATCATTCTCTCTATAGCTTTTTTTTCTTTTTCTGAGATTAAAAAAAAATTAAGATTATCCATTCTTTCACTTTAAAATAATTCATCTTGTAAGTACATCTATACTTGACATAATAAACACTAAAGCAGCACAAAAAGCCATAAAACATGGCCACACATATGTAAAATTATGTATTACACAGCCTCCACTGCAGGTCCCTAAAGGAATGATAGGCTATTTAATAAATTATGCTGGGTCAGTCTGTATAGAAACATACAAAATTGAATCTCAGGCTTATACTAGATAGAAAAATCAATTCCAGATGGATTTATGTTTTAAATATAAAAGAGAATATTTTAATTTTTAAAAGAAAGCTTAGAAGAATATCTCATGACATTAGAATAGGGAATTTTAAATTATAAATATGACAAAAATGAGAAACCATAAGGGAAGATAGTAACACTTTAAATTATATAGTAAAGACGACTTTTTATAAAATAAAAAAAATCATAAAACTGGAAAGATAAACCACATAATGAGAGAAGATATTTTTAAGATATATAACCAACAATAATTAATATCCGGAAACTATAAATGCATCCTACAAATCAATAATAAGAAGAAAAACAACCCATTCCACCTAAAGCATTAGTTAAGGAAACAGGAATGACAAGTAAACACAGTAATATATGCTTGGAATCATCGGCAGTCACTCATGCAGATCGATACCACAGGACATACCATGTTACACATATCACACTGGCAAAAATTAAAGAGTCAGGTGATACCCAGTGGTGATTTCTTTCCTGGGGAACGCACATTGTCATAGCTCCTTTGAAAACCAAGGTGGCATCTTACTGAAGTTAAAGGTATACATTGAAAAATTTCAACTCCTACTAATATACCTAGAGAATATCTTCATATGTTCATGAGAAGCAAATGAAAGTGTATTTGGAGCAGGATTTTTTATAATAGCTGAAAAATTGAAAATGACCCAAATGTCCATCAACAGTAGAATGGGGAAATAGACTGGATAGAGATACTTTCAATATTTAGAGAATGGACACTATAGAAGAATGAAAATGAATGAATGTGAGATGAAAGTCAGAAACTTCCTGTTTGCTGAGAAAGAGAGAGAGAGAGACGTGGAGATGGAGATAGAGATGGAGATAGAGATAGAGATAGAGATAGAGAGGGGAGAAGATAATTCTTGGAATGTAATTCCATTTATATAAACATCACACATAGCAAAACTATATAGCATTTTATTAGAGATATGTGTGAATGTGTTAAAACAATTTTTAAAGAGGCAAAGGAATGATTTTCAAGTAAAAAAGCAGCAATCAGGACAGCTGTTTTCTCTGAGAACTAGAACTCATGGAGGAGTGTCCTAGGATTTCAAACACACTGTCATTTTTTCTGTTTCTTAAGCTTATTGGTGGGTAAATGGGTATTAAATTTATTTTTATTTAAAATGTTCATATATATGCACTTCTTGGTATGGAATATATATGTATACCAGCAATAAAATAAGTACTTATAAGTAATATATATATATTAATTACATATAATATAATATATATATTATACTGTATATATTACTAATATATATATACTTATTTCTCAGTCTCATTTTATTACTTTAATATTTCTACTTTAAATTTATTTTATTACTTCCTTTCATCATATTGGATTATTTTAGTTTAAGTTTTTGCTAATTCTAATATTTTCCTCTGTTGGTTTAGAAGTTAATCACTCTCTGGATACTTTAGTTTTATGCTTGTAACATGCACATGTAATTAAATATAAAATTAATCCCCTTTCTGTACTTCTGAAGTAGTCTAGAATTCAGTTCTAGTCTCTCAAGCTGTTGTTATACAGTATTTTATTTCTGTAATATTTTTCTTACACATTGTACGTAATCACTGTTGTTATATGCAGACATTTTATTTTGATGTGGATTTGCCTGCAGGTATACCAATATCTTTTTTCCACTCCTCCCATTTTCACCTCAGATCTTTCTTTTCAGAACATATTGTTTATTTTTAATGGATATCCTTTGGAAGTGATGGCTATGTAAGTAAATTCTTTCAGTTTTCATTTGAGAATGTTTTTTCTTTACCCTTATTCTTCAAAGATTAGTTCACTGAGTATAAATTCTAAATTGACAGTCATTTTTTTGGTTATTATTTGAAGGTATTATATATGCGTCGTCTGGCTCCCATTCTTGTGGAAAAGTCAAGTGTTGTCTACCTAACCTTGTTTTATAGGTAATTTTTCTATTCATTCTTATTGTTCTTATAATTTTTAAGAGTTTGCTGTTCTGCTCTTTTACCACCATCACCATGGTCTAATGATAAATGTCCATTATAATGTCTGGAAAATTCTTAGCCATTTTCTCTTCAGATACTCCTTCTCTAATATTTTCCATTTCTTTCTCCTCCTGGGGCTCCGGTTAAACATGTAAAATATATTCTGTGCTTCACGCTTTTAACTTTTTTTTTTGTCACATTTTCCTATTGCTTTGACATTCTGGGTATCAGTAGTATATTTATATGTATCTTTCAGTTCCCTAATTGTCTCTTCATCTGTCAGATTTACTATTAACCCCTATATTTATTTTTTTATTTCAATTAAAATGAAATCTAGTTTTCATTTTAGAAGTAATTTTTTCCAATGTGTGTCCTGTCAATTTTCTTATTCCTACTTAATATTTTCAAGTAGTTCTTTTATTTCTCTAAACATGCGCTATGTTTATTTTATATACTACTTCTAATACTTTCCGTATCTAAAGTATTGCAAACTTGATACTGCTCTTTGTTACTTCCCTGGTTCTCCCTAATTTTACCTCATTTCCCCATGTTTTGTGATGTTCAATAGAAGCCTATGCTTGCTAAAACTTTATCTGTGGGGTTCCTATGAGACCCGGTGTGAGGTTATACTATTCAGTGAGGATTTGCAAACGTTGCTCTGGACATCTAAAGCCTCCAATATGCCAAAACCACTTTAAAAGAATTCCTGGGATTGAATTTTTGATATCACACGGATAAAATAAATTGAAACCCTAAATCCACGTGAGTGCCAGTATGGTTTGCCCATTCCCGGAAAAACAAATTTTCCTGTAGGCAGAGTCCAACTTTCACTGACAAGCACCTGCCTCCCTTGTGAAATGAGATGGCTTGTTCTTTATTTCAACATATCACTAAAGATATAACCATTGGAGATTCTGGGTAATACAGGGATCTCTCTCCAACTCTTTGCCTCCTGTGGGATGAGGGCTACTCTCTTATCCTCCCAGGACACACACCGAATGCTTCACATGACTCATGAGATGGGCAGAAGCCCTCAGGGCATCTTCCTGCCTCAGTGCCTGCTAAATGGATGCCCCGCTTCATATCACATCCCTTATTGAGAGGGCTATTTTAATACATGTTTTATTTAGTGTTTTAGGCATTTTATAGCAGGAGAGATTTTAGGATATCTACAGTACTCCTATTTCAAGAATAAGCATCAAGTCCCACATATATTAGAACCTAAGTAAACATTTAAGTTTCGAAACTGGTTTATTCTTAACTATACCAAGTAGTGACCTCGCACTGCAAATTAAAAACCAGGAGACAGAAGAAACAGCTACCATCTTCTCAAGACCTAACTTATTACCTCTTGGTTGTCTGCTTGCTTTTCTGTGAGATCCTAAGATGAGAGAACATTCTTGTGGGAATTAGACACTGTGATGTCATAATGGTGAAAAACAAAGCTCAATTACTGAGGCTCTTATACTTGAGAAGAGGAACACGGTAGAGGAAGGACGCGAGAAGGGAAGCAGGCTTTGGAAAACTTTACCAAGTCGTAAAGAACTCCAGGTACTTTCCAAGGAAGAGAAATTACAAGAGAGTTAGGGAAGTATGAAAAGGAGATGGAGGAAAATGATGGCCATTTCGTATTTCCAAATTTAAAAATGGCTGACTATTAAAAGATCTGTATGAAGAATTTTTAAAACGCTTTTTCAATAATACCTAAATTTACTTGTGCGTGTCAGATAATTCTTCAAAATTCAGATGTTCTGTCTCTTTCTTGTTTGAGTCGCAAAAGTTGGTTTGACTCATGCTTTTTTTCATTAGCTGTGTAATTTTGATTTGTTCGTTTTTAGGAGAAAACGTACAAGCCAATGTGTTGAGAACACATTGACCCTATTTTCAATGTAAATATTGGATTGACTTTCAAAGTGGAGAAGTGGGACTCTCATAAAGATAATACAGTTCTTATCTGTAATGGGCTGTGTCTACATATTCAATAATAATTAAAAAAAAGAAACTAAGAACTATTATCTAAATATTTTAGCTGAACTGGTGGGCCTCTCACAAACTCTGAAAAATCTAAATTTACTTGAACATTCCTGTTCCACGACGGATGCAGGCCCCAGAGGCAGATCTTGTTGCCCTCCCCTCACCCCTCAAGTCAGTCATATTCAGTTGCTTCCCACTCAACTCCTGCAGATTGTAAACCTTCTCTGTTGGATTGCCTAGCAACTGCCACTCAGTCTCACCTGCAAAAGCTTACTCCAACATCTTTTATTTCTTTTTTCCGCCAAATTTTTTTGACTCTAGAAATAAGCAAGCCAGCTGGTAGCATTCTAACCAGAGCTGTTCGGATCTGGGTTTTAACAATACTATTGTCTTCCCAGTTGTTGGAACTAAAGGGATATAATAGAAAGAAAACTATAAGGAGGCAGGGAACTTGAAATTGAAGCTTCTCGCTGCCAGTAACTGGCCACATGACTCGAACGTCTTCCTTGCCCTTTCTTGACCTGTTTTCTCTTGTGTATAATGAAGTAATTAAATGAGGGACTCATTGGGGCTGCTTCAAGATCTGACCTTCTGGCAATCAGATGAAGGAAGATATTTGTGAGCACACTGAGCTAGGTGACCTTACACATATCTTGAAGTCTTGCTCATTATACAGTTCCCGGTGTCAGAGCTCCTCGCACTGCATTCCGCGTAAGCGGTGTCTTCTGGAGGACATTCCAGGGGGAACAGTTCACATGGATTTAAATGTGCTACTCAGCCTGTCTCTATGTCTCAATTAAATTACTCATAGAATCTGCGAGGTCGCATTTTTGTGGTCTGTGATTTCTTTGTGGGGGACCTGAAGTTCAGAATAGTTCAATCCATTGCTTAGGGTTATATGGTAAGTGGTAAGGGACAGTCTTGGAATGTGAGCATCAGGCAGCCAGCCTCCATAAGGAGTGCTCTTTCAGTTGGGCGTTAAGATAATCTTGTATTTGACAATGGCATATATATGACATATATAGTATGTATAATATAATATCTATGGTATATTTTAGGACTCAGTTGCAAATGGCAGAAAGATAGAAAGTCATTTCAATCTAGCTTAAAAAGTAAACAAATAAAATATTAATTACCATAACTCTTAGTTTAAGTAAACAAAAAGTCCAGATATGCATTATATCAGACTTCAGATCAAGGCTTCTCTTTCCACCTCTGAATTCCGCCTTCCATTAGATTAGCTTTGTTCCAAAGCAGGCACACCCCATGTGGTAATGAGATGGCAAGATCCCACGCCTTACATTCTCAGAAACCCCAGTGGAAAGACAGACCCTATGTCCCAGGAGCTCCAACTGATGTCAAAAATTGGAAGCTCTCTGTTGCCAGTCTGGGCCATCTGCCCAGCGTCCCTGTGACCAATGAGACCAGATACTCTGTCCCCAGACCTGGGAGGCCTGCTCAGCCCTGAGCTGTGTGAGTGAAGTGTTACTCTCACTGAATCACAGAGTGAAAACAATGTCAGATGTGGGCTCTGAGCAGGATTCATGGTGCCAGAAGCGGAGATGGGAGATGCTGGGTGAACAAAACAAACCATTCACCCACTACCAATGTTTTCACTTTCCAAAATTGAGACTCAACAGCTGTCCCTGTCAGACTCAGGGATGAATTCAATGAGAGAATAAATCCTGCATTTGGAAGCACTTTATTCTCTGTGTAATATTTTCAGCTGAGCCGACTGACATTATATGGAGGCATCTGTCCGTTACCAGGTTGTAGCTCTGGTTGACATAAGAAAAAGATTATTTTATCAGAAATCTCCTCTTCTTTCACCCTTCACGCTCTAGCTTTGATATTGTCTCAGAAACGGAGCTGAACAAAAGGAGACAGTATTTTTGGTAGGTAATAATTTGGGAGGAAACCCACTAATTCTTCCAATACTGTTTCCTTTAAAATAATCCTTAATCTATCTTTGAATGTCTCACTCAACAATCCCAGAAAATTGGTATTTCCCTTGACGGAAAGTGTTTATCACCTCACAGACATGCGCAGAATGTCAACTTTCAGTATCCTTCTATAATATAATTTCCAGAGCTTATTAATATGTCACCTTTGTCTTGATAGGAATTTCTCAGAAATATACAGTATTTCCTCTGACGAGTTCTCAAGACAATCTCTTGAATGCCTCCACAAGAAAAAAAATGTGATCAAATAACTGGTTGATAATTTGAAAAGACAGTTCTATTTAATGAGCAATGCTTACTCAAAAACATGCTCACTTTACAGAGGTGAAAAAACAAAAACAAAAAATTGACAAAAAAAACCCAGGAATGGTACATTCTCAACAACCAAACCTGTGCTTTTTATTTGCTTTGTGGCTCCCTTAGCAGACAGTATGTGTTTTCTTTGTGTTCATTGTAAGAATTAACAGGACAGATTATGCTTCAACATCAGCAAGTGACACTCTATGCAAAAATATCAAGTTTGACAGTGTATTTATTGCATGCACAAAATTATATAAAATTGATGTTGAAAGGGGAAAAGCACATCTCATTACCGGTATGGAAGGTACAACTATTTCATTAGGCCTTTCCTATTCTATACAGTAGGTAAATGTTCTTACTCTCAAGAATATTTATATGGAGATAGTCCTTGGAACAACTTCCTATGGCCCTTTTACAATTCTCCCAATAAGGACAGTGTTTGCTTTGTTTTTCTAATTTCTCTTCTCAGCATGCAGCACAATGCTTAGCACAGATTATTTGCTTTATAAATATTTGTTGAATGAATTAATGAGTACTAATGCACCTTTATTTTTAATTTCATTTGATGAGTCTCAGAAACTTGGGAAACCACTTATGAGAGAGAAGAAGTATCTGCATTTTTTTGTGAGTGGAAATTATTTTGACAGGAGCCTGAATAGACTGTGAATCGCTTGAAAAAACATAATTTACTGTTTGAAGCATGTTGACTTGATTTTTAAATAAAAGGAATCAGCTGAAATCAGCCTCAGCCCCCCAAACAATAAAGCATATTTCCCATTGAGTCGTAGCAGGTAACATTTAATTTATGAATCATAATGAGTATTCCTGTTTCAGAAATGAATTGAATTTGACTCTAGTATAAATCTGTAATATGAAATGAACAAGAGGCAGTACGACAAAGCAAAACAGATCTTAACACCATGACCACATCATACTAACATTTTCAGGTAGTAGAGGCTCCAGCTGATAATAATCGAAGCAGCAGTATAATTATAGCACTGTTTCTGCAAATGGAAGCTTGAGGTATACCAAATAAAGCCTGATTAAGTGTTATCAGAATGACACCAATGGATCAATAGTTTAAATAATGTCACGTTGATGGTTAAAACAATGACTAATCGGTTGTTCGTTGTGTCATCAAAAAAGAAAAAGTGATATCTAGTGTGGTTGGTTGCCATTTCAATTACAAAATGGTCATTCTTTCCTCATTATTCAGGGAGACTGAAGAGTTCGTTCTTCTAAATAGCTTTTCCCAGGTGTCTGAAATCTGTATGGTCAGTCAGGGTGTCATTTCAAATTTAAGTCTTTCTGACCAGGTATCATTAGATCAAGAGTGGTAAATTATGGTGATTAGTAAGCTAACTTTTCTCAGTAGAGATAAACACATACTAAATTTCAGACTCTCCAGAAAGCTTTCCTATAATAAGAATTTGTTTAAAGTTGGGGGATTTCTCCCATACTGTGTAATTGCCCATGAGTTGCTCTAAAGGGAGGAAGACTTGGCTTCCTTTGAAAGGTATAGTTTTAGCTGCTTCATTACAAGGCAAATGGAGGTCAGTCACCACTTAACAATGTATCCATTCAGGGAGAAGAATCAGAATGTTCTGATTCCATGTCTGGGGCTGAATGTATCACCTGGCGTTCACAGAAGCAGAAGCTCAGTAGTTCTAGTTGGTTCTATTTGTGTCTCAGATTGGCCACCTGCGCTGTTATACAGTTCCAAGTTCTCAGACTACTGACCCTTTGGAAAAAGAACATGATCTTGAACCCAATCTGGCCACCAGTTACCCTGATCCAATCAATGCATTGGGTTTTTGCTCATGTCTCTCTCTATCTGGATCCTTGCTCCCATAACTCCTTATATCATTAAGAACTCTTAGGTGTCAATGACAGAGAATGATTTCAAATTGTTCTAATAAAAATAGGGAACTTATTGGTTCACATAACTTAAAAGTTCAAATATACGTAGTGTTTGCGACAGGCACAACTAGATCCAGCAGCTCAAACAACGTCATCAGAACTCTTTTCTCTCCATCTTATTGCTTCATCAGTTAATGGACATCTGGGTTATTTCAACTTTTTGTCTACTATGAATAATGTTGCTGGGAACATTTGTGTAAATGTTTATGTGTGTGAGTATAGACCTATAGTTTCAATTCTCTTGATACATACCTAAGAGTGGAATTGCTGGGTCATATGGTAACTCTATATTTAACGTTTCAAGACATGATATTGATTTCTATACCTTGCTGTGTTGACATCACCAACTAATATTTTCAAGTCCATGGGAGTAAGGAAACCATTTGCAACATTAGGGCAGCTTAGGTGGAGCAAGCAGATTGCCAGTCTTTTTCACCCACAATTTATTTCTTTTAGTTTATCAACAAATGTTCAAGAAACAGAACTGGAGACAGAAATACTCAAAACTGACTAGGCATCATGGGTTTTACTTAGCATATATATTCTGATAAATACAGGAGAATTAATACTTGGCAACTCTATTTTTCAGATCAGTTTCTGTGAGAAAGGTACTCAGTGACTTATTTTTTTATCAATGATAGATAGTAAGTGTCATCTCCTTTTGGGTTCTTTGGGTGTGACAGCCCAACTGTATTCTCTTGTGTTGAGAGTGGTGACAATGTGCTTTTGTTTGGGGGGAAAACGCAAATCGTTCTTGGAATAGTCAATAATATTGTAATCACCGTGTATAGTGTCAGGTGACTTATCAGGGGATCACTTCATAAATTATAAAAATGTCTAACCACTGCACTGTACACCTGAAACTAATATGAAGTAATATTGAATGTCAACTCTAACTGAAAAAGAAAAAAGAAAACCAAAGAAAATCTCATTTGTTATTGATCACCTTACTTTCTGTGATTTTCTCATTGAGTGTGTATTAAAGAAAACTTTGTTTTTCTATTTAAAAATCTTTACTATTTTGCTTCAAGACAACTGAACTTCATTAAACAAGTAAGAATTATGTGTAAAACAACAGTGGTTTTCTACTGTGGTTTTGGCAGCAGGTTTGTGTTGAAATATTCCATCTTCATTTTGAGTCAGAGCTTTTATGCTTTTTGGTTGTTGTTCCTTCAAATATGTAGCTTAGGTACAAATGTTTGCAGATGTTCCAAGCTTGATTTATTAAAATGGTTTCAGTACAAATCCCTTATGCAATTAAATGCCTATTCATGTGTTATTTTCACAATGAAATGTTGTTAACAAATAGCTCTAATATAATAGCATAACAGTTAAGGGAAAACTTGTGTGCAAGTGGCTAATAGATATGAGCTGGTGTAATTTTACAAAGAATAACATTTTTTTCTTTACTCATTAAAAAGTAGTGTGTGCACTTTGTGGAGAATTTGGAAAAGACAGAAAGGTATAAAGAATACATACTACTTTTAATTCCAACACCCCAAAATAAGCACTCTTAATAGTTTTTGCAGTTGGTTTTTCTACTGTTCTTCTAATTGTTATTAATCTTAAAATTCAGGAATTTCACCCAGATTTGTCTAATGAGCATGTCTTTTTATGAATTTTTCTTAATGGATTCCTGAACAACTTTCTATCACACTCAGGAGAAAGAAAATCAGTAGTAGTATTAGACAATTGTCATACTTGTTCGGTTTTATGTAAATTTGGAGTAAAATGTTGATTTTCCAATATTTTCATTTGTATTTAATCTTTTAATCTTGAGAGATCATTTTAATGATTTAAACCAAATAACTTTAAAACAAAATATTAATTTTATTTTAATTTTATAATTTGCTTGATATGCTTTCCTTTGTATACTTACATTTATTTTTTAAATCTTTTAGCCCATTGCTGTCAATGGAGCAGACTTCTTGTAAAAATCTTGATTATAACAGTGTAATTTCTGATTTTGCTGAAATGAAGACAAGAAAAAAATATACTACATAATATAAACATATATATTTCATTACTGGTCCAAATAGAACACACAAACATCGAGAATAATAATTAAATGTAACCCTTTTGGTAGTTTGCCAACTTGCAGTCATATAAAAGTTTTAAATTTACATATTTCAAAAATTTGTCATAGTGACTATACACTTGCCAAAATATGAAGATAGAATATATTTTATTTAATATTGTTAGTGGAATTTATAACTGTAGAATATTTAGACATATGGTCTGTGGGCCTACCCTTGTGTGATGAGGTAGGAAGAAAAATGGTGGAGGAGTGAAATAGTGTTCCAACCCTCTGTAGGAGATTCCATGAAGCAGTTTGGCTGTTGTCATCCTGGTGAAAAAGTTTCTGTCTGATACAGAGATGGAAATACAGAGTAAATGGTGTGTGTGTGTATGGTGTGGTGTGTGTGACCCCATGGTTCTACTTGGGGTCTTTCTACTCTTTTTCAAAATGGAAATGATGCACAGGGTCCTTGCGTATTGGTGATTTGTATCCACTGTTCCAAACACTGCTACCACTCTGCACATCTCTGTGTATTTTACTAAGTGTTTGGGAAGATGTGTGGGGCAGGTGACAGGTTGCACCACTTGGACATCACCATCTTACGCTGGAGAAGGCTTTTCTAATTCAGTTTTTGTCATGCCCAGGTTCGGAGCATGGCATTTCTTTGGTTTACCTAGTTATTCTACTTCACCAGGGCCTCTCTGGTCTGACTTGGAGTGACTGCACTGCCAGTGAATATGGTTACACTTAGAGTTAAATGAATACACGCGATGAGCTGCGTCAATGACAATTATGTGGAAAGTGCATTTCCAGCATATGCTCATCTATTTAATGGCAATTTTCAAAGTCTAAATATGTTGAAGGGGCATTTACATAGCCTGTTCGATTAATTTTAATAGCAATTATCATAATTTAAAGAAACGTTTGAGTCTGTGTCAGGTGCCCTTCCTGGGAGGTTGTCAAAACCTTTTACTCACAAGTTTAAAGTAGGTTTCATACTATGGGGGGAAGAGGGATCAGTGTTTTAACTTTTTAAATTGGTGCCCATATATGGTAGCCCTAGGGCTATTTCTGTGTAACCAATGCAGCCTTCTCCATTTTTCACCTACTTGTCTTTTGAATTTGCAGCTCTGGCTGTGTTCACGGACCCACCAATGAACTGGTTCCTTCCATCATAGTTTTGCACATTAGTAACACTAGTTCATGAAGTGACTCATTAATTCAGTTGCTATGTGTGGCACACCACTGTGTCAGGCATCCAGGATGCCATGGCTTCTGTCTTCATAGAGCTTCGCGTCTGATGACAGAAGTCAACAAGATACAAAAAGAGAGCCTCACCAGGGTTCCCATGGAGACACTTGTCCTAAGTGAATACTTAGAAAGTGCTTGGTCCAGACCTGGGAAGCCAGTATAGGCTTTTAAGGAGAATTAATATTTAAGGTAAGTGGAAGTTAGTCAGGGGAGGAACGTGAAGGAGGAGGCAGGTGAGAAGGGACAAGAGCTAGGAGTGGCAGGGAAGGCCAGATGGGAAGAGATACAAGTGGGGAGGGAAGCGTGGTGATGGGGACACATGGGACAGGCGCCTCATCTTGGCTTTTTCACAGGGATGGGAAAGGGAATGGATTCGAGAGTCGTTCATACTTCTGAATACATTAAAATTGTTTTGATTTAATTGGAGAGGCAGAGGAAAGAACACAGTTTCCCAAACCTGTCCAATCATAAAAATCACTTGACTCTTTGATACACAGATTCTCAGTCAAACCCCAGGTTTCCTGAATCGGAATTTCAGGGGAAAGCCTGGGAATCGGTGTTTAAGACATAATACAGGTGAGGTCGGTGATCAGAAAAGCTTAGGGCAACTGGGGTAGAGGAAGGTGACCACGCTTTTCACTTGAGCAGCTGGGTTGTAGTGTTGACTGTGATAAGGGATACCAGGGGGAGTTCTGGTATGATGCATATGGCATGGATAAAATGATGGAGTCGATTTTTGTGTACATTGGGTTTCACAAGAGCGCTGGCCTGTAGGCAGCTGATTAGGAAGTTAGGAAGTGACCAATGCACAGGGCAGTGGAGAAGATACAGCCTTGGGAAGCCAGCCAGTTAGACCGTGTGGGAGTCACCGGGAATGTAGCTGAGGCTGTCCGTGGAGAACCTGAAGAGGAAAAGCAGAAGAGGCCTACAGCCATTAAAATGGAAGCTGCAAGATGACATTCCGGCAAACAGAGGATTAGGAGAAAAATAAGACGGCTGTACCAAGTAAGTTAGTGATGAGAACCTACTAGAGAATCAGGATGTCATTGATGGTGACAAGCGTCTGGTACAGACCGGAAAAAGAATAAGACGTTGAACAGAGTATTCTTTCAATTTAGCAGTAAGAAGTTTATTGATGCCGGAATTGAGTTCTAGGTAACCTAGCCACTTTGAAATGGGTGAAGAAGTTTTATTTCTTTATAAAGAGTATCATAAAATAACCAGCCGCCTACTCAAGATAATATATAATCAGAAGCTAACTCACATTGTATATATTTCTATTACTTGTATTAACACTTTATGACTTGGGTCAAGAATAAAAGGAATTTATTCCAGGAGTAATAAGAATTTAGCTGGCATATAGATTACATTTCCATTCAGTGTTACAGTGACTGAGGGCTCCGCCGTGTTACCCACCACCCGCTTCCTAGCCATTAATTTTATTGATACTCGAGGAAAAGAGTTTGCAATCTTGTCCATTGCAAGAATCCCAAGAAATTAAAATCTGCCACAGAAGGGCAGTAAGGCTGGTGAACCCCTAAATAAACGACTTTTCCTTCAGTCTCTCTAAGGTATTAAAATGGTTGGGCCAACATCAGCCAGGCACTTCCTCATGACTTCTTTTGTCTGGGAAATGGGCTTTAAATGACCCAAAGATTGTGTCTACAACTCCAACACTGTTGTGTTGGGAAAAACGACTACACAGTGAAAAGTTTTTTTTCTCTTTCTTTTTCATCATTTATCTATTCTCTCAATTCCTTGGTCCTACTCTTAAGGGCAAACACTATTACCGCCATTTTCTGTGCATTCCCTAATTTACGTATGTAAAGTTATGTATGTGTGGGTCACTCTTCATAACACAAATGGGAGCAAACTGCCAGGCTATGATTTAAGCACATTTTCATGTCTAAGGAGATCAAATATCATTTTACATCCTTGCATTCTTTTATCATTTCATCTGGAATGAGAGATAATATTATAATTGGCCTTTGGGTGTCATTAATTGATACTGACTTTGGAGATATGCACATTTCCATGCACATAGAAAAATATTGTTTCTATAACATAAATAGTCTGATGTAAAAGATTGATAACGCTTCTAGATTTTGACTCTAGTCTTGGTCTCTCTAATCATAGAATTTTTTCTGTAAGCATTTTAGTGACTATCAACATGGAATTTCAGAATCTTCTCTTGAAATATCGTGCATTCATTGCAGTCACTTCATCCTCATTTTGTAATCATCAAGGTAGATTCCATGGACATGAGTTTAATTTTCTGAAGCACTTTACGTCGTAACTGATGAATCTAGCTTTGTGTCCATCCACCTCCGTGGTTGGTACTGGGATCTCCTTCCTGTCCACCATGGCTTTCCTGCTTACCACGACTATGGGCATTCATATTTTTCCCATGTTCCACCAGCTTTATGACGTAATTACGTCCACTCCATTTTTCTGTGTTCTACCTTCTTTTTCACATAAGCCCATTCTTCTCAGAGAATGCCTGAGAAACAACTGAGTTTGTGGTGTTCCTTCACCTTTTCCCACAGTCAGCCCGTTGGCAATGAAGGCATGGAGCACATTTTTGCTATTTCTCTTATTCTAAGAAGGGTCTAGAAAGACCCCTTTGATCCTACATTGCATTCCAGGTAGGCTTTTTTTTAAATTAGTTTCAGGTGTCCAGAACAACATAATGGTTACACATTTATACCCCTCACAAAGTGATAACCCCCCACCAAGTCTGTTACCCATCTGACATCATTCATAGCTATTACAATACCATTGACTATATTCCCTATACTATTCTTTACATCCCATGAATTATGTAGTTGACATTCAATATTATATTATATTAGTTTCAGGTGTACAGCATAGTGGTTAGGCATTTATACAATCTGTGAAGTGATACCCCCATAAGTCCAGTACCCATCTGACACCTTATATAATCTTTACAATATCACTGATTATATTCCCCATACTGTATTTCACATCCTCTTTAGTATTTTGTGACTAACAGTTTGTACTTTCTAATCCCTTCCTTTCTACCCATCCCCCAACCCCTTTCCCATCTAGCAACCATCAGTTTGTTCTCTGTATCTCTGAGTCTATTCCAGGTCAACTTTTAACTGTGATTTAAGTCTCTATTTTTAGTGTCCATTTTTAATTTGATAGAGCATTCTGTTCTTAACTTTAGCTGTTTGGTAGGGATGCAAATAAGATTTGAATTAGCCACAAGAAGCACAACCACCAGTGGCTGTTTGTAAATATGATAATAATTGTTAATAATAGCTCCATTAAGCTGACCACATACTCTGTGAAGCAGGTATTCTGGTGTTCTATGTGCATTGTATTATTTAATTTTTCTAATATTCTTATGGAATAGATTATAATAATATGTTCATTATGCAGATGAAAAAATGGAGGCTTTGAGAACTTATTTATTGGATTTTCACAGGAAGTAAAGTCATAGAGCCAAAATTGGAAACAACTTCTATCTAAATTTAGAGCCTAAGTTCTACGTGTGGCATTCCCCCTTCCTTCCTTCCCTCCTTCCCTCTCTTCTTCCCTCACTCCCTCCCTCCCTCCCTCCCTCCCACTCTTCCTCCGTCCTTCTTTCTTTCTTTCTTCTCTCATTCTTCTTTACCTCCGTTGCCCGGGTTTGAAAATAAGCAGTATATGTTATGGACAGAATCTGTACAAAAAATGATGCACATCTGATCATTGTAAAACACAATAAAACACAAAAAGGAGAATTTGTTCCAGGCTTCACCAAGACAGAAGGGCAAATAGAGGGAAAAAGGAAGATAGTCATTGCCTGAATAAGAACTCTTGCCCAAGAGAAATGCATAGATCTTTGAAATTTCAAGGGAAAGTCACTGCCAGTGAAAAATCCTCCCATGCAGTAAGCTGGTAGAAGAGACTGATGAACGTGGGTGTCCATGATTTATTGCCCTTAGCGATTTAGGTCCCAGCTTTGTATTCAGAGGGAGACACTTCTCTAGTTTAGGATGTGCTGAGTCAACTGACACTTGCTCACACAGCACACTGAGAACGATGCGTGACAAACTGTCCGGATGTCCCATTAGTAATGTGGAAAATGAGCCTGGTGTAAGAAAGAAGAGGCAAAACCATCACCGTAAGTTGTTTGGTTGCTAGTTGAAATATAACTTTGAGAGTGTGGAAACAGGAAGAACTGGCGACTTAGAGAAGATGAAGGGTGGAGGCACAGAGAGCAAACTCAAAGGATCTGAGGACTTGAGGTTACTCCAAGGTCGTCACGTATCAATCACCCCCCTCCCAGCACTGCCGCACATGATCTCACCACCGCACTACACAGCGGGAGTGGGAGTCACTCCACTTTGCAGATGGCAAAACTGAGCCTGGAACCTGCTAGGCAGTACATTCATCCGTCCATCACATACACACACGTGTAAAGTGAAAAGGGCTCTCTTTTGAAAAAATAATATTAAACTCTTCTTAATCATGTTTTAGAATGATTTTAAAGGTACTTTACATATGCTGGAGTATGATAAGTAATTGTAAGCTGAAGATTGCTAATAATATACTTCTACCCTTGGGAAAATAGATAATGACAGAGGAAGAAAGGAAATATTTGGTGCCCGTGAATACTGATGGACCATAATAATACACCTGTGTTTTCAAATGTTGGCATTCCGATGAAATAAATTTTCCTTTTATTAGCCGCGTTGCCTGTGGCTTCTCATTCTCGTTAAGAAAACTACCATGAGCATGTAAGAATCTTGTACTTACTGTTTAGTTGTGCCACAAGAGGATAGGATCAGAAACCATTATTTTATGTTTTGGGCTTTCAGCCTTCCATTGGTAATTTGAACAGAGGGTGTGTGTGTGTGTGTGTGTGTGTGTGTGTGTGTGTGTGTGTGTGCATTTAATTGCATTGTGAATGTACACATGTGTACACACTTGACTCTGTAAATATATGCCAGGAAAAAAATGTGATCCAGATACATTCCTTTCATCTTTCCATTGGGACTCTTAATTGATGTCTGATATGATCTAATCTTTAATTATTTTTCATAAGACCTTTCTCTCCAGGCTATATCATCATCATCATCATCATCATCATCATTTTATTAATTACAACAAAAATCAGTCTACAGCTTACTGAGTCAAGAGCTGTGCAATGCATTTTATATTCTATCATTTAAAATTACCCAATGCATTTCTTATGTTCTGCACCCCAAGTAGTCTCACTATAGTCATAAAGAAAAATAACAGTAAGGCCTGTCAATATATAGGCTATAAATATATAATGACTTATGAAACCTTCAAAATTCAACCTGCAATAAACAATCATCCATTTTGCTGATAAATATCACAATTTTTAAACATAACATAAAACTAGGGCTTAATTTTCAAACAGGTTTGAATATTAATTTATGGGTACCCTCAAATTATGGCAACAGTCTATTCCAACCTCTTCTATCTCTGCAAAGAAGCTGTGCATAAAATGCAAATCATTTTTATCTACTCATTAAAACAGACCCTCCATTAGGCAATGCTCGGCCTGCTTTCATTCAGTTTGTCCATGTACATGAACATTAAAGAAGCATAGAAATAAAGCTATCTAGATTACTTTCAAAAGTTTCTCAACAGAAGGAGAGAAAAGAAATTATTTTTTTAAGAGCTAGCTGAGGTTTCAGTTGAAGGTCAGGCTGAAAGTATACAAGAGTCCTCTTCTCATAGAGAGAATTTCTTTTTGTTGAGGGAAAAATACCTCCATGAACATGTTGGTTATGAAAATGAGCCCTACTCTGAGGATACTCAATCATGGGAGTAATTTAGACCAAAAAAACACATCTAGTAATCTATTACCGTTTGCTTCGGTAGGACCATCCCTCACTTTTCTGACAACGCCCCCTCAATTTACTTGGGATTTCCCTTAATTATTCATTTGTGATTTTGCTGGTACCTCTCTTGGGCTGAAGCAGTGACCTTGGCTTAAGTGATTGCCTGAGTTGGCCATGGTCAGTCCGATATGAATAAACTTTATGACTTTTGTAGGGTTATTGGAAAAAGGCGTTCTCTCTTTCTCACTGTACTTGAGCATAAAACTGTAGGAGCTGACACTGCTATCTACCACTTGGGGCCTAAAAGTGGAACCAACACGGGTACCAAAACCAAGCCACTGCTTGAACCTCTGAACTCAGTTCTGTTCAAAACCAGCTCTGCCCTGCAGCTTCTCGGTCACATAAAATAACCTATTCCCTCATTTGCTGAGGTCCATTGGTTTCGCCGTTTGGTCAGTTGCAAATGATAACTCTGCATATTCAAGTAGATGGAATTTTGAGACAGGAATTTGGAGGCTCAAAATGGGGGTCAGGGGAGGAGAGAAAAAAATGAAAAAGATTTTTGGTAGGAAGAGAAAGGTTAAGTGACGTGGCTTTGGGTGGTAACTGCAGAAATGAAACATTTACTGTGGTATAAGGAGAGCGTGATATGTCATCTGTTTTGTGCTACCCCCCCTCATTCCACCAAAATTTTAATGAAAGCCGACCACACACACCAGCCTTCGATTTACCCAAAATGGCATAGAAATAAGTGCACATCCCAGGAAATAAACTGTTAATAGGGGTCAGTCATTCGTACTGAAATTCGTATGGAAGGCACACAAAGGACATTGGACATGAGGAATGTGTGAACTTTCCATCGTACATAAGAGTGGGGCTCCCGCCATTTTGTTGCAAAACAGGTGATTTTGATATTGCAAAAAAAAAAGCTAATAATTTCCATTTCTCAATATAAAAATGAGCTCAATCATTTGATTTCATCAAGAAAAATGAGATGTTAAATAAAGTTTTAAAATATTTGAGTAATTTTGCTAGACTTGTCAACTATTGCTACATGATATTAAGTGATGGTATTTTAAAAATGCATCAATTCACTTTGAATTGGTATTTGAATTGCCATCCGTGTTTTACATAGTTATACATAGCTAAAAACGGACCCAGTTCCATACGTCCTATATATCTGGCAAGACTCTGCGCCCAAAGAGTAATAGAAAACTGTGGGTCCTGGCATTAACTGAAGCCATCTAGCTCCGTTTTCTCAGCTGTGGAACTGGGATCACAGCAGTACCTTACGGTGAAGGTCAGAGGAGATAAGACACACCGTTCTTCGCGTGGTATCTGGCGCAGGTTCCGGGGGAACTTCTCTTGGTTATTGTGCAGTGTCTCTTTCTGTCATTCTCATTTTCTTCCCTTACTGTACTTAACTTGGGTACAGGTTTTACAAACATGGAAATGTTGAAAATCCGGATTTCATTCCAGTTTCTATTATTAGCTAGCAATGCGACCTCTGATCTTTTGAACCTCAATCTCCCTGTCTCTAAAGTGAGGGCCACCAGACCACCTCCCATGTGCCGTCCAGGTCCGATAGACTGAAGTATTGCACAGTGTCTGGGTCCATGCTTCTTTGCCTCTCTGTTCATGTGCAGTCCTACTCAATAACTATAAGGATTAAAGGTCCTTGAACTGGTAACTCCCCAGTGCCCTTTTCTTCTGAGTAAGTTCTTCATAAACCTGAGCTCATTGCACATGTTGTACACAAATATGGGCGAGGCAAACATTTGCAAACCAAAACGGTGAAGGGAAGAGTCCTGACTCGGAGGCCACAGTTGCCATGAAACCAAAAGGCCTCCTTCTGTGTTCAGCAGCTATTTATCTGTGTTCTGGGTAAAAGCTTCCACTTTCCCTTCTGTCACCTCTAATAGAAAATGCTTTCGGCATGCTAAAAGGACAGAAAGAAAGAGAAGGCAGGCAGGAGAGACTGGAAAAGCCAGGTTTATGTTAACGTGAATTTTTGAAGAAAGCCCTCTCCTTTGGAACTTTTCCTATTAATTTTACATTTCCCTTCTACTCCCCCCGCTGCCATTTGCCAGGCTTTACATGGGATGAAGGGTTAAGCCTCTTCCTGGTGAAGAAGTATTTATGAGTATTTACGTGCATTTAGTGAGGAGAGAAAATATTTTATTGGCAGACTGCTGCTGGGGAAAATTGATCCACCTGCTTTATGTGAGAAAGTGAATGTATCCCTTTAACCTAAAATCGGTGCCATCAAACTCTACAAACTCCAGTTATCTTGACAAAAATAATTTAACCGACCACAGAAAAATAGTGAGACCGAAGAGGAGGACTCTTGAGGAAGCAAAAGACGCCGCCAGATCTGAGCCCTGGAGCCCTCACCCTGCAAAACCTCAGCAATGGAACC
The DNA here is from genome assembly GCF_964194185.1 of Rhinolophus hipposideros. Taxonomy (NCBI): domain Eukaryota; kingdom Metazoa; phylum Chordata; class Mammalia; order Chiroptera; family Rhinolophidae; genus Rhinolophus; species Rhinolophus hipposideros. Next base: position 5,810,607 of record NC_138068.1, on the reverse strand, counting down.
AAACATCCCAGAGGGGAGGCCCTCTGGAGGGTGTGTCTGCAGGCAATGCTGTGTCACATTTAACAGTAATGTGGACACTTTCTATTTCTGCTGAGCAAAGTCTTCGTTCTGTTTCCAGTTCAGTGAGATCATTGCCACCTGCTTACAAACATAAAATGAGATCCCACATGCACAACAAACACACACACACATAAAAACATATCTATCATTCCCATATTTCTGCCATGCAGTCTGGGCACCCCATACCTAGGTGTTAAGGGCGTGGGTGAAACAAAAAGCGATGTTATCAATTTGTGAAAACATTTACGGGAATTTGGCTTAAAAGCCAGTTTGTATGGCCCCTGTTCCTTTGTTTTATTTTGATGAGGTCTCCAATCCTATGGCCACCTAGCACTGGAACAGTATTTACTTACCATAGACCAGGCATGACTTCATTGTTCCTTCTTTGATGGGATGGGAACATGATTCTCTGGAGGCTGCAGGCCGACCTGAAGTTACAGAATCTGGCCTGTGGATGTGACAGCTGCTTAAAAGTTTGGATTAGTTATCAGCAAGGAAAACTCAAGAAAATTCCATGCCTATGTTCTGATAGTTTTACTTCTCCTAAAGAATCAGTTCCCATGATACAGGAGTGTTCTATGGCAAGGCGACAGATTATTGCACCGAGGAGGGCCTGCCTTCTGTTCCTGCACCAAGTAGGGCCTGCCTTCTGTTCCTGCACCAAGTAGGGCCTGCCTTCTGTTATTGCACCAAAGAGGGCCTGCCTTCTGTTCCTGCACCGAGGAGGGCCTGCCTTCTGATGCAGAAGGTGGAGTTGCAGGTTTCCATAGTCACTACGAGACTCATAGTGCTGATTTGTGTCACCTACCTGGGTTCTGGGACACTGAATTCACCCCTCCTTGGTCTAGCTGACACACCAAACAGAGGCACCCTTGTTTTAATCCACCCTGACAAACTCCCTAGCTAATTCCATAAAACAAACAAGCCTGGGGGTAGAGGCTACACATGGACTTTTAGAGTCTGAGTGAAATTGCAAAGGAATTGAATTTTGAGACCCCTGTATCTAAAAAGACTGGATGTGAAAACACACACACACACACACACACACACACACACACACACACACGTCTGCCAGCAAACAACAGAAATCTAAATTGACAGAACAGCCCAGTCTTGGTGACTCTGATAAAAACGGTGTGCATGCATTGTCTCCATGGTGATGGCTGCTTTTTAAGGAGGGTGCTTTATACATTAATACACCTAAGAGAAAAGGACAAAAAAATGCATACCCACTAAAGGAAAGATTAAGAGGATTTTGTTGGGTTTTGTTTTCCAACAGATCCTGCTCTTCAATAATATTGCTCTAAACCTTAGTGTCTCCTTTTAAGAAACCAACCAAATCCATTTCTTTACCTTGGGACTTGACAATTACATTTGCTTATCTCCAGCTTCCAGTGCCATTTAGACGTTCGTCATATTTTTTACCTTTGTTAGAAATGCCTGAGATTCAACAGCGCCTGCCGATTATAGGTGTTCATCAGTTCAGAAAATTACCTTTTTTCCCCTCATTTTGAGTTGAAAGTCCAACACATGAATTACACAATAATGTCAAAAAGACTCCTTACTTTTAGTAGGTGGTATGTTTGAAGTTCCTAGGATTATCATTGCTTCATGTTACTCCTAAATGTACTTTATTTTGAAATGGCCCATGTTGATCTGGCACTCAGCGCTCATGAAAATGGGACTGGTTTTCAAAAATTGCTTTCTATAGTTACTCATACGTCAGGCGTTTTTATCTTTTCTTTTTCCAAGCAGTCAACATTTAGTCCTTCTTGTCATTTCCCCCAGGTTCCATGATTTTATAGCTCATTTATGAGCTGTTTTGAGTTGAGTTTCTAAAAACTGCAGTGTACTGAGTACATTCCCCAAATATGAATAAGACCTAAAAGACAGACTCAAAGTTTCATTATGGTTAAATCCCAAATGTTTGTGTTTGCAAAAATATTAATCAGAAAGTTTTACATGAGAACCTGGCAAAAAAAAAAAAAAGAAAGAAAAGAAAAAAAGAAAAAAAAAAGCAGAAAAGGTATGACGACAATGATTCTTTTGCATGAGAACAAATTCACATTAAAATGTCAATGGCTTCCCTCCCCCCAACACTTCTCATTGGAAAGCTTCTCGTTTTTTAGCATTATAAAACTCCACAGATTATGCCTTGCTCTCACAAATCCCTGCATACATTTATAATCACAGGAGAAGAAAAAGTGTTCTTGGAGCAGGGGATTGTCTTCTCCTGGAGCTCGAGTTTTGTTATGCCATGCCAGCAGTCTTGCAAATCTTCTGAGAATGATGATTTGTACTCATCCGTCAGCTCTGTGGATTCCCCCAAATACCTTCCGAGACAGGCGCCATGGTTTTCTGTGCCGTTTTGTGCTGACATTCTTATGCAGAATGCTTGTTAAAAGCATTGTCATATCTTTCCAAGGGACCTTAAAAAATAATAAATCCGAACCATCGTGCTACTATTTTCATGAATAAATGCCGGCGTCTGACCTTATCGTTTGGCTCTGCCTGGCAGTAACTTCTTCGCACCTCTGTACTCTGGGTATTGTCGGAGAAAAAGGCTGCAAGGTTTTATTATTTAGAGAATTATCCCATCTTCCTCAGACCTTTTCTAGGATGAATAATTCTACACGGGGGTAAATAGAGGCTGAGAAAAATGGGTCACTCCATAACATAGTTTTGCTATTTTTTTCCCTCTTTTTTTTCACCAAGAGAAACCAGAAAACAAATTGGGGATGCTGTAAACCCTGATCCAGACATAAGTCAGTAAGAAGATGTTGTAAAAGGCTGGCCGACCTAAGGTATAAATGATTGCCTGAAAAAGAAGTGAAAATGCCATGATGGTAAGAACCATCACCCCTAGGCTGTGAAAACTCTGCTGTCTCTTTATGGTGTGGACCTGTAAAGTTTGCCTGATTTTTGCTGCCACTCTAAATATGAATGTATCATTCGTGATAGTTAACGTTCGTCTCTCATGGGCATCCAAGGGACAAATGAATGCATTCATAGATAAATGAGAACTACCTCCTTTGGGTAGCTTTGAGTATGCCAGTAGCCCTCACCTTCTGTGGGCACCCTGCATGAGCATGGAAAACAGTGACGTCAGCTCATTTCAGCTGTTGGTTGGATCTAACTCTTCCTTAAAACAATCTCATTATTATTCATTGTCTTCAGCTTATACTAGTGTATCAGTTTAAAGTACATAAAAACAAGTGCAGTTTAAGTTCTATATGCATTAACTTTCAATTGCCATAGGTCTTGACCACAATGAGGTATTCTTTACCTGGCGATATAGAATTGTCCCTGTTACCATCTCTGTTTTTGTCTGCTCTGTGTCCTTTCTTTACGCACACTTCTTCTTTACTCCATGTGGTCCTAGTGACACCCACAGGAGGTGGTCCATGGCAATCATAGGACCAAAGTTTGGGGGCAGGTAACCTGGGTCAGGACAATCTTTCTTTGTCCACAACATTACAAACGGTGTCTAAGAATTAAATCTCTGTAGATCTTGTATCCTGAGGTATACGCACGTGTGCTTGGGGTTATTGTGACCATCTTTGCACCAAAGGGAGAAAACTTCCTATTAAGAGAGAGCAGAGCCAATTGATCCAAGGGAGCAGAGCTAAAAGAGACTGATATGAAAAAGAAATATATATGTGATGTATATTACATATATAGCATGTATGGTATGAATATGAAGTTGAGATATTGAAGGTGACTGTACTTGAAGTAGACACCCCCTCCCCCAGTTATATGACATACTCAGTTCCAATTTTTGCTCAAACAATGTTGAGTTCAGTTTCTGTCACTTGCAGCCAAGAAGGGGCCGGCCACCGGAACGCATCACACAATACTTAGTCAGAAGAGTACTTCGCTCCAGTCCACCCAAGCTTCCTGTTGTCCTTAGAGTTCAAATCGCTTGAGGCTTTTCTCCTCCCCCAATGGAAATGGCCCTTATGTAGTTAGTTTAGGAGCTGATAATCGTAGTGACAGTTGTATGTGTGGGCTGGTTCTGCTAATCCAAATCCCCATCACTGTGCCTAGAGCAATGAGAGAACGAACCTCCTGTCCTCCAGCTAGAATTTCCTACCTGCTGGTTTCTGGTAGATGGCCAGGAAAGGGAACATACATTCGGATCATCTCTTCTGCAGTCGGATAAGGTTTACCCCTGACCTTGACCTCCGAAGCAGAAAGATGTTCCTTAGGCATCTCTTTTTTCCTCTCCTTCACCTCTCAAAAGTCACTCTTTGTGTAAAGTTATTTTGCATTAATTTTCTTAGGTTTCCTGAACTGCCTTTGTCTCACTAAAAAAATATGTCTCACTAATATACACATATAGATGTGTATTTTGTATACAAAAGACACATGCATATTATATGTAATGTTTACTTTTTAAGTATAATTATTTTAATCACAATTTTATAGAAGTTTAGTTACAACCTCATTAGAGCTGGGTTCTCTGAGGCACTTGGACTTTGGGAAAAATGATGGAGCGTATGAATAAAGGTTCAAGCACTATTTATCAAAGGCTAGCTAGCCCTCGAAATGGCAGCATTAGCATCATTTTGAAAAACTACTGAAAGTACAGATTCCCAGGAACCACTGCTAGGCATTGTAATTTACAAGGTCTGGATTGGCTCTGGGAACTCCATACGATATTTTTTAAAGCTTCCTGGGTTATTTGGAGTGCTTCCTTCCTTCCAAGATTTTTAAACATTACTGTTGAGGTAAGGAAAGTAAGTAATTATTATGTCAGATAATTGAGTCTATGGAAAAAAAAAGTATAATGAGTAAGAATTAAACATGAGGAAGAAACAAATCAGAGTTGACTAATAATTGGGTAAGAAGATTTACTGTACTGAGATAACATCTTTCATCCACAATGACGCCTGGGGTGGGAAGTGGTTTGGGTTAGTTACAGAGGCAATTTAAGGTAATGTAATGATGTGGTGAGATGTTGGGTTACAAGGTATGGACTGATTTAGCTCTAGACAAGCCACGTGACTCTGAGGAAGCCAGTTAACGTCTTTGAACCTCCATTTCTCATCTGTAAAGCCCTGTGATGATGATAACTCTTTCATAGTATTTTTAAAGGGCAGGAATAAATCATGCAAGGAAATGTGCTTTGAAAACGGCCAATACTTTCTATAAATTCAAGTATTCACTTCTAAGAAGTAGCTGGTGATAAGGACTGCTTGATGTTCAAGAATTTTGAGGTGGAGCAGGAGAACAGGCACCTCGCTTTCTGTTTAGGACAATATTGCTGTTGGATAGTTTGTTTCCATCATTTGATGTCATGGATCCCTTTGAGAATAAGATCACAGGAAGATCCTTTTTGTGAACATCGGCCATATATGTATAAAAAATGGGAAACTTTGACGACGGTTTCTAGTCACTATGGGCTAGTTTGGGAGCACTGTCTCCTCATTTAATTTGAAAAAATATCCATATGTAATTAGTATGAATGATTATGAATGGAATGGTGGTGACTGAAGCAGACAATATGATTTTAAGGAAATACTTAGTGAAGGTAAAGGGGTTGCTACAGATTATGGAGAGGCCATTGCATAAAAGAGGGTGTTTTTTGTTTGTTTGAGGAATTTTAAGTCTTTAATTCAATGACTGTATATATCATTCATGGACTCAAAATTTCTAATGTGTCAATCATCATGGTGATTGACCCCCTCCGTCAAAAAAATAAAAAAAAGGAAAAGTTCTGGTGATGCCATAGCTTGGCCCCAAGCAAGAGAAAAGACAAGACATAGGAGAAAGATTAAAACCTTCAGCAGCCAGGGCTAGAGGAAGAGAAAGTAATTTGCTTTGACCCAGGCAATAAATCTGCCGAGTAGTAATGACCATCTCTCGACACCAGTAGTGACATTGATCAAGTGCATTGTCCCAGGCTGGTCTCCCCATTCCCCTGAATCACAAAGCCTCTTCTGATTGTCCGTGTCACTGTTTATGAACTAATGTCAGAGAGCAGAGATAAAGGGATGATAAAGGTGCAACGGCCTCTTTAAGTTAATGTGAGAGACACCTGATTGAACTCACCACAGGTGCTGTTCTGTGGACCAAGGGCACTCCATTCTGTTTATGTTATTTATTTATTTATTTATTTATTTATTTATTTATTTATTTATTTATTTAATCTGGGAAAAATGTCCCTAGAACTTGATATTCAGACACTTTCAAAGTTCATTGGAACAAAGGAAAATAAGAACAGACCGAGGGGTTTTGCCCACTAGGGATTCAGCCAAGTGGGTATGGTCACAGGGAATGATTCATTTTCCTCATTTGGATATTTTACAGCAAACTTTTAAACATAAGGTGAAGCAGATTGATTTCCCTCCCACCTTGATTTATTGTAATAAGTCTTCTTTATGGAACTTGTTGGAGGCAGACTCTGATATTTTATCTAGATGCATTTCATTTACCTTGTCACTCATACTTAGCATAATATTCACAAAATGATATGGATGTAACCTGCATTTAAAATTTTTTATTAATTATTTAATATGTATAAAAGGATATTTATTTGACATGTAAGATATGAGAAGAGAATATAAACACCCCATGCTTATCCTCTAGTTTAATAAATAAAGCATGACTAATATAGTTGTCCCTTGGTATCATGGAAGATGGGTCCTAGGACCCCTGCAGATACCAAAATCCCAGGATGTCCAAGTCCCTTATAGAAAATGGCATAGTATTTACACATACCCTACACACATCCTCCCATATACTTTAAATCATCTCTAGATTACTTATAATACCCAATAAAATTTCAATGCTGTGTGAATAGCTGTTACACTGTATTGTTTAGGGAATAAGGACAAGAAAAAATAAAGTCTGTACATGTTCAGTACAAACACAAGCCATCCTAGGCCTAACCAAATAATAAACGTCAGCAACAGTGTAACACGTAAAAAAAAAAATATATATATATGTTGGATCAGCAATCCTAAGAAAAAAGAATAATGCTGGAGGTATTACACTCCCTGACTTCAGCTTGTACTACAGGGCTACAATAATCAAAACAGCATGGTATTGGCAGAAAAACAGACACACAGACCAGTGGAATAGAATTGAAAACCCAGAAATAAACCCACATAAATATGGACAGATAATTTTGACAAAGGAGCCACAAATATACAATGGAGCCTCTTCAACAAATGGTGCTAGGAGAATTGGAAAATCACATGCAAAAGAATGAAACTAGACTGCTATCTGTCACCATGTACCAAAATTAACTCAAAATGGATTAAAGACCTAAACATAAGACCCAAAAGAATAAACTGCATAGAAGAAAGCATAGGTACTAAATTTATGTACCTTGGGTTCAAAGAGGATTTTATGAATTTGACCTCAAAGGCAAGGGAAATAAAAACTAAAATAAATGAATGGGACTATATCAAACTAAAAAGCTTCTGCACAGCAACAGAAACCATTGACAAAACAAAGAAGCAACCAACTGAATGGGAGAAAATATTTGCAAACAACACATCTGATAAGGGACTAATATCCAAAATATGTAAGGAACTCATACAACTCAACAACAAAAAGACAAATAATCCAATTAAAAATGGGTGGAGGACATGAACAAAAACTTCTCCCAAGGAGACACACAAATGGCCAACAGATATATGAAAAAATGCCCAACTTCACTAGCTATTAGGGAAATGCAAATTAAAACCACAATGAGATGTCACCTCACACCTGTTAGAATGGCTATCATCAACAAGACAAGTAATAACAAGTGTTGGAGAGGCTGTGGAGAAAAATCGTACACTATTGATGAGAATGTATATTGGTACAGCATCTATGGAAAACAGTATGGAGGGTCCTTAAAAAATTAAGAGTAGAATTACCCTATGACCCAGCAATCCCTCTCTTGGGTATCTACCAAAAAAATCTGAAAACATTCATCCATAAACATGTATGTACTCCCATGTCCATTGCAGCATTATTTACAGTGGCTAAGACATGAAAACAACCAGTGTACTTCAATAGATGATTGGATAAAGAAGATATGTTTTGTATATATATACATATATATATATATACATATATATACACGTATATATATACGTGTATATATATATATATATATATATATATATATATATATATATACATACATATATACACACACACAATGGAATACTACTCTGCCATAAGAAAAGATGAAATAGTGCCATTTGCAACAACATGGATTGATCTTGATATTATTATACTAAGTGAAATAAGTCAGAAAAAGTTGAGAACCACACGACTTCACTGATATGTGGAATATAAAACTGAAGGCAGCAAAGGAACAAGACAAGCAAATAAAGAAACAAAAACTCATAGACACAGACAACAGTGGTTACCAGAGGATCAGGGGGGAGGGGGGATGGTAGAAGAGAGGAAAGGGGGTCAAACAGATGGTATTAGAAGGAGAACTGACTCTGGGTGGTGAACAAACAATATGATATATAGATGATGTATCATAAAATTGTACCCTTGAAAACTATGTAGTTTTGTTGACCATTGTTACTCCAATAAATTAAATATATGTTTGATCGACAACTGGTTGAATAGAGACATGCAGAACCTATGCATACAGAAGGCCAACCATACCCCTCCCCACTTGCCCCCATGACCCTCACAGATCCCATTTGTCCTCTTCTCCATGAATAAGCCATCACTATTACAAATTTTGTGATTCATCATCCTCTTGTTTTCCATTTAGTGATATTATATGTGTATATAGTCTTAAGCAATATATTGATTACTTTTGTATTATTTTAGAATTTCTATAAATAGAATTATGCATAATGTATTCTTCAGCTAATTGACCCCACACACACACACACTGAATATTACGTATTTCAGATTCATCTACTATGTTTCCCCAAAAATAAGACCTAGCTGGACTATCAGCTGTAATGCATCTTTTGGAGCAAACATTAATATAAGACCTGGTATATTATACCCAGTATTATATTATGTTATATTATATTATTATATTATATTTTGTACCTGGTTTTATATTGTATTATATAAGACCCAGTCTTATTTTAATATATCTTAATTTTTGCTCCAAAAGACACATTAGAGCTGATGGTCCGGCTAGGTCTTATTTTCGGGGAAACACAGCATGTTAATGTGAAAATGTCTGGGCCAGGGGTCAGCCAACTGCAGTCCCTAGGCCAAATCTAGCCCGCACCTGTGTTTTATTATTATTGTTTATGGCCAGCTAGTAAAAATGTTTTTTCTGCTTATATTTATAAATGGTTATATTTTAAGTAGTTATATAACTATAATAGTTATACAGGTACCTACCTAATCCCCTCGATTTTGCCCCTTAGCCTGCAAAGCCTAAACATTTATTTTCTGGCTCTCTGCTGTGTGCTGACCCAGGCTCAGAGCATTCATTTCATTGTCAGAGTTTTCTTTTTTTTTAATAAAATATCCAGTTCATTTGGATTGTTCCTATCTGTTTTTTATTATAATCACTATAGCTAAAGCCTCTTGAGCCTGTCCTTTGGCGTACAGATTTCTCCGTAGTATTTGTCAGACTGTAAGTTACAGACATGTTCAAGTGTATCAGACAGATAATGCCGTGTTGTTTGCCAAAACGATTTTGCCAGTTTGTGGCCCCATCAGCAGCACCATGGTAGCAGTCGATTTTTTTCCACTTCTTTTCCCAGACGTTGCCTGATGTGGCTCACTATTGGGGTGTACGGACACCAAGATAAAATCTCCAATAACTATGTCCTAAGACATTATGCACAAGTGTTACTTGAAAAAAAATAAATCTTCTAATAGGCTCTCATAGTTCCTGATAGAACTTGATATATTAAGCTATGATAGTATCTTATTAATTTATCATAAGAGTATTGTATTCAAAATTGTACAAATACATTGATTTTTATGTTCTTGACATATAGTGACGTATTTATGATATTCAAATGTCAATAATATCTTTTTGGGTGTACATAGTTAAAAATCTAGGGCACATTTTCTAATTACTTGCCAATTTATATATAATTTCAAGTTACAAAATGAAGTTTCACTAGAAACAGTTGTAAGAAAGCTGTCTGTGCTGGATGAAATGTGATTTTTGTGTATCTCCAAATGTCCAAGGAAACAAGATACGCTGACAATCAAGTTACAACCTCTAACGGCTGTCGAGTTGATTTTCAGGACCACATTCTCACTCTCAGAGAAATCGTGCTTCATCATGGAAATTTGCATCCATCCATCTTGGGGAACGAAGCTTATGTAGATGGCTCCATTTAGAAATACTATTATAAAGCTAACCCAGGAAGTTCAATTTCCCTCCCCAACCAGCATATCTTGGAATGATTTTCCTTGCAGATCAATGGAACAGAGAATAGAATTGGCTTCTCTTTGTCGGCTTTCCTACTTCAGGTACCCCCAAGTGTTTTGTGTAATGAAAAACAGTGATGTTGGCCCTTTTAATAAAACATTGACAATAATGCTTTTCTTTTTCCCTGGTAATACTGCAGAAATAGAACTTATTTGGAGTCAAAGAGCATAAAAAAAAAGATGAATTCTCCTAAGTTAATACATCTGAAAAGCATACATAATTATAGATACGTCAAAATTCTGAAACAATAAACTTCCTATTACCCAGAGTGGTCAGAGAGTGAAACACCCGTGTTTATTTTCAGTTATGTGTCTGTTTTCACTCTATATACAATGAATAACTGAGGACAAGGCCCGGTGAAAAAAATATAGGAATAAATGCAATAGCTTAAACAAATGCACACCTATATTCATTCCATGAGATGGTGATATCAACCACGATTCTATTTCTATTGATGTCCTAAAGTGTGCTAGATACCAGTCATCAACACTGAGAGGAGTCGTCTCCAATATTGTTACCAAAATAATAGCAAAGATGATCCTGTGAGTCATTAATGATGTGGCCAGGATTTCAAACTATGTTAGTATCTTCTAGCCTTTGCTCTGGATATCGTTTTTATTTATTTACTATTTATTTACTTACTTACTTTTTTGGTGTCAGGACTGGCTTTGTAGTTTCATAAGGTAATTCTCTGAGAACAATGCTGCATGCTTACCATGTCCCGTCACTCTACAAGCACTGTTGAGAATAGAAAATAAGGCAAGTCCAGTCCCAGAATCTAAGAGTCTTGCAAGAGTGTTGAGGAGGGCAAAACTGGACTGCTTGAAACAACAACAACAAAAACCTAAATAGATTGGTGCACTGGCAGTGTGGTATATGCAAAAGTGGATAGATTGGATCAAGAAAAGATCAGAACAGAAAGCGCCTGCGTGGTCAGGATGAGCTCTGAAGATTGGAGGAACTGCCAAGTGTGGAGGTTTCTTGGTATCTTCATTTTCATAACAGCCCCGTGATGAGGGAACTCTTATCCCTCATTAAGGAAATACCTACAGTTCAGAGACATTAAATGTCTTGCCCAAATTCACACAGCTAGTGACACTGCTGGAATTTAGCTCTGAAAACATGCAGTCACAAAGTACCCCATGCTACCTTCGCAATGAGGAACGTGGGATTCCAGGTTCCAAGCGGTCAAATGTTATGCTATAGTCACTCAGTTAATTAGCAGTAGAGTCTAAATTAGAACACAGTACTCTTTTCATCAGCCAACAAACTTTTCAAATTGGTCAGTTATTATCAGCTTAGAGGATTGTGGTTAGTTAGTTGTCCTTTGGCTCAGAGAATTGACAGACGGGACCATTCAAATACTCAGACTCAACACCAGTGTGTTGATTGATTTTTATTTATTCTGTTGCATTTTAGGTTAAAGCCACCAGAGCAATACTTGTCCAGGTTTAGAGCTATAAAGATGAGTAATTGCTTGAATGGCTCTGAGTGGAAAATGCCCAACGTCCCACTAAGGTAGAAGCCTTGGGGACACGGTCAGCGATAGGAGAGTTCTCTCTTCTACCCTTGAAGGATAGATACACAGTCCTCAACTGGTAATTTGCTGAGTGATGATGGAATTAGGCATCAGGGATCTCTACTGAGCTGGGAGATTTCCTTTTTGAGATCTACAGTCAAAAAAGGTACTCAGTTCCAGTTCCTTCCATTTTTCTAGGCTTCCTCATGCCCCACCCCCTTCTGCCTTCTCTCTTCCCCACCTCATATCTCACCTCTCTTTCTTGTTATTCCTCTCTCCTCCTCTCCCTCCTCCTTTCCTTCTCCATACTCTCCTTCCCTTTTCCCTCACTCTCTTCTTTCACCTTCCTCCTCCTCCTCTATCCATACCCCTCTGGCCCTTCTTTATTTTTCTGTCTTCTTTCACCTGCTCTTCTTACCTTCCCTTTTATTTGCCTTTCCGTCTCCCTTTTCCCCTTCCATTTCTTTCCTTCTTCTTTGTCCTTCCACCCCTCCATACATCTTTATATTTCCCTTGCAATTCATTTTAATTGAAAGTTTTATGCGGATAATGGAAGATTCGTGTGCATTATAAGAAATACTATGAGAAGACCTCATGTACAATTTACCCAGTAGTAATATTTAGCCAAAGTACAGCATAGTATTACAACCAGGATATCGATATGGATACAATCCACCAGTCTTATTTAGATACTCTCAGTTTTACTTGTTCTCATCCGTGGTGTATGTGAGTCTGCGTGTATGTGTGTATGTGTGTGTTTGCACTTAGTTCTACACAATTGATTCACATGTCGTTTTCTGTAATCATCACAACAGTCAAGGTACTGAAAAGATCCACACCACAAAGATCCCTCATGTTTTCCTTTTAGAACCACAGTCATCTTTCTCCTGCTCCAGTCCCTGAGTCCTACGGACCCCTAATATGTACTCCAATACTAACACCCTCCAACACTAAAGTTGTGTCATCTCAAAAATGCTATAGAAATGTAAATGGAATTACAAGTATTCAGGAACATGGAAGAGGATCTTCAGATAGCTGAGCTTCTAGATAAGACCCAGCACATCTGGAGAAGCCAAAGGTCAGGGCAGCACAGACAGGGTGAGACTGAGGGGAGTGGTCACGTGCTGGGCCGGAGAAGCTCACATGCTGCAGGCACGATATGATTAAACAGGTTAGACCTCTGTCCAGGGGACACTGAACGGTGGTCTATAGGAGATGTCATGGAGCCAAACAATGGTGTGTCTCTTTTCAACAAGGATGCTTATTGAAAATTGAATATACTAGTAAAAATGAGCTGACTTGTTCTCCATTCTCTGAGCAAAAAGAAAGCAGCTGTTGGAGAGAACTCATTGCTGTGGAAAGAGCAGCAGCTGGAGGGCCAAGCAGATGAAACCAGGTCAGCCCCCAGGTTATAGTTCTCCTGGCGTCTTACAGTGTGTGTTGGAAGAGACAAAGCTTTCACAGATGTCCATTGATCAAAATCGAAGGGAAAGTGAACTCTGAGCAACTGAAGTCACAGCGTCTAAGACAAAGCAGTCGATAATCATACATTCCTGAGACAAGGCCTCAGCTCGCCCCAGTGCAGAGGATATGAAAGTGCTGTCAGGCCTGGTCCACACAGGGGGCTTTCAGGAGAGACCAGACCAGATCTGACCACATGAGAACAAAGAACACTTTCTTACCCCCGATTCTTATGAGAAAAAAAAATCAAATTGAGATACTCCTAAACAGTATTTACAATTGTGCACATTCAGGCTTCAAGCCATTCGCAGCTCAACATTGCAGCCAAACATACATGTCTCACTCCAAAGAGAAGGCCATTCATCTAGACATTTTTCTTTTTCTTTCTTTCTTCCTTTCTTTCTTTCTTCCTTCCTTCCTTCCTTCCTTCCTTCCTTCCTTCCTTCCTTTCTTTCTTTCTTTCTTTCTTTCTTTCTTTCTTTCTTTCTTTTCTCTCTCTCTCTCTCTCTCTCTCTCTCTCTCTCTCTCTCTCTCTCTTTCATTTTTTTGCTACATGAAGTCAAGAGTTAATAAGCCGCTTCAACAACTTCCACAGCACCAGGGGCCTTTTCTTATTTGTCCCCCATTCTGTCTTCAGAGTCCAGGATAATTTATTTGTTCAACAAATACTTACTGCAGGCCTGCTTCCTGCCAGGCACTAAGGATGCCATCGAGGCATCGAATGAGAGAGATCTAATCCTTCCTTTCCTTGGAACTCAGAGTCCCTTGCATATGTTTCTTCATTTATTCACTTGACAAGTGTTTTGTGAATACCTGCCATGAGCCAAACTCTGTTCTAGACATTGGAGATGGAGCCAACTACAAGAAAAGAAACACAAAGTCACCAAGCTGATCATTAGGGAGAGAGACAGATGGGCAGGATCTGGAAGGGAACCATTCAGGGGGCTAGAACAGAACGGTGTTATGAGCATGGCTGAGTGGCCAGGGAGGCTGGAAGTTGGGAGGCCCAGAAGAAGAGCATTGAGGCTGAGATCTGCCTGACAGAAGTGGAAAATCCTGGGCGTGGAAGATTCCGGCCTGATGAAGCATTCAGCAAATAAGTAAATATAATTGTTGAATTAGCCTTGTCCTAAGAGCCTTACTGATTTTTAAAACCTGCATTTCTTCCTCATTGAGTTTGTATATTTTCATCCATTCTTCCTAAATTTCTAGGATTGTGAAAACATAAACACACCAGAAAAAAACACAAAAACTATCATTTTCCCCGTACACAGAACATAATTCCCAGGAGGTAAGCACCTTTTGATGCTTCTCCCTCCTCTCCCCGGTTATTGTTGACACTGTTCTGGGATATGCCTTGACCTTGACTTCTACCTTTAGGGCAAGAGAGACTGCTTTTGGCAAAATGAGTTTTAAATTTCTCAAGATTCGAGATACCAAAAAAAATAAAATAAAATAAAATAAGTGAGGTAGCAAACAAACAACTGAAAAATATTCAGCAATTGACAGTCGTTTCCAAAAAAAATTAAAAGCTCTGCTAAATGGATATCTCATACTCAGACACGTGAAAAATGTGTTTTCAAAACACAGCTGGGGAAAGATGTTTGTTTTTATTAAAAGTTGCTCAAAGGCATCATCATAATGACAGAGTCTTTAAACATCTACAAACACAAAGGCTTGAAAAATAACTCTTCATTGATTTTTTTTTTTTACCTGCCGTATTTTATGCATCGTGAAAGCTATTGGTATGCTTTGAACAAGGCCTCTTCGTATCTGCCAGATTTTATGAATGACCGTTTTTTGCTGATTCAATCTAGGAAAACCCCTTTGGCTGAGACAGTCCCTAATGGCCACCTTTATGGTCTCTCACTTGTTTTATTACTCCAGGGGACTTTCTGTTTCTCCAGTCTAAGCACAGAGGATCTGAACAACAAAAATAGCCGGAGTTGGATTTTCTTTCAGTCGCTCCTCAGTGAGACAATATGGATTTTTAGATCTTAGAGTTCAAAGAGATTTTTCTGGTTCACCTCACCCACCAGATCTTAGAGACACAATATCAGTAGGTTGTTGCTTCACACAGACCAAAACTCTACCTTCTGTGTTTTCGTTTGTTGTGTGTTTTGCTTATGTTCATCATGGCTCCTGCCAACACTCCCCAAAATCAAACTCAGAACTTGTAATCTTTATGTTTCAGTATACCTGAGTGGGGGGTTGAAATGGTTGCAGTGGGACTTCTGTCAGGTTTTCTCAATATGGTATCTGAGACAGATTCTGATTTATGAAAGAGATGCTCTCGGAGAAAGCTGTAAGATGGTGAAGGAAGCAGGGGAGGGCAGAGGGAAAAATGAGTCAAGATGTGATTTTTAGGGGCTGTCCCTCCTCAGCCTGATCCCAGAGGGAACTCTAGAGCATACAAAGCACCACAAAATCGTCCCAGCTTGAGAAAAGAGGATCGGGCTTTTCTACCACCATTACAGTCAGGCATGGGCTGTGGGCCTCCCCTGAGGAAAGGAGGTGACCAGTCAGGCATTTCCAGATGAGGTGGTTCCAGTCAGGCCCCGGGAGTTCTCCTGAGGTGGGGGTAGCTAGAGGTTGGGATACCCCAGCTGTCCTCACACTTTGGAGGCGGGAACACTGACCTGGAAATGGGGATACAAGCAGGAAACCAACACCACTGTCTACTCAACCGCCTCATGTAGCCTTTGGGGTTGGTTTGTTTTTCCTGCCATGCAGCCATGTTTCCATGTTTCCAAAGCAATTTTCCCTTGAGAGTTAACAGTCACCAATTTGTAACTGATTCTTTCTAATTTACTCTTAAAATGGCTCAGCTTGAGCTTGAAGCATCAAGAAGCTGCAAACAAAAGGCGTAATTACCGAGGGTAATAATATCAATGATTTATTGGCTGTGGGGTTGGTCACGAAGCCTGAGATGGTACATTGTGTTTGTGTTCGTCGGTTAAGAGCACCTTCAACCCGCAGAGCAGAATTGCCCATTAAGGGACAAAACGTTGTTTTCAACTCCCAGGCTGCAAATGAATTGCTCTCTGACAGCCTCCAGGGGACATGCACATGCCAGTAAATAGTTTTTAGAAAGCCAACCGCTGGCAAGAGGTCTGAATGGGTGTACCATTATGTGTCTTGCTTAGACCCAAGCTTTCAATTCAGCTATGAAAGCCTAATTGAAGGAGGCCTCACCTGACATCCAAATTAGCAAGTCACCCAATCTTCCAACCTTCTTGAGACAACCACTGTTTACCGACTGCAGAGCCCTGGAGAACAGGGATTCGAAAATTGCAGACGCAATAATACCAATAATCATGGCGGCCGTTTAGTGCATGTTTCTGTGTGATGTAGGTGCTGTCCTAAGGAGCTGACGTATCTCATTCAGTAAGTACATATTGTTGTTCTTGTTTGATAGATGAAGCGGCTGAAGTACAGTTCCTGCTACGTTCGAATGGCCGAAAATGCAACAGGCGCAGCCTGTGCCCTCACGCTGCTAACTACGACATGAAGGTAAGAGAGCAACGGTGACAAAGGAGGCTAAGAAGACCTCCAGAAATTTTAAACCAACAAGGAATAAAAAGAAATCCCGGTCAAATCAGAAAAAAAAAAGGAACACATTTTAAAAAATGTTTTTAAAAATGACAAAAAGTGTGACCCCTTAGAATGGAGGAATATGATGAAGTCATGTAGATCCAAGAAGACCTCCTTGAGATAAAAGGGAGAGAAAAAATATTCTGGGAAGGGGGGGGCAACAGCAGGTGCAAAGGTCCTGAGGCCTCCAAGAACATGGTGGCTGAGGGCTGGCCTGGAGAGACACCACTGGGAAGGTAGGTGGGGCCACAGCACACAGGACCTCGGTGCTGGTTTTCAGCAGTGAAAACCCCTGAAGCATGGAAAACCACTGGTTTTTATAAAGTGAGATTAAAGGCGGGAGTGCAGTATCTGCCTGACACGATTAGTTTTTGGTTTTGTGTGTGTGTGTGTGTGTGTGTATTTTAAGCCTCCTGGTTTTAGGATTGGAAGGAGAGCAAAATGAAAAGACAAATTATAAGCTATTGCAAGTAAACCAGGCTGACAGGTGAGTGACACTTGGACTAGAGTGTTGATGAGATAAATGTAAATTAAAATACTCTAGAAATTTTTGTCAAAAGAAAGATAGGAATTGGTAATGGATTGGAAGAGGGTGGGGTTCAACACAAAGTTGACGCTAAGGTTTATTTCTGTTTTCTGATGTGTAAGTATGTGAATAGTCATGTCATCTAGTGAAAAAAGAAGCATTGGATGAGGACCAAGTCTGTGGGAAGTTCATGAGTTCTGGACATGTTGACTTTGATCTAAAATAGACTCTGGATTAGAGATGGTCACTTCATCCAGGAGGGTGGATGACATTTATCTTAAAGTGTATCAAGTGAAAGAAACACACAGAAACTAGCCCTGAGTACTCCAATATTTAACGAGTTGGGAGATAAGCCTCAGTAAATAATACTTGTGAGATGGAGAATTATTAATGAGTTGAATAAATGACTTTCTTAGTTTGTAATCGAAGTAGGACCAGCATCTGGTCAAATACAGATCAAATACAGATTGCAGCCCTTTAATTTCTTGCTTGGAAAAGGAGATCTCCAAAGTGAGAGAGTAGAAGCGTTTGTTTCATTCCAAAAGCAAAGGGAAGACTTTTAACAGAAGACAAAGTCATTTGCCGTCTTTGCGTTCTCTTAAAACTCCCTTTTGCCATACTCTTGCTGAAAGACAAATTTCTCACCAAACGTCGTCACCAGCCCATCAGCCATACATCAGGCCTGCAACATCTACTGGTGACATCTCTAACCAGTCATTTCCCCACATTCCCAAGACACCGCTGAAGAATTTAATTGAAAACTTTGAATAGCATGTGGCTCCTAGGTTACGTATTAAAGCCAAAGAACACAAGAGTGCGCTAACTTACCCAATTCTCTTTGAGAGCAGGCAAGCATCTAAACAAACAAGTCATCTGAAATACACAGCAACCTGAGGCTGCAAAGGAGAAGAAATCCAAACACAAACCAAGAGCATTGCTAGCTCAACTTAGTGATTGGGACGAATTTGTCCCCAGAAAGCTTTTCTGGGTATAAGCTACACTGTCTTCAAGCAACCTTGCCCGTGTCTTATTCTCTCCACCGACACAGACCAGCTTCCTGTCTTACTTATTCACTTTGCTCCTTGCAAATAAATAAAGGAACGAAGATGCGATTCACTGAAAATAATACTCAGCAGATTAAATCTGTTGCACGTCTGCTTTCTTCCAGATAAGCCTGAGAACACGGTGCTTTTTATTATTATTATTATTTTCTTTCTTAAATAAACCTGACTAAAAGCTGAACCTGTTTTCTCAACAGAGATTGACATAGAAATGTAGGTCAGTGGCGGGAAAACGGAGTCTCGCTGGGTTGACCAGCTCAGCCCCCTCCGCCTACTAGGGTGTGTGTGTGTCCACTGTGGATTACTTCCCCTCATTTGATTACTCTCCAGCCTTTTTCTTTCACCTTGTTTTGTCCTCCAGGAAGCTAATTAGTATGGAAATCCTCATCAAGCTCCCTTGCCTTAGAATACCTCAGCTAGTGGGAGGTGCCTAGCAGATCAGAACAAAAGGAGGGAGTAAGGGTGAGGCATTTCTTCCACTTCCCTGGTCTGTGGGTTCCTGTGGGCTAATGCACTCCTCTGGAACAGCTCAGCACTCCTCCCATGGTCCTCTCTGTCTCCAGGGTGTGGAATCTGCTTCCTCCTTCGGTCCCTCGACCCTATATAATGAAAATATAGCCCTTCTGTTGCCAGCCCCGAAGACCTCCCCTCTCCCTCATGATCTCCCTACTCTAAGCCTGCATGTTGGTACATAGACCCTTTATAAAACTGGGTTAGTTCTCTGTGGGTCCCTGACCCATGTGGGGTACACATAACCAAGCCAAGTCACTCTGGTACCCCAAACCAGGAAAGCAAGAAGCTATATAGAGAAAGGGAAACCCATTAGAAGGATGCTGAGCGACCTTCCTTCTAGAGGCGCCAGCCCCCAACTCACTGGAATGTGTTCTAGGCAGGTATGTCCACACAGTAACCTCCCCAAATCCACTTCTCCCACAGGAAACTAAGCCATTATGACCAAGGGTGGTCGTGGGACCCAATAAGGGTCAGTCGAGTCCTTTTCCTGGAAACTTGGAATGTCGACTGCAGAAGACCCATCACTGAGCTGTTGGATTCATCACCAGAAAAAGGAAAGAATGAAGCAAAGGAACAGAGAGCAGGGGTTGAAACACAAGAGAGTAGTTTCAGATTACAATCCCGTATCTCCTTCTAACAGAGTTATGACTGAGTCTTTAAAATTAAACCCTCCGTTGTTATTTGTTAGCTGACGTTGGTCTCTGTTGTGTAACCAGATGACATATGAAAAGGGACGATCTGTTTTATTGGGTCTGGTTTGTGTGCAACGCATTACATTCCCAGGGATGCTTTCTGAAAATGCATTATAGCAGAGTGGTTGGGAATGCAAATAATATTTCAATATTTTCAATATCTTACTCAGTGTTTTTTAATTAATTCATAGAAAATACTAGAAAGATTATCTGTTAAGTAGTAAATGTTCGGGAAAGGTTAGGCTTATTGATAACATTTGCTCAAACTGTTTCCAACAATGCACTCCCAATCCTGCTCTTCCGTGTGGTCCTCGTTTCAACTTCAGATTTCGTCTTCATCTAATACTCCAGGCATCCTCCTGACTAGGGATTTTGAATTTTACTCTTTGCTCAATCTAGCAAGTATTTCCCTCAGTTTACCATGCGATGCCCTCCTTCTTTCTTCCAGATCTCTGCTCTGATGTCACCTTATCAGCACAGCTTTTTCAAAGCACCCTATATAAGACAGGGATTCCTGGCCCCTGCTATTTCTTACCACCTTACAGACTTTGTTTTGCTCCAAGCAATTTTCATCATCTCTGCTATGTTTTGTCTTTATTTTCTTATCTGTCTCACTGTTAGAATGTAAGCTCCACGAAGCCGGGCCTTTTGTTGTTGTAGTTCTCTGTTAATCT
The DNA here is from genome assembly GCF_964194185.1 of Rhinolophus hipposideros. Taxonomy (NCBI): domain Eukaryota; kingdom Metazoa; phylum Chordata; class Mammalia; order Chiroptera; family Rhinolophidae; genus Rhinolophus; species Rhinolophus hipposideros. Next base: position 5,790,129 of record NC_138068.1, on the reverse strand, counting down.
GGTATCCAGAACAGTGTGGCATACAGCAGGTGCTCAATAAATAATTACGACTGAAGCTTTCACATTTTGACCAAATTTGCTCAGATAAAGAGACCTCTTTCTTCTATGCCCTGTAACACCGAAGAATAAAAAACAAAAAATGGGAATATGACTTGCTCATTGGTTTCAGTAGGCAGAATTCTAAAGACAAACCCCACCTATCCCCCCACCCCCACACGCACACACATACCCCGAAATTATGATCACCTGTTATTCAATTAGAATGAATCCAGGTACTGCTATGAAGGGGCTTTGCAGATGGAATTAAGGTGGACATTAAAGAGAGTAGCCTGGGTTTTCCAGGTAGGCCCAATGTAATCACTCAAGTCTTTAAAAGCAGAGAAGTTTCTCCAGCTGGAATGAGAGAGAGAGAGAGACTGAGACGAGAGAGGAGAGTAGAAGGGATGAGTCGGAAGCAGAGAGAGATTCTAACTGTGAGAAGGATTTGACCTATCGTTGCTGGATTTGAGAATGTAGGAAGGAATTTACAAGCCAAGGACTGCAGGCTACCTTGAGAAACTGAGAATAACGCAGCAAGGACATGGGACCTCAGGCCTTACAATGCATACACCTGAGTTCAGCCAGCATCCTGAATGGGCCTGGGAGTGGGTTTTTCCCTTTGAACCTTTCAAAAGAACACAGCGTCGCTGACATCTTTGTTTTAGCCTTGTGACCCTCGAAGCACAGTACCCAGTAAGTCTGCTGGACTTCTGACCTCCAGACCAGTGAGATATGAAGTAAGTATTGTTTTAAACTGCAAAGTTTGTGGTCATTTGTTATAGCAGCACAGATAATCCATACGTTTTAAAAAATTATACTCTTTGTTCTCAGATAAATACTATATCAGTAAGAAATCTGCATGCAAAGAAGAGGGATAACAAAATCATAATATTCTAGACAGAATAGGCTTCCAACCTCCACCTATTCTACTTTTTATTCAATAACTAAGGCCAGTAATTGGACTCATTGAGGTGAACTGTGTTTTATTAATATAATTATGATTCTGTACTGCTGATCCAATGAGTATGTATTTAACTTGTCAGAGGCTGAGAGGGGGTTTCATTTTATTCAACAACGATATTGGGTAGGTTCCTTGTTGTTATTGGTGAGCTTGTTTACATATTGTCCTCCAGGTAGTTAATCCAAGAGAACAAGCTAATAAGGGAGAGAGTACCCGCGACATCAATTGCAAATACCAGCATTCTTGATTTGAAAAAAAAAGAAAAAGTTTAAAAAAAGAAACTCTCACAGACCAGGCTGTTGAATCATGATTATCCTGGCAGTTAAAAGCCTTTACAATTATTTGCATTGCTTTTAGCAAATCACTTACCTGTCTCCCTTTTATCCTTTTCCTTCAACCTTCAGAAAGTGCTCTAAATATGTGATTGTAGAAACAAAAGTCTTTTGTGAAAGTTACAAGGGTTAAACTAATGTTCTATAATGGATCTACTTGTTAATATTCTTACTGTGGGGACAGAGCCCCAGAGAGCAGTTTCCAGGCTCTCGGCCTCACGTGGAGGGGTGCTGGCTGGGGTAGGAGATGTCCGTGGGCTGTGGCTAATTGACCGACCGTCAGCTGTAGCCGGTTAGCCAATTGGCCACTGATATAACGGCCGCGGCTGGGCTGGAGAGTGGGGTCCAGTCGGTCGGTTGGCAGGCAGAAAAGCAGACAGCAGGTCGCACATCGTGTAAACCCAGCCTCCTGTGAGACTATAGTGGTGTGACTCCCCTACCTATGGCTCCGTGGGTGTTCCTTTTTGTCCTAGCCACAACCTGCGTTCTTGTGTAGGGAGCGGGAGCTGAGACCCCGCAGGCCGCCCCGCACGACACTTACTCTGTTGAGTTTCCACTCCTTTTTGTTTAGCTGTTTCTGAAATTCAATGATCTCCATGGCAATTTTGAACACTCTTAACATTTCCTTTGGGAAATTATTCTCTTTGTGACCACCCTTAAACTCTGGCATTTTTCTCTTTCTTCACCTTCCCATCCTTTCTTCTCTGCCTTCACACAGGCACTACTTCATTAGAATTTCCTGCCAGAAACACAGAGGGGTACAACTCAGAGGGGAAGGAAGTTGGCAATGTCTAGGAAAGTCATGAATCACCTCTATGAATCCAGCCCCACACAAGTGATGAAAACACAAAAAGTACTGTGTTTCCCTGAAAATAAGATGGGGTCTTATATTAAGATTTACTCCAAAAGACACATTAGGGCTTATGTTCAGGGGACATTATCCTGAAAAATCATGCTAGGGCTTATTTTCCGGTTAGGTCTAATTTTCGGGAAAACATGGTAGTTAGCACAAGGCTGTTCATTGATGCATTATTTTAAATGAATGGAAGCAGTCCAAATATCCATTAATAGGGGACTTGTTAAATAATTATGGTATACTTACAAAATGGAGAACTACACATCTGTAAAAAAAGAATGAGAAAGATCTCTATCTTAGGCTACCTTTAGGTAACCAAATGATTGATGAGAAGATTCTCTTTCTAGAGTGTTTTGGCCAAGGAGTGAAAAAGGAATAAAGGAATTAGAATATCATCATTTTATAACACCTAATGAATTAATGGATTTAGATAAGAATTATCAGATGACAAGCAGCTATTTTGTGCCTCTACCTGTGAATTACTCTTGCACCCTCAAATTGAACTCGAATCTAATAAAGCCTCCAGATCTAAATATGAGTTTTCAGGAAACTCTGGGGCTAGGTGGACTTGTGAAACATCAACAGAAGGATACTGTCAGATCAATTCAGACTGCGAGAAGCTCTGTAGGACAGTGGCTATTGTATTCAATAACTGAGGTGGAAAGTAGGTGGTGGTGTGGGGTGGAGTACACAATCACCTGCTTCTTCCCTCCCAGGTGTCAGTGGGTCCCAGGGGGAACTAACCCCGCTGACCACCAGTGAGACCAAATGATGTGGTAGGAGGCTGGGCTAGTTGGCACTCCACTTCTGCCCTTCCTTTCCCTGGTATCAGGGGGCTTAGTGGGAAGCTGACCTTACCATTCCACAGGGAGGCACTTAAGCACTGGGAAGGTGTCAACCAGGCAGAAGGGGAAGCGAAACTTCTGCCTCATCCATATTCTGTGAGTCAGTGTGAGCTGATGTTCCACTCTTGCTAGAGCAGTGTTGGCAAGACTTCACCCCAGCAACGGGGGCCTCATCTGCTGGAAAATAGAATATTCACTAGGATCCAGCGTCTCAGAATACCCCGGATTTGAAGGATGCAATTGAAAATTACTAATACCAAGAAACTAACATGAAGGAGCAGATCAGCTGGCACCAATACTAATCAATCAAATGTTTGATTATTTTTAATAACAAATGAATGGAAATAGTCCAAATCTTCAGTAAAAGAAATCTCTGGTAAAAGAAATCTCCAGTCTATAGTGGATTTACTAGAGAATTTTATTGAACATTTCAAGAAGTATTAGCATGAATTCTGTACAATCGTTCTCAAAAAATAGGAGAAGGGAACATTTCCCAACTCATTTTATAAGGCTAGCATTACCCTGATACCCAAAGTAAACAAAACAGTCAAAACAAAAAAATCCTTAACAAAACATCGGCAAATAGAATTTAGCAATGTATGGAGCGAATGGCACACCGGTGTGTGACAAAGTGGGATTTATTCCAAATATGCAAGGCTGTGGTTCAACATTTGAAAATTATGAATTAAATTTCATTAAGAGTTATACAGCTATTTAAATAATCTGCATATTGGGAGAAAGATGTAATTTGTGCTTTTTGATGAACTGGTCCATTTCATCTAAATTGCAAAATCTCCTTATCATACTATCATATTCCCTTATCTTTCCAGTGGTTACAGAATCTGTCGTGCTATCACTCGTTTCATTCTTGATATTGGTCATTTGTGTCTTTTCACTTTTTATCTTTGTCATTTTGGGTAAACGATTATCAATTTTTTTTTTTTCCTGAAGAAACAGCCTTTTGCTTCATTGACTTTGTTTTTCTGTTTTTAGTTTGATTCATTTCTACTCTTTATATTGCTTCTAATTGCTTTGGATTCATTTTTGTCTTAGTCTTCTAATTTCTTGAGTTAGAGACTTTGATCATTAACTTGCAGCTTTTCTTCTTTAATAGAAATATGTAGAGCTATAAGTTTTCCATCTCAGCACTGCATCAGTTGCATTCCTCATAGTTTGGTATGTTGCATTTTTATTAACTTCTATGTATCTTTTTTCTTTGAGAATTTCTGTTAGATCCATCGATCAATTTATTGGTTAGATATAGGATGGATAGATATAGATATGGGACCATTACCATGAATGTATATCAAACAGTATTCTTTCAATGCAGGTGAATTCACTTTGAGTAGAGCTGGAAACTTTTGGCAAACAATGAAATGACCTAAGTTAACTACTGTCCAATGGAAATAAACTCTAAGCCTACAAGAAAGTAAAATAGTTCTTATAATCAGTATATTGAGTAAATGTAGTTTTTAATTAAATTCATAATACACTATACCATTGCCCATGTCCATTGCATATCCCATGAGGAGACTGACATATATTGACCACATTGAATGATGAAAAGAAAAATTGGAAATAACAATATAAAGTAGCAAGTAAAATAGAAAGATTAAAAATTGTTCATCAGCTAAAGTTATAGCTAAACCCTAAGCCTATGTGTATTCCTGTTTATGACATCTGCTATCTAACCAATAAGTTTAACACAGTTTTTTGTTTTATTTATCTCTAACTAGTCTTGGGGGTGTGGGGGCAGGTAGGAACCAGTTAAATTAATTCAATGGTGTTAGTATATCTTAAATAATATCCCAGTTTGATCTCAATTTCTTTTCATTTGATGACTTGTACTTAGGTAAATAATTTCTGAATATTGCATAGAGTAAAACCAATATTTTAAAAAGTTGGGGGTTAAATTTTCCACAAAAATAGAATCACTTTTTTTAAGTTTTGGTTTTTTTTTTCAGGTAACACCTTAATCATCATCATATTTAGGATTTTCGGTTTCCTTAAAAACAAAAATTTTGATGGAAAGTTAGTTAATATAGAAAAGTAGATACAACACACTCCAAAAGTTGTATTCATATTTTTGGCTTTTAATTTATTATACTTCAGAGAGAAAGAAAAAAAAAGGAAAAAAAAACTACTTTCTAAAAGTAACAAACAAATTTCTTGACTTAAAATGGTTTTAGGATGCAAATAGAAGTGAATTTAATACAAAGCTGTCTGCCTGAAAGATACTTTGATACGTGAGAAACGAGCCTCTACAATAACTCCAGTAAATTAAAACATTTGCAAACTTGAAGGCATTGTGTTGTAGCTTAGTTTAATTTTGCTTCAAAATGCCATTGGGGTACTATAAAAAGCTGATACTTATGAGTTGTTTTCTAAATAAGACATAAATAAATGAGCAAAGTCTACACTAAAAAAAAAATCTAAGCTTTAGGTGGTGTGTTGACATATTTAAATAAAAGCAAGAGAAATCTTAGTTTACTGCAGTTTGTTCTGTTGATCTCTTATGTCATCTGAATGTAAGAGATTTTTTAGAGTTATAACAAGCCTTAAATTCAACTGTGTGGGGTATTTTTATCACACACTGTTGCTGCAAGCTTGTAAAATAAAGCAAATTTATGCATTAGCTTTTGAAAATGAAAAACTATATTCAAATATTCTGTACAATTTTAACTTGAATGTATTTTAAAGAAATTCATGTTAGTAGAAGCCACGTCCCAGTCAGGGAAGGAGATGTTGAAGTAATTACAATACACCTAAAGTGCCCAGAGGTAGGGAATGCTAGAGAAAGAAGATGATAGAAATGGAAAATTGGGATTGAATAGACGAGCTTTTCAGAGTTCTCTTAGGAGAAGGTAAATTCAAACTATAGTTATTTCCTGATTATTTAGCGATGAGCAATCAATGTATAAATTACATGGGCCAGGCCTAGAGTGTGAAGGGTTGTGGGTAAATTGCTTTGCATGAAACCTCGCTCACCAGTCTTTATATACAGCAAAATCAGATTAATAAATCAGATTAATATTGAAACCAAAGAAGCTCAGAAGATGAAAAGAGGACCAAAAACCCTATCAAAACAAAACCATCTCTAGTCTTGAAGAGAAGAGGTTGAAAGTAGAATAAAAAGGTACATGTTAAGTTGAAGATAAATGTGATTGGCAGAGAAGTATAGGCTATATCCTGATTAAATGTAATGTATATAAGCCAGTGATACATTTTATAACCATCATGAGGATGTACATGCATTCTTTATAAGGCTTTGTCTGTGTAAGTTAAGCACTTTAAGTCAATAATTTGTAGGTTAGGTAATGGTTTTATCCTGCACAAGATGCATATATTTATCCGTTAATTAAACATGCATTTATTAAGCATGAGCTGTGTGCCTGTGTTCTATGTAGTGTGAATAGAACAATGAAGACGAAACTTGGTGGCCTTCTGTAGCTGGTAGGGGGAGAAAGATAATAAACAAAACAGAGAAGTAAAATACAGGACGTATTAGAAAATGGCACTTGCTGAGGAGAAAACTAGACCAGGAAAGGTGGATTGGAAATTTTGGATGAGGGGTGGTACAATTTTAAATAGAGTGACTAGAACTGAGTTCAGTGAGATGGCCTCCTTTGAGTAAAGAGCTGGAGGATGTGAGGGAAGGAGCCATGCAGGTATCTGTGCATGGACCAGACACAGAGCGTGTCTGGAATGTGCCAGAAAAACAAGGAGGCCAGTACTGTGGCTGGAACAGTGAGAAGGGGATGATGGGTAATGGGAGATGAGGTCATTTAGAAGGCCCTGGGCCTTCCTTGGGGCTTGCCTTTTTTTTTTTTTTTCCCCTGAGTGATATAGGAAGCCATTGGAAAGTTGTGAGCATCAGGCTGACATGAGACTAAGTGGTGACTCTGACTGCCATGCTGAACATAGACCCTGCCTTGTGACACTAGTGGAGGCACGGACTCCAGTTCTGCCATTTTCAAGAAACTCATTTAACCCCATGGTGCCCCAGTTCCCTCATCCACAGATTAGGGTTCGTAGTCCCTGCTTCATAGGGTTGGTGTGAGAACACAATGACATATTACATGTAAAATCCACCGAACAATACTTGGCACCTAGCACTTCCTCACCTGTATGTTAATGCCGTTGTCATTACTGCAATAATACGGAGAAAAGCGTGTGGCAGTTTGGACTAGCCTGGAAGTAAACAGTGAGATTCTGGATATATACTTGAAGATAAAGCCAACAGGATTGACGGATCCATTGAACGGGAGAGTGAAAGGAAGAGGATGACATCCAAGCTGACTTCAGCAATTGGGAGGATGGGGTTACCATTGACCTACCAGGCAGGGCAGTTTAGAAGAGCAGGTTTGGAGGCAGGAGGCTGTCCCAGGAACTCAGACTTGATTTTTGCGATGCCTTTCCCTTGTCCAAATGGAGAGCGTGAGCGAGCAGCTGGATGGAGATTTCGGGCTGCCTCGAAGCCTCTGCTGTTTGATAGAGGCATACCGATTACATTCCTGTCATGTGCCTCACGCTTTGCATTAGTGTTATGTACGTTTTCCGCGAGTGTGTCTCAATAGCCAATGTTTTTATATTGAAATATTGCTGGATATGAAAAAGTCACATTTAGCACAAAATGGCTTCCCAGTACAGCATGAGAATTGCCACCTCTGAACCAAGTACACAGAGCAATGAAGAGGGCTGATAGCACTTGCAGCTGCTGTTCCCGAATCCCAGGTGCTCGAGGAACTTTGCATGTTACGAGGGGAACAGCAGCATTTACCATGATCTGTGGCATTCCATTATGAGCGCGAATTGTCGGCCTTACCAGCTTGATACTTGAACTTACTTTCCATTACGGGAAACATTTCCATTTCTAAAGTCATTAGAATGCGAGTTAATGGTGGTTTATACACATTTGCTTCTGTGAGCCAAAATTTGAGACTTGTTAATGTTCGTTGAGGGGTGAATGAGGAAAGTCTGTCATCCTTGTCAGTCTCCCTGGCCTTTCTTGACCTATAGCGAGTAGAGATAGCAGTAAAAATAATAATACAGGACAGTTAAAATGTATTGACAAGCTCTTCTGTCCCACGGGCAGTACTACGCACCTTCCATATTCGTGTAAGGAGACTGAAGTTCATAGAGTTTAGAATCTTGCCTGTGCCCACACTTCTAGAGAATAGTGGGTTAAAATTGAGAACCAAGCCTCTGGACTCTCAAGCCCATACTCTGTGCCCCACAACTTACGGCCCCAAGTTCCACCCCACCCGGGACTTCCTACCCCAGACCCCAGCAGGTCACTCTCTCATTCCTCTTTTCCAATGGTAATTTCCAGAAGGGACGAAAAATGCACAGAAAAGTTAACAAACCAGTGAAGTTTTCTGTATTTTGGGGTCACTTTTTGATGGGGCAACAATAGCAGTCACCAGCTAATGAAAGAGTACAGGGGATGGGACAGAGGTGACATACAGATGCAGACTGAGGGCTACGTATTACCTGTGCATTTTTGTTTCCTGGTCACGCTGTTCAATGAGTGTTTTTTTTTCTGGTGGCCAGAAGTAAAGGGATTTCATAAAGCTCTATAATTCCCTCTTCAAAAACAGCTGATTTGTTTCATGGACTTCACAACCTATTACCTCTCACAGAAACCAAGTCTCTAAAGACAAGGATGGCAAACGTGAATAGTGCTGACACAAACTTAATCCACTTAGAAAAAAAAAATTCGACCACTTCTTTCCTTTTGGTGGTGTGTATTTTCATCTGGAAATAAGTCCTATTACTGACATCTGGAGGCAGGGCTTCCGGGGATTTCACATATCTCCCCGACAGGGCAAGACTGCTTTTTACCAGGGGTCACTTGAAATTATTTACTCAGTGATTTAGCTTAGCTCCTTTCAGGAAGAGAGAAACAAAAGAATGGTGATGTCTCTAGCTGCCCCCGCTGATAAGAAGCTTGGCACCAGCCAACATCAGGCATTTCGTTGGCCCACAGTGAAAAGCCATTGTCTCCCTAGAATGTCAGGATGACCACTGGGATTCGAATGAAATTAGTGTTTAAACACATTCTGATATTCAGAGTTAACTATTTCTTAGAAATATACATGAGAGTGACGAGGGATGCTGTGCATTAGATTATATACATTATTTTGTGATAGATGCTACTTTAGATTATAAAATCAAATAATCGTCTTGGTTACATTTTCTTTTTATGAAATGCTTTGTTAATGGCATAAAATTTAGAACCGATAGACATGGACAAAACGAAAATAATCACCTTTAAAAATACACCTGCTTGTTTTCCCTCTTGGTTATCAGTATACAACCCCTACCCTATTTTCTAGAACCTCATCCTTTGGTGACTTCTTTGGGAGAAAGGTCATAACTCCTTCCTCAGGCATAAAGGGCGTATACCAGGGGTGCCAGAAAAATGTATACACATGACTTGTATTAGTCTTTTGTTACCGGTATGTACTGAGTATTACAATTTGCATACAGATTTTTCCTTTCTTAAAATGTGTATATATTTTTTTGGCGCTCTCTCTCTCTCTAGTATAGATGGATGGATGGATGGATGGATGGATGGATGCATGCATGCATGCATGCATGCATGCATACATACTAAGCTCTGGGCTGTGAGTTAGACTCATGAACTGGGGGCCCCTTCTTGGAATAATGAATTTGGAACAAGTGATATAAATATGACGAGACCTTTGGAATTCATTCAGAGCAGTGATTTTCAGGAGGTGACAGCCAAAGAAAGTCCAGTGGCCAGTGCCCCACTACAGTGGTGACATGGCGCCCAGTAGCAACCTGATGAGGCTACTTCTGCAGCTTGGCCTTGGCCCCAGACGCTGCTGCTTCTTGGCGCCTGCTCTTCCCAAGCCCTGTTCCCAGACTCCCCATCACCTTTGTAAGCCAGCCAGTAGCCAACCAATCCATCCTGTCTATTTAAATCACCAAGTGGTGGTTTCTACAGCTTCCCCTCAGCCTGACTGCTAAAGTATTGGGAGATGTTTACTTTACAATCACTTTTTCTGATTATCGAAAAAAATCCACGCTATAGAAAAGAAGAAAATATATAACCAAAAAAGCAAAAAAAAAAAAAAAAAAAACCAAAAAAACAAAAACAAAACAAACAAACAAACAAAAAACCAAGGTAACTATAATCTCAACATCCAGAGACAACCTATTTTACCATTTGGGTTATGTCCTTCTCATACTATTTTTATATACAAAATAAGCTCTTGTATCTATTAGTCTGCTGCCTGCTTTTTTGCTCAACAGTATAGAATCCACATTTTCCCATTTCAAAAACATTCTCTAACAGGATTGCTCTTTTTCTTTTTCTTTTTCTTTCTTTTTTTTCAGAGGGGAAAAAGGTGGTGGGATTTATTGTGAAACCCTGATTTCAACTGATATTCAAATATTTTTTTCTAGCTTTATTGAAGTATCGTTAACAGATAAAAAGTGTATACTGCCGTGTATGGAGAGGGAGATAAAGATTAATGGTTCTCGACTGGGGGTGATTTTGCCCTCGGGTCATTTGGCAGTATCTGGAGTCATTTTTGGTTGTCACAACTTGGGGATTGCCACCGACATCAGTGAGTAGAGCTTAGGGAGGCTGCTAAACATTCCACAAGGCACAGGACATCATCCCACGACAGAGAATTGACTGGTCCCAAACGGCAGTAGCACAAAAACTGATTGATACGCGTATACACATAAATTTACCAACCCAGTTCTTTACTGCTGGACCTTTAGTTTGCTTCCAATTTTTCAGTGTTATGATCAGTTCTGTTCTGAAAACCCTGTGCGCACACACACATCTCTGATTGATCTCTTTAGGTAAATATCTAGCACTAGAATTACTAGGTTAATAGAGAAAATGATTTTTAGAGCTTTTTATACACACACCCAGATTACCATCCTAAAGTCTTGTACCAACTAATATTCTCATCATCAGCTGGATATCCGTCATTTCCATATCTTCACCAAAACTGTGCATGGCTATTTTTAAGTATTTGAATATTTGCTTGGCAAAAACGTAATGTGATTTTGTATCTATTTCTTTCATCACTGGCAAAAATGGAAATAATAGAGTTAACATTTGGCTTCCCTCACTTTAATTATAATGCCATTAGCGTCTAGTAAGCATGATGTTGGCTGTTGATTTGAGATAGTTTTTTTAATGCATAAGTTGAAGATATGTAAGCTAGTCTTGACCGTTTGTCAAGGGATCTTATTGTGAATGAATTAATCTTTCATTCTTGGAATTAATGTCAAAGCTATGTGACCTTGAGCAAATTACTAAATCTCTCAAGGATTGTGTGGGATTCTGCACAGATGAAGAGATAAGGGAAAAGTGGAGACTGAATTTAGAGTGAATTTTCTCAATTCAAATAGCTAGGAGATTTTGGAAGGAGTCAAGCAGTGGACAGACTGAGTTTGCCTTTGCAACAAAGCATTTTTCTTCTTATCTGTTGCAGCAGCCCGGAGTCCATCTTGGTGGCAGCCCGATCTAACCAGACCTGCTGAAGGTAAGAAGCGAGGAGTGGGTTTGGCTCTATTTTCATGATGGCCACTGACGCCCGGTGCTCATGGCAGAGGTGTGCGTGCAGGTCTTCCAGGCCTGCCTGTCCTTTCTGAATTCTAGATGGTTTTCTTCTTTACTTCCTCAGGTGGAATATATTTGTTCATATTCAGGAAAAATGGAGACTTCTTTTCAGTCCCATTTTGTGTGCACCAGTTTCTGATAAGTGCATAGTCCTCTGCCCTGTTTCTGATGTGGATACCCATTTGTCAGTGTTCCATTGGATGTTTCCATGGGCTCCGAGAGAAGAGGTGGGGCTAGTGCCAGTAGCCACCCTACTGCAAAGTTCCCTTCGTTGGCTTAGTTTGTCTCCTAAGGGCTCCCTTTCCTTATTTTAGGATTCCTGTGGGTTTCTTTTTCATTTTATTACAGATATCTTATTGAACCCCATTAATGATATTTAAAAGGATTATATTGATGATTTCATTCTAGACTTTCTAGAAACCACCTGTCTTTATTACCATTCATGTTGTCTTTCCCTGATCCTGTTTTTAATTGGCTTCTTGTAGTTAAGTTTCTTTTCTAATTATCTTAGAGAAGGAGAGATCTATTACAACATTGTATTTAACAACCAAGAGACTATTTCAGTTTCTCTTGGGTCTATCCAGGTCTCCCCACTGACAATTTGGACAGGGTTGCTCCTGCCCCCCTTTTTTTTAAACCAAAGCATGCTGGGGAATAAGACCTGTGTAATTGTATGCAAGTGGCATAGAGTCCAAGGAGTACATCATGCTTTTATGAAGATGGAGCAGAATGGAGTCTCTACAAAGGATGGTTGTTGAACAAACCTGGACTCGTAAAACCTGAAAAAAATGTTTACAAAAATGTTTACAAAAATGTGCAGAGTTGTCTGACCAAGTCCAGAATCCTACAGATAGTCACCTAACATCTCATGTGTGGGTTAATCTTTTCCTATTCTCACCATAAACCAGTACTATATGTTAACAATCATCGTGGTCACATGTTTTATATCCTAAGTGTTTCATTTCCTGAGATGCTGTATCTTACAACACAGTCTATCACCTCAGTATCTTTATCACATTTTTGGCTGGGTGATGATGATGATGATGATGGTGATGGTGATGAGAGATACCATGTATTGAATACGTGTGGTTCAATTAAGTGCACTGTACAACTAAACACATCAACATTTACTGAATTAAATATGAAAGTTGGATCAAGGACATGAGTCCTTAGGTTGGTTAGGAAGTTCTACAGACCGAGGTTACACTTGGCTGACTTTGGCGGGCAGGCTTGCTCTTGCGTGTGTCATCATTCAAGGTAAGCTAACTATAGGCTAATTGAAGCCAGGGCTGGGATCTCTGCTGTGTGGTCTTTCTCTGTCTAGCAGAATAGATCGCACTTATTTTCATGGTGGAGGCATGGTTCTAGGTGAACACAAAAGCATGCAGGACCTCTTGAGGCCTAGGCTTGGAACTAGTAGACTGTTAGTCCTGCCACATTCTGTTGACCAAAGCAAGTCAAAAGGCCATGCCGGATTCACAGCGTGGACAGATAGCCTCCACTTGATGGAGAGGCTCCAGAGTCGCGTTGCAAAGGGTGTAGACGCAGGGAAGGGCAGTGAACAGAGGCCACTTACGCAATCATTCTACTGTAACTTACTGTGCATCAGGCCTGTGTAAATACTGCATACATATTTCATTTAATCACCACAATATGAGGTCAATTCGATATTAGTATTCCTATTAATGATGAATAACAGGTATGGGTGGGAAAGAAATGAAATACTACCTTGGCAGTGAAGAAACAGTATCTTTTTAAAAGGTAGAGAAAGGGCGCCGGTTCTTTTTCTTCTCCTTCTCCTCCTCCTTCTCCTTTCCCTCCCCCGCCCCCCCTCCTCCTCTCCCTTCGCCCTCCCCTCCCTCCTCCTCCTTTTCTTTTCTCCATACCATTTATTTCTAAACCAGAAAGAAGATAGCAGGGAAAAGGGAAAGCAACATTCATGGTGGCAAGTTTTCTCTTTATCAAATGGCTAAGTGTATGTCAGAAGCTTATTATGTAATACATTTATGTTCCAAATGTGTTTAATTAATGAAAGTTAATTTAAAATCCTGGTTAGTAGCTGTGGTAAGATTTCAGCTTTGGTTGCAGTTATGAGTGTACATTTATTCCTCAATTTTCATCAATACTTCAGTATAATTTTGGAAGAGGCTGAGACGACTGCTTGTCAAATTCCATCTATTTAGAATCTTCTTTAACATAGATGCTAGTCTTGACTAGTCCTCTACTCCAGAGCTCTGCACCGAGTCAAGCTCCCTACTTGACAATGCTAAGTGACCTGTGGCTCTTGCTGGAATTGTTAATGAGTGCTTTCCAATGTTGAGGCCAAATCTGCCTTAATTCTACCCTTTGGTCGCCTCCTTGGTCATCCTATCTGGTCGAACATTCCCCCATCATTTTCTAGTCCTTACTTTGTTTTAGTTTTCTTCATAGTACTGCTCATTTCCTTACTGATTTTATTGTGTTCATTTTGGTTTATTTGTATGTCATTATTTTTCCTGTTAAAATGCGTACGACGTGAGGTCACGGATTTTATTTTGTTCACTGCTGGATCTCCGTGCCTAGAATAGTGTGTAGCACACAGTAGGCATTCGAGAAACATTGTTGAATAAATGAATGCACTTCTCAACCTGTTACTCCTGATTACATATCATACCACTATTCAATGTGTATGAGGTCCACAGATGTGAGAACTGCCTTCTGTATGTTTACCAAAATTTCTGACAGAATGTTGAACAAGATGGAGCTACAGAAAGAACAATATGGAAGGTGTAGAAGCTCCTATCACTAAGATGTCAGGGAACATCAATAGTGTAGGGTCATTATTCAAAGTTATGAATCTCCTGCTTGTACTTTAAACTGAGCTGTTTTCCTTATAATTTTTAAAAAATAAAATGACATCTAGATCAGATGAAACATGATTAGAAACAGCAATATGTATACAGAAAGAATGAGTCAATGGAAACGAGAAAGGGCCAACCAGGAGATTAACAAATAAGGGCGTCGCAGAGGATGACAGAGACATCCGTCCCAGGGAGGGGATGGGCGCGTTCTTCTGTCAGTGAGAAGCTCTGTCTTCACAGTGGAGATGTGAGTCGTCAGGCTACTGGAGCCATTAAACATTCAGATAGATACTAGCAACTCCCCTTATTCTGATGCTACAAAACCGAGTAACCCTCTGATCATTTTGCTTTTGGCACCGTTTGCCTACAGGGAACAAATGTGCAGTCGAGCTGATGCTAATATCCTGCTTACTTGATAATTTTAGTGCTCATTTAAATTCAATAGTTACCTTCCTGGTGAAGCCCATCAGTCTCTTTGAGCTTTATTAGAATGATTCAGTATCCCCAAGTCACATCAGCTCCAGGACAGTGGCGAGAGCATGTATCTGAACTTGGACGGCTGAGAGACAGACCCGGGACTAAACTGAATTCATCATTCTTGACAGCCAAGTAGCCTTTCTTCATCAGAGGCACTCACCCTTTACTGGTGTGCAATGCTTTGAATATCGATGCTATTCAAATCAGGAGTCACGTTCCCAAAGTAAACCTTTGGGATATTTCCATCGAGAAGTCTGACTTGTTTTTTTTTTTTTTAAACAAACACATACCAAAAGAGTGATTGAAAGATTTAGCACGGAGTATGTGCCTTGGTTCCAGGATAACCCCCAAAATGTACTTCCAAAAAGTAGCTGATGTATTTGTTAGAGAGGTCATGAATATTTCTCTCTGATTTTTCTCTGCATTTCTATTTCCTATGGATTATTTCTTGGAATTTAGGAGTCCTGTTTCCCCAATAGTGAACATGATACCTAATTATTATCTTTACTTAACATCCTTCAGGCAGTTATGAAATCTGACTGCCAATCCCTTTATGAGCAGATTCTCACTGCACACACCATTTTGTTCTTTCTTTTCTTTTCCCTTTTCCCCCCTTGTATTGACACAAAGGATTTGTGATCTGCTCTAGGGAAATGAACATGTTACTTGCTGGATGCAATGCACACGTTTAAACTTTAATGGATTCTTCAAGAAAAACCAGTTCACAGAGAGAATTCTTTTATCCCCAAGGTGACAGGGAAAGAGGAGCTGGGGATTTTCAACACAGAAGAATAGGAAATATAGGAACTTTTTCAAAGGGTAAGATGATGTGCAACTTCTAAAAATATTCCATTTGCATTTAAAATATGCCCTTCTGGTCTACAAAAAATACAGTTTTTGTTGTAGTTTAGATAATTACACTGACATATTGGTCCTTTTAAAAGTCACTGGCCATCTATTATTTAGAAGAAAATACAGTGGATTTAGGTGTAAAAACATGTTTAAATGTATTCCAACACAGTGAGAAATATTAGTCATTTTTTCCCCTTAGGCTTGAAGTTGAATAACAGCAGCACACTAAGCTATTTTTATAGCTTGTTTATTTAAAAATTACTATTTCTAATGCTGAAGTCAAAAGTTTTCATTTACTGATTTTAGTCAACCTTTATTATACAACTAATTCCGGTTCAGTCAACTTACACTTTCTTCCATTTGTACATATGTCAATGCAAGCTGAGCCAGTAAGTAAGTAAGTAATTCTATAGCACATATTTAGATGGCTAGAAGCTGTGGTTGAAGAAAAAAAAAGTTTAAAATATGATCATAACCTTTGGGAAGCATATAGTTCAATTGTTGTAGCCAAGTTTGGGCTTTGGGTTCATAGGGAGGGTGTGGGGAGGGTGAGATGTGGCTCTCCCCATCATGAGCAGGTTGCTTGATCTTGGATCACCGAAGGCTATGTTTTCCCCTCTATGAAATGGGGCTCCCAAATTTGTATTAGATTATGTAAAATAATATTCTTTAAAAATCTAGCTCAGTTCCTGGCATGCATATAACTCAAAACTGAGTTATTTATCCATTCGTTTATTCTCATCATTCCATTCGTTTATTGATACAGTAGACATATGTACTGTGACACTGTTTTAGGCACTGGAAATACACACGAAAGGGGTCGGACAATTAAGTTTGTGAACTTTGCACCGTGTAAGCACATGGTGGAAAGTTAACAAACTTACTTGTCCAAACTTCATACATAAATTGTCCTCTTCCCTCAGTGGGTTTACCACAAAATGAGGGGGAACCAAAAACATTGTTGATAGGATAAAATTCCCATTATTCAACTAACTGCACATTTATAGAGAACTTTTACTCTGTCTATTCCATATTTCATGCCCTCATGTCCTAGAACAATTAGAAAAACACATTGGAATGATAAAAATAGAAGCTAACAATTACTGATTGCATGTTATACGGCAAATACTTGCAACGTGTGATCTCAAATACTACCTTCAACAATAATGAAAAAGAAATCACTGTGAGGTGCATTGAAAACTCCAGTTTTACAGACTGGGAAATAGAAGCTTATCAATCATAAGAATAGACTGCTACATGGAGCATAAACATAGTTGTCTTTGTCAGCAATGCTGCTGAACTTATAATTGTGCAGCAGTCGTTTAAGCTTAGAGAAGTTCGATGAAGGTGTGGGAAAATGTGCAATGGGCATAATTCAGTCATCTTTTATTGAAACATTATGTAGCCTATATGGGAAGGGCTGTTGGACGTCAGTCTTAATAACTTGGATTTTAGTGACTTATCCATGTTGTATTTGAAAAAAAGAAACACAACACCTAATAGGCAATTTATATATGTTATGTCATTTATGTTTTTTGGAAACCTAAAGAGAAAGGTATTACAGCAAACATTATACTTAATGATAAAAGACTGGATCTCCCCCCCTCCTTAAGTGTGGACCACAATGAAGGTAGCTGCTGTCACCACTTCCATTCAGCATTTTCCCGGAGGTTCCAGACAGGGAAATAAGCATGGAAAAGATACACGTGCATGTGGGAAAGTAAGAATTAAAATTATTTCTACTCACAGATAATATGAGCTTATATACAGAAAATTCTAAGTTCACTAAAAATTACTAAGAACTAATGGGTTCAGCAAGGTTCTAGAATATAAGATTGGTATACAACAATCAATTTTAGTTCCATACACTAGTAATGAATAATCCAGAAATAAAATTAAGAAAATAAGCTCATTTATAATAACATCAAAATGAATAAAATACTTAGAAATAAGTTGAGCAAAACAAGTTCAGGACTTGTATACTGAAAAACAGAGTATTGCTGAAGAAATAAAATGTAAATAAATGAAAGACACTTAATATATCGGAAGACTTAATATTAAGATAGCAGACTCCTCATTATCGACAGATGAAACACAATCCCAGATGCCTTGTTTGCATAATATAACAAATTGACTTAAAAATTAATGTGGAAATGGAGGGGACCCAGAATCACCAAATCAATCTTGATAAAAAGAACAAAGTCAGAGGACTTTCATTTCTCAATTTCAAAAACTTACGACTAAGCTATTGTAATACAGGAAGTGTGGTGCTGGCACAAAGATAGACCTACAGATCAATGAAGGAGAACTGAGAGTACAGAAAAAACTCTCACAGTTATATGCACGTGAAGAGATGCTCAATGTGATCAGTCATTAGGGAAATGCCAATCAAAACCACAAGGAGACACCACTTCACTCCTATTACAATGGTTATCTTCAAAAAGAGAATAAAAAGTGTCGGTGAGGATGTACAGAGATGGGAACCTTCCCGGTGGGAGTGTAGCACGGTACAGTCTTTTTGGAAAACAGTTAACAGTTCCTCAAAAGGTTAAATATAGAGTTACCGTATGACCCAGGAATTCCACTCCTAGGTGTCTAGCCAAGAGAAACAAAACCACAAGCAATAATTTGTATACGGATGGTCAGAGCAGAATTATCCATAACAACAAAATGTGGATGCCCACTGACTGATGAATGGATAAACAAATGGAGTGTTGCCATGCAATTGAACACTACCAAAAAAAAAAAAAAACCCAAAAACAAAAAACAACAACGGTACATATCACATATGCTATAACATAGATAAATCTCAAAAACATCATTAAGTGAAAAAAGACCACATGTGGCATGATTCCACTTATGTGATGTCCAGATGAGGCAAATCTGTAATAGAAAGTAAATTAGTAGTTTCCTAAGGCTGGGAGAAGATTGTAAAGGGAAGACAGGACGTGACTACCAGTGGGTACGAAGTTTCTTTAGGGTAACAAAAATGTTCTAAAATTAGATTATGGTGATGGTTATTCAACTCTGTTAATATGCTAAGAAGCATTGAATTATACACATTAAATGGGTGAGTTTTGTGGTATGTAAGTCATGTCTGAACAAAGCTGTTTAAAAAGGGAAAAGAGAGAAAGTATTTTAAATCCTAGTTCAGAAATTAAGGAGTGAGATCCCCAACAGGGTATACCTCTAGGAAATGGCAGATTCAGGTTTGATCCAGGTCTGCCTGGCTTCAATTCAGGGTCTGTGTTTCAGCTGGGGTTTTTTGGCAAGTCTCAGAATCCTGCTGAGTGATTTAACCTTCCTGCAAAGGGAACCACATAAACGCATTTATTAGAAAGCTACTGGATAGCTCACAAAATTGAAGTGCTGAAAAAGCAGGCATACTGAGAGAAAAGCATCAGTAAAATCAGGGGACCCTCGTAATGGGATCATGTCATTTTTTGTTTTTCAGTGCTGCCACCAACTCTCCATCCTTTCCCAGAAATATACAAATGTCCTGTGGGCCTCGTTTGGATTCTTTGTCCACCCTTATGACAAAGGATTATGGGTCCAAACATTGGGAATTCCTTGGATCCCCATGGAATAATGGAACGGGTGTTTACCAAAGGAAAGGACACTAACCAGCTCCTCTAAAGCCCCAGCTTCCCTACAGTTTTTTGCCCCTTTGAGTCTTACAACAGCCATATTTGTAACAAAAATTAGGCAAGTCAACTATTGGGCTGAAATTGTTTAAATAGTTTTCATACTGTTTACATCCCAGAGATAATATTCTCAGAATTATTGTGTTAAACATATAGTAATATTTATTTAAGATTACCTTGGGTGGGGGGCATACTAATACATGTCAGAAGCGTCCTAATTATCAAACTCCTTGGATAATAGATTACTAAATTCTGGCAACAGGGAGTGTCTACCATTCTCAATTTCCCACTATCACTTGCAGCTGAGTGCATAAACGCCAGTGATGGCATTATGCACACATGACCTTGGCAGAGAGAAATAAGTGAAGCTGGTCCAGAGCGAAGAGAGCTGAAAAGATTCTGTACTAGTCTCATTCCAGAGCTTAGAAAAGCAAAGATACATCATTTCAGAAGTCTGATCTCAGCACTCTATTTGTTCAGTCCTAAGGCCAGTTGTTTCTTTTAAGAGAAACAACTGGTTGGTGAGATTTTGCTGCTTTCAAAATTGAGAGATTTAAAACTGAAAATAATTGCTATATTTTGGTGACCTTAAATATGCATACGAAATCATTTTGTGTGTCACATTGATGTCTTGAAAAGAGCTATATAAATCAGAGTATATTTAACATACGCTAGAGGCACTGCTGATTAAAAATAAAAATATTCAGATAAATCAAATTATTATCCTCTAATTGAATTAGATTACAAATACTTATTTGATTTTGATGTTCTTTTCTTTCATATATTTCATGGGTTCTTCTTTTTTTCTTATCCTTCTCTCTCCATCGTGTTTTCTCCTTTCCTTACTTGTTTAGTCACTTGATGAATATTTATGTGTAAGACACTATTCTGCACATTGAAAATAAAATAGTGAGCAACAGATCAATAATATGTCCCCATGAGCTTATAGTCTAGTTGGAAAGAGGACATTAATTAGTCAAATGCACACACATGCCCATACTTAATTATAACCAAAAAGGTACAGTTAGGTGTGAAAATATAATTTGGATTACCGGACGTAGCCTACGGAACCAGCAGGTCTGTTTGAGGAAGTGGGATTTGTGCTGAGACCTGAAGTACGAAGGAGGCAAGTGGGACTCTTTATGTGTGAAAAGAGATAGAAAAGCACCCTACGCAGAGGGAATGACATGTACAGAAATGCTGATGCCAGAGACAGCAGGGCCTGACAAAAAGGCAAAATGGCTAAAGTCAGGGCATGAAGAAAGAGTGGACTGAAATGAATTTGGCGAGGGGGCCCCAAAGAGAGATCGTGAGAACACAGGGAGCCCTGAAAGATTTTCAACAGGGAAAGGAAAAGATTGGACTTGCGTTTTAAAAGTTCTCTCACTACTTGGTGAAGAATACACTGGAAGACGCAAAGAACAATTTGGTGGCTACAGCAGTAGGCCAGGTGACAGATGACAGAGATTTGAGTTTCAGTTTGTTCATGTTCACTTTAAATCCCTTTGGTCAATTTGCTTATAAACTCTTTAGAACTTTGTTTTTCTTATCTGCAAAATGGGAATAAAAATAATGCTGCTTCTATAAAGTGTCTGTGAAGACAGAGATGTCAGTTATGGAAAGTGTTTTCCATGAGACATAGTACACGATGTCTTTTATCACTGAAATAATACTTTTTTTTTTGTCTCTGATACTGTTCCAAGTTCTGAAGTCTCCATTGTCTGATATTAATATAGCTATTCTTTCCCCTTTGATTAGTGTATACCTGTTATGTCTTTTTTTTTCCATCCTTTTACTTATATCCTATTGATGTCTTTACATTTAAAAGTATTTCCTGTACATTTCTGTTTGGTTCTCCCCTGTTCAACATCGGTGGTCAGAAAATTTCCTCTATAAAGAAAGTCAAGACAATCATAGAGCTCACTCCTTTGTTTTCTTTCATGGATCACAGTCCTGCACTACTCATTGCCCAGTGTCTTTAAACAGTGATTTCCTATATTTTGTCTAGTTTTCTAGCGGAAAGTCAAGTCCTGGCCTCGTTACCCCATGTATTTGGAAATAGATCAGACATATGACCGGAGAGAGACGTGAATGATGATGCACCTTACATTTTAACTTAATGATAACAAGTTTTAATTCTTTTTACTTTCAGTTTCTGTAGCCTGGTGAAGAGCTACTAATAACTATATAATTAAAGTTATCTACGTAGTTTAAGCTTCTGATACCATTCGATACCAGCCATTTAATACAGACATAACATTTTCATAATGGCTTCAGGATTCTGAAACTCCTAAACATCTTAAACCAAATTTGTTATCCCAGTGAAGAAAAAAATCCCGTAAAAATCTCGAAGTAGAATGTTACTGCATATTTAAAAAGTTAGTGCGCGTGCCCCAAATACATGAAATTGATATCAGGGGAACCGCCAACGTCTATTTATAAGCCATTCAGTTATTTACAAAGCACTTTATTAACAGCACTTGCTATCTGATGGTTAATAACCCAGTTCCTCAAATATTACATATCACTAGAATTAATATCAATGAAAAAAGTTGATGCCTTTTTTCATTGATATTATGAATCTTTATATTATGAATCATTGATATTATGAATCATTGATATTATGAATCATAATATTCATATGATATTATGAATCTAGTATGCAATCTTTCACTGCTTTTTTTATTTTATTCTGTTTCTTTAACACCTTGTGATAGGCTCAAAATCCTTGAGTGTGGTAAAACCGGAAGGAACAAATTCAGCATTCATCTTGTAAAATAGCCAGTATTCCCAGCTAATTCACATGGGTTATACACGGAAGGAAAGCTATCTGCCAGGTGAGACTCCCCAGGCAGAATGGCTCTGTCATTGTGAGTTGTAAAACACACATTTACTTATTCTGATTTAGATGAGCCATGGACGGTTCTCAGGAATCTCTTAAGCAGACAGGCTCAGTGAAATTTATTTCTTTTCCTACTGACTCCCTACTCTGGCTGTTGCATCATTAGTCTACGGAATAAATCCTTGCCATATTCATTCCAGGCCTTTCACCAAAATGGAAGTGACCAGCTCACGTTTTGCTGTTGATTGGTGTTTATTTCATAGTTATATCGTCCTTCTCCTTTTGGTATCTTTAACCTCAGGGGAGGGCTCAGTGGCCAGAGCAGATGGAAACAGCAGCTGGTGGAAACTGATTCTCTCCGCCAGAATCTACCTGTGCCACAGATAGAACTTACTCTGGTGATCACAGATGTGCACACTTCATTGGACCTTCATCCTTCTTTATTCACTGCTATCAAATAAGTATGAAAATGCTTCAGGTTTGGCTTCATGGCCAGAGAAATTCAAATAAGCAGGTTGCATTAGATTATCGTGGCTACCGTAACAAAGAACCACACATGGGGTGGCTTCATACAATAGAAATCTATTTTCTTGTAGTTCAGAGAACAGAAGTCTAAAATCATCATGGGGGCAGGATTGCGCCCTCTCTATTTTTAGTGTCCCTTGGTCGGCGCTGCATAACTACAGTTTTTGTCATCGTGTGTCATTCTCTCTTCATCTGTCTGTGTTGCTTCTCCTTTTCTTATAGCCACTGGTCTCATTGGATTAGTATCCGTCCTACTCCTCTATGGCCTCATCTTAACTAATGACATCGGAAATCACCCTGTTTCCAAATAAGGTAACATTCTGACCCCAGGGGTTAAAAGGTCAGCAAATCTTTTTGAGGGACACAATTCAATCCATATCATACACAAAATCTTCCAAATTCGGGTATCTGTCCATATCATTATCTTTCTCTTTTAAAGGGAATTCCCCCCAAAACGCAAATGTTAATTGTCGTACTATGGACCTAAACATACACTTACTTATAAACTATTATTCTCGTGCTAATATATTCAATGTCACTCGTTTTTTATTGGCTCGGTGTGGGTTGCTACTCTGATAATCTCAACAAATTATATCTTTTCAAAAAGCTGTATTTTCATTTATAACTGGCCAATTTTTCATTTCATTTTTCTTTTCTCCCCTTCGGTTATCTCTCCAATCTCTCATTAGGGGCTCGGTTTTTATTTTCTGTTATTGTTCTTTGTCCACGTGTTCATTTCCCTATATTAATTTTCCAGTGAAACTGTACCTTTCTGATGTGTACCTCAGAGTGGTTTGAAGACTGATAAAGCTGCACTTTCATGATCATGATAAAGATAAGGTCTTCCCGAAGCCTCTTCTGAAATATTTAATCAAGGAAAGAGATCAGAAATCATCTAACCTGGGGTCATCATTCACCTTGTAATGAAACAAAAACCCTGTCTTCATCCAGTACCTCGCATCTATTTCTATCTCTTACAGCCTGAACTTGGGTTGACAGCAGCCATCTGAGATGATGGTCTGTGATAAGAGAAGACCATGTGGACGTAGAGAAATTTCTTCTTTGTAACAAGTTTCAGTTTGGCATTTTATTTTGCTTGTGTTTGGGTGGGATTTTGTTGTTGTTGTTTTGTCAATGAATGATACATAGCCATGAGAAATTGAATCCCAAAGTTAAATGCAATAACCCAGAAATGAAGCGTGTACCATGAAGAAATTTCTCTTTGAAGTGTTATCTCCAACAAAACTTCAAACCTCACCTCAAAGACTGACTATATAGGGAATGTTAGTTTGAATTGGAAGTGGGAGCAAAAATAACTAAGTCCCTCCACCTCCACCTCCCCTAATAAACCCTACAGTGGCTACACTTTCATTTTAAGTAAAACCCAAAAGTGCATACATGACATCTTGATCAGATACTTCTGTCTAATCTCATCTCATGTCCCTGTCCCCTTGTGGATTTGCTGCAGCTGCCCAAATGTCCTCACTTCCTTAAAATCACTGAGATTTTCTCCTTCTCACTGCCTATATTCTTACTTTTATTTTGGGACCTAAACCTCTCTTTCTTGAGATTTTTATGACATATGTCAAATATCATCTCCCACCCCAATGGTCAACTGCATCACTCTTTAGCCTTTGAAATTTCATTGGTTCACTTCTCTCTCCATTAGAATATAAGCTACAAGAAGGCAGAGATCTTGTGTGATTCATTGGTTGCTGTATTCTCTCAGCTGAATGGGTAGTACATAATGCGTTCTCAAAACTATTTTACTGCGGAATTAAAGGTGTGTTCCCTCTTTTGCATTCCCACAATGATAAGGGATGAGGTACTTTGCACCCATGTGTGAACAATAGAATAAAATTAGAACTTTCCTGGTAAGAATTGGAATACGGTTATTCTCCACTGTGCTTTATCTCGGTCTTTGACTATGAAACAGAATGATTTATTCCTAGTAAAAAAAGAATTAAAACCTGTGTCCAGAGCTGGACCAGAATGAGGCAAGGGTGCCCAGGGTGCAGAATTTAAGGAAGCACTTGCTCTCGGGGCTGCGCAAGTGGAGATTCTGCAGCTGGGTGATCCTGCACGTCGGTGCCTTCTTAAATCATGTGTCCTGGGTGCCTCATTTGCTTCCCCTTGGTCTGACACTGCCTGTGTCTTTACTAAGGTTCTTTGGGAGCTTAAAATACCATCCTACAATAGAATCAGCTTACTTTTTCTTGCTTTAGAAGCAGGGTTGCCTGGTAAAAATACAGAATGCCCAATTACATTTGACTTGCAGATAAACAACAAATATTCTTTTTAGTATAAATATGTCCCAAAAATTGCACAGGACATGATTACACTAAAAAATTTATTTGGTGTTTATCTGAAATTCAGATTGAATCACGCATTGTATCTTTTTATTTGCGAGATCTGACTGCACCTACCTGGAGGTTTTCTGGGGGTAATAATCTTGTGACAGCCAGGTTGTGGCTGATTTCACCTCAACAATAATCTCATAGATGAAAGGTCTCGTCTGTCCTATGAATTGCATCTAAATAATGAAATGCCAGGTTGAAAGTCCCACAAGCCATTGCTGCACTGTTCTCATCTTTCCAACCCTCTCATTTTTCTTTGCAATAAGAACATATCAGATCAAGTAAACATTACCACTCAAAGCTTTCATAAAATATTGAACATTTAATTTGAGTGTCTCAGAGCAGCCCAGCCTGCTTTAACTGTTTGAAAAATTTTGTATATTTACTAATAAACAATTCCCCAGAGCTCTGTGCAGTACAGCCTGGGAGAAGACTGAGCCAGACCCCTTTTTCTGCTACATTCCTTCCAAGAGGGTTAAAAATAGGCCAGATGTGCAGCACGTTAATAAATCCCCCTTTAATAAAGACTGCCTTTTTAACCCTGGAGGAAACAATGCTCTTTTGGCTTGAAAGAGAAGATTTCAGTTGAAGAAAGATTCTTTTCTTCTCTATCATTTTCATGAACCTTTCTCAGAGTAGGAAGTGAGCGTGAGAAGGTGGAGGAATCCAATTCAGCAGCATCACCTAGGTACATACATCCACCATAACTCAGTATTCATATGATGAATTATCTAAGAGAAGTAAACTATCGAAAGACAATGTGTTAACAAAATCTAAATAGTACAATCAATTATTTCTAGGAGTCAAGTATTAAAATCACTGGTTATCACAGGATGAACAAAGTAACATAGTTATAGGAGGACAGAAATATGGTAGATACACTGTAGGGACATTTAACTGAAAACTACAGAGATGGCTGCAGTGTCGAGTAGGGTATTATACTATTTTAGTGTTTTTAAACGTTGCCTAATTATCAGGCCCAACAGACAGACTGAGGTCAACTCTCCTGGGCTTTAGGTCCAGGAATCTGTATTTTAAGTCTTCCTAATGAATTCTGATAGAACATATTGGGCGATACAGCCACACTTATTTATTTATTCGCTGACTCAACAAATACCAGGTACCAAAGAATATCAGGTACCAAAATTATACTCCTTTCCTTCCTAAGGCTGTTGCTCTCATAAACTTTCATTCTCATAGATAGAAAACAAACACACACACACACACACACACACACACACATAAACAAGTAAAATTGAAAAACTAAACAAATAACATGTCAAATAGTGAAAAGTGCTATACTAAAGGAAATAAAAGAGTGAGGCGGGAGAGTGTGTGTCTGGTGGAGGGAAATGGATAACGCTGTTTTAAATATAATGATAATGAAAGTCTTTGAGATAAGAACAGGATAAAAAGAGCAATCCAGATGCAGAGAACTTTCCCAATGCTCTGAAACAGGAATGGGTTTCCAGAAAGTTCATAGAAAAGCAGGAAGGCCAGTGTGGCTGGGAAGGCAGGGACAAGCAAGGGGGTGATGAAAGATGAGGTCACAGCGGCATGCAGGGATGAGCTAGCCAGGACCCTGCAGCCTGTGGTAATGAGATGGGGGTTTTCTCTATGGATGATGAAAAGCCCTTGAAGGGTGGGAGCAGGGAAGTGATGTGGTCACATTTGTGGGAAGCAAGGATACCAGTCACATGGTTATGTAGTTGTCGAGGTGTGTGATGGAGGCTTGTACTAAGGTGGTATGAGTGGTGGATGTGAGAAGTGGTTAGATCCAACACATGTTTCTGAAAGTCGAAAGTCAGTAGAATTTACTGATTAATTGGTTGTGGGTTGTGAGACAAAAACCAGATTCCAAAATGACTTATAATCTTTGGCATGATACCTTGATCAAAGGTATCAGTTATTAGGTTGGTGAACATTCTGGAAGTAGCAAGTGTGGGTGTTGAGGAATTTGGAGTTAATTTTGGACGTATTAAGTTTGAAATGCCTCTTAGATACTAATGGGGGGATGTCAAATAGGCAGTTGAATTCTAGAGAGTCAGTTTTTAAGGAACAATTTTCAAGACTGGAGATACAACTTTGAGAATCATCAACATACAGATAGTATTTAAACCGTGAGATTATTTGAGTCATCTAGATAGTTAATGTAAGTGGAGAAGAAAGAGGTATATACCATCAAGCCTGGTCAAGGCTAAAAAAGCCAAAATGTAGAGATTAGATGAGGCAGACCCCACTGTTCTCAAGAGGTACTATTAGCAATTTGAGTTGAATACTATTTTGGCATACAAGACAGAAGTGAGAGTTGTAGGATGTTTAGCACCCCTGGGTCCACCCACTAAATACCACCGTCACCTCCCAGCCATCGTGACAAATACAGACTCCACATATTTTGCAAACCACTTCAGATGTAGGCCCTAGTGGAAAATCCTTGACTGTATGGTTATTGAAATAACTAACTGGCTTCCAATAGCTACTCTAATTATGAGATTTTATTTTAGGGATTATGAATTTCATATATATTTGAATTAGAAAAGTATATATTATGAAGAGCTATGGTATTAGGAAATATGAAATTTTGTTTGCTGACAGTCTCCTAAGACCATGAAAATAAAGCATCCTCAAAAAAGCAGTAAATTCACTTTTACCAATTTACCATTTAACCAGGATTAACTGATTAATTGATTGTTATAAAAATCCTTTGTAAAGCATTCTTATTTTTGTTCAAAACATAATGAATGATGGATTAGTAAACAAATTTTTAGT
Source organism: Rhinolophus hipposideros (assembly GCF_964194185.1). Classification (NCBI taxonomy): domain Eukaryota; kingdom Metazoa; phylum Chordata; class Mammalia; order Chiroptera; family Rhinolophidae; genus Rhinolophus; species Rhinolophus hipposideros. Next base: position 5,762,179 of record NC_138068.1, on the reverse strand, counting down.
AATCTAGTATACTTCTCAGCATCCCTCCCAGACACACATTGTAATTATACAAGGTGTGATCAAAATATACAGTGAATGTTTAAATTAAAAAAAAAAAATTGTTACAGTAAAAAGCACATTGCCATTAATCCCCCTCAAAATACCCCCCCTTGTTTTGAACATACTTACCCCAGAATTCTTGCCACTTTCTGAAGCAGTTCTAGAAGTCCTCTTTATGAGTGTCTTTAGTTGTGCTGTCGTGGCTGCCTCAATGGCCTTAATTGATTCAAAACATTTTCCTTTTATGGTCATTTTGACTTTGGGGAAGAGCCAGAAGTCTCATAGTGCCAGATCCAGTGAATAAGGTGGATAAGGACACACCGTAATGTTTTTATTTGACAGAAATGGCTGTATACCAGAAGCACTGTGTGACACAGCATTGTCATGATGGAGGATGGAACCGTTTGCCCATTTCATGTTAATGCGTTGTTCATGATCCATGATTTACGGAACACTTTAAAACTCACCTTCTCTCAACCGTAGCTCACACCCAACTGACTACATCGAACAAGTTGAACCTTGTCACACACTGTTGCTAAGGTTCAATGCACCTCTTCCCATATTGAAGATCCCTGCCTTTCCATTGGATGGCACTCAGTAGCAGCATTCACCATATGTTTTGCTCACACCTCATATCTTCTCTTGAGATAGCAAGCATTATACATCTTCTAACCCAGTGCTTCTGAAGTCCTAATGGACAGGTGCATCACCTGGGTATCTTGCTAAAATGCGGAATCTGATTTAGTAATTACAGGGTGGGGCCTTGTGCCCACATTTCTCACAAGCTCCTCTGTGATGACGCTTCCTGATGGTCCATGGACCACAGTTTGAGCAGCAATGTTCTAACACATGTATGAACATGGGACTGCTTTTTACGTCATTAAATCCATCTCCGGGCTCCTGAATGAGCATGCTCAGTTCCTCCATACAGACCATTCAGTATTTTCTTCTGTGCTTATTTTTGTCATTATGAGCTAAAAGCGTCTATATTTTAATTAATCGACTTTTAATCTTCTAATTTACCATGCTATGTGATGTCTTTTGGCAGTCAGTAGAGCATGACACTGAGTTAAGATGAGTATTTTTAAGTACAGACTACTTGAAATACTTCCTTGAGTTTAACTCACTTCTTGAGTCTATTTTCAGTTTATTGGGGATAACATCTGCCCCACTCATTCCCACAGTGTTGTGAAGGTTACGAAGGGGAACAGTAGACACATAAATGTGCTTTCAAAAAAAAGTGCCATTGAGTTATTCTCGTTGACCCTCCTTGGCAGTTGGCGACTATAACCCCCGAGTGTTGGAAATCTTGCTCCTGAAAATACCTGAGCTCTGTCTTCCTTTGTGACTTGTCGCACACTCACCGCTGATGTATTTAGAAGAGCTCCAGTTTGTGTAGACATCCATCTGATTTTCATGATTTCTACTTTGTGTAGACAGTGAATCCTTCCTCTGGGAATTTTCTTTTGAACTGCTGCCTAACGTCTCGTTTGAAAGGGGGCAAAGAAAGCATCAGCTGCTGAAAGGTACGGCAGTTTTTCCATGTACAGCTTCAAACCACTGCATTGGGTGTGCGTAGAAGCACACCTATCCCTGAAACTCTCCGAGGTGGGTCATGCTCTTTACTCGCAGAAATAGCTTCCCATGCGTAGGATCCACATGGCACTGTCTGGCCTTCCCAGGGTTTGGAGACTGTAGCCACACATGTTCTTTCTTTTACAATATCTGCCTGTTGGTGCTAAAGATTCTATATCAAAGTAAAGCAAATGAAGGTTTGCATATCCTTATTTCCAAATCAGACACTGCTGCTCCAGTCCAATAAACCACACTTAGAAAGCCTGGCCAGCAGATAAATAATCAAAACAGGAACAAACGTGCAGGCACTCTCTCTGCCTGCCACATCAGATGGTAGCAAGCTAAGGCCTTCTGATTGTTTGGTTCAATTTGAAAAGGATGGTTTTCTCAGCCCCGTTACAAGAGATGAGAAAACGCCACCTCATCCAGCAACTACAATTCCAGCTACATTTTTTGATCAGGAAAGAATGGGGAGGAGGAGGTGGGTTCAGTCACAAAGAGAACAGTCTATTTTTTGAATACTACGTGCCTGAGAGCCACAATCAGCAGTGGCTGGGGCAGGGGACACACCTGGCTTTCTGCTGGCCCCACGCAGGCAGGCGCTAAATCCTTCCTTCCTAATCGGAGGCAGTCACAAGTTCTCCAGGACTCACAAAAGATCCTCTAGAGGTTTTCATCAATATACTTAATTATGTGCTATCACTCCTGCCATCGATCTTTTATTCTCAAGGTAATGATCTGTGCAGGTAGAATTCGATGTCACACTCCCTGTGGTCATACGAGTTCCCTGCCATTCTTAATTTGCTCGGTCATTTATTTGCTCAAGTATATTCATTGGCCAATATTCCTATATTTATTGGTAGAGATAATATAATGATGCTGAGCATATGCAGATAAAGAAAACAGAAAAGATGCCTTCCGAGAGGAGCAATACTCATATATATATATATATATATTTTTTTTTTTTCCCCTGGGGGGACTCAGACACACCTCCCTTTAGGGCGGTGTTTTCACACAAGGCACAAAGGTGTCATAAGTGCTCCATCTGAGGCCCATGCTGCATCTAGTCTCTCAAGTTATGCAGGCAGGGGACTCATTCAAGCCTCTGCTCGTGTTTTTTTGAAGATGTTTTCAACCCTTTCTGTACCCAATGGTCCCACCTGTCCCCTGGGAACCTGCAGGGCAGAACTGCTTCTGCCACCAGCCCAGGGCCCCCTAGATATGGCAGGTGTGGAGCGGAATGCCTCCATCCCCTGCCCCCCTGTCCGTGGCAGACTTTGGCCACAGCCCAGCACACATAGTCTCACTGAACTTTAACATGACCTTTCACCCACTCTCAGTGTACGGGTCCAGGCAGCCAAATAACTCCATCAGACTGACCGGAGAGAGGAAATCTGTTTACGATCCTTCCTTGTCATTGGCTACGATGTCTACTTCTACTTCTGGAATGGCCCCGTTGGTTTGCATTCATAGCTAAGTACCCCTGGTGCCCCATGAGGTCACTCAGGCCTCACTCATTTAGATCCCAGCAGGTCTCACCAGTGGCAGCGCCTCCTGACTTCATCTTAGGATAAATCCGATCTGTGTAAACTCCAGCCGTCATGACAACTTCCACAACCCAAAGTCCTTATAAACCTTGGCCAACAAAAGGGTTTGATCGGTTCACATACTTGAACAATCTCGGCATGGCTGGATCCAGGTACGTAAATGACATTGTCATGAATTGGTGCCTTGCCTTCTTCGAGTCCTGTTTTCCATTTACAGGCTTCTTTCTCAAACAAGCTGTTGTCAGGTTGTTGCAAGACAGCCACCATGCTCTAGGCAGCCCCAGGGGAAAGACAGCATCTATGTCCTAGTGATAATAATGAACATCAGAGAGACTGTGCTTTCTGGACTGCACTGGGGGCATTGTTCATTCATTGAACCGACTCAGGCGGATAAGGGCATTGGCTAGGTTTGAAATCAGGTTTTATATCACCCCCACCTCAGCTGCAAAATAAAGACGGGAGACGGGGCATTTCCCAAAGGAAAACCCGGTGGTTGTTACCAGAAAATAGAACCAAAAATACCCCCAGTTTTCCACCGCGTGACACAAACAGGAAGAGTTTGTCTTGCTACCTGATTAGAGCCTCATGAGGACTTTGCCCTAGAAAAAGTCACTGTGGCCCAGAGTCTGAGCATTAGGTTTGTGGATTTCAAACCCTCATTTGTTCTTGTGACAAGGAGACGTTTGTTCTCTGGGAGGAAGGCTTGTGCCCACCCACCTCATAGGAACTGACTGATACATAAACTAGCATTCGGGTATGGTAATTGTCCCCAAGAAATGCAACTTCTTTGTCCACTAGAAAATGTGAGCTACAGGGACCAGTTCTTTGTATACAGCTACATGGGAAGATAATTAAAACCAGTAGGACACTGAGTATGAAATTAGACTCAGGGGAATTGGATATACAAGGACATGCTGTGACGTATACAGTTAATTGCTCAGTAATGCATTCCAGTCGTAATGGGACACCTACCCAGAAAGCTGTCATTCGAACAGGGTCATCTGCACACTTCTCGCCATACGCCATACATGTTGCCGGTCTGACTCACTTCTGATTCCTGTCACCGCATTTTCACAAGGACCGTTTCCTTTCATTGGCATCGTGTTTAACTGAACTGTCTTTACTTGCTTTTGCGTTAGGTAACAGTCCATTAAGAATGACTAGATCGTGATTTAATTAGGCAAAGCGTCAGAAATCTCAGCCTATGTAGCGATTACAGTAAGTGCTCACATAGCCACTTCTGAGAACTTCTAAATAATTTCCAAGCGTTTTAATGAGTTTTTCCTCTTTAAAGTCCACATGGACAGCAGAATATACTTCATGGTTTTCCATATTATCAGAGTCTTGCCTTTCTTCCCGGAATTTTGCCCACTACATCGGTGACGTTTGTCAGTTGAAAGAATTTTCCCATTAGACACTGACACAAGTTCCAAATGAGTTTCTGAAACATAACCATTTTCTTTGGGTTTGAATTATAATTTCAGACTTAAATAAAGTCACAAGAATAGGGCCAGTGACTTCCCTTTGTCCTTTTACCAAATTAATCAGTTGTTTACATTTTGCCCCACTAGCTCTATCGTTCTTTCTTTGTCGGGGAAGATGAAGACATCGTTCTCCTTTCTGTAGGTTCTACAGTGTGTATGTCCTAAAGAGAAGGACATTTCTTACCTAGCTATCCAAAGAAATTGAACATTGAAAAAATGATATTATGTAATTAACAGTTTGCTTAATTTTTTTAAAAAATGCTTCAATGATGTTATTTTGAAATTATTTTCTCCCTTGCGCAGGTTACACCCAGTATCATGTGCTGAATGTAGTTGTCTGTTCCTTTGGGACTTCTTTACCGCTGAACAGTTAAGTTGTGTTTCTTTGTCATGTCTGACCTCGACATTTTTGAAGACTCTAAACTAGTTACTTTGGAGCATGTCCCTCAATTTGGGCTTTTTTGATTTTTTTTTTTGGGGGGGTGTGCATGATTAGATTCAGATTATGCACTTTTTGTGCATTTTCTTTTGTCTTTTTTACTGCATCATGTTAAGAGGCCTGTGATGTTGGCTTGTCCCAGTTTTGATGGCAATGTTGATCACTACCTGAGTGTTGATTAAAATGGTATCACGGTTACGATAGCATACTCCAGGTGTCTCCACTGTAAAGTTGTTTTTCTTTCTGTTTGTAATTAGGAAGTTATTTGGGGGAGAGATTTTTTTTTTTTTGCAATTATATATATATATATACATTCTGTTTCTCATAATCTTTTCTCTTCCCTCCCAGTAACTTGTGTCAAATAATCATAATATTCTTAGCCCATTTGACGTATGAGTAAACAGAAACCAATGTGTTAAAGGAATCTTCCAACACAGGCTGGATTGTAGTTAGAACCCAGTGTTTGCTTTCTTATTTCAAGTTCTTTATAGGACATTTCCCCCACTTACTTTTTGTACAGCTTCTTTAGCCCATAGTGTCTTATATTTGGAACAACTTCAGAGGGGCAGGTAAACCTGGGAGGGAACGTGACACTGTCACTTGTGGGCCGTGTAATCTTTGGAAAGTTGTTTCGAGTTTCTGAATCTCAGCTTCTTTCTTTATTAAAGGGGTAGACTATTACTCAACTTTCAAGGTTACTTTGAGATTAAATGAAGGTTGCGTTTTTAAATGAATAGCATTTGCTAAGCTCTCTCTACACACCGGGGATGTAGCCATGTGCAGACCTAGTTTTTGTTGATTCTGCTTCCATATTTTTGGGATGATGCCCAAAGTCTTACTTTGTGAAAAGTAATTGTCATGCAGGAATTCTCAGGCCCTGTTTTCAGAGATATCTTTTTGATGGACCGCTCTGGTTAAGTTTTCTCTTGTAGGTTTCCCTCCCAATTTGTGTGTTTCCTGTGCTCCGGTTCTTGTGCATTTGATTTCCTTAAATTGGGCCACTACCATAGCAGCCATCTGACTCCTATAAAGGAGCCTGGGATGACAAGGGTGCATGGAAATGATGTCAATATTTATGAATCTATAAATCTGTCTTGAACAGAGAAACTACAGTGCAGCAGATGAGCAGTGCACAGTTGGGTGGCAAATGGTGGAGCGGTTGGGGCCCATCTCCTGCTTGGCCCTGTACAGTGTCAGACTCCCCTCCTCTCTCCATCCTGCCCACCCTGAAATGCATCTTCAAATGGCCCAACTCTGAAACCTCAAGAACCCACACCTCTCACTTTTGATTTCCTTTTCCCATCTTTGAGGCCTGTTGGCCCTGTTTTACCTACAGCTCTAGTAATTTCAGATTGATTCCTAATCAGAAAAAGCAGCGTGATACCCCCTAAGCTCTGCCTATCTGTAATTGGCTCTTTTTTATGTTAATATAAATCCCTGTGGACATGTATTAGAAATATGGTACAGTAACAGCAGAGTGTCTACAACTTCAATTACTTTGAGATGTTCTTAATGCTCTCAATTAGTTAATTACAGTCTGTGCATGAATGGGGGCAGTTAGAGGTTCCAATACCTTTTAAACACCATGGAGGTGCCGGAGAAAATGGGAGCATTTCTGATTAAACTTCCAAATTGTGTCCTCCTTACAACAACAATTGTGGAACTAACTTTTTAGAAAAGAAAGACAACTAAGAAGGAGATAGTAAAAAATTAAGAAAAAGATACCTCTTTTCACTAAAAGATTTTTTTTTTTAGTATTGCAATACATTTTATTTAAAATATCTAAAGTATTTTTATACTTTAGACACAACCAGAAATAACATTTTATCAGCTCTCTGGAAATCCCTTAATCCATTGAAATTGACACTTGAAATTAAGAAACACAAATGCTGAATATGTATGTACCTATATATATTTTCCTTTTCCCATAAGCATATTTGCTATCCATATATCATCTTTGGTGAAGTGTCTGTTCAAGTCTGCTGCCCATTTACTAACTGGATTTTTTTTTCTTACTGTTTAGTCTAGAGAGTTCTTTATATATTCTGGATGTGTGACTTGCAAATAGTTTCTCCCAGTCTGTGGCCTTCCTTTTCATCCTTGTAACAAAGTCATTTGAATAGAAGAAGTCTTGAATTGTGATGAGGTCCAATTTATTAATTTTCGCTTTTATAGATCAGGACATTGGTGTCATTTCTAAGAATTCTTTGCCTAGTTCTAGATCATAAAGATTTTCTTCTGATTTTTCCTCTAGAACTTTGTTAGTTTTACCTTTTATATTTAGATCTATGATCCATTCAAATTTTTTGTTTGTTTGTTTGGGTTATTTATTTTTGGTTTTGGTAGGACTTTTTTTGTTCCAGGCCTTTTTTAAAATGTTTTTTGGGGGGCCTGATAATGTCTAATTTTTCAAGCACCCTTTGTTGAAAAGACTATGCTCCCTCCATTGAATTGTTTATGCACATTTGTCAAAAATTATACTTTTGTTGAGACTATTTCTGACTTCTGTCTCATCAATCTATGTGTCTAATCTCTTGCTAATACCATGCTGTCTTGACTACTGTAGTAATACAGTAAGTCTTATAAATCAGGTATTGTGATTCCTACAACTTTATTCTTCTATTTCGAAATGATTGTTGCTATTCTAATTCCTGCACCTGTCCATATACATTTTAGACTTACACCTACAAGGAATCCTCCAGGGATTTTGATAGTGATTGTGTTAAATCCGTAGATCAATTTGGGGAGAATTGACATCTTCACTATATCGAGTCTTCCACTCTGTGAACACAGGATGTCTCCATTTATTTAGGTCTTCATCGATTTCTTTCATTAGCATTTTGTAGTTTGCAGCATAGAGGTCCTGTACATGTTTGTTAGGTTTATATATAATGTTCTTTTAGTCTTTTGGGAGTGACTGCACATGGTAACAAAAAAATATTGTAGCACCAAACATGAATATGTATCTAGCTTTTCAACAATATGAATTTATTCTTACTTTTTCCATTTTTGCAGATAAAATGTTATAGAAGGATAAGTGTTTGCATCTATTGTTCTAAACATAAGCTCCACGCATGCAGACTGGGTTCCTTTCACTGGCCTAGAATAGGGTCTGATATGTAAGAAGCACTGTAACTTTGTTGAAGGAATGAATAAATAAATTTAGACCAGTTTTAAATGATGTGAAAGTGATTGTGAATCTCACAAGCGATACCCACAAATACACATACATAGGACTCCTCACAATTTCTCTACAGGGTGGGCATGCCCTGGGGAAAGCTTATAAAATACCCAGGAGTACATATGTTGGCTGATAACTCTCTTGTTCCCTGATGATGGTTGCCTGTGTCTAGTGCATGCTAGGAGACAAAGCAGGAGCCTAATAGGTATTTGTTGCTTAATTTAAAAAATGTATGACTGAGGGAAGGAATAATTAAGGTAATGAAAAATATATGACCCCTGACTGTTAAACATGGTTTGTATCATTCCAGACATTCTCTGTACCTATGATGGAGCTCCCATTTCTCAAGTTTGGATTGTACTATAGTCAGTATATCTTTATTAAATTGATGAGTGTATATGAGCATTTCCTAAGTCATTAAAATTATTTTTAATATGATAATAAGGGGTAGGCAGTATCCATTAATATGATGTTTATATCATTTTGACATATGTTCTGCCATTTTATTATTCAGTGTATATGTTTTCAAATTTTTCACATGTGTAATTAATGATTACATACATAGAATACATAAAACATATATAGTTATATGTTTGATTATTTCCTTAGTGTACCTTGGTGGAAGAATGTTTACTGACTTAATATGCTCACGTATTTTAAGACAAATTATACATTTACAAGATGGCCCTCTAGAAAGGCTTTTTCCAACTAATTTTTAACAAGTAGTGTTAGGATGTTCTGCACCCTAAACTGTATCCAACACTGAGCAGAAATTGTTCTTTCCTATTTGATAGTTGAAAATGGAACCTCACTATTCTTTTCGTTTTTTATTTTTTAGTAACCTGAAAGGATAAACATTTCCTTACAAGTTTACTTACCATAAACATATCAAATTGTTTCTATAGTCTGTATGTCACTTTTATTATGCTTTTTCGTGTTTGCCTCTAAGAGAAGTATTTGCAAACTAGAAATTGCATGGGTTCTTCTTTCTTCCCCCTTAATGTACCATATAGTTCATGCTAGAATCCTTTTATTGAATCTTAAGATGAGGGATGTGCTTGTACGTATCCCTTAGAAAGTTTCTGGAGTCGCTGTGGGGCTGCACCTGAGCTGTATATTGAATGATGATTGCGAGTTGGCTGAGCTATTGTTTTGGGGGGAGGAAAGGGGAGGTGTGGGAAAATATGCTTCCATTACAAACACTGGGGACTGCAGTTTGTATGTCTGTCTCATGGTCTGTGCCCTAGGGAGCAGGGAGAGACAACTAGAGGTGAGGTCTTAGTTGGCTTTTAAAAATATTTTGCATCTAACATTTTTTATGGTTTAAAAATATAAATATATTGTTATATAAGAGCCATCTTACTTTCCATGGATAGATTTAGGACTGGCTTGACAAGGTCTGTTCATTTTGAAAACTGTGTAATTTAACTTCCTTTTATTAGTTTTGAAGTTTTTATACATAAACATTTACTTTTCACTTTTGGATAGCCTCAGGTTTAAAAGACTAATACAGGAATATGAGGAATTTCCCCTTAAAAAGAAGGCAGTATGTTCATTCAGGAAATGAAGGCATTGCTTTCAATAAATAAAATTCAGAAAACTTAAAAGCCAAATAATCTTTTGGATAAATTTTCTACAGAAAATACCTATGTATATAGTATGTAAATACACATATCTGTGTATGATATTTATTCATTAATTTCCTTCAGAAGTGAACCATTCAACAACCATAATAGCCTTGCCTTGAAGAAGCCATTTTCAAAAGGTGTCCATATTCTAGAAATGGCAACAAAGTAGGTAATAGGAAATAAAAGAAAGTGGAAAGAATACAAGACCTAGGTCCAGGGGAGGCCAAAAGCCTTTGTTCCAGGGAAGTCCTAATCATTACAGACCACGGTGAGCCTGCAGTAGTTGTCAATTTCTAGATTATTATTCACCCCCAACCCCTTTTCATTCTTCTGTATATGTTTTACCTCTCCCATGCATTTATTTCAACTCTTTCTCTCTTCCTTGGGTCTCCGTATTTCCACCTTTCTTCATAGCAGGCCTTAGCCATCTAGGATGACCTGGTAACACTGGTGGCATTTGGGAAACTCTGCTGGTGACTACCAGACTGGGTTTATTAACTTGATAATCCTTCCTCTGGTAGCCTTGGTTCTTAACCTACCATTAATACACCAGATGTCAGGTCTTTCACAGCTGAAACTGTAACATTAGGGACAAGAAAGAGCACATAGTTTATCTGTGGTAGAAAGAAATAAGGAACTGGAGGTTAGAAGTCGTTCTTTGTAGACCAATATAGTCACTGTCTTTATTCCGGAACCTTCCCATTGTTTGTGTGAATATAACATTTCCTTCTCTTTGAGAGGGTAGACTATAAATGCTGTTAGGAGAAGCACGAGGAAAGGAGCTGATGGAGACGGTTGTTACTATACTTAAGTACCTGGTGAAGATAGAACCAAACTGTGTGAATGGGCCAGAGAAAATGACAAGAGGTAGCATTTCTCTGAGAAAGAGTTTCAATTACAAATTAAAAACAAAAAAGGTAAGGGATAGGGAAACTACATAAAATCTCAACCCTCTCTCCATTCCTCGTATCAACTAATATTTACTGAGTATCTCCATTGAATAATTGAATGATTATGATCCAATTATAATTCAATTAATAATGGAATAATTTTCCATTCCTACATATAACCGTCTTTTTCTATGGAGAATATGTTGTTATGTTCTCATCTTCCCCAGAATAAAAGGCCTGGACTTCCCTGTGAGTAGGAGATGATACCTTCCCTGCAGAGAGGGAACAATTCCCATTATTGGGCTCCTAGGGAGGGAAGCTCTGGTCCTCAGAGTAGAAAGTGAAACTGAAAAGTCAAGCCCCCTTTTCTTCAGTTTTTTTCCCCTTAGTTCTGCTTGGTTTCCCCCTTAGTTTCCACTTTGAGACATACTCACAAGGGATAGCAGGCAATGCCCTTAGGTATGTAGCTAGGAAGGGAGACAGGATTCTGTGACTAAGAACTTAAAAAAGATAAACTGTTATAATAGAAATCAATGAAATTGAAAACAGGAAATCAATAGGGAAAATCAATAAATCCAAAAACTGGTTCCTGAAAAATATGCAATAAAATCCACAAGCCTCTAGCCATGCTAAGAGAAAAATGAGAGAGGACACAAATGATTAGTATCAGGAATGAAAGAGGGAGATCAGTGTAGATCACCATGGACTTGAAGACCATAAAGGAATACTGCGACCAGCACCAGACACACAGATTTCATAACCTGAGTGCAAAGGACCGATTCCTTGAAAGACATATTCTGCCAAAACTCCTACAAGAAGATAGAAACAATCTGAACAGGCCTAGAGCTATGAAACATTTAAATCAATAATAAATAACTTTCCAAAACACAAAGCACCAGGCCCAAATGCGTTCACTGGTGAATTCTAGCAAACATTGAAGGAAGAAAGTATACAAATTCTCTACAATCTCTTTCAGAGGATAGAAACAGAGGGGATATTTTCCAACTCAGTCTATGAGGCCAGCATTACCCTCATGCCAAAATAAGGCAAAGACATTTCAAGAAAAAGAAAAAAGAAACTACAGCGCAACAGCTCTCATGAACATAGATGCAAAAGCCCTCAACAAAATGTTGACCAATCAAATTCAACCATGTACGAAAAGAATTATACATCATGACCAAATGGGATGTATCCCAGGTATTCAAGGCTGGATTAACATTTGCAATCAATTGATATAATCCATCGCATCAAGAGGGTAAAGAAGAAAACCCACATAATCATATCAAGTATATGCAGAGAAAACATTTGACAAAATCTAATACCTATTCAAATAAAAACTCTCAGTAAATTAGGAATAAAGGGAAATTGCCTCAACTTGATAAAGAATATCTACAAAGAAACTACAGGTTCATCATAATTAATGGTGAGAGACTAGGAGCTTTCCCACTTAGCTCAGGAACAAGTCAAGAAATGTCCCCTCTCACCACTTATATTCAACATTGTACTGGAAGTCTTAGCTAGTGCGATAGGACAAGGAAGGAAATGAAAGGTATACTGATTGAGAAGGAAGAAAGAACAGGCAAATAAAGCAATGGAATAGAACAGAGAGGCAAGAGATAGACTGCATAAATGTAGTCAGCTGATCTTTGATACAGGAGCAAAGGCAATATAATTCACAGAAGTTAGTCTTTTCAACAACTGGTGCTGGAATAACTAACTGGGCAATGAATATAGAGACAGAGCTTACACCCTTCACAAAAATTAACTCAAAATGGATCACAGACCTAGATGTCAAATGCAAAACGAGAAAACTCCTAGAAGATAAACCTAGGAGAAAATCTGTATGACCTTAGGGGTGGCAGTGTCCTTTTAGATACATTACTCAAGTCCTAAGCCATGAAATATGTCATTGAAATGTCGACTTAGATGAAAATTTAAAACTTCAGCTCTTCAAAGGACAATATCAAGAGAACAAAAAAAAAATAAGCCACAGGCTAGGAGAGAGTACTTGCAAAAGATGTATCTGCTAAGGGACAAAATATATGAAAAATACTTAAAACTCAACAGCAAAGAAAAAAAAAAACATTAAAAAATGGGCCAAAAACCTTAACAGACAACTTACCAAAAAAGGTATATAGATGGCAGATACTCATATAAAAAGATTTTCCATATCATCAGTGAAATGCAAATTAAAGCAGCAATGAGATACAACTACATATCTATTGTAGTGGCCCAAACCAGAACACTGACAACACCAAATGCTGGAGAGGATGTGGAACAACAGGAACTCTCACTCATTCCTGGGGGAATGCAAGATGGCGCAGCTACTTTGGAGGAGTTAGATGGTTTCTTCCAAAACTAAACATACTCTTACTATACGATCCTGTAATTGCGCTCCTTGGTATTTAGCCAAAGAAGCTGAAAACTTATGTCCACCACAAAACCTGTACGTACATGTTTATAGCAGCTTTATTCATGATTGCCAAAATTTCAAAGCATCCAGAACGTCCTTCGGTAGGTGAATGGATTAATAAACTGTGGTCCATCTAGACAACAGAATATTGGTCAATGCTAAAAAGAATTGAGCTATCAAACCATGAGTAGACATGGAGAAAACTTAAATGCGTCTTGTTAAGTGAAAGAAGCCAATTTGAAAAGGCTACATACTGTGTAATTCTAACTAAAGGACATTCTGGAAAAGGCAAAATTATGGAGACAAGCAATCAATCCCCAGGCATTAGGGGGGAAGAAGGGTGTATAGGGAGAGCACAGAGGATTTTTAGGGCATTGAAACTATCTTTATGATACTTTAATGGTGGATCCACGTCATTGTACATTTTCCAAACCCACAGAATGTGTAACACCAAGACTGAACCCTCATGTAAACTGTGGACTTTGGGTGCTAACGATGTGTCAATGTAGGTTCATCAATTGTAACAAATATCCCTTCTGGTGGGTGATGTTAATCCTAGGGGAGGCTACGCATATGTGGGGGCAGGGGATATAAGGGAAATCTCTGCACCTTCCTCTCAATTTTGCTGTGAACTTACAACTGTTCTAAAAATAGAAATTCTTAAGACCCATGAAAGAATTAACCGTATATTTTTTCATCGCAATGGAAGCTCTGATAAAAAGTTGATGACATGCCCCGACCTGGTCTTGAACCGAAGGGAATATTGGACTGGAATAGTGACACCCTGAGCGGGCATACAGGCAAAGAGATGATGGCACTTCAGAAATAGGAGTTGGGGGTGATAAGGTGCAGCGACCGCTCTCCACAGTGTCTTTCTCTTTCCTTGTCAACTAACACATTTCTGAACAACATTTCATTTTGAGACCTTTCTTCACTAAACCATTCACCCATCTCCGATTCAGCATACATTCATTGAACATGTAAAATGCGCTAGGTATGAATACACTCAACAGTTGGTCATCCTTATGTGTGAAGTACAGCAGTGACCAAGACTGTTTTCCCATCCTGCAGGTGCGTTTACGCCAGCGTAGTTATGTACACAGCAAAAATATAAGTGAATGTCACTAAGTGTGGTTTATTATGTGACAACTACAAATAAAGTGATATGGAAGTTCATAGAAGGATGAGGTTCTTCATTACTGTAGCTGTCCAGAAATAATTAAGAAAGGGGGTGGATTTTATTCAAAGATAAATCAACAAGTTAGATTTATTTATGGAGGGACAGAGAATAGATTGGTAAAGGGGAAAGACAATAAGTTGTACAGATACAGAATGGTGCAGGAGTTCTAGGAAATGGTACCTAGTCCAGCTTGACTAGGAAATGATATTGAATACATGGGAAGACTAAGGATATTGAGATTGATGAGGGTAAATTACAGATGGGTAAAGTCCTGGTGACTATGAACCTTAAGAAAACAAGGAAAAGCATTAGTAGTGAAGAGCAGGATAAAGGTTAAAACGTTCTTAATAAGATCTCTGTGGGATCCCCTAAGGCAACAAGGATAAGTGAAAATAATCATTTTAGATGCACAGTGAACCCACAGGAAGCATTTCTAAAATTGGTACTGTTAAGTACAAAGAAGATAATCCCCACTTACATGGAAGTGGCAAGAAAACAGGCACAATTGGACTAAGATAGGGATGTTTAGTTCCATGTGTACATTTTACACTAACAGTTCTTGAAATGTGATGTGTAAAGAAATGAATAGAATCTGACTGAGATAGAAAATTGGCCATGGAGTGGCAATGCAGAGGGAAGAATGGATTTTATTGTAAATAATGTAATTTCAAAATTTCAAGGAACCTATTTATGCATCTCCCCTCCTCTCCACTACCCACCCCTCCATTAGATATCTTTTCAGTCAAAAATAATAACTTGGGAGAGTAACTGAATTAATAGTAAAGCTTCAAGCTGTTAATAAAGACACCTTACAACACTAACCTAGTATTACTAATGATCGCACTAATAATGACAGGGAACCACACAGGTGCGGTGTCATCTCCTTGTCTTTAAAAGGGAGGAAGAAGGAAAGAGCCCATGTGTTAATGTTGCCGATAGCCCTACAGGGTATGGAAGCAGATTCAGGGAGGGGAGCATTTTCCTCAAGAGCTGAAAAGTCACATCTTGCATCTTTAGAGGTAGAGAATCATCAGATAAGAGTCAACAAAAAGTTTTGGGAGAAACCCACTACGTGAAAATGTGTGAGCCTTGTGCTGTGACACAACTGACAGCATTAGACATGTCTGTGACAATCAAGGGCCTGATTCTGCACGTACCTAGACCACCCATCTGATGGCTGTTCGCAGGACTGGAGCAAGAGAGCAAGCAGATTTCTTTCTTATTCAAAGTATGAGCAGTTTGTCAGTTATCATTGAAGATTTAATGTGCGTTCTCGGGAAATGGCTCTAGTAGGCAATGGTAGGGAAGGGGAGGAGAAAACAACTCCTGGAGAGCACCAATTATTTAAAACAAGCGGAGAGAATGGCTGGTGAAGATGTTCCACCTGAAGGCAGATGGTTAGCACACGTTTGAAGAAATCTGTGATGCACCTTCATGCATACCAGCATTGGACTAAGAACTTTTCCTGAGTACTGATTTCTCCTCCTGATACAAATGAAGTCTGGCCCATGGATACTTGCATCGTTTCCTTTTCATAACATTGTCTCCTTTCCATTTGTATTGAGAGCTAGGCAAGCTCCTCAGACACAGGTCCCAGGGAATATTGTCATCAAGTGTGGTGGAAATCTGATTTCCGTCTGTTATTTAGTTGACCAGCTACTATGAGCACCTATTTCTGGGTTCCTCTCTGCCTGTTAGACTACGTACTCTTTGACAGTACAGACGTGTTTAGCTCAGTAGTCATGCTGTTTAGGACAGCGTCCAGCATGAAGAAGGGAAAAGCAAATATTCAAAGAAAGAATGGGCAGAGGAAGAAGGATGCTTTAGTCCATATCTGATGTCTCTGATCAGGTCCACCATCCAGTCACCTGCATGACAACACAATTGATTGCCCCATTGGGAACCCAACGCATAAATGTCATGGCTCTCAGAGGTGCCACAGTGTAGCCATTGAGTGAGTAAGTGTGTGTTGCCAGGGAGAGAGGGGAAGCAAGGGGTGTCCCGCCAGCACATGGTGGCCAGGGGATTCTGAACTACCCTGTGTTACTTAACTCCTGGGTGTGTATGCCATGGCCAGAACAACCAGAAGACCATGAGCATCCTTGAGTTTGAGAACTTGGACTAAGGCTTCACCCTATTTCAATACAACTTATCTCCACTAGTCTGCAGACAGTCAAGGACATGACGCATGGTTTCTAAGAGACTTAGATATTCTTTATGGCAACTCATCATCCACCAAGATGAAGGCAGGACACATATTGGTGAAAAGTGGTGGGACTACGACCTGGCCTGAGCCATAGCTGTTGACTGGCATTCTGGTGCCAGGCCCTTGCTGTTTTCCTATGGAGTCTACATATAGCAGCTATGCAGACGAAGACAGTGATGGCTGCATCTTCCCCGGGATGCTTTATTGTGAATACTCTTCTACGGAAATTCTTCTGGCAAAATTTTGACTTCACAGTGCTTTATCATAAGATGCAATTTCTCCTGGATTTCCTTTGCCTTAAGGTGCCTGAGATGGAAGAGTCTGAAGCCCAACTGCTGCTGCAAATACTGACTCTTATGTCACACAGGAGAATCCCGGGCTCCTGAGCCCCACAGAACTCTAACTTAAAGAAAGAAGAAGATGGACTATTGGATGAAGACATACTTTGAAACCAAGGACAGAATGAGAAAATGTCCTGAGTAGTAGAGATACCCCAGCTGAGGAGGAAGGTTTTCTACCTTTGCTTCATTCTATGAGGCCAGGAGGCCCCTTCTGTTTTTTCATTTGCTTTTCATATGTATTTCTCCTTTAAATATTCAACAAATATATTTTGAGTACCTACTATATACTATGACCATTGCCTCCCCCTCTCCTTAAGGAACAATACATTTTCTTGACTCCCAGAGAGTCTATACATAAAAGTATGTCTCCTTCACCTTCCTTCATCTAGCCTGAGCATTGGGCTCTTTTTTTTTTCCAGGGTGGCAGGTGGAGAGAGAGAGAAGACAGAATGTATGAACAAATAAATCCTCAGCTATTTTCCACTCATATTCTGATCTTTCATAGATCAAATAATATTCATTCATCCATCATCCGTATTTTTAATAAAATGTTTTATTGACTGTATTATAAACACACACTGCCCAAAGGGATGGGGATACAGAAAAGAGCTTTGCTCGCATGACCTTACGTTCTAATGGGGAGAAAGACACATTAATAAGTAAATAAAAAATAGGGTGGTCAGGGCCCCTAGGAAAGGAAGTTTCCACAATCTTATCTCTAAAGATATAGCCCTGCTTAAACCCTATAATCATCCACTTGATTCCTTCTAGAGAACACTTTTTTTTTTTTTGCTAAGCAAAAGACTCAAGTAGAATAAATAAACACAAATACACACAGCAGCTCCAGTCTCACTTTCATTTAGGTGTGTGTGTGAAAGTGACTAAGTTCTGATAATCAGAGTATGAGCCAAAGTGATGCATGTGACCCGGTGGTCATGCCTTCTGAAGGCACGGAATGTAGACATCATAATGCATCATTGTGGGTTATGTGCGAGAGAGTAAAACCTAAGATAGAAGGCGACTGGTGCCCTGACAGGAAACATCATGTCATCTTTTGATTGCTTTCTCCTGTATGGTTATATATGGGAGAAAGAGTTTCCTGTTTAAGCCACTGGTATTTTGAATTTTTCAATGTGCAGCTGAACGTACCCGAATGAACTTACATACTTTTGTCCTGCATGACACTACTGTACACGCTCTTCTCAGTTTTCATGAAATCATGAACTATTCGATGTGAAGGATACCTTAGAGTCCCTAGTTCATGGCTTTCAGTGAATGCACACAGAAGCGCTGTATTTTGGAACACTGTCTCCATAGGGACTGTGTAGAATCCAGTTTTTCTCAATCCCTACATCTACCTACCTTTTGATTTATATAATTTCCTGCCAACTGTACTTGCACAAGTTATCCATCTGCTTATGCCACTCCTTTCCTTTACATCAATAAGTTGTGCATGTTTGAAAGAGTTCTGATGACCAGAATCACCCCTAAACATACTTGAAGAGTATCCTAGATAGATTGACCAAGGAAAAAGTAAATTTTTAGTACACAAGCTTGCTAAATCTGAAAGCGTGGCAATCTAAGATTAATCTGTGATTCTTCTCTCTCATTCAACATCAGATCCATTAGCAAGTCCTCTCAGATACGCCCTCAACTATGTTCTGAATAATCCACCTTCTTCTCTCCATCTACACCACCACAATTGTCATTCGAGCCACCTTCATCTCCATCGTGGACAACTACAGCTGTGTCCTCCGTGACCCACCTGCTTTCCTGCTCTATCCCTTTACAGTCCTTTTCTACAAAGTTGTGAGAATAGGCTTAGGGTAATTTTAATTTTGTTATATAGTATACTTGCTTAAAATCCTACACTGGTTTTTTTAATATTTTTATTAAAGTTTATTGAGGTGACAATGGTTAGTAAAGTTACATAGGTTTCAAGTGTACAATTCTGTCATATATCATCTATATATCACATTGTGTGTTCACCACCCAGAGTCAGTTCTCCTTCCATCACCATATATTTGATCCCATGTAACCTCATCTACCACCCCCAACCCCCACCAACCCCCTGACCCTCTGATAACCACTAAACTATTGTCTATGTCTATCAGTTTTTGTTTCTTTGTTTGTCTTGTTCCGTTGTTGCTTTAAGTTTTATATCCCACATATCAGTGAAATCATATGGTTCTCGACTTTTTCTGTCTTATTTTGTTTAGCATAATAATCTCAAGATCCACCATATTGTTGTGGTTTTTCATTGCACTTGCCATACAAACCAAGCCCCTGATCATGACCTATGTGATCTTTCTCCCACTTAGTTCTCAGCCTCATCCCATCCCATTTACTCTTTAGAGCATTTCACTCTGACCATACCAGGGTGTCTTACTCTTTCTTGAGTTTTTCAAGTTCATAACCGTCTTACAGACTTTGAATTTGCTATGATTTCCACTGATTTTACACTTTTCCCCTTTTGTCATTACATGGCTGCCTCCTTAGCTGTCAGGTCTTAGCTCTTATGAAATGCCTTCACTGACTACCCAGTCTAAAACGCCCTCCCAACTTGAGCCACTGTCACATATCCTGATTTATTTTCTTCCTGGTGATTACAATAATAATTTGTATTTGTTGTTCTTGCTGACAAGAACATGCTTTGGAGGTGAGGCCATAACCATCTCGTTCCTATGTATAATCCTCGGTATCTAGAAAAGGCCCCATAATAAGTAGGTACTCAAAAAATATGTGTTGGGTTTTGAAAATAAAATAATAAAAGAACAGTAACCTACTATCAATGAGCATTGCCAGATCCTTAACTCTGAGAGAATTTCTCCTGAGTCACTTTTTGTCTGATAAACAACAACAAACAATAAAACTAGTCCAACAAAAATTAAAAGAAGAAACAGACAAACAATTGAAAGTATTTTAGCTAACTCTACTGCAAATGAATACGCAGAACTAACAAACACAAAAGATCAATAACTACTGATTTTATCTGAGTTAATTACTGTTTGCTCTTCCTGTTGCAAGACCCAGGTGTTTCCTGGACTGGGGGCCATCTTTGCCTCTTTCAGCTACCGCAAGATTTTCTTAGGAGATACATTTTACTGTTTCTTCCATCCAGAATAATGCTCTCCCCAGAATTCTATCACCACAGGCTTCCACTAGAAATATCTACGACACACAGAGCAGCAATCACAGCCATTTGTCTCCCCACAGTAGGAAGAACAGCTGTCTTTTCCCAAGGGGCCCCCAACACTTCCAAGATGGTGTCTTTTTTCCTTTCCAGAGACATGAATGCAATCTCAGACACACAAAAGAAGCAGTGCCAACAAAGTGTTCTCTTGTCAGCCTCACAAACAGCCTTATTATTTGGTGACTGCAAACATGGTTTGAAGTCGCCGCTCCTGCCAACCTGAAGTCTTAGAATGCCGAGGTCGAGTGATTAAAAGTTCCAGATTACAGGCAGAAGGGGATGAAGAGTGGTTTATAGCTCTTGCTCATCCACTAAAAGCCTCTGGCGAGAAACAGCTCTCTGTTTGAAGGAAAGTAAATTTCTTCCACAGCTGAAAATAAATGCATTTGGAGGGAACTCTAGGCAGACCTTGTGGTGGGGGCATGGCTTGCAGACCTGCTGAAAGCATGGGGCAGGGACACAACTAACTGTCATGGAGGCCCTTGTCTGACAACAACCAGAGCTGGGAAATCTAACATGTAGCTGTTTCTCAATATGAGATGGGATTGATTACGTCATTGCAGGAACGGACCCTCTAGGTTGGATTTGGCTCTCATGGATAATTGTATCATACGTGATGTAAAGGCCCTGTTTTACCAGACACTTTGAACAACTAGACCCCAAACCATTGGAACTGGAGGTGCCAGGATTCTGGTTGAATACCCAAGGACATAAGTATCTTACTTTGGTTACTGAAATCTCTTTATCCTGGATTGTCTTCAATACCAAACTGGTCTTGAATTACGGCATCAAGTAGGGAGAAACAGGAATGAAATTCCTCTGTTGTGTATTTCGCTTTCTCAACATTCCACATATACACATGTATTCATACACTCAGTTATTAGAAGTCATGAATTAACCTCTCTCTGTGTACCGGACATGTTAGCTGATGAGTATGCCGGTATGTAGAGTAATTCACTGGAATCGTCCCTGCTGTCACGTACCTCATATTTTGACTGAGGAAACAAACACATGGTGGAATGTGATGAGTCCTATAATACAGGCAAACATCAGGGCTGGGAAGCCGAGATGTTGGAGTGATAAGTTGCGCTCAGTTGTTTTGGAGAGGACTCGACAAAGGTGGGAAACGTAAAAGTTAAGTAGAATGAGATTTCCAGGTCTAGGTTGGGGATGGAGGGGTTAAACAAGTGGTTTTGAAAACAAACAAACGCAAATATCTTCAGAGCTAATTAGCTCTGGGGGTGGCGTTGTGGGCAGACCCTTTGAAGACTGTCATGAAAATTATAGACTTTCTCTCTCAATAAAGTAATGCCCATAAACAAACACAGATTTTTCAATGCAATTCCAAGGAGATCACAGAAGACCCTACAGCAGGTGCAGGTTAACAATCTAAGAAAACTTGACTCAATTCCCTTTGTTCACTTCCACCTTTAGGGCATAGTTTCTGTGAGCCAACCACCGCTGTTAGAAAAACCTAAGACATTCGCTTAACACGCAGCTTCCTGGGGCCACATCTCAGACCTATAAAAAGCTGCTCTGGTGTGGGGTCCAGGACTCTGCGTTTTAACAAGTGCGATTCTGTGCAGTGAAGTCTTTGCGAGCTCCTGGGAGATTCTGGTGCATGTACCCTAAACCCCAGGGCATTTCCTGTTTATTTAGACTCACTGAGACCCCTCCCTTTTAGACTAGGGGTGTTGTGCACCTACATCTGCTGAGAGGCCTAACAGTCTTTATTTGTGGAAAATCATGGAGCTAGAACACCCTGTTCCCACCCTGCCTTGGGGTGGGGTTCCACAGAGTGAGGTTCAGGTTTGGACTGAACTTCACCTACTGTGTCCATTCACTTTGTTCCCAAGGATTTGTATTGTTTGCCCAAGGAAATTGCAAATTCCTCTGGCTCTTGGGTCCTAGTTCCCCACAGGTGGTTGGGCACACACTATGTGCTTAATAAATATTTAGTGGTTGGTTATGGGATCAGTGTTTCTTTCTTCCTCTTCCTCTAAGACAGCTGGCCAGCCTCACTGCCTTTCCATCAGGATCCAAACAGTTTTTGTTGGTCGATTTCTGCATTTTGTTTTAGGCTGATCTCATACGCCCCTGTGTCTACATCATCTGGTCTATTCTGTTAGGGAATGTCTTGTTAGATTTATCCGCAGCTTCTCCCTCTGCGGCCTCCCCGTGCGGTTCTTTCATAGAAAGCACTCAGCGTTGAGCAAAGGGACTCTAATCGGCACACCTTCCTCCCAGCTCCGACGGGTCTGCCAGGTGAGCACCTCTCACCAGCCTGGAACATTGTTCAGAGGGTCCCGAGCAGTGGGCAGTGATTGTGGGTAGTTCTCTTGTCTGAGGGGTCCTGGGTGCAGCGCTCTCCTGGAGGAAGCCCCAAGGACCATGCTGGCCTCGCCTGCTGGAAGTCCTCAGAGCAGCTGCCTGCTGATGGATGATAGCTTGCATAATGATGCCCAGTGTTTACATGCTGCCAGGCACCAGAGAGACCTTGAGAGCTCCCCAGCGCGAGGCCTGGCTGCTGGGCCAAATCCTTATCTTCCAGCACGCAGGCAACAGACAGCCAAGAGCCAGAAGGTATCGGATCCAGAGTTGCCCATGACAACCCCAATGGTTTTAACACGGGGAGGGGCAAGGGGCAGCCTGATGCTTTCCACTTGCAAAGTTACTGAGAAAACTGCTCAGGCTCAACACAGATGTGGTGCCTGTGTGTTGAAATGCTCTAGTATTTTTCTGTTTTATGGATACAAAGGAGTCTATACTACAGCTTGTAGAATTGGCTTCTAGAAATATTTCTGAAAGAAAGTTCTTCTTCTAGTGAAGCCAAATTCTAAATAAGCCACAACCTGTATTGGCATGACCTTCCCATACAGTGTTTCCCTGAAAATAAAACCAGTTCTTATGTTAATTTTTGCTCCAAAAGACACATTAGGGCTTATGTTCAGGGGGTGACATCCTGAAAAATCATGCTAAGGTTGATTTTCTGGTTAGGTCTTATATTCAGGGAAACATGATGGAATTTGCCTCACTGCTGTGGGAAAAAAAAAAAATATGTGGTCTTTGAAATTAAAATGGCCTGGCAAAGTGGTTAAAAATGGCAATGCCAAATGAAAGCTTCGCCACATGCCATCTTTTGCATTAACCTTTCTCAAATCACTTTTCATCTATGTTTATTGCCACTAGTTTAGTTGAAACCCTTACCTCTTCTGTCGTGGTCCATCTCAGTGGATACGAACTGGTTCCCTTGCCCACTGTCTTACCCCACTCTACTCCACTCTCCACATGACGGAGACGTTTCCCAAGGTCATAGCAGGTCAGGTTATTCTTCTCACGAATACTCTTTGGTTGTCTTGGGGGGTGGGGGGGAAATGTTCAAACTCTCTGTTATGGACTAGAGCATCTGCTGTAAGTCCCCACTTATCTCCAAATGCAGATTCACCTGCACAACCTGGGGCCTACAAGCTTGAATGTGGTCAGGTCTCTGTCTACATCTGCATGTACAGGGGACATGTTACTCTCTACCCTTCACTCTGTCTACCCGACCTTAGTCATTACATTTACAATGTTGGGTTCTGTAGAACGCTAGCCATGAAATGTTCACTGGTGCCCTTTAAAAACAATTGGTCAAAGCAATTTGAAAAATTCTTAGGGATTATTAAAGCCCACTATCATACTACAGTTTCTAAGACATCCTATTCTAAAAAATAAAGCAGTTTTGCTTGTTTAACCAATCATTTCCCAAACATAGCTGAACTCAGAATACATTTTATTTTTTAGAAGCACACCTCAGTTAGTGTTTCATGGGCCAACAATCTGGAAAATTCGCTTTTAAAGCTCTTTTGCATAATGGCCCTTCTTTTTGCACCCTCCATCCATATATTATGAGAATTCTTCTGTTGTATTATGGCATACACTCACAACTCTTAGAACAGTGCTCTGACACTTGCTATCTCTGTGACCCGGGGCAAGTTACTGATCATTTTCACATTAGACAAGATTCATTTGGTTATAATTTACAAAAACCAAATTCAGATTAGTTTAAGACAATGGGGAAGATGTCATAGCTTGAATATTTGGCAAATACCATGGTGGATGATGATATTCTTGGTTAAAACTTGGTGGTTCTCTATAGAGCACGATTCTCGCTTCTCCCTATCTTACACCGACCCCCACCCTGCCCCCTTCAAAGATAAATTTGACAATGTCTGCAGACATTTTTGTTGTCACAACTGCAGGAGATGGGGGTACTACTGACACCTAACTCCAGCTAGAGATCACACAGGACAGGTCCACCCCATGAGGCCACATTGGGCACAGCATATCAGTCATGTCCACATTGAGAAGCTCTGCTTATAACTAGATCCAAATACTCAGAGTCATTAGGAATTCTTTGGTATTCCTCTCCCCTTTCTTCTGTCAAGGCTTGGTTTTATTTTCGTCTGCATAATAGGAATTTTGACTGCTGTCCACATCAGATGCACTTATATCTGGTTCTGTGGTCTAATAGAAATGTTTTTGACCAGTTTTGGTCAAAACACTCCAAGAGAATTCACTTCATTGGCCCAAGTTTGATCATGATGAAGTCACTTCCGGTGAATATTGCAATGATTCTAATATAGGCCATGTCTCCATCACTGAGGGGATGGTATAAAACTTGGAATGGGCAAACGTGTATTAAACAAAAGCAACAATTATCACACTGTCTGGGAATTTGCTTCCTTCTTCTAAAAATAGAAATGGTCATTTATTTCATAAAATATGAGTGTGAGGCTTATTTTCAGTGCATGAAAAGAGGCTGACAGAATATTTGAAACATGGGAGATGCTTAATACATGGTACATGTTATGAGTGGTAGATTTTTAAAATGTTTATACTTTGGTAAGAATACTTAACATGAGATCCTCCCTCTTAATACATTTTTAAGTACACAATGCAGTATTGTTTACTGTGGGTACAAGGTTGTACAGCAGATCCATGAACTTAATTCATCTTGCAGAACTAAGACTTGAGACCTTTTGAACAGAAGCTCCCTCTTAACCCCTCTTCCCTGTCTTGGTTGCCACCATTCTACTCTCTGTTTCTGTAAGTTTCATTGTTCTAAATACCGTATAAGTGAAATAATACCATATTTTCCATCAGTGTCTGGTTTATTTCACTTTGCCTAATATCCTCTAGGTTTCTCCACGCTGTTGTATACTGCAAGATTTCCTTCTTTTTTAAAAGGCTGAATGACATTCCATTGTATTATATACATTTTCTTTATCAATGGCCACTTAGGTTTCTTCCGTGTCTTGGCTACTGTGAATAATGTTCCAATGATCATGGGAGTATAGATATTTCTTTGAGATCCAAATTTCAGTTGTTTTGAATATATACCCAGAAGCAGGATTACTGGATCATATGGTAGTTCTATTTTTAATTTTTTGAGGAGCCTCCATATTGTTTTCCATTCTGGCTATACCATTTTACATTTCCACCAACAGTGTACAAAAGTTCCAGTTTCTCCACATTCTCACCAACACATATTATATTTTGCTCTGCTTTGCTTTGCTTTGCAAATAGCCATTCTGCCAGGTGAGAGGTGATAGTTCATTGTGATTCTGATTTTTCTTTCTCTGATGGATAGCGATATTGAGCCTCATTTCTTATACCTGTTGGCCATTTGTGTGCCTTCTTTGGAGAAATGTCTATTCAACTCCTTTGCCCATTTTTTAATGGCTACTTGAGTTTTTGCTATTGAGGTGTAGGAGTGCCTCACATATTTTTAATATTAATTCTTTTTTTTATTAGTTTCAGGTGCACAAGACAAGGTAATACTTAGACGTTCATCATTTATATGCCTCACACTAATATTAATTCTTCATCAGGTATATGTGTTGCAAATATTTTCTCTCATTCTGTCGGATGCCTTTTCACTCTGTCAGTTGTTTCTCCTGCGCAATGCACAAGTTTTTTAGTTTGATGTGGTCCCACTCGTCTAATTTTACTTTTGTTGCTTGTGCAACAAAATAATTGTGTCACAATTATTGGTAGATATTAAATGATGATGCTGATTAAAAGACAAATAAAACAATATAGACAGTCTCTGATATGAAAAATATCAATATCATATGCAGTCCAGAAATCAGAATACAAAACATATTATGTAAGTTTAAGTTTTAATTTTATTTTCAAATATCAGCAATTGGGCTTTAAATATTCTTAATTACATAAGTATACCATAAGCTGATAAAATATTTCTGGTAGTTGTCATATAAGGAGTACATTTAAAATTGTGAAATATACACAGTTTGAAGTGTTTGGTGTCAAGGCAGCATTTAAATCCTTAGACTAATTAAGTCTAATTATTGAGTGAATAGTAATACTTTTCTTCAACAATGTGAAGGTTAAATTAAAATTAATTTTCCAATTAGAAGGTAACACCTACTAGCTGTCAGTCAGTGAAATGTTTATTTAAGATTCTGTTTAGGAAAAAAAAATAGAGATTAGAGATACTAATTTGATGTCAAGCTTTTCTTATGAGCATTATACTTGGATCATGCAAAAATCTTGCTTTTTTTGACCAGTAATGGGGCAAACCCAAAACATACCTTTCTGAAAATCATGAACAAGGTCTGGTAAAGCTTTCCAGCATATGTAAATTGGAGATAACGATAACTTCTGAACTTGGAATGCCAGAATCGTCTCAATTGTTGGGTGACTGACAATAAATCTCACTGTTCTCTCTAGCTATTTAAAAAAAATACATAATATTTTTCTGCTTGATATGAGTTTTTGTGGGGCTACCAAAGGTAAACAGATAGATAAGCACCTGTATACTTAGATTAGTGCAGGGGCAAAACCTTACAATGGCAATCAACGTAAAAAAATAAATATTTTGGGGTATAAGAATCAGTAAATACATACAAAGAGCAATATGTGAAGAATATTCTGAGCTTTATCCACGGTTCCACAGAAATGCATATAGTGAGTGAAAATTTTGCTCCCTGACCTATAGATGAAGTGAGAGGTGTTGTGGATGGAAACAAAGACACCAGAAATGGTCAATAGTGACCACGTTTTCTGATGATCACTAAATAGGGAGTAGGGAGTAAATATATATTAAAAAATTATGTTTTTTAATAAAGGCATGCAACCAATTATAAAGAACAATACAAGTATTTATGGACCCTATTGTCTCACTTCATCACCCAGGAGGACAAAGCTCTCTTGGGTTGTTCTCTCTAATCATGCCCTCTCCCTGCCCGTGCCCGTCTTACGACTTGACAAATTGTTTTATTAATGTCAATATATGAAGCTTTAGTTAAAACAATCTATGACTTCTTCAGAAATTATTATGAATATTTCTGTACCCCAGTCTATATACTAGTCACTGTGCTAAGCCATTTTTATTTTATTTGGTTTATATAAACTTACAGTAAACTTGAGAAACTGATATTATCTTTCCTATTTTCTTTTCTTGCACATTTGGGGAAAAATGAGTCTCGGAGAATATAAATAACTTGCCAAGATCATACTCCATAATACCAAGCAACATACCGAGTGCAAATATTCAAAAATATCCTCAATTGTGGAGGATAAGTATGTGCTGTTTCATTAGCTATAAATGCACTCTATAAATGTTTCCATTTTTCTAGGAAATAGAAGAATTGATGTATGATAGCTGAATATTAGAAATTTCCATTGTACACATTGAATTTTGGGGGCATAAAGAGTCAGAAAGACTGTGTTGTTGTTTGTTGCCTATAAAAATTCCATCATAGTGATCTCACTGCACAAAGTCAAGAGGAAAATAAAGAATATTGCTTGACTGTTTCACCCTATGAAATATTCAAATTGGCTATATGCATGTAATTTTATGAAACCTATGGATTCAAGCCTATAATTAGGTGGGGTCATTTATCCTTTAAAAACCTGTGTTTTATTTGGCACAAAAGAACATAATATAGTAACTCCCCCCATCCCCAAATATAGCCTAGTATTAAACTTTGATGGTGGCTTTCTATGTTCATAACAATCACCTTTAGCAACACACATACATCTAACTTGTGGGTGATAAAATGTTTTTAAGTCAAAAGCCAGTTGAAGAAATTATGAGTTGTAACAGCCAAATAAACAAAAATGATTAATTTCTTGAAGGCGTAAAATTTGAAATTGTCATAAATTTGTTTGGGATTTATCACTGTTTTCTTCTTACCCTTCCTCCTTTCCCTCAAAAAATGGATTTTCAGGGTGGAGCTTGAGTGCAAATGTCTACCAAGCCATACATTAACATGGTCACATAGTATTACTTCTGGTACCAAATCTGTGTTCAGAAGATAGATAGGCAGTTAGATGGGCACTTGTACAATTTTCACCATGTCCTCTGTAAATTATCCATCCCCTTTCTAGGTCAAACAAAATGTATTTTCAAAGTATGTAGGAAAGAACATACTTTTCTTCATAAAATATAAATTTAAATCATTGATTTTTTACATTCAGGTCAATACTTGCTTTTTTCTGAAGAAAATTCTTAAAAAGTCACAGCAATATGGAGAAAGAAAACTTGACTTAGTTCTCCTGCAATGAAACTATACTTGGCCCATCATAATCTTCCAGGAAAGTCTCCATGCTCAGAATCGCGTCCAGGCTACTAAACCAAACAATGGATGCTAAGGGAACTGGAGTCCTCTCTCATCCCTCTGCCCACGCCCCTTGCCTCAGGTATCCTTTGGTGCCTCCAATTTTATAATTCAATAGCCTTGTTTTTGTTTAAAATGTAGGTCTGAATGACAGCCTCTGGACTCCAAATGGCTGACAAAGGCTCTAATGGGAATCAGAGTTCTTAGCAAAGTGAGTAAGCATATCGAGAACTGCACAGGGAGACTATATTGTGAGTGTATTTGCAAATCACCTCAGTTGAGAATCCTTCAAGTAGCATTGAGAAGAGACATGGACCGAAAGCACTTCCTCGCTAGGACATGACATCTAGTGGCAGGGAGTTGGTCTCTTTTGTTCGGACCACATTCCTGGCACTTACAACACTGCCTGCCACATAGCGAGTAATTGGTAAATATTTGTGGGATGACTAAATAATCAACATGTCCAACCCAAATGATGCTCCATTCCTAAACTAGAACATTCAGCTGTTCAAAAGTGAGAATTTTCATATGTTTAGTATATCTATTAATATGGTTAGACGCTCATGAAATATTAAGTTAAAAGCCAATTACAAAAACTATGTCTAATTTATTCCCATTCTGTGGTATGAAAAAATATATATCTTGAAATATATGCAAAAATTTTAGCTGTACTGGGTGGCAGGATTGCAGACTATTTTTATTTCCTTCTTATCCTTATACGTTATTATGTCTAATATTTCTATTACGCGAAGTTTGCTTCTTAGTTTGCAGAAGACATAATAAAGAACAGAGTCGGCCACACACACCAGAGAAAGTCCTCTCCTAATTCTAAATTCTGCATAACAAGGAGCTCCAAACACGCTAGATTTCTGACCCGAGGGGAATTCACTACTCTCTGAGAAAGCTGCTTTAGATAATGCCTGTGTTTCTAAAAATCACTACTATCTGTGTGCCCAGTATTATCCTGGGTATCATGGAAATCTATAAAAAAATGTTCAGAATCCCAGTTCTTGCGAGTTTCATGTCTAATGGGGAAAATGAGGCCTATTCACAGGATAGCAGCAACACAAGATGAAACCGTATATGACGAGATGTTTAAGAGTGTGCTGTGAATCCTGCTTTAGGATTTCATGGAGGAGGGTATCAGGGCAGTGGTCCATTGGAGAAGCTGGGATTTGAGTTGGATGATCAAGCGTGAGTAAGACTCCGTTAAAAGGAGGATGGGAAAGGGCATCCCAAGGGGGTGAAACTCAGACACTATAGATAAAGGTGAGTGCAGGTGGAAGGCATCGAAGGTGAAGCTGCCAGAAGAGAGGTGTAAGGACCAACAGAAATGCACCTGGCATCTCGGGAGGGACAACTCTTTGTCAAGTAGGAACTTTCCACGCATTAGCACAGATCTTTGTACCTTTGGCCCCTAGCACCAAATGACAGAAGCACCCATTCTAAGCAAAGGCAATTGTACACAGGCCAAAGACTCCTGAAAACACTGGGCCCCAGTGATTTTTACCCATTTATTCTGTTGCTCTCTGATGCCGAGTAACATCCAGCCCTTACAATAAGGAACCAAGTGCCCTCCAGAGGGTGATACTGCCCCAGATGAGAACTGTCCGGGCTCTACAATCTATCTTCTGATGTTTTGGGTTGGCTGTGTGTTCCCTCCACTTCCTACCCAAAGTCACACGATTTCTATACAATTTATGCGCCCCATTGGGGGAAAGCAGACTCTTCAGTCAAATAGGCAGGGAGTTTGTTTTGTTCAGACCATATCCCTGGTTGGAAGAGGCTCCCCCTGTTTGCTGGGTATACATTTTTAGGAAAGTTACTCTATCCAATTCTGTTTTCTCATTTGTAAGATAGGGCTGTGGGTAAATGTGTGTGCTTGAGTTGAACTGTGTTCCACTAAGAAGATACGTTAACGTCCTAACCCTCTGAACAGGTGACTTTTGAACTGAGACCTGAGGAGGAGGAACCTGCCGTGTGCAGTCAGGAGGCCAAGGGTACCAGGCAGGGGGAACCACGAGTGCCAGGAGGGAAAGGAACTGTGGCACTTAGGAAGACAGATGGAAGGCCATCGTGACGCCAGGGAGCACAGGGCAGCGTAGCACATGATGAATTCAGAATTAGTGAGGAGTCAGGTTATGAAAGACCTGGGAAGTCATTTGACAGAGGTTGAATTTGATTCTTCGTGGAAGGAAAGGCATTTGGATGGTTTTAAGGCGAAGGAAAAAAGAAGAGAGCCTGAGGAGACACACAAAAAATACCAGCTTTCCTAGGAGAGGACTCCTTTCTGCAGAGATTTAAGCTTACAAATTGTTATAAATAAAACATTTTCAAACAATTCAGTTGCCTGCATGGCTCTAACATGCATCGTTTGTGGAGGTTGTAAAGCAGGGTGGTTAAGAGGACAGGATCTGATGAGGAAATCTGATGACCCTTGTTAACCTCAGCTCTACCAGGCAAAGGAGCATGGCCTCGGGCAAGTTACTTAAATTTAAGTGTCACGTTCCCAGTCTCTAATGCGAGGCTTTCCTAGGACAGGCCGTTAACTCAGAGCTTTGAACCTAATAATCACATTACATGGTGGTAATTTTTGTAATACCACGACCACCATCATCAATCTATTAGAATCTGTCAGGACAGAGTGCTTTGCACATAGTACTTGCTAGATGTAAGTTATTTGGGGAAACTCGGGACCATATTTAACTTTTTATCACTGTTTTTCCCAATGCTGGACCAAGTACTTTGCACATAGTAGGCAATTGATAAGTATTTGTTAAATTAAGGAGAGGAAGAAACAGGTGCTCAGTGAGTATTTATTTAATGTATTATTTAGCTGAACCATTTATTTACCTGCTGATTTCCAGTGATCTGTGATATGTATGCCCTTTCATATTTATTCTCGATTAGATGGCAATCTTTTAAAGGTCCTTTGACTTAATCCATGACTTTTTTTTTTTTGCATTAAATTTGAACATTTTACAAATGAGAAGCCTGAGGGTGAAAGGGAGTCTATAGCTTGTCATATATAGATTTTGTATCCATCTGCGTGAAACACTATATTTTCATAGAATACATCTAGTTATCCAGAGCCATGGCTGAGTTGAGTAAAAGAACCATACATATTTCATGTTATCTATAAGTCAAGGCTTAGAAATGAAAAATGAAGGTTGAACTGTCAAACTCAGAATTTGGGCCGACATTTTGATACAAAATCTGTCTATGAAGAGAATTAACGTACCCAGAGTGAAGGAGACAGCAAGAATTCAAAGCTATCTTTGGAAAGAAAGGCCGTAAGTCAACACTGTCTTACACACAGTAGGCATTCCTTAACGTTGGCTGAATAATCCTGACTACGGCGATTAGCTGTAGAGAAATGCAGAGAACTTCCGTGACAACGATAAACAATAGTATTATATAGTGTTAAAACAAGTATGTCTGGAGGATCAGATACTGTGTTTCCCCGAAAATAAGACCTAGCCAGACAATCAGCTCTAATGTGTCTTTTGGAGCAAAAATTAATCTAAGACCCGGTATCATATTATATTATATTAATTATATTAATTATATTAATCATATCATATCATATCATACTATATTATATTATATTATATTATATTATATTATATTATATTGTATATTACAAGACCCCGTCTTATAGTAAAATAAGACGGGGTCTTATATTAATTTTTGCTCCAAAAGACACATTAGAGCTAATTGTCCGGCTAGGTCTTTTTTTTGGGGAAATACGGTAGTTCAGTTGAGACTATTCCATTTCTAAGATATGTTTCCTTAAGCAATATATTTACTCTCTCTGACTGAAGTCTCAGGGTTCACATCTCCACAAAGAATTTAACAAGCCTTACCTCGTGGGGCTATTATCAGTATTGCATAAGTGAATGTGTGTAAGCACGTAGTAAATGTTCCATATATTATACATTACTTGTTAGTTCTCCTATTGTTATTTCTATTGTTAAGTGTTCACCAATTCAGTTATAAACGTTATATTCCACACAGAAGAGTAGATAAGGGATTTCCATATCAACTGGAACAGAATAATGAGTAGCATATATCAGACTTATCCCCCCACCCCCTACCCCTCCACTGAATAGAACCAACCACGTGATTTGAGGGTTGGAATTTTCAGTCCCACCCTCTGACCTCCAGGGAGGGGAGAAGGGCTGGAGCTTTAATCAATCACCAATGGCTCATGAGTTCATCAATCACGACTCTGTAATAAAGCCCCCATAAAAACCCAAGAAGATGGGGTTTGGGGAGATTCCAGGTTGGTGAACACATAAAGATTTGGGGAGAGTGGGGTGCTCCATGAGAAAGCATGAAAACACCACATCCTCTCCCCTTACCTGGGCCTATTCATCTCTTCCATCTGGCTATTCTGAGTTTTAGACTTTCATAATAAACTGGTGATCTAGTAAGTAAAATGTTTCTCTGAGTGCTTTGAGCTGCTCTAGCAAATTAATGGCAGAAGGCATTGGAACCTCCAGTCTACAGCTGGTCAGTCAGAAGTTCAGGTGACAACCTGAGCTTGCGACTGGTGTTTGAAACTGATGGGGCCAGTCTTACAAGACTGAGCCCGTAATCTGCGGGATCTGATGCTAGGTCCGGGTAGAAGGTGTCAGAGTTGAGTTGAATTGTAGGACATCCAGCGGATGTCCAAGGGGTTGTTGGAGGTGAGGGGAAGCCTCCCTACCCCCACCCCCCACATTGCAGTTGAGTTTAGAACTAACACTTAAGATTTGTGCATTTTACCCTGTAAATTTGCATCTAAAAATGGATAGGAAAATATACTGAAGGTGTTATTATTTAATTCCAAATAGAACATTTTATACACACTTCTGAAATTCAGTAGTGTTGTCCATAGAGAGGATGAGAGCTATGCTTATATTTTATTGTTAATCCTGGATTTCAGATGTCTTTAGAATTCATGTATTCTGTTAAAAAGGCAAACTCTACACCCAAGGCTAGTTATTATTCCTATTTGTCTCTGGCTGGAAAATATACAGCAACCTGCTGTGGGAGTACATTCCATTTATTCTATAAAACTATGTTCTCTATGGTAAGCTAAATATAAATATTTATAACAATGATGAATTTGCTAGAAATATTAATAGATACACCTTAACAAAATATTTTAAGTAAATATGTACTCACAATATTACATACATGTGAGAGAATTTTTTCGCCTAAATAAATTTTTGGGATAACATAAAATTTACCTTTACATGTGCCAAAACATGGTTTTTTGTTTACTTCTATTTATAATAATTATGCTCAGTGCCATGTGATAACTTCAGGGCTTCATTGCTCACTAATCCTAGGGGTTTGCAGTGTAAGCCACTCCCCCTCATTCTGGAAATGAACAAACTGAGGCCTTAAACCACTAGGCTGGAGAGAGAGGGAATCTATGGGTTAGAGCTGGTCCTCACAGCCTATTTATATACCTAAGTGGCTACTCCAAGCCAAATGAGCTCGTCAAATTTAGCAGTGTTTGAAATATACACAGATTGCTGTTTTCCAAGGCCTGTGGGCGTAGAATGAAGGAGGGATGTGTTCTTGACTCTTTGAGAAACAGAGGGTTTCATAAATTCAGTAGGGTCTGTTTGTTTCTCCTCTCTAAATAAGAAACTTAACAAATGCTGTATCATTGTCTCAAAAACTTTCCTACAGTGCCACATTCCTTTGTTTCACCCTCTTGAAACTTAAATAGACTAGCACATTTAATACTTAAAATCGAATTATTGAAAGATGTTACATAAAAGTTCCTTAGTGCTCTTTACCCTCATTTAAATGTCAACACCTAAGTCTAACGGTGGAGAAGGCCATTGTTTGCTAGGTGAATAATCTTAGCCACGGACTGGCCCTGTCCCTCATGCTTCCCTCCTTTAAGCCGTTGTTTCATCTGAATTCAACACCTAAAATGATAAAGATGATGTTTTGTTGTTTTTATACAATCAAGCAATCACAAGTGTATTGGTTTTCTGGGTTCAAATTACAATCTTAAACAATTTCTTATGGCATTCCTGAGAGGCTAGACCTCTATGTTTTCCCCAAACGATGACAGGGAAATTCTTATTCTGAAATCCCAGAGCAGGCCGAATTCAGTAAATATTGGTAGCACTAAAACAAAAAAGAAAGGAAGAAAAGGAAGACGGTAAACAATCTTTAATGACTGAGCATTTTACAAACATTACTTTCTTCATCCATTGGTATTGGGAGTAGGAATTACCACCTCAGTTCACAGATAACTGACTCAATGGGGTGACCTTATCTGCACAGTCACTCGAACTGGGATTTTAACGGAAGTCATTTGCACCGCATATCCTATGTGTGTACATGTTTAGCCATTTGATGTATTTCATCAACACTCAGTTGCTCCTGTTCTCCCATAAGCCTATGTCATGTCTGCTACTTACTAGATATTAACATGTTAACCTTTCATTCTTCCTCACACAATATTTTTCTTAAGATAAAATGCACACCAAAGATCCCAAGATGTTGGGTCTCGTTAGCCCTGTGATGTTTTCTCCATAGGTTTGTCTTCTCAACTTCCATTTAATGAGTTGAAAAATCCCATGGATAAAATAGAGCTGTTAAGAATGGAATTCAACATTATACTTTAGTTTTTCGCACTGGATTGTTGAACATCAAGATTCCAATATAGTTTCTATTTTCCCTCTTATCTGCTTTCTCTGGGTGATGTCGTTCCTGTCCATGGACTAAATTATATAAATAAATATATAATTTATATATATATAAAATGCTTGTTTTCAAGTCTCACTCCCCAGCCCACTTGTCTTCTTTGTGCTCCAAATCCTTGAGTCCATCTATTTCTGCTTCATTTAGAAATTTCACTGGCATCTAGAATTCATCAAATCCAAAGCTGAACTCATTCACCTCTATGCAAAATAAATATTACAAATTTGATGAAGAAAGTATAAAAATAAAATAAGGAAATAAGGGAAGATGGAGAGAGAAGAGGAAGGAAGGAAGGAAGGAAGGAAGGAAGGAAGGAAGGAAGGAAGGAAGGAAGGAAGGAAGGAAGGGACGAAGGGACGAAGGAACGAAGGAACGAAAGAGAGAGGAAAAGAGGGAGGGAGGGAGGGCCAGTTTCCCTTTCTGTTTTCCACTTTCCAATGAAGGCCACCAGGAGGCAGCTAGTGGCCAACCAGACACCACAACACCACATCCGACTACTTCTCATTTCCTACAGCCATTTAATCCCACCCACTGACTTCATATTGTACATATTTCTCAAATCTTCATCCTTTTCCCTATTCCTTTGCCGCTAATGTAGGACAGTGTCTGGTGCCTGTTCTCAGGATCAAATCTACTAGCTTTCCAAAAGTGTTTCTGTTTTTCCTTGTTCCCTTCTCTAGTCCAGACTTCATGCTGTAAAAGGCAGCGAGTATTCAAAACTGAAAATCCGAACATGTCATGCCCATTCATGTAGGATGTAGGGCACTGACTGTGGAGCCAGACTGCCTGGCTTTGATCCTGGCTCTGTCATTTATGACCTTGGGAAAGTTACTCAGCCTCTCTATACATCCATTTATTTTTCTGTAAAACAGGGATAACAAGAACGATACCTACATCATGGGGTTGTTATGAGATTAAATGAGTTAACACATGAAAAGCATACTATGTAAGCACTATATAAATATTAGCTGTAATTATTTTATTCTCATTATTGCTTAAACCCCTCAGTGAAGCCCAAACTCCTTCCCAGGGCTTACCAGTTTCCTTGTGTTCTGGCCACAAATACTTCCCTGCCGAAATTTTCAGTGTTTCCCACCCTCACTGTGTGAGCTCTGGCCATAAAATTCTTTCATTTCTTCTAATGCCTCACACTTTCTTTTGTCTCTGGAAATTCCTTATGTCTGGAACACACTTTCCTTCCCTTCTACCTTCCCTCTTCCTCAGTGTCTCAGTATAGGTATTCCTTCCTCCTGGAAGCATCTCTTGAACTCCTAGCCTGAGTTAGGTACCCTTCCTCAGTACCCTTCGGTACGACGTCCCATTGTTGATCCCTCCTCACCAATTTTCAGAGAACTCTGTGACCATGTACATGCCATTCTTCACCACGAAATGTGTAAGCTCCACAAGAGTGGGCAACTGTCTTCCTGGCATTTCTTTTACATAGTATCTGGTACAGAGTTAAGTTCTTCATAAATATTTATTGAATTTGTTACGTGGACACACTCTGTGCATTTTGTTGACTGCCCACGTTCACAGCCAAGTATGTTCCTTACCACATCCAGTTTCTAGTGAAAAATACACGTGAAAAATCCCTTAATACTGAAGTTGGTGGTTTGGGGGATAAAGAGGGGATGTCTCCCCTACTCATTCCAACAACGTGTTACTTTATGCAGCATGTTCCTGGACTCATCAGTGGGAAACGAGCCGTAGTCATAATTTTAATTTGATTTTTCTCTCCTTCTCGCTGGTGAATCGTTCTGATGATTGATTTTCCCAAACTTAATAAAATTACTGTTATCTCATAACCATTATAATGTAGATTATTACAGTCTCAAGACTCAAAGATTAGTGAAGGGCGATAATGTGAAAAGCTGTGATTTTTCAGTGATAGTGGTTTGATTTAAATAAACAGGAGAAACTTGTTAGATTCCTCTTAAATTCATTTGCAGTTTCAAAGAAATTTCCACAGATACGTGTAAAAAACAGTCATAATCATTTGGTTATGCCTCTACTATGTAATAAAAGGACTTTTAATGTTTGTCTGAATCATTTCTTTATTCTTGGGTTGCCAGTGGTGATCCCAACACTGTCCCACATTATACTGGAAAGTTCCGGGACAATTCTTCTTCAGTGTTCCCAAGGTAGTGAATTCAACTGCTAAAAAAAGTACCGTAAATACTTCTGAGTTATAGTAACATTGTCTGAGTGTATTTCTAAGATATTAAGTTGCTACAAGTATTTTTTTGCTGAAACAAGAGAAAAATGAAAAGAGTAGAATTAGATATAAACTGTTACAAAATGTGATTTGATCAAGAATAGGAAAAATTTAAATGCAAGAAAGATTGCCCTACACTCTCCATGCCGCCTGGAAAAATAAGTGGTAAGGGAAGAATATAGTAACTTTTCTAATCATACCTCCTGGTTTTCTGTCCATTGAATGGACATACTTAAAAATAAAAGATCTGAAATAACAAATAAGTTTTTCCATTCTTTTCTACTGTCCCTGAGAGGCCACGTTAATCCTTTATGAGCTAAGATTAGGCCCAAAATGAGTAAGAATTTTCCAAGGAGAAATCTTATTTCAATTTTCTTTGTTCAATATCTACCCTCCTCCGTGTCATCCGAACTCTAATTCTACAAAAGTCCTTTGTGTCTTTCCTATGACAATGCATTGGTGATTTAGTAACCTTCCTTCCTTCCTTCGTTCCTTCTTTCCTTCCTTCCTTCCTTCCTTCCTTCCTTCCTTCCTTCCTTCCTTCCTTCCTTCCTTCCTTCCTTCCTTCCTTCCTTCCTTCCTTCCTTCCGATCTTTAGCACAGCCTAGTAATGTGCTAATAATTGTTTATGACCCCTAATTTTCCCGTAATGAATCATGATTTACACAAGGAGAGCCTATGTGGGGTGATGTTTCTCTCCATGTGTTGTTTGCCATGTTAAATTTGGATACCTCTGGCAGTGCCCAGATTCGATAATCATAGGTGGGGGTATGTTCTGTTTGTGCTAACAGAAAGGTCTTTCATAATTCCTGCATGCAGTGGGTAATTTTCATCCCACTGCAATCTTTCTTGCTTGCAGTAAACCTTAACTACAAAACTCTCAGCTGAAATTACTTACAAAATAACCTTTCGAGTGATGCCTTTTTTTCTTTTTCTGG
Source organism: Rhinolophus hipposideros (assembly GCF_964194185.1). Classification (NCBI taxonomy): domain Eukaryota; kingdom Metazoa; phylum Chordata; class Mammalia; order Chiroptera; family Rhinolophidae; genus Rhinolophus; species Rhinolophus hipposideros. Next base: position 5,723,566 of record NC_138068.1, on the reverse strand, counting down.
TATTATTTGAGGCTCGATGCCCAATGAAGTAGAACTTTAATTTGTTGGTATATATGTATGTGTGTATTTAAATAAGGAAAGTTGCACTTAAAAATTACTTGCTTGTTTCATTTCTAGAGATAGTAACATCCATTTATCTTGGGGTGAAATTTTTCTCCCACTTTACAGTTTGAGGTGGTGTGGAAAACTTTGCATATGGAGCCTCAGAGCTTTCTGGGTGTGAAAGTATAACAATCCAGACTCCTTCCCTGTGAGTTTCCATGTTTTTAAACCATGTCTGGAGGACCTGGAGCTCGGACTGGGACCTGCTGGCAGGAGACAAAACACAGTTTCCTAAAGAGAGCTAACTATCATGCAAAGAGGAATCAGGGCTCGTCCCAGACACAACCCCAACCCAGTAGGTTTCACGTCAGGGCATGTAACGGGTGAATTATGCTTGTTCCCATCCTGTACCTGTTACTCAGGAACGATGAGTGCAGTTGGGAGAAATGTCCTGTGTGTGATCTGTTTTACATCTTGTGCTAGACTGCTGGCCTTCTGATTGGGGAACAGTGACACGGAGGCAGTAGCAGCCCCACAGAGAATGGTCTCACCTTCCTTTCTGTGAGCACCGTTCGCACCTGAAAGCTGCCAAATCGTGGGAATGAGACCTCAGGAAACAAAGTGCGGTTCTCCAAGTCAGTGAGGCGAGGCTCGGAGGCATTAATCTGAGTCTATAAATAAACGATGCCCCTACTGCATAACTTAATCTAGACAACTGACACTATCCAGTGATATAATTTAGGAAGACTTCAATTATTTTATTATCGTTGGATGATCTGAGCATAGATAGTTGTACTATTTTTGAGATTGGAGGCAACAAAATTGACTTATATCAAGGACATTTATGACTTCCCTCAAGTTGGTTTAATGTTTGAACTTCTTGGAAATTTTCCGATACAAAACTTAGGCAGTAGGATACCCGTGTTGGCTTTGGATGGGCCCATGTGCCAGGGCTGACCTACAATTCCCAGAATCCCCTTCTCTAGGGGAGTGTGGTCAGGGAGAGTCACTGGAGAGATTCTTGTGTGAGACTTGGAGGGGGAAGCGAAGCCACAGCACTTTTTTGTGGCTCATCTACTAGCTCACCTCACTTGCCTGAGGCAGTAGCTGGCTCAGCTAATGGTCCATTTTCCCTGGATTCCCCCTCACCTTCTCCGTTTCCTGGGCCAGGTGTATGTTCAGCCCCGTGATGGAGGGTCCGGCTTCTGTACTATACACTATTCGTCGTGGTCAGAGGCAGGAAGAGTTGACGCGGGTTTCTCTCCATCCTCGTGAGTTCCAGCTTGTTCTTTCCCACTTGACACCAGTCTTCCTCCCCTAACCCCAACTTCCTGTCCAGCAGTTACCAGCTCTCGCATCAGAAATGCAGACCGCAGCCTTAGAGAGGCTACAAACCCAGTCTTCACAAATATATAAGGCCACATCTGTAATAACGTGTTTCCCCGAAAATAATACCTAGACAGACAATCAGCTCAATGCATCTTTTGAAGCAAAAATTAATATAAGACCCAGTCTTATTTTACTATAATATAAGACCAGGTATAATATAATGTAATATAATATAATAATACCGGTCTTGTATAAATTTTTGCTCTAAAAGATGCATTAGAGCTGATGGTCCAGTTAGGTCTTATTTTCGGGGAAACACGGTAAATCCATATATATTCACCTTAGAGTTCAGCTTCTCGGATTGAATCCTGACTGATAGACTGTCACTGGGCACCAAAAGACTGAAGACCGAGGTGCCGTCAGCCCACACTGTGGTTACCTGGACACTCCTGGTGGTATTACCTTTCAGCAAGTCTTGTAAAGGGGTCTATACGTATGCGAAGGTTTCCCAAACTCTTCAAATCTAAAGGACCATTTTAACAAAGGTAAAGCTCATTTTCCGGACAAACGTGATCCCAATTCTACCTCCTGAACCCCTTTTGAAGGTATGGTTTCCATCTTTGCCCACCTTTGTTAGATAAAAAGGATCAGGACAAAACGTTTGAATCTGAAGTTCTAAAAAGCTAAAGCTTGTCTGTTTCTCAAAAGAGTGGCTGTGGCGCTTTCATCACACTCTATTTTTAGAAAGCTACCTCTTTAATAACTTTCTAGTGCAAGTTCAAGGCAACTAGGTTCAGAGTTTTTTTGGTTGTCCGCGGTTTTAAATCTCAAAGGCTTCAGTGCATGGAAATTATCGATGTGCATATTGCTTTGGCACTATCTTCATCAGGGAGTTGGCATGAAAATGAAGGAAACAACTAAAATGAAAACAGACATGGATTGATCACTTAACAGATTATCAGTATGCGTATTTAGCCTGAGCTGCTTCTGGGTTAAAACTACCTCACCTTCCACTTTGTAAAGCTACTCTTAATCATTAAATTCCTCCAAATGAACAAAAGTCACAACCATGTTACAAACACGTGTAGAAAAATAACTCATAAGAGAAAGGTAAAAATCTTTCATCAGGAAGTGAATTTCTAGTAAAGTTCTCATTAGTACTATATCTATTCAGGAGTAGAAACAATTTATTATAAGATAAATAAAGCCACACGTAACTTGATGCTGGGCATGCTAAACAAAAAGTTCCCAGACCAGCCTTTGATAAAATCATTACAACAATCACAATTAAATTCGCAAACTATTCTACATTACATATACACAGACACACACACACATATATATATACACACACACACATATATGTATATATATGTGTGTGTGTATATATATATAGTATACATGATATTTGTGGATTTAATTTCATATATAGTATTTGCAAATGTGTATAATTTAATATAAATGAAAAACTACATAGTTCTTCATAAATTTTAGATATCCGTTTTTGAAAATAGTAATGCAGCAGTTATAATGAAAATTAGAAGCACACACGAAGTTGGACACATGAGTGCATTTGTGATCACAGGTGAGTCGAGACGTTCCCCACACCCGCAAATAGGACTCAGGAAACAAGAGCCCAAATCACTCATTTACAGATGAGGAAACTGACAAGCTAGGCCACAGAGACCTGTGAGGGTCCCTGCAGGTGAGCAGGGCCAGACCCCTGACTTCTGCTCCAAAGTGCTGACCCCCCTCGCCAGCCTCTCAGTAAGGAGCAGCGGGCTCTCTAACCTGGGGTGAAACCAAAGAGATGTGTCCTCACTGTGTGGTCACTGCACAGTACCACTTGCAAGTCAGCTTCATTTTCCCCCTTGACGTAACACGCAGAATCCACACACCAAGACTATCCCTGTTGGTGGTGTGAAGAGAGTGATTTCACCCAAAATGAAGCCAACGCTGGCAGACGTTGCTGGTGGCTGCTTCCTGCAGGCGCAGGCAGCCCTCCACGTCCAAAACGAAGCACAGCATCTTGTTGTTAAGCTCATCCAACCACCTTCCCCTAGCAAGAGCCATGCTTATGCTTTTGACTTTGTGAAGGTCATATAATATGTGTGGAAAGTTGGACATGACAGCTGATGAAGAGAGGGCCATGCAAATAGTGGGGGCAGCCTGTCTGTACACTCAGGGACAGCCTGGAAGTGAAGTGAGTTACTGTTTCACTATCCGAGTTGTTAGAAAACATAGCCAGAACAGTGAGAACCTGAGCCCTAGACTCTGTGGATTTGATGTTAAGATGTTGCTTCAATAATTTATACAGTTCTTTTCACAGTCACTGGGCACCTGCCAACCCAGTTCCGCTGCTTTCTAACTGTATAACCTTAGACGTGTTGACCTCTCGGAGCCTCCATTCCCTAATGCCTAAAATTAGAGTGTAGTAGCATCTACTTCATGGAGTTATATTAAGAAAGAAATACATAAGAATGCCAAGAGATTTCTGGCTGTTGCAAGCAGTATTTTAGCTGCCGTTTTCATTTGTGTATACTAATCATCTTCACTTTTAATGCTCAAAAACATCTGCAAGGTGGGTGTGAATGAAAGAAACAAAAGCCCAAAACTCTGAAATGAGTTGTCTGGAGCCTCAGCTCTGATCAGTAACACAGGATCATGAGTGAAAGCTTGGAATTCGTAACCAAATGGTCTAGAATCAGATCCCAGAGCTGCTCTTTATGGGTGGTGTGACTTTGAGCAAGTTCTCCATCTTTTCCGACCTCAGGCCCCTCATCTCTGAAATGGAGCTCGCAGGCTTGTTACGAGAAGTACATTTAATGAGTGAATACTTGCAAAGTGCTTGAAACACTCCTGGCCCGCCGGAAGCGCTGTCTCAGCCTGTCTGTCATTCTGACTGAGCCCAGGTCTGACTCCCGAGTTCATCCTCTTTCATTTTGATGATGTAATGCTTAGGACTTGCCCCCTCCTAAGAATCGCCTGAGAATGCCTATGAAAAATAGGGGTTCAGGTCTTGCCTTAGGTGTTTGGATTTAGCAAGTCTAGAGAGGATCACGGGACTATGCATTTTTAATGCGCCCAATGCTCCCCTTTCTAAGCAAGCAGGTATTTTTACGATGCAGCACATGTAGCAAACTAACCAGATGTCCTCACACTGAGGTGCTGGTGTGGAATTAGCTGTAGAGTTTTCGAAAGTCCACTCCTATGGTGGGTATAATGTAGACGTAGGATGGGACCCAGGCAACTGCCTTTTTTCTTTCTTTTTCTTCCCTTTTTTTTTTTTTTAATTCAGTAATCACAGTTGTCTGTGCCAGTGGAGCACATGCCACTATATCTACCCAATGTGTGTAACCTTCTGTCTGACTTCCAGGACCTGGCTGGGTTCTCAGAGTCATGGCTAACATTCAGAGAATGATACCAAGGTTGATCCCAATACCACCAGCATTTCACTACCCAGAGATTATCTGGATTGTATAACAGAATCAGAGGGCAATGTGGTATCAGAACCAAACCTGTACACTGATCAGCTTGAGTCAGAATTCCAGAAATAGCCCTTACACAATGGGCAAACTCGAGTATAATCCTTGACCTGTCTGACATCCCTTTCTGTCTGCCTCCCCTCCATCAAGGTTGTGAAAATTGCAAAAGATTAAGCTCTAAAGAGCTATAGAGATAAGAGGCGGTGGTAATGCTCTGTGTGTAATGATCCCACCCTTGGTGCTGAGATCTCCAAACACCAGCTCAGGTGACCGAGTTTCCCTGTGTGCTATTGAGCTTAAGACCCTTTCACCCTGTGGTCATGAACCTTAGCTTCTAGGAAAACACTTGATGGAAAATGTTAGGATATTTTATCTATCTCAGGATGATACTCGATGCCCCAAGCCAGCCATGAAAATCAGGAAATTACCAAGACTGTCTTGATGTCTTCAAACTAGTCAGTGACAGAAACCCATTTTAAACAAGCTAAATGTGTGCATACACATACACACACACACACACACACACACACACACACACACACACACATCATGTAATTGGGAAACCCAGGGGTTGGACCCAGGAACTGAACGCATACTGTCATGTCTCTCCTACATGCCTCCACCGTGGCTGAAGTGCCTACATGATGTCTTCAACTCAGTACGTTCTCAATGAATAATTAGTGAGAGATGGTTTAATCTACTATGCTTGTCTTCTGACATATTTTATAAAGAGCATGAATGTTTCAAATCTGGATATGATGTCTATCTAGATTTTTTTTAATACTTCACAAAATTGCTTTTCTTTCTTGTGTTGAAATATGTTCTGTTAAGCCCTGGGAATTTATTCTTCACTGTAGAAGTACTGAACAAAATAAAAAATACATTCTCAGCCTTTCCAATCAGTTACTTTAGACATCCTGGCCTCATTTCAAAGTGAAAACATTGAAGTTTTCAGAACTTGAAAGTCATGACATTTTTGTTGTTGGAACTTGAAGGCAACTGAAAGATGAGGGACATTTTCTCTGCGTCTTTTCTCCTTCCATAGAGAGTTGTTTATCACTCACATGGGATAATTTGAGAATAATAAGGGGCAGCACAGGCCCTAAAATTTCTCTCAAAATATCTAAAATTTTGAATTTTTAATTGCTTGAAATTATAACCATTGGCAATGATTTCTTTGGCTTAAACACTGCCTCTTCATTCCAGGACCAACTTCTTTCATTTTTCTGTTCATTCATTCATTTATTCGTTCAACAAATATTCACTGAACATGAGATTAGGTGCTAGAGGAATAGAGTTGAATGAAAGAAATGCAAAGAGGGAACATCGTATCTCAAACACGCTGGTGCAGACTTGATGAATTTAGCAAATATTTATTGAGCATCTCCTGATTTTCAAGCATCATGCTAGGCTTGATAATCAAGGCATGGTAAACAAGGAAGACAGAAGCACTATCTTTATAGAATTTAAAAGATGGTGAGACAGAAAACTAACACCTGATAAACAACTACAAAACAAAATCAATCAATTTCTATGAGTCCTACATAGAGTGATGAGATAAAGTGATTTCCAATAGACAACGTAGTTAGAGAAGACCTCATAAAAGGTAACATGTGATCTTAGAACTGAAGGAATCAAAATATGGGGACGAGACAGCCATGTGAAAAGACAGGGAAAGAATGTTCCAGGCTAAAAGAATAGTATTTGTGAAGACCCTGTTAAGTGAATGGTGGTCTGGGAATGAGACAGGATGGATAGAGTTTAATAAAACAGGATGGCAGAAAGGGAGGTTGTCCAGATAAGGCATGCCTTAAAACGTGGTAACAAATTTGTGTTTATTTATTTAGATTGCAACTATGATATTAATAGCTGACTATCATGTATCCAATAACTGTTGTATAAGGGCTCAGAACAACAGGAGAAAATAGGTACATACAACTGTAAAAGATACAGAAACAATTGGAAATTTACAGATAAGTTGAAAGAAGAGTGTACAGAGCTCCCGTACATTCTTTGTCTAGAGGCCACTTTCTGGTTTCTCCATTCATCCTATTGATATCCTTTGAAGAAAAAGAACAGAGTCCAGATGAGTCATGGTACCAGTTGTCAGCGCTCTGATCTCCTCCCCTCTGGACAGGCCCCTCATCTTCCCTTGACATTCACATTCAAAGCTTGCAGGCCAGTTATTTTATGGAATGGGATTTCTCCAATATTTCTCCATGGTTAGACCAGATTTTTTGGGGGGGGGGTCGAGATGATCTCAGATGTGACGATTTTGTTCTTCTGCCTGCATCCTACCCCGGGGCTTCTGATGCAGATCCATTTCATTGCTGGTGCTGATCACTTGATGAAGATGGAGTCTGCCTGGTACTGTTGCCCCTACAAAGTACCCTCCTTGTAATTCATAATATTTCATGGAGAGATAATTCAAGACTCAGTAAAACCCCATTCTTCCTCTCAGTTTTGCCACTGGTTTTAGCATTACTCATATGTCTTGTCTGAATCAATTATTAGTATAATGATTAGTATGAAGTGGAGATTTCCTAATTATTTCATTTCTTTTTTTTTAACTTATTGGGGTGACAATTGTTAGTGAAATTACATAGATTTCAGGTGTACAATTCTGTATTACATCATCTATAAATCCCATTGTGTGTTCACCACCCAGAGTCAGTTCTCCTTCCATCACCATATATTTGATCTCCTTTACCCTCATCACCCATCCTCCACCCCCTTACACTCTGGTAACCACTAAACTGTTGTCTGTGTCTATGAGTTTTTGTTTCTCATTTGTTTGTCTTGTTCTTTTGCTGTTTTTGGTTTATATACCACATATCAGTGAAATCATATGGTTCTCTGCTTTTTCTGTCTGACTTATTTCGCTTAGCATTATAATCTCAAGACCCATCCATGTTGTCACAAATGTTCCTATATCATCTTTTCTTACCGCCGAATAGTATTCCATTGTGTGTATGTGCCACAACTTCTTTATCCATTCCTCTATCGAAGGACATTTTGGTTGTTTCCATGTCTTGGCCACCGTAAACAAAGCTGCAATGAACATTGGAGCACACGTGTCTTTATGTATAAATGTTTTCAACTTTTTTTTACAGTTACTAGTTTGCATTTTATTGTGTAGAAAAACACCCCCCCTAATTTATTCAAACATTTATTTGTTTATATTAGTATGGACTTGTGGGTTCCAGTTTAATTTAGTGACTTACAATCTCTTACTATCTCTGTCTATTTTGAGGCTCCTTATCCCTGATTTTGGCCAGTGGGAGCCTCTTCAAGCTCTTTGTGCATCCTTTTCACATGGCCTTGGCACATTTTATGACTTTTTGATACAAGAAAGTTCTCCAAGCTATCTTACTATTTTTCTGACTTAGACCTGGGAATCTGCCATTTGTCTGATGAGACCTAGTTCCTTTCAACAGAGAAATGGTATTTAGAAAACAGGGACTGGACAGGAGTTGTGCTCTTTGCGACTGCAGTGCTGGTGATCTTAGTAGTATTTCAAGGTGGAGAAGTCACATCATTGCCTCCAGTTCCAATCCAACAACAAAAAGTTCTTTCCAGCTTTTCCTTTTTCTATGTCTGTTCCTCCCTGCTTGGACAGTGAGAAACCTCACTGGACTATTTTTTCATTCCACCCCAGTGCCCTCCTCAGATGGACCCCACTGCCTACCAGAGTGACTGAAAAAAGAAAGAAAAAAAGAAGGTAGACATTAAGTTGTTGTTTATAATGCATGAATTTAATGAGGCCACAGTGAGATTATTTCTACTGAATATATTTTATTTCAGGATCACTCCATTTACAAACTACATCCAACCTCTTTAATCTAAAATTGTTAGTCAACCAATGAGTTTTCTTCTTAGGGTCTTTTCAAGGTCAGTCTCACTGCTGTGTCATCCCGACCTAGTCAGTAGCTGCATGTACTTTCTTTTCAGAAACTTCTAAACACCTTATTTAGGCAAGATACAGGTAGCACAGAGAAGGGCTGGGAAAATCTGTGTCCCAGTTTTTCTACCAAGAATGTGCTTTGGCAGAAAGGCTAAGTCAATGACTCTATCTCAGAAAAGAGTATGATAAATGTCATAGCAAAAAAATAAAATAAAATAAACTGCATCCAAAGTACGAAGGAGGGGAAATTGATGTCTCGTGGGGAGATCAGCACTGTTCTCACCAGGGCTCAGTTTGTATTCTACCTCAATCTTAGTTGGAGAACAAATAAATACCTAAGAAAAGATAAAACTGTTAGATTTAATAGAATTTGCAGAGGGCCTTAAACTAAACACATCTAACAACAACAACAAAAAATCAATGATAGAAATGTCAATTTCCTTAACAGCATACTCTATTTTATTTTCTGATGCCAGATACAAATTCACTCTAAATTCTGTCGCAAGGATTTAAAAGCACATGCTTGAGACATTGACAGTTGCTCAATAATGGATTTTAAAAGACCATTGGTTTGCAGGAATGCCTGGGAGAGGAAATGCATGATTCATGGGATGTATGCCTCCCTGACTAATTTACCAGGCTTTTTTTTTTTTTTTTTTTTTTTTTTTTTATCACCAGAGGCAAACTTTTGACCCCGAAATCCCCATTATTAATGTATCCTATCTGGTTCTGAGTCCTGTTGCTTTTTTTTTTTTTTTTAATAGTTTCACACTAGCCATTCACCATCCATTCAGTCAGTTATTCAAATACCAATAATTTTTCTCTATACTATCTGCATGAATAAAAAGATGATTATAAAATTCATATAATTATTCATGAATATCACTGAGTTTTTACTATTTGGTAGAAATTATTCTTGACCCTGGGGATGACACAGTGAACAAGGAAAACACACTTTTTGTTCCCATGGAGGCTGTGGGAGATTGATATATAAGTTAATGAATACTTTCCAGAAAATAATAAATGCTTCAAAATACTGAAACGGGCAACAGGATGGAGAGTTGCGGAGTGCCACTTTTAATGTGGTGGCCAAAGAAGGCATCCTGAAGAAGTGTTGCTTGATCTGAATGATGAGAAGGAACCCGGTCTGAAAAGCTTTCGAGGAGAATATCTGAGGCAGTGGTAGTTCGTCCTTTTTGAAGAAAGAGTACCATACAAGTGAAAATTCCACTCTAAGATGGTACGTGCTTCAATGGTCGTGCATATGGTGAGTTCAGGCATACAGAAAATTGTGCATTTGGGAACGATGGGATCAGGACAGAAATGATGGAGATTAGGAAAGGTGTCGCAGAAGGTAATAGTTCAGGAGGTAATAGTTGATGATGCATTAGAGCTTCTTAAGCAGTTGAAAGGGGAAGACATGAAGTCCAGGTACCAGTGGCAAAGGCTGAAACCACACAGTGTGTTCAGGTGGTAGAAACTGGCGGATGCTCTAGATCTGATGAAGACAGTGAGTGTGGATGGAGCTGAGCACAGAGATGGAGACACAGGGTGTATTTGTAAGTTCTGCATTGAGGACTTACGCTCAACTGAACTAGAATTACACTCAACTGAACTAGAATTTGATTTCTGAGATCTTAAAAAAAAAAAGGGTTGGTGAGTGATCCTTATAAACCACTTAGATCTCTGGCATGCAGTGTTTCTCACAGTGTCATAAAATACTTAAGAAGGTAAGAAGGTTCCAGAAGGTTATGCTAAGGAAAGAAGGGAGGACTGACTGGGAAGACATTGAGAATCCCCACCCCTGTTGAAACAGAGCTACTGATTTTTTTATGTTTATGGCATTTTGGGATTCTGTTTTATAATTTTTTCAAATAATTTCACTCTTCAAAAGAGTGTACAAAATCACACAAACCTAAGAGTTTTTCTTCTGGCTATGGCCGAATGGCTCTGTCAGACCCATCTCCCCCTTTCCATCCACCCTGCTCACCCTCGTCGCTCCCCCGTAGAGCACAACTATAAAGCTAGCAAAACATAACCTTTGGAAACTGGAAAGTGACCAAGATAACTAGGACTTTATCACAGATCATTAATGCTTAGGGCTACTAAATAATCAGTAGGAGAAGCATTTCCCCCCTTTCCCTGTGTTATTGTTTTGCCCTGAGTGGGAGCGTCTCCTATTTAGTAGTGAGAACGGCAGTACCTGCTCTGTTGTCCAATTCCACACTCATTGGACTGGTGTCATTTGGATTGGAGCATGTGCGGTGATTCAGTCTCTCCTTTCTTCCATAGCCATGCCTGTGTGTTTGCTTGTGTTTCTGCTTCCATGCTGTAAGTGTCCCTGGGTAAAGGATCGGGCTTGTGTGTGTAAGGAAGTGACTCTGGATATCTGGATAAGTGTCTGCTCTGCTTGGAGACCTGCTCTCCTTGGGCTGGACCACAGATTTAGCTCAGGAAACGCTACAGAGCTTGACCATGACTCCAGGTTGAATCACAACTCTGCAAACTGAAGCCCGTTATTGTAAGAACCTAACACAACGTCTGAAGTTCATCTGTCTGACTCATCTTGATACTTTTCAGTATAGGCAGAACTCAGAGGGGAAGAGACGTGTCACGATTCCTCATCTCCCAAATCTCAGGGCACAATACAAATCAATGGGTAGTGGGTGCTGTAGCTCTCAGAGGAGAAATCCCCAGGCCTCAATGGTTCTTCATGCCTGCCTTTCATCCCACACTCCTGCTGTCAACCATTGAGAAAACGGTTATCTCACAGGATTATCTCAGCAGTTGTTACAGAATCCTTTCTGTTGGTCGACTCTTGTGCTGGATACTGTTGGCATATAAAAATTTTCACGGTTCAGTAGGGGAGATCAAATGTGTGTGAGCGAACCATAATCCATTTTAGATTCACAATGAGACCATTCTTGACTCCCTTTTATAAATCAGTCTCAACTCGTACTTCACTCTCCACCCAACCATTTACTCTCACTACATTGAATCACATTATAGTCAGCCCTCTGTATCCCTGGTTTCCCCATCAAGGATTCCACCAACTGCGGATCAGAAATATTCAGAAAAGAATGTTACACTGTTGCTGACGTGTACTGTGTAGTTAGGTCTATGATGATTGCGTCTCTTCTGAACGTGCACAGACTTTATTTCTTCTCCTATTCCCTAAACGATATAGTATAACAACTATTTACATAGCACTTACACTGTCGTAGGTATTATAAGTAATCTAGAGATGATTTAAAGTGTGCGGGACCATGTGCATAGGTTATATGCAAATACTACGCCATTTTATATAAGGGACTTGTATGTATGTGGATTTTGGTATCCGTGGGGGTCTAGGGACAGATCTCCAAGGCAGATACTGAGGGACAACTGTATTCATTTGCTTCTCTCCATTTTTCACAATGAACTAAATCGCCTTGTTTATTTCATCACTACGTATTGATGGTCTAACATGTTAGGCCTATGAGACCTACAATACTGCCTGCTTTGGTGACTGCTGTATCCTTCCAAACTAGGATATGGTCTTCACTCAATATATGAGTTTACTGTTGAAAGAATTAATTAATTTTAAATTAATGGTAGAATGTTGTTTTCAAAGGAAGTCAACGAGAAGGTATGGTGACGTTTTGTACTTCTTCCTTGGAAAATGAGGAAAGGTTAGGCAGAAGAGGTGGCATTTCAACTGGCCTTGAATGAATGCTGAGTCTGGGATGGAAGAGAGGGAAGGCATCTAGGTTACGAGCATGGCCTAAGTACAAATATGGCACAGAAACGGCAAGATGGTTTTTGATTGAGTGTCTAGGATAATGATTAACCTTTATGTCTCACTGACTTGTACATATTCTCAGTGCTGTGAATCTTACTAGATCTTTCCAGTCGTGCAAAGAAATTTTCAAATGCAGTAAAATTCTCTCCTCGGGTTCACACAGAGAAAAGACTCACTGTGCCAAAGGTTTGTTTTTCTTCTTTTTTGTATAAGAAGCTCTCTGCCTGACATTGAAATGAGTCTATCCCAGCTGTAAGATTGTGGGTCAAGTTTGAGCAACAGTTCACTGAACAATAATTTTCTTCAATTGAATCTTGCTCTTGCTGGGGAAATGCTTTCTGCCCTGATGGCTCTGAGCGCTCCAGAATAAGAGTTATCTATCTTGTGCTTTCCAAGTCAAGAGGAAACTGCTTTCTGTTGTCACCACTAAAAATCATTCATTAAGCACCTAATCATCTCGATTTGGCCCAAGCTGTATCTCTGGACAAAACTGAATAAATGGACACCACTTCTTCTCTATATCACCTTGTGTAGAGATTCTTAATACTTAATTCAGTCTTTAATACTGTATCACCCGGTATTCCTTCTCATGCTTGACTTCCCCGTGGGATGGGGTGCCTTTGATGGGTGTGGACTTGTCTTATTCTCCTTATCCCACATGCCTGGCATCTAGGATGGCCTCAAATATTTGCAGAACGAATAGGTTTTTGTAAATGAGAACATGAAAAAGGTTATACAAAACATCGTATATATTGAACATATAAAGTATATTGTGTACATATTTGCATGGTTCCTCAAGACTAAATAAGAAGTTCTTAAAGTGCATCGTAAAGATAACTATTAGAAATCTTGTTTACCTTTACCTTTTAAAACAATGCTATATAATAGAAGTCTTAGCATATAGGATTAGAATTGGGAAAGTTACTCACTGGGGAATAGGGAAGAAATGTGACCACAAATTTCCTTGTATACACACTATGTTTTGGTCTCTATTGGATTTTCATTCCCTGGTACCAAATGCAAATTTAGTAACTATAAAATTAACATTTGAATTTATTTTTATATGTCGGTTTAATTTCTTAAAATTCTTACATAATTGATATTTTCCCTTGATAATGTATGTTATGGCAAGTGTCCTAATTCAATGATCATACAATGCCAATTTTTTTAAAACTATTAAGCACCTACTGAATGACACACTATTCTGACAGCTGGTGATAACTACAGGAATAAGATAGATACGTGCTGATCATTAAGTGGCCTAATCGAGTTAAGTCTAAAGAAATTGAATAAGTAATAAATAGCGTGGTACTTAGACCAAGAAGTTTGCAAGGAGCAGATGTTGGAAATAAGATATCAGACCTGAATTTCTCTTCTGTATTGGGTCATCATAAACGTAAATTCTATTTATGATTTTCAAATAAGTGTATAGAGCTTATATAATTGTCATCCTGTTTATCCAGCCCAACTAGAAACTTACGGAAATATTGTTTCCGGGGCCCCCTAATGGGACCTAGCTGAGGCCCCAACAGCCTCGGTCATGACTGTCCAAGGACACGTATTTCTACAGGGACAATGATGAGAGCCTTTCTGGCAGGTTGTTCCAAAGTCTAGGCAGAATCTCAACAACTTCACCCCCGTCCTCTCCTCACGTGAATAACCCAGGCCATACTCTTCTCTGAGGTCAGAGGGCAACATTAGTTTTCTTTAGCATTGGAAAAGAAATGATCAGCATCTCTCAGACAGTAAAGAGTATGTTTGTGTTGTGAAGACTTCTGATGCCAAGCAACAGAAACCATCTGAGCTAGCTGAAGGTGAGAAAGAGTCTTTTCTATGTAGCCATAGGGACATCTCAAGGAACCAAAGGCAGAAAGACAGCTGGGGATCACGTGGATGATAGAATCGGGAAGGAGCCCAAGATCGTCTTTTCTGTCCTCACCTCATCTCTAATACTTTTCTCATATTGACTTCACTCATTTCCAGTTCCCTTCCTTGTTCCACCCTATATTTTCTCTAATACATCTATCTATCTATCTATCTGTCTGTCTATCTATCTATCTATCTATCTATCTATCTATCTATCTATCTATCTATCTCTATAATCTATCATGCTAGTTGCTCCTAAATGTATTCTCCTCTTCTTTCCCAGTAATATATCCCCCCAAATATCAGAATAGATGGCTGACTAAGGGTCTGGACATGTCAGCCTCTGCTACAGCTACCCATGGCATGTGACTAGGAAGTTCTGAAAGATTGGATATAAGAAGAAGGGACCAGTGATATTTGCAAAAAATTTTCATTTGGAGTTACATGAAATAGAGCCTTTACCCTTTTTACTCCGTCTTGCTTCAGGCTTGACTGGAACTGAAGCAACCATGGGGTATAAGGAACCACAGAGTCAGACAGTAAATGAACAAGAGAGTGGGAGCCTGGCACCCTGCACCACACAGCACTATAATAAATCTGCAGTGCCGATTATGGGAGACTCAAGTCCTATTTTTTTTGTAAACTACTCCTATTTTTTTTTCTGTATTAACTTCTTAATTCTGATAGATATACTTTCTTTTCCCCTATCTGCCTCCTATCCCTCTGTCTTATATTTGTCCTACCCTCTCACCACTTTCAAACTCCGGGGGAGAGACCCTTGTTCCTGATCCTATTGACTAGTCATGAAGCTCCTTCATATTTGTGGGGAGTGGGCTGTGAACTGACAAAGGCCTTGCAGCTGCAAGGTCATTCTCATGGGAAGCCTCGCCTCAGCGTAGACCCCCTTCTTAATCAACACCAGCTATGACTTAAAGCAAAAAGAGAAGGGGAAGATGTACAGAGTAGTTTGTAGGCTGACAGGCACCTGAGGCCTCAGGCCTGAAGCCTCGACCCAACATCTTACCCCAGAAAAATTTAGATGACACAAAAGAGTCTGTGAGACTGATCCTTTCGGGGACTTTACCTCATATTTGTACTTACACCTTATGCCTCCCTGTTTGGCCCCAAAAAGATGGCTGGCTAGTCAATGACGGGTAAGATTCCTCAAGAGAGGAACGACCTAAGCCAGACACAGCCACATAGGGGCCATCTGGAGAACTCGACCCCCAAAAGATGGCTGGTTAGTCAATGACGGGTAAAAATAACCTAAGCCAGGCACAGCCACATAGGGGCCATCTAGAGAACTTGACCCCAAAAGATGACTGGCTAGTCAAGGACGGGTAAGATTCCTCAAAGAAGGAACAACCTAAGACAGACACAGTCGCAAAGGGGTCATCTAATTGGCTATATTCAATGATTTGGGTTTAACATCAGTTCTCCATCTATTATAAGTTTCAACATAAGGTTTTGTCCCTTGGAGAGATACATACAACAATTACCATTATATTCATGACTCTTTTATCAGACTAGGGTGATTTGGTTTAAATCTATTTTTCTGGTCTTATATATGAGATTCGTAGGCCACTGCTTAAAGCAAAAAGAGAAAGGGGATATGTGGGAGGTGGGCTGTGAGCTGACAAAGGCCTTGCAGCTGCAAGGTCATTCTCAGGGGAAGCCTTGCCTCAGCAATCTTCCCAGGAAGAACAAGATAACATTAATGCAGCCATAGACGTACAAACTTGCCATTGTACAGAATGGAATGTTCTACTGATACTTCCTTGTTCTGCTAATATTTACTTGTGTAGACTATTGTTCTGAAACAGTATAAAACTGTGTGAATAATAAAAACTGCGCCGCTGCTCTGCCATCTGTGGACTGTGGACCTCCCGATCCCAGCTTTCCTGTCTCTGTGTCTTTTCTCAATCTCCTCACCCTTCCCCCTCAGGCAGAACCCTCCTGGGTTTGCGGGCAGCGACCATATTAAAATAAAATGGCTGCCCCTCCAACCTTCACTCTGTGAGAGAAGCAATTAGGAGGTCTTTGTGACACAGACGGTCTTTTGAAATGTTCCAGTAGAGTGGATGGGGGAGACTGAGTGTTTGGAGGGGAGATCTGGAATTATTCCCTGCATCTCAGGGAATATCCCCTGAAACCTGGAAAGGATATTCTGCTAGGGACAGCTAACCCCAAGCACCTTGTCACACAGGGTATTACATGTAGAGAACTCAATACCCCATGAAGTAAAATTACTTCTGAGTGTCAACAGGTTCAGAAATAGTTTAGTGAACATCTCAGAGCTTGATCAATAAGACAGTTTTAAGGGTTGTTTGGGGCGCAACCTTCATGTTGAAGTTGAGGCCAAGGAATGGCCGTGAGGTCTTTTCATGGTTTATCTTTTATAGTTGCCACAAAAGAAAGTCTGCTGAGATCAAAGGGCCAAGAATTTAGCCAATAAAGATTCTTAAATTTGTGTCACGACTTCTAAGGAGAAAGGAAGGGTAAAAGGTTCTGATTTTATAGTGTTTGTCCTCAAAGATTCAAAAGCATGACCCTGGGAACTAAGCACATCTCAGAGGCAGATCAGGTTAGGCTGAGAGCCCACCTTTGTGTTCATGTACCAGAATCGGGGATACCTCAGCCACACTGTATTTATGCTCAGAAGGGTCAAAGCCACGCGGATGTTCATCCCATCATTCAGCCACTGCCCCCACCTTTTACCTTCATCAACCACCTTTCACGATGTCATTTTTACTGGAGATGGTTTCTTTGGTTCACTGATAATTTGAATTCTGGCCCTCTTTGCTGGCCTATAAATTTGGCCATTAACATGTGTATGACTGTGTCAGTTTGACACAATATTTCAGCCATGAGAACTGCAGTGTAAGCTGACTTGTTGAGGGAAGGCAAACATTTGGAATACCGCTCATGATTCAGGATATGCATCATTGCTCCAACATGTCAGTTAAAGTGGGCGATTTGATGTGCAGGGGAGATGTAAGTGTCTTGGGGCCATCCTTATTTGAAGCCAATATTGGAGAAAGAAATAGGTGGAGCTCAAAAAGTAATGGACCTGGTTGTAATCCTGTCTCTCTTACTTAATATGCTATTCACTAGTGACTTACTCGATTACATGAATGTAAAGAATCTTTAATATTTTCTATGTGTCTCATGTAACCATGGTCTCTTTTTTTCCTCATACTTTTAGTTGCTAGTTTATCGGCCCATATTTAGAGCATCAGGCTAATAGTGGCTGAGGTCCCTGGGCTTGGGAACCCGACTGGCTGCATTCAAACCCCAGCACGGTTGTCCCAGCTGTTGAGCATGGACAAGATCCTGACATTCTCTGTACCACGTCTTCTCTACAACACAGCAATACTGAGCATAGTACCGGCTTCACAGGCCTGTTGGGAGAATTATTATAACTGAGATTGTGTCAGTAAGTGCTCTTTGAATGGAAACTGTCCTTATTGCTCATTACAGACTTTAACTGTGGCATTTGTGGCCATTGGGCAGAAATCCTCAAAAAGGGAATACCTGTTCGCCTGAAATAGAACCCAGTTTGACCTCATGGAAGCTTGGGAAAGTGAATCACACAGCCCTCTCAGTGATTAGCCTGTGCAGGCAGCATGACCTCTAAAAATCAGCTTGAAGTGACTGTAAAATGGTAATGGCACCATCACATTCTTACTGGGCAAACGCCATCTCAGCTCTTCCTCTTCTGATGAAGTACCTTCTCATGGCCCAATCATCCTGTCTGTGCTAAGGCAATGTGGGCTCCTAATTGATCTGAGGGAAGTTCAAGACTAACAGAGCACCAGGCACAGAAACATGCTGTCATTCACACTGGGGGAAATTGTGTGCTTTCTGCTATGTTTTTATTTCCATTGAATTTCTATTCTCCTAGTTTAAAAAAAAAAAGTGATCACTGAAGAAGTCCAAAACATTCACTTATAATAAAATGCTTCTTTTTTTTATTTTCACCCTGTCGTCATTCAAATATATATTTACTTGTCTGTCCGCCCTGTAAACATTACTCAAATAATTATTTCCTGTAGGCACTAGAGGTGCTGAGGACATAGAAAGGGCTAATGTAGCAGGTTCTTCATCTCCTGTAGCTCACTTTCAGGGAAATTTACAAAGGAGCTCATCACCGTAATGTAACGTAATCAGCACTTCATGGTGACAGGTGAAGGATTCTCCAGAGCAGAGCAGAGGATGTCCTCCCTCTGTCTGGGGGCGTAGGAACAAGCACCAAAGGATGTGAAGCCCGAGTCCTGCATTGCAAAGGGTGGAGTACAGACAGAGGACAATAGTGAAAGACCCCGGAAGAGGCAACTGGCTCTGAGCCCCATCCCCTCCTCTGCCTCTCCCTGTGTGATGTAAATCCAAACTCTTCTCTCCTTAACAGCTTGTTTTTCTCATCTGTACAGTGGAGACACAACATAGGGAATACCAACTAAGAATCACCCATGTGGAGCTGTTAAAAAGATAGCTGCCCAAGCCCTATCTCAGATGTGGTTTATCCATTCATTAATTCAGCATATTTGTATTGAGCACATTTATTAAGGAGTTAGTACGTGCCAGATAACTGTGCTAGGAACTGGGGAGAAAATTAAATGTTCCTGATTATAAGGGGAGACAAGTATAACAAATACCACTAAGGAAAATAAAATGAACATTTCAAGAGAATGTTTATAATAGTGACAGCCAACTGATTAAAAGGACAGATTCCTAGAGTAAGTGAAAGGTGTACCGAGTCATAAGGACCAGGCAACAGAAGGGCATATTAATTAGGTAAAAGAGAGGAAAACCAGGCCTGGAAGAGACATAGCGTGTGCAAACGTCCCACAAAGTTGGACTCTCAGTAGGTGGCCCAACAGGGCAAAAGTTGAAACTCTGCAGCTGATTTGGTTGTTCGTCCAGGGTGGAGAAGCTCTTGTTAATCCCCAATCCTCACATTTTACAGGGTTGTTGGGTTGAGCAAATATAATAAAAAGAGGCTTGTAAAAGTCCTTTCAAAAGTCAAAATGCTTTACACAGGCAGAGTGTTATGTATACAATAGCCCTCAATAACCATCAGAAAATAATTGTACTCAGTGCATTAAAACGGAAGAACCCTTGATGTGACCATAAATTTAGGAGATTACTCATTTTCAAACCAAGGTTGACATTTCATGTTACTGTAGCCATAGTGATAGGACTTTTATACTATTTATCTACAGCTTCAACCTTTTCCATTGAAGTGGTTTTTGTGCCTTAGTGGAAACACACACAGTGTGGAGGCAGAGAGAGGATGCCAGGCAAGTAGGATGAGCCCAAGAATTAAGGGTGACTCTCTGGACACTTGCCAAAAGAAATCAGATCTTGCAGTCATGGACTGGACATCTGGTGACAAATAATACATCCTATTGTCCTATATATTCTGTCTCAGATCTGAGGGTCACACTAATGTGTGAAATAGACAGGTGAGCATTTCTCACCAATTAAAACAAAAAAGTCGGAAAAAGTAAACATCCAGCCACTCAACAAAGTTATGATTTTTACTGTCGTATTTAGACGTCAAGTTCTCGATATGCAATGACCAAATCAACCAATCACTTAGGTAGTAACGTCGGTCCTACCCTTAGGTAATTATAACACCGAACTCTATAACTAGATCTCTGCGGACTTGGGCTGATATAATAAAGGGATATGCAATGTCCTGAAGCACTCGAGTGAAATACCACCATGGAAATGCCAGCCTCAGATTAAGGAGGAGACGCAGAGTAACCACAGTCCCTGCCATTTCCAAGGGTGAGGGACATTCTTCATCTGACAGAAATCAGACACCTTAATGGAGGTGCAGAACCAAACCAGATGCCCCGTAGTATAATTCACTTGGGCACGGAAATGTAATGTAATGGGAATTGGAGGGCCAGACTACAGTAGGAATCCCACTTGATTTATGACTGTGGGAGAATAACTTAACCTATCAGTGCCTACATTTTCTCATGTGTTAAATGGGGATAATGGAGTTATGATGAGGATTAAATGAGACATTGAAGTTAAAATGGTTGGCACATACACAGAAAAATTAGAAATAATTTGTGTGATATTCTCTCCCTCTACATCCCGCCAAGGAGGTTGGACATAATTCCCTGTCCCTTATAGTGAATTCTTTGCAGAGAATACAGTATAGAACGTGGGGAAATAAAAAGGAACTTTACAGTGGGGAATGCTGACAAACAATACCTCACCCAGATGATCAAGGTCAACAAACATGAGCAGCAATGTCATAGAAGTAGTATGTTACCTTTTTTTTATTTTTCAGTTACAATTGACATTCAGTATTATTTTATATTAATTTCAGGTGTACAGCATAGCGGTTAGACATTTAAATTATTTATGCAGTGATCCCCCCCGATAAGTCTACTGCCCACCTGGCACTATACATAGTTATTACAATAGTATTGGCTATATTCCCTATGCTGTACTTTACATCACCACAACTATTTGTGGCTACAAATTTGTACTTCTTACTCCCTTCGCCTTTCTCACTCTGCCCCTCAACCCCACCCCACTGTCCTCTGATAACCATCAGTTTGTTTTCTGTATCTGGGAATCTGTTTCTGTTTTGTTTGTTCATTTATTTTGTTCTTTAGATTCCGCTCATATAAGTGAAATCATATGATATTTGTCTTTCTCTATCTGACTTATTTCACTTAGTATAATACCCTCTAGATCCATCCATGTTGTCACAAATGGTAAGATTGCATTCGTTTTTATGGCCAAGTAATTTTCCATTATATATATGTACCACAATTTCTGTATCTAATCGTCTGTTGATGGGCACTTAGGTTGCTTCCATATCTTGGCTGTTGAAAATAATGTTTCAATGAACATAGGGGTGCATATAGTTTTTTGAATTAGTGTTTTGGATTTCTTCAGATAAATATCCAGAAGTGGAATTACTGGGTCAGAAGGTAGTTCTGTTTTTATTTTTTTCAAGAACCTCTCTACTGTTTTCCATATTGCCTGCACCAATTTGCAAGCCCACCAACAATGTATGAGGGTTCCTTTTTTCCCCACATCCTTGCCAACACTTGTTGTTTGTTGATTTATGGATGATAGCCATTCTGGCAAGTGTGAGGTGATTTCTCATTGGTTTTAATTTGCATTTCTCTAATGATGAATGACATTGAACATCTTTTCGTGTCTCTTTGGAGCAATGTCTATTCAGGTCCTCTGCCCATTTTTTAATTGTATTGGTTGGTTTTTTTGGTGTTGAGTTGTATGAGTTTTTAAATAAATTTTGGATATTAAGCCCTTATCAGATTTATCATTGGTAAATATTTTCTCCCATGTATTAGGTTTTCTTTTCATTCTGTTGATGTTTTTCTTTGCTGTGCAAAAACTTTTAGTTTGATGTAGTCCCATTAGTTTATTTTTTTTGTTTGTTTGTTTACCTTGCCCAAGGAGATGTATCAGAAAAAAATACTACTAAGAGCAATGCCAGAGAGTTTACTGCCTATGTTTTCTTCTAGGAGTTTTATAGTTTCAAAGCTTACATTTAAATCTTTAGTCTATTTTAAGTTTATTCTTGTATATGGTGTAAGTAGGTGGTCTAGTTTCATTTTCTGCATGTTTCTATCCAATTTTCTCAACACCATTTTTTGAATAGACTGCCTTTACTCCATTGTATATTCTTGCATACTTTGTTATAGATTAATTGACCATATAAATATGGATTTATTTCTGGGCTCTCTATTTTGTTTGATCTATGTGTCTGTTTTTATGCCGATATCATGCTGTTTTGATGACGATAACCTTGTAGTATAGTTTGATATAAGGTACTGTGATACCACCAACTTTGTTCTTCTTTCTCAAGGTTGCTGTGGCTATTCAGGGCACTTTGTGGTTCCATGTAAATTTTAGGATTATTTTGTCTAGTCCTGTGAAAGTGCCATTGGTACTTAAATAGGGATTGATTTGAATCTATAGATTGCTTTGGAGAGTACAGACAGCTTAATGATGTGAATTCTTTCTACCATCGGCATGGTATATGCTTCCATTTATTTGTATATTCTTCAATTATTTCAGTGTTTTATAGTTTCCTGAGTATAGGTCTTTTACCTCCTTGGTTAAATTTATTCCAAAGTGTTTTATTCTTTTTTATTTAATTGTAAATGTGATTGTTTTCTTAATTACTCTTTCTGATACTGTGCTTCCCTGAAAATAAGACCAGGTCTTATAATGAGTTTTGCTCCAAAAGGCACATTAGAGCTTATGTTCAAGGGATATGATCCTGAAAAATCATGCTAGGGCTTATTTTCTAGTTAGGTCTTATTTTTGGATAGTTTGTTGTTGATGCATAAAAATGCAACCAACTTCTGTATATCAATTTTGAATCCTGTTACTTTACTGAATTCATTTGTCAATTCTAATAGTTTTTTGGTTCTCTTTATATAGTATCATGTCATCTGCTAATAATGACTGTTGTAATTCTTCTTTTCCAATTTGGATGCCTTTTCTTTTTCTTTTCTGATTACTGTGGTTAGGACTTCCAACACTATATTGAATAAAAGTGGTGAATGTGGACATTTTTGTCTCGTTTCTGATCTTAAGGAATACACTTTTATGTTCTTTTCCCTGTTGAGTGTAGTGTTACCTGTGGTTTATCATATATGGCCTTTATTGTGTTGAGGTATGTTCCCTCTATTCCAACTTTGCTGAGAGCTTTTATCATAAATGGATGCTGGATTTTGTCAAAAGCTTTATTTCTGCATCTGTTGATATGATCATATGATTGTTATTTTTCCTTTTTGTTTATGTGGTGTACCATGTTAATTGATTTGTGGAATTGAACCAACCTTGTATCCCAGAAATAAATCCCACTTGATCATTGTGTATGATCTTTTTAATGTATTGCTGATTTCTGTTTTCTAATATTTTGTTGAGGATTTTTGCATCTATATTTATCAGGGATATTGGCCTATAATTTTCTTTTATTTTTTCTTTCTTTCTTTCTTTCTTTCTTTCTTTCTTTCTTTCTTTCTTTCTTTCTTTCTTTCTTTCTTTTTCTTTCTTTCTTTCTTTCATTTTATTTTTTAATGTCTTTGTCTGGTTTTCAAATCAGGGTAATGCTGGCCTCGTAAAATGAGCTTGGGAGCCTTCCCTCCTCTTGATTTTTTTGGAATATTTTGAGAAGGACGGGAATCAAGTCTTTGAATGTTTGGTAAAATTCACTTGTGAAGCCATCCAGTTCAGGACTTTTGTCTATTGGGAATTTTGTTTGTTTGTTTTTTATTACAGATTTGATTTTGTTAGTAGTAATTGGCTTGTTCAGATTTTCTGTTCCTTCTTGATTCAGTCTCAGAAGATTCTATGTTTCTAGGAATTTATTCATTTTTTCCATGTTGTCCAGTTCATTGGCATACAATTGTTCATAGTACTTTCTTATAATCCTGTATATTCCTGTGGTGTCAGTTGTCACTTCCCTTTGATTTCTGATTTTATTTATTTGGGTCCTTTCTCTTGAGTCTGGTTAAAGATTTATCAATTTTGTTTATCTTTTCAAAGAACTAGTTCTTGGTTTCATTGACCTTTTCTATTGTTTTTTTAGACTCTATGTCATTTATTTCCTCTTTGATCTTTATTATTTCCTTCCTTCTACTCATATTGGGCTTTGTTTATTGTTCTTTTTCTAGTTCCTTTAGGTGTGAGTTTAGATAATTTATTTGCGATTTGTCTTGTTTCTTGAGATAGGCTTGTATGAATTTTCCTCCTAGGACTGCTTTTGCCATGTCACGTTTATTTGGGGTCATTTTCTTTTCATTTTTATTTATCTCAAGGTATCTTTTGATTTCTTCCTTGATCTCATTGTTAACCCATTCATTGTTTAGTAGTGTGTTATTTAGCCTCCATGTGTTTGTGAGTTTTTCAAGATGATTTTTGTTGTAATTGATGTCTATATTCATGCCATTGTGGTTGTAGAAGATGAGTGATGTGATTTCAGTCTTCTTAAATTTATTGAGACTGTTTTGTACCCTTGATCTGATAAAATAAGAATGACACTTCACTATTTTCATCTTCCTCCAAAAATCTGTAACCCCAGTCTAATTATGAGAAGAAGAGCAAACAAACCCAAATCAAAGATACTACAAAATACCTCATGAGTATTCCCCAAAACTATCAAGGTTATCAAAAACAGGAAAAGTCTCATTAATGGTCACAGCCAAGAGAAGCCAAAAGCAATATGACAAGTAAATGTAATATGGTGTCTTGTGTGGGTTCCTGATTCAAAAAGAGAGAGAGAGAGAGAGAGAGAGAGAGAGAGAGAGAGAGAGAGAGAGAGAGAGAGAGAGAAGGATAAAAGCAAGAGGAAGAGGAGGAAAAAGAAAAGGAAAAGAAAAGAAAAAGAAGGACCTTAGGAAAATACGAATGAATTCCGAATAAAGTATTATATTTATTTGATCATAATGTAACAATTTTGCTTTATTAGTTGTGAGAAATATTCCACAAGAATGTAAGATGTAAACAATAGAGGAAAATAGATGTGGGGTATATGGAACTCTCTGTACTATCTTTGCACGTTTTCTCTAAAATTATTATAAAATAGAAAAGTTTATTTTTAAAAATCTTGACACAATACTGGGTCATAATAATAACTCAATATATGTTCTTTCTCCACTTTCTCTTCCTTCCTTTTCTCCCTTTATCAGTTAATACAATTTTAAAACTTCACTTTAATTAGCTTCTAGAAGCCGTGATTCAGTGATCTAATCCCAGATACATAAACGTATATGTTTATCAAACTTAATTCATAAATATTATAAGGTATGATTCTGCTTGCAAATAAAATGGCTTATAAAAGGAAAACGTTCTATTACCTCACTTTACAAGAAGTCAATAAATTAGACCTCACCTAAATTAAAAACTTTTATTCTGGAAAAATCTCTGTTAAAAGGATGAAGAGCCAAGCAACAGACTGTGAGAAAATGTTTGCAAGCTACAGTCTTTGATGAAGGATTAAGAATATATAATGAATGTTCAAAACTCAACGTTTAAAAAAAAATCCATTTAGAAAACGGTCAAAAAAGACAGGAAGGGACAATTACCAAAGAGGATATACAAATGGCAAAGAAGCACATAAAAAGATTTTTGACATTATTGGCCATCAAGAAAATAAAAACTGAAGCCACAATGTGATATCACTACAGATATTAGAATGGCTAATAAAAAAATAGTGACAATACCAAATGCTGGCAAGGATGCAGAGAAACCAGATCACACATATATTGCAGATGGGTTATTTCTTAAATACAACATGGGACTCCCATACACCCCAACAATTAACTGCACCTCTGAGCATTTATTCCAAAGAAAACCTATGCTCCTTTAAGAACCTGTACACAATTGTTTACAGAAGACTTGTTCATAATAGCCCAAAACAGAAGATAACCCAGATGTCCTTTAATGGGTGAATGGTTAAACTGTGGTGTGTCCAGGGAAAACTACTCAGCAATAAAAAAGGAATGAGTTATTGGTGTATACAACCACCTAGACCAATCTCTGGCAAAACATACTGAGTGAAAAATGCTAATCCTGAAAGAATACATGTCTGATTTCAATTAGATCACAGCCTTGAGATGAATGATAAAATTAGAGAAGTAGAAAACAGAGTGGTGGTTGCCAGGAGTTAGAGAGGGTTATGGTTGTGTAAAGGAAGTAGGTGTGGCTATAAAAGGGCAACGTAAACTTGTGGTGATGGAACTGTTTTCTATCTTCCCGGGTCAGTTTACCATCCTGATGATGACGCTGTACTAGAATTCTGCTAGATGTTACCTCAGGAGAAGCTGAATAAGGAAACAGGAGATGTCATCGCATTGTCTCTTACAACTGTGTGCACATTTTAAAACAATTATAGCAGCTGGAGTCTTAATACATCATTTATGCAATATGTTAATTGAAATCCACTGGCATTTATGGACAGGCTATTGTAGCCACAGTTAAGACCTGCAGGGGACCCAGTGATATGCGTGATTTGTCTGCTACAAAATTATAAGAGAGCAGAGCATGGAAGACTCATCACGTTCACTCGATGACGAAAGCTGGGAGAAGTCCCATCTTTGCCTCAGCCTGTCACAGTGCCACCCCCACAGGGAGACGGACTTCCATGGCACTTTGACATTGGTGAGTACTGGCAGGGGACTCTCGGTGACATCCCTGAAGTATAATTGACCTTTTCCAACTTTTCCCAAGATAGATACCGTGTTTCCTCGAAAATAAGACCTAGCCGGACAATCAGCTCTAATGTGTCTTTTGGAGCAAAAATTAATGTAAAACCCAGCATTATATTACGTTATGTTATGTTATGTTATGTTATGTTATGTTATGTTATGTTATGTTAACCTAGTTTTATATTATAGTAAAATAAGTCTGGGCCATATATTAACTTTTGCTCCAAAAGACACATTAAAGCTGATTGTCCAGCTAGGTCTTATTTTCAAGGAAACATGGTATGATTTAAATATACCTAGATTTAAATATAGGTATTATAGATATAGATATAGAATTGTAATTTCCAGTGAATTTATTAAACAAATGTGAACTTTAGCTTCTTTTTGTTGAGAAATAGCCTGCGGTGATTAAACGGTTAACAACAGAGACCCGTCTGGGCCCAGAGTAACTGATTCAGATCCTGGCTGTGCTGTGTGACATTGAGCAGGATTATTACCCTCTCTGTCCCTTACTTTCCTCATTTGCAGCATAAGAATAACAATAAGTATTACCCGAGAGAGTTGACATGAGACTTGAATGAATTAATATTTGTAAAGCATACAGAACAGTGCTCTCCGCAGTGCTTGTAGAATACATTCGCTCTCTGAATTTCTTGTGTAGTTTCTTCTGACCCTACTTGATGAAATGACAATAAATTCACTCTCCTTTTTTAAACTTCTAGTCTGATATGCTTACAGATTTATATGCCTAGTTGCAAATGATCACAATGAATTTGAGTAAAAAAAAAAAAAATGAAGGAAAAAAATGAAGTTAAAACAATACCTCCTTTAAAACATACGATTAGAATGCTTCAATTTGTCAAAATGTTTTCTTCATTTAAACATTCAGCAATTTTGTTTTGTTTCCTAGTTTCAGTCCACACATTGAAGATGAGCCCCTGCAGGCTGCATTTTATTATAATTATTTTGTCAATGTCAAGTTTGCGGATTCTTGCATGTGATTCATCCAGTGCACATTATCCGATGATTTGCCAGGACCCCACTCTGCACCATATTTTTGACCAATAAAATCCCAGGGGCCTATCAATCAAAATATCAACTCTGTTGTATTTAATCAGAGAAATGCAATAGAGAGATAAAAAAACAAAAATGCATAAAATTACTCATGGCTCTAGATATGACGTCAGTGCTGGTCATTTGCTAATTAGCACAGCTGATAACCAGGAAATTTGGACCCCCTCACTGTCAGCCTAGAGCAGTGTCATTTCTCAGAGTGACAGCAGAATGGATACTTAAAGATAATAAATTCATTAATCTTAGCCTCCTAACATTTCAAAGGAATCATGATATGTAAGTGACTCTAAAAGATAAAACAAACTCACCACCAGATGTCTCTACTTTGTAAGGCAATTAACAAAATGAAACAACAACAAAAAAAAGGAGATTAAAAAAAAAAGGTTGCTTTAAGGCAGTGGTTTTCATCTGGGGGTGATTTTGCACCCCCAGACATGTGGCCCTGTTGCACGCAGTTTTATTTCTTACAACTAGAAAGAAGGGGATTGCTGGCATCTGATGGTTAGAAACCAGGGTGCTGCTAAACACTCTATAAAGCATAGGGCGGCCCTTCTAAACCAAGAACCATCTCTGTCCCAAAATGTCCATAGTACTGAGGTTCACAAACCCTTTTGGGAACACTAGATTTGCTTAATTGGCATTATACTTTACCATACCTCCACCAGACATTTTTCCCCCCTTTTCCATGTCGGGGAATAAAAGGTGATAAAAATGGATGTGAGACTGAGCACTGCTTTCTTCCAGCTTTCTGCAGACATCTCTATTGCAGGTCCTGTAATATAATATTCTTTACAACATAACCTCCTTTCTACTTGACTGTCGTCCCCACAAGGTGACAGTGCCTCAGTGAGGGCCTGGCCAAAATCCATTCTATCTGTGTGCCTAAGGCTAGGTAGACCATGGGGCATGTAGTGCACACTCAATAAAAATTTGTCAACTGAATGATTTTATGAGTTAATCGTAATAGGGAATTACCTCTAAAAGGAATGTGAGGAAACTACATTTAAGGGAGCTATGCTTCAGAATCAGTCAGTCCTAGCTTTAATGCAAGACGGTGGCATTCGCACACAGGCCAGGTGGTGCACGTAGTTGGGAAGAAAACTGAGATGTTAAAGCTTTGAAGGAAGATGTCAGGAAAGACATTAGACACAATCAAGAAGTTACTCAAGTATCAGGGAATGAGCCAGCTTTTTCAAACTGAAATGCCTATAAATTCCTCCTTTAAAAAATACTTGGCAATGCCATACAGCCATTTAAAAATTTAATCTAAATAAATAACTTTAAACTCTAGACTGGCAAAAGGATTGGTTGGTGGCAAACACTGAATATATATATGTATATACATATAAATTCAAGATATACATATACATATATAGATATACATGTCTATATATATGAGATCAGACAATTAAGTTCACAAACTCATCCTAGAAAATGTGCTCCACACCTCATTACTGAATATTACCACGGTCACCTTCGAAGTCCTCCCCTTGGAAGCTGTGCACCAACGCCAGTGCCTAGTCCACCCTTCAAAGCCATTTTGGAACTCTTGTTCTGGAATGGCCATCAGAGCTGTCGTCATATTACCCTTGATGTCCTGAATGTCATCAAAATGTCTTCCTTTCAATATTTCCTTTATCTTCAGATGAAGAAAGAAGTCACTGGGGGCCAGATCAGGTGAGTAGGGAGGGTGTTCCAGTACAGGTATTTGTTTACTGGCTACAAACTCCCTCACAGACAATGCCGTGTGAGCTGGTGCATTGTCGTAATGCAAGAGACATGAATCGTAGACGAAAAGTTCAGGTCGACTAACTTTTCCATGCAGCCTTTTCAGCACTTCCAAATAGTAAACGTGGTTAACTGTTTGTCTAGTTGGTACAAATTCATAATTAATAATCCCTCTGACATCAAAAAAGGTTAGCAACATCATTGCAACAAGTTTGTGAACTCAACTGTAAGACCTTGCGTGTGTGTGTCAGATAGAGAGATAGATAGATGTGTTTACTCAAATATAAACACCAAATTAATAATCAACTACAGAAATTATGTCTAGAGTATGTATGTAGTAAACCTGGCAAACTGAAAATGCCATAATGAATAACAAATTAGAAGGTGGCAGAAGGTATTGAAAGAAATTGTAGAATCCTTATTGATAAAACTGAGTAAATCAAAACTGTAAAACTATATGTTAAAAATGATTTTTTCCTTCTTGTTAATGTTATTTATAATTTTTCTAAATTTTAGGGATACTGGGAATCTCTACTTTTTGGAATAGAATAATTTATTTACCTTTAAATAATTTCACGTATTTTTCAGTTTATTTCTTCTAAGTTTAACAAAATACTTAAAATTTCCTATTTTAAAATCATCTGTAGTTTAACATGTCCCTAGAGTATTTCTCTTTTCCTCTCACATCCATCCACCTCCCATCTATCCACCCATCTCCCCATCTTTCCATTCATCCATGCAGGTTTGTAGGAAGATACCTGGAATGATATTTATGCAGTGTTACTTAGGCTGTTTCTGCATGGTTGAATTTGGAGCTGATTTCAAATTTCATAGTTTATTTTCCCTCATCAATTATTTCTTTATATTTTAGGAAATAATTATTTTCTGAAAATGAGCACGATTATTTTAGGAAAAATAGTGGGCTGACAATCCCCTTTTTAAAACTTAACCTTCCCCCCAGTTTCATTGAGATATAATTGACATACATTGTATCATTTTGCTGTACACCTTAACGTTGTACAGTGCTACATGTCAAAACTTTACTTTTAAAATGCAGTATATATTGATTTTTTTTTAGTGTACAATTCTATGAATGTTAACGAATTCGTAGATTTGTGTCACTACCATCACCATCAAGGTCGACAACAACACCATAACCCAAAAACCTCATGTTATCTCTTTGTAGCAACACCCTCCCCCACCTCCTAAACCCTTTCCACTACTGATCTGTTCTTTATCACTACAGCTTTGTCTTTTTGCACATGTCTCATAAATGGAATCATATGGTGTTTAAGCAGGATTCTCTGGGGAACAGAACCAGCGGGATGTGTATGTACTATGAGGAATTGGCTCGCATGGTTACAGAAGCGAAAGTCTGAGAAATCCCGAGAGTGCAGTTGGCAAGCTGGAGATCTAAGCCAGTTGATGGTGTCGTTCCAGTCAGAACACAGGAAACGACCCGTGTCCCAGCTCGAGGCAATCAGGCAGGGGATTCCCCTCTTACCTGCCGAAAGCTCTCCCTCTTTGTTCTCCTCAGGCCTTCAACTGATTGGGGAGGATCACCCTCGTTAAGGAAATACATCTGCTTTCTAAGTATTGAGACCCTAGTTCCATGATCAAGCCACATCTTGGGGCTTCTCCTGAAGCCCTCTTTTGGAAACTGAGGCTAACTTCCGGACTTTGGGCTACAGGGTCCTGGGTCCTAGATGTACCAGAAGAGACAGAGATAGAGATAGAGATAGAGATAGAGATAGAGATAGAGATAGAGATAGAGATAGATATACAGATACAGATACAGATAGAGATTCAGATACAGACCTAGATCATATATATAGAAATACTTCCCACCATTTCTTCATAAATGTCTTCAAAGTCCTGAAATAACTGTCCGTGTGTTCTGTCCAGGTGTGTGGCTCTATCTAGTGGGAGACACACAGTGGGGTGTGCTCACACCATCTTGCCCAGAACTGGAGCCCTGTCACTTCTTAAAAAGACTTTAAACACATACAGAAGAAAATATTAACAGTGGTTAGTTATGAGTAGTAGTGGTATGAATGATCTATTTCTTCCTTATACTCTTTTGTATATTTCATTTTAAAAATAAAAATTTTCCAAGCCGGGAAAATTTCCGCTACATCATTCTATCGTCTGTATGTAGAAAGACTGGAAGGACTTCTGTGATCCATCTAAGAGACAAACTTGAGAACAGGAAACACAGAACACAGACCTCTTCCATTCCTGTCAATCTCCTCTTTAGGTGAACGCAAACTTGTTCATTCCTGGGCACGTCAGCTTGGAGAGCCAGATGTCCTCTGTGCATGGGCTCCCTTTAACTCTTGGTTAGCGGGGGTTTCCTGGAGTCTAAGAGGCAATACAGAGTTGGAGGTGAGTGACTTAGAACCAAAGTCAAAGGGAATCATAAAAGTAAATACTTCATTAAACTCCATCTGTCACAAAGGAGTAAAACAAAGTTCGCACCCTCGAGTGATGGAGAGGCTCCTGACGCAATGCTGGGCTCAGTCATTTCTCTCCGTTGTTAAATATTGTCATGTATCACTGTGCGCCTTGTCTTGCCTCTACATTTATTATGCAGTAAGATGTTATTAAAAAAAATATTCTCTGGAAGAAGTGACTAATATGCTTGCCCAGACCAGCTTTTGTGCTAACGGAGTTTATTTGCCTGTGTCAATGCAAATTTACAAAGGTTTTCTGGAGAAAAGTCAATATCTGCAGATAGGTGACGGGGGAGGACACTACTGCAGGGGACAGACTGGAACTTCAGGTCAAAGGCAAAGCTTTGAGCAACGACGTTGGGGCAGAATGACTGAACACGTTCATTGTTCAGGACATCAATTTATATGGAGTACAAAATAACGCTGAAGCAATTTGGGTGTTTTAATTGGGAGTTAAAAAAAAATCAGATCGGCTCTTTTTAGTCAATAACTGTCTAGTGTATACGTTAACTGTACACTTGCGAAATCCTCTTCACCAAAAGGAATGTGACCCAGTGACTCCCGAGACTGAAATCTTTTGCTGACGGCCCCTGGTCCTAAAGTGTCTTCTGTAGGAGAGGGGAGGGTTCCTTCATAATAGGACCATTGCTGGTCCAGGGGCAGGTGAGGAAACTGAGGACGATGGAGGGAAGCTCTCATACAGCTCGATTTTTTTCGGTGTAACACATTTGCGGTCAGTTGTCAACTTCCTGGTCCCAAGGAGCTGTGACTATATCACTTTACATGGCAAAGAGGACTTTGCAGATGTGGCGAAGTTACACACTTGAAAGAGGGAATTTATCCTGGATTACCCAGGAGGGTCCAGTGTCATCACTCGAATTCTTAAATGTGAACAACCTCCCTCAGTTTGGGTCAAAGGGATGTGACCATGGGAAGAGAGTCAGAGAGATGCATGTGAAAAAAGACTCAGCCCATCGTCGCTGGCTTGGCGATGGAGATGGGCCATGAGCCGGTGAATCTGAGCAGCCTCTAGGCGCTGGAAAAGGCAAGGAAACAGCGTTCCCTCTAGGGCTTCCGGAAAGGAGTACAGCCCTGCTCACACCTGGACTTTAGCTCAGTGAGACCCATGGCCAACCTCCGACCTACAGAATTTGTAAAATAATAAAGTTCTGTTACATTGAGCCACCAAGTTTATGGTCATTTGTTATGACCAAAAACTAACAAACTAATACTATGTTTTTATTATTTTTTGTGAGATCATTTCTTTTGATATATTTTTATTTAAAATATTCTTTATTTCTATGAAATAATGGAAAACAGTAGCCTGTGTGTGTGTGTTGGGGGGGTATTTTCTTCCTTGCCAAAGTAAAATATATCATCTTTCATTAGTCCTCTAATCTTCCTCTTCCATTTCCTCTGCACCGCATCTCTTCCTCCTTTCTTTCCTTCCTTCCTTAAACTGTCATGAAATTTAATTGTTGGCCTTTAGATAAAGTCCCTGTGTTTTATCCAGACGTATATTTAATGTGTGGCCTTTCTGATCCTGTCCGTCTCTCCAGTTGCCCATCCACCCACCCCCAACTCCCTCTCCTCTAGGACAGTGGGAATCGCAACCCTTAGGTTCACTCGCTTAGGAAGATGCAAGCACCCATCTCCCACCACGCACCTACCTACTGGATCAGCATTTCCCAGGGAGGGGTCTGAAAATCTGCAGATTTGCAAGGAATACAGTCATTCATGAAGCCGGAGAAAACATCTTTCTAGCAGCACTGAACTTGGCTATTCCTAGCACATGCTGTGCCCCCACCCCCACCCCCCACACCCCACCATCTGTGCTTCTGATCAGGCACCCCTCTGCCTGGAATCCCCCCTGCCCTCTCTGCTTCCCTCCTGACTGTACCTGGCTAGCTCCAACTCATACTCTAACTGATATCATTTAGTTCCATTCTCACCCTCTGTGAGTTCCCCTGCTGATCTGCACTTCTCAAACCTCACGGCACGTTCAGTGTAAACCGTAGTGATGGCTGGCACCATATTGTTTAGTAATCATCTGTTTGCCTTCATCAGCGAATGCCACTCTTGAACATAAGCATTGTGCCGTCGTCATTTTTCTCCTGGGCTCCCCAGCACACTGCTGGAGGGGTGTTAGGTGTTAAACGAACGAATGAGTGCAAGAAGGAAATACGTGGGCAAATGGAACAGTATGAAACATCGCATCCTGAGATAATGATTCTCTTTTTTAAGTATGATGCTCACTGTTACTTAATTTCCTAGGGACCCACTTTAGGAGGGCTGTCACAAATGTCTTCCTGACAAGAGAAATCTTGTGTATGGGTTTTCTGTTAGAAAGAAGGAAGTCAGGCTATTCAACTTGACCTTCAAAACCTATTTTATTGAGCATTAAACACTTGTCACCATTTCCAGAAACAGCTAGCTTTCCGGTCCAAGCTTCCGTCTCTGTGGCCTCCCATAGTTCCTCCCATATGATGAGCATGTGGGCTGCGTCTCTACTCATTCCTTCTTCCTGAGCTAGTCTTGGTATATTATGGTGTGTGTATCTTGGCTCAATCCCTCCCAGAGAGGTTCGACCTTCTCACCCTTCTCTAAAGTATTGCTCCTCCCATAGGCTATTCATTCACCTTGCTTCATTCTTTCTTTTTGCGTATTTCTATAACATGTCTAGTATATATTTGTTTGTTTGTTTTTAGCCTGTCTTGCCAATGAGAAGAGAAGTTCCACGAAGGCAGAAATTTTGTCTGCTTTGTTCATTACTCTATGCTCACAGTGCCTAGAATCATTCAACATGTTCAGTAGGTATTCAGTAAGTGTAGAAAGCAATACGTATAGTAGGCAGACAATACATTCGGCACAGTGGGTATTCAGTAACAATATATGTTGAAGGGTGAATGTGGGTGTGGCAGGATATCCCACAGTAACCAGGCACCTGGCCCAAGATACAGCACGTGCATGTACCCAGCTAGGACACACCAGATATTATTAAGCAGCATGTTAGGTGGCCTTCGCTTTATACCCACGATTCCTAAATACAAGAATTTGATGCATATTCTGTTTCTTAGTCGTGTGTGGTTATTACCGAGGAAAGCATGTAAGGGTTTTTCTGTTGTTTCCTCCCTTTGTGGAAATGGGGCCCTGACTTACTGTCCACGCAGCCTGAGGGGACATGCCTGGGTTTCTATTAGGTGATGGTGTTCCTGGATGCAGGTCCAGCTTAGTTTGGCCTGTTCAGTTGGTGATGCTGCTGACACCCAATTAAAAACCAAATAAGCAGAGTGCGAGCTGTGCCCAGGGACAGCGCCAGCCGCGGAAACCTTGTTTATTTTTGCAGAGAGCTGCATGCCCCATTTCCAGCTTCCTGAAAACACCCTCTTTGTTTTGAATTCCTGGAGTAGAGTGAGAGGCCCATCTGCTGGGTATGATCCCTGGATTTTTTTTATTTATTTTTTTTTAACTGCATAGTAACTCTGTGATATCAAGTCCAGGGCTTTTTTCGTTGTTATTAGCTTTGGGCCATTGCTGTCTGTATTATCTTCCTAGGTGGGAGTCTCTACCTTCATTTTACTGATGCCCTGGAGGGATTTCTGAACTCTGATCCTTTTCCTTTCCTCACCTTGAAGCTTTTTGCTTTTCTTTCCTTCTGGACCATAAATGTAGCAACTGTCCTCTTATATCTTAGACAGAGACTTGAATTCTTTGCTTTCTTCAGTTTTCCTTTCTGTCTTTGCTGGCTCAAGTGTTCCCCGATTGCAAGAATAAAAAATGTACTCCAGGAAACAGTGTCAGAGGCTGCAGGGTTTTCTGTTTACAGTTATATTTGTGTTACTTCTCTGACCGACTCTTTACATCTCCATGCACCAGATAACATAATAACAAGGGGGAACAGAGTTTGTCACCCCAGGATATGCCTTTTCAGATATTGATTATTTTAAGCTGGTTATTTTTAAGATACAAAAGACTCAGGAAGAGCCCTCTACCTCCCTCTTACCTGCCTAAAGACATTCAGATAGAAAAACCTGCATAAAGGAAGGGTGC
Source organism: Rhinolophus hipposideros (assembly GCF_964194185.1). Taxonomy (NCBI): domain Eukaryota; kingdom Metazoa; phylum Chordata; class Mammalia; order Chiroptera; family Rhinolophidae; genus Rhinolophus; species Rhinolophus hipposideros. The sequence goes on along the minus strand of NC_138068.1, from coordinate 5,687,636 downwards.
TATCACCATAGCCTGGCATGTGAACTAACTGTGACTGGATAGGGAGGAAACTGCAAAGTTGGTTTTTTGACCTCCTTCTGGGTCCCAGTGTTTCTGGGTGGCCCAGCAAGAATTTCTTTGCCAAATGTTTCCTCCCTCTCCTCTACTTGGGAATTTCCTACCTTCCCTTTGAAGTCCTAACCCCTGCCGGGGACCCTCCCCCTTTATCCTTAGCCCCAGATGGCAGAGAAGCCCCATTTGTCCTGGGGTCCCCTATTCTTACAACCCCTCTGTGTATATACATAATAAATTTGGTTATTTTCTCCTGTCAGTCTGTCTCATGTCAATTTGATTATCAGACCAGCAGACCGACTTAGAAGGACAAGTGTTTTTTCTCCCCTATGGGAGTCATACTTTGGTGCCATAGGTTTCTCGTTCATTTGCTGGGGATGAAGAGCTCTCTGACAATGTGTTTGACGGATTTTCAGAGAATCAACCCTGCCTTTGAATTTGAAATTATATTTTAAAAGTTCTTAGATGTCTGGGTCCACCTTTCTTTGCCTGAAAAGGAAGAAGAGAAAGGATATGTTGGACATATCAAAGGGCAAAATTTCTTTCTTCTCTCACCCATCCTTCCATCTCCAAGGTCACCGTCCACTGGGACACAGTATGGCATGTGCTTTGAATTTTATGATTGGAAAGAAAGGAGAAGTGAAGGGAGCATAATCCTCTATGAGACGTTGGTTATTATAGGGTTCTAGTTGGATAAATCTAGTCTCTCAGGAAATTCCAATGTCCAGTGGATGCTGTGAAGGAGGAAGAAAATTTTCCTTATCCTTATAGGTTCTTTTGGCGGGTCTAATAAGCAAATAGACATGAAACAGATTAACAAGAGAAAAAGACCAAATCCCATTACATATGTAGGTATGGGAACCCTACATACATGAGTCAGGGACCCTGCATCGCTGAGATGTTCTAAGACAGACAGGGAACGTGAGGTATACATGACATTCAGACCTAAGGATGAGGTAAGGCACCTGTGGCTTCAGAGGGGAAGAAAGTCACAGCAGGATGGCATGAAGAGCAGATGTTCAGTAATTAGAAATTTGCCCTGCCCTATAGATAGGTCATAAAAAGTTATGTCAGGTGATAAGTCTTATTATGGCCAAGGCCCCTAATTTAAATTCTTCAAGGGAGAGGAGAAAGTTTCTTGAGAGCCCTCAGGGTCTCAGTTGCCTTCAGAACAAAATAATTCACATGCTGAGTGGCACATTTTGGGGAGGGCTGTTCTAAACCCTTTCAAAGCTAATCGAAGGTGACCAACGTGTTCCAGTTTTCCTGGCACTTTCTTGGTATTAACACTGAAAATCATATTTCCCAGGCAACCCAAGACAGTTGGACAACCTACAAAATCATTCAAACACAATTTTGAGTGCCTACTGTGTGCCAGCGTGTCCCTAAGGGGACTTGTGGTTTGGTCAATCAGTCCTTGAGCTTATCCTCTCTTCTTTGTGTTTACAGAAGCCTTTCAAGGTTGCCCTTTTGTTGATGATTTCACATTCTTGCCTGGCCTTGGTTGTCCTGAACATTTGACCCTCCAGTAATTTGATTTTATTCTCTGACACAACCTTGGTCTTCCATAGATCCAAAATGCACGTGCTGTTTGGAGTGACAACGAAAATTGAATGTGGGTACATCCCAGGGGAGACAGTAACTCACAGGAGAAAATAAATACAGACTGCAAGGTAGCAAGGGAGAGCTGTGCCTTGCCATGGCACACAGTGTATGCTCGCAGATTTGCACAAATGCTGTGAAAATGTCAAAAGCAGGTGTTTCCTTTTCCTTCTGCCTGAGCTTCAAGCTAACATGGGCATTCAACTAAATCCCCCCCCCAGGTGCTCAAACAGTGTGTGGTTTAGGATTCCAGAGGTAATTATTGCTGCATGCATTGTGTAGCCATTGCACCTGCCAGGTAGATGCTCTGAAAGAGTATTTAGCGGAGGCCCCAAAATAATGTAGAGGACAGTTTTCGCATCGGAAGGCCTCTTAGAAAGTCTAGTGAGGCCACCAAAAGCCAGTCGTGGAGCTAAACATATTCACAATGCACTTAACAACACAAATCATTCAGGAGGAAATAAGGATCCTAGCAAGACCAGGCAAGGGCTCAGAGAAAATGCCAGCACTACCCTGAGAAATTCAGGCTCCATAGTACCTCCCCGTCCTGCAGCCGATCCACAGTGTGTTCTCTTGTAGTAACACTGAATGTTTCGATATTTAGATCCAGCTTGGGTACCCAAGAGAAACACTTGGTCTGATGGTCTAAAGTGAAAGAGAGAATTATTTCAATAGAGTCATTTATTCATTAAAAATATTAGTGTTTCCCAGGCGTTGGACAATGCTCTCAGAAGAGAATGGAAAAAAAAATAAAAATAACATCAACAAAAAGCTAGTGCCCCACCCTGATGGAGCTTACGCTGCAGTGGGAGAGTCAGAATGTGATCAAATAATCACCCAAGTTAATATAAACTTGCCAATGAGACAAGGCCATGAAAGCAAAATACCAGGATTTCTGAAAGCATATAATAGAAGGATGTGGGCCAGTTGGGTGGTTTCTCTGAAAAACTGAAAATTTGGCTGGGATGAAGACTATCTATGCTTGTGAAATGCTTCATCTGTGCTTGGAACTATCAGCAGCTTTACCTGCAGTTTCTTTATTCTCACACATCAGATTTTGGAGGTACGTATTATCCTTCCAAACCTCCTTAACTGAGGAGGAGTATCCATGTTAGCTATAACCTTAGGAGGAATGTTCCATCATTACCAATACCCTAAGGAAGAAGATTCCATTAAGATCCCCTAGAATGAAAGTGAAGACAAGCAGAATTAGTCACCCTAAAATATGCTTCTTTGGCAAAGGATTATTTTACATTGATTATTTTTAAGAAACAGCAGGGGCAGAAGAAGCTCTGAAAAGCTAGTAGAAGTTACCCTCTTGTAAGAAACATTTATATTTATAACGGTAATCTCCATTTGTAAGGGTGTCTCCCTGTCTGTACAACCATGACTAAATCTCGAGAATTTTGTTAGTGCAGCAGTCAAGGACTTGAATCTGTGTGACAACCATACCCTGTTGACTGTGCTTTGCTACTAACCTCCCATAAATGACTCTCCCCGCCCCCAACACCTTCCTTTGGTCATTAGTTGAAGACGCTATGAAGGAGGTGACTTGGGCCATGTGTGAGAGTTACTCAGTTTTCCTGGGTCTCTCCCATGTAAACAGGAGGTATTCATGTTATTAAACTTCTGTTTGTTTTCTTTTGTTAATCTGCCTTTTGTGGCATGGGGGTCTCAGCCACAAACGTAGAAAGGTAGAGGTAAAATAATTTTCTTCCCCCACCGAGGTTCCCTGAGCCTTTCTTTTGTGCCTTTGTAACTAGTGCCTCAGGCCCTACAACACTGCTAGTCCTGCAAAGGCCAACGACTCAGATATCAGTTAAATGACTGTATTGATTCCCAATATGCAGACAGGAAAATTTGGCCCAGAGAGGTAACGAGTGTGCTTACAGCCATATAGCTGTAAGTAAGTAAGAGGCAGAGCCAAGGTTAGAACCACGCTCTCCGTCTCTAGACCAACGGGCAAAGCGGAAATACATTCTGATTAGAGAACCCAGGAAGTGCGTAATGCAGCTTCCTGCGGAGTTCTGGGGTTTGCCCCCTCTCCTGGACACCTTTGAGGGAGTCTCCTGTGACTGCCTTCAACTCACGTGCATTTCCCCTGAAAGCAGAATCTCGACAGTGCCTTCCGCCTCTGCGGTCAGGAGAAGCACGTGTTACAGATGGAAGAGAGGGAGAGCAGGACTTTGAAACATGGTCCCTCTAGATCAGGGGTGTCTAAACTTCTTTCAACGTTTTTCACCAAGGGCCATATGCGGTAAAATACACAAACAGCCGGGCCACTCACTCGAGGTGAAGTACGTATTGCCTCACCTGGTTTATTGAAGTAAACTAAATAGATTTTTGGAATTTGCTGCGGGCCGATTAACAATGGATTGCGGGCCACAGTTTGGACACTCCTTCTCTCAATCACCTGTCTTGCGGGTAAAACTACAAGTAGGCATGTCCAGCCTCCTGTCTCAAGACTGAAATTGCTGGCTCGGGATTGCTTGTAATGTCACAATTCCTCTAGGAAAGCCTTGCAAGCACCTTTTGAAAGCCACACAGCACTGAGCAGCTTCCATACACACAAGCAGAAAAGCTTGAAACCTTGAGGCTTTGCTCACCTCGATTAAATAAAATGCTTTAAGTGACTGCAGCTACTTATAAATATATATATATATATATATATATATAAATTAATATGCTGTTCAAGGAAGGTAAAGAGAGTGGTTTTAATATTTTTTAATCTTTGTCTTTCCTAGTTTTAATGGCTGAGAGGCCTCAAAGAAGCAACTCCTTTTAATAAAACCTGCCATTAAATGTATTGAGACAGACTCCAATGCACCCTATTTTGGGCGATTCTTTGGGGACTCCCAAATACAGCTTCATGAGTGCTGAAGGGCCTTGGATTTGCTGTTACTGAATGAGTCCATTTTCCATGAGTCATGCTTTCTGGGCCTTGAGATGCTTCAATTCTTTCCAGGGTATTTAATTGTGAAAAGTACTCAAGGTTTTGCTGAAGATCTAAGCCACTAAGAAGCAGTGCTTAGACATGTTGCCCTGCTTCACCTTGATGAAAATAGACCCTGGAGGGGACCCATTGAGATGCCAACACACAACAGTCACACAGATGTGCACACACGCACGCACACACATGCACATACACACATGCATGCACACACACACGCATGCACGTGCATACCCATGCACACACATGCACGCACACACGCAGCCACAAGGACAAATATTAGGCTCCTCCATGTGGCCCAAATGGGAGAGATGCTGAAAAATACAAAATTCTTGCTTAAATAATGATCATGTGCATTTTGTCTAGCTTGGCTGTATTGTTATTTTTTGAAGAGGTGATGTGTGTATATGGTAAATATTCCAAACAGATTAAATGACGTTTTAAATTAGGAATAATTTTTCCTCCCTCTTGCCCATTTACCCTTCAACGAGATAACATGGAGAATTTCTTCTAAATTCTCCCAGAAATGTGGAGTCTGTGTACTAACACATATTTTCCATCTTCTAACATAACTTTTTTATCCATAAATACTAGCATGTGGACATAATTATGCATCTTGATTTTTGATTTAATAGTGTATCTCTGCGATAGCCTGCTTCAGTGATGGAGATGATGGTGGTGGTGCTGGTAATAGAAGCGAACACACACATAGTCGCTGTTCTAAACCTGACATTGCGCTGAGCTCTTTTCACACAATCCTTACAAGATCCTATGGGACAGGTGCGAGTATCACCCAGTTGGAGAGAGAGGGAAACTGAGGTACACAGCAGTGAAGTGACGAGGCCAGTTACCCAGTGGGAATTGGACTGTGAATTTAACTAGACTCCATTGCCCCAATACTCTGCAGCATTACTGTTCAGCTTGAAATCACTTCCTCTCACTGAGGTACACCTTATTCTTTTTCAGAGCTGCATAGTGTTCCCTGGAATGGATGTATCCTATCAATGTATCCTGGCCACTGTTCGTGATGTCTTAGATTCTGTCCCCCTATTTTTTCTATTGCAAGCAGTATTTTAATGTTTCGATATTTTGCTACATATCTTTCTTTGTACTTGTGCTTTGTGGATATAGTTGAAATATTAATTAATCAAGGTAAAGTAGTAGATTTGCTGTGTTGCTTTTTTTTTGTAATACGAAAAGCTTATTTTGTGTTTACTGATAGGAGAAATGGACAGGGCTTAGGGAAGCAGGGCATTCGTTGTGTCTCTATTTTTTAGCTAATTCAAAATGGCCCCATCAAAGTACCAGTGCTCACTAAATATTTGTTGAATACGTTAAATAAACAAAAGCTTCCATGTTTTGAATAATTATACAAAATATATAAAATACTTGATTTATCAGATCCCACTAAATTTATATAAACCAGCCCACCAGTATCCTCATTTTACAGATCAAAAAGGGAAACCCAAAGTCTCAGAGGTAAGCAGTAACAGTAACATCTCAGCACTCCAGTTCTTTGGAATCCGGATCTGGACACTGTGTCCTCTAGGTCTGACCTCAGCATGTTTTGACCCAGGGATTGCCTCACTTTATTTCCATTTGTGTAGGATGAATGCCAATTTGCAGGAGAAAATATTAAACACCATGATACAAATAAAATGATACCTACCGTGCTTTAGCTGCTTACGCTGTGGAACACAACGTGATAAACGCTTGGCACTGTATTACCTCACAAACTGCCGGCACGCACCCTAGGAGACTCATTCTATTGCTGTTATCATTTTGCAAATTAGAAAAAGAAAATTGAAGCTGAGCACATTTCAGTAACTTGCCCAATATCACAGAAATTAAAAAAGTGACAAAGGAGGGCTCCATTCCAGATATGACTGTCTCCAAAGCTACTTCTCTGCTGGAAGTTCCAATAAATATGATGTGGATACCTTTTTAAGACCTTGAAAATGACACGTATGGGTTGTGCTGAATTTCACAGGCACCTATATTTCCTAGAGTTTCCCTTCCTTCATTCTCAAGAGTCTTCACTATACCTCTTGAGGAATCTGTCTCAGCTTCAATTATGAGATCTATCATGGAGTAAATATTCAGTTGTTTAATAAATAACTACATATTTCTAAAATAACCAATGCACCAGAATTGGCCTTTACTTAACAATCACAAACACCCAGCTTATGAATATTTCATGCTCACTCATTTCTGCTGAGAGTGTAAGCACCCTACATTTCTATAGCTCCAGATTATACAGGCAGCAATGGAAAACATATGTTTTGTGTGTCGTCTTCAACAATTTGATGATGGAGAAACACCTGGCAGTGTTGAACATAATGTAAGAAATGGCCGCCTGTTGTGATTTGAGTGCTTGAAATAAAAATCTCAAATGGCAAGTTGTAATCCAAGCCACATAATTATAGAAGACTGTATAAAAAAAAGGTATACATTTTAAATTCATAAATCTAAATGAGTCTATCTGCAAGTAAGTAAACTTTATTCAATTTTCCACAGCAACTATCTGATCAACACCATCAGTGAAAATACTGCAGACACTGTGCTGCTCTCGGAAAGTTTCAGTTTGGGTTCAGTCAGTCTTTCCTTTTTATGTTTTTCTGGTCTCCGTTCCATCAGTGGGTAGTGGAGATGTTGTAAGTGATCACAAGGAGGCACACACAGCTCATTGAGTTGAAGCCAGAGGAAGGATGGGGACCAAGGAAAGGCTTTCTCCAAGAAGGAACGTTTAAAGGTGCATGAGGGGACCCTCTGTAGTTTACCTGGCAGAAGGGTAGGGTGTGGAAGAGGTTACAGGCATTGTAAGAGCCCATTGAAGAGGCTGGGCACTTTCTAGAAGATAAAATGAGCCATTGTGGTGGTAGCGTGGTGACTGAGGGGAGCACAGATGAGACGAGCACAGGCTGGATTGTGCAGAGCCCCAGGGAATCATGATAACAAAGAGTCTGAACAATTTCCCCAAGAGTGGTCTCAAGCTATCGAAGGGTGTGAGGCTAGGGAGACGTGATGCATTTATAAAGACCATGAGCTTTCTGGCTGCTGATTGCTGAGTGAGAGAGGGAAATGGTGAGGGAGGGAACGAGGGAGGAAGGAAGGGAGAGAGACTGGGGGGCTGGATTAGGAGAGCTGGAGAGAAGCGGATGGGCTTGAGAGACATTATGGGAATGAAATATACAGACCAGAGTGACAGATTAGATGTTGGCAGTCACAAGAGGACAGTGTCCAGTGACTGAGAGATGATGAATTGGCAAACGGGAGATTGTGAGTTCAGTTTTGGACTTTATAATACTATTTCAAATACTCTATTTTCTTTCCTGGGAATTTGTACAAGAAAAGAAAAGCATGTATATAAAGGGGCCACTTCCAAATTGGGCTCCACAAGGCCAAGACTTTCATCCACATCTTCTTGGCGAGGGTGGTTCTATCTGTTAGTTCATTTCTCTCTTCTCGAAGCCTCGGAGCCTACTGTAAATGTGTGGACAGAGTGGGTGCTCAGTAATTAGTCTGTTACAGCAGCTGACCAGTGTTCCACTCTGGGTTATAAGAGTCTTGGGGAGGGAAACTGTCTTTTCCTTATCTTTCCTTTTCCCCATCCTTCTTTCTTTACTTCCAGGCATTTACTTATGTTTTTTATTAATGAGCTATTTTATGGAGTTAGACAAACTGATATTAAGGTTCACATGGGAAAACAACTATATAAGACTAACCAGGAAAAAAATAAACTTCGAGAAGAGCTCTGAGGGTGTCTAGCCCTAGCAAACATTAAAACGTACTATGAAGCCTCTAGAATTAAACCAGTGTGAAATGGGCACATGTGTAGACTAATAGACCAGTGGAGTAGAAGGGAACGTACAGAAATAGTCGTAACTACTTATGGAAATTTAGTATATAATGAAGGTGGCATCTCAGAGCACTGGAGTAATGAGGGACTTTTAAATAAATGGTGTTACAACAACTGGGCAGCCATTTGGAAAAAGATAAAATTGGATCCATATTTCACCCCATGTATAAGAATAAACTCCAAACAGATTAGAGATCTAAATGTAAAAATATGAAACTGTACAAGGACCAGAAGAAAATGTGTAAACTCCACTTTAATCGTAGTGCAGAGAAAGCCTTCTAACTGTGACTCCAAATCCAAAAGCAGCAGAAGAAAAGACTGATAAATTTTACTATAATTAAAAAGAAGTCACACGGAAAAACAACAATAAAAACATTATAAATGAGATCAAGAGACAGCTGACAACTGAGAGATAATATGCATAGCATATGCCACCATCGAAGAGCTATCATCCCAACAGATTTAAAAAAAAAAAAAAAAAAAACTCTTAAAAATTAAGGCACAAAGGGCCAAAAGCTGACAACAAATAAGATCATTGAAAATGCCGGGCTTTAGTTTCTATATCTGTTTCTCGCAGAAGAATGGGTAAGCAATTCTGAAATGAATTTCTGTGTCTACAAGGATTAAGTAAATATATATATTGTAGGTATTGTAGTCAGGTTTCTCACTGTCAAGTAAAATTTTCAAAGTTAATAAGGTAAATAAGTCGTAAATCCTAAGGATGTCATGTCCAGCATGGTGACTAAAGTTAATACCGTGTTTCACCGAAAATAAGACCTAGCCGGACAATCAGCTCTAACACATTTTTTGAAGCAAAAATTAACATAAGACCCAGTCTTATTTTACTATAATATAAGACCAGGTCTGTAATATAATATAATATAATATAGTATAATATAATATAATATATAAATACTGGGTCTTATATTAATTTTTGCTCCAAAAGACTCATTAGAGCTGATTGTCCAGCTAGGTCTTATTTTCAGGGAAACACAGTAATACTGTATTTTATATTTGAAAGTTGCTGAGAAAGTAGATTTTAAGAGTTATCATCACAAGAAAAATAATTGTAACGATGTGTGGTGATGGACCTTAACTAAACATATTATGATGGCCATTTCACAATACATACGTATATCAAATCATTATGTTGTACATCTTGAACTAATACAATCTTATATGTCCATTATGTCCAAATGGATGTGTCTATATGTGGTTTTGAAAACTGGATTGACAGGACTGGGAGAAAACAGAAACAGAAGTAGAAATATCAACTTCAAAATTTCGGCATCCTCTATAAACTGAGGCACTATTTTTTTCACTATGTATTATTTCTGAATAATATCACACATAGGCATTCAATGAGCATATTTGTTATAAGAAAAAACGGGTTCAGGTATCATTAAGAAAAAAACTTGGGAACATTAGGAAAGAAAAGTGTGTTCCCACAGTAGTCAGTATGATATAATCCAGGGGGTTAGCCAAGTTTTTTGTAAAGACAGATAATAATAAATATTTTAGACTTTGCGGTCCAAGAGGCAAAATCAATCATATTATTATATACTTTTATCAAAAGAGAGAAAACAGATTTTGACAAAAGTCTTGTACAAATTTCAAAATATAAAAATAACAATTTTGTTCTTAAGTAGCAAAATATTAAAAGAGTATTCGTTTTGTAATACTCAGTTCTTCTTTGTGGGGGGATAACATTTGGCTTAACTGGAATTCAAGCAGTGCTCCCTATTGTCGTATTGATTGCAAGTGTTCGTCTGTGAAAAAAGTCATTAGTTTGCCAAAGCAGGTAGCTAGTGGGATTTGCCCTCAGGCCATAGCTTGCCCCCCAACTGGGCCTCTGCTACCCACTGCTCAGTTCACTCTGCTCCAGCCATGTGACTTCTTTTCCATTGCTCAGCACCCCACTCCCCCTTGCCACGTACACTCACACACACCCCAAATTTCTCCCTGCTTCTGGGCCTTTGTAGACCTGCCTCTTACAGGTCTGCTTTCCCCAGGTCTTCACCTGGCTGGTCACATCATTCAAATCTCAGTTCAATGACAGTGCCTTAGGGTGGCGCACTCTGACCACCCGATCTAAGTGGCCAGCCTCCCCTGCAGACCCTTTTTACCCCATTGCCAACTTAAAGCCTACTACAATGTCATAGTTCTGTGTTTGTTTAAACATTTTCCCCCCTGCGCCTCTAGTGGGAGGCCCATGGTCCAGAGGGTTAGCGTCTGCTGAATCCAGTGAACTAATCACGGCTTGGCACATACTGACTTTTTAATAAATAAGTCGAATCAATAATGATTAGAGAGAGGAAACGGGCTCACTGCGCCCGCATGTGCGTGTGCAGTATGACCAACACTGGGCAGAAAGCACTCAGCAGTCACAACGGGAGCTTCCGACACTGAGAGATTCTCTCTGCTATTCTGCTGGGATCCCGAGAGAAAACAGCCAGCTGTACCCTTACAACTGCTTGCTCACAGCATCCATTTCAGGCTTGGCATTAATGTGTTCTAGGTCCGAAATCACTGCTAGTGGTTCATCACGCTTCTACATTGACTGTCAGAAGAGGGTGGACATCAGATGACATCCAAATGTTCACACACTCATCTGCAAACTCTCTACAAACAGCACAGTGACACAGTTACATTTAAAACGGTGTGACCCTACAAGCCCTCATGTAATCGGGCCATCAGAGTCATATGGGCATCCCGATGTACAAAGGTTTATAAGGTCACGTGCTGGTGACCAGTTGCTTCTGAGAATAAAAGATTTGCTCTTCTACATGGAAATCCCATTGTGTTCTATGTGGTCAAATGTGAACACCTTAGCATCAAAACTTAGTGTAAAAGCTGCAGTCTATGGAAAAATGAAGAGGGAACGGGAAGCTAAAATCAGAAAAGATTCTAAAATTATCATCGTCACAAGAATAGGGGAGAAAATTAAATGTCTTACCAGACACTGCAGTGAGGAGAAAACTTGTAAATCAGATTTATAGGGAAATAACCTCACCATAGACAAAAAATAAACTGAAAAGAATGAAATCCAGCACTACTTGTAACTAACCTGGGAGAGATGAACTCTTTGATGGATTGAGTCGCCTACCCAGAGTCTGTCTGTCCAGCAGTGATTAACTACTGAATTCACAATAAATGTACATTGAACAATGAACGTACAATGAACTTGAGGACACCCGTTTGCAAGAGCAACCTATAGTAAAACTCTCCTAGGATAACCCTTTATATGAAAGTCAAATAAGGAAGACGTCTGCTTCCCCTCAGTGAAGTCAGTAAGAATCATTCAAAATCATTAGCGTGCTTGCTTTGTTTCAAAATCATTTAAATAGTTTAAAAGTTGATTTGTAAATACTTTCCCTCCTATTCAACTGACCTCATTGTCCGGGCAGTGTTCATCTCTTTGTTTTATGCATGTGAAATATACACAGTTACGATAAGAGCGATCAGAAATAATTTCATATTCTGTATTGTAACTCTATCACAAACATTCTTGGTTGCTATATTGTTTTTATTGTTATCATTTTTTATGACAACTGAGTAGTCTATATCAACATTGGGTGATTGTCCGTTTTGCATTTGATCCTAATCTTTCTCTATTAAAATATATTTAAAGCGTTCACATTGTTTTTGAAGGGAAACCATTTTAAATTTATTGTTTTATTACAGACTAGTTTGAGAATAATATCAATATAAGAAGAGAATTACTCACAAATGTCATTCCGAAAAAATCAGTGTTTTCTTTATGTGCGTATAGATAGAGCACTCTATCCTATACTTTCCATTAATTTTACACCCGGCATATTCTTCTGGTTTCTTCAGTGATTTTTGGTACCTTATCTACAGTTACTATGACTTGGCTCACATTACTCTGTACGAGGTCTGACAATTAAATTCGTGAACTTGCTGCAATGGTGTTGCAAATCTTTTTTGATATCAGAGAGATTATTCATTATGAATTTGTACCACTGGACAAACAGTTAACCATGTTATTATTTGGAAGTGCTGAAAAGGTTGTGTGGAAAAGTTAGACGACCTAAACTTTTCACCAACAATTCATGGCTCTTGCATCACAACAATGCACCAGCTCACATGGCACCGTCTGTGAGGGAGTTTTTAGCCAGGAAACAAATAACTGCATTGGAATACCCTCCCTACTCACCTGATCTGGCCCCCAATGACGTGTTTCTTTACCCAAAGATAAAGGAAATATTGAAAGGAAGATATTTTGATGCCATTCAGGACATCAAGCGTAATAGTACGAGAGCTCTGATGGCCATTCCCGAAAAAGAATTCCAAAATGGCTTTGAAGGGTGGACTAGGCACTGGAGTTGGTGTATAGCTTCCCAAGGGGAGTGCTTTGAAGGTGACCATAGTGATATTCAGCAATGAGGTATGAAACACTTTTTCTAGGATGAGTTCACGAACTTAATTGTCTGACCTCATATTGGTTTCTTTAGGTAATTTGTTGTTTCCGACACCAGCACTCCATTGACTTTGTGTCATGGGGCGTTATCTGTCTCCTTCCACTGGAATGTCAGCATCATAAGGGCCAGGACCTGGTCTGTCCTGTCCAGTGCTGTCTGTGCACAGCCTGGACCGGTGCTGGGTTCAGAATGCGCATTCAGTTAATATTCATGGCCGAAGGAATAAGTGAACATCTGAGTGGGTGACGAGCAAGTGACAGGGCCACGTTATGAATCCCAGAACTCTAACTCCGGACCTGCTCATACAAAGCAGACGGATAGCCCCTGTGCCTTGTCCTTTCTGCTGTTCCCCCAATGAGGTGACATCAGTGAGTCTTCATTTCTTAGAACCATAACTTCTTATGGCGTCAAGAGACTTGATGGTAAATCTTCCCAACTCCTCCAGAAACAGGGCAAGTTTTATTCCCAAGATGTAGCAGTAAATTAAGAGCAGTCTACAGATGCTTGGTGATTCTCAACTATAAATAGTACGACATGCTATTTTATAATATTTCAGTGTTATGAAAAGGGTGTGAGTTTTGAAGTCATCTCGGCAGACGCCATAATCTTAATTCTACCATTGTACGACTTTGTTACAACCATTGTACAAGCAAGTTACTTGCTCCTCTCTGCCTCAGCTTCCTCTTCTGTAAAATAGGGGGAATAATAATGCCATTTCAGACGGTTGTGGTGAGGACGAAGGATTAAGTAAATTGATATAAAAAAACAACTACACAGCTATATTTACATGTAATATTTGGAGTGGTGCTTTGTATAGAGTAATAGAAAACATTCCATAAATGTTAACTATCACCATCATCGTCATTATCAGTATTGTTGTCTAATGGTCCTATGTTTTGCAAGTCCCACGTAACTTTTCACTTACAGAATCAAAATACCAGAGTTTACAAACTATTCCTTTAAACACAGAGAGCACTTTCGAGGCTATACCCTGAATATCTGTCCTACTTATTTGCACTGCAACGTGCTCTCTTCCCTGAAAGAGAAAAGGAAGAATGACCCACTTTTTGCTAGAAATGGTGTGTAACTCTGGTTTTGAACCTAGGAGTGCATCACTGTGTGAATGTCATTCGTCATGGGGACTGTGTGTGTGGGGAAGGGGGGGAAATATTTGACTGTGAAAATCCCAGGGGCCAAATTCCGTAAATTCTTATGGAGCTCAGGAGACTACTGGTCCTGGCAACCAGTAAACATAATAAATCTTGTTGAGGTAGAAAATACTTAACTTTCTGATAAAATGGCTTCCTTCTTTAGGTGATTGCTTTAGGACCAAAGGCTTTCCTTGAAGGTGAAGGGTGACTCATGTTTTTACCCAGACTCATAAAGTAAGTGAAAAAAATACTATCGGAGGCAAAGAAAGACTCTTCTCTCAGACATAGGAGCTCATAGGCTCGAGTGCATTCTGTCTCATATGCAGCACCCCCAAGAAATCTTTCAATAAGAAACACAACTTATACTAACCCTCCTCCCACCTTTCAAACAAACTTTTTTCCTTCCAAATACTCATTAAGTAATGATGACATGATAAAATCTGAACACCAGTGAAAAACATTTGATCATAGTCTTATGGTCGGGAAAATAATCCGTTTTGTATGAGTATAATCCCAGGCCATAGATAAGAAATGTCGCCTGTAGTCGTTTCATGATGGATAGCATGGTCAAAATCAGCTCCGCTACGCTGCAGTAACTTACTCCAAATTATCAATAGCTTCACCGGAAGACTTTATTCCCCACTCACGCAAATTCTGCTCCAGTCTTGCTCTCTTAAAGGCTACTCTTTAAATGCTGACTCAGAGCCACAAGCTTCCCACCTTTTGACCCCAGCATGTCGTTTTGCACCATGATCACCACTAGAGGGAATGACAGAGACTTTAGCTCTTACACCCATTCTGTCATGCTTCCACCTGCTTAAGACAGTAGGCCAGAAATAGGTAGGACACCCTGCCTAACCACAAGGAAAATGAAGAAGGTTCAGAGGTCGGTCCCATAGATATCCTGTGAGCAGTAGAGTTCAATGATGCATTTACCAAAATATATTCTGAGATATATTAGGGCTGTAAGATATTCTATAGGAAAATACAAAAGGCAGAGGCATCCAGTTAACCAAAACACTATTCATAACATGACCCTTTAAATTCCCCACTTGGTAATTCTCAATGCACATTAGCCCATTGTCAGCTCTGAGAAACCATTCTACAAACAAGCCTGATTATCTTTGCTTAATCTAGCTGTTTGTTTGTTTGTTAGTTTTTCTAACTTGATTGACCATTGAAAAATGCCTTTTTATTAGGTTGGTGCAAAAGTAATTGTGGTTTAAAAGGTTTGAAAAAAGTTGCAAAAACTTCAATTACTTTTGCACCAACCGAACGTTATACCCATGAGCCTAATGTCCCATTGGATCCACATTAGAAAAATAACTGCATTAAGCATCTTGAAATACTAAAAAGAAAACTATAACAGGTACTTAATAACTGTTTATTGAGATAATATCAAGTGAATGAATGAAGACTCACTTTTCAGAATCAGGGACAAGTATTAAATCAAAAGTCAGTAAGCACAGTTCTGTATAACACCTGCATTAAAGTGGAAAACTAAAAAAACCTTAGTTCAAGCAACCAGCTTTCGGTTGCAAGATGCTACATACCACTTTTGATGGGCTTTTGTTGTTGTTTCCTTCTTGCTGACTTGACTGGTTCGCAGTATTATCAGCCACACTTTGTGTGCCCAGAATTTCACAGTGGAGTCATCAGGATGTTAGGCTCAGCTCATACAATTTACCCTATACTTTCTCCCACCCGGGGTTTTAGGAAGGGAAACAAATACTCCATTGTGATGGAGAGAACCAGAATTCCGTGTGGTACGGGCCCTCCTCTGGGTGGGGGTCGTGCTGAAAGCCTCCCTGGCTCATCGTAGGGAGGCCCAGCAACAGAGTGTTCTGTGAACATGCCACACACTCCGGTTCGGCCAGGCCTCGAGCGGTGATCAGGCATTGTAACCAGAGCCGATGGTTTGCCCCCGGTCCAGAGAGTGGCTGGTTATTGGCAGCAAAGCACAGAAAGTGGGAGGAGAAAACAATATGGAAGCAATATCATTTCCCATCTAACTTCTAGAATCCAGAAGGGTGGTTACGCTGAATGATAACGCACAGAGGAAAGATTAAATATAATAACATAATGTGCATGGTCTGCACCCGAAGTGATTACTTTTGGCACCGTCGAGGCAGATGGCTGGCACCGGCCATTGCCAGGAGGACTTAAGTGGGTAAATGGTACTGAGGAATAGAGTCATCTGCGAGGAAAATGACAGTAATGAACCACTCGTAATGCTGTGAAAACTCAATGAATTTGATTAAACACAGATTGCAAAACCGTTTCCTGGGCGACCATTGGACACAATCATTTATGCTGCAATGTGCTCTCCCCAGTGACAAGTGTGACTGGAAAACTGCTGCTTCCGCTACCAATCTGTTGAGCATCTTGATGAAAAGAGTGACAAAAGAAGATCAAAAGAGCCCTGCCCTCCTAAGCTCCCTCAGTCACCAGGTCCCATGCATATAGCTAGTTAACGCTGTTGGAAGGTCTTCTAGAAGGGGCAAGGTCAGCCTAACAAGTCATCTTAGCTCTGGGGGACAAATCTGTGTAAAGTTTTTATTACCTATGTATCCGATATTCTCAGTAACTACATGAGCTGTATTAGATGAAGGTGTACACAGTAGTTTATTTAGTGTGGGTAGAACAGATGACAACAGAGCAGAAAGAGTAGTTACATGTGCAGGCTCGTGTCCAGAGCACAGAAAGACATGAGGAGGGGGAGGCATTGTGGATTAGAGTGGCACTCCACCGAGTGTGGTTGTAAGACCCATGCTAGTATGCTAACCCATCGTGACTTCTTAGATGATAAAGGCAGAAATGGAGAGTGCTCATTTGGAAATGTTTCACAATACAACCATTCTGTTGAGTCTAATACTAAACAAATAGACTTAGTATTATTTGTGCCTTTTTAAATTTTTTTCTGGTCATTTATTTTTCTGATACTTTACAGAGTTCTGTGACAGATTGGGAATTTTACGGCAGACAGTTGGAATGGCAGAGGCAGATTCCGTCTGCGTTTCTTGCAAGATTTATGGCTTTAAGCAAATAACTAGTTTATCTACATTTCAGTTTTCTCAATATTTGATAAATATTAGATTATATTATTATTAAATAACTGGATATAACAGGAACCACTCGCATAAACTATTGGAAAATAACTCAACTATCTAGATAATCCATGCCTACTCATTTGAACAGTGCACAAGTCGACTGATCGATATTGTGTAAGAAGGAGAGGATGTGTAACGCACAGGCTTGCTTCGTTCTTGTATTCAGTTCCCACACCAGATAATTTTTAAGCATCTGCCCTGCTCCAAATATAGTTCCAACTGCTGAGGACGTGCAAGTGAATGAAAACTGCAAATATCGCTGCCCATGGGGAGCTTATATTTTTAAAGGGCTACAATTGATATAGAATAGATAGAACTAGGAAGTACGCTGTCTAATCCTTTTGGGATTAAGAATTGCTATGGAAAAATAATAGAAGCATAGCAGGGCAAAGAAAGAGGGCACATGTTAAATGTGGTGGTCAGATTGAGCTTCTACTGAAGAAAATGACATTTCAGCAAGGAGACGGAGGAGGTGAAGTTAGCCCAGTGGACCCCTGGAGAAGAAATATTCTTAGTAGACAGAACAGCCAGTGCAAAGGCCCAAGTGGATGAAAAAGAGAAACCAAGAGAAGGGTGAATAAATGAGAACCCAGAGGCAGTTTGAGCCAAATAGGCTGTATGAGGGCTTAGTTTTTCACTTGAGTGAGGTAGGAGACATTGAATATTTTAAAAAAGGACTGATATGGCTTTACTTGTATTTTAAAGGATTATGAAGCTGTTTCAGTCATCCAGGTAAAAGGTGATGCTGCATCCAATTGCAGTGGTAGCAAGGGAGGTGGTGAGAAGTGGTCAGACTCTGGGTAGATTTACAAGGAAGAGTTCATAGAATTTCCTGACTTATTGGGTAGAAGGTATGCAATTGAAAGAGACAAAGATGTACAAAGGAAGCATTCGATTTTCTTGGCCGGAGTACCTGGAAAAGTGCTACCATCTAGGATGGCTTGAGCTGTAGGTAGAGCAGATTAGATGGCAATATGGGTAAACCATGAGTTTTGTTTAGGACATATGAAGTCACACCCGTCTATCAGACATTCAAGTGTCTTCAGATGTCACACATGCAGCTGGATGCCAGAGTTTGTAGGAAATATACGTTTGGGAATAGTTGGAAATAAAGAAACTTAAAGCTATAAAACTGGATGAGATTACCAAAGGAGAGCATGAAGATAGAGAAAAGGACTGCAGACTGAGATCTGAGACCCTTGGGCATGAGGATGTCATGAAAAAAAGGAGTCGGCGAAGGAGTTGGAGAAGGAGTGATGGGTAGGACAGGAGAACAGCCAGTAATGGGTGGGGTGTGGGAAGCCATGTGAAGAACGTGTGTCGGGGAGGACAAACTCACCAACTGTGTCAAGTGCTGCTGATGGTCATGGAAGGTCAGGACTGAGACCTTTGGATTTAGAAATGTGGAGCTCGTCGATGACCATCTAAAGATGTGGTGGTGTGTGGACTGGTAAAGACAAGTCTTATGAAAGGAAGTTGAAAAGAGAATGACCAGGGATCGATTGGAGACAGGCAATAAAAGCCAGAATTTTAAGGACTGTATAGCACAGAGGAGCAAGTGTATCTATGGGGCAATCGCTGGTAGCAGAAGTGGGGTCAAGAGATTTTTTTATGAGAGCTTCTTCTGGGAAAAACATCCATTAAGTAATAGTACAGGTCATGCAGAGGGAAGACAAACCCCAAGGGGGTACTCAAATGGCCAAATTTGGGAGATTAAGTAATGGGGCTGTTAGGAATGAGTGAATGTAGGAACATCAGAGAACACCTCTAGAGCAAGAAGAGGAACCACTGTGTGAATTACTGGTCTGATTGCAAGGGCTACACTTTGTAAATTCTGTAAGTGGTGCTTACCAGACAAATTGCACAGGCATTTGTTTACAAATGCAGACTTCTCTGTAATCATCACTGAGCAATTTGTACAATCACACATTTCTTCAAACGAGTAATTAATACTGATATTTAAATATTAAATTGATAGGCTGATTTGCTCTTTTGCTTACAAGCTATTCACATTCTAGCTGTAATTAAGAATCAGCAGAGACAGTTCTTTAAGGCAATGGGTGCAAGATAGTTTTCTGTAGTCTCTGCTGTCTCCAGTTTTCCATCGATGTGTATTAACTAAAGGTAGAAGTAAAAAAAAAAAAAAAAAAGTATTTTTAATTTTTTTCTTTCAGAACTTTTTTTCCTAATGAAGGGAAATAAAACTGTATGTGTGTGTGTGTGTGTGTGTGTGTGTGTGTGTGTGTGTATACATATGTTTATATGTAAGCATATATAATATCAGTAAGCATATATTTATATAGTATTTATAAATTTTCTTTATATATTACTTACATATATTTATGTATAATAAATACATATAAATAATATAAGTATAAATATATAAAATGAAATATAAATATGCACATACATATATATACAGATATCTTTGGCAAATATATAAATATATTTATATATAAATATTTTGCATTTTATAATTTTGTTATTTTTATTTTATAAACTTTTATTTTGTTATAAATTTTATATAATGTACAGTATTTTTCAATACCATGGTACTCACTTATATTAAATATTATTATCTCAGAGACATAATACAAAGGGAAAATCTCAGTCACTCAGACAAAAGTCCATTGCAGACAGACCTGGTCAATGGATGGTTTTTTCAGTCATTCAGGATCCTGAACTTCTTCCCTCTTTCGACTTTGTCTTCTTCAAAGTCTTGGAGAAAGCATGTCTTCTTGTACTACTTTGGCCTGAAAGTGACATAGGTTACTTCTGCTCACATTCCATTGGTGAGAACCATTCACATGGCATCTCTTGGATACATGGTGGTTGAGGGAATGCAGCCATGTTTGCTCACGTCAGCTACATCCAAAAGAACTCTGTACTATGTAAGGAAACCATGCCACCTTGATGGCCAGCCAGCTATCTGCTATAGGGAAAGAGCATTTTAAGGTCAAAGGAAATTGTATCAATATCTGATGCTCTTTGCTTAGGTAACACTTGAAAGAATTTAGAGTTCTTCTATAGTGCGAAGGGAAGACATAAGAATGTTCTAATATGACTTAATCTTTGAAAAATTAGAACCTTCCTAATATCAATTGAGGTGAGCGAATTTTCAGTAGTTCTGTTTTATAGAATTTATCAGCCCAGAAATCTGAAAATAAACCATAAATCTTGTCATCAACTACACCTCAGAACTAGCATCAATTATATATTTGGACCACGTGGCATTTATTGCTCTGTTATTTACAAGATAGCATTAGTAACTAGAGACGATGATAAAGAAAGTCAACATCAACACCATTCAAAGGAATAATAACAGGAATAATAATGTCCTGGGACAGCAACTACAGTCATCCTTGAACTAAAGACAAGGAAAGTGACCATTCTTCATTATTATTATACTCATGTAAAATATTCAGTGTTTTCTTCATGTTGACATTTTAATTACATCACATACTACTCATATCAATATTTCTTTGAATGATTTTGTAACTTACTCAGTTGATCAGTTGATATAAATACCTATGATAAAACATATAAAATATTTTAAAACATTAAATAAAAGTTGTCACCTTTCATTTACAAGTGTAGAACCTAACTGACGTGTCCCAGGGTAAGGAATGTGAAAGCCTTTTGTTTTGGGGCCCACAACCTAAATATATACAATTTTTATTTGTCAATCATACCTCAGTAAACCTGGGAGGAAAAAAGAATCTGGGTTTTCAGCAAACCCAGTTGCTCATTTACCCCTATTCTTGTCAAAGACATATTTTCATAAACATTCACACACTCTAAATCTTGAAAGAGCAGAATATTAACTAGTCTTATTTTTTTCTAATCACTGGCTCATTTAACATGAAAAAGTAAATGACATCCTAACTTATTTCATTTATTTTTTATATTGCTTTTCTACTAAAACTGTAAAAGAAAAAGGCCTTAGGTATCATAACATGGGGGGCATGAATGATGAGCTGGATGTGAGGCTTAGTTAATCACTAAGGAACACCATTTTGGGGTTTACATGGCCTCCTTTATAGTGGCAATAAAGACTGGGGGATATTTTGGCATTAATTTTTCACATAAAATGTTAATGAGAGGCAGAATTGATGATCACCCTTTCGTTTTTGGATTTTAAAAGATAGTCTGTGCCGTCGTTCTATTTACCCTAAGGAGGGTTTCTTAAGTAGTAAAATCCTAAGGACCTCCTAACAGCTATTTTCATGTTTCTGATAGATTTTTATTTAATAGGTGGCTAAGAAAACATCATAAAACAACTCAATAGCTGAAATACAATAATTTATAAGTGTATAGGGCTCTGTGGCTTACAAAACTACTATGAGTATATTATCTCAGGTTGGGCTTCCAGGCACACAGATTCTGAGACGCAGATGAGCAGGATAGAGATATATCACATGTACGTACATACCCTTACGAAGGGAGAGGAAGAAAGCTGCGCCAGGAAGGGGGGAAAGATGGGCTGTGGCTCAGTCACAGTGAAGGTGTACATCAACTTCATGGCTCTTTTGGGGTACCTGAGTTGGGGTCAGATGGGTGGGCTTTTGTATTTCCCTGTTAACCATTGCACATGGGCTGCCCTAGGAAGAGGCTATGACCGCGGGTGAGGCAAACCGTTTCAGCTGAGGCAACTCCAACAGCCCCCTTAAATATGGGGTGCCAAAAAAAATGTGTACACATGACTTGTATTCATCTTTTGTTATTGGTATATATTAAGTATTACAATTTTGATACAGTTTTTTCCTTTCTTTAAATGTGTGTATATTTTTTTGACACCCTCTGTTTTGGGTATTTCTGTCTGCCCTATTCAGGGTTGATTTACCCAAGCAATTGACCATAGATCCCTTGGGAAGAGAAGGGAAGCATCATCCCCAGGTGAGGTAGGGGCCTTCCTCCCAGACTCCTGTCCTCTCCTTCCGTCAAAGGATTCCCAGTGTGAACACGGGCCTTGTTGCAGAAAGCGGGAAAAGCATTGTGACATTTTGTTGCAGCAACTCCCCTCATCCTCCCCACCCTCCCCATGCTGGATGGCCTCTGACCTTATACACTTCACAGTTCACTCATTGGCTGCACGTCAGTTTGGCCCTAGGGACACGTTCTATTCCTTATCTCCATAATTCTCTGGATCTGGCCCTCTGGCTGACACCACACTTGCCACTCCTACCATGCTTATGTTCACCCGGCTTCTGATGGTTAAGTCTGCCCCCTGGCTTCCATAGTTTTGGGGTTTGGGGTTCCATTATTCCTATTGTTATTAACCAGCTGAGCCACGTATCTCTTGCAGTTACCCTTGGTCCACTGAGGACAGCCACTGCTGAACTTCCCGTGACATGGGTACCTCTCTCATCCGTACGTTCCCTGGAGCTTTGGTGAGGGTCTTGTCCTTGAGGGCCCCTCAGGGAACATGGTTATCTGCTGGGTTTTCCAGACGAACATAACACACCCATCATGGCCGCTCACTTCACCAGCCTTCATTCCCCTCTTCCACGGTCTGCCCTGGCAAGTAGCCTTTCCACCTCACCTACTATGGGCCACTTTCCCACCTCTAGGAGCCATCCGAGCAGTGTGTGCTACATGTGTTCATACCATCTCTATTAGTTTTCTGTGGAACACATTTTGCAGCTTGAAACGACACTCACTTATTACCAGTTCTGTGCATGGGAAGTGCAGGCAGGCTCCACGGGGCCGCTAGCAGAGGGTCTCAGCAGGCTGCAGCCAGGCTGTTGGCTGGGTGGACCATCCCCTGGATACTTACAAACTCATTTGGTTAGTCGTAGAATGCAGTTCTTTGCTGTCATAGGTCTGAGGTCCCCCTTTTTATGGTTGAAAACTGGAAATTTTAGAAAATATGTTGGAGCAGCTCTGGATTTCAATGTCTTTGCCCTGAAGATTGTTGGTTCTCTTTCTCCCTCCCTCCCTATCTTCCCCCCTCCTTCCCTTCTTTCCTTCTTTCTTTCTCTTTTTCTCTTTTCTACCATAACTTGTCGAGGTGAATCTGTCACGTCTATCTCTCTATGATGTGTGGCTGCTAATGCAAGGGCTCACTTTTTTAAATTCTTGCTTTTGCTTTTAATCCTGACTTCCTAAGGGTCACCCCTGTGTCTGTAGAGACTAGTGTCAGCCAATGATTGCACAGAGGTTGTGCTCACACACCTTACTCAGTAAGGCCACCGGTGAATCCGGGTGTAGACCAAGCATATTCAAGGAGAAGGAGACCAAGGAGATGGTCAAATTCTAGTCAGCAGATAAGGCAAACACTGTACAATCAAAATTACCCCATAAAAATGTATCTTAGAATACCCAGCGCAGCCGGGTTTTCCTCCAGTGCTGGGACAGTTGCTGTTTCCTTGGTTGGACACCTGATGAAGGAAGGGACTTGTGTTTAGAGCCCAAAACAACGAAACAAACTTCTTTAAACATTAGAATCTTACACACACAATGAGAGGGACATAAGTTTGAAACCAGAGTAGAGAAAACAAGACTCATGCTTCCCATTTCCTATTCACTTCAAGACTGCAAGGGACAAAATAGCAACACTATTTCAGGTGGCCCTTTACCTCATTTCAATTATTATTTTAGTTCTCTGCCAAGCACACATCAATGCAGTGTACTGGTTTTAATATGTGTGTGGTACCTACATGATATATTTATAATACGCACACACACACACACACACACACATTTTGGAACAGTGATATTTGGTATTTTCCACATTCTTCTATTTTTTCCCCATGTGCTATAGCAAAAAAACCCAGCTGACAGACACATCTCCAAAGTCTTTTTTTACTATGGAATGTGCAATTATAAAGTTCTCCTCTAGTAAAACAAGCTGAAAAGGGGATGTTGCCAGGAGTTCTTTAATTCCTAGACACATGTCGTGCCGGGCACCCTGCTGGGTCTCAGCTCCCGCTCCCCACATAAGAATGCAGGACATGGTGAGGCCAAAAAGGAACACCCACGGAGCCATGGATAGGGGAGTCATACTACTACATTCTCGCTAGTGGCAGGGTTGGAGACACAGGAAGCAAGAGCCACACTGTTCACAACCCTCACTGCGCCGCTTGCTAACTCAGCCACCATCTTCTTGCTAGCCCCCATTGTTCTGCTAGCGTAGCCATGGCAGTTATATTAGTGGCCAATGGCTCACTGGTTACAGCTGACGGCCAACTAGCCACAGCTGACGGCCATCCAATCACAGTTGATAGCCATTTACTACCTGAGCCAGCATCTTTCCACGTGAGGCCGAGAGCCTGGAAACTGCTCTCTGGAGCTCTGTCCCCACAGCACACCTACCCTGTCCCTGAATCATCCTGATTATTTGAACGGTTTGATGTTCACAAGATTTATAATTGCGTACAAAAAAAAGTGGGGACAAACATACTGGGACAAGGTCAGGAATGCTTTCAGATACCAAATGGAAGGCAGTGATGGAGGCCCCCAAATAACTCACCGCTCAGCTTTGTTTGGAACACAGTTGGTCTCATCAGAACTAAAAACCCATCTATCGGCCCTTGATATCAACAAGGAAGAATAATTAGAAAATTCCTTAATTAGTGTTCTGTCTAATCTTCCATTGTCAAGGTTAACACCTTAATGTCGTAAGTCGTACTTGGGAGTAACTCCAAACCTATTTGACTGCCCATAAAGCTCTTTAGTCTTCCTACCTTTTACCATGTCACCCAAGAGCACCCTTCCTGAGCTTTGCACTCATGGAGGGATTTTAAGCAAAGCAAATGAAGGGTTGTTTTTTTGCCACAATATGAACCCTGAGGAGCAGTGTCAATCTTTCTTTTCTGCTGAAGATACAGATGAGCTCATAAACCATTTTCAAGCTGTCCGTGTCACCAGTGTCCACCTGTAGTGACTGTGATGTTTTTTCTAGTGAGTCACACAATTTCATCTACTCAGGGGGTACCGGGGAGTGCAATAAAATGCACATTCCTGGGCCCCACGCTCAGGGTTTTATTCCATAACCGGTTGGTGGTAGGATTCAGATATTTGAATTTGTATTGGTTTCCCCAAGGATTCTGAAGTGGAAATATCACTTCCCACTTCACCTATAACCCCTCACTTACCTTATTACTACTCATAATTGTTGGTAGAGTTTGAGCACTCAGCTGTTTTTTGGTAGGAAGGTCTCTAACAGCAGACAATCTCATTGATGCTATTTTTACTTGCTTTCCTGCTTGGTTTTAGCCTCGTAGTCATTCATTCATTTATTAGATGAGTATTTCTTGAGCACTTACTGTGTGCAAAGCAGTTTCAGGTACTGGAGTTTTAGCGGTGACAACAAACATAAGATGACAACAAACATAACATGATATAAGATGACACTATAAGGGGCATGTGTTCTAGGGACAGAAGAGAAGAAAGCATTACCCAAGTATTTGGAATACCAGTGGTGGTGGAGAAAATGAAAGCAGGGGTCCAGGATGAGGTGTGGGAGATGGGGTTTTATTTTAAACTGGGTGGACGAGAAAACTCTTGCTGACAAGATGGAGTCTGAGTGAACCTGCCTTGTGGTTGGCTGGGAATTTTGTTTCGACCTCACACTCTGCCGTGAAAGCAACACAGAAGAAAGCAGAGAGAAAGAGAGAAATTGGTTCAGGCACCCTTGCTGCAGGCCCTGAGCCTGCAGCATGCCTCTATTTTTCAGCAAGACATTGGTAAGACATCTAGTAAGCTAAGCTGTGACATCCATTCCTCTATTTTCTAGTAAGCCGAAACATTCAGTTCCCTTTTTGGTTAAGAATACCTTGTGTTTTCCCCATGCAGCCAAAAATTCTAATATATGTGTACACTCTAAGAACATTTGTTTTTGAAAAAATCAAATCCATTTTTGTTTTCTCACTACATAAGAATATTAGAGAAAATTTAGAATATACGGAAAGGCAGGAAAAAGTATCTTAGGACATCATTTGAATGATTTTATTTAGTAAGTAGTCTAGAGGATGGCTTACGTATTGAACCAAACTCTACTGTTGTGTATTCAAATTGTTTAAAATGGTTATAGGTAATGATTCCCACTGAAATTGTAAGAAACATCTTTGAGGTGAATTTTTCCCATCCATTATTATTTCCTTGGGATGTATTTCTGGAAGAGGAATTGCAGGCTCAAAGGCCGCATATTTGTGGCCTTTAAAATGAAAATGTTAATTTGCCATCAGTTAGGATTGTACTGTTTTGACACCATCACAAGTAGATGAATGTGTTTCTTTACACATTCATCAACACCAACAAATAAAGGGGGGAAAAAAAGTTTTAATATCTCTTTCTCTTATCAAACCAGGGCCATCCCTATTATATGTAAATATTGTTTATTTCTAGTGAGATCTCTTTTTTTTACCCTATTAAGAATTTAATATGTTTCTTATTTTTAGAATTGCTAGTTCCTTGCTTCTAACACCTTTAAAATATTTGAAAACACCTTTAAAATCTATCATTTTCTTATTGAGTTTTAATAATGCTTTATATATTCATGTGTTTCTTTGTCGACAATAAAAATTCAAATTATAAGCATTATTATTTCTTGAGCCCAGGACAATGGCAAGCTCCGCACGTACCATTTAATTTTCCTACGTTAGTGCTATGAAGGATTAGCATGCTTTTCTCTTAGCTGTACGCTGTGCGAGGGAATCACGTCACAAAGGATGAGATGATAACTTACAGAGATGAACCTGTTCAGGGGTCAGCAAACTACATTTCATAGGCCAAATCTGGCCCGTCGTCTGATTGTGTAAATAAAGTTTTATTGTAACACAACCACACTCATTCATTTACTGCTACTTTCATGCTGCAAGGGCAGACGTCAGTGGTTGGGCCAGAAGCTGTATAGCCGGCAAAGCCCTAAAATATTTACTATCTGGCCCTTTAACGAAAAGCTTTCTGACCCTTCTCATCTTCTAGAAACCAGAGAGAGATTGGCTCTCCTGGGTCTATCCTGTTTCTCCATATCTTACTGTTTCCTCAATATTTCTATCTAGACTTAAGTAAACAAACTATTATCATGTTTTTATTTCAGCTACACACTGTGCAAGAGCCTGATTCATTGCCTCTACTGATAGTTTAATTCAAAAATTAACATTTTTTATGTCCCAAATCTCCTGTTCTCAGTCCCTCTTCTTTCTTATTGTCCTGGCTTGTCCTGATGACATAGTATCTTCTTGAATGTCAGTAAGAATAACATCTAACTTTTTAAAGATGTTATTTTGTATGAAAGCTGTTTTATTTGTGGGGTTATTTCTGTCTTTTAATCAGTGTTCGTATGAGGATCTGAATGTGTCATTTCTGGAAGCCATTGTGGAGCCCTCTCGACAAAGGTGTATGTCCCACGTAAAAACTCAGGCAGACTTTCCTTCCAGGTACCCCCCAGTTCAGCCCTGCCCACAGGTGCATTCACCATACTGTTCATGGACCCTGCCAGGTCTTCCCATAGAGATAGTTCTAGGGAAATGGACACGGGTGTGTGTGTAAGTGGGTTGTGATAAGTACACTCAAAATTCTCCTAGCCCTCATCCTCTCCGATGTGGGTAAAATCCCTCTGGGTCTTTGGTGCTATGAAAATTCAGAGTGCTTATAAGCTGAATCCACGTGTTGCTTTTCATTTGGTCGTCGTGGAATTCATTCTAGCAAATAGTCTTTGGTGTTTGTAGTATGAGGTTGGGCCCTTCCTCGGTACCAACGCAGGTTAAGCTCTGTTCTCTGTTTCTTCCTTTTTTGTGTTTAATAGGGATGACTCTGTGGGATCTTTTAAGCTGGAAGAATTCATTACACAAGAATGGATTGTTCTTAATAATGTTGAATATTTTAGATG
Source organism: Rhinolophus hipposideros (assembly GCF_964194185.1). Lineage (NCBI taxonomy): Eukaryota > Metazoa > Chordata > Mammalia > Chiroptera > Rhinolophidae > Rhinolophus > Rhinolophus hipposideros. The sequence continues at coordinate 5,659,637 of NC_138068.1, read as the reverse complement.
AAGCTCACCAGGACTTGTTAGCAAGACTCATTTGCTAAAGAAGCTAAAGCAACAAACAGGCTGCACAAAACTGGAACACGATGTAAATGTCAGTAATAACAATGGCCCATCATACGGTGTGCTAGTTACAGCAGACCGAGACATCCATTCCCAGCTGGCACCACATTCTGAAAGGGACGGTGATAAGCTCCTCTACATCAAAAAGATGGCAACCATAATAAAGAAGAGTCTGGAAATCATGTCACTTTGCTGAAGATTGTCTTCACATTTTGTCATGGCTGCCAGGCTGAAGACAGAGCAATGTTATGAGTGACTCTAATCAGTGAAAAAAATATTAATGATGAAAAGTTATAGAGAGGCATCATTTGGTTCAAAGGAAGACATTTCATTCTAGCAACTGCACATATCCAAAAACTGAATAGATGACCTTTGGAAAAACGTTAGAGCAGCTAGTTAAAATTGATATTAAATAAGCTTTGTTTTGAATCACTAACTGTGTGACCTGGGGAAAGTGACTAAACTTCTCTGAACCACAAGTTCTTAATTTTCAAAGGGATAAGAACAATAATAGTAATTAAAATATTGTAATAAATAAAGAGAAAATTCTATTATAATGAGATGTTCTTAGAACAGCACACACTCAGTAAATGCAGTTATGCTGCCTTTGATGAGTTGTGAGTTGCACGTCTTCCAGGTGCATTCAGTTGGGCTGGATGTTCTCCTACCTGGAATAGTGTATATGGGATTCCATTATTGAATTGGAGTTTGAATTAGATTGTTTGGTCCAATAAGTTTTGGTCATTAGATAGGCACTGACTTGGATTTGCATATCCTTCTGGCGTATTCGTTAATCTCAACAAACATTTACTGGCTGTCCATTATGTACCATGACCAAGCCAGGTGCTAAAATTCCAGCTGATAAGAAGATAAGATAAATTCTTGGTCTCTTAGAGCTTATATTTCACAAGGGAGAAGAGATAAGAAGTAAACCTTAAAAAGCAAGGAAACATTAGATAGTGGTAAATGCTCTACTTAAATTAAAGGAGGAAAGTGTAACAGAATGTGGCTGAGATGGCCTTTCTGAAGAGGTGGCATTTGAGTGAGATGCAAGGACCCCCTTTGTGACACAGAAACAAGCATTGTTTTCAGACTGGGGCATTTGCTGTAATTGTCCTTTGTGCATGGAATGCTGTATTGATTTGCACCACAGAAGAGCTAGCACAAAGATTCCTAAGATGGAAATAAGCTTGGAGTATTCTAGAAATAAATAGGTCAGTGTGATTGGAGCACAGAGGAGAAGCTGGTGTGATATCACCCACATCCATCTGTCCTTTTCTTCTGGACACAGAGTCGCTATTTCGCATGGTTTCCCTGTAGTTAGACAGAGATATCTGTCTTTTCGCTCCATCGAAATGCAAATAACAGTGATGTGTGTTCTTCCTTAGTGGAGCAGTGAAAAGGCACTTGTGATTCTCTGGACTATCTTTTCCTGTAGGAGTGAATGTGAAAGGTCTTGGGTTGAGATGGCTCATTCATCAAATAGAGAATGGATGTCTGGGCATCACCCATCTCAGAAAGAAACTATTTGAACAAGAAATAAACTTTTACGTTAAGTCACTGAGATGGTGGAGTTGTTTGTTAAAGACTCATAGCCTAACTTATCCTGACTAATTCAGGAAATGATTGATAGTAGAGGATACAGTTAGAGAGGCAGGCCAAGACCTACAGTGGGTTTTGAGGGCCAAGAGAACGTGAGGATTTGTGAGCAAATGTAATGAGCATCCCCTGGACAGCAGGAAAGTTATGTGATCTGTCAACTACTATTTCACAACATTGCCATAACTCTCCAACTCTCAAACCCAGATCTCTCAAAATGTGAGTGATCTGCTGAGGTCCTACCTCTTCACTCTGCATCGATTATTAACACATGATGACATGAGGAAGTCAGCTAAATATATTTTGTGGATTTCCGGGCAAAAGAAAATAACAGACAGATGTCATAAGTTTTCTAAGGATGTGTTTCTATATACTGTTCACCTCCGTAATCGTTTTTTTCTCTACTATAACCATTTTTTTTTTTGCTTTTTGTTTTGTTTTTGTTTTTTGACTTTTGCTAAGTATTTTGCCAAAAGGTATTTATCAAATAAAGAATTAATTTATAAGTATTTGTTGTGATTTTCTTTTTCTATCTTTGTAGTTCCTCATAAAGAAGGAAAGATTGCCAAGTTGCAAAATTAATTAAATGCACACCTAAGTTAAATTAAATGCACACCTAAGTGAAATGCACACCTAAGTCTAAGTTCTCAGTCTGAGTCATAATTAACAGTTTTTTTTTAAAAGGAAATAAGCCCAAAACTATATTCCTTTTAGTCAACAATTGAATCAAACTTTATGTCATGTATAGAAGTCAGTGAATGCAGGGCCCTATGTTTAATATTTGTTTAAAAATATTTTTGTTATGATGCTATTATTGCCTAACCTTTAGAATGGATTTAGTATTGATATATACTTATATACTAGGCATAATTCTAACACTGTATATATACTATCTCATTTAATCTTCACAGTGATACTAATAGGTAGATTGTATTGTAATGTCATTTTATGTATAGGAAACTGAAACTCAAGAAAAGTTTAACATGTTGTCTAAGGTGACACAACTAATAAATGGAACTGAATTAGGCAATTTGACCAAGGCTCCCACATTCTTTTTTTTTAAATTAAAGTTTATTGGGGTGACAGTGGTTAGCAAAGTTATATAGGTTTCAGGTATATAATTCTGCAATACATCATCTATATATCACACTGTTTATTCACCACTCAGAGTCAGTGCTCCTTCCATCACCATATATTTGACCCTCATCTACCACACCCCCACCCCTTACTCTCTGGTAACCACCAAACTATATTGTCTGTGTCTATGAGTTTTTGTTTCCTTATTCGTTTGTCTTGTTCCTTTGTTTTCAGTTTTATATCCCACGTATAGGCTCCTACATTCTTAATTATTATAAAAGCTATGTGACCACATAAGAAAGCTAATGAGGAAAGTATTTACTTGAAGTCAAGAAGGTAATGTAACAGAGTGACGACTCTATGATTTGGGGAAGACATGGGATGACATTTTCTCTGTTCTGAGATGGAAAGTTAGCTCTGAGTATTGGAGCTAGATGTGTTACATAGCATAGATTATTTAAATGTTTGGAGTCTCAATATTCTGATCTGTAAAATGGGAATTACAATACCTATCATAGAGATTCACAATAAAGGTCAAAGGACATGACGTAGTATAAATGAGTATAGGGTAAATAGTAGGCATTCAATAAATATCCAGTATCTGATTGAGTAAGCTCTTTATTTCCTCCCCATCCGTCACTGAGATCTTGGGGGTTAGTGGTACCTCTCTGTAAACTGTCTTAGAGTCCAGGGTTGAAAGCTGCTGCATACACACAATGTGATAGTTCCTTCTGGAATCGAGAAAGATAAAGAAAATGTCCTTTGGTTTATTGTGGAGGGAAATGTCATGTGCACTAAAGGTGAATTAGGCAAGACGGTCATTATTATCGACATGGTAATGGTGGTTTCTTGAGGTGAAGCGGTCCATCCAAGTTCATGGTGCTAGTAAGGAAAAGGTGCCAAGTTCATCCTTGCCTTCTTTTCCAGTGACTTTCCTACTACATCCCTCTGAAAAGATACTAATTTATTATTTGGTTTCTCTCAACTACAAATCACCTTATTTTTCCTTTTACCCTAAATCATTTTAATGGACAACAAGCTTCAGAGAAAGTCGGTGTATCACTGTCAAATCGCCCTTTGCACAATACCACCCTGCCATGTTTCTGTCTAAAAGAATCTGCAACATTGACGGGAGAAAAAAACACACATCAAGTCGAAATCCTTACTGTTCTTTTGGAACATTGTTGGCTAGAGGAAGCCTTGGGAGGTGGCATCACCAGTGCAGACGGTACAATTAGGAGATGCTGGGCGCCTCTCTATGTCCTGGGCACCCCTGCACTCACTTAAAAGGGCAGTTTTGCTTTGTCTCTGTCCCAGCTTTCATTCCACTCCTGTGGTTCACAGCCATGGCGAACCCTGAACACAATTTGATAGTGTGTATGTGGACGGTGCTGGTGACATATTGACCTTGCTCAAGTTACAGGACCCGGAGGCTGTTTCTTCTAAGCATGGGAAACAAGCCATGCCAGTGTGTACTGATATGGAATGAAAGGACTTCAGAAGCTGTTTTCAGGATTTCCTGAAAAGCTGGCCAGTGAGCTAGAGTTGAGGCATTTGAAATTATTTTTATACCTTATTGCAATTGGCTCTGTGAAATATTGATCCAAGAAGTCTACCTCATAACACCTGCTCATACAGCCCTTTGTAGGTGGGGAGGAATACTCGTTATTTACCATTTTCCCTACCTCGGATTCCCAGAGTGTGGACTACATGTAGTGTGTTTCCATTGTCATGATTACCATCCATCCTTTTGTCAGATGATGCTGAAATAGTATCTGACAGGAAAACAGGCACTTACTTTCGGGAGAACACGTCCGTGAGTTTTCAGATCTACCATGTCTCGGAAAGTTTGTGTACCTGACAAAATTCCATTGGGATCCCAATGATAAGACAAAGAAGAGAGAGGCAAAACAGTATGTTTCCTGAAAGCATTTTGGGAGCCACCATTTTGTGTCCAGCCATAGGCAATATCCTCTAGAGACAAGTCTTGACTTGAGGGATAACAATGGGAATTTATCACAAAAATAGAGGGCAGCAAAGAGAAGGTTTCTGCTCTCCAAGGGAAAATAAAAAGACAGAGTCCGTAGCCAGAGTGGATTTGGACTGATTTGCAGCATAGTTGGCCTAGGGCTCTTTCAAGACTGTTAACCTAGACACTTACTCTTCCAGCCCAAGTTTATCTCAACCCCAGCAGCCCCATAGAGGTGAGGCCTTGAAAGATTTTTTAACAAAGTTCTTGGAACTGGAGGGCAGGAAATCGAGGCATGTGTCATCCTAACAGTATACTATTTAACCTCTGTGCCAACCTTATTGTTGGTCAACTTTCTTTTTATGTATATAAAGTAAGATTCACTCGGGGAGGGGGGGGGTAAAGTTCTATAGGTTTTGACAAATGTATAGAATCGTATACCCACCACCACAGCCATGATACAGAAAATTGCCATCATTCAAAAAATTCCTTCGTGTTTGTTCTTTGTAGTCAATCCTTTCCTCCATCATCAACCATGACAACCACTAGTTTGCTTTCCACCCTATAGCTTTTCCCTTACAAATGCGTCATAGAAATGGAATTGTACGTATGTAGCCTCTGAGTCCAGCTTCTTTCACCTAGAATCGTGCATTTGATATCCATCCATGTTGTTCCATGTTTCAATAGTTTAATCTTTTTTATCATTGAATATTCCATTGGATGAGGGTTTCTATCCATTGTCTAGTTGAGGGACAGTTTCCACTTTGCAGAGATTATGAGTAAAACCACCGTAAACATTTCTCTATAGGTTACAGTGTGAGCATAAGTTTCATACCACTTCAGTACATACCCAGTGGGGTGAGAGGGTAAGTGTATATTTAACATTATAAAAATGTGCCAAAATGTTTTCCAAAGTGTATCTGTACCACTTTGTAGTCCCACCAGCAATGAATAAGATTCCAATCGCTCTGCATCTTGGAAGTGTCAGATTAGTTTTCCTCTTTTACCCCATGGTGTTGGGTGTGGAGTTGTATCTCATTGTAGATTTAATTACATTTCTCTAATCACTAACAATGTTGAACATCTTTTCATGTGCTTATTTGCCATCCCTATATCTCCTTTAGTGAAATGCCTGTTAAGTATTTTGTCCATTTTGTAATTGAATTGTTTTCTTACTGTTGGATTTTGAGAGTTCTTTATATATTCTTTATATATAAAAGTCCTTGGTCAGATATGAGTTATGCAAATATTTTCTCCCAGACTGTGGCTTGCCTTTTCATTCTCTTAACTTTGTCTTTTGAAGAGCAAAAGTTCACAATTTTGGTGAAGTTCAATTTATCAATTTTTAAAGAAATGGATGGATTATTCTTTTGATGTCATATCTAAGAAATTTTTGCCTAACTCAAGGTCATAGAGGTATTCTCTTGTGGTTTTGTTTTTGTTTTTGTTTTCTAGAAATCTGTGGTTTTAGGTTTCACTTTTAAGTCTATGATTAATTTTGAGTTAATTTTTCTATAGGGTACAAGATATGCAATGAGCCTCAATTTATGTGTGTGCATGTTTTAGCATAATTTATTGAAAAGACGACCCTATCTTTATTTAATTGCCTTTGCACCTTTTCAAAAATCAGTCAACCATACCATGTGGGTCTATTTCTGGACTTTTCTAATCTGTTCTATTGATCTACTTGTCTACCTTTCTCCAATGTCATACTCTTTACCCTTGTCATTTGTCACCTTTCTGCATGTATATTATACTTCATTGGAAAGTCAAATGTCATTTTTCCTTAAAAATCTATCTATGTCACCATTTTCACTGCATGCATTTTCAGTAGTAATCTGCTCTCCATTTTCCCTGTTTCCTTAATTTTTACTTTCAAAATTCACAAGCCAACCAGCCTTAAAAAGCTACATACTATATCATTCCATTTATATGGCATTTTGGAAAAGGCAAAACTATAGAGATGGTAAACAGATCAGTGACTGCCAGAGTGTGGAAGGAGGCATGATGGAATAGGTGAAGCACACGTTTTTGCTTTTTGGGGTTATTTTTTAGGAAGTAAAACTCTTCTGTATGATGCAATAATGGCAGATATATGACACTATGTGTTTGTCAAAAACCCATAGAACTTTACAGCACAAGGAGTGAACATTAATGTATGCAAATTAAAAATAAAGCATTCAGGAGATCAAGGGATCCAAGGATGAAATGCAGACCATGACAAAAGAATCTAACTGTATTACAGATGTATGAAACAAGCTGGCTGAAGGAGATGAGAGAAAAAGGTGCTGATCTAAGTAACTTTGGAGATGAGTGAAGTCTGTAAGACTAAAGCCAAAAGGAATTTCACATAAGCACTGTAGTAGACAAAGGCGTTTCCCCCACAGAGATGGCAGTTAATAGTTCTGACACCACTATACATATATTACATGTACATTGGAATTGAACAATTAAGTAAGTGGATGGCAGATGGGGAGAACCTGGTTTCTCATTGGTAGAGTGGGAAGTTACAGACAAGCAAGGGAGAATGCTAGAATAATCTGTGAGGTAATGCATCAGACCTGGAGTCATTAGTATGAACTCTTGTTTAGCTTAATATTGATACAGATAAGTATGTATAGAAATTTTTATAGATATGTGCATATGCACAGATTAGCATATACACATATGTTAGAACCAACAATAAGCTTGCATCAACGAGCACATTTAGTGCTCAGATACTGGTTGCTAATTCCATTCTCCAATAAAATGTCTTCCTGGAAAAAATGGCTGGTTCTGGGATTGGGATAGGAAATACACAAAATGAGCTTAAAGAGTCTTGAAGGGCCAGAAAGTAAGGAAGTGCTAAAATACAAAACAAAACAAACCACCCACACTGATGGCAATATGTCAAAAGGACATAGGAGCCAACCGAAAGAGATCCCAGGGGCCAAAACTAGAAGATTTTAAGCAACAATGCAAATAAAGTGGTAATGGATCACACCTAAAATATAAAATCAATATTCAGTATATATACTGGTATAAATAAATAATTGGATAAATACATAATTTGGGAAGAATAGGCCAATGTTCTGTGCAGAAGAATTCTAATAATTTATTTGCCTTTGAAGAGGTGAAGCGGAATTCTCCATGCCCTAAATGTGGGCTGCATATAGCGACTTCTTTCCAAAGAAGACACTGTGGGAAGGAGGAAAGAAAGAATAGCCTTACAGAGGAGAAACTTGACAAACATCACCTCAGCCAGGTGGTCCAGCTCAACAACAACGTTAGGTCCTGTAAATAGTATGTACTGTGGTATAATGTGATGAGAATGCCATGTTACATCAGTGGTCTTCCAGGAAACCATAACCCCAGCCTAATTATGAGAAAACCATTAGATAAATCCCAATTGAGGAATAGTCTAAAAACATACCTGACCAGTACGCCTCAAAATTGCCATTGTTATCACAAACAAGGGAAATCTGAAGAATTGTCACAGTTACGAGGAGCCTAAAGAGACATGATGACTAAATGTCATGGAGGACCCTGGGAAAACAAGCGACAAAAAGACATTGTGTAAGTATGAGGGATATAAATGATGAACGTCTAAGTATTACCTTGTTTTGTACACCTGAAACTAATAAATAAATTAATTAATAAAAAAAAAAAAAAGAAAATGGAACTTACAAGAAAGAGTTAAAAACATTGGACTTGCTTATCTTGGAGAAGAGAAGAAAGGTAACCTAATAACAGTCTTGCAGTGTTTGAAGGTATATAATATATATAATTGTTACCAGATGTTTTCCTTCTCCATCAAAGAGAATACGAGGCCAAGTTCTCACACTGCATAGACCAAATATGGGAAAATGCTTGTTGTTGGTGGTGACAGGGTTAAAAAGGTAAACTGGTAACTGTTGAATTTGTAAAAAACTTTTTTGGAGTTATTTCAATATAGAAATTTTTTTTCAGTCTCGTATTTTCTGGGAATTGGAAAATAAAATTTATGTCATGGTTCTCAATTTTGCATCATGACTTCTAAGTCTATAAGAATAGAAATTTATTTTGAGAGAGTAAGTATAGATAATGGCCAAGCATAGACTCTATGCTCTGCTTTCCATGGAATAAGTGAAATAAAGACAAGGAGATATGATTTCCATAAAGGCATTAGATATAAACCTTTTAGAATGATGCTCTGCTTCCTCAGAAAAATACTGTTGCTAATTGAGATAAAGAAAGGGAAAATCAAGAGACAGTAGAGATAAAAAAATATAAAATAGGTACTACAGTTATGTAGGAACTAAGAGCCTCAGAATTGCACTGGCACACATATAAAAAAACCAAACACCTTTACTTTTTTTTCTTTTTTATACAACTGGCTAACTTAATTATTCCAAGTGGATCCACAAGTGGGTCTGTGTCTTTGCAAAAATCTCTGTGTAAACCAATATTATGTAAACATTCCTCCTATTCCCAAGCTGATAAGTTGATGAATTCAATAATTAAAAAAAATTAAAATGCCTATCTAGTCTACAGTAGCCAGTCATGTTGGTTATTTAATTTCCTCAATGAAGAAATAAAACATCCAGTTATTTGGAAAAAAAAAAAAAAAAAAGACATTGTGTAAAAACTAAGGAAACCTGAATAATGCATGGGCTTTAGTTAGTAATACTTTATAAATGTTGGTTCGTTGTGATAAATGTACTATACTGATGTAAAAGAACTAGGCATGGGGTATATAGGGAATCTCTCTGCTATCTTTGTGACTTTCCTACAAATGTAAATCTATTATAAAACAGTTTTTTTTAAGTGAAAAAAAATTTACAAGCTTTTCTGCCTGTCTTAAACATGAGATTCTCAAGAGCCTTCATCTCCCTTTTGTTCACCAGTGCAAAATTTATAAAATTATTTGTTCAGAAGGATTATGAGGCTAGGTCCATCTCAAGGGGACAATAGGGCCACATCTTCCGCAGGGTCAAATAAAGAGGGGGTGGCATGCCACTGTTGGTGTGTAGGACTTCTCTACCTTGTCAGGGTAGAGATTAAAGATGGCTGCCCATTTTTTGCTATTCCTCCCATTAAGAGGCGGAGTCTCTCATCTTCTCAAATCTGTACTATCCTTAGTGACTTGACTGATCAACAGAATGTGGCAGAAATGGCATTGTGGGCCTTTTGAGAGCAGGACCGAATAAGCCTCAAACTTGCTAGAACCCCTTGTAACAGACAGCCTTCGGACATCCCCTCAGGGAATTGAGGTGAGAAGCCCAAGCCCCATGGAAAGACCAGGTGAAAGTGATCTATTGGCAGCCTTAGTTGGGCTCCCCGCTAACAGCCAGCGACTCCAGACATGTGTGTGAACCACTAGGGGCATCCATCCCAATTGAGAGGTGGCTCTTCAAGAAGACTCTCACCCTGGTCACCATCTAATGACAACTACATGAGAGAATCAGAGTGGGAACTGCCCAACTGAGCCCAGCCCTCCCACAGAGCAATGACAGATAGAAATAAATGGTTGTTTTAAAGCACTGAGATTTCTAGCAATAGATGTCTAGCACGCTCTGTAATGCTGCAGTTTGAAACTCAGTTTTCTAAGAGCACTTCACATATAAACAAACCACTACACAAAAGCAAACATTCACTGTGTGCCTCTGATTTGCAAGGCATGGTTCAGCACCCGAAATTTCAAGTGACGTCACTTGGTAGAAAACAAGCATTTTTCCAGTAGCCATTGTGATAAATCTTGAAGGAGCCAGCAGCCATCAGATTTATGTCTTCTAAAAGATTACTCACTACTTAAAGATACCTACTGCTTCTCAATTATTTTAGAAGTATGGCTGGTTAGAGTATTTGAGGACCCTCAGAGGATATAATCATATAAAACCAATATAGCTGAACCAAGGTAAATTGGGAGAAACTCACCATTATCTTCCCCACATATCAACATTTGGATTAATTTCTGTTTAATGGATTACTAATATTAGACCTTTGAAGCAAAGTGGTATTTCTAAAATTTCTTTTATAGGAAAGATACGTAATAAACATGACAAGACTCCATCACATTTTAAGGTCATCAGTAAAAGTAAAAGTCTCAGCAAGTTATATCTACCTCCATGAGTTTGTTATTATATTATCGGATTATTATAAAATGCAATGGAAGTGGAAAAATGCTGCTTACTTCGAATGATTTCATAGATATCTTTTCTTTCTGTTCTTGTTTGTTTTGTTTTGTTTTTTAAGAAGGGTGAGATACAGTTATATGCAATTTACACCAACAGAAGACATGACATAATGTAGATCATAAGCTTCGGAAGAAGCCATAAGCCAGCAAAGTGACAAATGTCTTCACTCTTCCCCAGGTAAATTCAGAGGGAGGGAAGCAGAACATTCAGCATGGAGGGAAGCAGAACACTACAGCATTTAAAAACTCTCCACTGGAGCTGAAGCCCAGGTCCACTTCTCACCAGATTTGTGACCTCACGGTTTGAAACTGTCAGAGAATCATTTAAAAAATATGTCTAATACTTGCCTTCAAGGTTTGTGGGGTTAAAATATGATTAAGTTTTGAAAGTGTTGAGCAGAGTCTGGCATGTACTAAGCAGTGGTAAACGTTGGCTTTTCATTTTAATAAGCTGGGAACAAAACAATCCAGTACCTGTCTATCAGATTCTATGACTGGGCTTCTCCTTTCGTCCACTTCTCTGAGGAGAATACACCAGTGCTCATGGATCGCATTTCAGCTCATTGAGAAGGAATGTATTTCCTCTGCTTTCAGAAACTATGATTCGGGTTGGTCAGAGCAGTGATGTGGAGAAACATCTGTCGGGTTGTGTGATTCTGGGCAAATTGGTTAACCCGTGTGTCCTCAGCTTTTTCATCTGTAAAATGTGATAATGCAGTACCTACCATATAAGGCAGATGTGAGGATCAAATAAGATAATCTGTGTAAAGCGCCTCCACAGTGCCTGGCATGTACAAAACACTCACTTTGTCATTATAATATTTTAACAGTTATTGTCAGTGTGAAGAAATTATCATGAGGCACCTACCATCCTTTCCATTAGGCTTTGGCCTAACCATTCTTTCTTTCAGAGAGCATGCCTGAGTGTAATAAGGTGAAACCAATATTAATATGGTAACAAAGCACACTCAATGGATCTTAGAGAGGATATTGCTTTAGTTGTAAAGTTTTTCAAAAGAGCCACGTGGAATGTTGGATGAAATATTGAGACCTCAGCCTACAGACTTTAAGTAGCAAGTCTTGTTTAAGAGATTATGGAGAACTTCTCTGAGGGCCAGGAGGGCAGGGAAGAATGGAGCCTGGATTGTCAGATGGTGTGGGAAGTGGCAGCATGGGAACCAGCGTGGTGTGGGTGAGCACATGCTAAGATTAAATGTGCTCACATGTGATGTGTTTGCTCTGCCGAAGGGTCTCCCCCCTCCAACAGCCCCACCCCATCATGGGAAAGTCCATTTCACTCATGACCATGTTAGGCCTCTGGGGGCTTTTACATGTGGGCATTGAGAAAGCCTGAGTGATGGGTTGTAGGCAAAATAAATGGCACATGCATAAAAAGAGGAATTCAGAAGCAGGAAATCACTCTGCCTGGTGCCTTACCTAGTGCAGAATTCCAGAGAAAATATCAAATGTCTGAAATGTCCACAAGGCATGGGCCAGGAGACTCACATCTCACATTTATCTTAACTAGATCTTGCTATTGTGTCTCTGAATCAAGGACCTGGCATACAAAAGATGAATGAGTGAATGAATAAGAGAATGAGTTGACAGCTGATGTCCGGGTTACATATGTCTCAGACATTGTGTGTGTAAGTAGTATTTACTTGCAAACTATTCAGGCGTTGTTTGTACCTCTCTGGCTGGTCTCTATAGCCCAGGGGTGTCCAAACTTTTTTCAACGTTTTTCACCAAGGGCCACATGTGGTAAAATACACAAACAGCCGGGCCGTATTGCCTCACCTGGTTTATTTAAGTAAACTAAATGTATTTTTGGAATTTGCTGCGGGCCAATGAAAAATGGATCGCGGGCCACAGTTGGCCCACAGGCCTCAGTTTGGACACCCCTGCTAGAGCCGAAGGAGAATGTGAGTGTGTTGAACCAGACTGCTCAAAATCCACTCCTTTTACACAAACATTATTTATTTTGTGTATTTTTTTAATACTTACATTTACCATGCACTGTTTCAGATAGACACCATGGCCCTCCTGGACCTTTCATGTTAGGCAGAGGAAACAGAATAGATAGACGTAACACAGAATCAGTTCACATAGTGCTGGGAAGACTGTGAAGAGCGCGTTTGCTTGGGGAGGGTCTTGGCAGGGAGTCGGACAGGAAGCCACTGGACAGATGGTTTTTGGGTGGTTGCATGAATGATAAATTAGCCATAGAATAATTTGGGAGTGAAGCCATCCAGACAGAGGAGCATTGCGATAACGATGAGGTTGATGAGATAGAAAGAAGGTGAGTGCACTGGATCGGAAGGACTACAGGGAACAGTGATGCCAGGTGAATTGAGAGACGTCAAGAGATCAGTGAACAGTTTGATTTCTATTCTGAGAGCAATAGAAAGCCTTTGAAGGGTTTTCGATGGGAGAATGACATGATTCATTACAAGAGTGTTTGTTTTCCAATCAACATTGCCCATCCTCCAACAATGCCCAACATTGCTCATCTGTCCATCACCACAAACCTGGACTGAGTTTTCTGTGCTGCATCTTGCAAGGACGCAGCTGGTGCTGAGAGCAGATGTTTGCTTTACCCAAGGTCATTTGGATAAATGGAAAAATCGAGGATTTGAAAGCCTGGCCAGCAAGCATTGGCTGCCTCTCCACTGGAACTCTGTGTTGAATAGTTGATGGAAAGGAAAGGGGACCTTTCTAAACTGGCTCCTAAATGATACGCTGTGGTAGCATGATTTTTGCAAGACTCTGCTAGGTAAGCTAAAAGTCTTCTTTCAAAGAAGCGTGAGTGAAATGCTTTTTCTTATTTTTTTCTAAGTCTGTCTTTCACCCATGTCTTTGCTGAGTCTGCACATGTACCACCCATGCTGACTTCTCAGGCATTAGCTGACCACCTGCCGTCTGGGAAAAGGGTCAAGAGAGAGATTAGAGGTGAGGGAACGTGTGACTTCGAGGGAGGGGCGATCCACACAGCAGGTTTCAGACAGCGTGAGTGGAGGACACCAGAGGTGTATAAAAGGGATGTTGTGATGTTTACATTTCTGTGAAATTAAATCATGTTCCTTGATACAACATTTACTAGTTTCTAGAACAGTCCAAGTCAATAGCTTTGAAGTCAGCTTCAATGATTGATTCATAATTTTGATTATGTAAATTTTATTTCTGTGATAATATTGTAGTATATTTAAAATATTTTATTAAATTTTGTGCTGTTTTATGGAATTTTTAAAGTAATGCTCTGAATCGAATATGAACTCTGAAAACAATCCTTCAGTTAATTTATTTTATAAAGCATTGTTCATCTTTATAATTCAGGGTTGGTAATTTATTCCAGACTTATACTGAAAGTGAATACAATAAAAACACTCTTAAAACATGGTAGCATTAAAACTCTAAAGATATTTTTATTTAAAAAAATCAATTTACTAAATAGAACTCATAGAGTAGAGCTAAATTAGATAAGGAAGAAATTGTATTCCCTCTTGTTCTTACTCACTCCTGCAATCTCATTCGTTCAATTTATAGTGAGCAAATATTTGTTAAGTTTCTTCTAGGTCCCAAACAATATGGTAGGTGATGTGTAGACATTGGTGAGTAAACAGACATTGACCTTGTAGAGACAAAGGGCAAACTACAGATAATGAACAAAGAGACTTAAAAATAAATAAATGAATATACGATTACAAGTTGTGTTGAATGCTAGAACGCAGTAATAAAATACAGTGATACCGAAATGAGAGGATGGTATACACTGTTTATTGCCTCCTTCATATTCAATTTCCCCTTCTTAGTAATACAACTATAATTATTACTGTTGGTGGTGGTGTTTGGGGGTTGTTTTGGTGGGGGAGGGTGATGATAATATGCCCTGCTTGAAAGAACTACTTTTCCCAGAATCCTTTTCAACTGTAGTGCCTCTAGAACAGAGAGCTGGCCAATCAGAGAAAAGGAGACTTTGCTTCCAAAGGAGACTATGGGCTCAGTAGTACCCTTCTTTCTGTCAGGACCATGGGCATAGATCTGGAGTGGGGAGTGGTCATCTTGGGACTGGGAGGCAAGAAGCATAAGTATACAGACAAAAGAATCTGGAGTCTTCCCCACGGACTTCCTCTTACGTGACAAAAATGTATACAAAACTTTTTAAAAAATATGTATTAGTCAGGTTTTCAAGTAAATGAAAGTCCTAATTAAGGATGGGGAACAAGCTGAGAACTAGTTTAGGAAATGAGGTAGAAGGATTGGAATACAATTAAGCATCATAGGAGTACCAACAATTATCTGAAGTTGATGTGTTATGTCTATACAAACGAATGTTTAAGAAAAACAAACTGAAATAAAACACACACACACACACACACACAGTCCCTACACTTTTAAATTTTTAACTAAAGATTGTATGTTTGGCACGCAGCCAGATTCACACAATGATTTGAGTCACCTCGTTCTCTTTACATATGCAGGCTTTATACATTTAATGAGTAGAATGGAAATTTCCATTTCTCGGGTTAAGGTTTCATTTGTACTTTGACTTAAGTAATAGTTCTCAACTTTGATTTGCAATATTAGAGTATCTGGGGAGGTTTTGAAATAATTTCCAGCTCTAGGCCTCAGCCCAGACAGACCAAGTGAACCTTGGAGACTGATTTAGCAGGTCTGGTGCCCCAGGTGGGGTCAGCGCGCTGTATGTTTTAAAACCCCCCAAGTGATACTGTTACCCAGCCAGTGTTGAGAATCCAACTCTGGCTGTCCCCACACCTGAATCATCTGCACAGAAAAGATAACAGGTAGGATAACATAGCAGCAAGAACTTCCTGTATTCCATCGGAAATAAATTCTCAGTTCAAGTTCTAGCTTCATACCGTGTTTCCCCGAAAATGAGACCCAGCCAGACCATCACCTCTAATGCGTCTTTTGGAGCAAAAGTTAATATAAGACCGGGTCTTATATTATATTATGTTGTATAAGACCCGGTCTAACACCGGGTATTATTATATAATATAATATATAATGTTATGTTATGTTCTATCATAATATATTTATTCTATAATCATATTAAATTATATTAAAACATATATTAATTATATTAAAACAAGACTGGTCTTATATTAATTTATATTAATTTTTGCTCCAAAAGATGCATTAGAGCTGATGGTCCGGCTAGGTCTTATTTTGGGGGAAACATGGTAGTAAATAATTCGGTGATCATGAGAAAATTATTGAATCTTTCCAACCCTCCATTTCCTCATTAAAGACTAAATAAAGTAATAGATGCCGTGCACGTACCAGCCAGATATCAAGAACACTCGCTATGGTTAAGATCTATGTACATACAGCCAAGTTTCTGCATCTAACAGAATCGCACGAAAATGACTGACTTGACAGTTTGGAGGCTATTTTGGGGGATGGTCTCACGTAAAATGCAGACAATGTGAGATGCAAAAATGCACTTTATGAGCCCGACGGGAATACTCTTAAGAGAGCAACAAGCATTGCACCTGAAATGGAGCGCAGTAAGAAACACTGTGAATGCATCTGGAGGACGCAAGACATATTTATTAAGAAGCCTTTAAAACATAAAAATAATTTTTAAAGACGAGGAGTTTAAATATGAGCCTCCAATAAAAGCCCTGGGGCAGGCCCACTGGGTTGCAGGCTCTGATTTGCAGGCTTGCTGCTCCTTGCAAGACAAGCCTGGGTCCCAGCAGGAATGTCATTTACTTAACCGTGGGTAATGGTTTCTCAGAGCAACCCCAGGGAAGCCAGAAAGCAAAAGCTTCTCATGAAGAGAATAATATCATAGTCTTAGAGTTAAACACTTCAGACCATGTACCCTGATCTGTTTATTTTGAAAACTTGAAATCCATAGCCTATGGTTTAAGTGTCTCACTCTAGACAGTTGATGGAGGTTAATTACATATCAACTCTGGTACCTTTGGTATTTCTCTTAGAACTGGACTCCCAGTACAGCAGCACCACGCCACGTGTGGCTTTTAAAGTCTTGAAATGTGGCGGGTTTGAGTTGAGATGTGCTGTCCTCCTCCATTTGGGCTCCTATAACAAAGTACCACAGACTGGTTGGCTCCTAAGCGATGGAAATTTATTTCTCCCAGTTCTGGAGGCTGGGAAGTCTGAGATTGGGGTGCCAGCATGTCAGGTACTCCTGAGAGCCCCCTTCTCATTGTATCCTCACATGGCGGAAAGCAAGAGAGCTCTTTGGTGTGCTTTTTATAAGACACTAATCCCATCTCTGAGGGCTCCACCCTCGTGACCTGATCTCCCTAAGGCCCCACCTCCTAACACATTCACAGTGGGAATTAGGATTTCAGTGTGTGAATTTGGGGAGGACACAAACATTCATTCCACTGCGTGTGCTGTAAGTGTAACATACGCATCGGATTTCAAAGACTTAGCATGAAAACATGAAGCAATATTATTCATTGTTATGCTGATTACACATTGAAATGATAATATTGGAGATATACTAGAGTAAATAAAATATGTTACTAAACTAATTCCTTTTTTTCTTTTTTTTACTTTTTTAAATATAGCTACCAGAAAATCTAAAATTACATATGTGGTTCACACTCTATTGATGTTAGATCCGATTCCCTGTGCTAAGCTAAGTCAAAGGAACCAGGAAACACAATTAGAAAGATTCAGTCATTTAAAAGCTGCAAGGACATGGTCAGAGATAAAGGGGGGAAAGCTTGACAAAATAAAAGGAGTTCAGTGAGATCTGTGTAGTCAGGTATGAAATTCTAGATGCTTTTTTTTTTTTTTGGAGGGCTCATCATTTAGAAACAAGGAAAAGTCACACAATGAAATAAAATGGGAGTGTCTTATTCAGTGTGTAGGGGGCCAAATTTATCAACATTTAGAGCTGTTCTCCTTTCAATGAGTCTTTCTTGTTCTATAGATAGAAAAATCATTACATGTAGATTGTAACCCTTGAACTGCATGCTTCCTGAGATCATTGACAGATAGGATCATTCAATAAAACTGTCTTTCTACATATGTTTGTAATACACACTTTTGTACCAAATAGCAGTAGATTTCAGTAAATATGATACTATAGATTAGACCACTCTCTTCAACACACAGGTCAGATTAGGGTATCTATTTGTCAAGCTGATTGATCTGTTTTTTTTCTTTTTCTTTCTTTCTTTTTCTTTTTTTGGTGGAGAGTTTTTTCTGTCAGGTGTAAGATGGAAGTGGAAACTTCTACCATTATTCATTTGCATCACAACAAATAAGCTGCGTTACCAGAGGGAGTTCTCATTTATTTGTAGAAATCCATTCCTTGCTGATTAATCTCATCTTTCCTTCATTTTTAAACTGCAGAAGATTTACTTCAAAACCCAACAATCAGGTATATTTCATTCTTTATTGAGCAAGAAACAAAAGGAAACGCATTCATATCCTTCAGGAAGCAATCATGGGAATACTTTATAGCTCATTTATACCAATATTAAACTAATTCGTTGACAAGTCAAACATGGTACCCTTTAATCATGGAAAACTGTAAGGTATTTCAGCTGAATAAATTAAGGGCAATTAACTGAAAAATGAGCCACACACATGAAGTTCATTATTTTTAGGTTGAGGAATTCTTTTCATTTACTAGAATTGTTTTCTTTGATATGGCAGCTGCCCGTTTTGCCCAACAAAAATCAAAACATCTCAAAGCATAAATAAAAGTGTGCACCCATGTGTTAGGTAAACCTGACTTGATAACTGACATTGGCCATGTCATTTGCATCGATTATCTTGGTGACCAATAAATATTCCTGATCTAAAGGAAAGATGCAACTTTCAAACTCCAGAAATATCCAAAATAATCAAATAAACATAAATTGGAGCCAATTGTATAATTCATGCTGGAAAATCAGCTAAGATTAGAAAGAAAGACGTCGGACATCAGCCACAAATTCCTGTTGAAAGGGACAAACATGTCGATTGACTTTTCCAAATATGGAGGAGACAGAGGGATGTGTTTTGCACAAATGCCTAATTTGAGCACAGATGTTTCTGAATATGTGTCATTGCTAAAGTATGTAACTGTTTAGTAACGCTGCATTAGTATTCTAATGGTTCTGCCAAAGATACTAAATGTTGGCCTTTGATGTGCCCATGTTAAAGGAAATTTAGTTAATTACAATTTATTTTCATCGCTGCGTGCCAATGAGTGGGATCCATAGCCGAGATCATCCAAAACAGTGGGGGAATTTCAAAATAGCTTCGTTCTCCAAGGCACCACGCTCTCTGCCATGCTTGTCAGTTTCGTGCTATGGGTGTATGTATAGTTAGACTCCTTGTATGTTCACATCAGAAGGTTTGCACTTCCTGAGAATGTGGCAACTGTTCTAAGGATCAGATTCTCAAAAGCATGTTGAGTGATTGATATGAATTTTCTATGGAGTAAGATTTTTGGAAATTATTCACTGAGCATCTTTCACCATTCGAGATGTGCAGGATTAAAATAAAGACCCGGCGTGTATTCTATCCAGAAGGCACAGCAGATATAGATAAGTGATAAATAAACATTCTGATGATGTTATATTAAGGTTCTGTTAGGTGGGACGTAGATGGCGTGGGACAGGGGCAGTTTCAGCCACAGTGGGACCGCCTCTCTAAGGAGACAATTTTGTTTTCCTTTAACTGTTTACTTTGAAAACCCCTCAAATCTACAGAAATGTTTTAAAAAAAAATAGCATAATTAACTTTGTGTTTTCTTCACTTTGCTTAATCAACTGCTAACATGTTCTCATACTTACTCTGTATCTTTCTATGTCTATCACTATGTTGTGACCCAGTTAAGGGTTTCAGCCATCTTAACCCTTTCCTTCTAAAGACTTCAGCATGTATCTTCTAAGAACAATGCCATTGTAGAAATCACCATGGAGCAATATTATATTTAAGACATTTAACATTGATATAAAACTAGAATCTAAAATACAATTCATGTTTTAAATTTGCCAATTGGCCCAGAACTTTCTTTTCTAACGTAAGGAAGTGACTTTGACTAACAGCTAAATGATGAGACATAAAGGGGACTTCTGGGAATAAAGACAGAAGAAATTGACATTATACAATATCTGTGTATAAAATTTATTTAAGAAAAGCTAGTCCTAGCCAATACTCTAGGGATTATAATTTAACAAATAAAATTTGGTTTTAAATATGCTAAATAAATTGTTAAATATTATGTAAACTTTTATGCAATAAGCCAGTCTTTTCAAAAATGATATTCACAGCGTTTCTATTTGGTTTTGCTCTAGTTTACCCACGCACACTTTGTCTGACACTTGACATAGGCAGTTGAAGTAACCTGCCAAGTACCTCCACAAGTGAGATTTAGGGAAATTGTTGCCTGAAGAATTTCAAATATGGATATGAGGCATTTGGAAGCAATTTCTGATAAGAGAGTACTATAAATTGCTACCCCAGGGTACATCGCACACATTACCTAACCAAATGTTTTTCTTTAAACAAGATTCAAAGGGGGGAGGGATGTATTAGCCACAGAACTTAATAGACTAAGGTGCCATTACTTACTAAATAGGACGATTTATATGAAAAATGAACATTTAATGTACACATGTAGATAACGTAATCCATTTTATCTTATCTACTTACACGGAAGATTCCGATTATGATGGAACTGGTGGTCCCTTTTAGCTCGTTCCATTTGCTTGAGTACTGTGTCTGGACTAATAAAATGAGTCTATTTCCCCAAGTGAACATTGACAAAAAGGCAAACTGGCCCTGTCCCAAGGACAGAGCTATCCCTCCAGGACTTTCAGAGGGACCAAAGGTCAGGTGGCTCTCACTGGGAGCATGGAAAGTTTGTAACATCTTTTATGTCCAGCAGAGGAGCAGCCTGGAATGTCTGATTCTTTCCAACCTTTAAAAATCGTAAAATCAATCCAAAGCATCACACGCCATCTGGAACTTACAACGCAAATTCTACAGATCAGTCTGAGCAAAGGGCAGATGCATTACCCCCACCGGGAGAGAGTTCCGGTTAAATTTTATTTTATTTCACTTGCCTGATCACTACCAAAGATGTAAAAACCCTCTTCTTTCCATGCAGCCCCCTGTCTTCACTCTCGACTTAATTGCTATTCTTAATGCCTAGATTTTATATTTTTAAAAAGTACCAAAATGTAAGCAAGAGTGATGGGCACCCTAAACAAGAAAATGTCACATACACGTTTTTAAGTCTCATTGACATTTCTCGCATCATTGAAAAGACCTAAAAGTGGTCCCAAAGACCAGATGACTAAACAAGTTCACCTAAGAAATATTAGCGATGGCAACCACGTTAAAAGGGAACATGTATCATGTATAACTGTGCTAAAACAGGGCCATGACCCATGGGTGCAAAGAACGTGACAAGACAAAACAAAAACCAAAAAGCTGATTGCAGGACTGTACTGAGAGTAAGTCACTTCTTTTATAATAAAAGCCAGTAAGTACTGTGTATGCTTGAGTGACGCTGGATGTTTAAATCTGTGTGTGTGCGTGTGTGTGTTTGTGTGTGTGTGTGTGTGTGTGTGTGTGTGTGTAGATTAAAGAAATAAGTTGTTCATTCTTTGTGATACGTTATTGAGATCTGCCAGTGATGGGGAGAGGCACCTTTTTACATTTATACTCATTTTTTTGTTGTTTTAAGCTGACCCTGTATATTGTCATTTTAAGAAGGGATATAATCACAAAGTAGTCGCAATAAATGGAAGCAAATAAGCAAATCTAGCCCCAAATTCTTCAAATACATCTCATGTTAAACAGGCAGTGATAATTGAATCTAGCCCAAACTTCCCAAATCCCAAAGAAGGTAATTTGGGCAATTATTTGTTTAATTTAAACAAAACCAAAGCAAAGAATACCACCACCACCCTCCTTTCCTTTTAAACATTTGGATATTCAGCACAGAGAATTTTGCATAATGTCAGTGACTAACTTGCATGTCATAGACGATTTAAAATGAGTTTATAATCACTGAGATGCTAAGTTTAAGTTATTCAGAGCCATGTTTTCATACGTTTCCATTTACTGAAGTAATTTAAGAAAATTTCTGAAACTTCTTATAAAGTAGATCTTCACAGAACTAATTTTAAGTTGAAAGCTGGAGTATGATCTCATCATTTGTAGGTTAGAGCACAGAGAAAAAGATGTGACAACATCAGCTGGTTATAACTGTAACGTTCATTTCAGGGCCCTTTTTCTGTGTAATCTCGTGAAGGTAAATATGATTTGCTTGTTGCCTCCTGTCGCCTTCCTATTCTTTCCAAAATGTACCACAAGACGAGGAGTCAGATGCTGTCCTACCCTGAGTAAGGGCTCCTCCAGCTGCGCAGGGCTTGTGGGAGATTGTGACCTGGAAGTCCTCACCTATTGCCCACCTGGCAGCTACACTGAAGGGAGAGAGGGCCAGCTTCTAGGGTGGTTTGGGGGAGAACCCTAACTGGGCTGTTTGTTCCGTAACTGCACCTCACCATGGCAAAATAAGTGTTTTTTTCTTACCTGTAGCCAAATGAGAGGGATGCTTTTAAAAGAAGCATTTTGAAAACTAGACCTGTGACCTCCTTGAGTTCTGGGAACAATCAGCGGCGGATGCTCAGTGGAGGCAAGCTAAGAGGAAGGAGAGCCAAGGAGACATGGGGACAGGGGCCAAGGTGACCGACACTGCAAGCTGACTGGAACTTAGGTGTGGAGAGCAAGGCTGTGTGCTTTCGTGGGCCAGACATTGGCGTGTCTGAGGGAGCTTTCTAAGGTTACCTTAAAGGAGACCCACCCAAGAAGACCCACTGATCTCATGACCCCGCCCCCCACCAGAGACATGGGCACCAGGAGGTCCATTTGCTGAGAGAGAGGGCATTGCTGCCTTCAAAGGAACATAGTTGGGTTCTCTCTTAGGAACGCGAGAATGCCTCCCTTGAGAGAAAGACCCAAAACTCGAACCTCCACTCTACTGAGAAGGCCCAGAGCCAGGTCACTGTTCCACTCAGGTGAAACCTTTCCTTTCCTCACGGCTCCTCTCTGCCCCGCACACTGAGCCCTGTGGCACTCACATGGAACAACTGGTGAGGAGCAGCTGGTGAGGAAGGGACCCCCAGTGGAAGGATGGAGGAAGCCAGCCTGCAGATCAATGAAGAGAAGCCAAGTGTCAAAATGGCCGAAAGATGGATGGTGTTGTAGAACATGGATGGACCTTTTTAATCACCAAAATGACTTCTAAATGAGAGACCATGACAAGGCCATGTGTCTTGCTAATGACGCCATCCAGGGTAGAAAATGGAGCTGCCCAACAAAAGAGTTGGAAGGAGCAGAGGGCGAAAGAATAAAATTATTTTCTGTTCACCTTCTGCCAAGTCTAGCTTGTGCAATCCACGGTTATATATTGTTGGTTTAAATAAATTCCTAAATGCTAATTTTAAATGTTTTTTGTTCTACTTCATACGTTTCTGAAAACTAGTCTGAGGTAAATCTTCCATTCTTTAAAGTATTGTGGAGTCTTCCAGGAAAATGTCTTCCTCAGTCCTTCGGTGAACTATAGCTCAGTGCCATTGAAAGTGTCTTTTCTACAAGGTAAAGTTGTGTTAAGGAAGGGACCTCACCAGCAGAGGTTCAGGTGCGATTTCACCCATAATTCCTGCCACAATGAAGAGGAATTATGTGTGAGCATCAAAAGAAATCGAGTTCCGCCTCACCTCTCATGTTATCATTTGCGATGAAGAGATTCTGGACTTTAATCAGAACCCATACACGAGGTCATCAGACCATTCACAAAGAGGAGTCCTGGTGGGGGCCATTCAGAAAAGAGCTGGAAAGAAGCCAACAGAAGAGCAAGCATTTCATTTTGCGTTTTAGTAGAGAAGCCGCTGGCCACGTGTATTTCCCGGAAAGTAAGCCTTACACAGATGTGACCGAGTTGGGGCTCCCTGTGTGTTGCCAGCCGGGTGTTTATTTTTTTAAACCCATATTGTTAATTTGTTGTTTTCTGAAAGCTTTATTGAGGTACAATTGACATTCAATTCCAGACATATTGTAACAGTCAAATTTGATAGGATTTTGTGTCTTTTCACACTTGCAAAACCATCACCACAGTCAAGATGGTGAGCAGATCCACCATTCATAATATATCCCTTTGTATTTCCTCCCTCGTGCCCCTCTCTGCCCTATCCCCACCCTATGCAGCCCTCCATTTGCTTCCTGTCATTAATAGATTATACTATAGACTGAATGTTTAATGTTTATGTTCCCCCAAAATTCAGAGGTTGAAACCTAACCCCCAGGGTGATGGTGTTGGGAGATGATTGGGTCGTGAGGGTGGAGCCCACATGAATGGGATTAGAACCCTTAGAAGAGTTCCCAGAAGATCCTTCCCTCACCCCTCCCATCATGTGAGGGCACAGCAAGAACAAAACAACCTACGAACTAGGAAACAAACTCTCACCAGACACCAGAGCTTCATCTTGAACTTCCTATCCTTTAGAACTGGGAGGAATAAATTTCTATTGTTTATCAGCTACCCAGTTGGTGGTAATTCTGTTGTAGCAGCCCAGATGGACTAAAACAGATTAGTTTTCATTTTCTGGAAATTTATAAAAGATTCATACAAAATGTACCCTTTTTGTTTGTCTTCCTCCACAGAACATACAGATTTTGAGATGCATCATATCGTAGCAGATATCCGTAGTCCATTCCTTTTTATTTCAGAGTAGTATTCTTTTGTATGGATAGAGCACCATTTGTTTATTCGTATACCTACTGATGGGTATTTGGGTTATTTCCATTCTTTGGTTACTGCAGATAAAGTGTCTATAAATATTTGTATATAAACCTTTGTATGGACAATGCATTCTTCTTTCTTGGGTAGACACCTAGGAGGGGAATGGCTAGCTCACACGGTAGGTGTATGGTTAGGTTTTCAAGAAATTAGCAAACTATGTTTCTGAAGTGGTTGAAATCTTTTAATTTCCAGCATCAGGTTATTAGCATTCTAATCCCTTCATATACTTACCCTCCCTTGGTATTTCCAGTCTTTTTAATTTAAGCCATTTCAGTGAATTGTAGTGGTGTCTCACTGGGGTTTTAATTTGCATTTTCCTAATCACTAATAATGTGGAGCTTTTTTCAATGTGCTAATTTGTCACTTGTATATCTTCTTTGGTGAAATCTGTTTGCAGTCTTTGCTTATCTTTTATTGGGTTATTTGTTTTCTTATTATTAAGTTTTGAGAGTTTTTTTTACATATTCTGGACACAAGTACTTTGCCAGGTATGTGCTTTGCAAACATTTTCTTCTAGTCTTTTTATTCTCTTAATATTGTTTGTTGAAGAGAATAAGTTTTTAATTTTGATAAAATCAAATTTATCAGTTTTTTTCTTTTATGTATTTTTTTTATGTTTCCCATCTCTCTGGGACCATTGTCCTTCATTACCAGTGTCCAGTGCTTTGAAAACATTATTTTAAGTATTGTGTCTGGTTTCTTGGTTGTTTCAAGGGGCATAGTAAATCCAGTCCCTATTATTTTATTTTGACAAGAAGCAGAAGCCTGGTATGCTACTTTAAATTTATTTTATGGCCAATATTTAACAATCTGAAGACTTGACATAATAATCCACATATTTCGATTCCCTGGAAAATGATCTGGCCACACAGTGGCCATATTCCCACGTAAAACGGCAGGCTGGAGCAGTGTGGTCTTCAGTCTGGTTACCCATCCACTTACTTACGCAGTTCAACCTTCTGATTTCATTGCTAGAAAACAATGACTACAAGGATACGTAGCATCCCAACATAACCATAAATTGGATGGACCAAGAGTTCTGGTCATTCACTAAATAGCCATCCTTTACTATGAAATGAAAAGGATGAACATCTGATCGAAACCATGCAGTACATCAGCTTTATTTGCAAAAAAAGGGAGAAATGGACATTTTTAGGCCTGTAGCCCAGGTATTTTAACATGGAACATTCACGTAAGTCAATGCATTCAAGTCCTAAAGCAATGCAGTGATTAATTCATTCAAATGCATATGTATTAGTGCTCAGTTCAGATGAGCTCTGCCTGGAGACTGAGATGGGCAGAGAGCATTACGATATCATTCCCACCTCATAGGTGCAGCCTGCTGGCCACCCTGTAGGACCTGCAGCCTTCTTGCAAGCTCCGTTCCTGCGGGCTTGGGGGCTGACTAACTTACAAAAAGTATAATTACTCTTATCAATGGAGCTGACCTGAGGGTGCGCAGATTTGACACAGCAGACTTCATTCTAATTTGTTAGAGCTGCAAGTGTTACCCAGTTGCTTCAGAGACAGTTTGAGCTATCTCCTCGGGACAGGCGGCTGGAACTACCTTTTCCCATGTACTTCCTGTGAGGTGGTTTTGTAACTTCCCCCAGACTCGTCTTCAGTCTAGTTATGGTGCAAGGACTGATGAGAGGTATAAAATGGAGACCAAGTGGCCCAGAAAGACCGGGCCTGTTTGGACTCAAAGGCTGGCTCAGGAGGAAGAACAAGCATTCCTCTTCCATGAAATAAACTTGAGAGGGGCTCAACTTCCCAGATGCAAGCCCCTCCTATTAATGGGCAATATTCCTTCCTCATCCTGCCAAATTATTTTGGGATCAAACTGAATAAGGAATGAAAAGGGCTGTGTAAAATGAAAAGCATTATCACATGTGGAAACCAGCCTGTTGTGCTGTTACTATTAATGATAATATTAATAATAATAAGGGTAAATAACCCTTATTTACTGTTTATGATATGCAAAGCATCGCTCTAAGCACTTCACAGTTCGGAGTTCATTTAACCCTCACAGTAACTTTGAGATACTAGCTGCTATGATTATCTAACTTTACAGATGGAAAAAAGGAGGCGTGAAATCACTATGTAATCTTGTCCAGAGTCACCGAAGGAGGGTGGTGGAAATGGGATTGAGGCCAGACAGGAGTCTCTAAATCCGAGTTCTTAATTACAGCCTTCTGCTGAGCTGCACTGTCCAAAAAGAGAATTAAAAAACAATTGTTTTAATGGAGAAAAACAGGTTAGGGGTTAAAGGATTTTAGAATTCCATCTTAACAAACGTTTTGCTTTTTTTCTTATAGGGATTTTAATAATGAGTTTTTTTCTTTATAGAATAAAATTCAAAACAAAAAGGTAATCACATCTGATTTTAATTATCTGTTTAAATTATTCTCACAAGATACCATGATCTCCTTAGAGTAAATTTTTTTCTAATATACAATTAAGCATTTTTAAAAATTATTTCCAACTGATAAGCGTATTTTAAGTAACTGCACACTCAAGGTCAATTTAAAAGACACTAGGCACCATGAAAACTCAAAATCATCTTGGCAGCAGCAATGACAGAACCAACGCAACCAGTCTTCAGACAAATTCACAGATCCCAAACCTCATTGTCATGTTTCTTGTGAGGTACTCGAATACTAATTCTGTGGAACAGACTCATGAAACATTACCATCAAATACTGAAACTGGACATTAGGAGAAAAAGATGGAATAGATATAGGTCTCGTGGAAAAAATGTATTGTCTTGTTTAGGGCAAACTCCTAGAGTTTAGCTTACGAAGTCATGCTCAGTATTGGTGAGTTGCCAAAATATGCCCAACTGAATTTTTTTCTCATCTGGAGAACACTTATCAGTTTCCATCCCCAAAACGTGCTGTTCTTTGGGGGGGGGGGCCGGGGGGGAGAGGTTGCAGCACAAAACCCCCTCATTAACCGAGCAAATGCTTCAGCAGTTGAACCTGGTAAAGCTGAGGAAAAGCATGCCTGCAGTATTTGGGGATCAAGATTTCTAGGGATTCTTGGCATGAAAGGAAATCCTCATTTCTGGGCTCCTTTCTCTGCAGAGTTGGCACCAGTTTGAATGAAATCTGGCCAAAGCTGTAGGGCAACATCTGGCAGATGTTCAAGAGCCATGTTGTTAAACCAGAGATAAAAATGAGAAAATATGAGCAAAGGGAGCAAACAGGAAAAAATAAGTCACAGTAAACTGGAATGAAGCCATGTAGGCTTTTACAGCCAACGGGCTCTTTTTACAGGCACAGAACAATGTAGGTCGGGAGTCAATTTAACATAAAAAAAATGATCTTTGCATTTAGCCTCGGGTCTAATGGCTGGTGGTCTCTTCCTTGTCCCAACAGTCCATTTTCAGTGCAAGGAGAGGTCGTTCGAGACCTCATAAGCAGGGATAGAAGGTGAGCTTTATCCCAAAGCAACAGGAAGCACTGGGTGGTGGTACCTGCATGTAAGTTGATTAGTCTTGTGTCTTTAAAACATCCCTCTGACAGTGAGACTTGGGTTTTGCAGCTCTTATCATACAGCAAGGTGACTTATAAGCATTAACTAAGATAGTCCATATAAAAAGCCTAGCATGTTTCCCACTTGGAACCTTGACCCAGAGCTTGTCACAATTTTACATAGGTAAGCATTTATGTCTTTGCTTCTTTAATTATTCACTCCTCCACAAGACTGCAGTTCCATGAGAACAGGAAACACATCTAACTTAGCAGACACTGAAATCTATGTGCTTTGCAAGGAGTAGGAAATGAATAAACAGCACCTGAATGAATGAATGAATGAATGAATGAATGAACACATGTGAATTCCTATAAAATACTCTTGCTGGGAAACTTTCGTTGCACTCATCTCAGGTTGCCATTTTATTTGCATGTGAATATTTCATTAATGGCCAGATCCTGCACTTGACCTTATCTCCGTAATGACGGCCATTGTGTTGTCTTGCATACTCATTGCTACCGTCTCACCATCTTGCCGGCTCTGGTGCACAGCCCTTAAACACAAGCATTTGTAGCATGAATCAGTGTAGTCAGTCCCACTGTTACAGCAAAGGATGTACAAAGAGTCTTTTAAATAGTTATTCAGTAGTTCTTTTATTAAAACATAGGTCAGTCTCCTCCTCTAGCATGTAAGCTCTGAGGGTGGGATCCCATGTGTCTTTACCCCCCTACTTCACCCCACCCCTTCAGTGCCCCGAGGTTGCCCATAGCTTAGCAAATACCCAATACATACTATTGACTGGTGGACATAGTACCCAAACTACATGTAAGTAACTTGTTCAGTTCGATTCATCTTCAGGAAGAGGTTTGAAAAGAACGAAATTTCCATTGTCAGTTTAATGTGTGCTGTGTTTAATTTATTTTGGAGACAACGTCTGAAAAGCTGGAGGTTTAAAAAAATGTTATTTCTTTTAAATTCATGCTTTGGAACATCTGAGGAGGCCCTTCCCTCCCCTTGGTATTAAATAAGGCCAATGACATTGGGAAGCTGAGATAAACTGGCATGAATTATTGGGAGCAGCAGGAAAAGCAGCTGCTCGTCGTCTCTGTTCCTCCTGGTAAAGGGTGGAGAGTTGGAGGGCAGTGGTGACAACACGGGAGGGGGGGGACGAAAAGATAAATTGTTGCCCTGAATCTCCTGAGTTACAACATCTGCAGCACTGCTTTCCATTTGGTGGTAAGTCCACAGTGCCTGGGTAGGTAACAAAGGCAAAAACAGGAGGAAGCTTATGAGTGCCTATTTGGAGAGGGCAAGGGGAGAGGAGGGGAACAAAGGTATGTCCATTCTAGAAAGCAGGAGGGCAAATTCCAGTTGAGGAATAATACAGGGCTGGAAAAACTCTCTTCCTGTCCAGAAAAGAACTCAAGAGAAATATCAAATGTAGAGATAGTATAAAGAAAAATATTTACAAATTAAAACATGTAATATTGTCAAAATAAAAAGATCCTGACATTCAAATGAAGATGTTGTGTGCCTTTTTGGTAATATCTACCTCTTTGACCCAGAGGCCATTTTGGAATATTTTTTAATTTCTTGGGGTCCAGGAGGGTGGCACATAGGAAAGTACTAAGAGAGAGAAGAAGGGATACGGAAATTGTGGTTATGAATGTAGATTCTGGAATCATAAAATCCCAGATTTTTTTAACTGGGGAACACTTTAAAGGTCCTACTATATGGTCTTGAGTTGCAGAATCTCAGACATGTCCAGTTTTCTTCTGGGTTAAAATTACTTTTAGGTGATGGATGTATTGATGGGTGGGGAGCAATCCTGAATCTATAAAGTTTTATTTAAAATCACCCTGAAGCCTTTCGGACCACATCAGTTGCTTCCTCATGTTGAAAATCAGGAGCAGATAAACTGAGTCAGTAATAGGAAGAGAGTCCAACTTCCATGTGATGCTTTTTGGTCAGTGTCAGGGCTGTCTGAGGTTAAGATAAATGACGTGCATCTGGTCTTTCTTTTTTTAATTTGTTTATTAAATTTATTGACTGACCTTGGCTAGTAAAATTATATAGGTTCAAATGTATATTTCTGTAATACATGCAGTAGCCTTTCTTAAGAGAAAATGTAAGATAAAAATAGGAACTGCAAGACTTGAATCCCATTACATTTATTGAAGGGAACTTAAAACACACACGCACACACACACACACACACATCAGCATATGTATGTACCCGTGAGAAGGTGTTAGACTTCTCTCCTTCGAGCAGTGGTTCTCCATCAGAAATAACTTCCCCCAGGGACATCTGACAGTGTCTGATGACATTTTTGGTTGTCACAACTAAATGGAGGCAGGTGTCATTGGCGTCTTGTGGGTAGAGAGTAGGGATTCTGCTAAACATCCTACAGTGCACAGGACGACCCTCATGATAGTTGTCTAGCCCCCAGTGTCAATAGGAGAGAGACT
Source organism: Rhinolophus hipposideros (assembly GCF_964194185.1). Taxonomy (NCBI): domain Eukaryota; kingdom Metazoa; phylum Chordata; class Mammalia; order Chiroptera; family Rhinolophidae; genus Rhinolophus; species Rhinolophus hipposideros. The sequence continues at coordinate 5,629,022 of NC_138068.1, read as the reverse complement.
GAGAGACAATCAAGGAAGTAGAATAAGAGAGAAATGCTCTCCCTAAAAGTAACAAAAAGCTGTCATCATACCAGGCACTGTAATTGATTACTTATAACCTTTAAGATTAATTCTCAAAACATCTCCAAAAGGTCATTATTAGAATTTGCTTCAGGGAAAGGAAAGATTGGAGATTACAAGTAAATTATCCAATATCACTGTCATTTGACTCTTAAGGAGGAAAGAGGGAACAGGAAGTCATCTTGGTTGTACTCAGACAGCTGGCCCCCAAATTCCACTTAAGGAAAGTACTATTTTTGCAGAGAAAACTACTTTGATAGAACAGATGAACTTTAAAAGCTAGACCCAGGTAAAGTTATGAGAGAGTAGAACTAATGGCGGGGGGGGGGGGGGGGGACAAAACTTGATTTGCACAGCTCAGGAAAATAAGTAACACTTGTTCTATGAAAATGTATTAAAATGCAATTCTACCTCCAGTATGGCTGAAGCAATGAGACAATGTGGAAACGACTTTGATATTCCAAAGTGATATGCCAAAGCTGAATTTACACAGGAGGCAGTGGAGAACCAGCTTTGTGACCTATACCGGTGCCCCTCCTCCAACCATGACAAAAGGTGATAAAAAGTTGAGTGAAGAGGTGGAGAGAAGAGGGAAACTTCTGGAGAGAGCCTTCCCACTCCAGTTGGCAAGGCATGAGAGTACTTTTCCTTTCTCCAGTCCTAGTGAAAGGGAGGGGGTAGGGGCACGCTTCATGTTTCCCTGAGCATAGGGGACAAAGGGGACAGATGGAATAACTACATCTGAGAAATCTAAAAGGCAGATGTCTGTGCACAGCGAGCCACATGGCCTGGCGGAGAGCGGCTGACTTTCAGTCCCCAAGGTTGTCACAATAAAGGATGTGTGAATGTTCCGTGGTCAACGTGGGCACCATCCCGAGAACGAGAGGGAACTTGAGTTCTCCTATGGCCTGACCAAAAGGGTTACCTGGGTGGATAGGCATCCTCAACAGAAAGGTGGGATACCCCGAGGCTGAGGGAGGCATCCTGAACTGAGCCGAGGTACAGGTGTGATGTACCCACATGTCCCCAGTAGAGAAAGAGGCAGCCTGCACACCACTGAGCAGCCAGAGGACAGCGCGGCATGAGGTCTGCTCAGCGAGACCTCTGGGAAGACCTTTCCTGCTTCTTACTGTGCCCCCTCCCAAACCCCCTGCAGAATATTGGGTGGGGTTGAAGGGAAAGAAATGCCAGGCAGAGACACCGAGGAGAAGCAAGTGTCATAGAGCACTGATGGGGCTGCCCTGGGGACTGTCCCCTGGCACCCCTGTTCCTAGCCAGTCCAAACCTGACCCAGGCTGCGGAAGCAGACACCTTAACTCCAGCAAGAGTTTACAGCGTTTTTATTACTGTTATCATCATTATTATAACTTTGCATGAAATGTATTAATTGCTGAACCCAGATTGTTGGCCCACATGGAAGAGAGCTTCAGAAACTCGCTCAGCACTCACCAGAGGCGTATCCATGAGGATATTTTCTATTCTATACCGACTGGCTTCCTCTCAATTGCTGCACTCCTTCACTATTGGACCTGCCTCTTCCTCTGAAATGCACGGCACAGAGATGCCCATGGGAGAAGCAGCTCCACTGAAAATGACCATCTCCAACCACAGTCCCTGCCCTCCTGATGACCATGCTGGGGCTGATTTTTAAAACCACCTTGAAGGTGCCCGGAGCATCTTAATACACACAGCAAATCCCCCTGTTGAGAATCACAGGGACTGTTAGAGCAGGGGTACTCAAAGTGTAATGTGAACATGAATCGTCATGGGATCGTGCTAACATGCAGGTCCTGAGTCAGTCATTTAAGTGGGGACCACAGTTTTGCATCTCAAACAAGTTTCAGAATGTTGCCAATACAGCTGGTTTGCAGACTGGGCTTCGAGCCCTGAGGGCTTAGTGCACTACCTTTTGATTTCTCAGGACGACGACTGCCATGATCTTGACATGCCCTCCCATCACTGTGTCCCACAGCATATATGTGGGAATGCCACAACCCCATGTGTAAGTCAGAGCATTACAAATACACCTACCAAATATGGTAAATATCCATGCTAGGTCATTTTTTCTCTATTTTTTCCCCCGAGTGTGGTGACCATCAGAGACCGCAAAGCAATTTGTCGATGTAGACAAAGTGTTTTATGATTTGTAAGCAGTCAGCGATGATTGGTGAGGTTGTATTGGATAAAATGGCTTTTTTCCATATCTCATTGTATTGCGCTAGCCTGTGTGTGTTCTCTATTTTTGCCAAACATCCATAATCAGCAGACATTTTTGCCAATCCTGCAAGATGAGGGGATCCTTTCTCGTTTCTTAAGGAGAAGGCTTGAGTCCTTAACAAGGCCACACAGGCTTCTGTTGCGAAGTCTGCAGCGGTGTTGTAGAAAGAGAATTGACTTTGTAGCTGTGTATGTGTTCTATGCTGTGTAACAAATTACCACATAATTAGTGGCTTAAATAACAGTCATTTGTCATCTCACAGTTTCTGTGCCATAGGAGTTCAGGCACAACTCAGCTGGGCCCTCTGCCCAGGACCTTGCCACGTCACAGTCCAGGCATGAGCCATGGTTGTAGCCTTCTTAGAGGCTTCACCAAGGAATGATCCACTTCCATACTCCCTCAGGTTGTTGGCAGAATCCGTTGCATTGTGGCTGCAGGAAAAAGGTCCCCATCTTCTTGCGGGCTGTCAACCAAGGGCCAGCGTCAAATCTGCAATTCCTACGGGCCATCCACAATTTCTTGTCAGGTGGGCTTTCTCAGCTTGACTACTCCCTTGATCAAATCAACAAAGAAAGTCCTTTGCTCCAATCTGATAGACTCAAGTCTCATAAACTGTATTCTAACCAAGGAGGCGTGGCCTGAAATCCAAGCAAGAGAGTGATATTTTATCACCTTTCCCATAATGTATCGGTTAGAAACAAGTCACCAGTTTCACCTACATTCAAGGGGAGGGATTGCACAAAAGTGATTCTAGGAAGACAGGGTTAATGGGGGTCATCCTAAAGTCTGTCAGGCATAGCGGTTGACAGACTCGGCTTTTCTATGTCTTGGGAAACCCAGAGACTCAACCACTTTGGGGTCATTTGATATTCATGTGTAAAATGGGCAAAAGAGAGCCTAACTGATGGGGCTGTAAGAAAAAAAAAAAACAGATCATATGAATATGTAGTATCATTGTAAAGTGTTATATAAATGTTAGGGTGTTTCATTCTGTTATGAATAAATTTCAAATGGTGAGAAGATAATAAAAATTGAGAGGCTTACAGAATTAGTAAAATGAATCCATTCTTTCTTCTAATCAGAGATTACAGGAAGATCAACTTGCAGTTTTAAGAAACTTCACTCTCCTTGCTCCCTGGTGGATTAGTCCTTATGGGTGACAAATGCATATGATAGAGGAACAGTGGGTTGTAGGGCCTTCTAGTAGGCTCCAGAAGCTTCTTTCAGGCCAACTCTTCCTCAGACAACAACTATGCATCCTAGAAAAACAAAAATAGTCCCATAGACCCTGGAGAGTTAACCGAAGCTGGCGGAAACTGGAGGGAAGTCAACAACTGGGAGAAAGGAGCAGCACTGGGGGAGCTTCTCAGTTTTCAGTGGCTTTTATCCTGAAGGCATGCCCAGTCTGCACTATGCAGGACAGTTAAAACTATGAGATAAAACCTGCAGTCTTGCTGGCTAGAACAACGAGAGTACTGGGTATGAGGCAATCACAGCTGTTGACAAGTGAAGTGAAGGAGATACCAGAAAAGAAAATTCCAGAGAGAAAGGATGCACCCAATTATATCAGCTCTGTCCAAATCACTGGCTGACTCTGCAGCTGTGCATGCATGGGGCAAGTCCAGACAGCCTAGGCTAGAAGGACTGAACTGAAATATGAGATACCACCTCATGCAGGAGAGAGATTTTGTGATTTGAGTTTACCCAAGTTAACTACCTGCTTTAAAAAAAGTAAAAAAATTAACTACATCTAACTCTTCAGAGGAGCATAACAGAATCTACAGTTTCTGTAGCATACTATTCACAATGTCAAGGATATAGTCTAAATTATCCATTATTAAAATAAAGAAAAACAGGAAATTTCATCAGGTCAAAGAAAATTATTTTTAAAATAAACAAATAAAAATTCTAAAATTTAAAAATATGACATGTAAAATAAAAAATTCATTGGATGAGCTTAATGACACAAAAGAGATAGCAAAGAAAGGAGCCAGTGAACTTGAAGACAGATCAATAGACATTATCCAATTTGAATAACAGAGAGAAGGAAAAAAGTGAAAAAGAATTAGGAGTGTAGAGACATGTGTGACAAAACCAAGAAGTCTAATATATGTGTAATTGGAGTCAAAAAAGGAGGATAAGGAGGAGGAGAACAATAATTAAAGAAATAATTGTCAAATATTTCTCAACTATAGTGAGAGACATCAATTCATAGATTTAAGAAACTCAGTAAACACAAAGCAGAATTGATACAAATAAAATCACATCTAGGCATGTCATAGTTACACTGATGAAAACCATATATAAAAAGATTCTTGAGAGCAGTCAGGGAACAGTGATACAACAGTGATTTATCCTTCCACTTACTTCTTATGAGAAACAATGGAAGCCAGAAAACACCAGAGCAACAGCTTAATGTCCTAACACCATGGGCTGTACTGCCAGACATTACTTAAAATCTTATCTCCACCATTTAGTATCTGTGTAGCCTTCACCAAGCTATTCGATACTTCCATATCTCAAGATAGTATCTTTTTTAACTAGTAATATTAAAAGTTATCTCTGTTATTGGGTTGTCGAGAAGATTAAATGAGTTACTAATATATGTAAACTACTTAGCACTTAGTACATAATACAAGCAATATCAATCTTTGCTATTATCAATTTTTCATAATTATGGTCAATTTAAATACTTCTACTTTAAATGTTCGTATATAATTCCACATGAATAAAGACAAAACATTTTTAAATAAAAAAAAAATAAGAATAGTTTGTTCAAATTACCAATAGCAACAGGAATTTGCCACAGAAAGAATGACTTCCAAATTGGCAATGATTCAGTTATCCTCTGAGGCAGGAGTTAAACATTTTCACAGCAAGAGAGACCTAGTTTTCCACCAGCAGCTCATGGTTGATTCCCACAAAATCTCTCACTGTCTCACCTCAGGCTTCTGCCTGTGCTTATTCTCCAGGGCAAATAATTAGCAATCAAATTCTTAATTACTCAATTAGTCCAACCCCCAAGACTATCTGAATAAATCAATAAATACTCCTCTCACGGAAGAGCTCATGTTTGCAAGGCAACACTTGTAATATTGTCCTGGAAAACCAGAACTGAATCATGCTGACAGATTTAGGTTCCCCTTGGGAGCAAGACGGTGCATACAAGCTTCAAACCTGAATCCCCTCAGATTCAAGTTATCTAGAGGCAATGATCCTGAGTTTTTTTGAACGTCTATCCATCTTCCACTGGGTTCATATTATTCTTGTGGAACTGACTCTACTCCCAGTCTCAAATGTGTCATGTTTCTCAGTCTTGGCTAATCTGAAACTAATTCCTCCGGTCACATAGACTGGTTTAGAGATGAGCATGGGACCTATCAGAGTCAATGAGATGTCATGAGAATTTGCTGAGATTTTGAAGAGGGAGCAGATACTCTTTCCTTCTGGATGGGAAGAGGAGAGGACAAAGGGTTGGAGCTGCTGTAGTCACCTTGTCACCTTTAGAAAAGAATCTGAGTTGGGAACCAACATGTGGGAGTGTAAATGAGATAAAAGGAGACAAAAAGTGAGAGACAGAGAGAGAATATACTGGTGACATAATTTGAACCTCTGCTCAAGCAGTGCCTGCAGCTTGTAGCTCTGATCATTTTACTTATATGACCTACTTAATCTCTTTTTTTGTTTAAAACAGTTTGGATAAGACTTGTAAATGAACAATGAGGAATTGATACACACTGCTTTTCACGGATCTGTCGAAAATATTCTCATGTTTATAAGTGTTTCAGAATTGGTGGTTTCAAGAGCCCCCTCCAGCACTGAACTTTTTCATAACACATGTGGCAAAATGTCTTTTTAAAGTTGCAGGTGCCCCAAGGATTAGTCCTTTATTTCATAGTGAATACAATGGTCCTGAAAGCCTACATAATTTAATACATCATAAAGCGACTGAGATCTTTACGATCTTTATGTATGATTTGTTCAGATACCATAATTGACTCTCAGTTTTAATTTGGAGGCTAAAAATATTTCAAAGCTTTACGTTTTTTTTATAGTCTTTGTAGGATGCTCATTTGAGAGCAATTTCTATTGCTTTTGTTTTTTTTATTTTTGAAAATTATTTATTGAACATAAACAATTAATTCACAGTGCTTTTATATTGATTTGGAGTAAGCTAAAAAGCATACAAGTTCATAGACACTGAGTCCATAAAATGAAATACAAATCAATTAGTAATGTAGGCAATGTATTAGCTCAGGAAGAGTTAGACCAGGTGAGTAATAGGGAGTTAAGGATGAATTTGGGGTCTGAAATCCACAGGAAATTCCACAGGCAGTTAGGTTGCAGTGGAATTTAGCCTAATTTCTTTGACAAGAGAGTAATTGACAGATAAAACAAGGTGAAAAGTACCATGGTAAAAAAAAAAATAGTGCCAGCTTACCACCCCATCCTCCACTCACATCAAAGAAAACCTACTGAATGGGAGAAGATATTCGTCAATGATATATCTGATAAGAAGTTAATATCCAAAATGTATAAAGAACTCATGCAACTCAACCCCGAAAACAAACAAACAAACAAAAAATCTAATTAAAAACCAGATAGAGGATCTGAATAGACATTTCTCCAAAGAGGACATAAAGATGGTCAATAGACATATGAAAAGATGCTCAGCATCACTAATCATCAGAGAAATGCAAATTAAAACCACAATGAGATACCACCTCGCATCTGTCAGAGAAGCCATCATCAATAAATCAACAAACAAGTGTGGGAGAGGATGTGGAGAAAACGGAATCTTCATGCACTGTTGGTGGGATTGTAAATTGGTGCCACCACTATGGAAACCAGTATGGAGGTTCCTCAAAAAATTAAAAGTAGAACTACCTTACGACCCAGCAATTCTACTTCTGAGTATTTATCTGAAGAAATGCAAAACACTAGTTCGAAAAGATATATGTACCCTGATGTTCACTGCAGCATTATTTACAATAGCCAAGATATGGAAGCAATAGACGATCAATAGACAATTGGATGATGATGTGGTACATTTATACAATGGAATATTACTTGGCCATAAAAAGTAACAAAATCTTACTGTGTGTGACAACATGGATGGACCTAGAGGGTATTATACTAAGTGAAACAAGTCAGACTGAGAAAGACAAATACCATGTGATCTCACTTCTAAAGAATCTAAAGAACAAAATAAACAAAACAAAACAAAACAAAACAAAAAACCCAGAAACAGACTCATACAGAGAACAAACTATTGATTGCCAGATGGGAGTGGGGGTGGGGAGCTGGGTGAGAAAGGTGAAGGAATTAAGAAGTGCAAATTGGTAGTTACAAAATAGTCTTGAGGAGGTAAAGTACAGCGTAGGGAATATAGTTAATACAAATAACTGTATAGTGCCAGGTGGGCACTAGACTAACGGGGGGAACACTTAATACATTATATAAATGTCTAACCACTATACAACACACCTGAAATGAGTATAAAATAATATTCAATGTCAACTGTAATTGAAAAATAAATTTTAAAAAAGTTTTTCAGTAAATAATTACTTCTTTTACTCTTAGCAATTAGCATTTTTCCCCATCAGTTTTAAGTGTTGATGTAATCTGATTTTGTTTTCTGTAGTCATTTTTACGTCCTCTGACTTTAGTCATTTGAAGGCTTCTATGCCTGAGAATGCATGCCTTATTTCCCTCAACTGAGCCTGCTTTCTTAGACATGACATAGTTCAGAAATGATAAATCTTCCATTTCCTTTGGTCTAGTTGGAGATGGCTGTGATCATGTCACTGTAAGAGAAGGGAGGTACATTCCGAGTTAGAGAGCAGGCTATTCTCTAATCAGTGTGCCTGGGAACTGGTCTCCAACTTTTCTGTGAACCGATGGGTATGACCTCTACCCCTCAGTACCTCTGTTTCTTCTTCAATATTTGAGAAACTAGTGGTATAGAGCATACCTACCATGTTTCTCCAAAAATAAGACCGTGTCTTATACGTACCTCACAGAAAAGTTGAATGAACTGAATTGTGTGCCTGTAAGACTCTGGATGGGAGTATAAACTGACATTATTCACATACCTGGAGGAAATATGGGTGTTGCAGAGGAGAAGGGGACCCCCCTCGGCCCTTCATCTATTTTCTTTGGGCCATTTCTAATACAATTCAAGGTGGGAAACAAAACCATCCATCCTGGAAATCTTGAACCATTCTTCATATACTTTGTTTTTAATGGACTTTGTATCTAATTTCAGAGACTTTTTTCTAGTTGTTAGTTTCATGCATCAGTTTCCATGTGATTTTATACAAGCCCCAGAAGGCCCCAATGAAATCGACTACCAATCAAAGTTGTAATGTTGAGGCTATGGAGACATCTGGAGAAGTACGCTCTACCATCTTGCCTCCTCTGCCCCCTCTGAATCACTTTGCCTTCTGGGGAGGGACATCAGGGAAGATTGTTGCTTCTACAGTACATGGTGTCTTTCCTTATCAATACCATTCAAGCCCTTTCCCCGGGAAGTTCCCTGATTCACTTTCCTCACAGAGGTGAGCATCTCCATTTAATTTGATCCTGGGAACGTTGACTGTGTCTGGAGACAATTTACGAGGAAGAAGGAACAGTGAGGGCTGCAATGAGATTTATGGGTGTGCAAAATATAGCGAGTCCAGATGTGACTCATTTTTGAGGCATGCCGTAAATATGCCTGATTTGTTTCCTGTGTAACAAAGGAAGATGCCAGGGCTTACAGCAGAGTTCTTTCTCTTAAGGAAGTTACTGAACTTTTCTCTTCTCTTTCACCAGAGAGCTAAAACTAGAGTTTAGTTGACTTTGAATATTGCACTTCTTCCAATGCCCCAGTTGGTTTTCTAAACTGCTGCCTCTTCCCAAGCTAATCATTTATCAGTCTTGCCTCCTACAACGTTTTGCATGTTCATGACTATCTCCTGCCTTTGCCACTTTTAAGACCAATATCTTAGATAAAGGGATTGATGACTTTTATAAATCTATTTAATGTTATTCCAAAAACTATCAGAAGCAACACATCAAAAAAAAAAATTCCTGCTTCTCTTAGTTATTCCTACATTAAAAAAGAATGTCATTGGGCCCCTTTGGTTGTCCATAGCCTTCTGAAAATACATCTTTATATGTGTGTGAAGGGTGTGTGTGTGTGTGTGTGTGTGTGTGTGTGTGTGTGTGTGTGTGATATTGAAACATACAGGAGATAGAGCTTAGCTCCTTGCCACTCAAAGCCTGGTCTGTGGACCAGTAGGATTGGTCTCCACTGGAAATTTGTTATAAATGCAGAGTCTCGGGACCCTTCCAAAATGTAGAATCTGAATTTGAACAAGATTCCCAAAAAATAGATGTACACATGAGAGTTTGCGAAGCACTGCCTTAGAAGTCTTATGGTGATTATTTTAAAAATGAAGTTAGAGTCCATATTTCCCATAACAAACAAATCCGTGTGTGTGTTCCGGTCTGTCTTTGGTTTCCATTGGGACGGTATCAGAGCAAGATGTGCTAATTGGGACATAATGCAACTTGTCACTCTTTTGTTATGCTGTCATTCTTTTGAAGCGGTCAGTCAGTAGAAACATAATCTTAAAGAGCGTGGCATAACTGTGTCCAATTAGCTGATGAAAAATGACATCTGTGCCTGTGGGGTCTGGACTGGACATGAGAGCCGTGTTCTCTGGCCCCTCTCCTTAGCTTTCCTGCATCGGCAGAGCGTAGTCTTATAAACTAGGTGTGAGGGCTGTCTTCCAATGAGCAGTCAGTCTCCCCATCCACCTGCCATCACTGGTTTTGCTTTTCTTCTTAGGGGTGGAAAACTGCTTAACTCCAGTGCATCCAATTTCTGATAACTGGTGCAAAAAAGATATAAAATGTGAAAACAAAATATGTCTGCCCCAAAGCAGAGGATTTTTTAAAATCAAGGTATTGTTGTTGGCTCAGGTAGGTATGGTGTTTCAAAGGTAGCCTCTCAAATGAAAATAAAGGACATATCCCTCTAAAAGTGGAAAATAGTTTGAAAACACTCATGTTCAGTATTTAATTAAAGCAACAAAAATGGAAGTAACTATATTAAGTTGGCATCAAATTTACCTGAGTTAACATCATTCCCATTAAAACATCTAGGAAGAGATAGAAAAAGAAGAAAATTGACATTACAACGAAATCTGATCATTATCACCCAAAGAACCCAGTGCCAGGCTCTGAGAGAACAGTCAACCACAGGACATGCCAGGTATATGAAACAAGACTGGGGAGTAGAGGAGAGGCTAGAGAGTCTTTCCTTCAGTTAAGCTCAAGGACCTGGCCTTAGTTGCTAAAACAATGCGGAAGATTGGGTCATTTTCTGGCCCTTCACCCTTTATATATCTGATTAGGTGGCGGGGCATGAGAGGTGCCAGTGCCCTGAGAGGAGACTCATCCCCCAAAAGGACTGCATTAGTCACAGGAAGCTCTGTAGTCACAGCTTCCGGAGATGCCAAAGTGGTGGGTTTTTTTTCCCCTTTAGCTTCAAGAATTTCATTCATTCATGTCATCAGAGACACGCATTGTGTGTAGAGGAAGATTGCAGGTTCAAAGATAATCATTTCTCCCCATTCCCCTGGCCTCTTCTTTGTCCCTGCCCTCTTCCCCATCCAGGAATGGCCGGTAACTTAGTTAACAGATGGCAAGCGGGGGTGGGTCTCTTATTCTTGATAGGCTGGAGCTGCACTAACAGGATGGGCTGCATCCTATCCTCCCTCGTCTCTGCCCAGAGAACGAGGGCTGGCAAGAAGAGAGGCCGCTGTGCCCTAGGCAGTCAGGACCATTTTGGCTCTCACACAGAAGTCCTTCCACCTAGATGGTCTCGGTAATAAGAGTCCCATGTGGTTCTCCAGCTCTGACTTTGTCTCATCTCACAGTTGGCTCAGAACTTGAGCAGGAAAGAGGGATGATGTTTTTGTGCCTGGAAGAAAACATGGTACAGCAATCATAACCATTAAAAATGAACCTTTTAGGTTAAAATGAATCTATTAGGTTAAATATATTTGGTTATTGTGATTGGTGCATTAGCTAACCCCAAGCTGGATTTCTGGAAAGTGCAACTTGACCAAGGAACGCTCATTGAAGGATGGGAGGAAGGACATTTACGTAAAATTCACAAGAACCCTATATATTTCTCTACATAAGGTTATACATGCACTCATTTTCTGTGTATACATATTAAAATGCAGTAATTTCTTAAATCTAAACATTTTTAAATATACCAAAACACATGTAATATTCTATAGGGATTTTTTAAAAAATTTTAAATACACCAGAAACCTGAAAAATAGAAGTGGACTGGGTCTCTTGACCTCTAAAAGAACTTGGTGGGACCCTTCAAGGCTAGAGAGCTAGATCAGGGGCCATCCTCACTCACTTTGGGAGAGTTCTCAGCTCATTCAAATATGAGTAAAGAGGAAAACAAGCTGAATGTTGTCCAGGAAAAATAACCTACATAAACTTAGAAAGGAAAAATGACTCTGAAGTATCATAAAGACTATTCCTCCGGAAATTATTCGTACAGGAACCAGCAGAAATGTGCATGGATGTGTTTATTTTCCTCAATAAAGTACAAAAAGACAGTTTCTGAAATAGGAGCCGAACGTCCGTCATGAAGTAAAAACAGCACTGAGCAGATCCTTTATGTTACAAGAGATGGATGAGGTTAGGAATGGTTCAGGGAAATTAAAAATGGAGAAGTGGAATTATAACCCACACTGGATACCGAGGAACAGAATCCCCTCTGCAGCAAAAACACATCCCTAACATAATGGATATATGTGAGAAGTTTTCTAAGAGAATGGAACAAGGAGTCACTAACATGTAATCATTTAGAGATACGGAATGAAGCTTTTGATCTGTGCTCAGGGTTCCAAAAGAAAAGACCAAAACAGAATGAACTAAAAGTATGGAAAACTATTCTATCTACTCACAATGACAATGGTAATCTCTCTGATTTTAGCAAAATATGAAAAGGAAAACTGAGATGGTGTCCTGATTGTTTTGGGAAAGACAAAAATGAGACATATTTCCCAACCTCAAAGATATGTAGTTGAGAGGGCAAGAAAACATTGAAATGAATAGTTATAATTTTAAATGTTCAATGCACCTAACCATCTATCCATCCATCTAACCATCCATCCATCTAACCATCCGTCCATCCATCCATCCATCCATCCATCCATCCATCCATCCATCCATCCAACAAATATTGTTTGAGGTATTTTCTATGTGATATAATTTAGACATTGGGAATATAGTGACAAATAAGCAGATGTGGTCCCTGACTTCATCGGTTGATAGTCTATTTTGAAGTAACACAGGAATATTACAAAAACGAGGACAATGCAGTGACATGGTCAGAAAGTGAAGAAAGTTTTGGTGATGAAAACCTAAAGAGAAATCACTGACTTCACATTAGGTTGATGGAAACTGCCTTTCTAGACTGTGCCCCCGATATGTTAGGTACAAGGAGAAGAAACATATTCAAAAGGGGACACAAAATTAATATAAACTACCATGAAAAGAAAACACAAGAAAATGGTTATTTACATTTATTCTTTTTAAAATTATGTTTTCCGTTACAATTGATGTTCAATATTATTTTGTGTTAGTTTCAGGTGTACAGTATAGAAGTTAGACACATACATAATTTGTGCAGTGACCCCCCCACGATTAGTCTAGTACCCACATGGCACTGTATATAGTTGTTGTAACATTATTGGCTGTAGTCCCTGTACTTTACATCCCCAAGTCTATTTTGTAACTACCAGTTTGTACTTCTTAATCCCTTCACCCTTAATACCTTTTTTCACCTGGCTCCCCAACCCCCCATTCCCACTGGCAACCGTCAGTTTGTTCTCAGTATCTACGCGTCTGTTTCTATTTTGTTTGTTCATTGATTTACATTTATTCTTAATATGGCTCACGAATTGCCCAGAGATTTGTACAACTTGCCTGACATGCCTTCTCCCCGAGCTCTCCATCCGGGTTTGCAGAGTGTAGTTGTTCCCGGAGAGAGCATGACAAGTTCTGCCAAGTCTGTCTGAATCTTTGCCCCTGACGACGTACGGTAAAGCGATGGCTTGAGTGTTCTCCAGGCTCATCAAATGCGGACCAGTGGTTTATCTGGTCCCTTCCTTTGGTTCTGGCAACCAATCCCCACTTACTAAAAATATGTAACAGAATAGAACCTTCTCTTCTTGCCTTTAACTGAAAAAACAAATGAGTTCAGAGTAGCCATGTACACACTTGGACTTGGACTAACTGGACATATTAACAGAATGAGATGTGTAGTGACACATTTCCTATTGTGACATTTTTGTCTCACAACGTAAGACTACAAATAGCATCTGTACAGAAACAAAGATCTGTTCTGCGCTTTGTTTGGCATCTTGTACTCCATATTTTCTCTACCTCGAATCTTTTAGAAGGTGAACATAGCAGCTTTGTTGATTTCCCTTTGGCCTTCCTTAGATATTTAAATATTTTCACATAATGATTTAGCTTGATTACAGTCACTCGGAGTTAAGTAAGATTTTGGGAGAAAGGTTCTCAGTGTTCCTGCACAATGTCCGCTTGGGAACAGTGAACCGTCCATGTCACTTTCTTTGTGACATCAGTGCTGGTCAAGAGACTATGCATTGAGCATCGCTGTCTTCTTCCAAGCTGTGAAATGTTCTAGTTTCTGAGTCTGGATTTTGTTTTATTTTATTTTAAGGAAGGACATTTTGAAAAGAGTTCTCTTTGTTCCATTACAGTCATTTTCCGAGCTCTCTTCATCCCTTATTAAGTCATTCTGTGCTTTGTCTCCGAGCGCAGTGTGACTGAAACATTAATTAGCCTTTAGAGATCCTCAGACATGTTTCTCTCAGGAAAGATCTGACATTCGGGGACTGTCAGTCACGTGGAGTTACACTGAGTAAGAAATTCATATTATACATTCCATTGGGGAGTTTGAGTGCATGGGAGGAGGGATGTGGGGGGTGGAAGTATAGCAAGAGTCAGTTTAACTTATCTCATATATTAGACACCACGGGGTAAATGACATTTGGAATTAATGAAGCGTAGAATCATAATTACATGGCTGGATCATCATCCTACCTCCTAAACTGTGCCTGAAATCAGCCAATGGCATCACACATGGACCAGTCTTAGCTCGGTGCATATGTAACTCAGCGTGAGGTTCAATGTCTCCAGTAGAAAGCTAGTCCTCTTGCACAAAAGAAAGCAGGCACTGGCCAGTGGGGTTGCAGCAGTGGGATGAAGAAACAAACAGATGTGTTTTCCGCTCCTCCTTCTATTCTCTTGCACCAGACTTCACTGATTTGGGAAGATGGGGTGACATGGTGGAAGGTAAATGCCATAGGGACATGCAGTTCTTCTCATGTTTCCTCCTGGCTCCACGTAGCAGTGGTAAAATGTGAATGAAGGAAACTAGCGTTTATTAAACAGACACCATGGACCAGCAACTACACCTGCATTGTTTGTACAAACAGGTGAGCAGAGCTCCTCCCATAGAATAGATGCTCACTAAACTATCAGATAAATAAATCTATGATTTTAATATATATGTATTTATCCCTATGTATGTTGTGTGTGCGCGCACACACACACACACACACTTCAAATTGTGTCTAGAAGGCTAGAGTGGTGGTAAAAAAAAAAAAAAAAAGGACGGAATTTTGTATCCAGTGAACTCAGGCTCATGCCCAGGTATGACATAGCTAAACACAGAACTGTGATGAGCTTTGTCACAGCTTTGTCTTCCATTTCACTACTGTTGACATTGTGCTCACCATCTCATAGCTCCTATTTCACTCTAATTATCCCCAAGGAAAAAGATCTTGTCATTTCTCTGAAAAAGCCCCGTCTGAGCATGAGGTCCCCAGATTCAGATCCTAATGGAATGACTGTGCATTTCGATACTTCTGATGATAGTGGTTTATTTTCTTGGCCTTGGAAGGGACATTTGGCAAAAATAATGACTGTGCACCTACAGCTGCCAGCCAGGGTCTTGCTCCCCAGGATGGAAAGCCCAGTCACACATGGCTGGCAGGGAGCTGCCATGGGGATCACTCCCGGCTTCTCCATGACGATAGAAAGCTATTCTGTGTCCATACCCAATGACACCTCTGACTGACTATGGCGTTTGGGGGTCCTGAATATCTCAGTGTTCCACACACTAGCTCTGTACCACCTTGTATGTGCTCTGATGTAACAGAAAGTGGGAACTAATTCTCCATCCAGCTCTATACCCATTCCTAAGGAGCCAGTCCTGGTATTTTCTCTTTGCCATAAAAAGAGAGAGAGAGACAGAGACAGACAGAGAGAAAGAGACATAGAGAGAGACAGAGAGGAAGAAAGAAAGAAAAAGAAAGAGAGAGAGAGAGAGAGAGAGAGAGAGAGAGAGAGAGAGAGAGAGAGAGAAAGAAAGAAAGAAAGAAAGAAAGAAAGAAAGAAAGAAAGAAAGAAAGAAAGAAAGAAAGAAAGAAAGAAAGAAAGAAAGAAAGAAAGAAAGAAAGAAAGGGAATATTTGTGTATCACTACTCAGAGGTCTAGCAGGAAACAGTAGCACAATTCATTCAGAGAATCGAGGGGTTGTGAAGCGCTCAGGGACTGATGACAGTGGGTACCCTGGCCAGAACTGGCATGACGGAAGAGGCACTGCTGGGCAGGAATTGCAGCCAAGAGTCACCTCCCCAAGTTAGCTGGGAGCCAATAAAGGGGCAAAAGTTACAAAGGGAGGAATTTTGTTACCAAAGTCACAAAGCCAGGAATTGAGAACTCTGGGGAAAGGAGAGCCAGGGAGATGAGCAAAGATGAGCCCCTCCAGAATGCCCTCAAGTACCAGGGCGACTAAGTTTTCGGCCATTTCCAAGTTTCGAGTATCACAGTATTTTAAACACCGTGGTAAATTAGCAGTCAGAAGCATAAAATCATGATGTAGTTTGATGTTCACTTTTAACAACTCAGTGTTCTTGATGAAAGCTTTGGCACACAATATAAGTGTGCCTCACATGAGACAATTACAAAATTTCTGATTAAAATACAAACACACACACACACACACACACACACATGCTTCTGGAGCACTAGATGGTTTGTCCATTGTGAGGAGCCAAGTTTAAAGTTTAACACTGTCTTCTATCAATCCTATCAGTGTTTCTCTGTAACTGGTACATAATCTCATTTGTATCCAATGTTAAAAACCTAAACTTGCGGCCTTTATGCATGGGAAGCCTGGCCCAACAAGCCTTGCTTGTCACATCTGAGTCCCAGGATACAGCTTGTAAGTTCCAGCTGGAAACTCACATTTATTAGCATGATGCATTTGGCTGACCTCAAGTGTTAGGATCAACAGTATGAATTTCCAGTACCCCGGAAAAACTGATTGAATATTTCTGGTGCATTGCTGATAGGTAAATTGCCTTGGAGACATGTTTTATTTATGTTTTTGTTCGTTGGCTTCTTTCATTCTTTTGCATACACATCCTTCTTTGTGTATTAATTTGCCTGCACTTGTGGTTTTCCTGACCATAGTCTAAAAGGGAAACTTTGGCAAGTAGTTCTTTAATTTGACGGTTATAGACCTATAATCTGAGTTTAAATGTATTAATTATCCAATGTGGCAGTTTAATCCATTTCACCAGGAGGTTGCCAGTGTCCTCCATTGTTGTCTGTTGGGAAGTCACAGCCAGAATCGTTTGTAGGAGCTACACAGCAGAGAACATTAGGATACAGCAATGGTAGCGATGTGCATGACAATGTACTACTTGCAAATCTTCTCCATCTAAATAGTTGCGTTCATATTAATTTATCTGATTGCACTTTTTTTGTGTGAGGCCAATATAAGTAACTGGATGTTGGAGAGAAGAAAATGTGTTTGCAGTGGACTAGAGGAAATATAATCCTCCACTATGGAGTCCATCACTTGGAAATCCCATAATGTATAATCTAGCACCTTACATGCCTTTAAAAGTGTCTGTATTTGAAGTGTTGCCTTTAAATTCATTTCAACATCATGCTTTTTAAGATATCTTTAGTAGTCAACTTTTTTTTTTCAAGTGGTAGAGTTATTACTTTATTCTAGATCATTCTGATTCCAAAGCTATACGCTTTTTTTTTTTAATTTGTTTCAGGTGCACCAAACGATGTAATAGTTAGACATTTGTCATTTGTATCCCTCACACAGTAACAACCCCCCTCCCCCATCCACTATCCCTCTGATGTCACACACAGCCATTACATGTCCACTGTCTCTATTCCTAATGTCACTTTTAAATTGTGGGAATAGCAACATGTAACGCAAATCTGACAGGTCTAAGTGTCTCTTATCACTGCTGACGTGAATCCTCACCACACACCTAACCTACCTGTTCCATTTTAGGGTACTTATCCCTTCTTATTGTGAATTATTTTAGTTTACTTCACATCGCATCTACCAGAATTCAGTCTTCATAAGGACAGATATTAGAAAGGACAGGAACCCAATTCCACCAACTTAATCTAATAAGGAACATATTGATTCACACACATGGAATGCCAGGGGTAGATGTTGCTTCTGGTCGGGCTGGATCCAGAAGCTCAGATCAGAACAGTATTCACTTGTTTTTCTCCCTCTCAGATCAATTTTATGATGGTTGATTTCGTCGCCAGGTGGCCTTTCTCCATGTATGGCAAGAAAGCCATTTTATTACCCCAGGCTTATATTCTAGCAGTTTATCAACCAACGAGATAGTGCTTTTCTATTAATAGTTTTAATGACTGTCTCCAGTAGAACTGACATTGGCTCAGCTTGGGTCATTGTCTCATCCATGAATCAAAAATTGTGGCTGAGGAATGTGGTGCTCTGAATGGCTTTACTGGAAGCACATAGAGCAAGAATGGAACAAAAGTCGTCTTCAGAGGGAAAAGGAGGTCTTCCCTAGAAGACACAGGAATGAATTTGGGGCAAAGACGTGGGCATTACAGAGCAGGACAATGCCTTATTGTCATCCGAACTCATCCTGTACCCCTCACCCCTTCCCTACAGCATCTACCCATTACAATACACATTAAACTAGAGTAAATATCAAATAAACGAGTACATGAATGAAATGTCAGAGGACAGTGGGAAATGAAAAGGCTCTGAAGTCAGACCTCGTTGTCCGATTTTGGCTCTGCCTCGTACCAGCTGAGAGACCTTGGAGAAAATTACTGCAGGGCCTTCCATTTCCTTTTATGTAAATTGGGGATGATAATACTAAAGGGATTTTTAAGAGGAACAGATGCAAAAATATATTTAAATCACACAGTCCAGGTTTTCTTGTTTTCAAAAAACATAGAAAGGAGCACACACTCCACTTAAATGTTAGCCCATTTGTATTAGAATTGTCATTTAAATGTTTTGAAGTTTAATATTTTACTATTAAAATCTAACGGATTATTCATATGATTATATAATACGATTTAATATCTATTGATTTGGGTTCAAATATATAAAATAATTTTTAATGCAACATTCGTGTTTTTATAAAATGAAATTTTTAAGTATCGTATAAAGAAATTCCATACTTGGTCGATTTTCTTATAAAAATAGGTGGCCCTTTAATGTGAGGAATGGCTTGATAGTTTTGTCACTTGATGTCAGTATATAAAGAAGGGAGAAAAACAATTATATTTTATGCCTCAAGATACATAATATTTTAGTCTCCCCGTTTGATTTACGCCCTACTCAAGAGAACTTGGAGGTAATATCATGGTAGAGTTATCATTTGTATACGTAATATTAAAAAAGAATAAATATTAAATCTGTTGCCTCCCTTCCCTTTCCTTTCTGTCTCCCCATATTTCCCCCGAGGTGTTGACTCTGATATGTTTTGCTATTACAACAACCCTCAAAGTTAAAGGGCTCAGCACGCTGACCTACGGAAGCTACTTGTCAACAATATTTTTGTTGCTTGAGGAGCTAGACCAGACCATACACCAATATTATTCTTCAGTAGTTGGCTTGATATTAAATTTCATCATGCATAGCATTTGTTTTTATACAGTGACAAAAATGAGATTACAGAATGCTGTTCCGCTTATGGAGTGCCAAGGAAAAAAAAAGTCCTGCAACCGTATTCTGCTGTATCCCCCCGTCAAAAATAGTTCAGGTAGATGTTATGTCTGGACAACACCAAATCCTAACCCTGTGCAGGTTTTGGAAGAGCCAAGGATAGAAAAGACAAAATAATAATCATAACAATAGTAATAATAGTCATATAAAATAAAATAACCATGGTATTTTGCAAAAGGCTGACAGAAGCAGCCTTTCCTGTAAGAAGCAACACCTGCCAAGTACGTCACTATTGGCTTAGCCCTTTTGCTGTCATCACACATAGAGGTGGCGGAGGACAGTGTCACAGGAAACGACCCCCACCCCAGGTATCATCAGTCCCGCCTTAAGTAGTCCTCCCAAACATTGTCTGACTTTGCCTATTTTAGGACTTTTTAAACGTTTCCACTAACAAACCTCTAAGGATGAAGAACACACTTATATCCCCAGGCATGTGGAGATTAGCTCCAGGTGATGGCATACCCTTTAGCTTAGGCTTTTGTTTCATTTTGTTTTTTAGAGATGCTGCTGGCTGTTTTTCAAATTAATTAACTGATTTTTTAAATGATAGTTGACATGCAGTATTCTATTAGTTTCAGGTGTACAGTATAGTGGTTTGACATTTATGTACCTTACGAAGAAATCATCTCAGTAAGTCTAGTAACCATCTCTCATCATACAAAGTTATGATATTGCTGACTATATTCCCGAAGCTATACATTAATTACATCCCTGTCACTTTCTTTTTAAGATTTGTATTCAAATACAGCTAACATATAACCACGTATTTTATAACTGGTAGTTTGTACTTTCATCTTTTATACCCATCCTTCCTAGTTTAATGTTTTATTTTAAAAGTAACTTCCACATCCACTTTAAAAATATACATTTTTTATTTGTCAATTGTACCTTAATAAAGCTGGGGGGAAAGTAATTTATAAATTGTTTTTGTACAATAGAATGAATATGCTTTCGTTAATATAAAATATCATGTAAAAATATTTGATTTGTTCCCATTTAACTGACTTTTCCATCTAATACGTGTGTGAAAATTCATGCAATGGTAGATTTGTGTGACTATCGCTTGAATATCTGTTTCAAGCTGAAAGCTGAAAGGGGACTGGAACTGTGACTCATTTCTTCACGGCTGAATCCCGGGGGGCTGAGGCAGTTATCTGGCACAGAGTAAATTCTTGATAAATGTTTGTCGAGTGAATGAAAGAATTAGGTAATTAATATGCCATCTTTATCATTCAGCTTCCCATTTTCTCTGCACACAACCCCTAGAGGATGTACACTTGCATTTGAAAAGCACAGCTCAATAGGATGCGAATTGAAGCCAAGATTCAGAATTCACCGAGACAAATTAATGAAACAATTCTCTCTTCACTCCTGTGACTTTATTAGGTGAATTATGGGCACAGTTGATTTCATGGATCAAATGACCGCATCTGCTAGGTCTGCAGACTCCATACTCAGCAATTACCCAGTTAATATGATTAATGGAGACAGTGAAAATGAGCATCAGCGTAGTCATGGGTGTCTTGTGTTTCTGCGATGGACAAACCACATCAAATCTGTGGACGAAACGTTCTCCTGAAGGAGGTAAGCTCTGGGGGATCCCTGTTCCTCTCCAGTGCCTCCATACGTCTTCCTCCCTCTCGTTCCCCCGCCGGTTCCTGGGGGCGATCAATAGTTTCGCACATCTTCATTTCTGATCATGCACCATATATGCTGCCAGTCTGATACCTCTAACCTCTAGAGCTTTACAAAGACGAGCTAATACTACTAGTAAAGCACGAGGACAAAGTACTGACAAAACAGTGAGCCAGGGCACAAGGGGACTAAAGGAATTGCTGATTTAAAATATTCTTTTACCTCAGAAATGCTCACTTTTCAATGACAAGTTGCCTTCGAGAAATTCGAGACCAAAATAAAATAACAGCCAAGGGAGTTTTGGAGCCTTGTTCTGCCACCTGTCACAGCTTCACCTGGGTATCCAAATGCAGAACCGCCTGGCTCTGCCCCCCAATTCTCAAGCAAGGTGTTACACTGGCGGTGATTCTGTGCGGCAGATCAAGAAGGCGGGATAGAAGGAAAGACTCCGAACCATTTCATGAGTGCCAGCTAAGGGGAGACCTTAAGTCTGGCTCAAAGAGAAGAGGCACAGCCTGGTTAGCATGGCCAGGTGAAAAGGGTCAAGGACCATGCTGGAAACCAGATGCAGTCCCCTGAGCAGAGCACAGTGAAGCATTGCCACCTTAAACCTCTTGGCGAGTTTTCATATCTCTCGACACCACCGCTGGCCTCTCATTGTGCTAGAATAGCTTGTTGTGGAAAGAATGTGATTTGAAGGCTTCAGTCAGAAGCCCTCCCCCCGCCTTTAAATACCTCCATGAAAACACTGATCTGTCAACTTGGGTGAAATTTCCCCAGTGGATTGAGACTCGTTTTCGTTTTAAATCCCTCTTTACATTATAAAATTTGCCATGAAGGGCAACACATAATTCTTTAATTACCATGTTCCCATTTTAAGCCAATCCTTTGGGGGGGGGGGCTGTCTATCTGCCACAAGTCCTAATTTACTTATACAAGAACCTCACATGGGTTTTTATCATCTCCGTTGGTACAAAAGTACAGAGTTTTCCCCAAGGACGCACAGATAGGATGTGATAGAGCATGGATGTTAACTCAGGTCCTCAGTTTTTCCCATTATGAACTGTTATGCCATTTAAGGGAATTTAGAAGTGGGTGACCCAATAGAGCCTTGAGAAAATGGGACAGAGTAGTAAGACTACCACTAGAAGGTAGAAGTAAATAACGTGCTCCCTGACCAAGGCTAGTGTTACGGCAATAGTCGTAGGGACAACTTAAAGATCTCAAAGGCTAAAGTAAAATGAGGGGCCAATTCTAATTATATCTCGATTTGCCAAAGAAAGTGCAACCATAAGGTTTGGTGACAGCTGGAGCCGTAATTCCACTACACTGAATAGAACGTTTCTTCAACAGAGATATCTTCCATTTTGAGCAATTTAATTTTAAGAAGTTAGTGTTCCATTCAGGAGGGCATGTGTGGGAAACCTCCTTGAAGAAAAAGGAGAGAAAGGAGGATTACATCAAATAAGTATGTGAAAAAATTAGCATTCTGTGCAAGTGTGATGGAAAGAGCTGTGAGGGTGTGAGGTAGTGAGGATGAGTGCCTGCCGGCCTGCAGCTGCCAGAGTGGTTAAGAGATGTGGTCTCACCATTTCGGACTCAGACTCGGGGGAAGAAAGACAAGCAGGACCCACCAGGGGACTGGGCAGGGCAGACCAGGAGCTCAGGACCAGCCCAGGATGGAGCTGGGTCACCAGCGCGAAGGTGGAGATTTTTCAACACAGGCTGTAGCCATGCTGAGAGAGGACAGTTGGTCGGACATCCCAATAGACAACTGATGACAATTAGGAGTAAGGATAATTTTTAAAAATCGAAGAGGAAATACCTCTCAAGTTCTAGACAGACGTGAACTCTATTTCAGCAGCTCTTTCCTTTGAACACGGAAATGCTCAGACTTCAAATGAAAACTTAACGTTGTTTTCTATCCGGTACCATACCGTTGCCAACACCATATAGAGCAATTCGGTTTTCCCCAAACACGACGTTACACTTGGTCCCTGTCCTTTTCTGTTCACTGCCACCTTCTCCTGGCTTTTTAAGGAACGCAAACTTGAACATCTTCCATTCTCTTTCTCTCTCCAAAGGCCCAAATGTGTGTCTCAGCAGCTTCTCTTTCTCAGGCGGTGCAGTTTCCTCTCAGAGCAGAAATTCAGGCTGCACCTTGGCGGTGTTTGTTACAGCAGCTCTGAGCTGCAAGTCAGCACTGAAAGCAACTAATTAGAAGACGCTGCCCTCAGCCTGCCCTTCCAGAGGAAAAAGACTGTCGCAGGAGGACGTGGCTGGGGACTGGATGCCACTGCCCGCCTGAGGACTCCCGGTACTTTTTCTTTCCACGACAACCACGTGAGGACACAGGCTTTGAGGATCAGACACGGGGAGGAAAAGACCAAGAAATGAAGAGATCCACCGACAATTGCACTAGAAAAACTAACATCTGGAAAAGAGGTCATTAGGTGGCGATTTGGGGATTTCTGAGCCAGACTGAGACGGGGAAACAAGTATCTAGATCCCATCATCTCCCTTCTCTCCACTGAACTGTGTAAAGGCACGTGAAAATGTGGGGAAACCACCTTTAGAGCTGAGGGCGTCAGATGGAGGGCATTCGTGGGTATGGGGTTTTGAGCTTTTCCCAGGAAAATTATAAAAAGAACTAGATTAAAAGGAGGGAGACACAGCAGGCAAACGCCGCCTACACTAATGCACCGAGAATAACCTCAGGATCAAAGGGTAGAGGACCACGGTGACACCTATTGACGTCATATAAGGTGGAGGAGACAGGGCAGAGCCAAGATCAGCACATGTTCTGTGAGCTTCCTTTGAAATGACAACTGCAGAAAGTAGAAGGGGGCATCGGCACCAGGGCTGCACCTGGTGCCCACAGCTAGAACACGGAGGAAGCCCGAGTCTAAGAGAGCCTGCTATGGGCTCCAGGACTTCACCGCTCTCTGTCCCCACACCATTTACCATAGAGCATTGCAGCTCCCCCATCCCTGTCCCTCGCCTCTGTGGGCAGGACAGATTCCTCTGCCTCCTGCCTCTGAGCATGGCCATGTGACTGGCCAACAGCATAAGACAGTCACGCTCATGTGCAATTCTGGGGTTAGACCTCAAGGGGCCGCTGGCTCCCCCAGGGTCACAGCCTGCTGGCCCTGGGCGGGGGAGCAGAGCCAGCCCTCCTCAGCTGGACCCCGCCCACATCAGTCACCATGCAGATTCAAAAGCCACAAGAAAGCTTTTGTTGCATGCTGCTGAGATTTGGGGTTTTCACACAGCCATAGGCAACTAATACGATACACAGGGGCTTGTCCACAAGCCAGCAGGAAGCAGAACCAGAGGCCTCAGTGGCCGATGCTTGTTATGTGATCGTGCAAAATAGGTGACTGAGGGTTTTGAAAATGGTAAATTCACCAAAACCAGAGACATCAGGCCCAGAGATGAAGAAGAGTGTTCAGAATGCATTTTCTTCTCATAGCTCTGGATAGTGAAGGGCTGACCTGGTAATACAAATTACTGTCGAAGGTTTTATAGATTTCTTTGTTCCAGACTCATTTATTTGACATGACTTCAACAAAGAGTTTCAGTGTACCTACTAGGTGTCCAGCAGTGGGAAGTGCTTTGGGGGAAATGTTGAGCATGGAGCCGCATGGTCCTGACTTTCAGAAAGGGTGGCACCTGTCCACTCAGAAGGCATGCATTGTGTGTTTTACTTTGTTTCCAGTCACTATAAACAGAGGACCATGGAGCAAATTTTATACAGTTAGGGACAGCAAATGGTGTCACACAAGAATTGTCTAGAGAAACAATTGCTTTGGTGAAGGCAATATCGTTCTTAGTAGAGCAAAAGTCAGAAGGTTACAATACTTGTGTTTTCTCCCTTACCAAAAACAAAAATCAGTGAAACACAACAAAACAACCTTTAGTATGTACTGCAGCCAACCAAGAATAAGGAATGCATGGAAAAAATTAAGATGAGCGTTAAGACCATCTAAACAATTTAATTACCAAGTGTATTAAAATAAAATTTCAAATTTTAATTTCTTTCTAAAAATATTAACATATGAGATATAAGAAAATATTTCCATAAAACAGAGTACTAGCCACTTTATGATCACAAAGAGCTCCTGGGCCCCTAAGTTTAGTGATTACCAGGGGGAAAGGTGGGATGAGAAGAGGTAGAAGAGGGTAAAGGGGCTCAAATATATGGTGATGGAAGAAGAACTGACTCTGTGTGGTTAACATGCAATATACAGATGATGTATTACAGAATTATACCCTTGAAACCTATATGATTTTATAAACCAATGTCATCCCAATACATTTAATTTAATAAATTAAATTAAGATTTAAGAACAAACTGAAAAAAAAAAACACAAGAAAACATATCCAGGGTAGATCTTTTTAAAAAATGTAAAATCTAATATAAATAACTTTATGCCAGGGTGGGGCAAACTCTGAGCAGTACAAACCCTGCTCACCCCTTTTTTGTAAATAAAGCTTTAATGGAACACAGCCAGGTCCGTGTCTACTGCTGATTTTGCATTATAACTACTGAGTTGAATTGTTATAATGGAGACCATATGGCCTGCACAGCCAAAAATATCTGACCTGCTACAGAAAAAAATTTGCTGACCCTTGCTCTGTGTTAATGAATTGGAAACTCTTACTTAAATGGATGATAGTCAGAAAAAATAAATTTCCAAAATTTATCCAAGGAAAAAGACATAGTAAAAAGCCAAAAGGAAAGCAATGGGAGGTAAAACAGTTGTCAGATGAATGAGTACATCTGTAGAGGGCTTTGTAACTAATTTCCTCAAATTCCCAATGCTGTACAATCTGCTCTAGGACAGAGCAAAAGAATAAAATATTTCTACTTAATTTTATGATGCATAACTTTGAAATCAAAATTAACAAGGCTTTATATGAGAAGATACAAGATAATCCATTTCATTTGTTGGTATTGACACAAAAATAAAATATTAGCCAACTCAGCTCATCACTATATAAGAAACATTTTATACTCTGAAGTATGGTTGATATACAGAATGTTAAGAAGTCTCTGTGTTACAATATATCATATATCTGATTAATTGATTGATTGATTGGTATGCCTAAAAAGACACATTAAGTTGTAGGGAAACCACTTTTTAGCTGGAGACTTCAAAGATGCTAACAAAGGGTGAGAAATTGTGAGGTGTTTCTGCCAGGAAAATTATAGAAAGAACTAGAACTAAAGAATGGGAGGGATGCCCACTAACTATAGTAAGCTAAAGCTACTCTTTTTACCATTACAGCAAATCCTTAGGAAGAAAGTGTCGGAGGTGGTGAGGGAGGAATGAGGGGAAATAATATAATTAAATCTACTGATAAGTAAAAGATATTGGTAAAATTTAATATCACTTTCATTTTAAAACTAGGAGTAAATATAGAAAGATGTTCTTAACAAGATAAACAAACAATATCTGACACAATGTTGAGACATGCATACTCACCAAAATTTAAAGCAAACCCAGGGACCACTGCTGTATGTAGTATTGTTCTAGAAGCTCCAGCCAAGGCAATGAGACAAAGTACAAAAGAGAGACTTTCTGATACGCTGGCTGTTACTATTGCTGTGAGTAATAAACTGGTTTCGCCTCTGATCCAGGAGTCTCATATCTTCTGATAGCAAACTGTCTTCCAAAGTGTCTGCACCATTTTGCATTCCCACCAGCAATGAATGAGTTTCTGTTACTCCAAGTCCTGGCGAGTATTCAGTATTGTCCATGTCCTGGATTTGGCCATTGTATTTGGTGTGTGGTGGTGTGTCTCGTTGTTGTTTTAATTTACATATGTCATCCCTGATGACATATGATGTGGAGAATCTTTCAGATGCTTATTTACCATCTGTATATCTTTTTTGCTGAAGTGTCTGTCAAGGCCTTTGGTCCATTTTTTAACCTGGTTGTTTGTTTTCTTATTGTTGACATTTGGTTCTTTTATCAGGTATGTCTTTTGCAAATATTTTTTTCCCAGTCTGTGCTTTGACTTTTTATTCTCTTGACAGTGTCTTTTTCAGAGCAGAAGTTTTTAATATCAATGAAGTCCAGCTCATCAATTCTTTCTTTCCTGAATCATGCGTTTGGTGTCACATTTAAAAAGTCATCACCAAGCCCAAGGTCATCTAAATGTTCTCCTGTTATCTTCTAGGAGTTTTATAGTTTTGTGTTTCACATTTAGCTTTGTGATTCGTTTGGAGTTAATTTTGTGATGGGTGTAAGGTCTATGTCTAGATTAATTGTTTTGCATGTGGATGTTCACTTGTTTCCAATCTTAACATTTATTTTAAAAACAAACAAACAAACAAGCTGAAATTTTTAAAAAAGAGAGAAATAAATAACGCATACCAGCTTAAATACCATCTATATTTTACATAGTTTAACATGTTGCCCTAAGGGCATTCTCTCTCTCTCTCTCTCTCTCTCTCTCTCTCTCTCTCTCTCTCTCTCTCTCTTTCTCTCTCTCTGTCCCCCCCTTTCTTTCTCTCAATAAGCATTACACACACTAACAGATTAATAGATATGTTCCTTCATGACTTCACCTTCATTTCTCTTTCTCCAGAAAGAAGACAGTCTTCTCTTTTGTACTTCACATTCCATGCATTTTTCTTTCATTTTTACTACGCATGTATATATCCACAAACAATATCCAATTTTGTTTTGTGTTCGCAAAATTTACATAATAGTATCGCTGTAAAGTATATTTTTGCAGTTTGCCTTCTGTTGCCCAACATTATGCTTTTAAGAGTTACCCACCCAGGTTGATACATGTAGATCTGGTTCATTCATTTTATCTACAGGAAAGTATTCTATGAATAGACTACAATGTATTTCCCCACCTTCCCTTCAAGGGGCAGTTAGGTTGTTTCCACAAATACTAGTGCCATTTTCCAAATGGAGAAAATTGGGCTCAGATACAGCATGGACATTAAATGGTAGTAAGAAAATTTCTGCTTTGCACTTTACAGGCAAAGAATGACAAGGTCATTTGTATTGACAACAGTGGTTAACTATGTCTTTGAGATTTTTTTCCACAACAAAGTAAATTTACCTCCTACTTATTATCTCCCTTGGAAGTTAATAAAAGGTCAATTACACTCTAACAGTGTAATTGATGGAGGTTGGCAGTGTTCAAACTTTTTTTTCCCCTTTTTTAATGCAAAATTGAGTCGTTTCCTTTGTGAGATTCAAAATCCCACTGAAACCAGTTTCTGTCCCTTCTCTTTTATGTCCTTGTACATATGGGAAAGGGGACACCATTTCTTCCAGCCCCAAACATGAGGATTTGAGTGATGATAGGCAAAGGTTGGAGTTTTCTGAGTATTTCACTTACCACGAATATCATCAGTTAATTAAAGCAGCAGCTCTTAGCTGGGGGTCAGTTTTGCCCTCTCCTCCCCCCATCCCAGAGAATAGTTGGCAATGTCTGGAGACATTTTAGATTGTCATGACGGGGTTGTAGAGGATGCCAGGATGTCACTGGCATCCAGTGGGAAAAAGCCAGGGAAGCTGCTAAACATCCTACAACGTGCAAGACAGCTCCCCATAACAGAGATGAGTCCTGCCCCAAATGTCAGTAATGATGAGATTGAGAAATTCTGAATTAAAGAAGCAGAGACCCAAATTACACACTTCAGCTGCTGTCTTTATTCCAGGAGAAATGCTGGGCAGAGGCCTAACTCGACACTGAATTTGATAGAGGAAATCCACTGTCATAAGACAAATGGAATATTCTTTCTGTCACTTTCCTACCCCCTGCCCAGTTACCCCTCACACACGGTTTTAATTCCTCTGTTGCCTCCTTGTTATATAACTTCCCAGCTACCTTTGTTGCTCCTCCAGCTCCTAGCCTCTGTTTCCTTTGCAGATGAGGCCCAGTTAGCTTTCTTCAGATGCACAAGCCCACACACTTGAACTTTCTGAGTTTATTTTCTCCCTTAAGGTTCTTCCCACCTGCCATTGAACTAACCTCCAGGCAGCAGCAACAACTAGCTGGTTTCACTGGTGAACAGAAGGGACCTCTGCTGTGCAGTGAGAGTTCAAGGTGCCCTGACCGACTGGAGTTGGTGGGCCAGTCTGTTCCAGTTTGGCTTAGTTTGATTGACTCCAACTTTCTGAGAAGGTGACATCAGAACTGGTGGCATTAACTGTAATCCCAGAGACATGGAACTACCTTATAAAGGGGGGAAGGGGAGACCTCGCTGAAGACACGACTGCAAGAGCTTCAATGGTGGTCTGAGGGTGGTGATGCTCTCACCTGGGGGATGATTATTTTAGGAAGAAGAAATGGCAGCAGCCAAATCCCTGAGATGGCAGCTAATCCCAAATATTAGGGAAGCTGAAAGAACTTAAGCAATGGAGTGAATGAGAGGAGCGTCTTCGGAGAGGAGTTCTGAGGGGTAAGCTGGAGTGTGATCATGTAGGTTCCATTAGACCAAGGCAGGGATTTTGGTTTTCTTTTTTACTCTCTGTTTTACTTTTTCAGTCTCGACAATCTTTTTATTTTTAAACTCTTCTTCTAAGTGATCTATTTTCTATCCCTTTAACCATTTTTATTGTTCTTCTCCCTTTTTATTATTTGGAGGACAAAACAAAATACCTCGAATAAACTCAAACAATAGCCTGACAACTGTAAATATATTGAAAGAATTTATTCCTAGCCCTTACCTATCAGAATGCCATTAAAAAAGGCTGAAATTAATTAGTTCCCTCCTCCAGTTTTATAGAGATATAATTGACATACAACACTTTATAAATTCAAGGTGTGTGGCATAATGATTTCACTTACATGTATTGTGACATCGTTACTGCAATAATTTAGTCAACATCCATCATTTCATATAGACACGAAAAACAATAGTAGTATTTTTTTTCCTTGGGATGAGAACTCTTAGGATCTGTTCTCTTAACAACTTTCAAATATACCATTCAGCAAGGGGAACCACAGCCATCCTGTTGTACACTACATCCGAGTGCTTATTAATCTTATAACTGGAACTTTGTCCTTTTGATCCCCTTCTTCTAATTTCCCCTCCCCCACTCCACAAATCTGACTTCTTTTTCTGTGGGTTTGGTATTTTTTCTTTTTAAGCAGGGGCATAATGTGATCTGACTTTGATTTCATTTTTTTTTTCTTTTATAACTCTGTTGCCTGCCGACTGTAACGGACTATTGAAAGGCAGGGCTGGAGGCAGACAGGCCAGCCGTCATGCCTGGGGATGTGAGGGTTCCTTCAATAAGGGGGCATAGCAGCAAAATTGCATAGATGTGGGGGGGGGGGTGCAAGCTAAGTTTTGGTAGGGACGATAGCATTAACAATTTTGGGCAGAGGATTGAGGATTGAGGAATAGGACAGAATGGAGGACGATTCCAAGGTTTCTCGTTTGATTAACTGCGTCAGTCATGACTGAGACATGGGAATGCTGAAAAGAAAACAGGGTTGGTTCAGTCTTGAACTTGCTGAACCAACAAGCTGGGGAATGATGCCTAATAAGTGTCTTCGTGCATATGGCCTGAAGGCAGTTGAATACAAAAGTCTGGAACTCAGGAGAGAGTTCAGGACTTCAGCTAGCACCGTGGGAACTGTCAGAAGAGTTAGAACATTCTGGAGGCCCAGAATAGAATTTCTAAAGCAAGAAAATATTCGAAAATGCCTTGAAAACATTTAGACTCATAAGGCTCTTTCCAACGGCAGCAACAAGTAGGCAATGGGACTGTCTGTTGTTAAAGTGAGAAAACAATCCTGCTTGAGTGAACCCTAAGTAGGTTCACTCAAGCAAAAACCAAAACGGGCGTCTGTTCTGTGCAGGGAGATTCTGCCAGCACAGATTCCACCCATGCCTGAGCTTTCAGCAAGACGTCACGTGTTTGATTTGTTGTGAATGAAGCCCTAAAATTTTACCACCTGCCATAAACCTTTACTGTTTTCCTGGGTTTCTGACTCCAAGAAGAAAGTACGAGGGCTCTATCATATATTCCTTGAAGTATGTCACTGTCGAAGACCCAGAGCATATGAAGCACGTGAGCCACCATATGTAGGTCCCGTGAGAAAAGAGGTTTAGACAGAGAGAGAGACAGGAGCCATTGTTCCCTCCAACCCTTTTTACCACTGGACAAGTGGAGCTTTCACCATCCTTACTGCATTTTTCTGTTTGGCTCCCACAGGTTTTGCAGACCACATAGTTAATACAAGTTCTAGCAACATATTTCACTCCTTCCAGCACACAACTCAAACCTTATTATTTGTTCATTGTATTACAGTAGGATTTAGATTTGTATAACCATTTTCTCAAGTGCTGGACACTTTATAAATGTATGACTTTTATTGCAAATCAATAAATTTTATCCACCTATTATTCAGCAGGGGACATACTTTACTGAATAAACTACGCTATTACCATTAACTTTTCAATCCAGGGGAAATTTTTAATTAAAAGAAAAAACAAACAAACCCTGGTATAGGGCAGGAATGAGGAGCTAGAGAAGGAGAAGGTGGGATTCAGGAATAAAGTAGAAAGAGTCATGAGCTGAACAGGATTTTGCTTTTCTTCAGTAATGCATCAAATCACATAATCGGCAGGGCGCTTATTTCTTTCAAAAAGTTACTGAGATGGTTTAGGATGCTGGTTTTCAACAGCGAGTGATTTTTTTCCTTCTTTCAGGGGGTACTGGGCAATGTCTGTAAACAGTTTTGGTTGTCACAAGTGGGGAGAAGGCTCTACTGGCATCTTGTGGATGGAGGCCAGAGAGGCTCTATATGTCCCACATGGCCCAGGACGGTCCCACAGCAGAGAACTATACAGCCCCAAATGTCAGTAGAGCTGAGGCTGACAAATACTGGTTCCGGGCATGGGGCTGAACGATTTCGTTCCTGTTTGCACCCTCAAAAGGAGGTTTTAATTTGTGTGTGTATATATTTATACTGTTTTCAAATTTAAAATAAATGAAAGATGCCTTTGATATAGCTGCAAAATGGCTAATAATATTATCTAATTCTTGTGGAATATGAGTAATCTAGTACTACTGATTTATTAAAATGCCAGGAAACGGTTACAATTGACTTCCTTAAACATAACTTATAACCTGATTAGGGAACCCAACTTTCACCATTCAAACTAGTCTTACACACCACACACTGAGGTGAAATCGCTGATGAGGAAGGGACTTAACATTGTTTTCTTCATAAACAAATGATTGGCTGATAAACCAGCAAAGGGTTTTGTTAAATTAACAAAAGAAATGGAAAACGGTTAATTTACTCACTGCTTTAAAATTGCAAATCTCCCACTTTTATTTAATTGGGCCAAGCACCTGCATATCATTTTAGGACAATTACCTACTAGTGATGCTATAAAATTATATATATGCATATAAAACACAATATATGTATATTGTGTATATATATGTATATGTATGTACATATATATACATGTATATACACGTATATCATGTATATACATATATACACAATATACATATATTGT
Source organism: Rhinolophus hipposideros (assembly GCF_964194185.1). Classification (NCBI taxonomy): domain Eukaryota; kingdom Metazoa; phylum Chordata; class Mammalia; order Chiroptera; family Rhinolophidae; genus Rhinolophus; species Rhinolophus hipposideros. The sequence goes on along the minus strand of NC_138068.1, from coordinate 5,596,436 downwards.
GTTTTATTTTTTTTATTCATGCCTAGCTCTTATGCTAATTTTAGGAAGTGAAGAGTTTGCCTAGAGCAGATATTAGAAAATTAAAGTCTTCAAACTTTCCTAAATAATACGGAGAATTTAAGTGACTGGAAGTAGAAGTATGCAAATCGATGTACACGCTGAGAAATCCTGAGGTCTGCAGAGTGTATGAAAGGGATCTTCCATAATAAGTATGTCATAAACCACCATCTGGTAGTCATAGCACGTTGGTTATGACTGGTATTAGTAAGCAAGTTATGTCCTAAGAGCCTGAAATGCTTCAAATTACTTGACCTTCGGCGTGTCTCCAGTAGGCTGACGTTGTTCTGTCCCCATCTGGAGACGAGGAGCATAGGATTTGCTAAGGGAGGTCCGTGACTTACTCCAGGCCCAGAGCTGCTACAAAGCAGAACAGTCTGTGTGTCAAGCCTAGTTCTTCACCAATCTGCTAAACGTGTACTCTTTTCTGTCACTGTGACCTTTCTGAAGGTATTGAAAAATAAGACTCCATGCAAAGTTTTAACTTTATAAAAGACTGTGAGCCATGATCATAAATCATCTCTCCTCGAATTTATTTGTGCTTATCAATTATTTACTCAGCATGTGGTGTTAGATGGTGGGTGAGAGCCTCAATTTATACACGCGTGGTCAGTCACTAAATCATTTATCATGAAACAACACACGGACTACTCTACCATGTCTGCTTCTTCAATTAATACTGTTTCCAGACATATTACTGTACCTATTAAAAAATAAGTAATTGTTTTTTATTCATTTTTGGGTTTTTTTTTTGTTTTTTGCCTTTTTTTTTTTTTTTACGTGGTTGTATAATTTAATTGAACTGGGAGATGTGTCTCCTTCACAGACTAATGAGCTCCTCAGTCACTATTCTGTGTGATGAGAATATTAGGACTCCAGATAGAAACGAACCCATCAGCATGGTCAGCTCTGATGTCTGGGGCAGGAGTGTGGTGCCTGGTGGTTTTAGGAGCTGAGACTTGGCAGTGGAAGGAAATGTAGTGGATATATTTCCCAGTGTTGGAATCCCTCATGACTTTTGTGCTATATGGTCACTCAGCACATGTTTAAAAAGAATCAGTGGAACTCACTTCTTTTCCTGTCTAGGCAACTATTTCATCATCAGACTGCTTCAACTTTTGGTTATTCTCACACTGAGCTGGAACCTGACTCTAGGAACTGTTTACTCTTTGGCTATGAGCCAGTTGTACCTGATCAGACTGGGATTGAGTAATTTATTAACATCTGCCCCAGCTTTGGTGCTCACCAAGTGACAGGGTGGCATGCCCTTCCAAGTCTCGCCCAAATACAGAGGCAAAGACAGTTGTCTGATTTAAGCCACTAAGTTTTGGGGTGGTTATACAGCAAGAGCTAATGAAAGCAATTAAACTAATAATTTAGAGCTAAAAGCCTGCCCAAAGCCATTCAACAGGTGAAGATAATTAGCAGGAGGTCAAGTTAAACCCTGGTTACCTGCACCTGCTGCAACAGCCATTGCATGTAAGGCTAACTCACTTGATAATGTTAATGCAGAATATTCACCAATAATTTATCTGAAGATACTCCCAGGACTCCTGTATTTTCCTGCTGGTACTGAATAGGGAAAAATTTAAAACCACTTTTAAAACCACAAATTCTCCAAACAATATAATACAGCTCCAAACAACTGCTTGCCTTCTAGTGAACAAGAGAGATTTCCACCAGCTGGAACCTGCAACATAAAATTTCAGCTATTTCATGAAATCTGACTCACCCCAACCCCTTTAAGGGATTAGTTAGGACAACCATTTCTTAATCACTTTTTAATCGAATCTCTGAAATCCTAACTCACCTTATTGAATCAAATGCCTTCAGGCTGTAATAAAAACTCTTATTTCTCTGTTAGACAGCCAGACCCATTCACCTCACTGACACTAGACTTGTCAGGTACAGCCAGGCGACAGAGCCTGACATTACACTGCTCGCGACAGGAAAAGTCAAGCAGCTCTTCATGTTTCTCAGCTGCCACGTCTCCTTTATAAAATATTCAGCCACACTCTGGCGTTCTTTATCCGGCTGCCAAAAATGAAACAGCTGAGGAAACGTCAAGTCAGCAGAATGCAATCGTTGCCCATACAGGCATATATCGAGAAATCTCGTAGAATGAATTTGGAGTGTAGATGAGACAAAAGCCCTTGTACTTCTATGAATACTTTTACACATACCCTTCCTTCCTTGGAATCCCTTTGCTGAGCATTCTCCCTTCCAGTGCTTAGGCCTTTTTTTTCCCCCCTGGCCTATCATCGGGAAAAACAAAGTCCTCAAATTAAAATAACTACTGACTCCAACATAATATAAAAAATACTAAACTGTGTGTAGAGGAGTAAATGCATGCCTTCATCTTTCTTTAAGCATTTTTCTGCAAATACAGTGTGTTCACTTAGGTCCAAGCTTCCTTCTCAGTAGCTATGAGCACCACATCGAGAAGCATCTAGGCGTCAGCGAGTACCTAGGAATCTTCTAAATGGTAAACTAGTCAGCTAAGATGTATGGAAAAGTCCATACGCACCTCGGCTTTCATACAGAATGTGCATCCTTAGAACAATACAAATAAATTCTTCCAATTGCCCCCAGTCTGGGGACATGTGTATAGAATGTGCTGGTTGTGCAGAAGAATTTAAATTAATAGGTGTGACCTTCCTGTGACTCATCCCCCACTCTCATACACTTGTTCTGTTTGCTCACAGTGCCCCAGTGAGAGGCATTTTGGAAGTTTCTAGCATGAAAACCCACAAATTTGGCGTGATTTTATAATTCTAGGAGTCTATTAAAAAGAAAATAAAACAGGGACTATAACTTACCAGGGTGCCTTTGTGTTTTGCTGGTGTTTGGAAGTTATCTATAAAATATATTTTGGAGTTAAAATCCCCTTTTTCAAAAAAGCAAATTCTTTTTCAACATGAAACGATGCCCTGACAAATTGCTGATGAAGGCTTCCTGCAGACCCAGTTGTATGAGCAGCATTGCTGGTGGGAAATGAGAATCTTTTCTGATTCCTTATGGAGCAGAAGCTGCAAAGCTAATAGTTCGTACTGTTCAGTTCCTTCTGTTTTCTTCTGTCGTGCATGATATTGGAGGCACAGCCGCAGGAATTTGATGGGAAGGGATACGGTACTTAAAACACAGGCAAAAGGGTCCTCTCCTCTCTAGCTCATTAGTTCATTTGTGAGAGTCTGTTATCAGCCCTCATCATGGGGTTCACAGTTTGGTTCATACTTCCTAAAATAAAGCCCATATATTCTGTACACAGCATAGGAAATTCTGCAAATGGCACCTCGTTGAACGATCATACCTAGTGAAGCTTCCTTCCCTGGAATGCAGGTTGCCTGCCTTCAAGGACCCTGTCCATTTCCTTCGTTCTTGTATCCAGTGGTTAGCATGTTGTAGGTACTCAAAAACTATTCATTGACTCAAGGAAGTGTGGCTGTATACCAGCACTGCCATTCTCACACTACCTCAGCCTGTTGAGAAAGCTTCTTAGCCTTGTGATGAATCACTCACGATAGAAAAAATGTCTTAACTCTTTAGCTGCTATTCAAGGCACTTCACATTCTAGGTGACCAACCCTATAGCCACCATAACCTAGGGGTCACCCTACGGAATCAGTACAGGTAGCAACCGAGGGCTAGTGTTGGTGTCCTCTTAGGTCCTGCTTCAAAGCACAGCTCCATTTGCATGGGCTGTGCTGGCTGGAGAGAGTTATTCAGCATGTCCCATCCTCAGCTTCTTCCATCCGTTAGAGAAAATCCTAACAAAAACTTCGTCTGGTTCTTGTGGGGATTAAAGATATTAATGATATAGGTGCGACCACTATGTTGAACAGATGTGAATGTGGTCAGAATCAAAATTCAATTTTATTTATTTTTCCTATCATCCTTTTAAATTTTGTTCCTTCAGCGCAATCTTCCCTTGTTCCTTCTTAAAAGAGGAAAGGCAGTCCCTGTCCTCAAGACAAAGTTTATTCTGGGAAAGAGATAAAAGACTGGTGATGAAAATAGAGCAGACCCAACTTCTCTCCCAATTTCAGGAAATCCATTCCAGCGTTCTCTCCTGGGTCTTCTCAGAGCACCGCTCACGAAGCTTGGGCAGCCACATTCTTCTCACAAAATTATCTCTCTAATCACCTTAATTTCTAAGTGGGAGAAGGAGTTCAAGAGATGTGGGGCAGGTTCTCGACCCTTTCCTTTCAGAATCTCCATAAGAGGCTTGCATTCAGACTATCTGATAACCACTGGATTGGCAATTCAGACAAGACCAAAGCAGGATGAGTCTCATTACATGCCCTGTCCCAACTGTAAAGCCCTTTCCATACTAAAAGTCACAACACATTAAACGGTGTGTTTAGAGCTGAGAGATGAGACCTTACTAACTGACAGACAAGGCAACATTTCCGAGGGTTGGAGCCTCAACCCCAACCGATTTTCTAGCTGAGTAGAAAAACAGCAGTGGATGTGAGGTCCTTGGCCACTCCTCTTTACCTCAGGCTCAAATTCCAACTGATTTTAGCGAGCAGACCCCATTATTCCATCATAAAACTTTCCCTCTCACAAGGTAATGGCCATCTCTGCCTCTGAACTCTTCCCTCTGGCTGACAGCCAGGTCGGTCAGTAGGGACCTGACGTGTGACCCAAGGTGAAAGGGTAACCATGAAAACACACCATGTTCCTGGCCAGAGTCAAACTGGCCGTGGTTAGACACAGACTTTCGACACCTCATGGATGACACGTGGTGTGGGCAACTCTTCAGTGATACTTCAGTGCCTGATTTCCTCTCTTGTGTAGGACAGGAGAGACAAAGCAAACCCATCATAACAAAGTTAACTATATAAGCCCACATAGGAAAAAAAATACCTATATTTAGAAATCCAATTTTTTTTTTTCTGTGTACTATGGTTTTACAGCAATACTGGCAAACACTTAGAGGCCAAAGTGGCGTTGTCAACCATCTAGGCAAGGCCAGGTTTGGGTTTGGGAAATGAGTGGCAATGAACTTCTGTTTGGGAAGCCACAGAATACGGTCGTGAAGGATATGGGCTCCAAAGACGGACTGGGTGGCTCTTAACTCAGCAACAGAGCAGATGGGACAAGTTACTTCACATCACCAGTGCTCTCATCTGTAAAATGAGGTTAATAACCCGAGGACTTTCATGAAGACTGAATGAGTTAATGTATGTAGACCATGCAGAACTGTTTCTGGGACACAGGCAGCACGTTATCGCATTAGCCATGTTCCACCGTCCCCAATCGGGAAGCCTTTCTTTTCCTAGCTGTATTGTGTTCTTTTATTCTCTCTCATATCCACACCTTCTAAACCCAATATAGTGACAGTGTTAATAATGATAAGTTAATAATAACAACACATGTAAACTGCATTCACTATGCTTTTCATACAGTTTCTCTCTTAATTTTTAGGACATGTCTAAGAGGTAGAAATAATTAGCCCAGAATCTAACTTTGTACAGCTAAGGAAACTATGATTCTTTTACAGCCGATGTCAGAATCTGTACAAGGTACCAAAATGCCAGTAATGGATCTGGGGTTTGAAGATTGGTTTCTTTTATACCAGAGCTTCTGTCTATAATTGCTGTGCTCCATTGCCTAAATTGTCAATTACAGATAATTTTTAACAGTAAATTATAGTATATTCACACAAGGGAACATTGTATAGTTATAAAAAGTAGTGTTATAGAGGTGTGATTACTTACATGAAAAGAGAGACAAGATATAATCTTTGAAGAAGAAACAGGTTGCAAAATAGAATGTATACTCTAATCACATTTTTTTAAATGCAAATGTGTGTGTACTCAGAAAAAAAAATTGAAGCTGTTTATAGAAAAGTGAATAATGATTATCACTGAGTGAGGAATTGGGGTGTTATCTTTTGGAGAGGTATGCTTATTTTCATGAAAATAAACGTGTTGTATTGAAAATCCATTTATACTTTTTTCCTTTAAATCAATTTTGTCTGTTCCTATGATGGAAATGCATGTAGCCATTTAGAAACATGCTTTGAAGAAATATTTCATTAAATGGGAAAATGTTTATGATACAATGGGTATGATATAAACATGTTCTTCACTATGATTCCAGTTTTGTTCATTATTAAAATTAAATAATATGCTAAGTATTACTAAATGCAAAATATTCCATGTAGGAAATCTCTGGATATGGAGTTCCAAGTGATTTTTATTTTTCTTATTTTTTTTTAGAGTTTTTCTAATTTTCTGGAATTTGAAATATGCGATCCCAGTGTACATTCTACTTTGCAACCTGTTGCTAGAGTAACATAACCAAGTGAGAAGTGTATTGCCTCAAAATCCAAAAATCCCAGTAGACATTGTGCCTCTTTCTTTGTCACAGGAGAGGTATGATGCAACAACCTGTCCTTTACCTTAGAAGGGAGATTTTCTTTTTTTTCCCCCCTTCTTCTGCCTCCCCCAGCCCCACTTCGGTTCAAGCCATTGTTTCTCAGTCTAGTTGTATAGGACACAGCTCCCTGGCCCATGTTGGTGTTATGAGCCTTGTGTTCCCCCCTGGCTGAGGCAGTCGGTTGCCGGTTGTTGGTCGGTCACTCACGGCAGCTCAGGGCAGCTCTTGCCAGCTGCCGGCCACTCACGCTGGCCGCTGGCTGCTCATGGCAGCCCAGCTCCAGGGAGAGCCATTGTTCACAATCTTAGCTCTAGAGGGTGCAGCTCACTGGCCCATGTGGGAATCAAACTGGTGAGCATGACACTCCAACCACCTGAGCCACGCGGCCAGCCCAAAAGGGAGATTTTGACTTGCCCCACACACTGGACCCCTAAAGGTAGAAGGCCCCCGGATATTAGTTTGATTCCCATCCCCTGACACACAAATGTCTACCAATGAGTCCAGAGTGCTTGCCACTTCTTGCTCACTGGGTCCAAGGAGCATGCTGTCATCAGTATAACAGACTAGTGTGGCTTCTTATGGAAGGGAAAAGCAACCAAGAGTCCTGCAAACCAAATTATGATGTGGGCTGAAGAGCTGATGTACCTCTGAGGTAGGAGAGTGAAGGTATATTGCTGACCTTGCCAGCTGAAAGCAAACTGTCTCTCATGGGCCTTATGGACAGGTCTGCAGGAAAAGGTGTTTGCCATGTCAATGGCTGCATGCCAGGTCCCAGGGGATATGTTAATTTGCTCAAATAAGGAAATCACATCTGAAACAACAGCCTCACCTGGAGTCACCACCAGTTAAATTTACAGTAGTGTTTCTCCAGGGTCCATGTGTCTTCTGCATGAGCCAAGTAAGAGACTTGAATGGGAACCACCATTCTGGTGCCTTCCAAGTCCTTGATGGTGGCATTAATCTCTGCAGTTCTTCCAAGGTTGCAGTATTGCTTTCGATTTACTATTTTCCTAGAGTAGAGGCAGTTCTAGTGGCTTCCACATGGCCTTTCCCACCATAACAGCCCTCACTCCACAGGCAGGAAACCAATGTAGGAATCTACCAGCTGCTAAGACTGTCCATTGCAATTATGCATTGTGGAACTGGAACTATAACAGGATGGACTGAGGGACCCACCGGACCTACGGTGTCATGGACGTGAGCTAAAATGCCATTGCCCAGTTCACCTCCATAAGCTCCAACTCTGACTGGAGGGCCACAGTGACAGTGGTAGTCATATGAAATTCACATCAACTTAGGGTCAGTGTCCAGCAGTCCCCCAAAGATCTGATTGCTTCCTTTTCCCTCATGCACTGTTACCCCGGTAAAAGGCCGTGGGGCCCTTTGGAGAAGGCTGAGCGAAAGAGTAACTATTTACTTAGCTAGCTAAGTGCTGCCCAGGTGGCGGGTAAAACATTGTTCTGGGGGTGTCTCTGGAAGAGACTAAGAGGATCGATGGCCTCCACCAGGGCAGGTGGGCATTACCCAATCCACTGAGGGCCTGAGTAGAATAAAAAGGTGGAGGAAATGGGAATTCACTCACTGCTGAAGCTGAGACATCCATCTCCTCCTGTCCTCAGACACTGGCACTCCTGGTTCTTGGGCTTCCAAACCCAGACTAGGATTGATACCATCTGCCACCCGATTCTCAAGCCTTTGGACTCAGACTGAATTACACCCCTGGCTTTCCTGGTTGTCCAACTTGCAGATGGCAGAATGTGGCCGTGTGTTCAATGAATCTTCACCTGGCAGAATGCAGAGAGCAAAAGCCCGCTCTGGAGTTTCTACGTTGGAGGGCACTAATCCCATTCATGGGGCTCCATCCTCATGACCTAATTGCCTCCAGTGGCCCCACTTCCAAATACCATCACATTTCAACGTAGGAATTTTGAGGGAACACAAGCATTCAGTCCATAGCAGGGGATTAAGTGGAGGAAGGTAAGCTCTAGACACAATTCTGATGAATATGGATGATATGAGAGGTTGTATGTCTGTACCTGTGCAATTAGAATGCCCCCAGATGGCGAATCTGCTTTGGAGAACAAATTCCCCTGGCTAAAACACATAAATGTACTTTGAAATATACCAGTTAACAACTACACGTACATATCTACTATGGCTAGCCATTTCATTAAGACTTGCATTTGTTAACCTCTATACATTGTTGAGTAGGCAATAAATTTTTGTATGAACAGTGACAAACATCCTCTACAGTGTTTCTCTAGTTAGTAAGCTGAATACTTGTCTATCAAGGAAATGCACTCCATTCTCCCTTCACAGAACAATTTAATGAGTGGCAGAGGACTTTTTGCTTGTGAAAAATATTTAAGTTGATTCGCCTGCCACACCTTCATTTCAGCCCAGATTGTGTGTTATTTTAAAAATGTTTCAAAACCACACAGGTGCCATTTCTCAAAATGAGTTGCAACACAATTAATTACTCATCGATGATTAAGAAAACTTTTCTTAGTCTCCCTTCTTCTACATAAAGGTTGACATTCGTTTTAGTAGAGTACAATTTTGAGGCTCAGTTCTTAAGATTCGTAATTGCAGTTGCAAATAAATGTAATGCTTCCTATAATTGAATAATGGAAACAGGGAATGTTGGTTTATCTCTGAATAAGATTAACATTATCGTGTTCTCCTATTTTCCTGGAACATATAACGCTGAATTACAGCACCTAATGTGACCAGCGATACTGCAGCACTTCATTAAAGAAGACGATTGGGTTGAGAGAGACACAATGAATATTTTACACCCCTAATTGGCCTCCGTTGTAGATAAGAATCTTCCCATATGCACAGTTCTTTGCTGTTCTCAGAGTCCTTTCCTGTAATCATTTGGTCCTTATATCACCTTCAGGATCAGAGAAAGGGACTTTAATGTCCATGTTTTATAGGAATGGAAACTGGCATTCTGAGTGATTACAGGGCTGGCTCAAGGTCACACAGTTAATGAATGATGGAGAAGAAAGTCAAATGTGGGTATGCAGATAAATGTGGGTCTATAGCTCATTTTGTGCCACTGCCAGTCCTCCCACCTTACATGGGGTGGTTTCTGTACTAAACCAGACTCCTCCAATTACAAATGACAGGAAAGCCCAATCCAACCTGGCTTCACCCCATGGGAAGCAATTACTTAAGTAATTTTAGGTCCATGGGTGAGACCGCTGTCAGACTGAACTTGATCAAGAGGCAGAAATGCTATCATGAAAAATCTATTTCTCACCATCTCAGTTCTGCCTTCTACTTTGTTCACTCTAGTTTTAGGTTCCAAGTGGAAATGTCTAGCCAGTTCAGGGCCAGGGAGAGAACACACTTCCCAAAGTATTAGCAGAAGGCCTAGGATTCACTGTGATTGGATGACTTGGATCATATGCCCACCCCTGGACCAATCATATTGGTCAGGGAGATGAAATTGCACTAGATTTCACCAAGTCTCCGTGCAAACCACGTGGATTGAAAATGGAGGAGAAGTTCCCCCCAAAAGTTCAGGGGCCATTAGAAAGAGAAGGATGATGGATCAGAGATCTGAAAAAAAGGAGTTATCTACTACAATGTTACAAGACTGAGACAGTCATGCCTGACCACTCAGAATGTCTTTTTCTCTTTCTTTTTTTAACTAAAGCACAGTGTTAAACAGCAATTAAATTATAATATGAGAATTTATAATTGATCAATCAATTACTAAATCTGTACTATTTCTGGTTAAATGCCATTTAATGGTGCTGTTTTACGGTAGCCTCTTCTTTAACAGGCTTCTGAAAGGGAAGCAGGCTGATTTGGGTTCAAATCACATCTCTGCCATTTTCCTCGATGTGGGCAAGTTCATCAACTTCTCTGAGCCACAGTACCTTTATGCTATTTGTAAAGCGGAGATAAAAAAAAAAAAAAAAAGAAAGAGTACTTATCTCATGGTCTTGTTGGGAGAATTAGAGGTAATGCCTAGAAGTCAGCATGTGTAAGTGCTCAATAAATAGTGGATGTGGTTATTCTGATGTTGTATAATTATGATTGTTATCAATGTCACTGATTGGCACAGATCCCAGCACTTAGAAAGGGATCAGTAAATCAATGGTCAGTGAATTTCTTTGCTTCCTTCCCTCTACCCAGTCCTCTCCTTACCTAGCGTTCCCCCGAGACCTAAGAAAGGCTTCAAGTGTTCTCTTTTACGTTGCATTTAGGTCAGTAAGAGCAAGAGGAAGTCTTTATGCATTGGTGTGAGGGAAGCCCACACTTCTGGCAATTTGATCACAGACCTAATTGATCTCTATAATGCTTTTAGAAAATAATTACTTTCTTGCCAACAAACTTTGCACTTGGCAAAAAGAAAAAAAAATCAATCTTGTATTCTGAATGGCTGAGCTCTCTCCAATATACAGAACAATGCTCAGAATAGAAACAAACCTATAAACAACAGCAACAGAGAACGCAGGAGCCTAGATCAGAAGTACCTCTGGGAAATTAGAAAGCTAGCCTCTTTTTCATTTAATCTCTCTTTAACTCTAAAGATCAGCTTCATCGGTTTTGTTCTTAAGAAAAATTTCAGTTATAGTCAGAATTAAGTTTCCTGATACGTGTGTGCACATGACCCTTCTCCCTGCTCTTCTAGCAACTGTAAATTCGTCATAAGTGTAATACTTGGCTACAAATGTTAAACTAATTCCCTGGGGGGAAGAAGGGGCATGGGAACTTGACTCCAGCTGTCTAAGTAAGTCCTATTGATGACCAGCTTGGGATCATGTCATTGACCTTTGAAAATCCCCACCGCCTGCACCACCGGGCACCTCCAATTAAGCCAGGTTTTGTGTAGCTGTGGCTGAATGTCAAGTGGATAAACAGATTCAGAGTAGGAATTGATACTGTATGCTCCCATATTAATGTGACAATGTCATAATTATTTTGGTATTTTTCTTAATATTTCCTATGTACATAAAACTTCATGAAGCACTTAAATTCTCTCATGTCATTCACTCTTTAAAATAATCCATTGAAGTTGTTTATTGTGTTCATTTTCTTGGAGGTGGAAATAGTAGTTCAGTGAGGTTGAATGATGTAAGTCTGCATGGCTTGTAAGAAGTAAGGAAGCCAGGCAAAAGCAAATAATGGAGTCAGTCAGTTTAGTATATAAATCACAGGGTGAGTTTGAGAACTATGTGGTCTGGAGAATGTTACTTAACATTGTAAGCCTCAGTTTCCACCTCCGTAAATGATTATAATGAGACCTGCCATGGATTGAATGAGTTCATATGGGTAAGGCATTGGTCACCGTGCTTAGTTCACAGTAAAGGTAATTATAAAACCATTGTGACAAATGATAGCTTTCATATTAGTCATTTTTGTTCTCACTCTAAAATTTTGTGCAATGCATTTTCTTTTTCTGCAGTCAACAACATATATGTGTTGTCCCTGACATTTTCTACAGAGAAATTCAAACAATCTTTTCTATTTCTCCAGCAAAAATATAGTCTCTTAAATTAATTCACGATAATAGACAAATGATATGGAAAATCTGCATATCACATCACTATTGCCTTTGAGACCAGGTTTTCTAGGACTATCAGTGTAAGATACCTACTTAAATCCATTGAAAATCATTTCCTCTCAGGGTGTGCATGTTCAAATTGCCAAAGAAATGTGTGTATAGCCTCCTAGATTATTGACTTGAAAAAAATTTTAAATGTCGAATATCATCCTGAAAGCTTTCTGACAGCATGACAAGTTAAATTTTTCACAACACAGTTTGGCCTCTAAAACAATCAGTTGCAAAATGCCAAATGTAATCAGAAGGGATGATTCATGACTTGTACACCTGTTCTGAGGTGGAGAAAACGAACAGTGGGTGGCAATTACACCAACGAAGCCATGTGGGCTCTCCCTCCTTCTCGGCCAATTAACTCTAAAAAAGATCCTTTGAGTTTGTGAGAAAAATGACTTGGGCCTAACTCTTAAGAATTCACAGGTTGGCGTACTTGGGTGCATATTGCAATGTTCTGATCATTAGGCAGAGAGAGAGGGAGGGAGAGAGAAAGAGAAAAAAAAAAGTCCTGTAAATAAATTCGCTTTAATAAAGCTGGCCATTTTTTAAGAGTCAACTTGCAAGGTTGAACATACGCCTCTTTATGCAAATCACCCAATTTGTACTTAATACAAATTCAGATTCCAGGGTCTTGCCTCAAATGGATTAAATTGGGATCTTAGAGCTGAGGGCCCTGAAATCTTCATTTCTAAGAAGAACCCCAAGTGATACTTAGGCACATGAAATGATAGGCACTGGCTTTGACGAACAAAACGGAGTTGACGTCAGACTGAATGGGCTGAATAGACGTGTGTGCACATAGGCAGGTCTTTTCTGATTGTTCAATTTCAAAAAGTCAGTGTTTGGTTGGATTTCAGATCAGAGTTTCTCCAATCCTCTTCTGGGCCTGTCTCTTCTCCCTGCATGTAGAGCGCCAGGTGTCATCCTCATGCTGGCTCCCTGGAAGAGAAAACTCTAAGGACCAACTTGGAGAGTTGAAGCCAGGGTTCCTTCCCTCTAAGCCAGTGGACACCGGTTGAGTCAGAAAAGTTATGTTTCCTCCTTGGAAACAGTTTTCGCCTCTTATTTCTCATATATTCATGGTCCTCAGCTCAATTATTTAGAGAATGGGATTAGAAAGAAAACTTCTGAGATTGCATGTAGTTATTTATGTAACTCACTAGATAAACATGGTGAAATCCTCTTTTACATTTCTCATTTAAGCAATGTAATTATTCCTAGGTATATTGAAAACACATGCATTCATGAGACACACACACACAACTTGGAGATGTCCAATCATAAAATAAATCATTAATTATATATTTATTATATATTATAATTGATTATATTGTGTAATTATATATTGTATATTTAATTATGTTACATATCTGATTAAAAGATGATTTTCCAGCATCTTATATTTTTAAATTTCTTCATATTTCATCCAACCATTTAACTGTTGGGATGCCCCAAAAGTTAAAACAGACCAATCTTTTTAATGGCATTATATGGGTAGGATATTTTTCTTGCTTATTAGAAGGAATAATGCTTGCCCCATCCTGACACAGAAAGTAAAATGCCCTTTGCTCTGATTTAATTAAAAATGAAATGCATTTTTTTCAAATCACTAAATTAACATAGGGACAGAAATGAAATCAAACCTGGACTGTGCAGTTAAGAAAATATTCTTCACATCATTTCTCTAGAGTCCATGAAAGGTTAAGTGTGCAGACAGGACCATTGTTCCATCTGTGAAGAAACTCCATCAGTCATGAAGCCCTTCCCCAAGGGCTGGCTCGTGGGGACTTTCCAAAGCCTCACAGAGTGTGGCACTGGCCGAAGCTCTTCAGCCAAGCCACCTTGAAAGCATAGCGCCCTCCTCTGCATTCCAGACAACACAGCCGCTCACAGGAGATGGAGGGAACTGAGATTTATTGGATTTGTTGACCATATCTACTACCTAACAGATACATGTGTTGTTTCATTTAATCCTCGTAAGGGTCCCAGGAGGCAGACATGATTACCTCCTTGATAATATGGAAAACAAGGGAGTTAAGCTACTTTCCCAAGGTCATACTTTTCCAAGGTAAGGGACAGGGAACCTTCTGTCCTGGGTTGGCCCGCCCAGGACTTATTCTGCCCATTCTACCATAGAGATTCCACAGCCAAGACTTCCATGTTCTGACCGTCTCCCACCTCGATGTCCATGTGTTGAACCCCACTACCTTTTGTTCCTCACATTCTTGTCCAGGAATTGGCAGATTAAGTCCTAATCCAGCCCAATGCCTGTTCTTATAAATAAAGTTTTATTGGCACACAGCCACCTTGTTGACTTACATTTTGTGTACGGCTACTTTTGCTCTACAACTAGAGCTGAGATAGACAGGGCTACTGCATGGCCCAAAAGATGAGAATGTTTATTATCTGTCCCTTTACAGGAAAAGGCTGTAGGTCCCTCTCAAGCATACTGGTCCCTCTCTGCCCCTAGATCAGGCCAGTTCTTTTCTTTGGCCTTAATTCTCCCCTCATGCTCTTCCCCCACCTGAAGTAACCTTCCTGTATCACTCCATGGGGACTCTTGCTAATCTTCAGGCCTTAGGTCAAATGTCATTTCCCTGAGAGGTCTCCACTGGTCACCCAGCTACATAGTGCAAGCTTCCTTTCTTGACCTCATGCTTATGTGTGTTTTCATGCATTTTATGTTGCCAGCCCTAGAATGGAGCTCCATGTCGGTAGGGATCAAATCTGTTTTTTCATCCTGGCACGCCCAGGGCCTAGCAGACTATCTATTACAGACCAGGTGCTCACATAATGAATGAGTATCCTAGAAGAAATTCGGCAGAAGATAGGCTGCAGCAGATATCTTCTGACTGACTTATTCCAGGAAAGCACTTCACTGTTTCAAATGAGAAATACTCTTCAAAACCACCATTACATATAGATACAAAAGTAGATAGAGTTAAGCATATAATTATAGATACAAGGATAGATAGGTGAATGAGCTGTTGTTGGAAGGGATTAAGGTACTTGCTCAGTTCTAATAAGCTTCTGATGTCTCCCTTCTTAGGTGAAAAGCAGACACCACAGACATTTTAAAAGCAGGTCAAAAGCATGTCTGATCTTCGTCAGTTTCTTCCACCTGACTTTGTTCACCTCGTCTTACTTCCGAATCAGTCCCTTTCAGGCCCCCATTAATGTACGATTTCATCTAGCACATGGGAACTCAAGAAATTTACAGTTTAAGGAAGTAAACATACATATAATTGTGTTAGGAAGTGCCCCAAAAAAAGGTAGAAAAAGTGCAGCAATCGCTAAAATACACCACACTGCAATGTGGTTTAAAGCATAGGATTAGATTCAAATCCATGAGTTTAAACATGCATGCATGTGTGTGTGTATGTGCATGTGTGTGTGTGTAAAAATAATTTGGTTAATTTTTTACGTAAGTATTGTCTGCTGTATATATAATTCTGCTCTGGTGTTTGCACTCAGCGACATACATTACTTTCAATTGTAGACATCTTCCTCACTCTTTTTAACTGTTGTGTTATATCCCACAATAAATTGATGGACACCCCGGTGTTATCCAAACACTTCAAGCCTCTGTTACAATGGGCCACATGGCTGTGGGAACGGAGCTGTCATGAGGGTCTGCATGTGCTTGGAAGACAGATTTTGTAAAAGCAATTAATTCATAAGATCTGAATATATAGTTGGGTGCAGAGGAGATCATCGCTGCTAGACATAGCTGAGATAAGATTTAGTGACAAGAGTTTAGATCGTTTTTATGTTTAGGCCCCAGAGGTAAATCGGAAATGTTTAGCAGCAATGCAGTTTGGCAGAGAAAAACTTTCCCAGCAAAATTCCAATATATTGTTAAATTCTGTTTTCTCCCATGTTCTAACACTCAGTATTATTAGTTACCCCTACTATCCTTTGGAAATACCTGTATTACTCGATTGCACTGCCTTTCTTTGTCACATGTCTGCTTCCTTGAATTAATTCTGAGATTACTGGAGGTCATGTTCATTTGCATGTCACCTGTACCTTACACAGAACCTGACACAAGGCAGGTATTCAAAAAAGTTTTTGGAATGAAGGAATCAATGAATTAATCAATGACTTCATAAAAAGTAGCTGATCCATGTGACAGTTCATCTGAGAAAGGTAGTTTGCTTTGGGATTCAGCAAATCTAGTTTTGAACTTGCTCTGACATATACCAGCAGGGTCATTTTGGGGAAAACAAACTCTCCAATGCCCCACCTATAAAGTTGGGGTGGTCATCACACCCTATTTTATATGAACATGTTGCAACTATTACATGAAACGATGTTTCTGTATTGGTTGCTTTTGATGCATAATGAACTACGCAAAACTTAGCACCTTAAAATAGCAAACGTTTATCATTTCTCCTGAAATCTGGGCTCAGGTGGTCATGTGGCCTCACTCACATGTCTGACAGTTGGCAGGCTCTGGTTGGAGGGCCTCGGGTCTCCTCCCTGTGGCGTCTCCAGCAGGTTGTCTCAGGCTCATTCTCATGGCGGCTTTGGTGTCCGTCCAAGGGAAGCAGAAGAGCTCACACCCAGAGGCGCAGAGGCCTTTCAAGCCTCTGCTCGCATCCCATTTCCTGTCACCTCGTTTGCAAAGTGAGTCACAAGAATCATCCCAGAATGAGTGTGGAAGGGGACTGTCCATGGTGTGGATAGAGGGGGCGCCATATGCAAACAATTGACCTTAGCATCTTCCACGTCTGGCACATTAAAACAAAAACAAAACAAAAAACAAAAAACACCCACATTTAATTAAGGGTACCAACAGTAATGACAACACAACTGTTGTTCTGTGGAAAGACGTTTTCTGTGAAGCAAATTATCATCATGATCATCATCACTATTAAATAGGATTCCCATGATACTTTCATGAGTTCTTAGCTTCTAACTGCTCCGTCTCTAGGCCTGTTCCCTAATCGGAAATCCATTTCTTTCACATCCAATTACGAGCTGCTGTCAGCTGATGATGCTACTTAGGTGTTGAGATGGAATCTAGATTTGGGTTCCCCCCAAGTCAGAGTCTGAGCAAGGATGTGGATATAAATGGTTAATTTGGAAGCTGGGAGCAGGAGGAAGGCTGAGTGACGTGAGGAAGGAGGAAAAGCTAACGTAAGGATAAGTCGTCTAGGACGTTGTTGGGGGGAAAGCAGATTAATTCCTTCAGGACCTCTGGAAGCAGACACCAGGCTTCCCAATACTGTCCAGCCAGTAGACAGGAGGCTGGAGCATTTATCGTCTGACTCTGACCTCCTAGTGGTTGAGGGTTGCTCGTGGGGCCTAGGTCACACACCCCATATCTGCTGGCTGTGCTTGCCCATGGGCCTAGGGGACTCTCAGGTCAGCCTACAGGGTAATTTACACAGACCAGAGAGGCACACTTCAGGTGGGACACTCTCTGTGAGAGGTGAATTGGAAACAGCCGCCCCAACTGCAGCTGAGACCAAATGTGGGGCAAAGAGATATGACAGGGGCACCAGTGACATTTCTACAGATGGTGCAAAACAGTGGGAGGATTTGCAGACAGGAACCTGACATCATGTCTCCACCCCAACCTCTCATCCTTGCGGCCCTCGTGGGCTTTCATTGCCAGTGCATTTCTATCAACACTGGAAAGGCATCCGCGAAAATGACCATGATAATTGGCCCATCAAGGAAGAAGCATCACCTCCTCAATAAGCTTCAGGTTATTTCACACTTTAATCTACACAGTATTTGTTTTGTGCAAGTATGTCTTCAATTATCTTCTGAAACATCACATTTTAATGTCACAAATCCTTGTACCTATTTGTTTTTCTCTTTGAACATGTGTCTTCAAGAAACTGTGTCTCAAAGAACTTTGGCCATCAGGTTTCTCACATAAGCACTCAAAAACAAAGTGGAGAACTAAAACTTGGAGTTGTATTTATTCGAATAAGTTGGTACTTCAGGATTCAGCATGGTTTTCTTGACTGCCTTTTAGTGACAGCAGCAACAAAAAATAGTTGTGTCTTGGCAGATCCTTCATCATCAAGAGAGCCAATTAAACATAACCTGCATTTGTGTTCCCTTATGTGTGGGTAAGACGATTGTAAGTATAGGCATTGTTGACATAGAAATGATACTCTGTCCAACCACCTTGCATCCATGAGGAACCTCAGGGTTTGAAGATCCCATGCGGCCTACTCTTTCAATCGAAGAGAAAAGTCAAATTTGTTCAGTTGGGAACATCAAGCAGGTAAGTTGGCATCAGAACACCAAGTGAAAGGCAAAGGTACCAGGGCTTCTCAGGCACACGCACCCCCCGCTCTCAGCTTGCATAGGATGGAGAACATCATCTTCCATCATTAACTGCAGCTTCATAAGAGCACACTGAAGTGTCTCTTCCTTGCGGGGAAGCAAATAGGAACCAAGCTGATGTGGGAAGACTGAGATCAAGCCTTCCATGATTGTTCCTGCGAATTGGCTGATAAATGATGTATGCAGCAGCCCACTGACGTAAGGAGCCCTGGGTTTGATCTTAGACACTCACAGATTTTTTGCAAACAGCTCTGAAAGGATTTCTGATATATGGCATGCTTGCCTGTGAATTTTATTTAATAAATATGCACACCCAGGTAGTCTGATGTGCTTGTGTAATTTCTTTTTCTTTTAAATTTGGCAAAACTGTTTTTACTTTACAGTCATTTTTTAACCAAAGATAGATGAAAAATGTGTTGTTTGGTTGCTCTCGTGATTTGATCTGAAATAAAAATAATGGCACTGCCTGGTCCTATGTAAATACGATTTTTTTTTTTAACAAAGTGAAATGTGCTTAGGTTCAAAAATACAGTATTATGATTTCAAAAGTTACATTACACACTTGGAATCTCTGGAGAGATTGATGGAAAGGAAAAGTACTGAAGAAAAGAGGTGTGAGAAAGCTGGATATGAGATTCGGAGATGATGCATGCTCTCCCGGACAAGCTCACAGAATGCCGGACTGGGAGCAGGGAATAGTTAGCTCTGATTAACACGTCGGCCCGATGTCATTCATACATTCCCTGAGCTGCAGATGACAGGCCATTTACTGGGGTTACATCCAAATGGTGCAAGTGAGGAATCATGTCAACTGAGGCATTTCATGTGAGCAGTATTTTCCAGAAAGTACTGGGAAAGTATTTTACAGAAAGAACACATCATCAAGAGGGTTTTTTACTCAGAAGTAAATAAAACAATAGAGGTGGTTGTGCAAATATAATGAATTACGAATTCATTACATGACATGAATTTACATGTGCGTGTGGAAAGGAAGATTACAATTTTTGCTCACAGGCACCTGTTTAAAAATGTTGTACGTGCAAAAAAAATTTTGTAGATGAACCAGGGAGAATATATATCTTGAAACATTGTCCCAAGTTTCAAAATGGAAATCTGAGCTCCCAACACACTTTCTCCCTCTCACTAAACCTTGATAAATAATGGAGAAGTTATTTTTCAAAAGAGCCAAGAAAGTTTTCAAAACCAATGTATTTCCATATTTATTGTATTAGTCACTATGTTTTTCTGTATGTTTAAATATCATAATAAAATTACAAAGAAAAAGAAAAAAGATTTTGCTTGTTTCAGCAAGTGAAGAATGAACATTTCTTATTTTCAGGCTTCAGTGGGTGTTTATCCTGACCTTGCTAGTCTTTACACTTTCTAACCATCCTGCCATGTCTCACAAGCTGTCTAAGAAACACACCAATGCTCCAAGGAACCTTCCTCCCAAGTAGTCACCCAGTGTACGCTCCTTGTTCCCAGCAGGCTGTTTAGCATGACACTTCCTGTGTCCTGTGTGTAAACCACGGGGTTGGACACCTGCTGTCTCACAGGGAAAAGCCTCATCATGCCTCATCTTCAACATCCATTGAGTAAACATCCTCCAGTGCTCCTTCTAGAAGAGCTAAAAGCAGAAGTGCAAGGTTGTATCTTCCCAGAAATCCACAGATCGTAACCAGACCAAACTGGTCACCTCCTAGGGCAGAGAACAGAGGGGTTGGGGGTGGACAATGTACGTGCGAGAATATTTCCCAAACAACTCTACAGTCTGCCTGATATTCTTATCCGAGTGGCTCTTCTCTATTATCACATGGAATTAGGATTGGCAAAGTAATGAAACTATGCTAACACCACATGGTTGAGATTTTCTTCTATCAGACTGAAAACTGGAAGATAAATGAAAAGGAAATAACTTCCTCACTGCGCTATCCAACTCATTCTATGGCCCATGTGCCATTTAAAGCATCTTACCATCCCTTTTATTAGGATCCGACACTTTGGAATGTGTAACAAATCTTCCAGATATAGCAAAAATGAAAAAATCATACAAATAGACTAGTTGTTGGAAGCATCATTGTAATAATCCATCCTTGACAAATCACAAACATAAAACAAAAGTTAAATACAGACAAATCTGAATAACATAGTCTGTAAATATAGAATATCATTATTCGTACAGGCAGATAGAGAATGTAACCTCTTCTTAAACATACATGAGTTATTTACAAACAGTCACCATAAATTAGACTCAAATCCAAACTTCCAAACAGCAGGAATAAGAATTACATAGTCACCCATAGATCCCAAAAGCACTACACCCTAAAAACATGCAACAAGGGGGGAAACCAAATCTCTCCACTAATGCAAATTTAAAAGGTAATAATTTCTTTAAAATATTGAATAACACTTAGGCCACAGAGGCAAAAGTACAATGGTGGAATCATTAGGACAAAATGATGCTGGAAGCTCTCTCTATAAAGTGTGATATAATGCTGAAGATTCGCTAAAAAGAAAAGCAGAATTATAAACATTTTCATTTTCCTTACCCCAAAACAGAAAGATGAAGATAAGTAGTGTATTCAACATAAAAATATAAGAAAAACAACTCAAAAAAAGTTGAGAAAAGCAGAATAGAATTAATAAATATAAAAACATAAATTTATGGGAAAGGAGGAAAAGTAGAAATGTTAAGTGCATGAAATAATTGAAAAGAAGAAAAGTAGAGTTAATACATATAAAATATACACTAGTGTATTGGAAAAGATTAAAAAATAGAATTAATAAATATATCAAATAATTAGTTATTTGAATAAAAAATAAACACTTTATTAATAAAAAGAAAATATTAACATACAAACTTGAGGGTGTGAAAAGTAGAACTGATTGAAAGGAATCTAAGGGGACATTTGCTCAAAAATGTGCTAATAAACTTGAATATGTGAATAGAGCATTTTCTATAAATATAAAAGTCCTGTACTGCAAATTGTTTCACCAAAAGATAGAATATTTGAATAGACCCAAAACCAAGCAAGAAATTGAGAACATTGTCACAGGTCTGCTTCTCAATAAAGTTCCAGACAATTTCATGCATGAATTCATTCCAACCTTCAAGAAACAGATAATTCATGAGCTTTTTAAATTATCCTAATGCATAAAGTGAGAATTAATGCTTCCTAATTCTTCTGACAAAACCGTTATAACATAAACACCTGAGCTTGACAGGAACAGCACTAAAAACAGAACCCATAAACCAAACCCACCAAATGTTAATAAATAGAATCCACCTTACGTATTAAAACTAATACACTGAACTAAGTTGGTTTTGCATCAGATATTCTAGAATAACCCAATATTAGATAATATCATTTTAATTCAGCATATAAATAGGCAGAAAAGAAAGTAATAAAATAATATGATTGTATCAGTAAGGGCCAAAAAAGTTATCTGATAGAATTCAGCAGCCAATTTTATATTGATTAATATACAATACACCCAAATATGGCATTTATTAAAAATTAGACATAGCCACTAAAGTTTCAACACGATGCCAATAAATAAAAGTCTCAATCAATTACTAAATGAATGAATCACAATGATTTGTTTCCATATCAACCACCTCTTTTGACAAAAGAGAGTCACTTCTGGAAATAAAACAGAAGCCTATATGGGAAAGCGTGGGCTTCAGAACTTGACAAACACAGGTGAACATAGGCTGCAGCCAGGTATTAGCAAGGTGTTCACGACCAATTTTATGATCTCGCCAAATTCCAGTGTTCTTAAAAAGCGACAGGATGGCAATAAATCGCCTCCTCCCAGGTCATTTTGAGATTATAAGTAACATATGCAGAGTACTCAGTACACAGTAGGTGTTTAATAGCTGCTCCCCTCAGGGTCCCGGTTGCTGGCTCTGGTGGTAATAATTAGCACCATCTGCATTTGAATCTGACCTTACCCAGGAAATCTTTTCTTAAAAGACCTCCACCCACTCCACCACCTCTACATAGGGAGAAAACGTAACAAGTTAAAATATTTTCCCATCATAAAATAATTCTTGCTTATTTGGGAAAATTGGGGGGAAAAATGAAAAGATACAGTACAGAATTACAGTTTCTCATCCTTCTCCCTCATAGACATAATTACATTCTGACGTCTTTTATGCTTGGGATCATACTTGAAATTGGACCCTTTAAATAAATGTTTTAAGCAGAACGTTCAAGTTTTTAAAGGAAAAGTACTTAATTTGAAAATTTCAGGTCACACCTAATTTTATAGTTACCTATCCATTTTCCAGCATCACGAATGGCAGTGTCTCTGATCTGATCAAATGTCATGTATTAACATATTTGTAAACCCGTATGTGGTCATATGTGGAAATGGTTTGAGACACTCTGGCTCCATCCGTGAAATCTCTTACCGCTGCGTTTACCAACAAAGCAGTTGGAAGTGGATGCCATGGGCAGAATCTTCATTATTTGTCAATCTAACAAAAAGGGAAGTGGTAGACAGTTTTCCAGTTAATTTCATCAATGCAGGCGACCCAGCTGCACACTTGAGTGCCTCCGTGGCAGAGAATGCAAATGCATCTTCTGTCTCCTCCAACCTTGAGTTGCCTGTGGAACTGTCCACGGTGATGACATTAACCGTGTAATTGACAACAGTCCAGTTTCCGCTGGGCGGTTGGAAACCTCAAACCTCAACGCAGGGACCCTACCTCACGGCTGTTGCCTCTGCAAGCCTTTTGTGTCCTCTGGGGTGAAAACTGGCTGGTGAAAAAAATCAGCGAGATTGTTGTCTAAAAAGCCTATCATTGTCTTTGTTTAGAGGCCTAATTTACTTCCACTGCTATGTTCTTCAGGCTGTGGCAAACCACTTTTTCCTAGCTAATTTGGGAAACACATTTTACAAAAAGCAGGTAATTTTAAAAGTGTCATTCTAATGTTGGTCTTTCATTATTTCTCTAATGACCAACAAAATTGGTAAGGACGGAGGACCCCTACAGATCAATCTCTAGGAACTGGTACAGTACACAAACATTGTAAGGTCCAGTGCTAAAACTTCTTCCCGAGCCCATCGCATTATCTCATGGGGAAAATGTTGAGAAAGATTAAAGTTATACACGTTTTTTCCTTGCTCCCCCTGCCCCCCCTCAGCCCCTGTAAAAAGTTATTTATCGGTCCATGTCCTGGAGAATCAGACATAATTGCAGGAGGCCTAAGAAAGAAAGGGAGGAATCCGTCACATCCTATTTTTATCAACTTTGTTTTGAAAGCTTTCGATGTGTAACTTTTTTTTTATTAAATGATTTCATGCATATGTTTTCTACAAGAGGAGAGGAGAACACATGTATGCTGTTCGCTGTATTTTGCGGTGTCATTTGGAGAATCAACCTCAATTAAATCTAATTACATTCCCCTTCAACTAGAAAAGCGTGAAAAACCCCCATAAACTTTGTTTTAATTGTAAGTCAATTACATTGTCAAAGTGCAGAAGAAATATTAAGGGGGTGTGACAGAGACATCCTATTTGTGCCGTGGACGCTCGTTGAACTCTCATTGTTTGCGATGGAAGTACAGTCTAATGTTGAAAGACATCCTTGTTGCCTAAAATACAGGGTGAAGATTTCATGCAAACTGGTCATCCAAAGAGACGGACAGAGGGATTCTCTTAACCTCAGTTAACCAGCCTGATCTGCAATTACAGCCAAAAATAACAGTCATGATTCATATGTGCATTCTTTGATTTTTTTTCATAGGTTTCTGGGAAATAAAATAATCCCAAGGGAAAGCAATACAGTGATTGGTCAGGCCCAAATCTCATAATCCTTCCTGCAACTAAGAGTGCAGTCAACTCCACCCAAAGCACCTGGGCCAAGAGTCATGGAAGTGTGTCCCGGGAGGAACATTGCACATTGTTAACAGAAGAAAAGTGACTGGATACTGGGTGGCATGAACAACAGACTTCCATTATCACAGGTAGTCTGAAAGCATTCCCTTGATTAAAAATATTAGCTGAGATTTTAGTTCCTGGACTACATTACTTTTCTTCCCTCCAAGGCACTTTAGTGGAACTGGACTATTTCATAAGAGATTAAATGAAGAGGACTTCTAGAAATAGTTCTTATGTTTATTGTGAAGGTATAATGGAGGGCGTGTTATACTGAGTGGTATTTTTGGTATATCCCACACTTCCTTTTTTTTTTTTTTTTTTTAAGAATCCCATGAGAACTTTTTATCTGCTCCTAGCATCAAGAATAGTTATGATTCTTCTAAGAAATATGTTTCAAATCTATCTTCTGGAAACTGTGACTTATGTAATTAATTATGTTTCCTTGGTATTTCCTCATTTTTAACTCTAACAGAATAGTAGAGCCCTACCCTTAGCAAGCAAATGTACAGAAAATGTATATACAATCATCATTACTATTATTATTGTTGTTGTTGTTATTACTATTATTATATGAGCTTAATTTTTCCCCTCTACCTGTAATTTAAATTAGTTCAGTGCATTTTATATTTTCTTATAAGGTATAATGCATACTTTCTGGAACAATGATATAAATATATGGGAAGTAACAAAGTCAGTAGCTTACAGGAGCCAAGCAAGTGATGAAAATGGGTAAAGCGTCCAGGTGGGAACTACAGAAGGGCATGGGAGCCCTTTCTAAAGAAGTAGCTATCCTCAGGTCCAGCCACTTAGTGCCACATGGAAAAGTGAGACCAACGTGGCCAGATCTTTCGAGAAAAACTAGAACTCCCTCCTATCCTCACATTGCCTTCAAAGATATAAACCCAACACAGGTGGATAATACAGAAATAGATCATCTTCCTTAAGTTAAAGCTATTATTTTTGTCTTTATTAAAAGAATAATGAATTAGACTGTCCCCACCTTAGAAATGCATCCCAAAGGTACCGTGTCCCTTTCTGAAGCATTCATAAGGCTGAGATCAGCCATATGCTCAAGACGAAGCTATTGGAAGTTGATGGGCTTTATCATTCATCGTTGGAAGATTTTCTGAACACAGGACACCGGGGTCACATGCTTGGCACGCACAAGCCAAACTAAGGGCAAATATCTACTGCGTGCCCCCAGAGCAACATCCAACTAACAGTTTCTGGAGATGACAAAAAAATATATATGTTAAACTATGTAGGTACATATATGTACGTACATATATATATGTATGTATATATATTTAATATCCAATAAACTCTTTTTTAATAAGGAGAAAATAAGATCAGTTTATCTTCGGGATTTATTATCCATTAGTTCTTACCCGTTGATGTTAAGGTTCTACCTTTGAAAGATATACAGGGCTGTAAAGTAATAATATGTGATTTGGAATATACTGAAGACCAGCTGACTTGCCCCACCTTTTTACGGAGAAAAGAGTCCTGTTATAGTGGGAGAAGTGTGTGTGCCTCTCTCTCTCTCTATCTCTCTATGTATATCTCTATTTTTTTAATCTTTATCTCTGTCTCTCTCTCTGTCTCTCTCTGTCTCTCTCTCTCTCTCTCTCTGTCTCTCTCTCTCTCTCTCTCTCTCTCTCTCTCTCTCTCTCTCTCTCTCTCTCTCTTTCTCATGTCTGAGAGTGAATGCCTCCCTAACTTTTGTACCCTAGGCTTCTCCCTTACCGTCCTCTGTGACACTCCCCTGTTTTCTTTAGACCTCTTCATCACTATCGGAAATGATCTTCATTATTTACTAATTTTTCTCCACCCCCAGTGGTTAGGTGTCAATTATTACCTAAGGGAAGACTGATTGCCAACACTGTGCCCAGTAATTCCCTTTCCTGTGTCCGTGCTCCTTACGATGTGGCCTGGCACCTCTCCCCAAAAAAAGGCAGGGTCTGTTCCCCCCACCCTTGACCTTACACTGACCTTGGATTTGCTTGAGGCAGTAGGATGCAGAAGAATGTTAGTGCATCAGATCTGAGCATAGGCTGAGCCCTTTCCACCTGAACTCTGGCTTTACCAGCGGGAAAAGCCCTGGCTAAACCAAGTATGAAAGACCACATTCAAGAGTTCCCAGCTGTCCCAGGCGAGGCCATCTGAGACCCGCCCACAACCAGCCACCCCCAAACACTGTGAGCGAGCCCAGCCAAGATCAGCCAAGCTGCCCACTCTCTCTGTGGCTGACCGTGGGCATGTGAATATGCCCGGTGAGAGCAGCAGGCCACCCAGACACCCTGTAGGCTCATGAGCAATAATAATACTTGCTGTTTGAGGCAGCTTTTTGTTACTGTTGATGACCATTGACAGTGTTCTGTGGCAATAGATAACAGATTTTCACTCTATTCTGAGAACCTGTAGTGGTGCTTCAAACAGAAAAATATTTTGATAAATTAACAAACTACGTAGATAGTTAGAAGATGAAAGAAATGAAATAAAAAACACCTTCTTTACACACTAGCCCAATTACATTTTCCCAATTTGGGCTAGAACCTACCTAAACAATATAATAAGTTTGCTCATCCAATTAATTCAGTTCTTCTGGGCATCCACACCAATTACTGGAAAAGACAAAAACCAACATTAGAATAGACATGGAGGCTAACTAAAAGGTATTCAAATATTTATATCTACTTTCTCTCTCGGCAGAGTCTATAAAAACACCAATGCAGATAAGCTTTCTGGGTGTTCACTAAAGTGGATTGAAGCTACAAGACAGCTGTGGTTTTCCACTTCTCTCTGAGCCATGGCTCACTCACGTAGAATGAAGAGTCCCCTGTTTTGTTTCTGCCCAATCATTTATCGTAATGGTGAAGGGCAGAAAATAAATCTGGGAAACTTTGACCAAAATCAGTTCAGTGTGTCCATTATCACAGCAGGAGAGGCAAACATGGGCTTTTCGTTTTTAAGGATAATTTTTCTTAAAGTGTGTGCAATAACTAGCTCCATCTAGGTAATATTAGGAACATTTGCAATGTTTTTAAATGGATTCAGGGCCGCACAGGTCTCTGCCTTTAGATCACACAGCCCAGCTTTCATTTTTCTCTCAGCAGTTGCAGAGGCTCTGAATGGGGGATTGGCAGTGCCAGTGCCATTCACCGATTCAGAGAAATCCCCGGCTTGTAACTTTCACGAATGAAGTTACTGCTTAAATATTCCTTGTTGCATTATTTTTTTAAAAATGAAATTAATATCTGCTTTGAATGCTGTTATTGTTTTAATTTCCATTCATAACACACATTCAGTTAATTCAATTAGAATGTTGGGCTTTAAAAACTAATTGAATATTTTATACTTAAGTGAGTGTGTGTGTGTGTGTGTGTGTGTGTGTGTGTGTGTCTGTGCGCGCCAACAGTCATTCCACATCTATTTGTAGGTCATAAATTATTTTCTTCCTTCTTTCCTCCCTGTTTCTCTCTCTCCCTAACTCTCTTATCTTCGTCTTTCCTTCCTGCTGCCTCTCTTAGCTCTCCCTCTCTCTCCATTTATTTCCTTCCTTCCTTTTCTTCCTCCCTCCTTCTGACCTTTTCCTTCCTTTTCATTCTCTTGCTTTATCTGTCTTGCTATCTCTCTCCTCTCCTCTCCTCTCCCGCTTATCCCATCCTCCACTCTCCCTCCCAGTCCCGTGGCCTTCAGTAGGCACTTAGTAAAAGCAGAATGGAAGAGAAAGGACATTACTTTCTCTAGCCCATTCACTCAGATAATGCGTAGAATAGGTCCAGCTTGTCTAATTTATTCTTTTTGTTGATCTGACTTCAGTAGATCACAAACAGAAGTTTTGCTGTGACCAAGAATCCAGCTTCTTAATTTCCAAATGCAAGTCAAATTCTTCCTTCTGTATCTTAGAGATCAGAAAAATTACATCTTTGGGTTACTTTTCTTTTTCCAATTACTCTTTCTTCACTTTTTAAGTATTTAACAGTTTCAAACGTTAACAATAGGGCCGTGTGTATACGTTTTTGATCTTATAATTCAGAAACATTACAACTTCTCTTTGTTAGTTTAATGAAATTCAAGCTTAGCACTAGATACTGTCATTTGATCAATTTAAATATATTTAAACTGTATCCATTTTCATTAATCAAGACAAGTATTTTAACTCAATTGGTATACTACTTCAATATGACCTCAGTTTCATCAATTTTATCAGTTGATTACCTCATGTTATCAGTGTTTTCATTTTTCTGTCTTACCAACCTTGGGATTTAAAACTAGTTTGATCATTGGTAGTTCAAAATTAATCCATCTTTTTCATAAGAGAATGAGAAAGAGCACAATTAGGATACTTGTTAAAGTAGACTTTAAATCAAAAAGATCATATTCAAAATAATATGACATGACAAAATAGGTTTAAAAATTACTGTGAATTTTAACCCAATACTGACGTGACTGTTTTAAAATCTCCACACGTATGCACCCCTACCAATAAAGTTCATTTGCAGAAGTCTTTTGTAAGGTAATTTGGTAATACATCTTATAAGAACTGTAGAAATGTTCATAAACTTGATGATTTACCATAAGGAAATAAAGAACTCTCCATCTAAGAAAATTGGAAAATAATCTGGGCATGAAGATGTCCACCATGGTGTTATTCATAATAGTAAATCATTGGAATCAACAGAAACATCCAACAGTAGAAGAACAACCAAGTAAATTATAGGAACATGAAATTGATGGAATTTTGTACGGCCATTAAAAACAAAAATTATGAAGACCGTAGAGGAACGTGGAATAGCCCTATAATGAAATGTTAAGTGTAGTCTGCATTACCATTAAATGTATATAAGAATCATGGAACTCTATCCCGTATATACGTAGTGACAGTGTGTCAGACCCTATACTAAGAGCAGCAGGCATATGCTGGCATGTAAAGCCAAACAAGATATGACCCTGACCCTCTCAATCTGATCCACCTGGAGGAATGTCCCCAACTTCCCACTTAGGAACTGTGTGCACCTTCTCCAGATACTTAATTTCTTTCAGTCTTTCAAGATGTTTCTTTCTCACCTTGAAAATAGGGATACAATGAGTAACTACCTCATGCAGGGTTTCTTTGTGTATTTAATGAATTTGCATGTAATTTACATGATAGTACATGCAATTTGTTTAATACAGTGCTTGTTGTATTAGTTTGTCAGAGCAATAGTAATAAAGTACCACAAAATAAGTTGCTTCAACAACCAGCATTTATTGGTTCACAGTTCTGGAAGCTGGAAGGCCAAGATCATGGTGTCGGCAGAGTTGATTCCATCTGCAGGCTGTGAGAGAGAATCCGTTCTCTACCTCTTTCCTGGCTTCTAATGCTTGCTGGTCATCTTTGGCGTTCCCTGCCCACTGGAAGCATCATCCAATCTCAGCCTGCATCCTCATATGATGTTCTTCCGTGTGCATGTCTGTCTCCAAATATTGCTTTTTTGAAGGATACCAGTCACATTTGATGAGGCCCACCTTAATGAGTTCTGATTAGCTCAATGACCTCTGGAAAGACCCTCTCTTCAAATAAAGCCACATTCTGAGGTACTGATGTTTAGTACTCCAACATAAGAATTTCGGGGGTACTCAATTCAACCCAGAACACTTTGTATATCGAAGGTTTCAGTAAATGTTACCTACTATTATTACCAATGTTGTTAAGAGTGGTAGGCATATTACACCACAATAATATACGTGGCAAAACCAGACATGCTAATCAAATGAGATGAAAAGAGTTGATAGGGTAGTGAGATTCTAAGTGATTGGATTTTTTTTCCCTTGTTTTGGTTTAATTTCTATAATATCCATCCTGCCATAGTGCTATTTAAAAGAGGGGGGGAATCTAGACCATCTTTTAAATATAAGTAATTGCCATTCAACTATAAATGCCATTTCACACGCTTCCCACTGATTCCTATCCTCATAATATTGTCTTTCCAATCTCAGACAGAAACATCTGTGACAATGTCCAGGTCGCCGTTGAGGAATGATGGACATTCATTCCCTTCATTCTTTACTCTCCATAGTCTGTAATTAGTGTGTGAAACACCAATCTCTCATCTCCCTCTATGTCAGGTCCTCGTATTTTACAATATTTCTGCTTATCCTGACCAGACATGAAGACGTTGTTTTCCAATTTCTCTCATCTTTCCTGACCACTGTGTAGTGATTAGGAGATACGTGTTATCGCCTATAGATTTTTTTACAAGAAAAAAAAATGTCCTCCAGCCAAGTGACAAAATTTTTGACTTCCTTAGAGTCGCTCTTTTATAATCTTTTTAAATATTTATTTTCCTTCAGGTATTTTGGCTGTTGGATTTCTGTCTTCCTAGTGTGTCATGATTCTTGAATTAAGGACCCAATGTTTTGTTTTCAGAAATTTGTCGAATTGTGTAATTTGCAGAGTAAATGATAAAGCTGACCATCAGCTTGAAGCATTGGATGAGTCATTTTTAGAAAATATTCCATAGATTATTCAGCTAAAATTGAGATGCTACATAAATCCACATTAAGAAGTATGCCCATGAGGAATATTTAATTTTGAGTCACGGAAAATCCAACTGAAAATTGACTTTTTTTTATAAGGATCCTTGTGATTACATTGGGCCCATCTGGATAATCCAGGATAATCTCCCATCTCAAGGTCCTTCACTTAATCGCATTTGCAAACTTCTTTGGTCATGTAAGGTCACAGTAATGACCTTACGTAGATTCCCGAGACTGAAGCACAGACATGCTTGAGAGGAACATTATTCTCTCTACCACATTATTTTTGTTGAATGGGGAAACAATAGTATAACAATATGCCATTTCCCAAATTTACTTATAATTTTACTTTCATTCCAATCAATTTCCCATTGAGATGTTTCTGAAATTAATGAAATACTCTGTATGAATCAGTCAGTTCTGAAAAAGAATAACATGGACAGTGGCACTGCCAAATTTGAAAACAGAAAGGACTACCTTATCAAATAAGGACCTCATTCCACTAATAATAAAACATAGGCCAATCGAAATATGGGCAAGTGAAATAAATGGGCAACTCACAAAATTAAAGCATGAAAATTGTTTGTATGAGTCAGAGTCCAAACAGAAATAGAACCAGTAGAAGACACATATTGAGGGAATTATTGCAAGGAAGTGGTTTAGGTGATTGTGGGGACTAGCTAGGCAAGTTTGGAACCCATGGAGCTGGCTGTCAGGAAGGGCTGGAACTCTTGAGCACCTGCCAAAACTGATGTCCACAGGTAGAATTTCTTCTTCACCTGGCGACGCAGCTCTGCTCCTAAAGCCTTTTAACAGATTAGATCAGGCCCACCCAGGTTATCTAGAATAATATCTCTTATGGCAAATCAACTGATTATAGAGTTTTATCACAGCTACAAAGTACCTTCACAATAACCCTTAGAGGACTGTTGGATTAAATAACTGGGGACTGGAGCCTACCCATGTTGACACATGGAAAAGACTATCGCAATGTTTGAGCACACTAATAATCTAGGAAAAAACATTCAATTTGAAAATACATTGTCTTCCCCTAATAAATTACAAATTCTCTCACAATGTTAAGACTCGGTGTTAACAAGAGGGTGGGGTGGAAGATGCAATCACTGGCACCACGTCTTATGAGTCCTTCTGTTTAGCAGTGTGTCATGATATCTCAGGGACCCTAAAATTTTAAAAAGACATTTCACATGCAAGAAAAGGTAGGATCGGTCAAATAAGTTATCATTCATCCAGACGACGGAATGCCAGCTAATCATTCAACATTGAGTTAAGAACAATATTTCTTAGAAAATATTCACACTATATCAAGTGAAAGAGCAAGCTAATAAATATCATACACATTCAATTTTGTGCAACAATTACTAGAAAGGGTAGAAGTACATACATCAAATTTTAACAGTCATCATTTCTGGGTAATAGCACAATGGGTAAATTTTAATTTGTGATTTTTTAGCCATTTCCAGTTCCTAAAACAAATATGCACTGGTTTTGAAGTTAGGCAGACTGAAGTTGGGGTTTGTTGTCACAGTAAGGGGTTAAGTGATGGCACTATATAGAGATTCTTGAATAGATAATGCATTTGATGATTAACACCCATTCATCTATTTAATCAATCAATCATGAATTCATTCAACACATGCATGCTAGGCTTTTACTCATGAGCATCTACAGTAAAAGCATTGCTCTCCCTGAGCAGTTCCCTCTACGTGGAGGACAATGGAAATGCAGTAGTCAGGCCCTGCCCCCATGGAGTTGAGGGGTGGGGGAAGGGAAAATGAGCACAGGATCGCAGAAATACATGTATGATTACAATCCATGATAAGTGCACCGAAGGAGGGAGACAGTGCTGTGAGTGCCCATGGCAGGAGTCCAATACTTTTACTGAAAATTGGAATTATTATCTAATCAAAATACATAGTGCTTATGTGTGTGTGTGTGTGTCTGTGTATGTGTGTGTGTGTGCGCATGTGCTGTCACTAGCACCAACAACATCTGAAATCAATACTCCAAAACGAGGAGAATGAAACTACAGGAGAAAATATCTAGAAGTGCCTGAAAAATCTGAAAACTCTTCAAAAGAAATATTGAAAAAAATCGCACCCTCGCATAATGAATCCTGGATAATTGGCTGAAGCTCTGAATAAGTGCACCCACGTAGACTGAAAGTTT
This sequence comes from Rhinolophus hipposideros, assembly GCF_964194185.1. NCBI lineage: Eukaryota > Metazoa > Chordata > Mammalia > Chiroptera > Rhinolophidae > Rhinolophus > Rhinolophus hipposideros. Next base: position 5,563,505 of record NC_138068.1, on the reverse strand, counting down.
TCCACTGTGTTCATATCATTCACACATTTTCCCCCAGAATCTGAAGATAAATCTGACAAGCGCTGGACAAACACTGGCTAAGACTCTATAGTTTCCAGGTATGGAAAGGTGACATGACGCATTGTCACTGGGGCTGCTATTAGGCAGCCTGGGCTAGGAGTCGGGATAGACCAATGTGTCAGGCCGGAGGCTTGGTGATAATTCAGACTGGGGTTGAGCTGAAGCCTCCGCTCAAACAATTGGGAGAATATGGCTGTGCACAGATACTTTTTAAACTGCAGGAAAAGAGAGGAGGGATGGAGTTTGGAACTCTGATTGGCATAATGAATCAGACCACAGAACTGGAGACTTGCCTACTAAATTAGGCCAATTATATTTTTTCCCTCTAGGTGAGACTGGATGGTGGTCCTTTTGGATGCGGTAGAAATGGGATTGCAAAGAAGGATTCGTGTATAATCAGGAAAAATAGACCTTATGCTAAGCTATTTCAGCATAAATGGCCGAAATAGTAGTGATTGCATCCTGATTTCCACCCAGATGCAATGTGAGTGCGTTATTCCACCCTATACAGCTATGACAGAGGGAGAGATCTTATTCTTAGAATGAGAGAGAAACCAGGTTGAGAGACCAACCATGATGTTTTGTCAGTAAAGACCTATCTGTCCACAATCATACTTTAATAACTAAGCAAACTTCCAGTAATGTTCTGGAATTTTTCACTTGTCATCAACATTAGGCAGACTTCTAAAAGAAATCCCCAGGTCCCCATGCCTGGGTGTGCATGCCTACCAGAATACCCTTTCCTTACGGGTGGGTGAGGCTCACATAAAAGGCGAGCCCTTTTAAAAGAGTCTCTGAAGTCAGAGGTAGAAGACGTCACAGAAATTTGAGGCAGCCCGAGATGCTGTCCTGTTGGCCTTGAATGAGAAAACCGCCATACTGTGGGGTGGACCACGTGGCAGGGACCGTGGGAGCTGAGGCTCTCAGTCCTCCGAATACAGTGGTCTGAATTCCAGTCAGCCTGGAAGAGGCCCAGCCCCGCCCGACTGCAGCGTTGTGAGGCCCTGAGCAGAGGAACCAGCTAAAGAGGAATTGACCTAAGGAAATGGAGCGATAGTAAATGTGTGTTGTTTAAGCTGCTGAGTAAGTGACGATTTGTTATGCATCGACAGAAAATTCTACAGCATCCTTGCTCTCCTTCGTTTGCTTAATTCAATTAGGCGACTCTTCCATCAGGGTCAGGACGAGGATCGTGATGTGTGCAAAGACTGCTGAGTCAAGTGCAACAAAAATGCCAACTGATTCCTCGTGATCTATCTGTTTTTAACAATTTAGGAGTAAGAGTCAAACTGAGATCATTTCTTTGGGTTGAATCTCATAACCAGGAAATGACTGAAGTTAGCTTCTAAAGCTTAGTCATCTTAGAATAATATTACAGATAATTCTCATTACAGGTTTCGTGCTCTTTGCTCTTCCAGGTGCTTAGTTCTTCACTGCATTTTCCCATTTAACCATCCCAACAACTCCGTCAATTGGGAGATATTGTGTGATCCTAGTTTGTAGACGATGAAAGTGAAGCTTAGAAAAAAGTTAGGTCACTTGCCCAGGGGCACACTGCTGGTAAGTGGTGGGGAGCAGATCTCTACTCCCCCGCCCCACCTGGGACTCCAGCGCATTTATGTAGACGGGCTGCGTCTTTTGCCCTCCTATAACCTGCCACTCTTACCCTGGAAAGTCAGTGTGTCCACACAGCAAAGGTTTCTCGCCTGATTAAACAACAAATGCTGACAATTTTTTCTTATTTATTTTCCTCTGCACCTTCTTTCGTAGGCTCCAGATCTCTGGTTTCTTGAAATGGCTCTGCTTATGTTATCACTTTGTAACATATTTACTTAGTTACAGGAAAGAAAGGGAGGGAGGGAAAGAAGGAGGGAGGCGAAGGAAAGGAGGGAGGGAGGGAGGGAGGGAGGGAGGGAGGGAGGGAGGGAGGGAGAGAATGAGGGCAGAGAGAAAGAGAGAAAAAGAGAGAGAGAGAGAGAGAGAGAGAGAGAGAGAGAGAAAGGAAGGAAGGAAGGAAGGAAGGAAGGAAGGAAGGAAGGAAGGAAGGAAGGAAGGAAGGAAGGAAGAAAGAAAAAGTACTGAAGAAAACCTCCCAGCTGGGGTGGGAATTTGCAGCTGGACAGGCCCACAGTCCCCTGCCTGTTGCTTGCCTGGCCTCCAGCCATTTCCCTGCTCAGCTCAGGCACACTTCCCGGACTCCCCAGTTACCTAACAAAGCGGAGTCAGACACTGTATCGCTTTCCAACATCAATAAGCAGGTCTGATTTTCCTAAGTTGATGAGGGCCCTGATAGATCTGATGACCTTTTGTTGGAATGTCATTTACAAGTATGATTAAATTATTCTCCATGGCTGAATTGATACCTACAGCTGATGTATCTGCCTCCAGAGGCTGCAGAAAAACTTGCTTTACCCTCTCATGTACTGCAGAGATCTTTGGTAGGCAAATTACAGTATTCAGCTTTGGGTTTGAAAAGGTGACCCTGGTTATGATGACTTTCTTCTTTTCTCGAATCTGTTTTAGCTCATATCATTTTTCTTTAATCTGACTAACTATATCTATATGACTATAGCTTTATAGGCTACATATTTATTTAATCTGTTAGAGGAAATGGAAAAAATTAAAGAATAAACAGTCAAATTTCTCAGATGAGAAAGAAGGAAGTAAGAAAAGTAGTTGACATTTTTGAGCATTGTCCATTTTTTATGTTAAATCTCGTATATGCATTATTTTACTTAATCGTGATAACAAAATATGAAGAATAATCTTTGCATTTGGCTTATATTTTGAGGGCCTACTATGTGTCAGACACGGTTCAGATAGCTGGGGAAACAGCAAATCCTGCCCTCGTTGAATTTATCTTTATGTGAGGAAACTGAGACAGACAGATTAAGTAAGCTCCCCAAGTGTCTACATTTTGTGCCTGGAACATAGTAGGTGTTCAATAAATGTTGAATTCATACAACAGAATCAGAGTCGATCCAGGTCTTCCTGTTTCCACAATCCAGGTTTAGTTCTCTGTCCCATGAAAAAAACGGGATGAGAAGAGGTAAGAAAATCATAAACCAGGAGGTTACTCAAAGATTTAAAATGCAGCAGGCTAAATGTCCATCAACAGATGAATGGTTATAGAAAAAGGGGAATATATACACATGCAGTAGAATATTATTCAGCCATAAGAAAGGAAATCCTGCCACTTGTGAGAACATGGGTGAACCTTAAGGGCATTGAGCTAAGTGAAATAAGTCAGACAGAGAAAGATAAATACTATATGATCTCAATTATATGTGGAAACCAAAAAAAGAAAAATTAAATAAACTCATAGACAAAGAGATTCGATTTGTGGTTGCCAGGGGTAGGGATGTCAGGGGGGAGGGTGGTAGTGAGAGGTCAGGGAATTGGGTGAAGACAGTCAAAAGGTACAAACTTCATGGGTTCAGATTCCTTCCCACTCGAGTACATCATTTAACTGTTCTCTCAGAGTAAATTTCAGAGAGGTAAACTTTCTTAATTTCAATAGATCCGAAAGTGCTTTTGCTTTTATTTTTTTAATCAATGATTTATTGAGATGTATAAAGATACAGAAACAGCACAAATCATAGCTCAATGCATTTTTACAAATAATAATAAAGAAAACCACACAGGTAATCAGTTCCCATGTCAAGAAACACAGGAACTTACCAGCATCTCAGAGGCCCCCGTTCGCCTCTCTGAGTTACTGCCCTCTCACCCTACCCCAGAGAGAATCTTTATCTGGCGTCTTACTCCATACATTTGTCTGAATTGTTTTTGTGTCTGTGGGGACAGAGCGAGGAGTGTAGTTTCCAGGCTTTAGGTCTCACCTGGAAAGATGCTCACCGGGGTAGTAAATGACCATCAACTGTGATTGGATGGCCATCAGCTGTGGCTAGTTGGCCGTCAGCTGTAACCAGTGAGCCATTGGCCACTAATATAACTGCCGTGGCTACGCTAGCAGAAAATGGGGGCTAGCAAGAAGATGGTGGCTGAGCTAGCAAGTTCGGATTGCAGTTACCATGATGGAGTGCAGCTCGCAAGTGGGGTTGGTTGGTTGGCAGAGAAGCGGACGGCAGGTTGCAGATCCTGTGGCTCCTGCTTCCTGTGTCTCCAACCCAGCCGCTAGAGAGACTATAGTGGTATGACTCCCCTACCTATGGTTCCGTGGGTGTTCCTTTTTGGCCTCACCATATGCTGCATTCTTATGTGGAGAGCGGGAGCAGAGACCATGCATGACACCCTGCAGGACAGTGTCTTATGTAAGGTCGGGGGTGCAAACCTTCCCTTTTGTCATGTCCACTGACTCTCCCTCTTCATGGATCATATCCTCATGCAGTTGATTTTTATTGTGAATTTCTGTTTGGTACAGGCATAGATTACTTTTGTTCTTGGATTCCCGGGTGTCCCAGGGTGTGGAAGAATCCATAGGGAAGGGTTTTGTGTGTGCTTTGACTTGCATTGACCACTTGGAATGCTCTAGGGTTGAATGAACTCATCTGGCCTCACATTCCTACCCTGCAGGCAGTAAGCTTTCAGATTCCACACCCGGCATCTTGCTTGCCATCAAAACCTATATGCTTCTGGCAGATTTCCAGTACCTTCTATAACTAGCTTCCCATAAAACTTTTAAGTTGAAGCAAATCTCTTCTATCTGTAAATTCAAAATCAGATTCTTTGTGTGATGATGCAGATATCAACTATAGTTATGAATTACCTGGGAAATAACCTAAAGACCTATATGTTACATAGTTTGCACAGAACAAGACCAAACGTTTGTTCCCAGTTAGCACATAAATATGTATTTTTCTCATGGAATATAGTAAACGGGATCCAGATATCTAATGGGATGGTGTATATTCTTACAAACATGTACAAATACGAATAATAAATGACTAGGTTTTCTTTGGTGGCAGGAATATTGAATCCAGTTTTTTTCTCTTCTTGGTGTCTTTGACCCCAACTCTCTGTTACCAACATGTCTTCCTGCTTCCAATCTGCATATTTTTCTTGGGTGTGTTCATTACAGTTTTCTCCCCCTTTTAGCATATTCCAGTCCTCTGCCTTCGCTGGTGACAGCCTCATCGCTGAACAAACCGTCTCATTTTATTCTTCAACTCTACTTTTCCATAATATTCCTCAAGGCTATAAGACAACTTTTTTTTTTGAAGAGCCATAATTTCCCTCCCAACTCTCTTTGTCTCTGCTGAGAACTTCAGAGCCTCACAATATGTGGTTTAATTATTCATCTAGAGTTACAACAGCAGCGTCTGCTTTGCACTCTCTACGCTCAGGGTAGAACAATAGACTCCTGAATTCTTTAAGTGAAGAACTGGGGACGGGGGTCTCCTCTTCAGTACCTGTTGCATGACCACATTGTTATATAGAGGTGTGGTCGTGAGGCACCTGTCATCAGACAGCACTGCTTCTGGACCAACCATGTTTGGAACAAATGGAGTTTCTGCACTCAAATGAAGAATATGATATTGGGCTGAACAGAATAGGTTCCAAGTACCACAAAAGCATCCTTCTCTTTTTCACAGCAGTCTTGTGTGTGTGTGTGTGTGTGTGTGTGTGTGTGTGTGTGTGTGTGTGTGTGTTTCACTTGCCTATGGACCTGCTAGGTAACAACCTGCATATTAGGTCCACTCTCATCTTAGCATACTCTAGAGGGCTAATGTCACGCTTGTCTTCCCATCTCCTCTAGTTTTCCAGAACTTTCTGTCTCATACCATTTACCCTTCACACCATAGTCTTCATTTCTTCCTTTAATTTACTCCCTTCAATTAGGGAGCCCATTATTAGTTCATTAGACTATGTCTTCAAACTTTAACAAATACTAATTTTCTCTTCTTCACGATAAAGCAATACTGCCTTCAGCCTAATCTCTACTCCCTCTAAAGGAAGGAATGGCTTCACTCTCAGGGAAGGTCACCTTCACTCCTACACCTCCCAGAATGAACAGCTTCCATGCAGGAGTTAAAAAGAGATTTTTTTTAAAAAAATCGGTTGAGTACTCATATGCTGATAGGGACACAGAATATTGACAAATGCAAACACTGTTGTTCTCAACAGCAATTAAAGGCCTACCACAGGCTGGTGGGTTGCTCTACAGCACTGACTAGCAGGTGACATGTCTCCTATTTCATGATAAACTCCCATGGTTAATGACCATGTCACAGTCACCTTTCAGAATCAGGATGGGCCTCTCACCAGAGTTGGTTGAGATGTCAATGCTGATGATCACACACACACACACACACACACACACACACACACACACTCCAAAATGGTATGAAAAGATTTAGCACTTATGTAACTAAGGTCTCTGGGAACGCAGGGCAGGCCTCTCTCTCAACCAAATCAGAAATGATCTGAGTGAAAGCAAAACAGAGGAGCCTGACCAGGGTCTTTATTATGGTTAAGACTGAGGCCAGGGTGAGACTCCCCTCCCAGGCAGGACCTTGAATGGTTTGCACATCCCACTGGTACCAAAGCAGACAGCACCAGGCTTTCTTACTAGCTTGAACAGATACAGGTGCAAGGGGAAGGGGGACGATGAGGCTCAAAATCTACCCGCAGTCAGAGTTCAAAAACTGGAATCAGACTCCTCTTCCGAGACCAGTTTTTATAGCACTTTGTAGCTACCATTCTGCTTACCATCATGCAAAATCCCGTGTGTTTCACTCAATATATGCTTCCAGATTGACTGGGTTAGGAATCTGATTATTTTTTTCTACTGTCTGAAGGAATCTAAGAGATTATGTTCCTTGTAAGCACATATTAAGCTCAATCACTCCATCCAAAATGCTTTTGGAAAACCAAGCTGACACTTGAGTTCACCGAGCGTGTTCTGTCTAGAGCCGTCCGTTCTCTCCCTCAGTTGTCCGAAATGCCTCTTTCCATAATTAGTCTTGCATCTCTGCTCCAAAGGAAGGATCAGTTCTATCTGTTCATTGCCTTGTACATCTCATTTTTTTGGCGGGATCTGAGATGAGGTCAATGGTGTGTTCTCTATTGCACTATGTCATCTCATCCCCTAAGACCCTAGATGAGTTGTGAGTTGAACAATTGCTCTCCTTTTCTTCTCCATATTAGCATCTATGCCAAGGTTTATTATCCTTTATATTATGAAGGAGAAAATGTATCAAACTTATTTCCTCCCCAATATAAAAACAGAAAATGTCCATTTTATACTTCCTCAATCTTGCTTGCTATGCACATTTTATAGGCTGTATCAGCTATCCACTAAATCCTTGGAAATTTGTCTAATTGTAATAACATAAATTAATATTAATTTTATCACCATACATAAAGAGTAGAAACGGATTTTAGAATGTCATTTAAGTATTTATCTCCACTATGCATTCATATAAACATCTAGTTTAACAAAAATAGAACATTTATTTATATGCATGTATGTGCACACATTGCTATGATCTGAATGTTTATGTCCTTCCAAAATTCCTGTGTTGAAATTTGACCCCCAAAGTGATGGTACTGGGAGGCGGGGGGCCTTCGCGGGTTATTAAGTCATGAGGGAAGAGCCTCCATGAATACATTAGTGCCCTTAGAAACATCAGTCCAAGAAATCTCCCTTGCCCCTTCCACTATGTAAGGTTACAGCAAAGAGATGGTCGTCCAGAAAGTGGGCTCTCACAAGACGCTAAATCTGCCAGCTCCTTGATCTTGGACTTCCAAGCCTCCAGGACCATGAGAAATAAATTTCTGTTGTTTATAAGCTGCCCAGTCTGTGGTAGTCTGTTACAGCAGCCTGAGCAAACTGACACACATACACACTTGGCTACATGTTGGCTTTATGTAAACACATCAATTAATTACACCATGGTAGAATCATGGCCCTCACTCTTACATATAACCCTTATTCAAGAAAATACATTCACTGACTTTTTTTTTTCTGTCAGTCCTGAAAACTTCAATTACATTTGTTCATGAAAAAATAACATGGATGATAGCCTAAGTATTCCAGCCAAATAAAAACACGGGGATAATTACATTATTAATTCTGATACTCTCAGAAATATTTTGGTAGTAACAACCTTCTCTGAGACGGATGGGTAAGCTTTTAAATACCTGATACTTTACCAATGAGAGAAATACACTATGTGTATTTCCTAAGGTACACCTAAGGTTTAGAGGTTTAGATTATTTCAGCTAATAGTTTTAAGAGAAAATAATAATAATAATAATAATAATAATAATAATAATAAAGCATTTTTTCTGACTCTTCACACTAAAAGATCTTAGAGAAAAATAAACTTAGGTGTTTCAATTACTCTGTTTTGGCTTAGAGTTGTCTAACTGTGGTTAAATAAAACTCTATGAGGCCAAACTGCTCCAATACATTATGAAGATACACAATAAACAAGATAAGGTCAGAAAGAGAAAACTGCTGGAAATGATATTAAAGCTGGGTATTATAATAGGGAGTGACTGGAGTGGGACATCGACATCAGAGGGAACAGTCAAGGATGGTTTCTTGGAAGTGGTTCTATTTGAGTACTCATTGCTGTCTCCAGATAATTGTAAATTTACAGTAAGACGTGGTCAAACTTGAAGGACCTGGCTTGAAAAGGTCATAAAATGGTGCAACAGTTGCTGTCCAGGTAGTAGATGTTAATCTGTCATCACATCTGGACATGGAGGAATTAGTTCCATTACTGGTTTTCGCCAGCCTTGGTAGATTCCATGTACCATCCATGGATAAAGAGTCTAAGGGCCCAAGCTGAAGCCGTGGGGTCCCCACTGGCTAAGGGAGATCAGGATAACTTTCTTGCTAATTTCATCAGTGATTCTCCAAAAAGAAGTTGCCCTATATGTTGTCCCACCAAAAAATGGGCAGCTGAAATGGATACCAAATAGCTAGGAACCACGAATACCTCTAAATGTCAGGATACACCTCACCCTTGAATGTATAGATGTAAAAAATCAGAGTCATGTGGTGGAGAAATGGAAAACCCTCTTTCAGTTTAAAATCAGAGATTCTATCCAGGACGAGCACTCACAAAATTGCAAGCAGAGACTGACTTGAAGTTCAAGGCAACTTAAAGTTAGAGCTGCAGCTACAATGAGATCTGTTGATGTGCTTTTGTCTCCTTCCTTGGAGGTTTTCTAAGGTGACAGCCAGAGAGAATATGGCACTTTGATACAGTTAAGCAGTGACAGAGCTAATATTTATTGTTTCAAAGCAGCATCAATGTCACTTTGATTGGGTTGTTTGTTTTTAAGGCCACTGTCATTTGGATTTAGATTGGCTGCTGAATCACCCCTTTATTATTGGCTTGTGTATTGTTAGAGAGGTGATAAAAATGTTTGGGTTGGTTACAAGCTTCAAGGAGCTCCAAGCAGGCCTACAGCACAAGTCTATGAGCTGCTTGGACTCATTCATTTTCTGAGTGTCAGGATGGGAAAGACTTCTCTGTATAGAATTGAAAATCGTTTGTGCCTAAGGACTCCGGGCTATTTTTTTCTATTCCACACTGCTGTTTAAAACATTTAGTGATTTTTAACTTTTTTTTTTTCCTGAGGAAAAATAATGCATTCATCACTTCAGAAAACATTTTATAAGGAAAACATTTTGACATATCTTAAAAGTACCAAAAATGACGATACTGGTCTTGATTAAGGGTCTCCAGTTTCTGTTTGTGTTTTTCCACACTCAGATACAGAAGGCAAGCACACTTATGTGGCTCGTATCATCCTTACCTTTTTTATTGCCTCTTAGGCAATAAAATTCAACGAGTGCTTATCTAGTGTCCCTTTATTAAACACTATCTACCGATACAGCTTAAACCAAAACGTAAATTCATTTTACCCATCCTATGAGAACGCCTTCACTCACCCACTTCAAGCCAGGTCTATTGCTAGACAGAAAGGGAATTGCCAACATGAATTAATGCATGGTAGTCCAGTTTTGAATTGAGTGTCCTAGAAAATATCCTAGAAAACATAACGTGGGTCATCAGGAGAGCTTATAAGTTGTTAGTTACCACATTCAAATTGTGGAAAGTTTCCTATATAAATCCCTGTGGTCAACTTAACAAAACGTCTGTAGCAAGCTAACTATTGAAGATGCAAAGGGAAAAAATACAATCTCTTCCTTTAGGAAGAGAGGAGTATAATGTACAAATAATTATAAAATAAATGACAAAAAGTACTGCAACATTGGAAGACCAATGGGTTTTAAAAGACGATTTATGTTACTTATTCACAATGGACAAGTTCACACTCACTCCGTTTTCATTTTTTATGTAAATAACAAATTTGGTTAAATATAATAATCAAAATGTGGATGATAACACGTATTTTAGAGATGACTTGGAGCAGGAACACTAAATAGCTTAGAAAAGATGCATTGAAACCTAAGCTGTAAATGAAACGTCCAAGTTAAGAAAGAAATGTGACAGTGATAAATGAATTTTTAAATGAGAACGAAAATCAATAGATTGAACTAAATTGTATTTGAGAAAAGATGTCATTGTTGTTTTGTAGTCACAGTCACTTCTAAACTCATGTAGAAATTAAAGGATAGTAGACTATAGATCTATAACTAAGATCGGAGAATGGAAAGGACAAACAGTTGGTATCAAACCTGATATAAGCGATTCATATTGAGGTTGAACTCTTTATTCGGCTTCTACACCTCAGGGAGCAGTGACGCCCCATGAAAGCAGGGCCAGGGTTTCTTAGGGTAGGGAAGGTTGGGGACATGCCCTGGAGGCTGAGGTACAGGCAGCAGCTAGGCCTTTGAACAAGAACTTGCCTGTTGTTGCGCCTTCAGTGAGAGGTATCATTGGTGCAATCCCCAAAACATCAGAATGGTGGTTCCAGAGAACCATGTTTGCAAACCTAGTGATATGTTAGTCAAGGCCCACAGCCTCAGGAAGGAAGTGGGGCAGGGCGGGGATATGAAATAATAAAATAAAATAAAATATAAAAGGTAAAAGAAAGGGAAAGCAAGCAAGGGTAGAAACCAAAGGGAAGCTGGGGACATTCAGCATGTCTGTTTCCATGGTCCTTTTTCACTGGTGTCAGTAGATGTCCCCGAATGAGTGGACATAATCATCTACTGTCCTTAGACACCCAAATGCCGTCTACCCCAAGAATGTTACAGACCATTTCCAACTGGGATTATTCACATGTAAAAATTTCCCCTGAGACAATGTGAATGTTGGAGAACTGAAACTCTGTGTCCACGTGGGACGCAGTTTCTCTTAAGGCACCAGGTCTTGACGCTCTGTTTTCCAAAATAATTCATTTGTAGGCTTTTTTGTTTTTGTTGTTATTGTTGCTTTGCTTTGTCTTTTGGCCTGAATGTTGAGGAAATTCATGAAGATTTAATCAGGGAACTTGGCCACTGGTCTGGGTATAATATATAATCTGTTAAGCAACAAAAAACAAGAAGCCACTATTTCAAGAAAATAATATTCCCACTCCAGGGCAGGCCTTTTCCAGTTTCATTTTATTTAATGTCTTATTCAGGTAAAAACAACATTTATTAGTGTAAAAGAGTAATATCATTTTTTACGAGGGCTGTTTAACATAGTAGAGTAGTCTAGAGACAAATAATCACTTTGAAAATAAGACACTCTCCCATCTTAATTTGAAATTTGCCAGGAAAGTCATTTTTATAAAATGATCTATGGAGCCATTCTACTAGATTATAAAAAACTTGTAAAATATTTAGAGTTCAATAAAAATGCAATGTTTTGTTGCCTTCCTCATACTAATTTCTACATTTATTTTGATATCCAGGAAAATTCATAGTTGTGAAACATGAAATGCTGCATAAGGGGAAGGGGAGATAGTGAAGCGTGAAGTGGGTTATAGAATAGTTCTGGGTGGTTCCGCCATGTTGGTTGTTCTCGCCTGAAACTTAAATGGCTTGCTCTATGCCTATTATTGGAGTCAAAGACCACTAGGAAAAACCAATTCCCAATTATTTTTTAAACCTGTTACCTTTTAATACATAGAACACATTGCATGTTCTTTTTATAAAGTTTTTTGAATTCATAGGATAATTGGTTATTATTCTTAAATATGAATCAAAGCAAAGGTGGGGGGGGCATTGTTTATTTTCAAACTCTACTTTCTCTCCCAAGAATGCAATCCCTGTATCCCCCTGGGGGAGCATGGGACGCAACCAGCCTTTGATGCCCCTTCACCTACATAAACCACTGCTCACGATCCCACAGATTTATGGGTACTCACTACCTTTTTATGTTGACTGTCCTCAGCAATTTAGGGGAATATCAAAACAGGTAAAAATTATTGAGGCCTGACAGCTGCAAAAGTTTACCAAATTAAATGCATAAGGGTTATCTCCAGTGCATCACAGAGGGAGAGAGAAATTAAGTGGCCCTCAGACCTTGTAAAAACATCCTCCAATCCTTTTTACCATCTGGTTTCATAAAAGAGCCAGACACCTTTGACTGTTGTAGACTCCACGCAAATCATAACATAGATTACCCAGTTGTAAAACATGCATTTTTCAAAAACCCTCGATTATCAGAATGAAATCCAAAAAGGTGTAAGAAAGGGGATTAGGAGGTTGAAGGAAAGAAAGACAGAGACCTGGAGAGAAACACAGATACTTAACAATCAGATGTGGAGAGTTCTATTCCTGCCCCAAACACTTCTGGGATGGAATTTTCCAACACCCTAAAAAGCAGACACTCAGATTTGGGTTTTACTTAATTTAGAAAAAATGTATTTATATGTGTGTTTTTTCTTATACTTGAGATTTCTTAATGTATATAATTACATAAATTTTTTAAAAGAAAAGTTAATGAGTTAGGAATCCACTGGGAACACAAAGGAGGGCATTTAGAAACAGGGAAGGGCACACAGGGAAAGGTCTTGCAACTCCAAGGGAAACTGAGAGGACCAGTGTCTACGCAGCTCTTCACAGCAGGGGTCCCCAGGTTCCTGGAAGAAAGCAGAGCCATAGTGAGTCACTTTTCTGCTAGTGGGAGGAACTTCCTATCAGCTAGGTTAGCAGAAAACATTGGACCTAAGGCAAGGGCAGAGGCAAATTCTGAAATGACCCCCCAACATTCTTCCTACCTGGATTCACACCCTATGTACTCCCCTCCCGCTGACTGTAGGCTGGAACTAATGAGTGGCTTCTTATGAAGGGAATGTGGCAAAAGTAAGAGGATGTCACTTCTGGGATTAGGTTGTAAACACTGTGACTTCCATCTTGCTCACGCTCTCCAACTCTTTCACTTTGTTACTTGGATGAAGACAGACGTTGCCAACTGCCCTATGGAGACACACGTGTGGTGAGGAGGGGGACTCCCGCCAGCAGCTAATGAGGAATGAAGGCTTCAGTTCAACCCCAAGAAACTGAATCTTGCTCACAAACACGAGTGAACGTGGAAGCAGCTCCTGTCCCAGCTGAACCTTGAGACAACTGTGGCCCCAGCCGACACCTTGATTGCAGGCTTGAGAGAGACCCTGAGATACAGAACCCAGCTAAGCTGCTACCGGATTCCTGACCCCCATCCTGTGAGTAATAAGTGTGTGTTCTTTTCAGCCACGAAGTTTTAGGATAGTTTGCTACACAGTACGAGGTAACTAAAACAAGTCTTCCCAAATGTCATGCATTCGGTCATCTCTCACCTTCACACCTTTTTCTTCTATGTTGTAGAGCTGAGTGATGCCCCTCCCCCACAAAGATGTTTACATTTTAATCCTAAGAACTTGTGAATATGTCACCTGACATGGCAAGAGGGACTTTGCAGATGTGATCCAGTTAAAGTCCTTGAGATAGAAGATGACTGGATGACCCAGGGAGGAAGACTGTAATCACAAGAGTCCTTGTAAGAGGAAGCAAGAGGATGAAATTCAGGAAAACAAGGTGTGATGCCTGAAGCAGAGGTTGGGGTGATACAGAGGGGGGAGTGCCCGAAGGGGCCAGAGGCAAGGAATGTGGCGTCCCTAGAAGCTGGACAGGCGAGGAAACTGACTCTCCCCAGAGCCTCCAGAAGGAACATAGCTCTGCCAACACCTTGGTTTGAGCCCAATAACCCATCTTGGACTTCTGACCTCCAGAATTGCAGGATAGTTAAGTTGTATGATTTTCAGTCACCATGTGTGGTCATTTGTTACAACGCCCATAGGAAACTTTACATATGTCTATGCTCTGTCTTGTTCCTTTCATTCACTCAGCTCCCTTTTTGTACCTACAGACATTTGTTTTATAGGAGGCTTGCACTATGAGTTTGGCATGCTGGTTGTGCTCCCCCAACACACACACACGCGCGCACACACACACACACATATACACACGTATATACACTATGTATATATACATATTATTGAGGCAAACACATAGCAAATGAAATTTAAAGGTGTACATTGCACCGGCTAAGATCACCTTGTGCACGGAAGCGTATGGGGGTCTCACTTCGGGAAATTGGCACAGAAGGAGAGGCCAGTCAGGCCTTTCAGAGCTCAGCCCTGTGGGAAGGACGAGGCTCCGATTACTCAGGTTCCTCTTGGCTGTGAGTGTGGCAGAGTTGGAAGGGAACACTCGCAACTACAAACCCTCCAGCTGAGTTTGGGGCTTTAATTCGGCTCTTCAGAGCTGGAGAACAGCCTTCACTGGGCCCCAACCTGCTGACTACGTGTAGGGCTTCCCCTGAGAGGCCACAGACGTTGGCCTTCACCGTGAAACTGACCTAGGCTGGAATGCGCTGGCTTTGAATGGGTTCCCTTGAAGAGGGGATGGTGTTCTTCTTAAAACCATGGTCCACAGATGAGTGAAATAAGCCCAACAGGCTGGCTTTACAGCAGAGCAGTGGATCGCAACTTGGGGTGATGTTGTCTCCCGGGGGCTATTTGGCAATATCTGCAGATACTTTCGGTTGTCACAACTCAGGACTGCTACTGGCATCAAGTAGGCAGGCTCCAAGGAGGCTGCATTAACATCCTACAATGCACCGGACATTCCCCCCACATATACCCACATACAACCAACAGTTACTCTGCGTAAGACGCCATTATTCTGAGGAGGAAGAAGCCTGCCTTGGGCAATGAGCTAGATCTCTTAGCAGGCATTGCTAATCAATCGTGGCACTCTTTCCCAGTGAACTAACCATCAGCCTCAGAAGTTCTCCTAAGTCAGAGTTCCAGGATGCTGCTGTCAGTCACGCGAAGGAAGGTCGTAGGCTTTGACTATTGGCAGCTCCAGGTAACCTGCTCAGGTAAACAGGACCCGGTGCTTTGGCCTGTCTTTTTCTATGGGCATGCTTTTTTATGTTAAACTTCAGAGATTGCATATCGGATTGGCTGATGAGCTTTTTTCTTCTTCTTAAAGAGAAAAAGAAACAATCCCTCTTGGAAACAGCAAAGTAGGGTAAAAACTAAAGCCAAAGTCCTTTTCTATAGTTCAATCCCTCACTCAGAAACCCTTGTAACGTTCACAAAGGCCTCAATTCACCTATAGATGTTAAAGCTGGGTCACTTCTGAGCTCTGCAGAGTGCAAAAGTCCTCTTTGCTATGGGTAGGGCACTTGTGCAAGGTTTTATGGGCACATTTGGAGTGGCTCTAAGCTTTGTATAATATACATTATGAACTAGCTGGCTATATGATGATGCTGGTTCTTCTGCCAGTGAACTCATATTTGCTTTACTCCGTTACAGTGAAATATTGTGGTACGGGTCGCAAACTTCACACGGACACTGGCAAGCATGGTTGTTCTGTTTCTTGCACCTCAGCCACCGTTTCTTCCGCACTCCCTGGGCATTGCATTTACATCAGTGCGTGTAGCTTTTAAAACCTCAAGATGCAGACCTGTAGACAAAGGGATGCCTAAACCAGATCATTTAGCCATGTACAGATTATCTAGCACTGTTCAAAACAATACGAATGTTCATCTAAATCCACAGTCGATCGTGACCGTGTGGGATAGGAGGTTGCCAATTACATACCAGGGCCAGCTTCACCTTGTGCTCTCAAACAAAGCAGCTGATAGAAACATGGTAACTCTGAATCGTGGTACCTCTGAGTTCTACCAACAACAGAACATTTCCTTCGATGTACAATATATTAAAATCCACTACTCTAGGCTGTCTTCTCCCTTGTCACTATTTATCTTGTAAGGCAAAGCCATAGTCTACTGTGACTGGGTCATTAAGCGACACCCATGTACGGCAGTGTGAGTTTTAGGACCATTGAGCGTGGTAAATTTGCCCTTCCACGCCAGAATTAAATAAACATCGACACTAAATAACACTGCAGTGATCTGCCAAGCTCTCTGGTAGAGAAGTTAATAGCCCTTGGAATGTCTCATTTCCTTCTTGACATGGTGTGTTCTGAACAGCTACCCATTTGCAGTACGGTGTAAAACAGAATACAAGCTAGTTTAACACTCAACCGTAAATTGCTAGTCTTCAATTTATCACTGTCCATGTTTTTAATAATTACTAGCATATACAAAGGGAGTCACAGATCCGCTCAATTTGCAAATGGGGCATAAAAGACCAACCTGCCAGAGGTTAAACCATGGAAATCATTTTAAAAATAAATTTTGGATTTCTTTATCCCGCTGGTTGTTTTCGAATGTTGTAAAACGTTGCCAACACTGATATAGAGATCGTATATTAAAATACAGATTCTTTTGAAGAGTCAAGCATTTGGCAGGGCTCGACTTGAATTTTGTAGTGAGGCTAAAAAGAAAACATACATGCGTTCCAGTTCTTCACAGTCAAGAAGGTTCTGCTCCCGGCAACACATAGGCAATCCAGTTGATGGCTTTTACATCTTCTTGTTACCTAGACCCGACCTAAGCTCCTGTCATTCACAATGTAATCCTTAGATGCAGTGATGTCCTCACTGGGAAGCTTATTAGACCTGCAGAATCTCAGACCCTCTCCCAGACAGACTGCATTCTAATGAGCTCCTCAGGTGGTCCACGTGCCCTCGAGGCACTTTCGGGAGCGGCTCACAGTTGACTCAGGATGGAAGCCATATGTGTATTGTGTTTCTTTAGGGTTCGACTGCCTTGGGTGTTAGTCTCACCTTCACTTTCCTCTTTTACTTACTTTGTTCTTTGGTTCTTCACTTGCATTGACGTAATCACATCCTCTCTAGTCTCCCCTGAAAACATTCTGGTGACACTGATAGCTAAGCGGACAAAAACATCCTCATTTCTACCTTAAGAGTGCTATTGAAATGCACGGTTTTCCTGTTTAGAATTGTAGGATCTCTGGCTTGCATGGGACATTATGAAGGCCATCTAGTCACGTGGTTCCTATAGTGGACTGAACGGTAGCTTTTAAAAGATGTGTTCACATCCTAACCTCCCAGGACCTGTGACTGTGGCCTTAAATGGAAAAGGGGTCTTTGCTAATGTAATTAGAAAAGATATATATATGCATAATATATATAATATATAATATGTTATATATAAAGCATGTATACACATTTTAAGAAAGGAAAACTGTATTAAAATTGTAATACTCGATATATACCAATAACAGAAGATCAACACAAGTCACCTTTGACTTCTGCAATGATGAGAGGTGCTCAAAATAGTTCCCATCAGCATCCACACACTTCTGATTACGGCAAACTACTGCTTGAGCAATGTTGACCCATGTGTCTACTTGTATACATTTTTTTGGCACACCCGGTATCTAATATATATACATATACAGAGATCCTATTGGTCCGTTTCTCTAGAAATCCCTCCCTAATACAGCCCTATAGCCAATGACAAATGTCGATGAAAGAGACAGGTGGTGGAAATACATGGAGAGGAGGAGAAGGCCATGTGAAAATATAGGCAGAGACTAGAGTGAACAGCCCCAAGCCAGGGAATGCTGACAACCATCAGAAGCTGCAAGAGGTAAGAAATGCTGTCTCACTTAGAGCCTCTGGAGGGAGCAGGGCCCTGCTGACACCATGAGTTTGACCTTTGGCCTCCAAAACTGTTACAGAACGCCTCTCTGTTGTCATAAGACACCCACTTGGCGGTAAATTTTTATAGCAGCCCCACGGCGCTAATACAGTTCCCAAATCTGTATCTCCATCAGCACCCACTGGGTGCATAATAAATGGTGAGAGTCACCAGAGGTGGACAGGACAGAGACAAGGACATCTTTGCAGCTGTAACTAAAGCCACAGACCAGCAGCTTTGACACTACCAAACAGCTGCTTAAAAATGTGTTAGACCTGGAGAATCTGAGGCCTCAGGCCCACTGGATCAGAAACCTCATTTTCACAAGATCTCTAAATGATTCAGGTACAGATTCAAGTTTGAGAAACCCTCCCTAGACAATTTCAATGAGCCACCTTAGCAGTTTGTCTCCTTGACCTGCGTTTGTGTTTGCCAAGATGTATAAAATGCTCCTTCCCCTCTGTTTGACCTAAGACCAGGAAATAATGTTAGTAACAACACACATTCCAGGAGAATTCAGAACAAAAAGACGCCCAAATTCTAACTTAGAGGGCATGGGCCCTTCCATCCCCTTAATAGGACCCTCTGAGAACAAAACTAAATAATGCATCAAATGAGCTGCTTGAGACCAGCCAACAAAGGCAAGGGTCGCTAATATATTCATTTCAACTTAGCATTACCACCCAGGTGAAAAGAGTTTGTTTATTATAATGTTTACCTTAAAAGGGGTTTCATCTGACAATTGAAAACAACAAAGGTGCACAAAATTGCTATTGGAAATTTGAATGTAAGAAATTTTCACCTAGGACTCAAAATAATAGCCTATTAAAATTACATTGGGGAAAAAAACAACCCACAAAGCTGCAAGTTCAAAAAAAAAATTATATTGGGAGAGTGGAGACTCATGCAAAGTGGATGACTATAGAAAACCCAGAACAACCGACCGGAGGGCAGTGGTGGGGGTGCGGGGCTGGGCGGAATGATGAGGGAATAATGAATGCATCTACTCATCCTAAATTCAGTCATGCCAACCCTATAAAGCAGTTCCTGGCATAAAAGGATAAAAGGCGTTATTGTCTCCAGCCCTTCACCAAGCTGGCACTGCCCACTTTCCCTGGATAACAGTGCATCTGACATAACAGAATAGGGGAAGGACGAAGTTCTTTACCATCTGCAGCTTTTCGTACAATGAAATCTGGAGGCATAAAAGGCAAAAACTAAGCCAGTATAAGAGATTCAGTAATGCAAGTAAAGAGAATTAAAAAGGACACCCAACCAGTTAGATAGTAGTTCATGGCATCATGGGGACATGAAGGAGAGGAAAAATCCTGGTGATTACATCATCAGGTATATAAATGTTAAATCACTATGTTGTACGCCTGAAACGAATCTAATATTCTATGCCAACTATACTTTAATTAAAAAAGTAGGTGGAAGTACAAAAGTAATAGAAAGGGACGTGATAGCTTTGTACCTACAATGTACTGCACACACTTCATATTATCTCATTTATCCTTACCAAGCCAGTCAGTGGATAAACATTGTCTCTGTTTCATGCATGAGGGTGTTGAGTCCCAGAGAGGTACTGACCAGGTCAGTTCTGGAGGAAAATATAAACAAATAACACATATTCCAAGAGGTCACAGCATGAGACACTGTGGATTAGAGCTATTATTAATGCATTGAGGTACTGAGATAATAATTCAAGTGCATTTATTAGTGTTACTCCGAACATTTATAATGACCTATATCTTCTATGTATGAAATGCTATTGGTGTAAGTGAATAATAGGTTTATTACAGAAGGTGTTTAATTTTTAAGAAGCCTGGGAATTCGCGTTATTCTAGAAACACGTCAGTGAAGAGAGTTGCTAAAACTGGCAGAAGAAAATGATCTGTTTCCCATAATTGAAGCCAATTCATGGAGGCAACAACTTGTACTAAATGACTATTTCTGGTCGGCTCTTTGGGGCCCTGGGAATGCAAAGGGAAATAAGACAAAGAGCTCCTTCTCCCGGGGTTTCTTCAGCCAGGAAGGCGGAGGTGATTTGGACATTGTAATTCAATGTGAAGAGCTCTATACTGGAGATAAGAAGCACAAAGCTCACTGTCCAGAAGAGCAGAGAATCAATTACAGCATCATGTTCGCAGGCCTTGGGAATTCACGTGCCCAGAACAAAAGAAGTTTATTCCATCTGCTAATAAGGCCAACACTGAAGAATAGAAATGAAAGAACAAGCCAGAGAAAGGAACCAGGATTCCATGGGGAAATAATGATGCCCCTGTCTCACACGCCTCCACTTCCAGTCTGAATACCATGAGTTCTTATCATTGTTTGCTTAGCTGTTTCCTTGGGGCATGTAATAATCTTGGCTGATATATATCAGCAGCTTTGATTGGTCTATTCCGGCTTAGGTCCAATGCAAAATGCAAATCAGATTGGGTCACCCACCCCTCTCATTGTTCTTAAAACTTCACTATCTTCTCCCTGCTTGGCACAGCCTGCGGACTGCAAAGCCTTAGCTGGTTTTCAGTCACCCCCACCCACCTCCATTCCATTCTCCAGCTGTAACTCCTCTGCAGGTTCCTGGGATCAGGTGACAGGTTCCCTCCAGCCAGTCTTTGCGTTTGTTGGTTCTTGGCTGCAAAAGTCTCCTCATAATTATAGCAGCTAGCTGACTTCTTATCCATTGCATACTGACTGAAGATCGTGTGTTACTCACCCTTAAAAATCTATACCTTTGTAATAACAAAGTAGCAGAACAGAATGGTCAAATCTCAGTGTTTCTTGACCCGAGGCCTACCAGTTCCCTGTGTGACTTTGATCTCAATTTCATTGCTGCAGACTGGTAGTAATATTAGTTCCTGCTCATAGAATCATTATAAAGATCATATCAGATATTACATGTGGAATACTTTCCCATGATATTTCTAATTCAGAATTACTCTCTATCATTTAACATTTTTTTTTCCCTTTACCGGTCTGTCTTTTCTTAACTGTTTTCCCACCTCTGTTAACGTTTGCACGTTTTCTATGATGTGTCAGGGTGAATCTGTTTTGGTTTTTTGTTTTTTGTATTTATTTGTTCTCAGAGTGAAATATTGGCTTAAAGACCCCTGTCTTGCTTCGATACTGGAAAAAAAAATCACTTATTCTCTTTAAATATTGCTTTTTTACCATTATCTCCAGCCTTTTCTTTTAGGACTCTATTTTTCATGTTGAAAAAAACGTTGTGCTTCGGTGGGAAACTGTGCACTGTTTAGAACAGGAGTCAGCAGTCAGTAATTTTTTTTTCTGTAAAAGGCCAGATAGCAAATGGGTTAGGCTTTGTGAGTCGTATGGTTTCCGTTGTAACTACTAGACTCTTCCATGGCAGTGAGCAAGCAGCCATGGACGACATGTAACAGCAGGAGGTGGCCAGTGATCTGAATGGTGGATTTGGTCCAAGACCAGTTGGCCAACGCCTGGCTTTGAGCATACTCTTCTGGGTTGTGAGGCCCTAGTCTCTCATTGTTGTAAAACTCTACAAGCTGTAAATGTCTAACAGCAATGCAAAGGAATTTTTTCTGGAGACATGAAGATTCTAACCCATGGAGATAAAATTTTCTTGCCCCTCAACTCTACATGGAAAAAGCTTGTTCTGCGTCATCTGTTTGTGAATTAATGTCAGCATTCCTCAATATAAATCTTTGTCTTTTTCTTTGAACCAGTTGTAATATCTTACAGAGTAATTTATTAATACCGAGGTAAATCAAATCTTTAATGTGTTCATTTTATAACTGCATGAGAATCATGATTCTGTCTTTTTTTTTAAATTGTCCTTATACATATGTTGGAACCTCTCGATCTAACAGGTCTTTCAGAGTTTTAAACCTCTGTTCTGTATCATGGTGAATTCTCAGTAGCATGTGGGCAACACAAATTCTTTTTTGACAATGTTCATTCTAGAATTCAGCCATTTATTGAATGCCTTCTTTGAATGATGATGCTTTTCATTTCTAGGATTTCTACTTGATTTTCTTGTTTCTTATTTCACTGCTGTTCGTTTTCATAGTCTTTTATTCCTTATGAATGCCGTTTCTATACTTAAACCTCTTCAAATTTCTTAAACATACTATAAGAACATAAGCGTCCTAAGGGCAAAACTTCATGAACACTGCATGACACTCACTATCCTCTAAGGGCTAGTTGTTGCCTTACACAAGGTTTTTCCTGATGGACTTAATCGATCTAATTGTTTATTTTGCAGCTTCCTTGGCATTAGATACCTTCATGTGCTTGGTTTACAAACCATTCTGGAGGTAGCTATAAGGCAGGCTGCAGAGGCAGGGTTGGCTGCGGGACAGGAGAGCTCCACCCTTCTGATACTTGTCACCAGAGCCCAAGTCCAGATGGTTAGTAGTCTGGGAGCTGGTATAAGACGGGCTGCGACCAGCTAAAACCAACATGGTGACGGATCTCACCCAGTAGTGACCCTAAGACTCACTATATGCTCATGACAATGCACTAGCACACTCAAAGACACACCCAACACCGCCATTGTCAGAAACAGAAAGACCATAAAAGGACACAAAATGGCCAACAGAGCCCTTGCTCAGGAAATCCCTGAATATTCCTCCTACAAATTAGAATGTACAACTCCTAACTAAAGGGACACCGATAATAGGCTTAAACCTCAGCAAGAGTGTTGCTGCTCTGTGGAGTAGCCTGCTTCATTCTTTTCCTCTGCTTGAATAACCTGACCCTTGCTTCACTTTTATTTTGGCTGGTGCTTGAATTCTCCTCTGCCCACTGCCAAGAACCCACAGGTCGAGGCCCCTTTTCCAGGCTTCCTGGGGCAGTGGCCTGCAACATTCTGACTTAGCATGTCCATGTCTGCACTTACTGGACATGCATACAAAATCTTTGCATGGAATGGGTCTTTTATTTTTGCATTATTTTTTACTTTCCATCTACGGTCACACACACACACACACACACACACACACACACACACACTCACACTCACACATCTTTTGTGTGCCTTTACCTAATCCTCTGAGTCTCCATTCTAGCACTGGTCTTGTAATGACAATTGAGACTCCAGGTCTGTGGAGACAAGATACCCCATATCCAGCCATCGAGTCAGGAATGATGTTGTTCAATTCCCGATTTCAAGGATAAGACTGTGGCCTCCTATTTCCCTAGGTCTTCAGCTTTCCTGTTTTAGTTCTTTTCCAAAGTAGCCCTGCCCCAGCCCTTGCCTCCAAGCAACAAATCGGTCTCTGGTCTCCTACCTCCTTTGCCGTGTTCTCTCAGTTATCTGAAGGCAGCATCCTACCAGCCAGCTCTGTCTGCTTCCAGACCAGGAGCCCAGCTGGAAGATGTGTATCATGTTCCCAAGTACAGCTATGTCTTGTTTGGTATTTCCTGTTTGGTATTTCATCTAGCATTGCTATGCTTTTGCAGCTGAGAGACTGAGTTAAAGTATGGAAATACTGCACCATCTTGACCATGATTGCATTTGTTGTTCACACTGCACAAAATGATTTACTGCACAAAATTGAAAAGATGTAAATAAATAGGAATAATTTAAAATATTTGACAAATGGTAGCTTGCTAATTAATTTTTAAAAACCTCTAGAAAAGACTAATGAATGCTGTACTAATACCCACAAACTGATAAGGGCTTTGCTGCCACTTCCAAAATGTAACATCAAAACATTAAAAAATTCAAAATCATTGCAAAAATAGCTTTAACCCTTGCATTTTCCCCCCAGAACTTTCCAGTTCTAAAGAAAATCCATTAGTGTGCATGCCTGAATTACCCCATCCACCACCTATTAAAAGATAACATCTTAATTTAAAGCAATGCATACAAAGAGACCGGAAATTGAGTACTTAATGAGTTTGCAATGATTCCTTCTAAATAAACTTAGCCCATTGGTACTTACTGGGCATACATACAAAGAGTGAATTTTGAATTTGTTCCCTGAAGCCTAAGTACAAACCAGACAAGCAGAACTTCTCCCACTGTGATGTATGCCCAAAGAGATCCGGCGTATTCCTTGCTTTCGCCTCATCAGAA
Source organism: Rhinolophus hipposideros (assembly GCF_964194185.1). Taxonomy (NCBI): domain Eukaryota; kingdom Metazoa; phylum Chordata; class Mammalia; order Chiroptera; family Rhinolophidae; genus Rhinolophus; species Rhinolophus hipposideros. Next base: position 5,539,439 of record NC_138068.1, on the reverse strand, counting down.
CTTAGGATGGTCTGCACTGGCAAGGTCAATTAGATTAGTGGTAACTGAGGCAGTGCTGACTTCCACAGCCCATTTGAAAATCTCTGGAGACATTTCTGGTTATCATGACAGGGTAGGGAGAAGTTGCTGGCAGCTGGTGGGGAGAGGCCAGGGGTGCTGCTAAACATCCTACAGTGCCCAGGACTGCCTCACAACAAAGACTTACCTGGCCCAAAATGTCAAAGGGGCAGAGGTTGGGAAACCCTGGAGTAGACTTTACAATCCCCATCTGAGAGGTTGTTTAATAACTTGTATGTGTAATTTTATATATAATATATATATGCGCACATATCTTAAAATGTATGTATATCACATCACCATGCGTATATGTGGGGGGGGGGTTGTAAGAGAAAACGATGGGGTGTTATTAAAATTGGAGAATTTCCTGCCATAGGTCCTGGTTCTCCCCATCAATGCTTCCTGTGTTCAAGATAGAGTCCTGAGCGCTTTCTAATTCACTCACTAAACAACAACCTTCCAGGTGGGTACTACTATTAATCCCATATTATAGATAAGAAAACTGAGGCCCAGAGAACTTCAGTAGCTTGTCTGAGGTCACAGAGCTTGTAAGTGGAGGACTGAGGATTCCCACACAGACAGTCTAATAGATTGTAACTATGTTGCAATGTTAACTGATTGCTGGCCCCCAAAGAGCTTTAAGCCCTTCCCACTGGAAACTCCACGAGCCCTGTCATCTTTCTACAAATGGTCAGGTACGCTGGAGCCCTGGCTTGCCATTAAGCAGTGGTGAAGTCTGAATTATTAAGAAAACTTCAGTGGGAAAGAAGTCACACATCAAAGCCATGGAGACGAATGCTAATGAGAAGAGCAAACATATAAAACTGCGTTTTGTTTTTTTGTTTTTTTTTCCCTCCCTAAAACTATTTCCAAGTCCTTACCAGGTGCTATTGCAGATAAAGCAGGGTCACAGAAATGCTTCCTTCCCAGGACAAGCGGGCTGCACACCCAGCCACAGTCCTAGCCGAGGGTGCCTCTTACAGCTCAGCGGAGTATTACGTGTGATTCATATTGGCTGGGTTTCTTAGCAGGATCCTGAAATGCCCAGCAAACACACACACACACCGAGGCAGACGGAGCCCATGATCAGAATTTCATTATCCAAGTTGCAGCATGCAAATATCTTCTTTGCATTCTGCTTTCTGCAAACACAGAGTGAAAAAATAAGTAGGAAAAAATGGGGTGGGGGGGGGGGGAAGCAGCACGATTCATGCTTCACAAAGTCCTGTAGGTTATTACCATGTTTTATATTGTGAATTGCAAACACAAGCTGTTCTTAAGCAAGAACAAAAAGAAAATGCAGATGGTTTCTTTTTACATCCTGTGAAACTTTTCCTGAATGCAAGCATATGTTCCCTTCTCCCCAGCTGGCATTCCCCATGCAAATGATCCATTTTCCATGTCATTGTGAGAAAAAAAAATTTGATCCCCATCCCCCATCTTATTCTAAATGCCAAATACCTAGAAATGAGAGCAGGGAAAGGAATCATTAAGATATTTTCATCAAGGTAAGTCTTTGGGGCTCGATCACTGCGTACCTGCCTGGCAACACAACTGGGCCTAAGGCAGGTTATTACCCTGACTGTATTTTTACGATCACTATTATTTTTAAGGTTATGCATGCTTTTTTTCAACAAACACCGTCAATTGCTTTTGCTCTCTGTGACATAGTAGAGAAAAAAAAAAAGTGAGATTTGCAATTATGTAGGCTTGGATTCAAATTCCAGCTCAGCAGCATATTCATAACTGTGCACCTTTGAGATAATGATTTTAAATGTATCTAAAATCACTTATTCTCTGTGATTCTCTGTTTATCTGTTTTTGTTTGTTTGTTTCACTTGCAAGATGGAGACAGTAACATCTGCTTTTTCAGGGAGAGTTTAAAGATGAATTTTAGGTGAGTGGCACTGTACTAAGTCTTGTTGGCCTCATACACATAAATAATGAGAGTAATAGCACTTACTTCATAGAAATGTTTGAGGATGAAGTAGGACAGAGTGTTGTTTGTACATCATTCATGACGTACCTAGAATATACTGAGTTCTAAATAAACAGGAGTTATTATTGAGCTGTTATTTTATTGGTACTGTGAATCTGGAAATGTATATGGGACCTGAACTGTCTCAAATGGTCTCCAATTTCACTCAACTATCTGCATTGTTTTAAAGCAATTTCCCACGGACGTTCATTAGTATCCCGGCCTAGGTGGACAGAATTGCATTGGCTTCATTACCAAGCTCAGCTGCCAAAGACTGTCTCTTTAGTTCCTACTTAAATTCTTCTTTGAGCGTTAAGAGGTTTAGGAAGAAGAGATTCCCATTTTTCTGATCAGTTTTATTTTATAGCCAGATACAAGGTCAAAAGCTGCACGTGGTCTAGTATTAGTTATATATTGCTGTGCAAAAAAAAAAAAATTATCTGAAACTTAGTGGCTTAACACAAAAAAAAGCATTGAAGTTTCTGGGGTCAGGTATCCTCGTACAGGAGCAGCTTAGCATGGTGGTTCTGGTGGGCTTTCTCCTGAGATTTGCAGACACGTTGTTAGCCTGGGCTGCGGTCACCTGAAGGTTGACTGGGGCTGGTGATGAACCTTCCAAGATGTTGCACTCACACGGTTGTCAGCTTGAACAAGCAATCAGAGAGACAGAAAGAGGAGAGGCAGAGGGAGAGAGGGAGAAAGAGAGAGAGAGAGAGAGAGAGAGAGAGAGAGAGAGAGAGAGAGAGAGAGAGAGGGGGAGAGAGAAAGCCACCATGTCTTCCATAACCTAGCTCAGATGTAACGTACCATCATGTCCCCTGGATTCTATTGGTCACACAGATCAACTGGGCATATTGTGAGTGGGGTCTACACAAAGCGTGTAATTGCAGGGAAGCTGGGCCATTGAAGGTGACCTTAATACCTGACACGGGGCTACCACAGCCCCTGGCCCAGTAATTTATACAGACGTGTGACAAGTGAGCAGGGACACTTCTATCGCCTCCCACTTGAATTCACAGTCTCTCCATTAATTGACTATTCAGCTCAGTGTCTTTCTCATCCAGGAAGCTTCTGTGACAAGATGTAGTTTGAACCACCTCCTTCCTAGGAATCTGGACAGCATTTGCTCGTGCCCCACTGCTTCGGCAGTGCCATTTTACTCCATTTTTATTTCATAAAAGCTGGTCTAGTCACCTTGAGGGCAAGGATTAGGCCAAATTCTTTTTTGGATTCTTTAAAATTCCTAGCATGTGCTAAATGTATGGAGTCAGTATAAATTGAACCCCAGTTTTGTGAATGGATAGGCCCGAACGATTAACATGTGTTAATCGTGTTTAAATTAACTTGAAGCTTTCTGAAACCCTTGGTCATTAATTTACAGTCCCATCTCAGCTGTCACATGCAATGTAATAAAAATAAGCCCATCCACACCAACCCATGGCACACTTCCACATGAAGGTCCTGGCCTTGCCTCTTCCTTTGCTAGAATGTTCTTTCCCCAAATATCCATGTGTATAGCTTGTTCCATCACCTCCACACGGAGGTGCTTTGCTCAGAAGGTAACTTCCCCAACCACGATATTTAACACAGTAGTCAGTGGTGCCCACTAATGGGTCCCGCTACCATGACCAATTTTTTTCTTTTTGCCCCAGTACCTATCACCGTCGTAAGAAAATGTAATGTACTAATTGGTTATGTTTATTGTCTATCTTCCTCTTCAGAATATCAGCTCCTTGTTTCCCAGTAAATCGTAAGTGCCCGCACCAGTGTCTGCAATATACCAGATGCTTAGTAGGGAATTTTTGAATAAATGAATTGTAGTAACATTTTTCACAACAGAATTTGAAACAAAAAAGCCTTTGCTGGTGATTCTTGAGCTCAATGGCTACTTCAGCTAGCAAGGACGAATTTCCCAAGAACTCTGATTAATTGTGGCTTATCTTCCTACATAAGTAGTTTATGGACCACGGTACCAGCAAATATATTATTAACTAACTGATAAAAATCTAACATAGAGTATTTTAAACTTTTTACCCCAAAATGAATTCAAGCTACCATGCAGATGCTGATAGACTTTTATTAGTCAACTCAGGTAAAATCATTTGCAACTCACTCAAACAACAGGTTTGAGTTCACTGACTGAAATAAATACAGAGGGTGCCAAAAAAAATGTACACACATTTTAAGAAAGGAAAAAAATGGTATTAAAATTGTAATACTCCATATATACCAGAACAAAAGATGAATACAAGTCACGTGTATACATTTTTTGACACTCTGTATATTACAGAATCGATGCACATTTTCTTTCATTATAAAAGTATATTAATTGTTCCAAAGCTCTACATAACGTTTTTTTTTTTCATTTTAGCTTTACTACTAAAATTCTAAGTATGACTGATATCTGCTTTCTAGATTGGGATACATGCTGAGAATTTACTCCTTTTGTTCTCAAAATGACAAAGCCATGAAAGGTTGAAGCCAATATATTTTGGAAAGGAGTGACATTATGATAATAATACTTTATAATCAAATATTAATGTTTTTCTAAATGTTTATTGTGCTGTTACATTAAATGATTTCCATGCATGGGCAAAATAAACTACATATATTCTGTCACAAAATAAATGGTAAATCAAACATTTAGCTGTTTAACATCTCTATTTTCAACATTTGCAATGTGTTTGTTCCTAAATGAATCTGTAGAAGAAAGTTTGAAGTACACCACAAAAATGAAAGAAAATGCTCTTCTGACAGGGAGACTTGCATTCTAATTGTGTAATTATCAGCATCCAGAATTCACAAATTACATCTCGTAGTGGTGTTTAACTTGTTTTACTAACCTTTCATTTGTATGAAAGCTTAATTAATTTTCCCTCTGTGACAGTGTTCTCTTTGGAAGGTTATGTTTAACCACTGCATTAAAATTCTATATCCTTCTTTCATATGACACAAGCAATGTACATACAATTAAGGCACCTACATTAAAACATCTATGACCCCGAGAGTTGACATCTTGTCCTAATAATTTACAGCAAATTGATGTGAAGCTTGCTTGACGGCCATTTCCTGAATGGTCCCTTCCTTAGCCTGTCACTACATAAAGAAGACCAACGCTGCATTCTGAAATGCATGTTTATGTTAAAACTTTTTAAAAAGGGTTTAATAAATAAAAGGCCCGAAGAACCTATTACTCTATAACAAGTCTCTGATAAATTTTTGATGGCAGAAAGAATGAAATAGAGGAAGGAATGACCAATAATCTAGATGTCTTCCATTATTACTTCAGGTCAGCGTATAGTCTTTTTAAATTTCGTAGTCTTAAAATCTTTTCTTATTGAATGGCTGTTGTGAGCCTGGTACAACATGGTGGTTAGCAGAAATGGTGAATTATCATAGATGACATCAGTTTTGATAAGACAATGATCGGTATATCCACCCACCATGAAGGCAGTAGCCGTGGCTTCCTGTTTTCTGCATATCAGAACCGATGTCCTCCAGAGGGGAAGTGGCTTCCCCAAATCTATGAACTCAGTTGCAAAACTGGGTCCTCAGGCTGTAGTTCTGCCAGACCATACACTTCCTGAATGACAACCTGTTGAGAAATTTTCAAGTCTCCTGTCTATGCTTTTCCAGCAAGTTCTTCTGCTGAACCCAAGCTTACTAAAGCATGATCCTCAGTTCCTCTGGGTTCTAGATCACTGGGGTGCCTGTTCAAAGTGCAGAAACGCAGGGGGTAGGGCCCTTCCACCTGCACTTTTAACAGGGATGTTTCTGATGCATACTTAAACTTGCTAACTATTCCCCTAAACATAATTGAGTCCCTTATTCACCCTTCCATTAACTATTGTCTGTGTGCAGTGAACCATAAGAAGCATTGGGTGAGCACAAGTATGTAAAAGGTACCTTCTAGGCACCACACCTACGTTGTCTGGGTTTAGACTGTAAATGCATCATCTGCCAATAGGATCACTCTGAGTTTTTAAAATCTCAGAGAAAAAAATGAACTCTGTGTGTGTGTGTGTGTGTGTGTGTGTGTGTGTGTGTGTATGTGTGTGTTTACCAGCATAAACAACTTGTGTTACAACTCTTTTGGTAACAACTCACAAAATTCTAACCAGAGCAGGAATGTATTGTTAAAGGATAATGTATAATTGCAGAACCAAGGCAGCAAATCAACTGGGTTTCAGAGACATCCAGACTGAGGGACTCACATGCTGGGCTAAGTCTCCCTCCAATAGCTACCTAGGTCTTTCTATCCTTCTATGGGTATCTGCTTCATTCCTTTCTCCTTCTCCTTCTCCTTCTCCTTCTCCTTCTCCTTCTTTCTTCTTTCTTCTCCTTCTTCTTCTTCTTCTTCCTTCTCCTCCTCCTCCTCCTCCTTCTCCTTCCTTCTCCTTCTTCTTCCTTCTCCTTCTCCTTCTTCCTTCTCCTTCTCCTTCTTCCTTCTCCTTCTCCTTCTTCATTCTTCCTTCTCCTTCTTTTTTTTCCACCCCCTTCTCCTTCTCCTTCTTTCTTCCTTCTCCTTTTTCTCCTTCTCCTTCCTGTTCCTCTTCTTCTCCTTCTCTTTCTTCTCCTCCTTCCTTTTTTTCCTTCTTCTCCTTCTTCTTCTCCTTCTTCATCTTCCTCCACCTCCTTCTCCTCCTCCTCTTCTATTTCTTCCTCTTCTCCCTCTTTTTCTTCCTCTTCCTATCTATCTATCTATCTATCTATCTATCTATCTATCTATCTATCTATCAATCATCTATCTCTATATCTATATCTCTATCTCTCTCTCTCCACAATGAACTTCTCTACTTCTAAGGTCCATAAGGAACCAGAGACTCCCCGTGCATTTCTTTACTGCCCCCACCCTTACACGCACATGCTGTCTTTAACTCTTTCCTGCCACAGGCCTTCCGCATTTGCTTAGCCCTCTGCCTGGAATGCATTTTGCCTGGCAGCTTCTTTCTCCATTATTATAACTCAGTTCAAATACTGATTGATTCCTAAGAGAGGACCTCCCTAGCTAATACTTCCTGGGTACTTATCATATGCAGTTGTGGCTCACAAAATCCCTGAATATTTGACAATTGGCTCTCATTTAATTGCCCACATCCTGTTCCATTGATTATTTACTTCCTAGCATTTATCCAAATCTGAATGTAATTGTGTTTATTTGTTTACCCATGTAACTTCTGTCCTGTCACACTGAAATGGGAGCTCCATGCGGTGGTGTACTAGCTCAGATGGGCTCATGACAGCCGACTTTCAAATAATCAGGAATTTTATGAGCCAGTTGTTAAACTGTTAGTAGCTTGAAATTGGTCATGGAAGAAATACTGATGCCGTGGAAATTGACGAATGCTACAAATCAGGACTTTTTAATATTTCCCCAGAGTGTTGGTCCACCATCACACCCCTGGTTCCATGAAAGCAGAGACCTCTTTCTTTGTGTATTGTTAACACCTAGATGCATTCAACACCAAATGTGTGTTGAATTAAAAGATGCATGACTTTTATTACTTTAGACAATTTCCTCTTTTTGTCCCCAATCCCCAATTTTTAGGTAAATGATTTCTTTGCACAACTAGAATAAGGTGCCCATGCCTGAACAAATAACTATGGTAAAGGTGGTGGGGTTATGTCCTCGCTAGGGGCTGGTCCCCTGAGATCTCTCTGTGTTGGTGGGGGCAGAGGTACCATTTCTGGAAAAGGCACTGGGTAAACAAGCCTAAAGGACAACAAAGAAAAAAGAATAGAAGTGCTCATTATGTTTATCTCTCCCACTGGAGTAGGATCTTCTTGAGGCCAAAATGATGTCTTATTTAACTTCATAGCCCCACATCTCACCAGTACGCATTAGTGCAGAATGAATGAGATTTGTCTGGATTAAAACGTAATTCTATTTTCTCATTATGGAGTTTTGTACAAGTAAACTACAGACACAAATACATTCAGAAAATTACTCAAAGGCTTTCCCCCATGACCAGCAAAGTTCTTTAATAAAATGACTTGGGGACAAAGGGAGACCCCATTTGAATCCCTTCTTCAAATCTCCTTTGCTTTATTCAAGGAAACCAATAGAAGGAACAAACCCAGGGACATTCCTCTGTTGCCTAAACCATTAGGAGAATTCCTCAGGCCACATATCGCATACCCTGATGAAAATAATGAGCCTTATTTGTTTGATAACCATATATATATATTATGGTTATAACCATATATATATAACCATATATATATATATATATATATGGTTATCAAACAAATAAGCCATATATATATATATATTTTTTAAAGAAGGCTCAGCTCACAGTGGCCCATGCAGGGATTGAACCGGCAACCTTGGTGTTATCAGCACCACGCTCTAACCAACTGAGCTAACCAGCTACCCCTAATTTTAATTTTTCCATTGTCCAAATGTGAAGTAACAAGTGCAATGCCATCTTTGACAATCCACCCCTTAGGTGAGGGATGTGGAATAGTAGTTAAAATCTAATTCTCTCTTTCTTTCAAAGTGCTGTGTCTGTAAGTAGCTGCCTGACAGAACAGTTATTCACCTTTTTCTCCAAAAAGTCTTTCCAGCAAGGGCTCCTGGTAAACCGATCTTGACAAAGTTTTGGAGAGAGGAGTGCTACTCAGACATGAAACAGCCTAAAATTAAGCAGCCATGCTACTTTCAGAGCTGCCCTTCTCATTCATCACAAAGCCACAGCTAATTAAACAGAGGTAACTCTTCTCCTCCTTGCCCCATCAATCGCATTCCGGGCTTAGTCCGGAAGCAGGATTTTCTGTGAATTGTGGGCTACTGGAAAAATCTGTTAACATGAAGGTATTTGAAAGTGTTCTCTTCCACAGCTCCAGAGCAGGTTGAAGCACTTCACAGAAATGACGACAACCTTGGGAGGACAGTTTTCTGAAATTTGCCTGCAAGAAACTGCCAGATGAAGATGGAGGGCCAGTTGGGCACCCTGGTAAGTGCCCCCGTGCCCTCCCAGGTCCCTGAAGATTAGCCACTGCTCTTCTAGTCCTGAGGCCATGGGGACTTGTCTCTGACTGCATTTTCAGGCGCATAACTGACAGGGATCATTTTAGGGGTGTGCTATAAATTCCAACTCAGAGAAAAGAGAATCACACTGTCGAATTACTGGTAAAATTTGGTGGCTGGTGGCAAGATTGAGAGCACATTCTCTTTGAATAAAGGCTTGAAATTCCAGTCCTGAGTCAAATGCAAAAATAACGACACCCATCAGTTAAGTTCTCTTAGGACAAAGGAGAGGGCCTAGTCAGGCCGTGCTGTTTTATTTTATTTCCTTCTCCACGCCTTGTGCTTCATATCCTTGTATTGTGCCAATAGATACAAAAGCAGGCCCAGGGAAACCAGCCAACTTGAGTGGCTACCTCACCTGAGGGTAAAGGTCCCAGGATTACACCTGGAGAGACAGTGCAAAGGTTGGCCGTGCTCAGTCTCTGTCACTAGGGTCACCTTAGCTTTGGCATTAGGCCAAGTTCACCCCGGGCCACCCTCATGAATTACACTCACCTGTGTGACAGGAATCAGCAAAGAAGGCTTTCACTGTGGGTCTCAACCCACTGTATATTTTTAGACTCACCTGAAAAGGTTTAAGAATTCCCCAGAAGGGGTCCCAGATCCCAGGGGTTTTATTCAGCTAGTCTGGGACCAACCTAGGCATTGCAACTTTTAAAGGCACCACCACCAAGCTAGTGGTCTCAAGACTGTCAGAACAAGAAGAAAATGTAGACTCCCGAGGCTCACACTGAGACAACCCAGCCAAGGACACTGAAGGGAGGGGTGCCCACTTGTGCTGGTGCTAAGTGTGGGCACCCTGCCTCCAAGCCAGCTCAGAGATTTTGCACACCCTCAAACCGAGACTGGGACACAGGAACTCACGGCTTGGACACTTAGGACTGCAGGTCCGAGTAATGAGTGAAGAGGTCCTGGTGGGAACCGTAGTGAATGGCGAAGCCACACCTTGTCCAAAGGGGTCAGAGGAGGCTCAGCTGCAGGCAGTCGTGCCAGGAGGAATTGGCCAGATTGTCCACTTTTTTAGGAAAAGCTAGGAATAGGGTTTCTCTGTGAAATCTCTCCGTTTTTCAATATTGGCTCATTCTCCTTTTAAACACAGGGCAGGCTGAAAGAAATGTCTCAAGGGCCATATCAATCGTGGGACATCTCCTGGCCCACAGACGTCCAGGCACAGTCACCTGAGCCACTCCTGAAAAGCTTCATCTTGGATCAGCTCATCAAAGCCCTACTTGAGGATCTCACACCAACGTAAAACTCTGACATGTTGCCTGAAATTCCACCCATTACACACACATTTGAATATACTAAAAAGTGTTTGCCCGGAAAGTATTCTCAGACCTAGACGTGACTTAGTTCACTCCAATAAGAATGGAGGGAAATAGAATTATGCAGGAGAACAACAGCCAAGGGCAGGTGGTTTTGCCACCTGAAGCACCATGAGAAGGAGGATGTTGCTCAAAGGTATTGGGGAGCATATGGGCACTGGACGCCTGAAGGGAGTGGCAGGTACGAGACTGACCGGACATCAGAGAGAAAGAAATAATAGTGACACTGGGCTATGTAAATAAACATACGTACGTCCCTACCTTCCTGGAATTTACCTCTTTGAAAAGAAGACAGACAATAAACAAATATAGACTACGTCGAGAGTGTGGGAGGAAGGTTTCACAGGATGTCATGTTGGTAAAGCGAGCGGGCATGGAGGTGTGCAGGTCGGTCTCCGTGAGCCATTGCCCAGACACCAGCCTCCACCCTGAAGCGCTGAGACTTTGAAACAGAGGAGTCCCATGATGTGACATAGGTTGAAAGGATCACTCTGCATTGTTGTGCTGAGAATATGCTTAGGGGCCAGGAGTAAAAGCTGGGCGCTGAGCTGGGATGATGGTACCCTTTAGTCCAAGCAGCAGAGAATGTCCTAAAAGCTAAATGAGGTTTCTGCTGGCAGAATATTAGGACATACAGGGTAGGGAGGCAGACGCCCAGCACCTGGGCCGAACCATCTTCCAGGCTATGGCACAGTTAACGCTTGCCTCCAGCCACATCCCGAAGCTCAGAGCTGAACGGAGTGGACATCCTGGCATCCAGCCTCATCTTGAAGAAGAGAAATCCATCGGCTCGTGTTGTAAGGGTCCCAGGGTTGTGGAAGTCAGGACAGCCCAACAAGAGTGATGGCTTTTACTCCATAAACAGCCACCAAATGTTTGAGTTATGGATAACAATTAAGGCCTAATTGGCAATAATGTAAAGCCCTTCTGAATGGATGTGGTAAACACTGAAACAAACGAGTCACTACTTTTCAGAACTGAGTGGCAGTCCATCAAAATGAAAAGCTAATTTCAGCCATAGAGGCAAACTCTGTATTTTAATCAAGTGTGACAGAGTGGGAACAATACATTGGCATTTAAGGTGAGGGCTATTTACTTCCCTCCTGCAATCGCTGTGATAAGTGGGTGGCACTGCCCCTTTGCAAAGTGAGAACAAGCTATGGCTTTGATCCAGAGCATAAGGACACATGTGGGGAACTGGCCAGAGGCAGAGTGCAAAGACAGCTGAAGGCTGAAGGCAAATGACCCACCATCCTAGATGCCCTGTGCTATGAGGATAGCTGGTGCTACTCGGCCATCTTCACAATAGCTGGCCAAAGTAATTAATCAAAAATTTATACTGAGAATCATGAAAATAAAGGTGTGTGTATGTATGTGTGTACTCTACCCTGCCGTGACCCAGCATTAAAATCTAATTACTAAGGATCTAAATTATTAATATACTAAGTAATTTATTCAAGAATTATCAACCAGGTGCCAGTGGTGTCCAGAATGTTGTTATAGGCATTAGAGACATCAGTGAGCATATAAAGCCTGTTCCCTATTCTATTGAAAATAATAACAACTAAGATTTGGAGTCTTCGTCTGGCAGTTTGGACTGTTCTAAGTGTGTTATTTGCCCTGACATGTGTTTCTCCACAGTGACCCATGGGTTAACCATTTTTACTATCTCCAGTTTACAGATGAGACTCCAAAGGCACAGAGAGGTTGAGTCCTGAGCCTAGAATCACACAGCTATGGCCACTAGGACATCAGTGAGTCAGGCAATGTCCTTTCCGAGCTTCAAGTCCAGAGGGGAAGAAGCATTAAATGAGAAATTACAGGCTACTGTTACAAAGGAAAGGTATGGCATTGGAGCTGGGGAAGGTAATAAGACCCAACCTAGCTTAAACTTTTTTTCTAATTACAGCAATAACTCTAATAACTTGGCCTCTCATAAACATGCATCTGTTTATTGTGAGGAACATAACGGGTTTCGTTCATTGCTAACTCCAGCAGTCTAGAGTTCAAATTTCCTTTCTCCATATTCACTTTAACTTCCTAAATTCTGGTAAGGGTGGGCTGCACATGAGAGGGTGAGATGGACATTTTCTAACACGTTCAATTTCTGGGATCAAATCGTGTATATAATTTATATATGTAACGTTCTGAAGATTTCATACCTTCTGCGAGTCTCTCTCCCCATATAAATTATTTACATGTTTTAATATTTCAATAAAGCCAGTAAGGTTCATGTTGCTCTGAAGTGCTCATTCGAATATTCAAGAAAGAAAATCAGCTTGCAAAATATTTGCTTATTAATCTGAACACATTGAGGGCACTTTCTTACGTGTCCAGGGTTTAAGGGTATAATTAAAAGATGAAAAGAGAAAGAAATGCTTTCAGTCCTTGAGTCTCAGGTGCTTACCAGGTGACCCAGTGCTCTGTCCTCGTGTAATTTCTGTTCTGATTCTCAGCGGTGAAGGGGTATAGGGAATTTTTTAAAATGCTGACTTCCTAAATAAGCTTTGTTAATTACCTGGCAAAGGAATTGTGAGCGTTCTCACTTTAATGGGGATGATCACGACACAGTAAAAGCTCTCAGTTTCCAGATCCCATTTTCCAAAGGTGTCTGCAGGTGGTCATTGTCATGCAGGGTCTCTGGTCCCGCTCCCCTCATAAGAACGCAGGATATGGTGAGGCCAAAAAGGAACAACGGAGCCATAGATAGGGGACTCATATCACTATAGTCTTGATGGCGGTTGGTCTAGACACACGAGCAAACATCTGCCAGTACCCCAACGAGGGATCTTCCTACACCTCTGTCTCACTGGTGGCCCAGCGAGACACAGGAAGTTGAAACAACATGATCCGCAATCCACAATCCACTTGCAAACCGCACCTGCTAGCCGCAATCCACAGTCTGCTTCTCTGCCAACCAACCCACAACAACCCTTGCCAGTGTAGCCATGGCAGTTATATTAGTGGCTAATGGCTAACCGGTAACAGCTGATGGCCATCTATTACCGGAGCCAGCACCTTTCCAAGTGAGGTCGAGAGCCTGGAAACTGCTCTGAGACTGTGTCGCCACAGTTGTTTAAGCTCCACCCACAATGCATAAAGCCAGAGAGTTCATTCCGTGGGGTCATCAGCACATTTGACAAGTTACTCATCCTCTCCCGTTCCTCAATTTCCTCGACTATTCATAGGGATGATAATTGTATCCATGTATAAAGCCAATAGAGAGTCCAGTTAGTCAGTATCTGAGCACCTAGGACAGCACCAGCACACAGGAATGCTATGTATTCATTTCTGGTGTATCTACTGGACACCCACCATACTCTCTCCTGTCTTTAAGGGACACAGCAACAAAAGAGACAGGTCTCTATTCATCACCCTATGTTCTTATAGGCAAACAATACACAAACAACATGATTTCAGCTTCCATTAATGATCATAAAGAAAATAAAAAGTGTCGATGGGAGAGGATGCTTCCTTAAGCTCCATACGATCAGGGAAATCAAAGAAGCCTCTTTGTGAAGGTGACCTTGGAGAAGAGATTGAATGATGGAGAAGGATCTCGCCAGGGGAAGAATTGGAAAGAAGTGATTTACACACAGAGGCCCCAGAATGTGTCAGCTTGTTAGAAGGGCAGAGAAGCTCCCTGATCCATCTGTGGGGAGAAGGGTTAGAGACGAAACCCCAGAGGGGACCTGGGACCAGGTACAGTTATGCACACTGGTCAGAAGTTGCTCTCTGTGCCAACCACACTGGGAAGCCATTGGAATCGTGCAAGCTTGGAAATCACATCCTTTAACCTTCAAAGACATCTCTGCTGTTATGAGCCATGTATCCAGGCCACCAGAAGCGAGCACACCTTTCCCAGACACACAGGAGAGAGAGTTTGAGGGACTCAAACTCCCAGGAGTCACAGCTCTAGGAGAGCTCCGGAGGATGAAGCCCAACCTCACTATTTCGTAGACAAGGAAACAGCACACCTCCCCCTACATCAAGCTCAGATTTGAGAGACATGCTGATTGCTTTGCACGTGCAGGTGCTAAAGAAATTCAAGATGCGGCCTGAAAGCACGAGCTGCACCTGTGTCCCAGACAAAGGCCCCTCACCAGGTTCCTTACCTATTACCCCATTGAAACAAACAGCCCTCTTTTTCCTGAGTGTCTGAAAATATTCCTCCAGCCTGCCATCAATACTCACTGCCAGGCGGGGCCGGCGACACAGGCTATGGGCAGACACCCTTGGGGACAGGAGTAGGGAAAGGACATCAGGGGACACACTCCCCAAAAGAAGTGTGTGCATTAGGGACCCAGCCAGTACAATTGCATGCCTGTTCTGGCTGCATTTGGGCAGGAGGTCCTAAACTTCTGTCATGCCTTCCCGAAAAAGGACATGGGTCTTGGGGTGACAGAAAAAAAATCAAAATGCACCCCAGCTTTCTGCTGCTGCACTGCACCTCGGAAACCGGATCTCAGCAGATGGGAGTTAAAAAGACGCACAAGTGCCTGGGGCGTGTCTTAATTTGTTAACGTGGTTCCATTTGTTTCCCTTTTTAATGGTTCACTTAGCCAGACTTGGGACTAGGAAAAAAAAAAGTCGATCTTAGGAGATGCCCAAACTCTTTTGAAAAGAATTTCGGATTAAGGTGGTTAGACAGAAACAAGTTTGGGATGGGTTTTACTATTTAATTTACACCATCTGGACAATGATGTCAATTTAGTGCTGGCGTCCCCAGCTGGCAAATTAAGTACATGGTTTGGGCACCAGCAAAGGCAGAAGGGTTTATATATATATATATATATATATTTTTTTTTTTTTTTGATGGTGGGGGGAGGAGGTCAGTTAAGAAATTGCTATTTTCCTCGTTAGAAAGTCTTAATAATTGTGGGGAGAAACAAATTTGTTGGACATCCATTCATGTTTGTGTTATTTAGTGACTATTTTGACTTCACGTGAAGTAGGAACTTAGGTCATAATCTTTCTGATGTTAAGGGTGTCTAAAAGGCTTATTTTCTAATGGTTGTTACAGGAGACAACAAGATGATGTATGAAAAGTGCCTTGGTTTATTCCAAAGACCTTGGTTGATCAACATTAGCGTTCCTCCTCCTCTCCCATTCTTCCTCCAAGCTCATCCACGTACAGCATTACCCAGTGCCTTTCAGGTACTTTTCATCTTACAGGTTTAAATAAGTGGGGGGGGGCCTTATTTGATTTGATTTCCACAACAAGCCTGTAAAGTAACCACGGCTAAGAGGCTCTTGAATCATTGCTTTGCTAATAGCACGTGACAGTCATTTTTTAAATATAAGCTAAACTGCTTTCTCCTCCACTATAGGTTTCAAAAGAGGGGTGTGGGGTTTGGGGCATAGGAACGTGTGAGTTTATTTACAATTAATACAAGCGATAAGACAAACCTCATGAACACTTCCTACAATAGTTTTGTGACACGTTTCCCCTAAAACACATTTTGTAACTTGAGAGTTAACACAAGTCTTGCGGATAAAGGCTGGGGTCCTAAATTAAAATTAAGAAAGTTTGTATAGTCTAAGAATTTGATGGCTCCAAAAAGGTATATCTTCTTCACACTGAATATGAGAAAACATGGAGAGATTATCTAACTTTTGGAAAAAAAAACAAACTGATCACAATCAAATTTAATTTTATGTGGTACCATTGCTCCCTATTTCCCTCATGAGTTTTAAATATTCTGAATCCTTCTCTATCTTTCTTCTAGAGAAAAATGCTGCACATCATAGCACCACTAAAAAGGTGTCTTTAGGGCCTTAAGATTGTTTCGTCTCTTTGCAAAATCCCTTCCCTAACTTATGATTCCTTTCCTCAAGGCTGTGCCCAAAGACATATGAAGATGAAGATGGGGCAAGGTGGAAATAGAGATCTATCTCACATTTCCCTTCTCTAAAAGGAGACTTAACTTTCTGACTCCACAATAGTATGCAAAAGCATTAGGGACCTTGTTACATGAACAGGGTTAGGTGATTTGCCCAAAATCTCATAGCTAGAAAATTATTGGGACGGCATATGAACTCTGCTCCTTCAACTCCCAGAGATTTTTCAGCCACACTATACCATGAAATAGACAGTCCTATTTAAATTGGATCCAACGAGAGATATTTTGAAAGGGGAAGAGAAGTGTTCATTTTTTCAAGCTGACATGATCTAGATACTGACCTTGAAAATTATGATCGACCAAAGTAGAAAGCCCCACCCCCACCCTCTGTCACGCTTCACTAAATCACATTGACGTATAGGCATTCCTTACTCCAATCTTCTCTCCTTTGTCAAGTCTGCTCCTCCCCAGTGAATCTTCATTGGGTCGTTTACACACCCATTTCTTTTTTATTTATTCAAACAAATATATAAGTGCTCACAAACACTAGATGGTCTTCTGGGAATAGAGGATAAAGAGCTAAGACAGACATTGGCCCTACCTTCTGGAGCTTATACCCTACTGTGAAAAGAGAGAGAAGTGTGAAGCAAATGAGAAAGGAGACAGCCAGCACATCCTGGGACCTAGGCCAGTGGGGTCTCGTGATCAGGAAGTGGCGCTTTCCGGCAGCGCATAGAAAGTCCTTAAGGGTAAACACTCCTCTTCCCTGTTACCTGCTTCCTTTTTTCCATCTTTTCTTACCTATCTTCAGAGTAGCAAGACCCAGAGCAGCGATATTGTAAAGACAAAAGGGGAGAAGAAAATAAAGAGCCTCAGAACTCTTTAATCAAACAAAATGAAATGCTTAAAATGAGTTTAAATAAACACACCGGATAAAGATAGAACGACTCCGACTGATTACAGAGTGGGGGACCCAAGGTCTACTCTGTTCGTTGTTTCCATTTTGCACTAGCTCTTTGGTGGTGGTGTGGTTCTGAGGTCCATGGAACCATGGAGGCTCTGGAGAACCAAGTTGGAAACCACGGATGGCCTTGGTGAGGGTGTAGATCTAGTCTAGGGAAAAGAGCAAAAACGTCAGGTCAACTTGTCTGTAGGAGAGACCTTTGGCCAATGTACCCAAAGAGCCTCTGTGGCTCAGTCTCACCTTTCAGGGTCAGAACTTCTCGGTAAGGATATGGGCTGTGCGTTTTCCCCATAGCCTCCCTTTTCATGTCCTTCTTCTATGATGGGAGGGCTGTTGGTCACTGGCCCAGAATTTCAGGACTCAGTAGTCTACCCAAATAGATTTCGTCTCTGTGTGACTGTTGTAATTGGTGTTACATTCAAATAGTTATTCATTCTAAAATTTTCAACATGAATGAAAGACCTACAAAACATGCCTGCATTGTATTGATGTTGGTGTATTCTCAATAGGTTTTTGATAAATCAAGAGGACTCTTTGATTATTTCTGTATCTACAGGACTAATAGCTCTTTGGGAGAGATAGTAACATAATGGAAACAAAAAGGTAACCTGTGGGAAATGAAGCAATTTGACATTTTAATGTTGGCTAAATTTTATCAATTCTTTCTTTATTGTATTATTCCACCTACCTTTTTCCTCAAGAGAAAGATTTCTAAGAACTGAATTTTAGAATCTGATAAACGTCATTAAATCCCTCCAGAGCTTTACCACCTGCCAGCTTGGTGACCCAGAGCAAAGAATTTAACTTCCCTTTGCTTAGTTTTCCTAACTGAAATGAGATAATAATACTATCAGCTTCACAGGGTTTTGGGCATTGGGTTGAATGAGACAATGTGTGCTAAGACCTTGAGCGGGGGTCTGGCACAGAATGAGTGTTCAATAAATGACAACTATTATTATATGTAGTATGTCTAGTGTACCTTTTTATTTTTAATCATAACACTTCCTGGCACAGGACTTCATCTATAGTCTGTGCTCTAAAGCTGATCAATTATTTTTGGGTAATAATCGTTAAGTTAAATACATTTGAAAAAGCCAAGTGTGATTAAACACCTGCCATGACCCAGCCTTGCATCTACCAGGCATTTTTTTCATGAATCATCTCCTTTAATCCTACACCCAGTCCCATGAGGTTTCTCAAAGTGGACCACAGACTGGGAGTAAGATTGTGTGATTGACAGCTGGAGGCAGGCAACATAACTTTAAATCCTAACCTTCTTTCTACTAGCTGCTTGGCTTTGGGAAATTACTTCGCTTGTCAAGTTCAACTTTCCTCAAAGGTTTCTAATCAAAACTGAAAGATAGAATGCATGTAAACATATGAGATCTGACAATTATGTTCGTGAACTTGTTGCAACAATGTTGCTAACCTTTTTTGATATCAGAGAAATTATTAATTATGAATTTGTACAACTGGACAAACAGTTAACCAAGTTACTATTTGGAAGTGCTGAAAAGCCTGAGTGAAAAAGTTAGACGACCTGAACTTTTCACCAACAATTCATGGCTCTTGCATCACGACAATGCACCAGCTCCCACGGCACTGTCTGTGAGGGAGTTTTTAGCCAGTAAACAAATAACTGTATTGGAACACTCTCCCTACTCACCTGATCTGGCCCCCAATGACTTCTTTCTTTACCTGAAGATAAAGGAAATATTGAAAGGAAGACATTCGGATGACATTCCAGACATCAAGGGTAATACAACGACAGCTCTGATGGCCATTCCAGAAAGAGTTCCAAAATGCCTTTGAAGAGTGGATTAGGCACTGGCATTGGTGCATAGCTTCCCAAGGGGAGGACTTCGAAAGTGACAGTAGTGATATTCAGCAATGAGGTAGGTAGCACTTTTTCTAACACGAGTTCGCGAACGTAATTGTCCGAACATGTATCACATAGTGCCTGGTATGTAATAAGCATGCAATTTGTGTTATCTCCTATTACAGTACAAGTTCTTTTAATCAATCTCCACTTAACTGACTGGACAACATCCATTGTCTCAGTAAAGCACAGTGATAAATGTTGACTAGTCCCCGGGTCTTTCCTTTGCCTGCACACCTGTGCTTCCACTCGGTAAATTCTGTGTCCAAGATCAATTGTAATTGTTTATACTGTTTGTTCCTGTTACTGAAAGCATAAAAATTTAGTTAAGCTTTACATAAACTGGTAGATATTAGTGAAAAAGCATTTTTCTATGAAAATTAGGAAATATTTGGAGATGATGGAAAGGTAATTGAACTACGAGTGAAAAAGTCAGATAAAATGGGAAAATCATGAAAACATCTAAAAGTAGTCTACACACATTGCTCCACAACATGTTTTTTTTTATTTCACCTTAATTAAAGAAGGAAACTGGAAACTATCAACATATGTTAAGGGTATGGCTTATGTAAGAAAGATGTAGAACTCCAATACTCAAAGAAAAAGCACTTGTTCTACAGTAAGACTGGCTAATGAATGAAAAGTTACATGTTTTAATTTAAAATAACTCCTACTATATTAGCTACTATTTTCATTTCATAGATATAAATGTGGTAGGCAGAATAATGGCCACCCCAACACATCCATGTCCTAATTCCCAGAAAATATGAATATATAGCTTTATATGGCTAGATTGCAGATTGAATTGCTAATCAGTGGATGTCGAGATGGAGAGACAATCCTAGATTATCTATTTGGGCCTAATGTAACCACAAGCGTCCTAAAAAGTAGAAGAGGGAGGCAGAAGAGGAGGCCAGAGTAATGGAACAGGGAACGGGTTCAACCAGCTATTGCTGGCCGTGAAGATGGAGTAAGAGGCACGAGCCAAGAAATGCGGTCAGTCTCTAGAAGCTGGAAGACAAGAACCTCCAGAAAGAACACAGATTTGACGGCATCTTACTTTTAGCCTAATGAGACCTGCATCAAACTTCTGAACTTATAGAACTATAAGATGATAAATTTATGTTGTTTTCAGACACTAAGTTTATGGCAATTTGTTATAGCAGCACTAAGAAACCAATACAGATGCACTAAGGCCCAGAAGGTTTAACAACTTGGCCAAGGTCATACGGACACACCCAGTCTTACAACTTCAATACAGGATTCTCTCTACTGTTGTCTAGTTCCTTGTTACACATAAAATTGAAAATTGAATTAAAAACATATGTATCTTAGCATGCCAAATCACGTAATAACTGAGAATGAAGCAGTCACTATTGTATAACTGCTTATTTTTGTCCTAAACTACTGTCATTCAAGGTGTCAGGCGGGGTCTCAGCTCCTGCTCCCCACCTAAGAACGCAGGATATGGTGAGGCCAAAAAGGAACACCCACGGAGCCATACGTAGGGGAGTCATACCACTATATTCTCGCTTGCTAGCTCAGCCACCTTCTTCTTGCTAGCCCGCATTTTCTGCTAGCGTAGCCACAGCAGTTATATTAGTGGCAAATGGCTTACTGGTTAAAATTGACGGCCACAACTAGCCACAACTGATGGCCATCCGATCGCAGTTGATGGCCATTTACTACCCGAGCCAGCAACTTTCCACGTGAGGCGGAGAGCCTGGAAACTGCACTCCTGGCTCTGTCCCTACAGCTACCAATCCCGAAATGCTTATGTTTCAGGGCTATTAAGGGCGTTACGTACAGAACAATTTTTAATCCTGAACTTATCTGTACCGTACCCATGTTATCCTCTGGTGAAGAATAAAGCTCAGAGGGTTTCACTAACTTGCCTAGAGTTGCCCATCAAATGACAGATCAAGCTCAGGTCCACCCAACTCAAAAACATGTCACATGAAGTCCTTTTGCAATTTTGCATGCTCTGCATTCCTCTCTCTACTCCTTCTCCCCTGTCAAAAACCATCGGCATTCTCAGGAAACTTCCTCCATCCGTGTCTCTCTACAAGTGGGTTAACATCTTACAGCATGAATAGCCCCTAGCAGAAATGTAAAAGGTTGCCCCGAAGGGAGCCAGAATTTAGATGCAGGTGGGAAGACCAAGGTAAATAAAGCATCACCTTGACAGAGAACCCTCCCTTTGTAGAAGTTGAGTGCTCAGAGCCTCATTTTGGACCACGCCTCCTGCTCAACACAGGGTAAGTGGCTTTCTTATATCCTCTTAAAGAAATGGGAAACACTGAATGAACGGATCTAAGAGCCCGCACACTGAGTATAAACTATTTGTCTCCTGTTGTTTTGACTCTGAATCGTATGCACCCTTTAACCACTGAGGTCTCCAAAGCCTCTCGCCGCTTTAAAGTCCTTCTTATCCACAGCCTGCTTATTCCTTTAGATCTCCCAGCCTTCTTACAAGATGAATCTATTACTCATTTATCAAATGGTGTTTCAATACCCTCTGTTTGATTTTTCTGCTAATCTTACCTTAACCTCCTCCCCTGAAGTAGGACCTTTGCGTGTCTTCAATCATGCATAAAACGAAAGGGGAGAATTTAAATTTCCACTGTTTCATTGAGAAATGATAGTTTTTTCAAAGACTGATATTAGCGAGAGGATTCAAAATAAAAAATCCCTGAGCATAGTCTTTCTCCTCCCCAAAGCTGGAAATAATGGAATTTTTATTAATATTTAGTATTTACTGGGCACCCGTCAAATATACAATTTGACATTAACTTCCACTGATAACACTCTATCCCCCTGGGTATTTCCAATCTAATGATATTGTGATCAAATTTTCTTCCACGGCAATGTATTTATCACACTTGGAACGCAGCCAAGTATAAGCTCCAAAATCTACTCTAAGGGGCCGAATTCTTTACTCCTGGAAAAAGAAAAGAAGAGAAGAGGGAGAGGAGAGGAGAGGAGAGGAGAGGAGAGGAGAGGAGAGGAGAGGAGAGGAGAGGAGAGGAGAGGAGAGGAGAGGAGAGGAGAGGAGAGGAGAGGAGAGGAGAGGAGAGGAGAGGAGAGGAGAGGAGAGGAGAAGAGAAGAGAAGAGAAGAGAAGAGAAGAGAAGAGAAGAGAAGAGAAGAGAAGAGAAGAGAAGAGAAGAGAAGAGAAGAAAAAAAAAACATTTGTTCTGTTTGGTTTTTTAGAAAGAGAAGCTGTGAAATAAGTTATATAAGGAAAACAATTTTCTTTTTGTAAGTTGAATTACAAAATACACGTGACTTTAAAATTCTTAGTTCTAGTCTTTTAATCAACAGGTCTTTCTTATCTGCACCACTATTTCTTCATCTGCTTTCTTTAAAGGCTCTTCCCCATAGCCTCTGGAGCAAACCTCAGAGTGCAGACATTTATTTTCTCTAATGCTTTGCCAGTCTGTGTTTGCAGCATAAAAGCAAATATTTATCCACTTGTTATATTTTCCCTCTTATCTCCCCAGGCCACTGCCACCCTCCTTCCATTCATGTCCCTCGTGCCTTAGGAAAGCCCAATGTTTCCAGTGTGTTGTATCAACATTACAAAGCAGTACCTGGTTTTCCCATCAGAAAGTGTCCTGTGTCACATCCTGGCTTCTGCAATGAGGCTGCATGTGCTACACATTTCAACTTGTTCTCATATTATTAAATCCTCCTCCTTTCAGTTAACATTTCTGAAAGCCATGTTAACTAACCTGGAAAGATACTATTTATGATTTCTAGTACTGCAAAACATTAAATTCCAAAGAGCTGAAGAATTACCCATCAGTCACTCCCTTCTTAATTTACAAATTAAAAAATTGAACCAGAATGATGCTTTCCATTTCTTTTCTTTCTTCATTTCCAATTTCTCCTTCTCTCCCACTTTGTTCACCTTTCCTTTCTTCCTTCCTTCCTTCTTTCTTTCCTTCCTTTCTTCCTTCCTTTCTTCCTTCCTTCCTTCTTTTCCTTTCTTCCTTCCTCCCTTTCACTTCCCTTCCTTTCTTCCTCCCTCTCTCCCTCTTTCCCTTCTTTCCCTTCCTTCTTCTTTTCCTTCCTTCCTCCCTTCTTTTCTTCCCCCCTCCCTCCTTCCCTTCCTTCCTTCTCTCCATTCCAGAAACATCTATGTGCCAAGCACAGTTCCAAGTGCTAAAGACCCAGCAGTGTCCAAGGCAGACCTTCCCTTGCCCTCATAGGACTTATGTTCTGGGAGAAGAGACCGCCAGAAAGCAACGCGTTAAGTATTCCTTTACAACTGTGATGAATGCTGCCCGGGAGAAGGAGAGAGAGAATGAGAGAAAATAATAAAGGGGTCGCTGGTACAAACTCTCAGGGGCAATTCGCTGACCTGTAGTCAACCCCTCAACATGTTCATTCCTTTCATTCTAGAAATGGCACTACTAAAAAACGTCTCCTAAGGAAACAGAGATGCACTCAAGCATGTGTTCACAGGGGCAAACATTGCAGTGTTATTTACCATAGCAAAGAAACTGAATAGCCATCAGGCCTTGTGAGGTTAGATCATCTGAGTTAGCATGTACTTGTCCAAAATCGTGCCCTAGGAGAAGGTTCATTGGTCTGTTGAAATGTTAACAATATTAAGTGACTAAAAAGACAGGCTATAAAACAGTATGCATAATATGATCCTGTTGCATAGAAAATACAAAACGGAGAAAGGGATACAGATGACCCGGAGTCAGAAGGGGGCCCAACAGCATCTTCCCATAACTTGTCGTCAGGGTGTGAGATTATGGGTGAGTCACCGCTTCAAGATTTTTCAGTTGTCTGCATTTTCTTAAATGAGTCTGTGTTACTTGTGTAATAGAGCCATTTAATATTAATTGTTTAAATGTATGTGCTGCAACATCGCCTCTATCTCTAGTCGATGCGGCACGCATTCATTAAATGTCTGCTTAACAAATTCAAGATATTCAAGACAGGAAAGTTAAAGAGAAGTGTGTGTGTGTGTGTGTGTGTGTGTGTGTGTGTGTGTGTAAATAGTTTCATTCTAGTTCAAGTCTTGTGATGTTTTGTAATGATCATATGAAACAACTTCGTTCTATAGGAATTTTTCAAATGCCTGGTCATGATGTACACATACTGTGTAAATGCTAAAGTGTGGAAATAAAGATTAGTTGTGGAAAACACAGAAATTCCGGATTGGAAATGCGGGCCTCTCGTAATAATAATGACAAGAACAGCTCATGACATTGAACAGCCCTTGTAAATGTAAATGCAAATTCACTGTCAAGTTCTTTCATATGTATTATTCCAAACACTCTCTGCCAGACATAAACTCCTTGGGATCCTAACTTTGCATTCGCCCCCTACAATTCCAATAAAGAAGTATTCAGGCTTCAGTTGAAATTCTGTCTTCAAATAACCGCTGCCCCCTTTCCATCAACTCACCTTCCAGGGAATTCTGTGTCATGCGTTAGATGGTGAAAAATTCCTGAAAATTCTTGTGTATGTTAATTTCTTCGATTTGACAGTAAAACCTATTAACGGCAACTGTCACATGTCAGAAGGAAATTCTAGCTGAGGTGGAATACAGCGGGTGAGTTGTGTAGATTGGAGATTCAGGGCACGGGGAGAAAGGCAGGAGGCCTGTTGTGAGAGCTTATCGTAAAGTCCTGGTTGCCTCAGTCCGCGGAAGCTCAAAGGCTTCCATCTCCCCCAAGTGAGCATGTTTTTTTTAGATCTGCATCCCTGGAATCCATCCTTGGGAGAAAATAAAATAATTAAAGATGATATTCTCCTCACGCTGTGTTTTTGCTTACCAAAATGCGTGATAATCCTGGGCTCTTATCTGACAACAAAGATCGCTGCGTGTCTCACTCACTCTGTCACGCGTTCCATCTGGGTGTGTGTTTTTGCCGCCCGCAGCGTCTACCTATACCCTGTGTCTCAATACCCACAAATTATGTTGACGACACGGTGAAATTTCTTTCTAAAAGGTTTGAAATACCAAACACCTTATATAAGACTCAATCGCCTGCATTACCATCACAAGCAAACAATTATCTCAGCACACCTTGATGCTTTCCACAAATCTTTTCAAATATGTGCTAAATAGTTTTCATGATGCTGCTTTCAATCCGCAAGATTATGCAGTGTTTCTGCAATGTTACCTATTAGCTGCCTCTTTCTCCTTAAATTCTAAAGAATAAATTCAACCCAGATCTCAGAATCATCCTATTACACTAATTGTCATGGCAGGAAGGAGAAGGGTCTACTTTCTCAGGACTGGGCTGGCTCTCCACGTATACATTGGAGGCGTTCAAACTCATGCTATGGTCCTAAGCACCCTTTTTCATCACCATTTATATATTTGCCCCCAAATTGCATGAGATAAGACACCTCGTTACAAGCTTTGACTGGGTGTGGCTGGGGTAAGAGAGTCTAGTAGGGCCTGGAAGTTGGAGTCAGATCTCAGGCCTCAATTTAGGTGCTGACAAGTAAGTCTGAACCCCAAAGCCCATGCCCAAGAAGAGTGATAATGCTCTCAGTTGAATCTGAAAGAGAATAGGCAGTAAATGTAATACTGCAACAGTTCCTACAGTGTTATTATATGAAGAAGACCACATGAGTGTAAAGCTCGCACACACGGTCAAGTTCAATCCATATTATATCTCCATCATCATCATTATTATATTATTACTATTATTACTCGTATACTATAATCATCCAATTTCCCAGACAAGAAATGTAAAGCTCATTCTTCTTATTTCCTTGTCAGTACTCTTTCCAAAATATCCATCACCTCTCGGTTAAAAATGTATATTGTATGTGTTCGTCACATATGTGCTTGTACATGTATGTCAGTCACACATACGCCTTCATATGACATTTCTCTCCTCCCTCTATGTTATTTACAGGCAAAGCTGCCGTGTGACTTAAGGTCTATGGTTTTCTCCTATCGATCTTCTTTACATGATAGTTGTGTCTTTACTGTTTGCTGAGCCCTGTTCTCAACACTCCCCGTGTAATAAAGCTCATCTAATCCTCACAGCAATCGCACGAAGAAGGTGCGAGAATCCGTATTTTACACATCAAGGAACAAAAGCATAATGAGGTACTTAGCCAAATGATTGCTGTTCAGTGACAGGGCTCAGGTCATCTGGCTCCAAAGCTTCTGCTCTTCCATTCTCCACAGCCTGCCTGTGACACCAAAATCAGAAAATTCTACAATCAAAATGAAAATCAAAAACTCTAAAGTACATTGGCACTGTTTGGAAGTAAACCTGCAAAAGATCGTCCTGCATCCTGAATGACTTTGGAATGTGCTTGTGGATGTCCATGTGGGTGACAAACTTGTTCATAATCCTCTGAGCCCAGAATCTAACTGAACATTACATACAGACCTCAAATTCCTTTTTCACAGTTTTAAACACTCAATTTTCCAGGAGTGCAATCTTTGTAAATTAATGTACGTTTTCACTTTGATTTTTAACTGTACTTCGGTATTCAGTCCCCATTTTGGAAAATCTCAACATTTTCCACATGCAGCCAACAACCAAAACAATACACCTGCCTCAGTTGTGTAGTTGGGTATGAATAGCCAATTGTATATATAAGTGCAAACATTTGACTATTACATTTTTGTCTTTCAGCATGGTCAAACCTAAACATTCCTGTATTGAAATAAATACACATTATATTGTCGTTGTTATAAACACAGCAGTTTTCCCTTATTTCTCATTTAGATTATGATTAACACATTATATTTTTAAATGATATGGTTTGTAGCTATAAATTTTACTTTGTTAGAGTAAATGACATATTATGAACTATTTGTTATGAAACCTGACATTGGTTTGGATAGAGTTACGAACCACCAGTATAGTAAAAACATAATAAGGAATATCAATAAGCACCAATGTTCCATGCATTTCCATGTATTTCTCTAATAATCCCGCACAAGAATGGTAGTTAAAGCAGGCAGCTTGTGTGAGAATTCCTGCTGCTGGAAGAATAAAATGATTTCAGGGCTATCACAGGTGTCACCAGAAATCAGACCGGCATCAATGTAACACACGTTCACTTGGTACCTTCTAAGGACGAAGTGCTTTTTGGAGCAGTAAACAGAATCCATTTTCCTCACCTTCAGATCCCACCTGCCTGGGGTCCAACCGGACTTTGAAGATCTCAGCACAGACCAGGTACGTGAAATGAAGGGTCCTCGATTTGACATTCCAAAGTGGACATCAATTCCATTCTCCCGGCAACAAGGTTTTCTTGTTAAAATATTTTTATTGTGTAAATATTTATCCACAAATATGTGTCCTTTGTCCCCCCTTTTTCCAGGAAAGCTCTGTTGGTGTACATACTTAGCTACATTATACATATTTTGATGTGTAGTAGTATCCAGGATGTCAAACATTACCAGGTTGCAAACCCCGAGTCCCATAAAAGTTTTAAGACATTGGAGGTCATTTACTAAATTATTGACAATGATATCGTTTGAAAGACTTGCGATGTAAAAGTGCATATTTAAGGAGAAACACAGTTTCTGTGAAGACTCTGAGGCTCTGACCTGTCAGTTCTTATGCGACCTTATCTTCATAGAATACCCTTTGAAACCAACAGGAATTCTGCTGGTTAAGGAGTGGGGACCATGTCTCCAGTGGTAGTGTGTGAGCCGCGGGTACCTGACTTCTCACAGAAGGACCCCACGCCCCCTGTGTCCGAGAGTCAGGCATCTTTCTTCCCCTTCTAACATGTGACTGATGGACACATTCTTTTCCAAACAAAATGGCAAAAGAGTACAAATTCAAACTCAGTGGGCCTTTCAAAGTTAGATTATTAAAAATAACCACCCTTTATCCACATATGAGCATTGGTGCAATTAACAAGCGGAAAAGCAAATATTAGGTCTTGGGACCACTTCATGGGTAATTTCCTGTGTCTCCTGGACTGGACTGAGGGATGCCCAGGTAGCTGGTAAAACATCCTTGTGTGTCGGGGAGGGTGTTTCCAGAAGAGATGGACTGAGTAAAGAGATGGCCCTCACCAATGTGGGTGGGGGTCAACAAGTGGGTGGGGGGCCCAAATGGAACAAAATGGTGAAGGAAGGGTGAATTCTCTCTTCTTGAGCTGGAATATCCATCTTTTTCTGCCCTTGACATTGGTGCTCCTGGTTCTTGGACCTTCAGATTCTAGGACTAGTAACTAGGCTTGTTTCTCAGGCCTTTGAACTCGGACCAAATTATACCACTGGCTCTCTTGGTTTTCCAGCTTGTCGACGGCAGATTATGGAACTTCTCAGCTTGCGTAACTGCACAAACCAATTGCTATCATTAATCTTGTATAGCCATATATCTATATATCATCTATAACTGTACCTATATCTATACCATCTGTTATATTGGTTCTGCTTCCCTGGAGAACCCTGACTAATACAACCAT
Source organism: Rhinolophus hipposideros (assembly GCF_964194185.1). Lineage (NCBI taxonomy): Eukaryota > Metazoa > Chordata > Mammalia > Chiroptera > Rhinolophidae > Rhinolophus > Rhinolophus hipposideros. The sequence goes on along the minus strand of NC_138068.1, from coordinate 5,510,938 downwards.
CCTACAAAAATACATCTGACAGTGCTTTCTGATTTCTTACCTAAAACAGCTGCTGTCTCGACCCCAACACTGTAACACCTCATCCTGCTTTGTGTGTTATAGTGCTTACACCTCTCCATTTTTATATTAAAGACTTGTCTATTGTCACCCCACATCCACGCCCCAAAATATCAGGTTTCTGACGACAATGTTAATTTCTATATGTCTAATGCCTACCCACAATGCCTCATGTAGAACCATATGTATTTGGTGAACAAATGACCAAATGTCACCTTATTGTACAGATTCATGAGTTTTAAGAAGAAGGGTAATTGTAAAGTAACAGTGGAATGTGCAGATAAATAGAATTGGTGATTATATCTTCTGAGATGGTGGTCCTAGGTCACCAAGTGCCAAATAGAAACTTACATCTTTTGGAACTTGTTAAGATTCCCAATGGCCTCATAACCTACGGGGGCTGATTAAAATCAGTGCTCCTTACACCTATGGTTTTGGATTTTTGTTTAAATAGAAATAGAATGTAAAGCAGTTTTCCTTTCAGCCTCCCATTTCTACTCTTTGATTCTAGAGACAGGACTTCTCGGAAGTGGATCACCTAAGAATGAGGATCTTCTTGGACTGATCTTAGAGATGAGGCTGTTTCAGAGACCTCACGGTTCTTCATTAGAAGGCTGGTAGGTCCAACAAGGTCCCAGGGATAATGAGGACATTTTCATTTTCCCCGAGGCCTGTCCTGAAAGTGCAATTTTATGCTGTGGATGGAGTAGTTCCCACATCTTTGTACATTCAGGTGGGGAAATAGTATCAGGCAGGAAAATTACCCTTTGAATGTTTTTGTTTTTATTAAAGTTTGTCTTAGAATGCACCTTGCTATGCATTCACCTGACACGAGACCCTTGGACATTGATTATTGTGTCTAATGTAGACCTTTGGAAAGCTTCTCCAAAGCATCGGTAAGAAATGGCCAGCTGACATTTGCCTGGCTCTGCTTACCTTATACTCACAGCCCAGGCAGTTTATGATTTCAATTAATACTCATAAGATGGCTCTAAAATAATAAGAGCAGGGAGGTTTACCCAGAAAGGGGAATGTTTTATTATACCCAGATGACATTCCATTATTATTTGTAGTATAAAAATTAAAAGAGGAAAAAAAATCTCATTTTATAAAAATACTGTATTAGAAGAGAATGTTATATTTAAAATTTGAACTACATATTCATGTGGCATAAGGTGAGGTATAGTCAAATATCCCCATTTTGGACTAATTGGAGCTCAAGTAAATTACAAAACAATTTCAATGAACTGTAATTTCCATGCTGTCAAAATGTTCCCTGGCAAAATCCTGTACGAACCATAGCTAATTCTATTTGAATAAAAAGCACAAGTAAATGTTAGTCTAGCTAAGGTCAGATCATTATGAACTCCAAATTAGTAAAGAAATCAGTTTTCACTGTGTATCTAATGAATGAGGATTTTAGGGGGAAATTTTCAAGGTTTAGTATACTTCTCCTTCAAATGATTTGTCCTCTGTCCAAAATTTTTAAATTCTACTTTTTGATATGTTTAAATTATAAGTTAGGGTTTGGTGCACGCTATGGCTACTATCAGCATATTTATATATTTTCAGTGTCCTGATATATGTTAAATTTTCTCTTTATGTATGTAAAATTAAGCATATGTCAGAACTGCCTAAATTTTTAATACTATCTGCATTAATAAAATAAACTTATCTAATTTGGGCCCCTGCTGGTGAAGTCAGACATCACAAAGCGAACACTTCCATGAACTATGGCAGGAATCTTTTCGTTGATTAGCCAATTCGTTGCACAGGGAACATCCATTGTAACTTTAGATGGATCCTCTCTGAGATTTCCGTGCAGTCTGCACACCCTGCAAAGGAGGCTGAATAAGCACGCTTCCCTTTCTTCTGGATTCTGTTGGAAATATGATGCTGTACAAACCCCCAGCAAACAACTATAAATCTGACCAACGTTTACTGTGTCTGTGAAGATGGAATGATTCTCCCCAGACAAGCTTTGGAAAATAATGTATTGATTTCTGATGGCAATTTATTGTTCTTTGCAATCAACTGTGCTGATACCGTGGCCTAAATTATGACCCTTCCTCTTTCATTCCCGGTCTTTGGAATGTGAAATTAGAGAGCCAGAAAGCTTCAAAGGGGTCCCCTCCAAAATACATAGAATTTAGATGACTCTTTTCTTTTTTAGTCATAAAATGTCTACTTACCCTGGTTTTTTTTTTAGTGGTTGCATTAAATGACACAGCATTAACTAAATGTTAGGCTTTCAACCAGTCTCTCTGACGCATTCAAACCCCTAAGACCCAGGCCTCCACTCTTCCCAGACTGTTGAACACCAATGTAATCCAAGTGGGGGCTTGGATGACTTGACATTATAAGTGTCTCGCAAATAATCATGGGGATTTGATTTTAGTCTTCATTGAAGAAGAAGGAGAAGGAAGAAGAGGAGGAGAAGGAGGAGGAGGAGGAGGAGGAGGAGGAGGAGCAGCTCTGTAGGTTTTCTTTGTTCTGACGGGGATCAGCAGAAATTATTTCTGACACCATTATCCATCAATGTGTCCTAGCCTTCAGGAAGTGGAAACCATTGTCTTCTATTATCTGAGCTCACACAATGAGAAGCGACTTCCCGGACACAGTTTTGGGTTTCTTGCTTGCTTGCTTGCTCTCTTAGAGGGGGCTCCATAGAAGCAGATTCTGAGTCCAGGATTCAGGCACAAGTTTATTGAGACAGATATCGAAGGAGAAGCACACATTCATGTCCACTGGACTTAGAGCTGGAATAATGTAGGTTAGGGGCTTCTGGGCACCATCTTGCCGTGAAAAAGGAAAGACTTAGCCTCCCGGTATTGTTTAACTGCCTGAAAACCAGCTCTAATTTGGGATGTTTTCATTACATAAACCAAAACCTCAATTTTCTCTTTTCTATCTAAGTCAATTAGAATGAGAATTTCTATCACGGGTTCTCAAAAGTGTTAATTACTGGACACATCAGACAGCCCTCCTTGAGAATACCAGGAGATGGAAGACTGAGGGGCCATTCAAAACTTTTGTGATCCTAGGTTCACTTGATTTTTGAAAAATTCTACCTGATGTCCTGAGGCTTTTGCCATCACAGGGCTAAATATTGCCATAGAGATGACGGATTACCGGTTATGGATTCCTAGTCACGTCTATAAATACCTTAGAAAAAAGTAAAACTTTAAAATAAATCAAATTACAGGGACTATATCAGCAGGTGAGAAGGCATTGAAAGCAAGTTAGATACTGGTGGTACTTAAGCAAGGAGATGGTAAGCCAAATGTGACCTGAAGTTGCAATTTCTTTCCAATGTGGATCATTTCCGTTCAGGCCAGACACATGACATTGTACGGTTTTGCTTACTATCCCTGATTTTTATCATTTATATTGCCTGTAAGTAAAAATGGAAGTGAATGCTTCTTGGTGTGATCTTTCATACTGATAATTACTTACAAAGAAAAACAAAAACAAAAACAATGGTTTCAAGATGCTTTTCCAGACACAAAATGTATAATAAGCAAATCTACTAACTCTAACAGATATATCCAATTTTGAAACAAAAATTTCAGACAAATCAGAGCACTGTATCAGCAATCCACAGGAGTTGAGGCAGAAATAAAATTGGATGTAAGTTTCATGACAGTTCCCTACTCTCTGGTTATAGGTTGAGTCTTTCATCTCCTAGTACCATGATGCAAGTCATTATTTTATTTGAAATAAAATTGAGTGCATTTTTAAGTGGTAAATACTTTGGTACTCAATGTCAGTTACTAACTGTTGGTAATACATCTCAAAACTGACTACAACATACCAGATAACAATACGTCATGACTGAGAACTGCTCAGAAACTTTATGAGAGAATCCTCCCCAAGGTTCGAAACCAATTTTTGAAAGAAATCAAATGAGAACCTATCCGTCACTCCCCCCTCGAAGCATTTATTGAAGAGTGACTTATGTGCTCGACCAGCATAACTCAGAATCCTTCACGAAACCATTTATATTAATGATATTATATTTCTATCAAGACAAATATTATCCCAGTGTAATACTATCGTGCTCTCCTGTTGTGCTCTGTGTGCACCGACGTGAGATTTTCTTCATGAAAATGCACAATCTCCTGAGGGCACAAACCTACCATGTTCAGCCAGGACCTAGCAGGGTGCCTGGCAAGTAATAGATGTTTGTGAAATAGTTATTGAATGAATGAATAAATCTCAGAACAGTTACATATCCAGAAAAAAATAAGTAAATGAAAACAACCAGCTTATTACTCTGTGATTCATCCACCGTTACCATACTTGTGGAGATATTTCCTACCGGTTCTATCAAGTTCTACCTTGACCAGGATAACAAGATTTCCCCCTTCTCATCCTCTCACAACGACTCCATCTTCTGGACAATCTCTTGGGGAGTTTAAGAGAACACAAGGCTGTCGAACAGGGGCTCTTCAAGTGATGACTAATACTAGTAACTCTGAAACATTTCACTCCCCTCTATGTTTCTCACAATGGAATTCTCTTTCCTTCTCCCTCCCGTGTCTAGGACCCATGGTCTCTCCCAGCTATCTAACTTCTCCAGAATTTGGGTCTCCTGTGCATCTTCCCTCCTCTGGCCTCTGAGAGGAGACTCTGACTCTTCAAGCATGGATCCAATCTTTATCTCATTGTTAGTCTTTTGGATTATTTGACTATTTTTACTTCAGTGTTGCCTTGAGTAGTAAAATGAACAGGCAACAAGCAGATTAATACATTGAGATAGAACTCTACTTCATGTCAGTAACAATTCTTTTATATCTAAGATTTCTATTGGCAGACCAACTGTCCATCACATGGAATTGCCATACTTTTAAAAAACGTTTCCTATTGGTGGGCATCATTTTGTAAAAGGATTTTAAGCAATTCTGAAAGGAGTGTTCTTGTACTTAAATGTTTGTGAATATCACTAATGATTTACCTGGGATGTATTCTTAGGTGTGGAAATACTAGGCTGAAGGATGGAACTCTTTCTAAGACAAAGTCCTTGATTTGAGAGAGCCACCTGAAAAATATGGAGATAATGTCATATAAGCAAGGACTCATGGGAGATCTGTCTGTACATCCCAAGAATATTCCTTCTGGAAATTTCATTATTTTAGAGTGAGAATCTGTACTACAGCCCCTCAAAAGTATAACAAGTCAAATGCAATAGTGTGTCGCCTAGGTGTTTGGGAGAGTGTAACCGACAAACAAAATCTATCCTCTGCATCTCCCTGAACCCTCCATTAAGTAAGGGTATCATCTTGGCAGGGAGCAGGAGTAGAGTTGAGTACCTTCTGCTGAGAGCACAGTTTTAATAAGGCAGGAATCCAACCTAACGAGCATATCTGCTGTATTTGGGGGAGACACAGAAGTCAGAGCTGTTTTATTTCCTGCCAGTTTCATACCAAAAGCAAGCAAGTAGAATGCCTTTTCTTCTTGATGGGCATATGGAAAGCTTATGAATGCAATAATGAGAACTGTGTGTGCCCATTTGGACCCAAGGGAGTTATATAATTTTATCACTCTTCTTTTGTTGTCGTGAGAAGACCCAGTGACGCCTTCCTTTGCCTCCTACACATGGCCACCTACTGTCTCGCCTGAAATCTGCCCGGTGACAGAGGCTGGGGTTAATGTGCCTAGGTTTATGACTTAGAAAATGAGGGCAATTTTCCTTGACCGCTCCCTTAAGGTTTCCAAAAATACCATCTTCTTTATATGCATATTTGAAGTCACAGGCCACTGGTTTCAAGAATATTCCCTTCTGAGATTATTATAGAATTTGTGGGGCCCCGTGCAAATGAAAGCATGGGGCCCATTGTACAACAATTATTTAGAATTTTACAACAGGGACAGCCCAACAGTGTTACACCAAGCTCAAGCCCTTCTAAGTGTGGGGCTCTGTGTGATTACAGAAATTCCCCCCATCTAAAAAGGATAAAGTGCCTTAACACCTTCATCACAAAGCATCCCAGAAATAATGGCCCTTTGCAGTAAAGAATAAGAGTCTAGAGACAGTGAGTAATTTCATTCAGATTAAAGAATATGTTCTAGCTAATATGTTGCACCATATAAAATTGCTAATATTTTTTTTTACCTACAATCACAGACATTTCCTATTGTTCAACCTAATTCATAACTGCCATGGGAATACATTTTTCTTAGGATTAATAACCTTTTGAGTTGGCACACCAAAAAAGAGAAGAGATGATGGTAATGGTTGCCAAACAGATTCTTTTTGGGTTTGATATTTGTACTACGAAAACTTGCGTGTGTGTGCGTTCATAAAAGTTATACCTCTGCGTTGCAGACACCTGGGAAATTTTATAAAATTATTTTTTAAACAAGCACAGTTACATACTATCACTTTCAAATTTTTGATTTTTATTCCAATTTTTTTGTGAGATGGATGGATGGATGGAGATATATATATAGATATGTATATATATATATATATATCTATATATATATATGTGTGTGTGTGTGTATACACACACGCACGCGCACACACGCACGCACACACACACACACACACATATACACAGAGGATGCCAAAAAATGTATGCACATTTTAAGAAAGAAAAATAACTGTATTAAAAATTGTAATACTCAATATATACCAATAACAAAAGATGAATACAAGTCATATGTATACATTTTTTGGCACCCCCAGTATATACATCAATACAACAACACTCGTAGAGGAATTTTATTACAATGTTGGGTCATCCATGGAGGCAGTCTTTTGTTTTCTACATTGTTTTCCCACAAATTGTCATGTTGTGACATTTATATATGTCCAGAGTCACTAACCCAAGATTTTGAATTGTGTGGTATTTCATCACGTGCAATTACCATAATTTATGTAGTCATTTTCCTATTGTTGGATATCATTTTTTAAACTATTAGAAGCAAAGCTGAAATAAACATTCTTCTATCTAAATTTCTTAGTTAGGCACCTGGTGGATTGCTCCTCTAGGCTAAATTCCTAGATGGGAAATGGCTGCTTCAACAAGTTGAACGTTTTTGAAGCCGTGGTTGAGAACTTCTAGACTGGGGAGACAGGTTTGCAGCCCCAACATCAGAACAGGAGAGGGCCTTTCCCCATTGCCCTGCAATCTTATCAGCTTTAGGGAGGCGTTGATTATTTCTCATTGCTGTCTTTTGAAATACAGAAGTCAAATGGGAATATAGTCTGAATGTGGAGGATTCAATAATGCAGAATAAAGCATTGCATCTCCCCTTATTCTTACCCCCCCAACCCCACACATCACACTAGCCCTCCCCTGGCTCTTAGACGCCCCCCTGCCCTCCAGGGATGGCTGCTATTGGTGTTCAGGTGCACAAACTCTCAGCTGTTTTCTGTACAATTACAGTCATGTATATAGCCACACACACACGCTTTTCACACAGTGGTGATCTCACTACATTGTATCGTAGTGTGGTGTGTGTGTTTTTTCCATTTGACCGTATATCTCGGATTATTTTTCATGTCAGTAAAACTCGTTATATGTCATTCCTTGTAATGACCGAATAATGTTCCATAATGTGAATGAACCATAAATTAGGTATCCATGGCCTCACTGACTGTTTGACATTGCGAAATATTTATTTGTTCATTTGTTCACTGTACATCTGACACCCCCACAGGAAGACAGGGTCATTGTGTGCCTGGTTCGGCCTGAATTTCCAAAAGCTGCGTACTCTGTATGGGCTCAAATTACAGTTCTTGAAGGAAGGAGTGAAGGAATAAAAGGGACATTTGGATTTTCCTCTGCTGCTGCAACGGATGCACTCGAACACACATCTACACCCACATGCATGAGAAGCTCTTAAGAATAACCTCCTAGAAGAAAATCTTGCTCAAGGCAGATGCAGTGTTTAACTTTTGACAGATACTGCTTTTCTCAAAAACTTTACCAATTTTCCCTCCCACCAATGATGTATGAGAGTGTCTCCTTTGCTACACTCTTGCCAGCCCCAGGAATCAATGATTGATTAATAAGGTGTTTCTGAGCTTGACACAGAGAAGCCCCTTCAGCAAGCAGCAGCGGCAGCTTCACGTACAGCTGCTCAGGCTGCACACTGTTCAAATCTGGGGGGTGCCACGCATATAAGCTACAATATGAATGGAAGCCATGGGTCCCCAATGTGGCTACCCTTAGCGGTGCAGAGGATACTCTCTGAGCATTTGACCCTTTCTTTCTCTGGTACACACGCTGACAATTGCCAGCTGGCCAGTCCTATGCTGCTCGCAGAATTTAGATACAGGTGCTATTTGTGCAGTAACCTGTCATAGAGAGGCAAAGTCAGCTCTCGTCAAAAGCACTTTGAACTGAGACAGAACTCAGCTTTCATGCCCAGTGTAAATAATACAGCAGAAACCTTGTTATCAGAGCTGGTTAATTGAAAAGTTCATTGAAAGTAAAATTCAGAAGATAACTATAGATGTTATATAATTACACAAATATAAATATTTATATGTGACAGGCCATATATAAAGTAGTAATTTAGATAGATGATGATGATGACATACAGATAGATGATAGATAGATAGATAGATAGATAGATAGATAGATAGATAGATAGATAGACAGATGATAAAAGATAGATAGAAATAGTATGTTTTTCTTAGGGTACATTCCATGCTGCTACAGCAGAGACCCCCAAAATACAGTGGGTCAGTGAAGACAGAAGTTGACTTCTCGCCCATGGAAGAGTACAGGCAGAGGAAGCAGAGGTGGTCCAGGGCTGATGAGGTAGGTCTACCTCAGCACATACCTTCAATCATCTCTAGGTCCAAGGGACGAGCTCCAGCCTCTGCGACCCTCTGGTGTCCCAGCTGATGGGAAGGGGAAGATCAAAGTGGGTGTGTTGCCTATTCCTCTTGAGGGCATGGCAGAAGGGAACTTACCACTTCTGCTCACAACCCTTTGTCCACAGCTTCGTCACATGGTCACACTGAGCTGCAAGGCTCCTTAGAAATTTTGTAGTTTGGGATACTGTGGCCCAGCTGGAATTCAGGGTTTCTACAATTCAAGGAAGATGTAAGAATAAATACTAGCAAACAATTCACAGTCTCTGCCCTAAGTAGTTTATTTTAATTTTTAAAACACATAAATCTACAATCTTCCTTTTTTTTTTTTTGATCTAGAACACAGTCATTGAGTGTGTATCTGCTGATTGGAGTTCCACAATTTCTTTCTCACATGAAATATAATGCATAACTCCAATTTCCACTTCCAGTTCTTTGAAAACCTCAAAAAACTTCTAAAGTAATTTGAGTCCAGACTACTAGTTTTTTTAATGATATTTTTCACTCTTATCTTTTGTCGCCGACACACCTAATTTGACAGCAATTTTTGCTAATTTCCTTTATCATTTTTTCCCAAAGCATTCAATTTGGTTTTTCTAGAGATAAGTCTCTTTTCACACCCATAATTCATCAGTCATTAGTGTACACAACTCTCAATTAAATCATATAATCATATAGAAAATACAATTACCATGAACAGATTTAAGATCACAAAGCTAACACATGGTAAGCAGAGAGCTTCCCAGAAGTGGGCAGGAGAAGTAGCGATTAGCCCACCAGCCAAGTGTATTTTGCAAGAAGGTGGAAACAGTCAGCGGCTTTACAGACAGAACAGGAGAGTCAACCAATCCAGCATGTTGGCCAAGTGGAGTTCCACTAATAGAACTTCAGCTGTACCTGTAGCAGTGCAAGACAATGTCTGCTCCGTGCAACCCATGAACAAATGACTCCAGAGTGAGTGTGATGTGGGGAGACCTAATTTTGCTATTTCTTCCCCCAACCCCCTTCTCGATCGTCTGTCATAGTATAAGCATCAGACAAACTCCCTGGGGCTTCAAGATGCAAAACAACCTTTTCCACACCATTATTGTCTGACCACACAAACCAACTACTTCACATGCTGGTTACCTTGTAAAACAGAGGTCTCTCCCTACCCTGGAGGAGCTGGCCAGGTGGGAATCACTGACCTGTTGTTTGTTGGTTTCCAACCTGATGCATCCTTAAGGAATTTTTCAAAGACAGTTTTCCCTCCTAATGATTTTTGGCTTATGTACTGACCTTAGAACTATACCTCAGGTACAAGGAGAATCCACTGAGATGCTTTTTGCACTGAAAAGATGCCAGTGCTTTGCAATTTGCTCTTAATGTATAGAGAAAATACTGGAATCATTTCTAAGCAGTATTCAGTGCTGTCGGGCTGACTGGCATTTGCAGATTTAACCCATCCCCCATACTTTCATCTAACCAATAAACTGCCGTCTCCTCTCCCCCCAACGCTATTAAAAATAGCACAATGTTTGTGTAATGCTGTTCTAAGAGGATTTATTACTAAATAATTGAACAACATTGATCTTAAAATTGAATTACCACACCCAGTACATTTCCTCTGTGTTAACAGAGGGTGACTGATTCCTGTCGAAAACCAGCCTTTTGGTACCTTTAGATACGCTGGGATTCCTGGCATATTTTGAAAGTAAGGAAATGCTTTATTTTATTCATTTAAAGCCAAACTATACAACCTAAGTCTTTCCTTATTTTTGATTTTATAGCGGGTAGTTAAAAACTTATATCAGACAAAAGAGTAGCTTTGTTATTTATTACTATCTACTGGTGTTAGCGTATCTTTCCTCTGAAGAATGAAACAGTGTTACTTTTCCCAGTGGATTTATGTTTTCATAAATCTCTGCAAAAGTATGCTTGTGTTTATAAACATAGTATTTGTTGGTGAGCCTGAAATATGGAGATATTCCATTTTCCTTGGAATGTAAACATGTATTTATGTATTCATCAAACATTCATTGAGATGCTCCTTTGAGACAAACTTCTCCTGGGAGAAAAGGGTACATGAGAGACAGAACCTCTGCCCTCGTGGAACTGTCAGTCCAGACCAGGGAACAGACATAACTACAGGCAATTTAAATTGTTCAACACAGAGAACTATGAAGTGCTAGAGGGGCATAGTGAGGGTGCTTGAGTGCTACTTTGTTATTTAGGACAACAAATCTGGGTTCCCCCCTCTCAACATCCATATAAAAATCGTGACTCTCATCTTAGAAATTTAACACGGTTTTAAATTACCTTCCAGAAGATTCTTGAAAACACTTTCCTGAAAGACATCATGCATTGGCTCAGAGGCAAGAACAACTGGGTATTTCCACTTTGGCCTAGAGCAGGGGTCAACCAACTACTGTGGCCCACGGGACAATCCTGCTGCCACCTGGTTTTGTGTGGGCCGAGAACTGAGAATGGTTTTGACAGGGTTTTGTTGTTGTTGTTTTTTAATGGTTGAAAAACAATCAAAAGAAGAAGAATCTTTTGTAAACGCGAAAATTACCTGAAATGTAAAATTTGGCGTCCCTATGTAAAGTTCTATTGGAACACCACCATACCCTCCGATTTATCATCTATGACAGCTTTCACACTGCAGTGGTAGATATGACTGGTTATGAAAGAAACTGTACAGTCTACAGGCCTAAAACATTTACTATCTGGCTCCTTTACTAAAAAATGTTACCAACCCCTGGCTTAGAGAATCCATTGACTTTTGAGACGGCAGTGGAAAATGGAGGCACCTGGAATCCTAACCCTGTTAGCTGTTTGTCCCAACATAGCATCCATCAGCAGGTTCCTCATTCTATTGCCCCTCTCTGCTTAGCAGCTTTCCATTCATGACCCCCACAAAGCGATTATTCTGTGGCTGCCCACCCCTGTCCCCTTGGTCTCTTAGTTAGCAAGCCTGAGGCCTGGAAAGATTGTAGAGCCCTCCCCCAACCCAGAGGCTCTGAGACCAGTCTCAGACAAAGCACATCTCCTGAGCTCCCTGCCTTGCCCTTGGCCGTCTGCTCACACACCCCCATGCCCTCCATCTTCAGCACCTGTCAGTTTCCTAAACATGATCTGAAGATTAAAGGAATGCAAGATTAAAGGGTGCAAGCATCTGGCACAAAAATCTCATGGTGAGAGAGCGAATGCCAAACCATTCAGTTATCCAGATAGATAATATTTTAATGCAATATTTTTTTAAAAAATAATACCAAAACATCCATGATAAACAACATATCACAATTATAAATGAAAAACAGGAATAGTATTTCTGATTCCTTTTGACTCATGGCTCACCTCAGTGCTATTACTGACCAAGTCTTTATTTACAATTTTTATTTTTTTCATTCATTGTGGGATTTTTTTTTAATTAATTTTGATGTTTGAAGATTGCATTAAAATATTATTCATCTGGGTTACCAAATCTTCTGGCACTCCCTTAAATTCTGTGCAAGTGCCTCACTCTCTTTACCTAAGTGTCTTAGTTCGTTCAGGCTGCTCTAACAGAACACCATGGACTGACTGGGGGGCTTTGACAGCAGCTATTTGTTTCTCCCAGTTCTGGAGGCTGGGAGCCCAAAATCAAGCACAGGAAGATTTGATGGCTGGTGGGGGCCCGCTTCCTGGTTCACAGATGGCCATCCTTTCGCAGTGTCCTCACACAATGGAAGGGCAGAGGGAGCTGTCTAGCATCCATTGTTTAAGGGCACTAATCCCATTCATGAGGGCCCCACCCTCCTGATACCATCACATTGGGGGTCAGGTGTCAGCATACAGATTGAGGGGCACACAAACATTCAGTCTACAGCACCAGTTTTGACCCACTGCGTCTGACTCATGCTTGACATTCCCACAAAGACTTATGAACTGGTGCCAGGAGTGAGGAAATTACAGGGTCATTCAGCTACCTTTAGGGTTCCTGAAACCTAAACTATTGAGCTGGAAGTTCAACCTCCCTCCCCCATTTTATATTTGAAGGGTCTGGGGCACTAAAAAATGGTAGCCGTGCTATAGTCATAGGTAATCACTAATCGTATAACTGCTCGAAAAAAAACCAACAAGGATTCAGTAGCCAAGAATGTTAAATAAATCCTAGATTGGTGCAAAAGTAATTGTGGTTTTTGCACTTGTTTTTAACCTTTTAAACCGCAATCACTTTTGTACCAACCTAATAAAAGATAGATAGATAGATAGATAGATAGATAGATAGATAGATAGATAGACAGACAGACAGACAGACAGACAGACAGACAGACAGACAGACTAAGGAAGGATCTGATCATTAAGAGAAGAACTCGTTTGGTGCCAGGAGCCAAATGCAAGAATAATTAAGGGCTTCTACTGAACTAGAGCTGAATTGTGCCCTGGATATTTGCATGCAGCTGTGTGTGTATTTCAGGTTAACATTTGCCCTCAAATCTTCCTCCGATTTCCCTTGACAGCAAAGGAACCTAATGTACAGCTGAATAAGTCTACTTGAAGGTTCCTTTTAGGGAGATTATACCTTGCCAGTTACAAATAAATTTCCTCACCTTGTTTGCTATTACTTAGACCTTTCTGTAAATGTAGTGCTTTCACACATCTTACAATAATGGGTCTAAGACATTTGTAGCAAAGAAGATTGCTTTTACCTTTTCTCCCTCAATTCTTTTTTTTTTCTCCCCTCACTAAATGCCACATGGAGAAAATCACACCCCTAAAGTCCTGGCGAGCACAACCAAAAGCATAGGGGATGCAGTTGATGTCCCAGCACACAGAGGCACATCCATCTCAACCTGTGTCACTTACTGAGGGCCAGAACTTAGTTTTCCTACAGCCGAACCCTTTGGAAGAAAGCCGTGTCTGCTGAGGGCTGTGCTTTTGCTCAGAATGAAACTCGGTCCCAAAGCCAGAGAGACAACACTTCAGCCAAGTTCCTTCAGCACGATGGCTCTCCGGAGGAGCAATGCCGTCGTTTGGGGGGGCGCATTTTGGAAATCTGTGGGGGTATTTGTACTGCTATAATATTTAGGGGGACTACTAGCATTTGCTGGGTGGGTCAGGGATGCTAGATGCCCTCTGTAAGATTGGACAGTCTTGACCTAAGAAAAGGTTGTTACCACATCGCCATGATTTCTAAATGACACCATTGAACATATAGAAACAATGCATTTGGGGGCGATTTAATAACAGTGAATTTTTCAGGAATGCAATTATCATGTACGTTTCCCTTAATTTTGCTAAGGAGGCATGTATTTTGTTACAAATTTTACCAAAAGTGAGTTGTTCACCATTTGGGAAAATTATGTTGAAATGACAGCACGACTCAGGGTATTGCATTGGCCTGTACAACCCACCTGAATCAGCCTGCGTTTGTAACGGTCACAAACACCCCGATTCTGGGTAGATACACCGACAGGCATAGACGTGCCCCGGGAACGTACATGCTCACTCATCAGTGGATCTGTCTCTCTCTTCCTGGGCCACACGGGACCACCCCTGCCTGCTCTGCCGATACTGTTTCATGGGTGAGAAATCGACTTCTGTCTTCACTGATCCACTGTATTTCAGAGGACCTCTTTTTGATAGCAGCTTAGGATGTACCCTAACGCTCTTCAAACAACAGGAACTTGATCACAATGCTGCAACTTAGCTCCTCCTCACCTCAAGGTCCTCCAGTCTTCAGGAAACCTTTTCTGTGTTGCAAGCGGGTATGTGATGTGGGTGTTTTTGTGAAACTGGAAGTCAGGGCCACATCACCATCTGGATTAGACAGGCTGTGGGATAAAGACACGAGATGTGGAAGTAAGAACTGAGAGTCCTGATCTCTATTTATGACCAAGTTCAAAGATACTCACTCATATCTAAACAAGAATGTGGATGTCTGCAAGGCTTGAAGTAAGGATGTGAGCGACACTACTAGGTGAATCAGGAGAAGTTGCTGATATGCAGTCACACTTAACCCCAAAATCTCCATCACTCGTTCCACTCTGACAGAGAGCAAAGGTCTGGCATTTGGTGTAGAGTAACTTCGAACTCTCCAGTAATCAGGTCTGCTGGGCCACCGTCCCAGGTGAAATCAGTCGACTACATCCTTTTTTTCTTTTCGTACCCAGCACATAACATGAAACCAAGAATACAATAGGTACTCAATGAATATTTAATTCATTAATTAAACAAGTAATGATGGATAGACTCCACAAACCCAGAAGGATTCGAGAAGAAGCAAGACAAATAATTCACAATGAATTCGTAGAACTCATTTAAGCACAGGGGAATTGGATGAGCATGGGCAGAGGGGAGCTTGGATGGTATGACTTTTAAGGTCATATCTTATGTGGGAATATTTGGTAAGTGTCAAAAAGGAACACCTAAGGGTGGCCAGATGGCTCAGCTGGTCGGAGCGTGGGCTCTTAACCACAATGTTGCCAGTTCAATTCCTCGAGTCCCGCAAGGGATGGTGGGCTGTGCCCCCTGCAACTAAGATTGAACACCACGGCACCTTGAGCTGAGCTGCCGCTGAGCTCCCGGATGGCTCAGTTGGTTGTAGCATGTCCTCTCAACCACAAGGTTGCCAGTTCAACTCCCGCAAGGGATGATGGGCTGCGCCCCCTGCAACTAGCAACGGCAACTGGACCTGGAGCTGAGCTGCGCCCTCCACAACTAAGACTGAAAGGACAACAACTTGAAGCTGAATGGCACCCTCCACAACTAAGATTGAAAGGACAACAACTTGACTTGGAAAAAAGTCCTGGAAGTACACACTCTTCCCCAATGAAGTCCTGTTCCCCTTCCCCAATAAAAAACTTAAAAAAAAAAAAAAGAACATCTAGAATGCATCACCTGAAGGCCTTTATCGGCAAGCTTAAAAGATCATGAAGGTCACACACAACCCTATTATTTTAGAATGCATAGTTAAAACAGGGACTGTCCTACAAAAGTGTCCTGTTTTCAAACGCAGCGTCCTTTCCAATTAATCCTCTTGCCTATTTTCTGGCTTACTGTGAAGTTAATTCATTTCATGGTGAGGGTGAAAAGAAGTAATCATCGATAAATCGAACGATTGTTTCTATCCACATGGCTTTCTCAGAACATAATGTGGTTTATAGGATCATCTCAGTGCTATAATAGTGAGAACAGAGAACAGATGGTAACCTGTTTCCTTCTTCCTAGGAGAAGCGAGAAAATAAGCTAAGTATGGAAGTCCAAAAAGAAGAAGCAAGCCATGTGGACTGACCATTCCAGGAAACATAGAGCAATGGCTTTTTATAGGACCCTGACACGTATGTTATAGGAACACAGGAGGAGAATGTGGCTGGAGCAGAATGAATGCAAAGGAAGGCAGTAGGCAGACAAGCCAGAGAGAAGGAAAGCCACAGAATGGACTCTCAGCCTCTGTAAGGACCTTGGCTTTTTCTCAGAGATGAGATAAGGCAATAGCCTAAGACCTTAAAGATTATTCCGCCTACTTCATAGTCATGAAAGCAAAATCATCTCTGAGTGAGAGGTTAAAGGGAGAGGACAGGGAATAGAATGAGGGAAGTTCAGGGAAAGTTTGTCTTGACAGCGTAATTGACAGCTTTGCTATTTCCTCCTGTTGCTTACTTTCCTCCAACTAAAATTCCATGCCAACGTTTTTCAACAAGTTAAATCACTTCCTTTTATTTCCTTATTGTAATCAAGCAAATGTATGTATTAATAACATAGGATGATAAAAATAACAGAGCAAGAATGTGGGTTTTTTTTTAAATACAAAAATTTGGTTCTGTTTTTGTGCTCATTCATTTGGGTTAATCTTGATTATAGTTCTTCGATGAGAGGTGAAATACTTTCAAAGGGAATGTATGTTTGAATAAAACACGTTGGATAAGGGTGGTTCAACAGATTATTATTTCTATGTAGGGTCAACTCGTGAAACTGAAATTTCTAGTCTCAGCAATCAATGTTTTAACCTTTCAAGGAAGTTTTCCTGCAGAAAGGAGTAATTATTGAATCAGATTTAATTATGTTAAGTGGAATGAGATACAATATTCATGCCAAGGAAGCTAGCAAGTTGCCTGCTGGCCTTTTCGAGTGTGTCAGCAAGAATTCCCCCCCAACCGCGGAGAAGAATTCTGTCCAAGGCCATTTCTCAGACAAAAGGAAGATGTAACGACCTTTTAATTTGACGACAATATAACAGAGAATCTTCCCTACATCTCCGTCAGCTGTTCTCGTTCCCCATTAGAGAAAAGCCAGGGGACTGTCCCTTGTAATTTTAATTCCAAATTTCAGTGCTGGGAACATTTTCTTGGAATTCACAGGTCAGGAGACACTCTGCCTAATGCAATAGCAACTGGAATAAGAACCTGAATTGCTCCAATCTCTCCAAAACTAGGTTCATTTTTTTTTTTTCAACAAATTCATGGGCCGTGGGAGAATAGATCCCGTCTTTTGGAGTTAGGCTTCATTTACAAACCTAAAAGCTCATGTCTTCAAGTCTCCCATTCTAGAATTCTAAGACTGTTTACCATGAAAGACTAGAAACCAAGATCCCAGTACATTGGAGATGTCCTTGATGGCTACTTCCAGAGGCCAGATAGAGTGGATGACTATGTGGAGAGACCACTCTGAAGGGAATAAATTCCGTACCACTGGGGCGTCACTGAGCAGTGGGAGGGGGAAGGCACTCAAGGATCCGACACATGTTTACTAAGCAGCGCTAAAGGCCCCAGTGCTGCTCTAGGCTTCAACACAAAGTGGAAGTTAGGGCTGAGGCTGGGGCCTAGGTCGCTTGGCCTGTCCCCGTGGCGTTTACCTCGTCTATCCTTTTCCCCCCAAATCTCATGGTCATTCAGAATGATAAGAAGCCCAATTAAAAAACATATTGTATAGGAAAATAAAATCAAGTAATAAAATAAAAAGAGTCATACTATTAATATTATTATTGACTTTTAGTGAAGTGTCTTGCAACTTCACTAAAGTAGACACTCAATAAATGCCAGTTACTATTATTATGCTTAATACTTGTGGATACTACCTCCTATTGCATTCTTGAAAATGAAAGTTGTGGAGGTAGGAAACGGTGGGAGATCATAAATTCAGGAGGACTCGGCAGAGATATTCCCTAGGAAATGAAACCAAAATTGCAAGCTAAGTAAATAGCTAAAGCAATTTTTGGAGAGATAAGGGGAAAGTTTATAAATGAATCTGGACGATTGTTTTTGTCTTTTTCCTCCCTTTTTTCTTATTCATTCCTTCAATCAATATTATTCAGTGCTTATTATATGCCAGACAATCTACTGGGTGTTGGAGATTCAGAGGTAAACAAGACAAATAAGAATTTTTTTCCCCAGAAAGAACTTATGATCTAGAGGAGAAAGTCAACAAGAAAATAAGCACGATAGTTTCAGTTAGCGATGGGGTCACGGAGGAAATAAAAAACAATGTAACAGAGGAGGGCCTTGGGAGAAAGTGATAGGTTGGACAGAATCAGGGAAGAAACGACCTCATTGAGGAAATGAGATTTGAGCTAGGATCTGAAGGACAAGAAGGAGATTGACATGCAACGATCTGGGGACAGAACCTGTGGAGTAGAAGAGAAAACAGCAAGTAGGATGGCCATTGAAGATAGGTGCTCCCTGTATTTGAGAAAAGGCTCTAGTGTAGAATAAGGTCAGAGAGGAGGTCAGGGACTGGACTTCATAGGGACACATTGAATGACTGCCCCAGGTCGTTTGTGGAGAAACAGACTCTGTGATGGAGATTTGCTTACGGAAGTCCCTCCGAAGACCCCATCTGTGCTCGGAGCTGGGTAGCCCAGCCGAGTTGAGCTGCCTTTGATCTTCACGTGTGCCCCTCCTCCACTGGCCAGCCACCCTTGAGGACAGTATGTGAACTTGTGCAAAGTGGTTCTCTTCAACTGAAGGCCATTTCCAGACATCGGTGGAGAGCTATGGGCCACCAGCGCTCCCAGCAGCTGGGGGATTGAGCCCCTCATCAAGCGGGGGATGGGGGGAGCTGAGTGACATACCATACAGACGGGGAGAGTTTTGAAAGTGAAAGGGGCTCTTTTTCAAAATCGAGGCATAAAGTAAGATTGACCCAGATAAACTGAGATATCAACTCACTCAAGTCCCACACCAGAGTACACAGTCCGGGTTTTGTTCTAGGGGAGGCCAGGTTACTTGGAATGTGTGGGCATGTGTGCCCACACAACAGGCCAGGGGACCCCAAATCTGCTCCCTTAGCAGACCTAGCTGCAGGTCTCTCAAAAAGAAAGTAATTTCCCACAGAGCTGGGGTGTGGCCGCTGGCCCTCTAACTTGCCTCTGCTGCTTTTGTTTCTGGGGACTCCTGGGCATGATGGGTTCAACAGCCTCTGATTGCCTAGACGCCTCTTGTATGGAATATCAATACCGCAGGGGATTTCACAAAAGATGAAATGGAAATAGTTCACTATCAGCAGAGATGTTAAAATTACATATTCCAAGACTCTGTGTCATGAGAGGAAGGCGAATAAAGGCTTTGAATTCCCAGGAGGAGACTGAGAGCAAAGGGTGAAGGTGTGGGAGAGAAAGATTTACAAGGCTGGTGGGCTGGAGAAGAGCAATTCCACCAGTGCTGAGAATAAACACTCACGAGCCAGATTGGATCTGAAAACAGGAAATGTCGCTCTCCCAGGTGCTGGCCGTTCATGGGAAGAGTCAACTCCCAGATGCAGGCAACAGCCTGTGAGAACACAGATGGAGAACGGTGACCCTGTAGGAGGGGTTTCTTAATCATAGGTCCCCAGGCTTCGGAAGGAGTTCAGTGATAGAACTCAAGGAGGCTGGAAACTCAGGTGCCAACAATAAGCCACAACTTTGTTTTCGCTCTCACTAACTTAGATTTAGTGTTCCTTTCCGTTAGAAATGTGGCCAACAAACCACACTCCATTAAAAGCATCTGTGACATTATCACCAACAGGAATCACAGATATGTTCATCTCATAAGAATGCTGCTCTTGCAGATATCTCAGAATAGATTTTACTCTTAGCACTATTTTTTAAATTATAATACCCTGTTTCCCTGAAAATAAGACCTAGCCAGACAATCAGCTCTAATGCATTTTTTGGAGCAAAAATTAATATAAGACCCGGGCATATATTATATTATATATTATATTATATATTATATTATTATATTATAAAGACCGGGTCTTATAGTAAAATAAGACTGGGTCTTATATTAATTTTTGCTCCAACAGACGCATTAGAGCTGATTGTCCGACTAGGTCTTATTTTCGGGGAAACACGGTAGTTATTAAATCGACTACGAGATCTCGCTTTTCAGGGTGTTCATGAAGAGGCACATCATTATGCTATGAATGTGGTTGTTTAAATATTTTGATAGATATGTTTTCACGTTATTGATTTTTTTTGTAACCCTATATTTATGGTATGCACTTAACACCTTTATTCTGGGAGGATTTCCACTGATCCCACCAGTCTATCTAAGGGTTCCATGGAACACAAATTGCTAAGAGCCGGCCTTACACCCCTCTCGCTGAAGATGTGGTATTACATTTTTACTTAGTTTTAGGCACAATCCTCAGCCCACAGTACAAATAGACAAGAATTGTTCCATTTCTTGGACTTCTTTGAATTAAATTTGCATTTATAAATTTGGGGCTGGCTGCAGTTTAAATCCGTAGAAGGAGATTCGCATGCCTCCCCTCTTAGAGGTCCCCCTAGTATAATGGAAATGGGGTCCAGGAATGTGGAATGGCTGGTTAATACAGCTCTGGTCACAGGAGATTCATTTTAAACAGGCCTAGCTTTCAAAATGTGTGATAGGTGTGGTGGGTGATTGTGAAGGAAAGCAGAAAGGTGAATGTTAAGACAGCCCATTGGGTCGCTTCAATTCTGAGATCTACGGACTGACCACCAACTAACTCAGGAAAGCGACAAGAAATGTCTCTTAAAAGACTGGCAACAAGAAATTGTGGTTTTCCTGGAGGGAACGGGCCTCTTCTAGTGAAATGGTTCTTTCCTAGTGTTACCTTTGGGTGCCACTCATGGCCTTTCATCCGTGACAGCAGTAGTTGGGGCCACAGAGGGCCAGTCTCAAATGCACACTTTTTCAGCCTAGACAACTCAGGTACTTCAGCCATTTAAAATTCTTCATGCTCACTTCAAAGAACAAAGCATACTTATTCTGTTAGTAGTACCTCATCCCTAAAAAACAAAACAAAAAAACAAACCCTCTTTCAGAATCAATTTAACTCATTGCTCTTCAGCATTCCAATTCTGTCAGTACACAACCCAAACATCCCTGTGAAACGTTTTTATGACCATCAAGCACCTACTGGCCCCCTAAACCCAGCCCCTGGGGGAAGTATAATGGAATTCCCTTTCAGGGACTGAAGATTGCCCGGTCTATTCTCTGAAAAGCAACTACAACATGACCTTCTTGTTTCTTGGACTCATATCTAGTGCTAAAGTGTCACGTCCCATGCACCTGGGATTGTCCCAACTCGTGCTATTGTCCTGGCACAGTGCCTCCTTTCCTTCCCAAACATATCCTGGTTTCGATGACAAATCGCATGACCATCCTGGTCATCAGTCCACACAGATTACGGCTGCACGCCTCCCCCCTGGCCACCCAGGCTTCCAGGAGCCGCGCCTCAGCTCCTTCCATGTCACCCTGGCAAAAGCCATTGTCCCAGAGGCACTGACGCCCGCACAGGAGTCTGCCACCAGGTGCTGAGGGATCTCTGCTTTCCTGGCTGCTGAATTCCTCCTCTCCTTCTCTACTGCTCCTGGCCTCCAAGTCTAACCTCTTCCAACAAGGGTTAATGTTTTAAGACATGGAAGAAAGGAAGAAAATGGCAAGTGGCTAGTGGTGAGAGGGAAAGACCATAGGCACACAGGGACGTGGCCAAGGTGGAGGGAGTTCAGGCGGAGACCATAACAAAGCCAGAGGAAATAACTTTAATAGCTAACAAAGCCATTTAAGCTGCAGAGCCCGCCAAAGCTATCAGCTCAGGTGGTAGGGGTGGGGTGGGGTGGGGTGGGGGTGGGGAGCCAATCAGTTTACAGAGCCCTCCAAAGTTAACTGCCCAAGTACAGGAGACCAGTCAGCTCTGACTCAGAGACATTATAGTTCCTAGCACAGCCCTGTTCCGGGGGTCAATCCATTTTCGGATCCCCCCACCTCTCTCCAGAGAGCTTTTTCTCTTGTGCTTTACAATAAAACAGTACTGCTTCACCCTTGCCTCTCCGGTCTGTGTTCTCATTCTTCCTGTACCTGAGACCACGAATCCTGGGAACACACCAGACACCGGATTCCTGTACCAGTGGTTTTGAGCCTGGGAAACATAAGCTTCTACTGAGGCAGAGAGGCACAAAAGGACCCCTGTATGAAAAACTAAATTTAAGACTTTAAAATGTATTATATAAAAGAGACAACAGGTTTCCCCCACTGTCCAAAAGCGGAGCATTCCTGGGAAACCTTTTGTAAATGGAAATGGCGTCAACCAATGACCTCAGGACGCATCTTGCTAAGGGATGAGCAGAATAAATCGAGGGACAGCAGGGATCCTCGCAGATCCCGTTCAGAGCTCTGAGGCTGATGCCGAGATGCTGAGTGTGGTTCCTGGGAAGGAGCTTGCCGGGGCCACTCGTGCTCCTGCCTCTGGAATGGCTCCCTGCAAAACAAATACTGAATCTTATTTTCACTTTTTGCCTATTTTGGTAAACTCAAAAGTCCTTTTTGGATTTCTTCCTTTTAGGGAAGGCAGGTACTAACGTAAGTCTTTTGTAAAAGCAAAGTGACATATCACGAACTTCTGAAAAGTGGGGGACACCTGCACCAGGTACCCTTTGGGTGGAATGCAGGAGCCTCTCCAGAGATGTCCTATGGGAGCCGCACCTCGGTTTTCACTATTTTACAACTCTGTAGAAACAGAAGTTACCTCGTAGAAAAGTGACAGTAATGCAAATATTGTTTGTCCATACACGTGCAAAGTCTGTCCACAGCAGAGGAAACTTCCCCTCCCCACGGTAGAGAAATCTAGGTTTCCCCTGTTGGTTACAAATAGAATGAATCATAAATTTGTTTCACCTATTTGTAAATTTCATTTGTAAAAATATTTTAATAAAGATATTCCTAATCTATGCAAATATCATACTTTGAGTTCTCCTTTGAAGCAGTTGTAAAACCTTATTGGTTCTCTCATTAATGAGTTCAGTAAAATCTCTGGCAGGAGTTTATTTTATATCTGTATGGATGTCATGATTTTACTCTTGTTTTTTTTGTGTTTTTTTTTTTAATATTATCCTTTAACACCTGGTTACCTGCTTGAAACAAAACAACAGAAAGAGGAAAATAAAGGGAGGAGAGACACGCGTTAATAGTTCAATAAAATATCTAATCACACCTGCTTGTTCTTTCTGGTCACATATATAGTTTAGAGATGACTGACTTTCAGATGACATGGCTTTGAACTTAAGACTTGAAGTCTATTTACTTCTGGATTTTCCTTTCTGGTTCTTGAGGCTAATTCTTATACTTTAAATGCTGAACACAGCTTTCAGCAAGTGTATGGATTCCACCCTTGGTGGCTGACATTAGCATTTTCCCCAGAGAGTAATTGTGAAGACCATTTGTGTTCTTTTTGCAAAAATGACAGGCTTGAAGAGAATTTGCATATGCATTCATCTGCCATGCTTGAACTAAAATATTACCCTTCTAAGTCCCAATTCAACCAATTTTGAGTGGCTGTCCAAAACCTGCTGCTGAGTCTGTCAGTGCTCCTCTCAAATGGCGTCCAAGGGTCCCCCCACTGCCCGAAAAGTCAGTTCCAAATCACTGATCGTGATGTGTGCCAGCATCTGGCTTACTCTGTCTTACACCACAGCACTGCAGCTGGTACACAGACGATCTGCAAAGGACTGATCATTTCCACACTTAATGGGTGACTGCTGTGTCCTCGCCACAGTGTTGTGCCCTCCACCGTGACATTCCTTTTCTCTGCCCTTTGAACTTTTACTCACTGCATACTGAGCTCTGATTCCCTTGGCCATCTCTGTCATCCTTTTCCTCCCAAAAAATTCAATGGACCCATCATCGGTCATCTTATAACACTTTAGCCATATTGGGAAGACGACACTTGGTTGTGGTTAGGACGGGCTACAACATTTGCAGGACCCAGCACAAACCAAAAATGTGGGGCACCTTGTTCAAAACTATTAAGACTTTCAAGATGGCAAAATCAGGGCATTGGGAATTCTTACCTTAACTTCCCCTCTTGGGGATACTGCCCAAGTTTGGGAGATGGTGTTCTTTCTTACCATGTTAAACAATTAACTCATTTTCATCTTATCAAGAGGTCCTGGTGATATTTGGGGAACCAACAAGATGCCACCTCCTTTGGGAAGACCTCTGGGTTAGTCTCAAGGGTAAGACATCACTTCAAGGAAATTCAAGAGCTTTTCATTAGGTACCGCCTACATCAGGCATCACATTCTCTCTCAGAGTGGTGTTATTAGTAAGGATACCGTAACTAGGCTGAGCAACCTGAGGGCAAAAGACCTATATCATGGGTCTGTACCCTCCTCGGTATGCCTGACCCACAATGGGTACTCCATATGTGAGCATGAAAGGTGTAAGAAGAGGCCAACATAAATCATATGTCACGGTAGTAAAGCCCTATAGGAAAAAAAATGATGATTCAGTAGAAAACAATGTAATGTCTAGAGCAAACCCAAAGAGTTACCTAACTCTGATTCTATGAGAATTATTTATAGCTCTGTAAATTGGAGATAATTAATAGCAATGACTTTGTTATTGGAAATAACTGGTAGCAATGAAAAATAATTCTTTGGTATAGATACACACATATTGTTCAGTAAAGATCCAATTGACCTCTCACCCCAACTGCAGAAGAGCTAGTATTATCTTCATTTGTACTCTCATTTCAATATCCTAATCTATAAATGTCTCATGTTTCTATTTTCCTTTGAATCAGTTTTAATATCTGTCTGGCTTCCTTGTTTAATTAATGAGTTCAATAAAAATTTTAACACGCATACCTTTTATATTTGTATGAAAATCATAATTTTATCTTTTTTTAAATTATCCTTTAAAGTGGAGTCTTAGAAAAAGAAACCTGAACTCTTAGAAACAAAGAACAGACTGGCCATTGGCAGAGGTGAAAATGGGGGCGGGGAGACTAGGGGAGGGTTAGGGAAAATGTGGGAAAGTGTTCAAAAGGTACAAACTTCCAGTTATAATATTAAAAAGTTCTGGGGATACAATGTACAGCATGGTAACTATAGTTAATAACACCATATTCCTTATTTTATATTTGAAAATTGCTAAGATAGTAAATATTAAAAGTTCTTATCACAAGGAAAAGATTGTATTTGTGTGAGGTGATGAATGTTAACTAAACTTATCGTGGTGATAATTTGGCAATATTTATATATACCAAATCATTAATTTGCACACCTCAAACTTATACAATGTTATATGTCAATTATATCTATCTCAATAAAAATGGAAAAATGAAAAATAAAATTACCCGTGAACAAGGCCTAATTGTGACAAGGAGGTCAAGAAAAGAAAAGAAAAGAAACAACCCTGTGCCTCAGTTCAGCTTAGGCAAGCTACCTAACAATGGAAGATAAGCAGGTCAGAGCAAAAGTGCTGTGGGAAATTTTCGGCCACCCGCACATATCTTCCTTTAAAAACATGTACCCAGTTAAGCTTACCCCAAAACTGGATATCCTGTTGCTGCAGCAAAGATAAGCAGAACATCCCCTTAAGGAAAACCTACCCCTGAGAACATCCCCTTACCCCTGGGAACATCCCCTTAAGGAAATCTACCCCTGAGAACATCCCCTTAAAAAAAAAACACACAGCACCCCTTTTTTGTCTCCAAGACACATAAAAAGGGATGGGAAACAGTGCTCAGGGCTCTCGCTCACTGCTATGTCAGTGGAGGCTTGAGCCCAGATTCGAATCTGTAATAAAGGCCTTGTTAATTTGTCCAATTCGGCTCCGTGGTCATTTCTTGGGGACTCGCTCCGTAACACTAATTCTGTTATAACAAATACTATTAGGATTTTAAAAGGAAGGAAAAAAGGGAGGAAGGGAAGGAGGAAGTGGGGGAGATCAAGATGGCTTCTTGATGTGCCCCTTAGCTTTATTAAACTTTAGACTGGTTTCTTCCTGACCATAGAGTCTCCAACACCTCCCTTTTCTTAGAGCATTTACTTTAGAAAACTTGTAATTGTAAATTCTTTCTCTGCCCCTTTGAAATGTAAATCTTATCTGAGCCTTTTGCCAGTTTTACAACCCAGGAATGTCTCTCTCAAGGACCTGGGAGCCATTGGTTTGAAATGTAATCATCAAGAAAGATAGGCTGAGTGAAATAAGCCAGCCAGGGAAGGACAAATACTGCATAATTCCACTTCTATACGGTGTCTGGGATGAGCAAACTCATGGAAGCAGCGAGTTGGATGGAGGGTGCCAGAGGATGGGGGCGGGGAGGGGAGGAGTTGCTGTGCAAAGAGCATCAAGTTTCAGGTCTGGAAGATGACTGAGCTCCAGAGGCCTGCTGTGCAACAGTGCCTGGAGCCAGCGCCGCTGTCCTGTGCACTTTAGCTTGTTTAAGAAATCTCAAATTAAGTGTTCTTAGCAGAATTAAGGAAGGAAAGAATTAAGGGAGGGAGGGATGGAGGGAGGAGGGAAAGGGAAGGAAGGAAGGAAGGAAGGAAGGAAGGAAGGAAGGAAGGAAGGAAGGAAGGAAGGAAGGAAGGAAGGAAGGAAGGAAGGAAGGAAATAGGGCCCCTACCTCCCAGGCTCTGTAGGAGGGTAGAAGCCTAATTTACACACCAATTAGCAAACACAGGTGGCCTAATCCCATTGACCTACCCTCTCTAGTGTCCTCCATTGGTTCACCCCAGCACTTAAACACTCTCTCCCCTCTGGCTTCGATAGAATTGAATTGAATCTCTCTCCCCTATGAACACTGTCTTGAGTAAAGTCTCCCTTGTCTATTTAACTCAGTCCAGTGCAGTTTTTTTCTTTGACAAGGGAGGGGAGAAGGAAATTAACTAAAGAAACGAAAGAGAAAAATCCTCAGCAACAGAATCCTAATTCCATTTTACAGATGAAAATAGTGCATTACTGTGAGTTTAATTAATTTGCAAACTGAGGACCTCCCCCCAGGTCTTCGGGTTTGGGTAAGATCTGTGCTTTTTGCATTCTGTCCATGTCTGATTCCATGCTCCACAGAACAGACAGAGCAGAAATACCAAATTGGAAGGGTCGTTCTCAATTTCTGAGTGTGTTTTAGTCCATAGAAATCCCCCAGGCCAGGCTATCTGTGGCTTCGCTAACAGATATGCCAAGGGCCATACAACAGCTTTCCTTTGCCTCTGTGTTCTGTAGGTCCAGAGGCAGGCAGAGGATGAAACATCTTGGGTTGTCACTGACGCGCACAGATCTGCTTTGCCAGGGAGCAATTTTCAGGTTGGTATTCTGGCCACGTGTGGTACCTAACAGCACATCAGAAACGTGAGGGTGATTGCAAGCGGCTCTGTAAAATATTTATTCAACATTAGCTTGCAATGAGTACTCCTATTAAGTAATGGGACACACACAGCTTTGGCTCCAAAGAATGAGCAAAACAAGTGTGAGCATGAAAACATTAGGAGTCAATTTAATTTTCTGAATTTTTACATCACAAAGCATGTGCACCAAACACTCAAAATTAGAAGGACCATTATTTTTGTAATCACTAAAGAAAGTAAACAAGTGATGAAGTCAGCACCGTGGCGGTGAAATTATCTGAATCTAGTTTTATCTTGGCAAGGAGATGTGAGAGACAGCGTATATGTGGAAATTGATCTAAGGATTCCAGATAAATTGAAATTCGACTGAGACAAACTAGTTTTCCCTAAGAAAGTGATGGTTGGGAGGAAAATAAGATATTTTCATATGGGGAGAAGATTATTTACGCATTTAACCAATTCGTATCGGGGGACTTTTATGGCTAGGTGCTGGGATACAATATTTTTAAAAATGATGTCGAATTATAGTGTAGTACAACAGGGAGCTATTAATAAAAATTATCACGCAAATAAATATTTAAATACCAGCTGATTTAAGGCACTGTGAGAAAACAATTTGTCTCTTTGATAGCACATAACAAAAGAGAGTTTGACCTCTGTTACAGCCTTCGATGAGGAAGTGATTTTCAGGTGAAGATTATAAGGATGACTACAGCCAGATGAAGGAGTGAGAGAAGAGGGCAGTGTTGAGGGACAGGATATGCATATTGAAAACTAACATTGGAGGACTGCAAGTGACCAGGCCAAGCAATGGTTTCTAGACCAGATTAAGTATTTAGATCTTTGGCCGAAAAGCCATAGGAAGTCGTTGAGGAGTTTCAAAGGGCTGCCTTTTGAAAAGATCATTCTGGCTGCTGTTTGGATCATGGTTCCAGGGTGGCTGGAGGATAAATCTTGCTGAGTGGAAGCAGGTTTGGTTGGGAGTTAGTGACCAGCTGGTCAGGTGACAGATGCTGATAGTTTAGACAGACTGGTAGTTATGCTATAAAGAAACATCAACAGATTTGAGTGATACAGAGGGAGGGGTGCGACATTTTTCAGAAAGAACAAAAAGAGCTGTTTCATTAAACATCACACAGGAAAGTTCAGAACTCTCTACTGCACATGGCCACTAAGGGCCACCATTGTTTTCTATTCTAGGTTGAGCTAACAATCATGAAGTCAGTGGGTTCTAAACATCATCATGGGAGTTGTTTCCCACAGACCCTGAGTCCAGATCTGACGTGGAGCTCAGGAACCTTTTGAAAACCCTCAGCTGAATTTAAGGAAATACCACTGGTCCAAACAGGTCCAGTGACTATATGTGAAATATGATACTTAGGATCATACAGAGCCTCTGAAAACTGGATGAGCCATAGCAGATGTACATTTTTTTATTTGTTTCACAGAGTTTCTGTAACTCATTCTTTCTACAGGTGTTTTCTGGGAGCTCTGCCCTGCTCCCACTATTACGTATACTTCACTGACTTAACAGAGCTTCCCCATAAACTTCAACCCATTATTGATGCATTTCTGCATAGAAACATGTTTTTACTTGAATAAAAACTGCCCTTCTGGGCACTATGAGTTTAGGAGAAGAGATATATTTAAATATGAGAATTTCAAAATGGCACCTAAATTGGTGTCTAATAATCACCGCTTAAGTCTTAGTTGACAGGCAGGTGCTGCTACTACCCATTCCCCAAAATATGGTAATATGATTCCCCCAAGAGTGAAAAAGTGGAATCCTACATAATTGATGAGATTAACCATCTATAAAAATGAACTCTCAGTTTGCCAGAAGATAACCAGTTAATGAATGTCAATCCAGTTGTATTTCTTAGAAATGATATTGTGTCCCAAATAAAAAGATATAATATAGACCAGTCTTTAAAAACATGGTCATTGGCTGTGTGACTGGACATTTGATAATCTCTCTAAGCTTCATACCTTTCATATTTTATTGGTAAAATATGAAAATAGAAATTACTACATCTGACAAAATTTTTGTGAAGATTAAATGAGATGTTAAATATAATATACTTAGACACTGCACATTTTATTTGGTTATTTGGTATTTTTATTGTTTTATATTATTTTGACTTAATATTAAAAATCAATATCTTCCTTATATGCTCATTTTAACTAATTAATCTGTATTATGAAAAAGATTATCTTTGCATATCAAATATTTAGGAATAAACTTTTAAAAGATAATTCACGGTTAGAAGAAACCATAAAGCTTTACTGAAAGAAACTTAAGATGAAAATAATTCAATATTGCATATCTATCCATTCTTCCAAAATTAATAATTAATCTCACCAATACCAATTCAATAAAATTCCCATAAAGCCCACAGAGAAATTGAGAGATTGATTCCAAAGTTCATCTAAAAGTAAATATAGGAGAAGCAGCAAAATTATTTTGATAAAAAAGAGAAAGGATTTACTAGAATCAGCATATACTAAGTAAAAACCACACTATTTTAACAGCACACAAGAAAATACATATAAATATTGTAATTGAAGCTAGTTTAATAAGAGTTTCTCAACTGCACCTAAAACAAAACAAAGCAAAAAACACTAATATAGGGTTGATAAATATTTGGTCCCTATATGTTGATGTCATGAAATTATCCTATAGAAATATGCCTTAAGATGCATTAAAATATTTACAGTTATTCACTATGAAATCATTTGTCATTGTTAAAAAAAATGAAAACTGGACAAATTTAAACGTCTAGGAATAAATTATATCTGAGCCCAAATATTGTGAGGCCCTCTCTATGTCAATGAAATCTCTTTCCAAACCTTCTTTAACACCTGACAAAGTTTAATGCACAAATTCTTGTGATGATGATAATGGTGATAAATACATATTTATTGAGTGTTTAATATGTGCTACGCACTTTGCTTATTTTTCATTATCTCATGTATGTATCACAAAAGTCCCATGAGGCAGACCTGGATGATGCCATTATTATTCCTAGTGTACAAATGAGAAAAACTACTGTTCAGAAAGACTAAGCAACTTTCTGAGGGTCACACAGCCAGAACTCACACTAAAGTCAGCCAAACATCAAAGCTGTACTGCCTCGTGATCAAAAAGAAAAATAGTGCATTATAAAAGGCACTGATTAAACTTCCTAACTTAGATTTTAAATAACCTTCATCTAACAGAGGTGGGTGTTTTATTAAAACCTGCTAAATTTTGACCTCTGGAGATAATATTGTTGTCTATTATCTTTGGGTGCCGTTTGTGTTGTGTCCTCTTGAGGAAATGCTTCATCCGTTTTTCTTGAGATGTACATGTTACGTATAGAAGATATTTAATATGTATACTACGCTATTTTGTATTACTAGTGATTTTTTTCCATGTATATATTTATATTTGATCCATGAACCTTATACTTCATTATAACCCCTATAACAAAAACATGAAAAACCAAACGTGTCCAATAATGCTGCTGATGATGACAATTATAATTCATATTGTATTTCAAGTTTCCATCATTCTAGAGGCAAATTCAGAACAAAGTTAAAAGTAGAATAAGAAAAAATAAGTAAATGTGGAAAACATTCTCAGTTTTTTCCTTAAAATTTTATGCCCGCTTGTTGTAACACAGTTATCCCAAATGTGAAGTATCTAGTTTAAGTTTTTCCTACACCATTCTACCATCTCTTGGAGAGATGAAAGTGAATGTATATTAGTTTCTTATTTTAACTATAGTTCATTACTAAACATGCTTATAGTCTCCAAACCAAGAAACTGATTTTTTCCTTGATCCCCATGTGCTGATTTGAAATAACTCTGTCACACTTTGTTTCTGTAATAATTCCGCCACCTGCAACCTACCCCAACCTCAAAGTAAAAGTGATTTGATTATATTATGCAGATTTGTTTTCTCTCAGGTTTCAATATCAAGTTAGCATTTCAGGGTTTCCTCCTCAACAAGAATTAAACATGCTGACTATGTATAAATTATGTTATTTTAATAGTTGATATAATTTAATCCAAAGCTATTACCAGTCTAATTGGGTTTATTGTGCCTTGGCTTGAGGTCTAGACCATAACAAACTTAAAGGTCTGAACACAGTGAGGTTGATTATGCTGAAAATCTGCAAAGTAGTTAGTTTTTGGTCCATTACACACACACACACACACACACACACACGCACGCACGCACACACGCACACCATGAGGAAAAAGAACCAAAGAAATTCTTCCAACAAGAAGTGAAATCACACTTTCCTTTGTAAGCCTTCTAGCTTGGGTTTCAGCTCCTGATCCCTTCTCTTTGGCGGAGCTTTCTGCCAAATTATTTGCTCTCAAGGGTTGTTCCGCTCACAACGCTGAGCTCAAAATGGCTCCCCAGTGCCTGTGAAATTAAGTGTGGCTGCTCACTCTGCCTTTCAAGAATTCTCTAATTTGAACCCAATTTATCTGCCCTCTCCTCCCCTACAGGATCATTAACTTAACGACATTAGTTTAATGTACCCCAAACACTCAACCTCTGAGCCACCGCTAAGGCCCCACTTTCCCTGCACTGTCTCTGAAGCTTCTGGCATCTTCCTGAAGCCATTCTCATCTCTGCCCCACTCTGTGTTAGGAGGTGGGGCTGCTACTTACGGGAGAGGAAGACTGCCCAGGGCACAGTCATTCTGTGCCTAGAGAACCAGAGCGATCGTCCAGCACGACTGCACCGAAACACACCACGATGGATTGCCCTTTGGGGAGATTTGTTTGCCTTATACACATATTTTCCAAATACGAAGATTTGATGGATTCAACTGTTTGCCATGAAATACAGAACTTTCTTATTGGACACAATTTAATGTCAAGGAGCCTCAGGAGAAGTTAACTTCTCTTGAGTCCGGACTATCACAAATCTCTATTAGTGCATCAATCCTTCACCTAATGTGTGCAGAAATGGCCCAGGTCGGGTCAGAAAAGACACGGGAGCCCGGCAGGTCTTGAAGACTTATGGATGCCTTTCTGTTGAGTCTCCTTTTAAGCCTCTAAAATCTGCAGGCAGATAAACAAAACAAAACAAAACTCTTCCTTATTTGTAACGAAATAGAGGAGGAGAGTACAAACACAGTAATAACTGACACGCAAAATAACGTGGACGAATCTCGAAAACATTCTGCTGAGTGAAACAAGCCAGATGCAATAGGGTAGGGACTGTTTGAGTCCATTTATAAGAAGTTTTTGAACGGGCCAAACTAATCTATTATGGTAAAAATCAAAGTAGCAAAAGCGGGTATCGAGGTTGGCCGGAAAGACGGTCAGAAGAGACAACTTTCCAGGGAAGGTGACAATGGTCTAAATCCTGTGGACTATGAGTTACACAAGTGTAAACACTTGCCAAAGCCTATTAAACTGTACACTTAAAACTCACGCATTCCACAATAAGGGTATTCGTCTTTGCTATTTAAAACGAGATTTAGAAAAAAAAACACAAGTTCTAGTGTTGTTTTGCAGCACACCTAAATGAGTTTTCTCATTGTCACTAGACTTGGAGGATAAAGGGCCCAGGAAGTAGGGGTGGCCTCGATGGCCAGAATTTCTGGGCCTGAATGCAGGTTTTATGGCTTTCTGACTTTGTGACTTTGGACAAGTTGCCTAAGCATTCTAAATTGGAGGCAGTTTTATCCAAAAAAAGCCATAGTGATGACCATCAGAAATACCTTGCAGAATTATTAAATAAATGAGGCGATACATAGAAAAGCCTTGAGCTCAGGACGTAAATATTCAGTCATAATTAGCTGCAAGTATCAAAACCGGATGTAAGCTCCTTGAAAGGAAAGACTTTGCTTTCAAAGTCTTTTTGTGGCTCTCAGCACATATCCCTATCCCCTTGTGTCTTAAACTGGGATGGATGCAACAGGGGTGGAATACTAGATATGGAGATGTTTTAAACTATATTCTGACATGTGAAATAGTTCTAAAATGTCAATGTGACAATATTTGGGGGAACGAGTAAACATCCTAACTGTTATAAATGCATGGGATTTTCCCGGAATAGAATAAACCCCTAGGCATACCAAAGATAACACAAGAGGTTCAAAGTGGTCTCAGATGTTCCCCTGCCAGCTTCAGTCGCCCCCAGAACTGCCTTCTCTTAGGTTCAAGTTCACTCTCCATGGATTTCTGGGTGACTACAATAAAGAATTTTGAAATTTACCATGATGTAAATATATGCTGAATTCAACCGAGATATATGAGAGCTCATTCAGGGTTACATTTGGAATAAATCCCTGTCTGTTCATCATAATATATTATCTTGACTACAAGAATTTACTTAAGTCAGTTAATTCCCTGAATTTCAAAGGAGACAAGTAGTAGTAATTCATTTATCCAGTGAAGAATGGTAGAAACAATGCTATGCACATTGTTTGTATATTTATAAATTGATTTTTAAAAAGAAGTGTAAGCTACAAATAGTGAATAAACCAGAACATCGCTGCCTGGCTTATTTTGCAGAGTGGCTGTTTAGTAACATCTGCTCATCGACAGATCTGATCCACAATCAGTATTACACAAAGGCCAAATTCCCCAGTGATGGCCTTTGGGAGAGGGGGTACGAGGACCAGCTGGTACTCTCAGAAGTCACCCTGATTTAGAGTGTCCTCGAGTACCAGGCTCACTGTACACACAAATCCCCACAGTCATTTGAAAAGGAACTTCTAAAAATACTCAGAGATCTCTAAATTCAATAGGAGATCACTTTTGGCAGCATTTTTCTTCGGGAGGGAGTTGAAGACCTGGGCCCTTTGGGGATATTCTTATTTCATCTGAACGGAAACTACCAAGGTATGAAGACTCGAGACATAAATGGCCCTTGGCTTAGCTCAGCATGTATGCTTCCTAAATCCCGACACGAAAGCTCAGAATGGACATCTGCATAAGCGCCCGAACGCTGTGTGTTTTCAGAACACAAGAATGCTCCCTCGTGTCTCGGCTCATCACACCCCAACACCACCTGCTTCAGAGATGTTGGGTTTCTGAGTTGTGCATGTGGATCGTTCATTTTACAGCATTTTGGGTTCCCAGACCCAATTGCAACGTGTGTGCGCGTGTGTGCGTGTGTGTTTGTGTGTATGTGTGTAGGCTTCTCCACACCAACAAGCAATTCTTAGATACCAGCAGGGAGGCTGAGAAATCAACTGGATTCTGACACTATCTACCTGGAGATACTGTGTTTCCCTGAAAATAAGACCTACCCCGAAAATAAGCCCCAGTTAAGATTGTCAGCCAGACGGACACTTTTAGTACTTTATGACGATGTTCCAGAAAAAATGACATGACTGTATGTGAATAAATGTAGATTGTTGTACATGAGAAAATAAGATATCCCTTGAAAATATGCTCTAATGCGTCTTTTGGAGCAAAAATTAATAAGACCCAGTCTTATTTTCAGAGAAATACGGTATAAGACCTGGTCTTATTTTCGGGGAAACACGGTAGGTAACATCAGCATCCACAGGTAAAGAGCTCAGTCCCACGAGACCACCCTCCACTTCAGACAGCAATCTCAAGTCCGAGCTGTCACCTATGTTTCTGAACGACTGGCTATAAATCAGAGCTTCCCATGACCCCTCCTGAAGTTTGATTAATCTGGTAGAACAGTCCACAGAACTAAGGAAACCTATTAACTCACTAGATTACTGATTTATTACAAAGGATATTGAAGAACATAAATCAACGGACAGATGATGAGATGCAGAGGGCAAGGGTCTGGCACAGTGGCATGCAGAAGCATTCTGGTTCTCCAACCTGGAAGCTCTCTGAACACCTGCTTGTGGGGTTTTTTAGAGGCTTCATTGCACAGGCATGACTGATTAACTCATTGGTCATCGGTGGTGATTGATTCAACCTCCAGCTCCTCTCCTCTCCCCAGAAATCATGGGGTGGGACTGAGAGTTCCAACCTGCCATTCATGGTTAGTTTCCCCACTCCACCCTTAGGTGCTTTCCAAAAGTCACCTCATTAACATAAACACAGTTGTGGTGGAAACGAGCTTGTTGTAAACAACTACACCCACTTCACTTCTATGGCTCTGAAGAGCTTTCAGTACCTGAGGGCAAGAGACCAAATAAAATGAAAGCTGTTCCCATTGCTTTTATCGCTCAGGAAATGGCAAGGGTTCTGGAACCTTGGACAAAGACTACGTGTATGAGAAATATATTTTGGGCATCTGAATGACCAACTATACATAACTCACAATATTACAGAGCGTAATTGTTGATTTCCACACCCAGCCATTCCTTCCATACCTTCCACAATCGTTCATTCTTTCTGTAAGTATTCATTGACCTCCTACTGACTATATTTTTGGGGTTGCCACATCTTGGGGGTGGGGAAGGAGGAGAGGTGCACATCTAGTAGGTCAAGTCCAGGGTAGATACTAAACATCTTACAATGCAAGGGACAGACAGGCCCCTCGACGAAGAATTATCCAGTCCACAGTCGCTAGTGTCGACGATAAGAAATGTTGATGTAGGAGGGGAGAGCTGGTACTTTGCTGAATTGGTAGGACAGGTTATAGGCCTGCTTTTGTGTCTGCTTTACTAACAATATATGAGGTGTGATCACAAGATACAGTGAATGTTTAAATAAAAAAGAATTTATTATAGTAAAAGACACATTGCCATTAATTCCTCTCAAAATGGGAAGGGAGCTCCCGCTCCCTTCGAACACACTTATCCCATCATTCTTGCCACTTTCTGAAGCAGTTCTGGAAGTCCTCTTCCGTGAGTGTCTTTACTTCATCCTCCATTGTAACAACGCTCTGTGTCACCGATCACTTCTGGTACGGCAATTTCTGTCAAATAAAAACATCACGGTGTGTTTTCATCCACCTTATTCACTGGCTCTGGCACCGTGTGACTTCTGACTTTTCCCCAAAGTCAAAATGACCATGAAAGGGAAACATTTTGAATTGATTCAGGACATCGAGGCAGCCACAGCAGTGCAACTAAAGACACTCATGAAACAGGACTTCCAAAACCGCTTCAGAAAGTGGCAAGAATGATGTTTGCAAAGTGAGGGGGAGTATTTTGAGGGGGATTAATTGCAATGTGTCTTCTAGTATAATATTTTTTTAAATTTAAACATTCACCATATTTTTTTATCACATCTCGTATATTCAATCTGAAATTGATTTTAATACGCCACCCTATAGCAAAGTTGTGGTGAAAACTTGTAGCTTTTCTCTTCCTCTAACCTATAGCTTTTTAAAAATTGACCAGATTGTCTTGGGTCAATTTGCATAATCTACTGCAAATTATCCTTTACCCTCTTGGATTATGCCACGTTCTGTTTTATATTGCTGCTGTTTCAAATGGCTAAAAGCAGAAAAGGGGAAAAAGTCAAGAATGAGGTGACATCCTTTTATGTAGCTACTAGATTTGGTCAGTCTCCCCAGGGTTCTATTATAAATGCTTGAATGTTATGTTTTTGTATTTTATAGAACCTTAAATTAAACATAAAAGTAATTCCAAGTACTGCTTTAACTTTAATCTGATTATTTTAAAAGTATCATACCAACTGCATAAATTAAACAGATATTTATCAACTGGGGTTCCTACTAATTATGCTATTCTTATTAAAAATTACTCACAGTAGCATTTGTTCCAATTTCTGTAAAACAATGAAAAGGTTTGTTAGCATGTTTCTATTTTCAGAATGAACTGCGTGAGTATGTTTCATTACAGTATGTATTTTATCTTGAAAAGGCAAACTTATTGACTCCATAAATCTATATTTAAGCACATCAAGTCATTAAACTCAATGACTGATTTATGATACCTCTAAAAACCACCCATCAAAGCCACAGGGCTAATTTAATTATTTACAAGTCTGTTTCTTTATAGCAGCTGACTTAGGCCCTTGTTTTTCTTTCTTTAATTTTTGGAAAAGTGTTGATGTTAAGCACTAGAGCCAACATTCATTTAAATGTGAGTTGTGAGGGCCTTAGGAATAACCTAGTTTAGTCCTTTCACTATGTAGGTGGGGAAATTGAGGCCCAGAAATGGGACATGCCTTGGACCCAGTAAGATAGTGAATTCATGGTAACTGAAAATATCTGAGGTAGGCAGAATTCTAAGATGGCTCCTAATGTGTCATTCTCTTGTCTAATTCTCTCTCCTGTAAAGAAGACATGATATCATTTTCTTGATTAATTATGTTTATGGCAAAGGTGAAAGGGTTTTGTACATATTAAAAACTCTAATCAGTTGACTTTAAGTTAATCAAAAGGGAGATTATCCTGGGTGGGTTTAACCTAATAAAGCAAGCCCTTTCAAAGAGGGTCTAGAGGTCAGCGACTCAAGGTCTCTTGTTGACCTTGAGGAAGAACTGCCATGTTGTGGAGAGGGCTGCATGGCAGGGGCAGTGGGCAGCCTCTAGAGTTGCGAGCTTCAGTCCTAAGTCCTAAGGATCTAAACTTTCCCCCAATCAGTGGTCTTGGAAGAGGACCCTGAGCCTCAGATGAGAATGAGAATGAGAATGCAGCCACAGTCATCACCTTGATTTCAGCTGGTGAGACCCTGAGCAGAGGGTCCAGCTAAGGGGTACCCCCAGGCTCCTGACTCATGGAAATGGTTAAGATTTTTTTTTTAAGTGTCATTTGTGGTAAGTTACACATCATAGAAAATAATACGATAGACTTGTTCTATGATTTTTCTATACCTAGAACTACTTCACTTCTCTCTCTGGGCCAGACAGACCATTCTCAGATTCTTTGATTGGGATGAAGTAGATGTTTCAGGACACAAATTAACAGAGACAAGCCAAAGGGTTCCATGCACCTTCATTTCTCTTTATACAACTCCCCGTGGTGTAACACCTGGAAAGTTTCTATCTGATTTCCAGCCCCCAACTGAGGAGTGACGTGGAATTCTCAATAGTCCTAAGGTCTAATGTGTACTTTGCTCTTCTGATCTATGAAGCATCAACAAAGATAATAAATACGATGAAACAACCAAATAAATACAAACCCATGAATTTATACTGATTCTATAGGACAAATTCAAACAAACAAAAATCCTCATTTTTCATCTTTGCAGCATTTTAAGAGACCAATTCATTATTTTAAGAATGTTAAGTAAAGAGAAAGAAGGAAGCATTTATCCTGCCTCTCCTATGTGGACGGGACCTCAGAGTAACCAAAAGGTCAATGAGGAAATCTCCATTTATGAAATATTTTGCCTTCTGAATGAAAAAAGAATTGTTACTGGTCCAAAGTCTGTGTGCCTGATGCTTCTAACGGCCAAAACTCAAAACATCAGAGTTTGGAGCAAAGACAGTTTTATCACTCGAAAAGGTGCCAAGCAAGAAGATGGGAGCCTTAGTGGTGCCTCAAATCCGTCTTCCCAAAGTACTGATTTCAGGCTTCTTTTGTGTTAAGGGAAAAGGACATGGGAGGGGCAGGAGGTGATTGACAACCACAGATACCTGGGTGCCAACAGGGGGTCCAAGGAAGACTGTGAAACTTCTTTGTTCTTAGTCTGTTGATTCTAGTTGACATGAGTTCAGTCATGAGGTTCCTGCACATCATTATTTTTGTACATACTTCCTTTATCTCCTTGGGAGAGGTAGTTTCTGGTAAGGGCTTTTGCTTTTATAAAACTCAAGCCGCAGCAGAATTCTTCTAATGATTAGCATGCCTATATGCAAGACTAAGCAGGAGCTATTAGCCTGAAGGCCATGGGAACAAAACAGGCTTGAACAAGATGGAGTCAAAGAGAGACCAAGCATGTCACTCTGTTCCAGAATGACAGAACTCTGTATCCCCATTGCCTTCAACTCCAGTAAATTAATGACATAGACAATGATCACCAATGGCTACTAAAATAATGAAAAGATGGAAAAAACAGACAATATATGCCTTCTGAAGGTCAGCACGCCACCTATAAAGTCAATTTGACAAAAATCGAATCTGCAAAGAAACAAGCCTCTAGAGGTCTAACTACCAAATTCCAGCAAATACTGAAGGCAGGGGAACATGTTAAAGCCACCACAGAGATGCACAGATCGAAACTTAGACAGTGGGAAACATGACATCGTAAATGGCATGAATTTCTTAAAAATAAATCTCAAGGGATGAAAATAGAGATGGTAGAAGAAAGCATAGATTAAAGAAACCTAAATGACATAACAGTAATTGCAATGCATAAATCCTATTTTAACCTTGATTTGAAGAAACCGTGTAGACATACAACCACACAAGTGCATATACTGCACACTTATGATACAAGCAGGAATATTTGAACCCTGACTGGATATTGTATGATATTTGGAAATACAAACCATTGCTATGTCCTTCTCTACCTCCGTTGACCTACTGAGTCAGACAATCCTATTAAACAATCTCATCGCACCATGTGGATCTCCGTCAAGTCATTTATGATGGTAGCAATTGCATTGCCATTTGGTTGAGGATCTCATTCACAAGAAACTCCTGAGAGCGACCTGAGGTGGTTTTATTCCAGACCTCACTCATAAGGAAGGGCTTAAAATGCTGATGTGCCCAAGGAATGGAATAAATAAAATCATTCACGGACATCCAACCAATTGCTGCTAAGTAATTTATGTGTAAAGTAACACTGAAGAGCATATGCAAATAAGAAAAAGAGAGGGAATGGAGGGAGAAAATGACAATGCTGATAGTGTATCTTTTTCATGAGTCTTTAAGGATAGAAGCACCACACTGGAACCATCACACCAGGCTCTTCGCTTGCTCCAGGACAAGAAAGAAATTAAGTCCAAAGATTTGTACTGAAGCAAGTTACACAGCAGAGAGTCTGTGATAGCCAAAGAGATTCCCAAGAACCTGTTCCCAGCTGCGATGGCCCCATTAAGCTCAGAATGGAATAAGCCCACAAACCACCAATGGTTAGTCATCAGCAGAGAGCTGGCTTTCATTTACTTTTTTTGTTCTGTGCTTGGAAGGAAGCTGAAACAGGCTGGAGAGTGGGGAAAGAGAGGGTATATCAATTCTCTTGTTGGAAAGTATTTCCTTTAAGCAGAACTGAAATTTGAACTTCTTCCATCTACGTTATTTATTACCCCTCGTGTGCAATATATCCTCTAAATTCAGAGAATTTTCATGTGGATCTAAACCTCTGACAGTATTCTGTCATCTGAGTAGAAAGAATATGGGTTTCTCTCTGTACATCAAGTGGATTTTGAGCAGTTTCTATGAGCAAGGGTATACAATTAGGAACAAAACCACTCACCTCGTGGAAATCACACTTTAATAAATTAATTTGGAAAATAAGTCTCTCATTTTTTGATGAATAAGGTAACAATGAGTCTAAAATATTGATGATCGATTTTTACTAGAGGCCACAAATCCATAATAAAATTCAAACAACCTGGTTTCTATGTTTTGAGCAAACTTAGGTCTCATATACAAATTTTAAGAGAAACAATCTTCAACATATTTCTATAGAAGGTAGGTTCTTAGGGGTGGGATGAGGGTGAGGGGAAAGGACTGTATCAATAAAAAGGTTTTCTAGTTCCTATTTTTCTGAAAAATTAAAAACAAACAATGATGGTTAATATGGAAAAAAAAAGTCAAAATATCATGTGATTCAGATCTATTCTGTCTAGGGTCCCATAACATCTCTACCTACTGTCCTGTACAATAAAATTGACTGCTTTCAGGCTTCTGAAAATTGAACATGCCTTGTGGTTCATGTCATGTGACTGGTCATTCTGTATTAAGGCACTGGAAGCTTATAAAATTGCCCCCATCAAGTTGGTTGTCTCTTTAATAAGAGAGCTATTTGACCACAACAGAATACGAGATCATACCCTGCCAGTGCTGGTGAAAATTGCCTGTACTTCCTGAC
This sequence comes from Rhinolophus hipposideros, assembly GCF_964194185.1. NCBI lineage: Eukaryota > Metazoa > Chordata > Mammalia > Chiroptera > Rhinolophidae > Rhinolophus > Rhinolophus hipposideros. The sequence continues at coordinate 5,469,584 of NC_138068.1, read as the reverse complement.
AAACGTATCAATGTGTCTCAGATGCCCTAACATAGTCTCAACATTTAACCACTTCCCCCACATGGAAGAATCTATTCTTATTAAACCATGAGAGAGGAAAAAAAGATACAAACATATGCAAGGGTATTCAACCTATTTGAATCAGCGTTGGTGTATCTACGTGATGTCATGTTAGACAGAAAATGTCTTCAAAGAATATTTATCAGCATGAAAAAAATCATTCCTACACAATGCTAAATAAGATAAAAGCAGAGCTCAAAATACGATGTCATCTCAGTAATATAATGTTATATGTATGCACAGAAATGACTTACAATGTACTTATGTGTCTATAAAAATTTTACCAGGAAATTAACGGCAGTATTATCTAGGTGGTGTAGCTATTTTTCTTTTATACTGTTCTTTTATTTTTTTCCCCAACATTTTCTACAATGGGCTTTGATTGCTTTTTATAATCAGAGCCAAAAATAAAAATTATCGAAAGAAAACTGGAAAATACTACATGGAATATATAATTCTCTATTAATGAGAAAGCTAGCTTAATAATAACTTTGTGATAAGGAGAAAACAGACTTAAAACAGAATATCTCATTTTTAACTATTGTAGATAATTGGAATTCTTTTTATGTGTTTGTTTATCTGCCACCTACTTACCAAAGAAATTTCAGGCATTTAATTGGGAATTCACCAGATGTGGGCTTTTTCTAGGCACTCTCTTAATTTTAGCTAAATGCTTAAGTAGAAAAAGCTCTCAGGCACATAATTTGCCTACAATGTACTAGTTCCCAGAGTCCCAATAGGTGGCTATTTCAATTAACAAATTTCAAAAAAAATGTAAAAAAAAAAATAGTGATCTAATATAAGGTTTGTTAACTAATCAAAAACGACAGTCAGTGTTTATCTATCTATTCCTCTGTCAACAGACATTAATTGAGCACCTACTGTGAGCCAGGGAGTGTACTGTGACTCTAAGGACATAATTACTCACGCTTTCAAGATATCACTGTGCTAACACTGGGCAAGAGACCATGAAGTATATAGAAGATAAAGAAAATACTCCTTCCTTCACCTGTTAACAGTCGTTTTATGAGCCAATAAATGTATTAAGTAAAAGGAGGTGGTGGAAACACAGCTATGGAGTTCCAATAAAAATGTCTGCATTTATAAGAAGCTGAGTAAGGAACATTAACCTGGAAACTCTCAATCAAGTGGGGCATATTGTCAAATTACCAGAAAAAAAAAACCCTGATTTAAAACAGATCAAATCATAAGTTCCCCATTATTAAATTAAACGTTAGCAGAAATAACGCCCAATAGATGGCTGAAAGTCACATTTACAACTACCTAAGTGCTATGAGTGATGATAAAACCTGTGCCCTGTCTAGGTAATGGGCATGAGAGCAAGCAATCTGAAAGTGATATATAAATAATGGACTGAGATACAATTGTTGTAGAAAAACACGTGATTGTACATAGCCACAATCAGCCCCTTTGACCTGATATGTTTCTGAGCCAAACAGCAATTTTGTGAAAGTAATCCAGTCGCTATCAAATGAGTAAGAGCAGGCGCCATGGCAAATATTGAAGGAAGAAATCCTCAGCGCGAGAAAGGAGGGAGGAAAGAAGGGAGGCTAAAGAAAAGTGAGCAAAGGAAAACAAAGCACTGACTTCCCCCGGAGCACTAGTTAGATGTGGTGTCTGAAAGTTTCAGATATCTAACCCTAAAAATGTTCTCTAGATCATCACCCTTACTTGGCAGGTACCGTAAAGATGTGTTGCTTCTGCCACCGAGCAGCTAAATAGTGGTCATCTGTATGTGCATGGCTATCCTGAAGCTTCAAGCATACCTCTCCTCCCCGACCCCAGCCTAGGGCAGAGGCTCTCAAACTGCAGGCTCAGAACCAGCAGCAGCTAATGTACCTGAATTTATTAACCAAATGCACATTGTCAGACTCCATATCAGAGCTCCTAAATCAGAAACTCAGGGGTAGGGTTCCAGAGTCTCTTTTAACAAGCCCCCTAAGGTGCTCCTGATGCTCAGAAAGTATGAGAATCACTGGTCTAGTCACCCAGATTTCTGGAACCGTTGCCAGGTTGAAAGTGGGCAGAGGGCACCGTCGTGTGTAGGTTGCTACCTGGCTGCAGGAAGACCAAGGTGGGAGGGGACAGGTCATAAGTGACTGTGGCTTAGAGATCATTTGCCATGTGCTTAGTGAGGTACCAGCAATTCACCTCCTGGGTGTAGGTTTCCAGAATTTCTCACACAGGTCCAGAGGGGACATGTATAATAATTTTCATTGTAGGAGATTAAGAGTCGATCTGTGTGTCCATCACTGGGAGAGAAAAAAGGTAAAACGTGAGGGTAAGAAAGCTGCATAGATGGGTCATTAATCCGTAGTGCGGAAGGAACAAAGGTTAATTCTGAAAAAAGAACTATAGTGATCTACCTTTGTTATCATGTATTAGTCACATAAATTAGATAGATAGATAGATAGATAGATAGATAGATAGATAGATAGATAGATAGGTAGATAACAATCTATCTACATCAGATAAAAACGCATGCATACTAGTTTTGCAAGAAGATTTGTAAACAAAAAGATTCAAATTAAACACATTTCAGTGGCTGCTTATAGGCTGAATAGGCAAGTGGAAGGGAACTACTAAAATGAACAAATGAATGAATGAATAAATAAATAAATAAATAAATAAATAACAAAGAAAAGCCTCATAAGAACTGGTGACAATATGACATCACTTGAGGAATATGACTAACTGAAAGCTTTTAAATATGACAAGAATGAGAAAGAGAGAAAGAGAGCGACACACATACACCACACTTTACCCAGGGCACACAGCTGGTCAGTAATAGAGCTAGAATTTGAGCATTACTTTCCGTATCAGAATCAGAACCCGAGAACCCATTACCTTAATCTAAAGCCAAACTGCTTTCTTTTAAGTGTTGCCTCTGATGAAGGGTTTGGGACATGTAAGCTTCTCCATCTATGTATTTGTTCATTCACTGCACCAATATTTATTGAGTGTCTGTAAGTATGTTTCAAGTTACGTAGGTAAGCAAGCCTGGCACTCACAGTCTAGTGGGGATTCCATTTCTTGGCACTGGAATATTACTTTTTCATCTCCCGTGTTAAGGACATGTATCACAAGGGCAAAGGGCAATAAAACATCCAAAGAATATTTCCTACCAATGCAGGTGTCCATTAGTTTCTTCTCTGACAACCAGAATCATGATTGGAGACCTAAGAACTAATGTCTAGAGCTAAGAATACCTCTAGCAAGAAGATTTAAAGACATTCAACAACAAAATGATCGTGAACAACAAGTCATACCATCAGCAACTTTCTGTGCTGCAAGGATACATGGACTCAATGATACACAGCATTTCAATAAAATGCACACCGAACTTATTCTGGCCACTGGGGTAGAAACTGGTAACCATGGTAAAAGTAATCCCTTATTTCTAGATGGTCCTTTACAAATATATCTTCTTACCATTTCAATTGAACTTCAGCATAGGCAAAGGAGGACTCATCAGGCCTATTTTGTATTCTCTGAATGTGTTTTAAAGCAATCATTATTTGAATGTTATCCTTTACGTGTTCTAAATGAGTGCACAACCATTTTTTTCTGCAGCCAAGGCTTCCTACTGGAAGCTGTATATAAAAGCAAAACAAACAAAAAACAAAACAAAAACGTTTCCTCTTCATCTTATTTTTTTTTACTTCCTTCTCTCTCTGTCTCTCTGTTCTCACACACATCTACCGCATTTTGTGTCTACCCCAAGTAGTTGCTTTTATTTTTCCCTCTATCTACATTTCATAAAACGTCAGTGTTTTAAAACATGGTGAAACTGGAGATATGAACCATCTTTATTGATTCCCCATCCAAGAGTTCTTATTAATTGATGCAGGAGCTTTACAGCAGGTGTGGCTGCTAAGGGAATTGATGGTTCCGATTAAAAGCCACTATCACAAACACATCACAAAGACATTTAATTTGGCAGACCAAAATCATAACAGTGAGAACATCACTTGGAGCCAAGGTTTGCTGGGGGACATGAGGTGGCTAGTTGGCCATTTTCTTTTCAGGTTCATCTCTTTCGGAGACTGCTCACCATTGAAGTTACTTGCTAGGAGGCAAAGGTGTTGCCATGTTCTTCCTTGAGACAAAGGGGATCTGCCCTGATTCCTGTGTGAGCTGGGACAAGGAATGTAATTTACACAAGCCTATCTAGCTTTGACTCAGCTGCTTAGCTGCCAAGACCGCAGCTCGTCCAACAAGGATAGAAATGGCACTTAGTCACCTAAGGTCTTCCAGGGGAAAGCCAACTAAAGCATTTAGCACACAGTCAGTCTCTTTGAATGGTTTTGTTCTTGGTTTTCTTTGTAAAACTGTTTTTCTCCAATATTGAAGTTTCATAACATTTCCAAAACTGTTAAAAGTTGACAAACAATGTGTTACATTTAATGTGGCTGTGCCCCAGCCCACAGCTACTAGAGCCCACTGCCTACCCTCCTACTCCTTCCTTCTGGCTCGGTTTCATTTTCCTAATCTCAGCTGAGACCTCCATTTCTCAGACAAGCTGGCTTTGACTTCCCACAGAAGACACTTCCACAGCTTCCTTCATGGGAGCTGGCATTAATCACTGCATTAATAATGCTTTTTTAATTCTACGGGCTTTGGTGACTATTTGGTCAATGTCCGTCTCCTATAGGAGACTGTGAGCCCAGGAGGGAAAAGCTTGGCATAGCTCAGTGTCTGGCACTTGGCAAGTTCAGTGACTGTCTCTTGAATCAATTAATGAATAAGGGACACCTCTGTTAAGATTGGCATATTTTCTATATAGATTGGCATATTTCTATATTTCTATAAGATTGGCATATTTTCTAACGCCACAAGTTAACCATGTTTCCTCCTTTCCTCGATGGGTTACCTTTTATAGACAGACACGCCTGCATGCACACACCCACACACACACAATCACTCCATCAAGGCCATGGAAGACACTTCCTGTGAGAAAAACAAAGAGAGGAACAAAGCCATGATGAGAAGTACCCATGGGCTGCTGCCACCGGGAATCACATGGTTTGCTACTCATGTGTGACCTGCTGTGTGTGCTCCTCAAGTCTCTGCCTCAGCAAAATACCAACTGCTACCCACCCTCCACCTCGCAGGTGTCTCAGGAGCTGTGGAAACTATGAATGTCAAAACTATAAATGCCAAGAATCAACTGCAATCTCAGAATGTTTGAAACCATGGTTTCTATGACTGGTGGAATAATTGGGCAATCATCTAGGTTAGTTTACGAGACAAATAATTACTATTTTCATGTGACTGGGTCTCTATGGTATTCTCACTTTGAATTGCTCATGTTATTTAGGATGTCATTTCTCTGCGCTAGAAGGACTTCACGTTCCAGTAATATCCACTGAATTATACCACAAATAATCAGATCATTTGAACAAACATTAAACCATCAAAAGATGTTCTTTAACAACTTTACCGGATGCGATTGACGTAAATTGCATACATTTAAATTGTACTATTTGATCAGTTTCAACATATGTATACATCTATAAAGCCACTACTACAATCAAGATAACAAGTACTTTCATCATTCCCCAGAATTGGTTCATACCCCATCATGATTCAGCCGGATTTCCATCCCACGCTCAGAACTCCCTGACGGGCTTTCTGCCCTTAAGGGTTAGTTGTATACTCTAGAATTTTTGTATAAATGGAATCATACAGCATTTTTTTGTTGTCTGGTCTCTTTCATTCAGCATACATATGTCGAGGTTTAGTGATGTTGCATGTATCAATAGTTGATTTTGATTACTGAGCACTACCCATTCTATGGACAGACTATAACTCTTTTCCACTCACCTGTTGATGAATATTGGGGTTATTTACAGTTTCTGGCCATTATAAATACAGTTACTATGAATAGTCACATACAAGTTTGGTGTAACATGTTTTTTTCTTTTCTCTCGAGGAAATACCTAGGGGTGGCATTGCCGTGTCTTGTGATAAGCATATGTTTAACTTCTTTTAAAACCATCAAACTGTCTCTCAAAGTGAATCAACATTTTACAGTCCCACTGACTGTACACAACTTCCATTTGCTTGACATTTTCTCCGACATTTGGCATAGTCGTATTATTATTATTATTTCCACCAATCTAATAAATGTGTACTGTTACCTCATTGTGGCTTTAGTTTGCATTTCCCTGTTGACTATTGATATTGTGTAACTTTCGGTTGGCTCGTTGACCATATACGATGCAGGAACGGTCAACAAGTTTGTGAAGTGTCTCTGAAAATCTTTTGCTCATTTTTTGAAGTATTTCTCTTATTATTGTGTTATAAAATGTTCTTTATATATTCCAGGTGCAAGTCCTTTGTCATATATATAATTTGTAAATATTTTCTCCTAGTTCAAGGCTTGCCTTTGGTTTTCTTAGTAGTCTTTCAAAGAGGAAAAGTTTTAACTTTGATGAAATATAATTAATTAATTAAAAAATTTTGGTGCTGTTTGCTTCCTATGAGTTTTCTTTTTAAATACATTGTCCACATTTTTAGAATAATGGGAATGCACTGAATTCTTCCCCCTTTTTATACAAAGGCCAATAACCTCAATTAACTGTCACTCTCCTCCCACACGTGGGATGCTGCAACAGGCCCCTGAGGTCACAGCCCAGCACACTCTCTGGCTCTGGTCAAAGTGAGCTTCAGTTCCCACAGAAGCTCCCGCAGCAAATGTCTGGGCCTCTGGCTTCTTAAAATGAAGCACTGAATTCAATTCAGCCACAGAGCTTCCGCCATTGCGATTTCCCTAACCAACGAAGAGAAAGCCAGTAACCACACTGAAAAGTCATCTCTCTTTTCAACTTGCTACTTCCAAAGAAATCCTTTTAGAGCAATAAGCAGTTTGCATCTGTTCATGAGGTCAGGTACATTTTTCAGTGTATCTCCACGCCCCTCACACTATCCGAATTCAGTAGGCTTTTCTTTTCTAATTGACTAATGTTTTCAAAGCAATTTAAACCACTTATGCCTGTAAAAGGTGCAAGTGTTACCAAGGGAGTCTGTCTCTGAAATACCTGTCCATGTCTTGAACCAAAGAAGTAGGATGGCGAACCTGTCACAGTTTATCTGCAAATAACACTGACGCAATTGTTCTAGATAAGTACAGTTTACATTATGAAAATGCTCCATCAATATTGGCAGAAATGCTTTCTAGACCTGCCAGCAATCCATCTTCTGTTCTTTTCTGCTAAATCCCTGTGGGATTGTGTATCTTCCAACATTTTAATGTGGAGACTTTTTTTTTTCCAAAAGAAAACAGAAAGACTAGTATTTGAGACCAGTCTTTCTGTTTTACAGATGAAAATAGAAATACCTTCCAACAGCACTTTGTTATCTAAATACTTCAAAGCACAAGGACTAGAGGGAATATCAAGACCACTCTAGGTGTAGATTTTATTATATTGTGTGGGGGTTGATTTATAGGGCACAAATACTCAAAAACAGTTTGATTTTTTTTAAAAAAAAAACTACACTTACACATTTTCCTTACAGAAGTATTCTATGTAATACCTGTAGATCTTTCTCCCTCCAGGGCATAGAGTCTCCGCCTCTCCTCCCCTTGAGAGTGGGCTAGACTGAGTGACTTGCTTCCAAAGAGTAGAATATAGAAAGGTAAAAAGAGTACCGCACAGTGCAGAGGCCTGGCAGATGCCACCTTCACCAAGTAATGAAGTCAGTATCATCAGAGATGTCTTGTGGATGTCATGTGCACACTGATGTGATGTGACGAGAAGGCCACTTCCTCGCCATACCCCCCCAAGTCCATGACCTCAGTCAAATCATGTAAAAACACATCAGACAGACACAGATTGGGGGACATGCTGCAGTACATGGGGCCACTTTTCCTCAAGACCCTCACGGTCATGAAGAAAAAGATTGATCAACTGTTAACAGACCAGACAGGACAAAGGAGCCATGACAACCAAGTGCCATGTGGATTGGGTCCTACAATAGAGGACAGAAATGAAAAAAAATGGCGAAATTCAAATAAAGGCTGGATTTTAGAATTTTGTTGAAAACCAAAAACTGATGCTGTAGGTTTCATTACTCCATTTCACAGTTTAAAACACTGAGCTTCGCTGAGATGGAGTAACTTTCCCAAGATGTTACATGGTAAATCTGAGATTCAAACTACAATCGGACTCCAAAAATGTCTATTGTGTTTACTAAGACAATATTTCCCAAATGTCAGTCTTTTATAGTTATTAAACTATCCATGCACTGCTTAAACTACCAAATCTATCCTTCATACTTATCTGAACGATCTGCTTTTCAGTTCACACATACGCTAGAGTGAATACATATGTGGTGTGTGTGTGTACATGTGCTACCCAAACAAAAAAGGACAGGCTTTCTGAATGAAAAATGAGACAGCTACCGCCCTTTCTAACAAGTCAGGGTTATAATGGGAGATCCTCTAATAGACTTCGTAGACGGGCAACGTCATAGCGGGGCTGGAGGTATGGGGTGATGTTGGTTGACCAGGACACGTATGATGTGTGTCTGGAGGTGAAGTGTAAGACAAGAATAAACTGCCTTTTGATGGTTGCCTCATTTCTGTGATCCAATAACGTGGGCTCTACTGACAAAGCGAGAATTAGGTAGTTGCAAACCCTCCAAGGCCTGTTATAATCTATCATATCCTAACCGGCGTCAAAAGGAGGAGACGCCACTAAGTCCCCTCACAATCAACTCCCAGTTTTAACGTTATTGGGAAGATTACTCCGAACGCATTTGCTCCAATTTTTCCAATAGCTGTCGGCATTTGTTAAATCAGCACAGTGACCCAGATTCCCCACCTTTCTCAGGCTGCTAGATGTGTCGGGCACACCACACAAAAGTCACATATCCTGCAGCCGGCACAGTTACTAAGCGTATTTTTCTACAGATACAGGGATCATGTGACTGTGCTCTGATTTCGGTAAAGCAATTTTCTCTTCTGAGAAGACCTTGTCTTTCACTTTCAGCCTGTCCTTCACCCACCTAAGCCCCACTCATCCATCCTTTGGTCTCAGCTCAGCTGTCACTCCCTCCAAAAAGCTGTCCTAGACCTCACTCACGTGGGTGGGCGCCTTTTCTCTCTCTGACCCTGAACACCCTGCGTTGACCTTACAGCAGAACTGAGTCACCGTTGCCTGTTGGAGCACCCAACCTTCCCACTTGCCTAGAGCCACGGCCAGGGCAGAGACCATGCTTTGTCCCATTGTTTCAACACTTGGCACACTACACGGTGTGCAGTAAACACCATACCTCAGTAAAGAATGGCTCTATATATACAAATAGTAAGTAATTTGCACTTCCCTGTTGTCCCCAGATTTGGTGACACTATTTAAGAATCAGGGTAAAATTACCAGTAACTTTCCACGTCCTGTAAATGCAGAGACCATCCTGCACAAGGATCCCGTCACTTCAGCTTAGCTCACGTAGACACAGCCTACCTGACTTAGTCACCAAATCAAAACGCGTTCATTGGTGAATGTATGCAGAAGCAGGAGCAATGACTGAACTAGGACAATGTCTTAATCCAGTGATTGTATACTCAAAACATATTCATTCATTGACCACGTGTTTGGCTGTCTGCTAAATGTTGTGCAGATGTAGACAAATGGTGGTAACCTGGTTGGGTAGACAGAACCAGTCCATACTAACAAGTAAGGAGTTAAGGTGGTGTCTACAAGTTTGTGCGAAATCGCCTGACACGACCGGTACCTGGACGTGCACAAATTCCAATGTCACAGTTTCCACTCTTCATAAAGGGAGCTGAAAGTCAATGGCCCTTTCAAAGGACTGGTGTGTGGGAGCGAATCACTTGAACGAAGGTTGGGTCTGTGATCTGGACTCTGCATCTCAGCACAGCTTCATAATTCTGTTTGTCTGTCTAGGTGCAGTAATTCTGGTGAGGGGGTAAAACACGGCCACTTCACATAAGTTCATGGCCAATATTAAAATCATACTGATATACTGTTCAGTGATACAGAGTGCATTTGAAGGGCAGAATTAATTCCATGGTTTTGTAAGTGACTTTAGTTTTATATTTATAGAGTTGAAAATTTATGAAGAAGTCACTCAGTTTTCATTTTCAGATTTCTCAGTTTTACTTTACTCTGCTTTGTGGAAAAAAATTATATGCTGTAGAGTAGGATTAGAACACTAAATTTGGCCCTACACTTGTTTGTTTAAAATAAAGTTTTATTGGGACACAGCCACCCATTCCTTTACAATAGTGTCTACAGCTGCTTTCATGCTACAACGACAAAATGCAGTAGTTGTAACAGATACTGTGTCATCCAGAAAGCTGAAAATAGTTACTATCTGGCCCATTACAGAAAGTCTGACAACACCTGCTACAGAGATGTTCTCAAGTTCAGAAGTTCACAAAATGTCATATTGCATCCCTTTTGAATGACGAGAATCCAGTCAAGTTGGAAGTTCACAAAAGAAAGAGGTTGAAATAGATAAGAGTAGAAGGCAGACGAGGAAAGATTCATGGGGAAAGAACGACAGCTAAAATATTCATTTAAAAATTTGCATGAATCAAAAGAAAGGACCCAATTCCCTTTTTCACATTTTCATTTAGAAAAGAACAAGTCATTTGCCGGTGTAAAGGAAGAAATAGGTCAGTGTCGAGGCAGGGAAATAACTTGCTATTGCTGACTTACTATAGTTTGAAGGGTTGATATTCTATGTCTCAGTCGTAAAATCATAAAAATGTGTTTAGCATACAGCCTAAATATATCAGACAAAACCTATTTTTGTGTGTGTATGTCCACGTGTTGTGTGCAGTAGATGGATGGTTAGTAATTATTTATAGTATAAAAAATAAAATAAAAATCTTTTTTTGCAAGAAGATCACCTTTAATCTCACTTTTGGCTGAGGGAAGTTTGAGAGTGGAGGTGGGCCAGAGTCCAGGGTGGGAGTCGAGTAGGTGGGGGACAGGAAAGGGAACAGAATTTGAAATTTTAAACAATAGGGTAAATAACCCTTTAACTCAGCCCAGAGGAGTTTTCTTCACATGCTAAAATAAAGGATATCTACAGAAATATATGTAATTGCGGTTACAGAACACTGTAGAGAATTATAGAGAAAACATCTCATAGAAAGCATTCTCAACTATTTTATAGAATTTTGTTGCAGAGTTCATTTGCACTAGAGAAAAGTAATATCTCCAACTTTTTCATGGGATTTGCACAATAGTGTGCAGGACACAAATAGCTAGAACAGTAAAAATTCAATTGCAAAATCCATGTAATTGAGGCAGGAAACAAGTATAAATGCTGGAACTGGAGCCGTGTCGATAGAGAGATTGAGAGGTCCCTGCATCTGATGTTTCAGTTCTGGTTCAAGGACATGACTGAGCATGTGGGCCAGGTAGAATGGCATGGGGTAGATGTAGGCAAGTCAGGTCAGAGAAAGATCCAGAAGCAGCTGGAAAAAAGAAATGAATCAGGAACACCAGCAAGATGAGGATGATACCTTAACCCATTGGTTCTCAATCCTGGCTGCACGTGGGAGTCACCTGGGGGCTTAAAGAATTACTGAGGCCAATATATCATGCCCAGAGGTTCAGAGCTCATTGGCCTGGGATGGAGATTGCATTGGTGTTTGTAAAGCTTCTCTGATGATTCCCACGAGCAGTCAGTTTTGGAAACCACCATCTACCCACTTCATGGGATATGGGAGACTAGTAATTAACACTGTCGTGTGACATAATAAACTCAGTCATTCACATGACCCCTCAGAAACATTTGGCATGTATCACTCATACTATTAATGCTTATAATAGTTTCCTTTAAATCAACTCATTTTCTAAAATCTTAGACCTACTGCAGCCTCATTCTAAGCAAAAGCATCTGGAAAATCACAGGTCTAGTGGTATTTTTTTCTAACACTTATTAAAATAAGCAGTGTTAACGTAAGTGTGATACCTCTACACAAGGCGGTTTTAGGTGGTTAAAACAATTTAGAAAAATTAAGCAATCTATTACCTAAACCCACCTTGTATACAGATACTGCAGAACTCACTATTAAACCGCCTCTTCAGCAGTGGTCAAGAATACCCACTGTATGCTCATCATATGTGGTACTTTATAGTTTTCTTTATTCGTTAATTTGAATTGTGTGACCTGTGAAATTACTGCATGGAGAAATAAGTTGCTTAGCAAATGTGTAAGCCCAACCAATTATAGAGTCAGTGCTAGCTCAACCATGCTTTGTCATATGAGAGGTGATCAAAACATACGGTGAATGTTTAATTAAAAAAAAAAAACTTATTATAGTAAAAGATTCATTGCCATGAATCACTCTCAAAATACTCCCCCTCGCTTCAAACACACATATCCCATTGTTCTTGCCACTTTCTGAAGCAGTTCTGGAAGTCCTCTTTCGTGAGTGTCTTTAGTTGCGCTGTCATGGCTGCCTCGATGTCCTGAATCGATTCGAATGTTTTCCTTTCATGGTCATTTTGACTTTGGGGAAGAGCCAGAAGTCGCACGGTGCCAGATCCAATGAATAAAGTAGATGAGGACACACCGTAATGTTTTTATTTGACAGAAATTTCTATACCAGAAGCAACGTGTGACAGGGAGCGTTGTGGTGATGGAGGATGAAGTAAAGACACTCACGAAAGAGGACTTCCAGAACTGCTTCAGAAAGTGGCAAGAATGATGGGATAAGTGAGTTCAAAGTGAGGAGGAGCATTTTGAGAGAGATTAATGGAAATGTGTCTTTTATTGCAGTATATCTTTCTTTACTTAAACATTCACCGTATTTTCTGATCACCCTTCTTACTCTTCTCAGTGTGTGTGCTCTAATGCTTACGAAATTATGTTGTACTAGATTGTATGAACAAAATTTTATACTATAGAGATATTCCAGAATCTGGAAACTTCTGGAACGTGTTGGGCCTTTCTCCTTCAGGAAGACAAAGGTGTAGTGACATTATAAATGTGCCATTGAGAGTAGGTGCTTGGCAGTGGCTACGTATTAATTGAATAGCTGTACCTAGAAAACAATGTAGTAATCTAGTGCAAATACGTTTATTAATTTAATTGTGAGTGATGTGAGCCAGCTTTTCTAATTAGCTGAAGATTTCTCTGAACCTTTAATACGCAAATAAAATTTGTGGATTTCAAGGACCCTTAGTATATGGGATTTTCCAAGTTTGGTTGAACAAAAAGCCCTTCCTCCTTGGGCCACCAGATAAGCAACTCGAGGAATCAGTGTTCTCTGGAACATGGATTGAGAAATAGCAGTCTACTGTATAACAATACAAATTATCCCTACATTTAGTTCCAATCATGTAATCTGTAGCTACGGTGAATTTAGCCATCAGTAAAGCATATGCATTGTTTCTTCTGTTTTGTTCCCATAGAACACAATCCCCTTTGTGCTTTTTGGAATTCTGAGATGTCTTATATGGAAATTAAGTGCTTAGAAGAATCCTAAGGGAATTATTTGTCTACCGTGTTTCCCTGAAAATAAGACCTAGCTGGACAATCAGCTCTAATGCATCTTTTGGAGCAAAAGTTAATATAAGACCCAGTCTTATAGTAAAATAAGACCGGGTCTTTAATATAATATTATAATATAATATAATATAATATAATATAATATAATATAATATAATATAATATAATATAATATAATATTGGGTCTTGTATTAATTTTTGCTCCAAAAGACACATTAGAGCAAATTGTCCAACTAGGTCTTATTTTCGGGGCAACACGGTAGGTATGTGTGTGAAACTGGAAGTCAAGTAATACATAGGTCAAAGCCTGATAGAGAAGCGAAACAGATTCACAAAGAGCTTTTAAACCCCACTTTTACATATCCATGGGATTAGCTTCCTTTCTGAGGAGTGTGGAGAGTAACCAAATTATTCTAAAGCAATTAATTGGAGCAACAGAAAAGGAAAGAGATAAAAGGAAAATAATGGAGCAAATTTCTAGAAGCCATTCACAGAACAAAAGTTGTTCAGACTTTTGTTCTGCCTTTCTTCACTAAGTACCATGGCCTTTTGTCAATACTCTTTAAAAATTCTTTGAAAACACTACTTTGGAGAGTGTCATGCCATCTCATTATTATGGGTATACCAAAATGTATTTAAAACAACTTTCCTATTGTTTCACACTTAGGTTCCTCTCCTAACTACCACAATAAACAATATGCAGTGGGCATTTTGGGAGAAAATGTTTCATTCATTCACAAATATTGACGTGTCTACTATGTACCAAGCACAGCATTAGGCTCTGGAAATTCAAGGGTGTGCAAAAAGAATTACACAGTCCCTGCCATAGAGGGTTTACACAAATGTATTTAAAAAGTCTTGAGAGTGTTTCACTGAAAAGGTAGACTGTGGTATGAGAATGTGAAACCAGAGATTCTCTGGGGGACAAACTGGGAATGACTCCTCTGAGGAGAAAGTTAGAGAGTCCCCCCTCACCCCAAATTCACTCCATATATATTTTAATGTTAAGTCTTTATATGATTGTTAATTCCTCAACTGATTTCAAAACTCACAGTGCATTCTTCTCACATAAACACTTCTGTTATTCTAATAAGCTCACTGGGCATCATTAAGAATCACTTGACTAGATGGTTCACCCTTTGGCAAGTAAATTGCACCTTCTATTAGTCAGCGTTATCTCTTACTTGTGTCAGTCATAGTGACTTGGGAGTGTCCATCTAGATAATTTTGAAACTTTCTATTTTTCTTCAAACGCTTGGAAAAAGGAAAGTGTATTTGTTTTTGTTGTCGGAGATTGCTGCCTCCCATTCTTAGCCATTGCTCAAAGCACAGTGGAAGGAAGGGTTGGAGCAAACCCCAGGATGGCTTCAGCGCGTGTGTCTGGAGCAGGGATCTGATAAGTGTTCTGTCTCCCTCAAATGGTTCAATTTGTCAAAGAATGCCACCAACTGTTTTTCAGTTTTAGGTGTTTTGACTCCTATCATAGCTTATAAATAAGGTTTTGTTGACTTAGTACAAATAGTGCATGTTTTGCTGAAACAGGATGGGAAGAGATAAGAAACAGTTTCCAATCTGATGAGAGAAATGATGGACAAAGCCACCAGCGACAAAAGAGCTGCAGAATACAAATGTGCGTGTTAAATGGCCCAGGAAAACTGTCAAAGAAAAACTTCTCTGGGGGCCAGGTCCCGATAACACAGCATCCCTGGACTTGTTTCTCATTTACATGAGCGTCAGCTTGCAGCTTTTCTCCGAAAGGAAAGGAAAGGCTTAAAACTTGTCTGCTGGGGAAAACATTAAATTATGGAAGCTTTCCAGCCAGAAGACACCATGGTGAAGAAATAAAAAATATATATCTAGTTATGTATATTGCCTCTAAAATGACCATGACTGTGAATATGCAAAAGAGAGAATATGAGTGAACATGCTGATTGCAGAAGATAAAAGCACTGACTGTCCCTTAATAACAGTAATGCCTCAAATTGGTGTGTTTTTCTCTGAATTTACTATTAACCATAAATCATCGAAAGACTTAATATTTCGCTTGGACTCATTTGTGTTTAATGTTCCACGGAGACAGAGACGGAGACGGGATGTTTTTGTAAAGAAAATGATCCAGTGTTTAATGCTTTTCAAATCTCATTCTACGAACAGTATATCTCTCCCTAAATAGCTTACATTTTTATGGCCATTCCATCACCATGAGTCTTATTGATTAATAGGATTCTTATTTAGTATGTGTTTAAATTCTCAGGAACTTTATGTAGCAGAGGCAGATGTTTAGACCTCGTTGGGGTCTTTCCTTCATATCTATGTACCCACCTCAGCAGGAGAGGAGGGCTTCTAATTACTAGGCGAAGGAGGACCATGTGAACAGTGGAAAACTATCGGGAAAAACCTTTTATTTAAATTTTCTAACTAATATCAAAGGATAAACCTGGGCTGCAGTTTTCCAACTATAGTATTTCTATATTCTCTGAATTTATAGGCTCATTTGTACCCTCTCTACTACTCTTTGTGATCCTTATCACGTAACAATTTAGACTCTAGATTCTGGATTTTTCTGGATGCTCTAGATTCTAGCGAATGAAGTTAGAGCACATCCATTGTTTGATAATTCTCTGCCAGAGGTAGTAGATCTGTTTAAACTCTTTCCGTTGCATTTCAAATTTGCTTAAGTTAAAAGGAAATGTCTGTTTTCATATAATTGAAAAGTACAGAATTTGAACAGGCCCCCCCATGTGGCTTCATTCCAGGGGCCAAATGATGTCACAAGGACTTCGATGGCATCTCTGTTCTTCTCCCGGTTGGCCTTATTTTCAGATTCCATCTGATGAAAGATAGGTGGCAACAGACCCCGATTTATGGGGTCTTAGATTAAAGACTAACAGAACAGAGAGTTTCTCTCAACCAGCATTTTGACGAGATGCCTGGGACTTCATGTGCCTAAACCTAAACCAGAGGAGGATAAAGTGATGGCCCAGGTCACAGGACCATCCTGGAGCTGGGAGTGGGACCGATCCAAATTAAACTTCATTGGCTGAAAAAACTGGTTTTCCCCAATAAAGCTCGGTCTACCACTAGAAGAAGGGTGGGTGGAAGTGAGGCAGTAAATAAAATCATACATGCAAATACATCAATTAATTAAAGAAAATAAATAAAACCAAAACAAACGCACATGCAAATATCTACTACAATCATTTTACTTCTAAACCCATGAGGAAAACATCGGCCTTTGTTTCCCACTATTATCTGTGGAAAATTAGTATCCTTTGTTATTTCTCAAAGTAGCTTATAAAGCTACTTTGGTATATCAGGCATTCAACTCCCAGCTGAACTAGGAAGTAGAACTTCGGTCCACATTGTATCTGTTCTACCATGCTTTTTCTTTTCCAGTTTGATAGAAAAAAAAAAAAGTTTTCCAAACAGGCAATAATGGGAAAACAATGACAAAGTAAGATTTATTTTTGTTTATAGAGCTTAAAAATACATGTCTTGTAAGCCAATTCTATTACAAACTTTTCATTATCCCTTGAGTATTTTACTCATTATCTGCACGTTCAAATTTTCAAGTGTGCTGTAGAGTGAAGCCAGACAGAATCCATTTATTCCAGAGTTACGGAATAGTGGTTGTTGTGTTTTAGGGGTCACCATGGGTCAAATCTGCTCAAATTTAAATTCTTGTCATTCTCAGACTACTCCAAAGTTGGGGGGAAAAAATCTTTTTCATAGAAAAAGAGTAACAAAAATGACTAAACGTAATCAATTTCATACAGAGAACAAAAACGTGGGACATTTTCTACTAAGCAGCTTGGTTAAAGATAAAACCAAATAAAAAAAATAAATAACCTAACAAATAAGGAACCTGAGAAAAAGAGACAAGACCCAATAAGACCTCAGTCACTTGTATATTTTGACCTAATAGCCACTTTTAATTCTTTTTTTCCTGCAAGTTGAGAAACTTATAGAATTTTGCAACATACCTTTTAATTTTTCTCTCTCTCAGATTCATGCATTTCCAACTGTTTTATTGACTTGACCATCTACTATATGACAGTCACTGTCAACTGGGGGAGACACCACTGCCTCTGTTCTTCGTCTCTCACAAGCCACAGTTGACACCTATTTTCTTTTCTTTTTTTCTGATTGGTTTGCTCATTTATTCTATTCTTTAGATTCCATGTATAAGTGAGATCATATGGTATTTGTCTTTCTCCGTCTGAATAGGAGAAGATATTTGTCAATGATACAACTGATAAGGGGTTAATATCCAAAATTTATAAAACACGCATTCAACAATACCAAAAAAACAAAACAACCAATTGAAAAATGGGCAGAGGACGTGAAGGGACATTTCTCTAAAGAGAACATACAGATGGCCAACAAACATTTGAAAAACTGCTCAACCTCACTAATCATTAGAAAAATGCAAATAAAAACCACAATGAGATACCACCTCACCCCAGTCAAAATGGCTATTATCAATAAATGAACAAACAAGTGCTGGCACGGATGTGGAGAAAAGGGAGCCCTGGTGCACTGTTGGGGGGACTGCAGATGGGGGCAGCCACTGTGGAAAACAGTATGGATCTCAATACTATCTTCTCTTGCATTTTAATTGTTTTCAGCACATAGTTGGCAATTGAAACCACGGGCATGGATGAGAATGTGAAAAAGAAGGTTGGTGAAGAGAGGAGGGAATGGAGGGAAGGGGAGCAGAAGGGATGGGAGGAGAAAAGGAGTGGACGGGCGGACATTGATCCGAAGTGAGACATTCTGTCATAACACATTCTATCTGGAGAGAAAATTAGTGACTTCAAACTCATCTGTCACCTGTTAAAGGTAAGGAAATTGAACCTCTGTGTAGAGAGGGCCACTCTGGTAAACTAATGTTGGGATCATCCATTGTTAAAAACATTTGGAGGGCAATTTAAATGTGCATATGCTCAGACACCATGATTCATTTCTTAAATATGTATTCTAGAGGTGAAAAAAACACCTGCATATATAATACTTTACACAAGAAGCCTTATTGGAGACTTTTTTTTAATAGTCAAAAAATTGAAGCAACCTACATGCCCATCCATAGGGATCTAGATAAATAAATTGTGGTATAACTGTATTCACATAATGGAACACTGGGAAGCTATTAAAATAAATAACCTAAATCAATAATAAATCTCAACATTAACAAACATCAGAAATTAACCATGGATATCATGTCACAATACACACTTTAATATACTCGTATAGATCCAAGTATGCAGACATAGAGAATCATAAATGTGTATGTCAGAGCACAAAATATACTAAAAAGCAAACGCACAAACGAACAAAAAACCCCACTTTTATGACTATGGTTACCACTGAGGACATTAAGAGAAAATGGGATTGAGGTTGGTACCCAACGGAAGTTCACATTTATCTGAAATGTGTTATTTCTAGAAAAAAAAGATGAAGGAACATAGTAAATTCATAACAGTGGTCAATTCTGAGTCCCAAGAAAACCATTGTTATATTACTCTCTAAGCTTTTTAAATGACTCAAAAAATAAGCCCATGATATTTCCCAAAGTAAAAGAAAGAGTGAAAAAGAAAAAAGCAGCTGTCCATTGGAGCTGAACACTGCCCCCTGTGTGGGCAGGCACACCGGGTTCTTATGTTCAGAAGTTAGTCTGCACTTGAAGAAGAGCCTGGTGTTTCCTGAGTAAATCCACATGTCTAATCAATTCGGTAAAGTTTGTAGTTTAATATTCAGAGCACAAATATTGAGAATTTCGGTATTTTAGGAAACGTCATTCATTGAAAATGCATTTTAAAACTCCTTTCTCTACCTGAAATGTGGGCATGTCTCATGGTATTTTAATGTTTTCTACTTAAAATGGAAAGGTACCAACATTTTAAATTCCAAGACCTGCCTCTCACTGTTTCCCATCCATCCTACTACCTCTCATCTTCCTGATCTTTATATTAGATTAGAATTCTGAAATGATTCCAGGGGGTCTGGCTCAGCCCCTGGGCACCACTTCTGAAGACAGCCACCAGGCCCGTCAACTGATGGTAGTTACAGGTCTGAGACATTTTCCTCCAGCACTGTATTGTATTAACTTTTTTTGTTTGTTTCCTTTAAATTACAGGGTGACCTGCTTTCAGTTTGGAAGTTATAAGCAGTGACCGAATGAGAACAATACTTTTCATCAAAAATAACAGAAGAGCCAAGGATTCCTCAAAGACGCTAGACCACTGAGAAAATAAACACACATAAAATTCAGCTATTACAGACAAAAAATTTTTTAAAAACCACAATTTTTGCATTAAAATATGATTTTTCCCCCACATTGATCTATAGATATTTATGTAACTGGGTCCCATTGCTGGATTATTAAATACATTTGGAGTTGGATGCCCAGTGCATTCCTTTGATGGATTATCATGTTATCTAGTTAACTGCATCTTACATTTTACCTCCTGAGCCAGTGTGTTGAGACACTGATCAAACTCATTTCTCAGTAAACAGGTTTGTGAGAAGAAAGTTCTCTGCCCCAAGGTTCATGTGGACCCCAAAAATATATTTATATACATTGCAGCAAATAAACATGTAGCAGATTACCAGGAGACCGAAGTGTTGCTCGTGTCTGGCACTGGAAATTAACAGCTGTACTTCATGGTGACTGAAAAATTAGCACAAGTTGTTTTGAGAAGATGTGAACTAATCATGAGGACCGGCAACACGGCTTCAAAGTATAATAACTTCCATAACTTATAAGCATTGTTAGGGGATCGTTGCCATGAATGATTTGAATAGTGGAAAGATTTTGAAATAGAGCTGAGAAAATATCAAAGATTTATTTACAACAATAAACTATTTCACAGTGACAGGAGGACCCATAAGGTGTATCTGATGCATCTTAGAGTCGCAAAATTTCAGGAGGCGTCCACTCGATGCGTTAATTACTGACTATCTCGTCTCTCCTCAGGTATCTCTATTTGTAAGCAACCCCTTACCTCTCCACAGCAATCTCATCTCATTTCAGATGATTCTGACAGAAAGAGAAAGAAGGGGAATTCTTCAACTGCTGTTCCAATCCGCCTTCCTGCACGTTTTGCCCAGTGGTCCCAGAGCTTCTTTTTGACCTCACACAGGCTATAGCTGACCCCCTTCTCAACAGGGCCAGACAGCAGACATTAGAACTCGGATGGCATGTCTCCTCAGCCTCTTTGCTAAACCCCATTAAACATCCCTACTTCCTTCAGCTTGTCCTTTTTTTTTTTTAATTCATGTGGTTTTGCACAGCCCAAGTCCTTTCAACATTGCTTCAAACAGTCTTAAAGAAAAGCCCCATAGGAAACCAAATACTCAGAAGAATCTAATAAGAAATAAGTGACAAATGTTTAAAACACATTTTGGATTTAAAAATTTTAAAAACTGAACACGTCAGTCAGTTAGATATAGTTATATGGGTAGATAATATTATACATAAGTATATGTATATTATATGATATAATATAAACATATGTATAATAAATACACGTAAATTTTATATATATAGATATATACATATATATACACATATACATATATATATATATATGAGGGAGAGAGAGACTCTTTATTTTTGCCTTGAAGGTACGCCTAGTTTAAACACCAAATTTATGGCAAAATTTTTAGAGTCCTCACTAATATTCTGAAGAAATCCCAAAAGTCAACAGTCTCCCTTGACATAAAATGGAGATGAAAGCTAAAAATCTGTCCTATGGAGTTTGGGGTATGTGGGAGGGGAGTTGTTGCTTGGGGGAGAGCGACAGTCAAATTCTACGAATTGGAGGGAAAAAAAATTAATTCAACAAATACAAATTGTGTGGTTGATGTGTTCGAACTTTGTGCTTGTGAGATAAACAAGGAACAAACCCCATAAAATAGATGTCAGAGGCCAGTGCAAATTAAACATCCATGTTCCTTCAGATAAGGACACATTTATTCATTTAACCAATATTTATTGAGCATCTACTATGTAGCAGCGCTCTTCTGAGAACTACGCAGAGCATCAATGTGCCTGGAACAGAGTGAGCAAAAGAAAGACGGATTTCAAATAATGCTAGATGACCTGAACTAAATTAAGTGTTTGTAACTTCAGCCAGGACAAAGAATAACCCCAGCAGAAGGGGCTGTCTGTCTTACTAAATACGTTGGTATCCTGATAAAGTAACAGTAATGACCCAGACTGTAACACCAACTCAGCGAGGGCTTCCCGTGTGCCCAAACAATGAGCTCAACTCTTCACATTTAGTGCATTACTCCATGTGCACAACAATAGTTTGAGAATAATATAATTATTCTCTCTTTTACATGCAAGGAAGCTAAAGATTAGTTATCCAAAGTCCCCTAAAGATTAGTTATCCAAAGTCCCATAACTAATGAGTGTGCATGGTAAATTGTTCACAGAAATGACCACCATTCGCCCTAAAGCCATGCCCTTTGCAGTGGAACCTTGCAGCTCCTCCCGTCAAGAGGTGGGATCTATTTCTCCACCCTTTGAATCTTGTTGGACTTGTGACTTAACATGGTCAACTGAAGACGGCAGAAGTGGCATTGCACCAGTTCCCAGCCTCAGCCTCGAGAGGCCTTGCAGACCCCTGAGATCACCATACAAGCAAGCTTAAGCCAGCCTGCTAGAGGATGAGCAATCCATGGAAAGAGCCTCCCAGGTGAGGTCCTCCTAGATAGACAATACCAAGTGATGTACCAGCTGACTGCAGAAGCAGGAAAGAGCCAGCAGAGAACGACAGAACCCCACCAAGCCTTCCCCAGACGAGAATGACCGACCACCAAGCCAACCAATAGACCTGAGAGTAATAATAAATGGTCATTGCTTTAAGCCACTAAGTTTTGGGGTGGTTACTCATGAGATTGAAACCCAAGACTGTCTGACTCCATATGCTGTGCATTTAATTGCTATATGCTGTTGTGTTAAACACTGAAACATGATTCTCCACCATAGAATTATGGGCTTTTTCTATTCAGATGGACTGATTATGCATTTTCAGTGATTTTGCTTTTTCCCTAATCCTCCCAAACAAGAAGTCCATCTTGTTTATGCAATTGATTTTTCTGTTCTAAGGTTGTTTTTTTTTTCTCCCTAAATCCTCATTTCCAGCTGCTCTGGGTCAGGGGTAAAGATGGAGCCTTCCAACCAGCTTTTTGGCACTGTAGAATCACGAGCCATCTGTTTGGCTCTAGGCTATTCACCACAGACCAGAGAAGTAACATGTTTCTGACCAGTGGTTGAAGTTTGATAGCTCGTCATTACCCAATAAATATGCTAATCATCGCCTCTGAAGTGAGACTAAAACAGTGATTTGACTGCAAAATATCCAGTGCGCGTCCAGAAGACACAGAATGAATGTGATTCCGGCTTAACTTCATAAAACTGTCATTTTGTTATTTATCCCATTTCATTTGCTCCCAAACTCTGATCCATCCACAGTCAGGCATAGGAGATTAAATGGGACTCCCTGTTATCTGATAACTAAGTAGATACTTTCTTTGACATGTTATCATTTTACTCCTTTCCCATCTAGTTTTGTCCAGATGAATTTTTCTCTTCGACAGCTCTAATAGGTTAGCCCACAAATCCAAGGGAGAATAATGAGAGAGCAGCGTGAGTCAAGATACCACTTACTCATTCGCCCAACATTGGACCATCCAAATCATTCAATAAGTACTTTCTATTTTCAACATGACTTAAAATTCGATTCTGGAATCTATGAAGCCACTTCACTTGGATAAGTTTTCTTCTTAATTAAGCAATGGTAATGATGACACCTTTCTAATGTTTGAAATAATGCAAATGTGTGTGAATGTAATGTGAATATGAACTTACTTTCATATTCATTATTTCATTTTTCTTTGTAATAATGATAAAGAAAATTAGTCTAAAAACCAATAAAGTATCTGTTGCTGATCCCACTACATGTTTTTTATTTTATTTATTGATTGGTATTCTTAACAGGTTAACAGAGAATGAGGGCCTGGATCCTGTAAATCATCTCCAACTTGACTGTATCGTCATGTATGAGAACAGTGCCTCGTGGAGTTGGGCAGTGTACAACCTGTGAGCCTGTACATGGCAGTGGAGGGAAGATGGTCATGGGCTTACAGAAAATGAGTATTTGATAACAGTCATTCTAACTTATCTATTCTAATGTGTATGCAGACACTTTAAAAAAAATAAGTCAACTAGACTCTGAATTGGAATGACAGCTAATAATTATTGAGCACACCTTGTGTACTAAATGTTGGATACACATTATCTCATCTAATCCTGAATAATAGTATGTTTTCTCTGAATAATAGTATATTTTTGTATTGCAGAGAAAAGTAAAGCTCGAGATGTAAAGTACCTTCCCCTAGGTCATCAAGCTAGGGAGAGGCAGGGTTGTGATTCAATGTTGGGGTTGGTCAGACGCTATTTTCTGTTTTGGAAACTGAGAAGTGGAGATGGGAAGGCTACAGGGAAGGGAGAATGAAGTGTATATTTCCAGAAGGAAGCAGAATTGAGAGATGAAGACAGAATTTCCAAAACATTTAACAGGCCAAGGCTTGGGTTCCCAGAGACTCTTAAACTTTCTATGGTAAAGACAGATTCCCTCCTAACTCTTATCCGGTACAAACCAATACTTTTCTTTTGTGAAACACAATCAAAATAAAATACTAGGAAACAAAATGAAAAAACAAAACAAAACAAAAAACACAGAAAATACAAGGCTTCAAATTTTTATTATTAAATTTTAAAATATAAAATTTTTCTAACAAATTGCAATGTAAGTTTCTAAACGCTTTTGTGTTTCTGTCCTTCACTGATGGGTAAGAAGGAATTCGTTAGCAGACTAGCACAAGTTCAAGGATCACACTTGGAGAAGACACATGAGCTGCCTCCCGGGAACTTATGTTGGTGACTCCCCCCAAACCAACTTGCTTCCTCCAGACCTCAAACTCTATCCTACATTTCTAAAGAATCAAATTCCAGTTATCAGAACCTCAGTAATAAGATACAGACTAGGGGTTACTAGACACTCAATTTAATAAAATTTAACTAATTGCCTTTCCCTCTCATACTTCCAAAAATTCCAAGAGCTGGAAAATGCTTGGAGAGTTCCCTCTCTGTTAGCATTTCCACACTTTCTCTCTGGCCTGCACCCCAACTTTCCAGCGGTACCACTGTAAGATAAGCAATGGTAATTTTAAGATTTTTAAACACAGGAATTTTTGTGCTACTTCATTATTTCCTGAGTCATTTTTTTGTTGATGGAGAGGAGAGACTATTCCTCTTACAAATCAATGGCTAGTTTAGGAGGATTGGAACGTGAGCTTTGGGCACCATGAAAAGAAAACCAATTCTGGGTTACTTTAGTTAGTTAGTTAGTTAGTTAGTTAGTTAGTTAGTTAGTTAGCTAGCTAGCTAGATCCACATAACATTGAACAGAGAAGTATCTTAGGAAAAGGGCAGCCAATGGGACATTTCCAAGGGAGTCCAAATTCTGTAGAACGCCCTACAAAGCCATTGCGAATGGAGTCCAGACTGAATGGGAAACCCCCAAATAAGAAGCAGCTTGCTTTGTTCCTCTACACACGTAGCTTTCCAAACGCACAAGAGAAAGGTGAGCATGCCTTTCCTTCTGCCCACCGTTTCATCTCAATAGATTTAAAGGGAAGCATAGATGATGTGAACATCACAGACCGCCAGGCTAAGATCTCTGACGACAACCGGTGAGAGGGCCCCACCCCTCACCTTCTTCTTCTCCACCCCTCCTTCTTTGATTCTGTTTTAACTTTTCATTTTGGAAGAAATTCAAATCTACAGAAAAGTTGCAAAAATAGTACTCCATATACAGAAATGAATTCCATATACTGCTCACCTAGATCATTAATTTTGTCACATTTTCTGTCTCACTGGGTATGTGTGTGTACACATATAAAAAATGCATGTGTAATATGCATGCATACTGCTATTACTTAGTTGAACAATTTGACCTTTCACCCTCAATACGTCAGCATGTATCTCCTGGGAATAAGGATATTATTTGGCATAACCCCAATTCAGTTAATGAATTCAGGAAATTAATATTGATATATGACTATTATCTCATATACACTCCACATTTAAATTTTACTCATTGTCCCAATAAGGTACTTCACACAATTATTTTTTTCTGATCCAGGGTCCAATCCAGGGTCATGAGCTGAATTTAATTGTCTTGTCTCTTTATGGTCCTCAATCTGGAAACTTCCATGACAGACATTTTTTGAGGAGTACAGGACCACTGTTTAGTAGACTATCTCTCAATTTAGGTCTGTCTGCCTCCCTATGATCCAAGTTAGACACACAAACTGTGTAAGTAATCGTGTGTCTTTCTCAAGACATCCTACTGATGATGTCTAACTTTGATTACACGGATGAGGTGGTTTCTGGGAGATGTCCCTGCTTTAAAGGTATCTTTTTACCCTTTGCAATAGCAATCTGTGGGGATATCTGGTTCCCCAACAATCTCACCCAGTGGTTGTAACACAAATTGCTCTTATTATTTTTGTTCCCAGTGAAGGCCAAATGGTTCCTCTAGCAGTTCTAGAATTTAACCACATGCTCAGCTCATGCCGGCCCTGAGCTGATAGGTCCCATCAGTTTATTGCATCCTATGAGCCTTTCCATTCATTTTATAACTATTCCCTTTACGTTTTGACATGGGAGAATTTGGAGAACACCCCACGTTCAGACTTTACACCTGAGGCATGACGACATAGGAGGTCTCCAAAGGAGGCCACCGTTATTTTGATACATCTCCTCTTTCCTATTTCACTCCATAGACACAAAGAAAAGTGACCCAGCCTGGATTATTTCCATGTAAAACTATGGTTGCTTTAGAAGGGATCAGCAAAACAGGAGGGGGATATCTCCTAAAATTAAAAACCAAACCTAGTTCCCAGCAATCTGGGATGCAAAATGCCCACTCAGTCTGCAGGCCACAGCATGGCACCTTGCTGACTTCTGAGCAGAATTAATTGCAAGAACCTGGCAGTTCTCCAAATAACCATGGTTCCTCCCTTTATTATCCCAAATCTCTGCTATCACTTCTTAATCAAAGCTTCTTTTGTAATTCTCTAGACTATATTTAGCTTGCATTTAGAGATGGATTGGTGCAAATACCGTTTTTACTCAGCAATGATTTTGCATAAGGATTTAAGTGGGAGCCCACAGTTTGGCGAGATTTGGAACCCCCTCTGGACGCTTTGTGAAACAAACTGAAGTCCCGCCTACACTGGGTAGACATGTGGAAACGCTCTCAATGTCATGAAGATACACCCTGCAAATACTGGCCCCAAAAATGAAATCGGCAAGCTCACTCCCTCTCCCTTTTTTCACTTTGCACTAGAGGTGCAAAAGTGAAAGAGACCAATAAAAAGCAGCTGGCCACAAAGGGGAAATAACTTTAACGTTCATTGGGATGTGTGTGACTAGCTTATTTTCCTACTTGCTATGGGAATACGACAAGACAGGATGTAACTTGTTTTTACTCCTTGTCATCACACGCCTATCCTTTCCTCATCCACAAAACCAAATAATTTACCACACCAAGTAGCGAAACATCATAAGATAAGGGATAATATGTCCCTTGGTACCAAATATCAAGCAATTAACTAAGGACAACAGGAAAAGGGGATTTAGGAGGTTTGTAGGGCAAGCATACATCATACCTATGGGAGCTGGGCCAACTGGGGGTTTAAGGAAGACGTGGAAAGGACCTCTGCTGATAAACAAGATAGATAATTCAGGACCATGTTAATTTTTCTTTTTTCATTGGAAAAGCATCATGACCATCTGATGCCTAGAGAAGTCACACAGTCTAAAACGCAACCGTGAAATAAAACTGCCAATGGCCCAAATCCATTTTCTTATAAATTCTTCCGGGATAAATATCCCATAACCTCTCTTAGGAAGAATGAAATCAAAGTAGGTCTGACTCCACAGGTGTCGGCGTTCATACTATGTTTATATAAAAGGATGTAGTCAATTCAGCCAATATAATTGAGCCCATGTATAGGTGATGTTGGCATAATGGTATTTGGAAGGTCCCAGGATATCTGAACCTTCGTAACGTATGTGGCTAGGGTCACCTCTGTGGCTCAAAATTCTCCAGTGACTCCTTCTCTTTACACTTAGAATAACATGCAAGCCCTTTCCTGAAGCATATAAGACCCATTGATCTGCTTTTGTTGGCCTCTTTTATCACCCATCATCCCCCTGAAGTTCACGATTCTGCAGCCCCAGGGGATTTCTCTCAGTTCCCTGGCCTTGCCAACACATCTGGCTCAAGAAATTGTGCATTTGCTGTTTCCATTGCCTGGACAGCAAGATCTCAGCACGCCTGGTCTCCAGGTCATAGCCCATCTGTCACTCGTCATCTCCTTAGGGAAACCTTCCATGCTCCCCATAGCCAAAGCACCCCTGCCCACTTACTCTCCCTAGGGATCTGTTCTCTTTATACCCCTTCTCGGGATTGGCAAGCTTTGCTCATTTGTTTCTTGTTCATTTTCTCACCCACTCCCAAACAGGAGACCTTTTCAGCCCTGTTCACAACAGTATCTCCAGCTTCAACAGAACAGAGCTCAGTAACTATAGGTTAAAATAAGAAGAAAAAAAAAACAAATGAAAGACTCTATAAAATATGAAGGTCACATGACATAAACAGCATTGGATTCTGCATACTTTCTACCTTGCATTTTAAGCATTTAGGATCAAGTTTAATGATGTCTAATAGACCGTAAGCTCTTTGAAGCTAAGGGTTCCACCTTATATATCCCTCTTTCCACCTGCAGCACCCATTGCTCAGGAAAGTTGGCTGAATGTTTACAGGAAGAAAGAAAGGGGGAGGGAAAGAGAGAGGGAGGGAGGCGAGCAGAGTATTTGTCACCAAATGGGCAACAAGTTTTCCTGCAGTAACACACTGAAGCAGGTGACCATGGATTTACTGCTGGGCCTTGTAGCGATAAGGGTTTGCTCTCAGTATTAATTCAGAGCACAGAAGTGCTGTCAAGGATCTGAGGGCGTGTGGAAGATGGTATTGGAGAATTCTCTGCTGAGCAGCTCCTAAACCGTGGGAAGCCAGAGCTGAGCAAGTGAGAGACATGTTTTCCCAAGAGCCCCGAGGAAAGATCTTCGAAACCAGGGAACCAGATGGTCTGCCTTATTAAAGGGTGCCTCTCAAAGACAAATCCTCTTTTTTTTTTTTCTTTTTCCCTTTAATACTCACCTTGGTGAAAGGTGAACGTCTACTTTAGAACCAATCTCTCTAAGGTCCTCTGTTTTCAGCCTCAACTTCTGCTCAAAAGCAGAACATTCAACCTCTGCTGTCTTTGTGATGTTTATGAGAAGGGAGCAGAACATGTCGCCAGCAGCCCAAGGGGGCCATTTTTCCCATAGAGGAAAGCTGCATCTCAGAGACAGGATACTAATCCCATTTAGGTCTAAAGCTCAGCTATAGGCCAGAGCACCTAAACTACTACATTTACTCTCTAAACATCTGTGTGTTCCTGTCACAGCTCTCTTCTACGAGGATGATTTCTGTAGAACGGCTCCCTATCACCCATTCTGTGAAAGCAGCATGTGACAATATAGTGACAAGAGGGAACCACTCTGTTTGGCCACAAAGTAGCTAAGGGATCTCGGACAAGTCAAATTATCTCCCCGGGTCTGTTCCTCTAACTGGACTGGATGACCTTACATGTCTTGGAAAGAAAATCAATATTAAAATCATGATTTCAATTGTAATCAAAGATACCTACTTTTAAGGGAGTTCCCGAGTTATTTCAGTCAAAATCTTTGCTTGGTTTTTGTTTGTTTTGTTTTGAACTCAGTGACCCTCAAATGCTGTCCTTAGACTGGCAATATCAGCGTCACCTAGGGAACTCACTGGGAATAAAAATTGCCCAATTATCTCCTAGGACACACAGGGATTGAGACAGAATAAAACATATAAACTCTGACTTAGACCAAGGTTTCTCAACTTCAAGGCTGTTGACATTTGAGACCAGATCATTCTTTGTCGTGAGAGACAGTCCTGTGCATTGTAAGATGTTTAGCAGCAACCCTGGCCTCTACTCACTAGATGCCAATAGCAATGCCCCCAGTTTTGACAACCAGCAATGTCTCTTGGCATTGCCTGGTATTCCCTGGGGCAAGAAACCACCCTAGATTGACAGTCACTGCCATATAGGGACTCAATATTTCATTGAAAATATCAAAATGACAACAACAAAAAAAAAGGTTATAAAATCATGGTGGTAGACATGTGTCGTGTTTGGGTATCGTGTCCATTCCATCATCTCTCAGGAACAACTCTCGTATTTCTTTAAGGGAGACACCATTCTTCTTTTGGATACTGTCTGTTTGAACTGATGATCAATGTATGGTGACCCTTCTCCCTTCCATCTAAGGGCAAGACGTGTCACCTAAGTCTGGGCAATGGAACACACCCTCCCTGAAATGTTTCTCATGAGTGACAAAAAAAAAAAAAAAAAAAGACTCAGGTTCATTGGCATTCTTTTGCTGCAGAAGAAAGAGCAGAATGAAACTATCAAGCAGTTTCTGCAATAAACACCTTCTGAAATACCTAAGTTCCTGTGCTTTCTAAATCTAGTTCCTTCAGCCCTTGAGCAACCAACAACCCTTTAAATCAGTTCCCCATTTAGTTCTATCAGTCAGAGTAGGTTTCTGTTGCTTGCCACCAGAGAATCCTCAGTGATAGAATTATCCATAGTAACTTAAGAGGACAGAAAATAAGGAAACAGAAATGTACTAGCGTAATCTAAAACTGAATACATAAATATACTTATTTATATGAATACATATGTATTATGATCTCCAGTAATACATCCAATTGCATAGAAATATGTGTATCTAGTCACAAAGATATATGTAAAAAAGTATGCATAAATATTAAAAAGCAGTTGTCGTTGGGATATGACATTACAGATAATTTGTATTTTCTGTGTTTTCTGATATTTTCTGTATTTTTCTATATATTAATTTTAATGTTCTCTTGTATTTATCACACAACTATATTTATTTTTTTAAGCCGTATGTATTTTAAAAAGAAAGATCTGAAATGCCGATAGCTGTTATGTATGATATTATGCTATTTTATGTTTTTTCTGTCAAACATTTAGTAGTCTGCTAGCAACTGAACCTCATTTAAACCAAACATTTATTTATTCTACTTATCTGAAATTAAAATGACTAGCACTACTGGGTTCAGACAATCCTACATTTTTCTCCACTTTTACTTACAACCCAAGTCACCATGTGACATCCAAACATTTCAATTTTGAAGCCAGGCAGTTGCATTAACTACTAAACTATCTTTATCATTTACTAAGGGTTTGCCTCTCTAACCCTGAACAACTCGGAAGGTTTGCTATGTCCTCGTGGGTTAACGGAAATTGGAAAAAGCCATGATAACTAAAGCAAATGGAAAAGAAGCACATTGGGAGACAGATGTATAATTAACAAGCCCCTTTATCTAAACTTTCATTAAAGACAAACACTCAGATGTTGAGATATAAGAGGCATAGCTTTTAATTAGAGTGTAACTTCCTTTCAGGAACTGCTTCACCTTGAACAAACATTTGTCAACAGACATCCCAAACCATCACTCCTTCCCAGCGTGGCTAGTTGGTATTTCAGCACATCTTCAAATCAATCAAAATAACAAATGAATTTATGAATGCAACAAAAAGTTAAACTGAGAACTGTACTATAATACTTTGCCACTTAAAAAAAAATCTCTTTGTCGAATTAAAGAATATTTAAATATTCAGTATTTAAGACAAATTCTTTATTTCTAGACCCATTCTCTCACAGCCTTCCACGAAAGCCACGGACAAATAACATCTACTGCTTTTAATTATGTGCTTTCAAGAAATGGAGGGGAAAAGCCCTACTCTTCTATTTATAAAAACATTTTATAAACCTGGAAATCATATTAAGATAGGGAAAAACATCGACAAATTACCCTGCCACCTAAACATGAAGCCAGGCTACAGGGGGAGGGGACGACAGGGTCCTTGCTTATACTGTAACCCATCAGAAAGACAACATCCCCTGAATTCTTTTATCAGCACAAATATCCACCTGGCCTTTTCCCCAGTAAGTCCCCATTGGTTAGGCATCAACACTGCCTGCACGCAGCAGGATCTGTCTGCTTCAGCCTTTACCAGATCTTCCTAATAATATCTTTTCTCCCCAAACTGTGCAATATTGCCATTCCACCATAGAAGCAGAGAACAGAGCAGAGCAACCTACCATCTGATGGGAGGCAGTAAGTACAGCTACCACCCAAGAGCACGTGCAGTTAGACCGGGTTCAAACACCGACTGTGTCCCTTATTAGCTGAGTGTGACTTTGGTGGAAATTACCTATTTTCTCTGCCTTTATTCCTTCGTCAGTAAAAAAAAGGAATAGTGACACAGCCTTTATGGAAGCACTGTGAGGATTAATCAAAGGGAGCTTATGCTTGTATGAAATCTTAGAACAGTGCCTGGCACACAGCAAACACTCCGCAAATGGCAACTTCATTCGTTCTCATTTGCATATGTAGGCCAAGTTTTATACCTAAACAGACATTTGCCTACATATGATTTAAGTGTTACCAAAGCTGCTATCTCAAAAATTTTCTAATCTGTTTTAGCACCCCAGATTCCCATCACGCAAATCCCCTGAGCTTTTTCTAAGGAGGAGACTCCTATAGAAATGCAAAAATGTGAACTAGGAAGAATGGCACATTAAGCCGTTTGCACTCATTAACAGCAATTAGTTTATCAATTAGCTATCCCAGTCATCTGGCAGATTCCTTTCCCAATTCAGCAAACATATGCTGAACACTTATTACTGCAGAACAGGACGACGCTAAGCTCAGGAGGAATCAGAGTGGACCAGAGCTGTGGCCTGGCTTCAAGGGGCTCACAAATGACAGACACACATGACATGCACCCCAAAATATAAGGAACACCTTGGGTATGGAACTGTGGTGCGCATGTGTTTTTATGGGAAGGGGTTGCTAGGGGCTGAATATTTGTGCCCCTCAAAATCCATATGTTGAGCCCCTAACTCTCAGTGTGATGCTATTAAGAGGTGGGTGGAGCCTTTGAGAGGTCATCAGGTTATGAGAGTGGAGCCTTGCTGCGATGACACATGGGAAAAATGGAAAGACGACCTTCTACGAACCATGAACTGGGCCTTAGCAGACACCGAATCTGCCAGCACCTTGACCTTGGATTTCCCAGCCTCCAGAACTGTGAGAAATAAATGTCTGTTGTTTAAGCCACCTGTTCTATGGTATTTTTATCACAGCAACCTGAACTAAGATAGGGTATAAATCTCTTTGTGCATAGAAGAAATGACATCGAGCTGTAGTAGTCATTCACTAATCCATCCTTCCATCCATTCGTCGAACATGCATTTATTAAGTGCCAACTAAATGCAAAGCATGGATTAGGCACTGAGTTCATTAAAATGGTGAGCAACACGGACATTACCCCTGACCCACGTGAAACTCCTGGCCCAGGCTGGAATCAGACAGGCACACAGACGGATATATAGTTACAGTTGGGACAGGAACAAGAAAAAAGACAACAAGAGTGTTTCATAAAGTGCTTAACACAGTGCTGAGCACATGATAAACAGCCAGGCTGTTAGCTATTCTTGTGTATATTTCTACGGCTGTGATTATGTGTGTGGAAGAACGGATAGGAAGTGACTTCGTGACACTCAGGTGCAAGAAGGGTCACCGCCCAGTGAACTGATTGGCCCCAGTTTACAAGGGCTAGTAAATGGCAGAAATCGGCTTAAACATGCACAGCCTGGCTCCAGAGCTGTGCGCTGCTTCGCACGATTTGCCTTCTAATACATCCATAGACTTATGCTGTGTAGGCTGTTTTGTGATAGGATTCCTAAACTAAGCAACATATGGAAGCAGCTCCCTATTTCCGTAAAAACTATTCCACAGCATCGTTTTAATATGTGCAGCATATCCTTAGATCGTGAGACAGGCCAAGGGCAAAGGAAACTGTCTGAGGAGTGCGCCTTTTCCTTTGGGAAGAAAAACCTTCCTCAGGGACTTCCTCTTTGCCGACACCTCATTGTTGATCATTTTCTCACATGTTTACCCCTAGCGGCAAGGGAATCTGGAAAGGTAATTTGTTTGTTTGTCTGTTTGTGGGTTTTTTGGACATATTGATACCCTAAACAAATTCATTCTGTTGGTAAGGATGAGAGAGCATGGATATTGACTAGGAAGGGAGCAGTGGTTGTGTAAACCCCTACTGTACCCTGGGGGGCGGGGAACGGGGGTCAGAGCATTTTCATTTCTTAACTCTTGTCTTATAACCAATCATTCCTGCATAGCTCAAAAAATGGCTGATCGTAAACATTTGTACTAGAATCACTGTGACTAAACTTTCCTGGATTTGAATACCTAAGAGGTTTCAGAATTTTTTCATCTGTACTTGCTTTACTGGAAACTTTTTTTTTTTTTGCCTTAAAAATAATGGTTTGCCTTCCTTTGACTGTTTTCTTTCCATCTACACCCGAAGTTTTCAGAAATAATCAAATACATATAGCTCTTCAAACCTTCTACTGCCTCCATTGAAAGCCATCAGATGGCACTTTGAAAAAAGAAAGAAACACCTACATTCTCCCCTGGGTCAGAGTCACCCAACACCATGCAGGCCTGTAAGTTATTCCAATGACAAGAATGAATTTCTGATGAAGAGAAAGTTGTACTGCTTTTTTTAATAAACAAAGAAAAATGTCTGGTAAGAGTTATTTTCAGTCATATATTTTTTTCTTCGAAGGGCAGAATACGTCAAAAAAATAATAAAAATCAGTGTCAAACTTTCCAAAGAACATGGCTCTTACTTAATTTTGTAAAGCAAGGGAAATTGCTGAGCATTTCCAAATTGAGGTTGGGTTTCTTTTCCCCTCATTTATTTTTGACACCTGGTGGAATACTGGCAAAAACCACGTTACTGGGGTGGCATTTGTGTTTGTGTTTATTCAGTGCAGGGGGTACATGAGGGTGAAAGAGTCAGGTAAATGTGGTGGCTTGAGAGCTGGCTTTGCACTGAGGCACTGTGGGGACAGCCATGCTGTTTCAAGTCCAAATTGGGAGCTTAATTTATAATAAAAGGGGGAAATCACCCATCATATAAATTCTGCATATTGAATGAGAATTCAGTGTGTGTGTGCGTGTGTGTGTGTGTGTGTGTGTATGTATACTTGTAAGCATTTTTTAAATTGTCCACCATGACCATGCATTCTAATTATAGTTTTGGAGAGAGGTTATTTAGAAAAGATTTCATGTGTCTCTTATAAACCTAATGATAATTATTTCCAGCCGTTTAATGTTTTATATCATTTTGGTGGTAAAGAAACATTGTTTAGAGTTTTAGTTTTCATCAGGATATGAAAACATTTTTCCTACTCACAAATGCATTCAAATATGTCAAGGAAAATTCCCTCAAGAAGAGGCCATGCCAAGCCAAGCTCAACATAAAAGAAAATATTACTGGTAGCTTTTCAACAAGCTTCCTAAGAGGAAGTGAATGACGCCGCTTCTCTAGTCACGGTACTTGGTACAGTGAGGGGCCAGGTTTGCAGGTAGAGGTACCATCCACTACTGTCTGTCTAACACCTGAATCTTAGGAGAGTGGGGGCCATCAGGACAAAAGGCAGCCCATGGAAATCAACCCAGGTGAGCGAAAGCCCAGGAGACACTTGCATGTGTTTTGCTGGTGGTGTGCGTCCCACATCAGCCCAGACCTCGTTATGGCCTTGTTTTCGCAGCCACAGGCATTTCGTTCGAGGTGTATGGCAATATCTTATTATGTCTATAACAAAGGAGGGAGCAATAGCGAAAAGACAAACAAGTCCTGTGTGCATTTCATTCAGAGGGATCACAGTCTGTTAGGAAAACCCAAACCAGTTTCCTTTGTGAGCAGCACGTTTCTGTGAAGATGTGGACTGAGAATGTGAGCCTGCGATGGGAGCCAGTTCCGGGGCTGGGGGAGCAAGGAGGGAGAGGCCGGGGAGGGGGAGACGCACTGGACGTCATAGGTGAGGCGCGTTGCGCTTCGCCTGAGCTGTCACCTGGGTCTTTACATGTAACCTCCTTGTCGTGTGCTGCCCTTGTCACGTTCTTTTTCATTGGTAGATACTGGGAAGCAGCCCTTAACCTTATTGCTTTCATTATGAATTACTAGCCATGGATAATTCCATTTTTCAGGTCATCTGCCACTGCTCAGGAAGTGCCACATCACTTGTATTCTGGTTTCCGTGCCAAGTCTTGAGAATTGGCACAAACAAGCCTGGGGACAGTCACTGCCAGGTTCTAATGCTTAATGTCTCGGGGCATTCATTATTTGCCCACACTGGTTTTCACACCCTCTCTGACAGGGAAATACACATACCAGTGGTTGTAAACACACACCCTGGAGCCAGAGTACCTGGAGGCACATCACACCTCCACGGCTCACTAGCGAGGGGAGCTTGAGCAAGTCACTTCTCTTCCCTGAGCTTGAGACACACGCCTGCCAACTGGGGTCAATGAAATACACCTATCTCAAAAGAATGTCATTAGGATTACATAACTCTTATATGCATATGCGCATGTGCACCTCACGTATAAGTGATACATGTATGTGTATATGGATACACAGGATGAATTTTCATACTTGACAGGATATTTGTTTTAAGGACAATGGATGTATTTCTTCTTCATGAATTGGGTTCTAAAGCCTTCTCTCGTCATAATTACTCTGGAAAAGTCCCTTGGATCACCCACAAAGGACGAAGTTGTAACATCTCTTAAGAAGAGTGAGCTATTTCCTTTTCCTCCGGTGCCCACGTGTATTGTTGTCTCATTGGCTGAGCACCAGATGTGGGGACTGACTCCTGAATGTGAGCACCAGTGAGATGTTGTTGCTCTGTGAGCATGGAGACTCCAGGGAAGAACTACAGAGAAGTCGATCTGGGGCGCCCATCTCATGTTCAGGCATCCAGATTGTCCTAAAATTCTTTCTCCCTTTCTGCCTCCCTCTTCCCTCACCCAGCTGTAAGTTTTAGTTAAATGAACAGCGTATGCCTTACATAAATTACACTAGCACCGAGAATAAAGAAGAGACATGGCTGACCTCAGCAATGGTGTTAGGCTGCATGTTTGTCATGTTTTAGTTTGAGACCCTTGTTTTAGGAAAGCCTCCTGCACATGCGAGGCCCTGGGCCAGTGGTTCTCAAACATAAGCCTGGAGCCAGTCACTGGAAGAGCATATTTAAATTGCAGATTCCAGGGCCACACCTCTCCGCAGTAGGTTCCCTCTACGTGGGTTGGCCCCAGCACATGATACGGTTGAAAACCGTGGCTCAGAGTGATCACATTCTTAGAGCATATTTTGGGTCTCATTCGGGTCCATTTCTCACATTTGACAAATCCAAAAGAATAATCTCATGCTGAAATTCAGCAACAGTTGCATTAAAACCGGAGAGACTTCTGAGGAAACAAACGAATACAGCAAATATAGAAGGTTAAAAAAAAATGGCAATGAATACATTTGGTAACATTTGCTTGCATTGTCCAATAAGAGCCCAAACCCCAGGACTTAATTCCTAGTGTTTAACATAAGGGCACTTGAAAGATTTTTTTAAATCACGTTTTTGTTCTTCCTAGTAGGAAAAGATGAAGAGTCAATGTTGTGTTTTTAAATTCCAGACAAAAATCACAACATGAAAGGAATTCTTAAAAAGCCAGCAGAATTAGATGCAACAAGATTGGGATCCTGGATGGGCTCCCGAAACAGGAGTAAAACAATGGCGGAAAAGCTGGTAAGATGAAAATAAAGCGAGGGGCTTAGTTAATGGTGATACACCAATGCCGGTGTCTGGGTTTTCACAAATGTACCATGGTCGTGTGATGAGATCACACTTGAGGAAACTGAGGGAGAGGCATCCAGGAACTCTATTGTCTTTGCAAATTTTCTATAAGTCTAAGAGTACTCCGAAACTAAATGCCTATTTTCTAAAAGTGGCAGGAGAGCCTAATATTTGTGAGCACAAGTTCTAAGTCAGATCCATCTCTGCTCGGACTTTGGACCTCTAGCATTAGCAGGCTCAGCCCTCATAGGCTGCGTGGACTTGAGCAAGCTATTCCACTTATCAGGGCCTCAAGTTCTTCATCTGTTAAACGGGAATGATGCTAGTTCCTGTCTCTTAAGATTGCTGCATAGATAAAAGGAGTTAAAACACGAAGTGTTTAAAACTGTGCCGGGTACATAACAAGGTCCCCTGTTACTGCCCTCAGCAACTTAGCCTCAGTCTCTTCCTGAGTAAAATGGGGACAAATATGCATCAGCTCCCAGACTTGCTGGGACGACTGAATGAAATGAAGCAAGTGAACACTCAGCACAGTGTCTGGACATAGAACGCTTTCAACAGCACCCGACACCGATTCAGCACCCCATAAATGGTAGCTGTAATTATTATCATTAATATTAATAAAAGCTGGTGGGTGACCTGCCCCAGTTCTGGCTTCAAAGCGACAACAATTTCAGACTTGACCTCATTAGTTCCTGCCTGGCCACTGCTCAGTATGCACATCTAAAAACGGAACACTGTGGGCCCTCCATAACCCAAGCCCTTTCCTTTTTCCAGGAAGCAAGAGGCATCACTGTATTTCAAGGATTTGACTGCAGTGGCTGAAAACACAATCCAGACTGATCGCCCTCCAAAAAACATGGGTGCTCACTGGCTTGTGGGATGTGCAGGGAAGGCTGACTCTGGGGACTGCAAGTGTGCCAGCAAGATTCATCTCTCTCCCATGATCCATCTCTCCCACAATCCATGTCTCTCCCCTTTTCGGCTGGGCTCTTGTCCAGGTTGCCTTCATGCTAAAGCTTCACACGATGAGAAGCTCTAAGAGCTCTAAGCACTAGGTCCCCGTGGACCAAATCCACAAGGAAAGAAAGTCTTTTTTCCCTGAAGTGTGACCCAAAGTCCAGACTCTCAAGGAACCCACCAGGGTCGTGTCCATCCCAGACCAATCACAGTGGTCAGAGGGATGGGCTTCACTGATCTGCTTGGGTTTGACCCACTGCCCATCCCAGGTATTGGAGGTAAAGTCATCCTCACTCAACCCAAATGGACTGAGACTCGGTAGGGGTCTTGTCCCAAAAGCAATTGCAGGCACTGCTGCCAAGAGCAGAGCTAATGGATGCAGCGTGGCTGTAAGAGAGCCTATGTTCATTATCATCATGTGGATTTTATAATTGATGATTACCGTTGGCTAAGCAAATGTAGAAACTTCAGGAAGAAGAAAGTTGGACATCCTGCTCCCCTTTATCTCCAACCAAGCTGCCACGTCCAGTTGCCTGGAAGTCAGCCCCACACACGCGTGGCCCTTTCCAGCCTGTCGAGGGCATACAACTTTGATTCTATTCAACGAACATTTATCAAGCACTTATTACGTGCCAAGCACAGTGCAAGGTCCCTAATCAAATTATGTACATTTAATTAAAAGAAACAATACAGTCCATGGTGACCCGCACCCCCCCAATTTTTAAGTCGCTTTATTGAGGTATCATTTTCATACCACCAAATTCACTTCTTTTAAGTGTACAACAACTCAGTCATTTTTAGTAGATTTACAGAGTTGTGCAACTTGTACTAGATAGTTTTACCACATTCCTGTCACCCAAAAGGACCTCTCATGCCCATGGAAGTTAATCCATGTTCACACCCCCTCACCCCAAGCAACATGTAGCAAATCCACTTTCTGTCTTTATAGACTTGCTTTTTCTGGAAATTTCATATAGATGGAATCATATTATGTATGGGCTTTGGTGCCTAGTCTCTTTCACGTAACAGAGGGCTTGGGGGGTTATTCCTCAAAAATGTTGTACCTGGTATTAGTATTTTGTTGCTTTTTATTGCCAAATAGTATTCCTCTATATGGCTACACCAATTGTGTTTACCCACCCATCAGTTGATGGGTCTTTGTATTGTTTACACTTTTTGAGTATTTGAATAATGGTTCTATAAACATTTGAGTGCAAGTTTGTGTGGACATATATTTTCATTTCTTCTGGGTAAATGCCTAGGAGTAGAATTCTGGGTCATATCATAAACATCCCCACATTTTAACACATAAAAATTAAAACACTTACTTTGTGCCCATTTTTCCTTCAAATAGAAATGTCCAAAACTAAATCAGATTGCTTGAAAATAGAAATCAAGCCTTTACCTGAAGCAAATCATTTTCTTAGCATTATACACATAACCCTTATAAAGGTTAGAACCTATATGGACCAGTCTTTCAACAAAGTTATTGATATATAAAAACAAAACAAACAAACCCATAGCACTGAATAGTAACCAAATGTAATTGTATAAGCAGTCCAGTCTATTTCTATTCCTCGAGGAAAATTTGTGGTGATCTAATTTATATCCCACAACCCTTCACAAAATCTCTCTTCCATTTCTTTCTTAATTCCTTCTCTCCCATTAAAAAAAGAAAAAGAAAAAAGAAAAAAAAAAGAACTCACTCTTCACTCAACTCACACGGCACTTTTTGTCTGTCCCTTCTCTCTCTTCTCCTCCAGCCTTTATACGGCTCTGTGATTTATCTCTGTGCTGGATACTATACGACACACGGCCTTGTCTCTTCAATGCCAAAACCTGGTTCAGGAACATAAACATCCAACCTTTCATTCATTGAAATGCCTGTGAAATTTTGCCAAGCCAGTTTCTTGGATGGATTGTAAGGAATTTAGCTTCAGTCTCTTTGTCACAACTCAATCAGGGCATTGGATCAGCCCAGATGGTCTAGGTTATGCCGGAGTAACAAACAAGCCCCACATCCCCGTGGCTTATAACAACTACGAGGACACTGTGGTTTACCAGGGCAGCTCTGCTCATATGTCGCTCATGGTTCCAGCTGACAGTGTATCAGCCCTCTCAAATACCACCACCTTCATGCCTCAAGGGCAAAGAGCATTAGAGGGTCTGGCGCTGGCGGATAAATATTTATCCCAGAGGTGACACCTATCATTTCTGTGTGCAACTCACTGGCAAGAAGCAGTCAATGGTCCCACTCATTGACAAGGAGGCCAGGAAGAATCCTGCCACGTGCTTCGAAGATGGGACAATAGGGTTTATTTGACAAATAGAACTAAGACTATTATGGCTACCAGCTTCCCCACAACACCTGACATTTGTAAAAATGTGGGTGTTTACAAGTAGAATATTTGTTAATAAAAAGAAACTGAACTCATTCCAGCTCACTGGTAGGTTCCAGAAAATTTGTATGTAACTCACATAATCACGTATCATATTTAAATTAAAATTGTTTTGAGGGGAATTCCCTTATTTGAAGAAAAATATTGGTGAATCATTTTTCTGTTTTCTTTTTGAGAACAATTGCTTTCTAAATGAATCCTCAAGCTCTGGGCTTCACCGCTGTGGGATACATTCAATCGTTAGCTAAGTCCATGGATCACATGTGCTCAATATTCAGTTAACTGTTTTCTTTATGTTGCTCCTCGAAGCTCCGGAAATACATTTGGGGCTCGCATACCTGCAAAGCCTTCAGGTGAGGCTTTGATCACCAAATATCTGTGTCTTGGTGGCCTCTCCTCTGCCCTGTCTTTGTCCCAGTGCT
The DNA here is from genome assembly GCF_964194185.1 of Rhinolophus hipposideros. NCBI lineage: Eukaryota > Metazoa > Chordata > Mammalia > Chiroptera > Rhinolophidae > Rhinolophus > Rhinolophus hipposideros. The sequence goes on along the minus strand of NC_138068.1, from coordinate 5,428,248 downwards.
GCTCCTTTTGAGGGTCAGCTCACAGGGCTCCCACTGGCTGATTGACATGCAGAGGGAGAGAGCGTGGTACTCCTAATACCCTCCCGGAAGAAGAGAGAGCATCTCTCCCAGAGTCCCCACCAGTCATCTCCTCCCACACCACCACCTGAATCAGGACACGTCCATGCCTCAGCCAACCACAGAAGTCACAGGAATACACCCACACCCGAGACCGCAGGACCAACAGTGGAGATGGAATGGATTCCCAGAGAAAAACCTGGGTGCTGTTTGAAAAAGGGAGCTGGAGTAGCATTGACAGGCAAGGCAATCGATGTGTGTCCACAGACCGAAGTCATCTGAGGAGCCCAGTGCTCTACCACGACGTTAAACCATGACAACCGTATGTGCTCACTGATCTTTAAGACGCAAACACTTCCATACGCTAAGCAAGATGCTAATACCAGCTGAGAATGAAGAAATAAAAGATGATTATGGAAGACAGTTGTTCTTTAACTTCAAGAGTATAGAACATCATCAAGATTGGGGCATACAGTTTTAATCCTCCTCTTTTAAATCATGCCAAACATGACTTAAAATTATTTCACCCAGATTATCATTTCACTGTGATGTCATGACTTGACACAAGCCATATATAATGACTCGACCCCCGTGCTTTCAGAAACAGCCATCAGGGATTAGAGTCAAGCCCTGTCTGACACAGAAAATACTTATTTGACACAGGAAATACTTATTTCAGTTGTCTTCAGAGAACCGTACATGAAGTTGTTCAAATCATGGTCATGAGACTCCAATTTATATTCCCGTTTTTACATTTCTGCCTGTGAAGCTAATTCTGTCTAATCCATCTCTTTTGCACGACCAGGAAACCTTCAAAAGATTAATACTGACTGTTGTGAAGAGTAGGCAGAGGAGGAAGCAATTCAAACTAATCTTTCTAAATATCACTGTGAGTGAGCAAGGATTTCTTTCACTCACTTGAAAAGGAGGGTTTTTTCCACGGCTCTATAAGCCGCTGTTTGATACTGTAGCTGGCCCTCGTTGACAAGAATTGTTTTAAGAAATGAAAACAGCCTGCACCAACGTGAATGGCTGTTTTCAGCGTAATCTTGGGTTTACCCAACCGAATGGAAAGCATTTTTTTATCCAAATCCCACTTGAAGACACGGGCATTAATGATCTTCAATTAGTGTCTGTTGTCTGAGCAATGCTCAAGGCTAAATACAAGAAACCTCAATTTATACGTGTATTTTAGGTGGGATAAAGGGCAGGGTACACTTCTCGATAAGCTGGAACGCCTGGAACTTGGTCTGAACTCAACCACTCCCACATTAAATGGTATCAGGAAAGTAAATAACATCAATGTCATCCTATTTAAAACATGATTGAGACGACTACTCTCGTAACAGCTGGCTGAGACAACAGGAAAAATAAATTGCACTCTGTGGATAGTGTCTCCTCTCCACCAAGAATAGGAACAAATTGAACGACAGAACTCTGAGGTCAGTGAAGTTTTCCATAGTTTAAAATTCCCCAACAGGCACCGCCATGCCAACGGTGAGCCCTGGTTAATCATCAGCCACCTCCAGCACCCAAGCTCTCCTTGTGATTCCACACCAGGGGGTCAGATTACAGTCTCCTCAGCTAAGCTGACATGGGACTTCACATAAGTAATTTTGGCCACTGAGTCGTGTGGGTGAATTCATACAGTGAATTTGTGAGAACTTCAGGAGAAAACATGAGCACACAAATTGATCATTTATGAATGGGAGTTTAGCAGATGTTTGCAGAGCTATCCGAGGCAGAAAAACATCAGGGGACCAGAGTCTGGGGGCCATGGCTTCTTACACTGCAGCAATCCTTGAATCTGAGGGTCCTGCCACCGTGACACTCAGCCTCCCCTTTTCTATGGCCAAGTTGAGGAACAATACTCTGGAAAAATAACTGGAGAGAAAGACTGCTCTGTCTGCCCAACATCTCTCCCTTCTTGAGGGAAGAGTACCCACCCCAACGCTCATTCTTAGAGAAATTCCTCTTCCTTAATGCTCAAGTTCTTCTAGGGGCCGCTCATCCTGAAACCCACCTGTGGCCACAGAGATGGCATGTGCTCCAGACGAGATAATCAGAGGCCTTCTCCGAGATTTTCAAAGTAGAGAGAAAGGAAAGGGGGACAGTGTCTAAGGAATGTTTCAGGTACACCCAGATTTCCTCTGTTGGCTGCAATGGAAGGGAGCAGCTCCATTCATGAAATATCAGTTCACGGACCATCCATTTGCGAGAACTCAGGTTAGACTTTTCCAAATGAATCAGTTTACCAACATTTTGTTTCTTGAAACTACTTATAAGGTATACCATCAAATAGTACTGGATGGCTGGCTTTAAGGACATCTGAAGATTTCTACCAGGTTTTAGTTGAACGTTGTTTGTTTATTCAGAGCAACATTTTAGGAACTATTTGTTTTTGTCCTGCAGCTCCCGTCACCCAACCACACACCATCGGCCTCAGCTCCATGAACTGGCACAAGACCAATCCCCAAATTGGGGGCAATAATAGGTACAGACCCATCATGGCTTACATTTTACATCCTTTTTAGGCCAGGTACTAATAGAAATCCAAGCATCCCCAGGGATCTTTCAGCTCATCCCTAACCTGGCCCCGTCCACAACTTGCAAACCCCCCTCCAGCGCCTCTTAAATTCATGATCTGTCATCAGAAAAAAGCCTCGACCCCTCTTCACCTCTTCTCTGAATGTTTTCTTCTTCTGGCTCTAACTAAAGCTTGTCTGTAAGTAAACCCGATTTTCCGCCGCATACCCCATGCCCGCCAGGCTTCTGAGTGAGGAGGGTGTCTTTCTCGCTCTTCCACACCCCTCAAAACCATTTCCCCGCCTTCCTCTTGGAAGTAAAGGCCATCTAATGATGCCACCTCAGATCGGTCCTTGCTGTAATCTCCCAAAACAGCCTATTCCCCATCATTTAATGTGGGTTGTGGCCTCTGGTCTGCATCTTCGTTTCTCCATCAATTCCTTCGGTACTTTCAACATCCACATAGGCTCTCTATCTAATGCCTCTCCATCCAATAGCCTGAATTCACACAACACAGCATTTTCCTCTAGCTGGTGTGTCAGACTCCTAACTTTTTTGCACCAACAAATGCACCACCTCAAACAAAAATCTTAATTCCATGGGTCTTATCATCTGACCACTACCCGTCTCCCCAGCTGAGTTTCTCTCTCGCATCCCCCATGACAGTTCTCCAACCCGACTGGGACATCAGTCCTCCCACTCGGCCACCTTTTTATCACCCACCTTCATGTCCTCACTTCCCTCTTTCTCGAGTTCAGCCTCCATTGCTGGTGATCCCTCGCTCGCCACTGTCTTGAACTTGCCTGGCAAAGCCACAGCCACGCATAGCACAGGACCCGCTCTGCACGTGCACCTGAACTTCTGAACACATCTGCCTCTTTGGGCTCCTCTCGTGCCTCTCTCCTCACTCTGTGTGTTTTGGCTGCCCCCATCCCGACTTCTGAGAGTAACTCAACTATCCTGAGCTTGTCCCGAATAAGAACTGGGACGCTTTCTGGTCCCTCTCCCCGAAGCCGTCCAGAAACCAGGGGTCTTCTCCGTGTCCCTGGCTCAGCCCTCATCCTCCAGTTCCCTGCCTTCACATCCTCCCTTTCTTCTTTCTAAATTTTATTCCCATGACATAAAATTAGCCATCTAAAAGGGAACGATTCAGCGACATTTAGTGCAGTCCAGTCACAATGCTGTGCAACCACCATCTCTGTCTCCATGCCCATTAAGCAGTCATTTGTCACCCCCCTCCACAACTCCCAAAGTCCTCGGGAAACCACCAATCGGGTCTCTGTTTCTATGCGTTTCTTTTCTGGAACACCCTCCCTTCTGATCAGCTTCCTCAGAAGATCCTGGGAGAACCACCCTCATCTTTCCCTAGCCTCTGATACTCACTGGGTCTTCTCAATGGAACTCATCTCCATAGGAAACTGTGGTGCTTCTATATTTGTCTGTCGTCACTAGGATGTGAGCTCCATGAAGCAAACACCTTGTTCTGTTTACTTCTCTGTTCTCAATGCCTCTAACAGTACTTGGCACATAGTAGGCTCTCAATAAATATTTGTCAAGTGTATAAAGACAATACTATGACATGGTTTAGTATCAGGATCTTTAGGTAGCAAATGACAAAGTTAAATTACAACTAATTAAGGCCATAAATAAATAAATAAATAAATAAACCTTAGTTCAAATAATGGTCTCCATCCATTAGTTATATTTTCCCTTTCTAAGTGTTTCTTTACCTGAAATGTGGGGAAATAACAATATCTAAACATATCAACCAGGAACCAGTTGGGAAGACAGAAGTCATGCCAGGTGTTCCCACTGTGGGGATTTATCACAGGGAATTGGTTATTCTCCAAACCCTCTAGGTCTTGTCGATAATACAATTATCAACATTCTGGCACCTAGTTAGTGCTCAAAAAATAGAAGCTTTGATGCAAAAAAATAAATAAATAAAGATATTGTGCCTTTAAATTGAGAGTTTGGGTGTGTGTGTGTGTGTGTGTGTGTGTGTGTGTGAGAGAGAGAGAGAGAGAGAGAGAGAGAGAGAGAGAGAGAGAGAGAGAGAGAGAGAGAGAGAAATTTCTATTGCTGGATGCCTAAAAGAGAGTTCTTTAGAAAATAGGGAAAGGGAAACAATAAGAATTCAATTAGAAATTCAAAGGACTTTTAATTAAATAGAGGAAAGTTGGGCTGAAGAATGGGATAACAGTATTTGACTGATCCATTCTTTGCTTCCAAATGACCACTAGTGAGAATTTCTGTTTAAGGGGGAAGAAGAAGAAAGCCAATTTATGCTGTCAGATTCAGCCATTATTTTAGTCCCATAGTCCCCTGGTGAGCATACGGTGTTTTTATTGCTAGAGTTCATCACTAGTGCTTACTCAATAATTAGATAATCCCTACAGCAATCTATTGTAGTCTTCCCTACAGAGGACTCCTTATTGCATCCCACATATGTCAATCGCTTTCATAAACCATAATTCAGTACGATATTGCTGGCATTAGAGTTTTAAGCAATTAATGTTAATCAATATGAAAGCCAAAAGATTGATGTGGTTGGGCTTTTTTCTCTCTCCATACAATGAAGACGCTGAAACTCTATTTATTTGAATTAGTTCACCAGCCTTTGCAATTTGTCATTTAGCTGAAATGACAATTACTGTCAAATCATTATCATCATTTTCCAATAATTTTTCTACAAACCTCGCTTTGCATGGCACTGTGTGAGACTTTGAGCATGTCTGATATCGGAGCTCAAGTTCATGTTAAATGCTAGTAGAAAACAAAGTCCAAAGGGCGCATGATTTGAGTGGCTCCAGGACACCCTTGGTACGCCAATGGGGGGATCTTTTAAAGCCTAGTGATTAACACTACCAATTTGCACAGCCTTTTGGCTTAAAAGATAGATAAGAGTATGAAGAGACACCCTAGGCAGCTACCTACCTGTGCCGGATTGTTAATCTCAGTCATGGAGGTGTGGAAGTGACAACATCGTCTGCCCTGATAAAGGCAGATATCTTGCAGATAGCAATGTCCTTTTATACAGACCTCTGGAGTAGGCATGGTGGATTGCCTCCTCAGCATCTCCCTCCTCGTCTTCCTTCATGATACGATCCTGACTTTGTTCAGGTGTCCATCTCTCCTCCACGCAGCCCCTATGCTTTGGGGGAAGGTGATAGCACTCGGCCTTCCAGGTGCACTTGATTGGCATAAGGGTCCCTCACCAGAGATTGGCTTAGGAATTGGCATGTAACTTGTACATGGCCAATAAGACATGAAGTAGCATCTCCTGAGAGGCTTCTGCAAAGGTTATTGTTCCCAAGAAGGAATCAGAGGGAAAAAACAGATCTTGCCTCTCCTGAACATTGTTTGTCTAGCTGTAATGGCTGAGACTTCCACAGCCATTTTGCAGAGAGCCAGAGCATAAATTGAAAATGGAAGATGGCAGAAGAGAACAATGACAAGAAATGAGTTAATGACCCTGAAAACCTCTGAGATCACTGTTCAGTGAGATAATACATTTCTTTGTTGTTTAAGCTGGTTTAAGTTGGGGTTTCTGATATTTGCAGTCTAAGTACCCTGAGCCAAAATCTCAACTTCAGGTACAGCTCTCATGTTACAAAGCAGCGGGTCTTCTTACTTTGTTTTCTTTATACTAGTTGTAGCCTTCCAATGAGAGCATAGATTTAATTTATTCAACTGTGAATATTAAAGCCAATTCAGGCATCCTCTCTTTTTTGGAGCCTGCCTCAGATTTGCAAATGATTGGCTCCTTGTCCTGTGTTTTCACAGCAATAGGACTTACATCTACCATAGCACACGTCACTCTGCATTGAAATTATCCATCTATCACCTGCCTCCCAATATCATTTGATTTTGACTGCATTAAGGTCAGATATTGTCTCCAAGTCTCCTTTAGATTATCAGGTGTTCTCATGGTCCCCAGTACTTAGGAGCCTCTCAATTATTATTCATGAATGAATAAATCAGTGAATGAACTCCTGCGCACAGATATTCATAACTCTACATGCACTCTTCCTCACCCTTGATTTTCTACCATTAACAATACTTTTAATAAAATGTAAGCAGGTTCTTAAGTGCAGAATTGCTGAGAGCTTCCCGTTTACCAGTGTGCTCTGTGAATCTTCAAGAGAGAGCTATAGTAAGGGATTTTCTCGAAATGTCTTTAAATATAGAATCAGTTTCCCAGGTGCAACTGTTAATATATCACCACAATGGTTGAAAACACAGTTTGAGATACACTGTCCTATATCAAGTGAGCCTTGAATATGACACCCAGCTATTTTCGGAGTTAAGGGAAAATGAAAAAATAAGAGAGAACGGGAAGTGAGTTGTTGTCTTTACCAAAAATGTCTTATACATTTGTCTGTTGTTATACTATTAGGTTTCAGTTGCAATTTTGAGAGAATCACAGACTCTTGGATCTGAAAGGGAATCTTAAGGATTAGACAGAGGAATTGTTATTGATTATGTTGTATTCATGAAACCCTTTGAGAAGCTGATGAAAATAGCACACACTCATCACAGAAACACACACACACACACACACACACATACAGTACAAGGAGTTGACAAACTGCTTGATGAACAGTCATAGACCCAAGTTTTGAATGGCTTGCCTCCTAATATTCCACAGCCATTGTACACATTGAAGGAACTGAGACCCAAAAGTCATACAGCTATTGAGGTCAAAGCCAAGGAAGAACTGAGCAATTCTAACAAACTCTCTGCCATTTTTGGATTGTATCAAGCCCCAAATCATTTTTGAACTCTCTCAGGCCTGTCTGATCTTCCAGACCTTCTAATAAAGCTAAATAAACCCAGCTCCAGCACACTGAACACAATAGGGTTGGTAGTAGTTCCCGAATGCCCCAGACAGTAGCTTCCAGATTAATTCCCTGCTTGTGTTATACTATGATTATGTCACCATTGCCGTAATTCAGTTGTTTTATACTCACTTCTGGCTAATGAAGTAAATTAACAAGCATGCCCTGGACCTCCTATGGCATAAGGATTCAGAAGCCCAGCTTTGGTCATAAATTCCAGAAGATAAAAGATGTGAGATGTTCTTAGCATGCTTCTTTTTAAACAAGTTTGATGACTCCTGCTGAAAAGAAATTGCTAAGTAGAAAATATTGCTAGTGATAATTGCCACCAAAGCTTTATTTATGCATATACATGTATATAGAAAATCGTCGTGTGTAGACATTAAATGCTTTGATGTTTATGAAATGTTAGATATGTGGACAATGTTCTGAATGCTAACGAATGAAAATTGCATGCATTTACTCAAAATTTAGACCATAAAATTAATTTATTAAGCAGAACATAGGATGACACTTTCCCATCATAGACTGATCGTCCTGTATGGCCCCGGAATCCCAGCTCAGGGGAAAATTTTCATGCAAATGCAACACCCTTCAAATGGAACTCAGTCCTGAGCTCACGTTGGCCATGGCAGTCTAGTTTCTGCCTGGGAACATCTACTGGTTACTGACCATGTGCCAAGCACCCACGTAACCCCTGCACATGCAACCTTTCCATTCAATCTTCACAACACCCAAAGGAGGTAGGTACCTATCACTCTGCTTTTGCAGATAAGGAAATGGAGATTCAGAAAGGTTGGATAACTTGCCCGTGGTCACGTGACCAATAAGTGTTGGAGCTCAGGGTTGCACCCTTTGCTATTTTGTTCTGGACCCTACACTCCCAATCATTACATATCCTACCTTTGGTAACCGTTGGCAGTTCTCTAACTAGGGTTGCCAGGGCCACATGCCAGCACCCAATGCCCATTTTTATTTCCCCTGTCTTTGTGAGTATTTTAGCTGAAAGACGTCCTTTTCAAAAGCCAAGTATTACTGAATCTCCACTTTATTCAGTCTTCACCTAATATTTATCATTCCCCGGGTTTTCTTCAGTTACCTGCTCCTGCTCCATACATATGTACATGTTAGGAAGGACACTATGCCAAGCAAAGGTGAGTAAACTATGCCCCCCACCTGCCCTCGAGAGAGTTGGAATTCAGAGAAGGAAAAAACAATTAACTAATTGGTCCAACACAACCTAAGATGGCAGCATGGGGCAGCAGGATCATAGATGAGACAACAAATGGCGCTGTCTGTAGGGCACGGCGTCTGAAGGAAGTGCCGCTCTCCCAGTTAAGTTTTGAAGGAGGGTGGGAATCAGCTGGATAAAGAACTAGTTGGACCTGGGGGTTGGGGGGACAGGCGTTGTAGGCCAAGAGAACAGTATATTAATACATAGAGCTTCAATCAGCAGGATGAATTCTCAAATTATGAATAGTTCAGTATCTAGGGCAAACCATGGCTATGAAGACTGGGGACCCTGGAATATGTCTGCGGACATGGATAGATAAACCATCACCAACGCCCTAGGATGCTGTGGGAATTTCATGCTGAGCTCCAGCTGCTCTGGGAATTCTCTCTCTCTCTCTCTCTCTCTCTCTCTCTCTCTCTCTCTCTCTCTCTCTCTCTCTCTCTCTCTCTCTGTTGTACATGTTGAGAGTGTATGTGGGGGGGGGTGTGTATGTGTTTGTGCAGCACTGCCCTAAAACTTCTCTGTTCCCCTTCTTTCTTGCAGAGGACTCTGCGCCATCCCATACACCTCATCTCGCCTCCTCCTCCTTTTGAGGAAGACCCGGGAAACCACCTTCACTGCCCTCCACACCCTCTGCCATCACTGCACCCCCTTTTCCCTTCTGCAGAGAAGCAGATGGGAAGCACAGACGTCCGCAGCATGGGAAAAATGTTTCGAAGATCCCTCTTCAAAACCCTTTTGTTCAGAAATTATCTTCGCTTCTTTAATTTTAAATTTCTACCGAAGGATAGAAAGAAACCGGCCCGTCAATATCCCCAGTGAGACAAGTGACTTGAGATTAGATGTCGCTATCTGCTCCCAAAGGAACCCAAGCAGGTAGACTACTCCACCCTACCCCGTCCTTTGGCTCCAACAGTCTTGACCCATTTGCAGGGACTTGGATGTACATTTTGTGTCCCTTCTCACGAATAGGAAGCCGCCTTACCCCATGGGCAGGACTTGACAGACCACTGAAGAAAGTCGCCCTCAGCAGAGCCGCGTGACATTTGTATGTGACGTGCACGTGGGAAAATGTGAATGTGGCACTGTGTGGCGTTCTGTTTCCTATAGCCCACCCTCTCTCTCTGCATTTCTATAGGGACAGGAGTCCCATGCAAAGAAGAGAGATACGCTAGAGCTGAGCAAACCCTACGGTGTTTCCCCATGAACTCTATCCCTCTTCCTACACACTTAGCTTTTGGAAATGAAGTCTTTCATGGGGGGTGTGGGAGGGGAGAGTGGGGGAGGTAGCATGGAACACAGCCACCTGCTTAAATGATAAAAAAGGGGGGGAAGGGAATCAAAAATTTCATCTAGTCTCATGTGCCTGTGGAGAGTCTTCTGATACGAGTTCACACTTTTCATGAAAATCTCAGAGGCTGAGTGAGGCATCCTCTAAAAAGTTAAGAATCCCTGATTAAGAGAGAACTTTAAAGACAAAAAAAGAAAAAAACCTGCTTCCTTGGAATAAGGTGGATGTGCATATGTCATGGCCCCTCAGATAAGTTTCATGCTAATTGCTCGTCCAGGTACGACTGCCTTCCATCTGACACCACTGCCGCTTTCTGATGTCCCTGCAACTTTTGTGATTTTACTACCTATGCAAAGTGGCACTTGCTGCCTCTATCAAAAGACACAAGCTATTTATTGCCTCATTTTACAGATGCTGCAGGGGACCACATTTAACAATACAGATATCACAGGATTGTCACACGCTGCCAAGTGTAGCTGAAACCAGAGCCTGATAACATAGTTGGCAAAACTCTATGCTAATGGTTTTACACTGGTTCTGGGCTGAATTGGAAGCTCACCTTTAGCAGTCACACCCCTTTTGTCACTATCTAGACAGGGATGTTTATCTCCTGCTGTGTAACTTATCTCACAGTATATATAATTTCAGCATTTTATTACTGGAAACAAATGGTAATGTCTACCCCCAAAGTATGTGAAAATGCAATAAACAGTTCCACTTGGGATAGAGATGTACCCCAAAATAAGTGGAAGTTAATGTTACCTGCCCATTCATTGTTCATTCCTTGGGAAAACACACACACACACACACACTTCTAATCCTTGCTCTGTGCTGAGTGAGGGGTATAAATATCTACAACGTCCCAGGTTTGCATGCAGCAGTCTGCCAAACAAAAGGGTCAATATAACACCAACCAGATACTCAGGGACCTGGGCTGCCTGAGAAATCTTGGCAAGCTACTTTCCCTTTCTGCCTCAGGTTCCTCAGCTTTCAAATGGGGTTATAGTAACGTCAGAGGGTTGTTGCATGATAATTCAATAAAGTGAATTAAAAAGTGTAGAATCCTCAGACCAGAGCTTGACATTATAGGAGTGTTGACAAGAAGTCTTATTATTTCTGCAATGGGCATAAACTGGTACCTACGTGACCAAGCCTCTGTGCAGTGTGAAGAGTTGGTTCCAATGCAGCATTTAGAAGCACGTGCAGGTGTGGGAACCCTGTGCAACTGTTGGCTGTTCCTATTTCCTCTCCCAGAGGCACTATTAGAACGACAGTGCTGAAACTGACCTATTGTAGTCACCAATCTTCAGCTATCAATTTTGTAGACTTATGTGCATTTTCGACCTTTTTTTACAGGGCCCTATATGGTGCAGGGTGAAGGGGGCAGGCATGAAAAGTAGGACAAAGGAGAGGAAAAGGGAAAAGAAACAGAAAAGGAAATCAATGGAGAGACACTTACTGAACTATTTTATGACTCATTAGTAAGAGGACCTTTTTCTCCTTTCTCTGTTTCCTTCCTTCAGGGAAATTCCCATCCCTTTAGGCTGTTAAACTGTTCAATCGCTAGAACTACCCTTAATAAAGAGAAGAGAGATTCTCTTTTTATTATTTTTGGCCAGTGATGCTCTGGTTTAAACTAATTACCAGGAAGCCCAAGGTGCTCGTTTACTCACTTTCAAATAAAACTGCAACACTTCTGCTTTCAATTGGGAAGAAGTTCAAAGTGTCTGGACTTAGGGAAGAGGGTTTCTAGCTGGTAGCTGTCCTCACCTGTAATCTTGCCAACGGCCAATAATAGCGATTACGGTAATAACAACAATGTGATATTGGTGTTACCTGGGGTCCCGTCCCTCATGATCTAGGCATGATTGTCCCCCACGCAATTGGCAGCCTGGGGGAGCCTAGGAAGCCCCTCTCCCCACCATGACTGCGAATGCCCATGCGATTTTTCCGTCCTGATCCAACTGCCAAGCACATGTAACCTAACCATCCTCCAGGGAACACAGGAGCTCCACGTAGCGTGTGGTCTCCACCACCCGGCTTTGCCCTTCCTTTCCCCTCTCTGCCTCTCATCCTCCTCTCCCCTCCTCAGGAGCTCGTGTCCTTCCTCAGCTCATGCTAAGCAATGGTGCCCCCTTCTTGGAAGACTTGAGGCCAGGCAAAACCCACCTTGTGCCAATGGCTGCGACGAAGAGAATAAACACATTCCTGATTCTTTATAATAATAGTAGATATCGTTTTTTAAGTTCTTATTGACTAGGTTTTCAGGACTTTGTCTAAGCATCTGTGTTAAAGCTTCCAACGAATGACCCATGAAATAGCTGTTATTGCTATCCCCATCCCCACTAACCTGTATGCCAGTGGGCTCAAATGGGGGCAATTTGGCCCCTCCCCAGGGGACATTTGGCAAAGTCTGGTGACTTATTTGGTTGTCACAGATGGGGGTGGGAGCTACTGGCATCTAGTGGGTGGAGGCCAGGGCTGCTGCTAAACATCTTACAGTGCCCGGGACGGCCCCCCAGCTCCCAACGTCAAGTGCCACGGTTGAGAAAGCTTGCTTTACAACAACCAGCAAACTGAGGCTTAAGTTAGTTAAGACACAAGTGTTTAGGGCAAAGGTAGGGCTCTAGCAGTCCTCATGGCTTTCCAAATCCAGACTCTTATCTATGACACAAGCTTCCTGTTTTAGTTACATAGTGCTCCGTAACAAGATTTCCAGCAACCTATGTAGCAGCTCAGAACAACAGACATTTATTAGCAGTTTGGGGGGGTTAGGAGTCTCTGCACAGCTTAGCTGGGTCCTCTGCTCAGGCTCTCACCAGGCTGTGATTCAGGCACCACCCGGGGCTGTGGTCCCATCTCAGGATCGCCTGGGAAGGATCTGTCTCCAGACTCACTCATTTCATTGTCAGAACTTGTTTCCTTGCAGCCAAAGGGCCGAAGGCCACTGTTTCTTGCCTGCCATCAGCTGGAGGCTGCCTTCAAGACGCCATCCACATGTCCTTGTCGCATGGGGTCCCCCAATATGACCACTCTCTTCCTCACAGCTGAGAAGACAGAGACTCCAGCAGGGGAGCCACTCTAACCTTATGTAATCTCATCCCATACATGTCTGTCACCTTTGCTCTCTTCTGTTGGTTAGAAACTACTCACAGGTCCCACCCACACTTAAGGAGAGGAGATCATTCTGCTCCTGAACACCAGGAGGTGGGGATGGAACCCTATTCAGAGTCTGGCCCCCACCCTAATGAAATCGCTGCCGTGAAGGTCATTTCCTTCAAGGGCAGCAATTTCATGGGCTGTATCCTAGCAAATATTTATGTATCCATCTTATCCTCACAGATTTCAAAGAGTTACACGAGGCCTACCACCTGTGCTGAGGGCACTGAGCATGCCTGATGTCCGGGAAAGGCCAACACTGCAAAGATATTTCTGAAAGTGAACTTGATGAGGCTGTATTAGACCACTTCACTGAAATCCATACCCACTGCCTTCCATTATGAAAGAGAAGATTGACGGACTCTACTAAAAATAATAAAAATAATAAGTAGTAGTAGTAGAAGAACAATAAAAACAACAATAAATAAAAAATTTTAAAAAGAATTCAGACTACTTGATGATAGATAAACAAATTGTAGTATCTTGCTTAACTTCTTCTCACCTCCTTCTCCTGTCTCTCTTCCCCACGTTTATCCCTTCATTCTATCTCTCACTTTTCCAGGCCCTTGCTGGATACCCACGCTGGTTTTCAGATACACAGACGTCAGAAAATTCAGAACCCAAATCCTAAAATTATTCTAATCATTGATATATATTTAAGTCAGAGTCTTTGGTTGCCAGTAACAGAAATGAAGTCTGGCAAAGCTAAATAAATAGAGAATAACGGGGGGAAAGGCATCTTCACCAGCTCTGAGCAATTTGCAGCAATGAAAGGGTTTGGAAAGCTTTCCTCGGCCAGTGTGGGGGTAAGAGTGGAAGGGCAATCTCAGCTCCATCTCAGACTGCTGTTTAGGGTGTTGAATTCACAGCATAGTTACAGCAAAACTTCACTTCCCTTGGCTAGAGAGGTTACAGGCAAAGTGTATGTTTGTTTGTTGTTTGTTTTATATCGTATGGTATGGTTTTGTTTCCCAATTTAGTTCTTGCTTTTTTATTCATGCTACTGGATCAACATCTGCAGCAATTAACCTACTCTTTGGATCTGGCTTAATTAAACAATCCCCCAACACTCAACAGGCTAAACGTTGGTTTCTTCGGCAATTCTTATCACAAGGCAGTTTTGTAGAACTTTATGGATTTTCTGAGGAATTGCTTTATCAATTTTTCCCTGCAACCATACACGGAAGCTGACCTGTATTGCTAGCTGTTGCTTTGATTTTTTGGTTTGTCCCAATTCTTTCTGCTGGGCTAGTTAATTGCTACATAATTTCTCCACTTCTTGATTAACAATTACCAGTGGTTATCGCCAGTTTTATGACTTTAAAACTGGCCTTGTTGGGTTCCACATTTACCTTGCCTTAATGATCAAGTTTTTTCAGTGTAAAATGTTTTATTTTATTTTTTTCTAGACATCAGCTTTCTCTATTCAACCTGGGATCTAAAACTCAAGCTGCGCTTCTTTTCCCTCTTACGTCATCAACAGTAATAAAGCTATTCCTGTCAGAACTTGGCTGACAAAGTCACAGTCTCTTCATTACTAGCAAGGATGGACTGAAAGAAGCAGAAAAAACACAGCTTGAATTTCATTGTCAGTGTGAATTTGCAAGGCTGGCATTTAGAAAACTTATCCCGTCACTTTATAAACCAAGATAACATGTGGTTGAACATCGGAGAATGAATCTAAAATGTCCCGTGACCTCCTTCTGCAGTGGTTTTTGGTGAAGTCATTGTACGGGATGATGTGGTCACCTCCCCACCAACAAAATAAAACATGTAGATAATGCACATGAATGTGTTTTGTTTCAATTACCTGGATAATTCAAGTTAGAGAAATTTGAGGGACTGAGCTAGTGTTCTCTGTGACGAGAATTGTACTGTTGTGTACTAAGAGTACATGCGATTGGGAAGTGTTGTGCTTCAATGGAGACCTGTGCGTCTTCTAGGCTAGAGGGTTAGCTATTCTACAGGAGCTATTTTACACCTCTGAAATCGCAGATAATCAATAGCTAAGCAAAATCACTCTTGTCTATAGACATAATTTCTGTGCAAGTTCCACTGACATCCTTCTCCCATTATGGAAGAAGCTAGTTTTGCCTCCATTTGCACATTCATTTCAACACTCCTGTATTTCATCTGAATATGTGATTTTTAGACTGTCTGTTGCACCAGTTATAAGATTCACCTGGTTTCCTCACTGGTTGAGTTAAATAATGTCTCCAACATATGTTCATTTTACATCTGAGAATCATGGTTTACTTTTTTTGAAAATTATCTTTTAACAACATTTGATCGCTACAGATAAACTGCCAAATTATGAAGCAATAAAGTGATAAAACGAAGTACTTCCATGAAATACTGCTGTAAAAGAATATTGTGAAATACTACTGTAAAGTACGGCGTGGTGTAGTACCATGACATACTACTGTGAAGTAGCACTGTGAATATTATCAAGAAGTACTACAATGAAGTGCTACTCTGAAGTAATATTGTAAAGTACTACCATGAAGCATTATGGTGACCTAGCACTGTGATAGAGTACTGTGCAGTAGTACTGTGAGCATAACATGAAGCAGTACCAGGAAATAGTACCTCAAAGTACTACTCTGAAACAGCACCATGAAGTAGTACTATGAAACAAAGGCCAGATTTGAGAGTCACAGGGTTTGTAATTCCAGATTTGTTCTTTGCTACCTGGGTAAATGGTTGGGTGGCTTAAAATTTACCCCATGATGCGGACATTGCCAATACATACCCAGAATCTCAAGGTTGTTCCTGTCCTTTGAAGCGGGCATTACACTTTTAGGAAAAGACCCTGAAAATCATCAGATACACAGACTTAAGTACAAGGTTATTTACTGCAGGACAACTTCTGAGTGAAAAATTAGAGACAATCTTGATATCCAACAAAAAAGAAGAACTTACTCTTCTTACTTATAATGAAATATTACCCAGCTATTGTAAGCTATTTTTTTAAGAACTCATAATAAAATGAAAAATGTTCACCATATAATGTTAAATTTAAGAAGATAAAATACAAAATTATGTACGTACCATTTCGTAACATTTCACACGGGCACACAACCTGAGCCCATGCACATACGTGTTTATATGCATGCAGAATGAAAAGCTGGAGGAAACAGTCCAAAATATTTACAGTGCTTGTCTCTTGGTGATAAGCTTATGGGGGATATTTCCATTTTTCCTTAACTGATTATGAATTTCCCAAATTTTTGACAATGAGCATGTGGGAATATTATAGTCAGTAAAACAAATGTTATAAAAAACAGTAACAAGCTGGTATCAATAATCATACTTAAAGATAGAAGAAGTTTCTGCTGACAGCTAGGAGCATCAGGCCAAAAGAGCAAGGAGAGGTGGCGCCTGTCATTATTGAATTATTGGTACCGTTACCGTGAGACCCGTATATGCTGCCTCTATGAGCCGTATCATCAAGGAGGGTTCCCTTTTTCACTTTCTCTTTCCTGGCACTGATTTCAGGCAGAAGATTGGAAGTAGGTAAGAAACGATTTTGACACATTATTTTGTTTGAATAGCCACTATCCTACATTGCTCCCATTGTGACCTTACTGTTTTTCAACTTCAAGCAACCTTTGAAGAGTCACCTTTCCTCAGAAAGATGTACGGGTGTCAGTCATTCTGCAGTCATAAAAATGGTGCTTGATTTTGCATTCACATTTTTAGTCTTATTCCTGATTTCTGACAAGTCCACTGTTGACAATTTTTAGGAGTTTGTGTGCTTCTCTCTCTCTCTCATCATTACCAAAAATCCATACAAAAGGTTGCATATTTTAAGGGATCAACACAGTAAATTTGAAATTTTCATTAAATTTCTTTACTGCTAAAATGTACAGCTTGATTCTATACAAAATAATTTTAATTAAGAAAGTAATACATTTTCCCTGTGCTAAAAAGAAATCATTTGGAAATAGAGCGTTTCCTACACCTATCACCAGTAGCAAATAGAGCTTATTTTAAATGTGTATCCTTTTAGAAAGCCATTATTTTACTGATGTAAATGAAAAGACTCTTGTCATTGATAACTGTGATTAATATGTTTTCCCCCCAGTTTTCAGAGAAATAGCACCTTTCCCTCTCATCCCACAAAGTGGCTCATCTAATTGGAGATGCCTAATTGAACCACAAGCTTCCTGGGTTATACGAGGTTACATTCACCTAGTTAGTAGTCTACCTCATGCCCTAGTTTGGTTAAGGCAAAGCGCTTATTAAAAGAAGTTGTGACTGGCATGCCTTTTGCTGACCAAATTGCACTTTCCTCTCCTCGTAAACTCTACTTAGTGTTACAGAAGCGGTTCAAAGGCAGATTGTGAGTGCCAGGATTTTCCTCTGACCTTTACATCACATTTAGAATTTCACAGGGTAGTATGCCTTCAAGCAAAATCTGTCAGCTTAATACAGTGGACATTTTCTTCAATAAATCTGCAATAAATTTCTACCATTCACAACAAAAGAGAAGCTTTACTTACTGTTCTTTGGTTCTAAACAAGGGCTCAAGTTTTTTGGGTGAAATGAAAACAAGTGAGTTTAATATAAGGACAACTCTGAATAATGAAAGAAAGAGGGTGAGTGGCATAAATAAGAAGAGGGAAAGAAAGACACACAGATAAAGAAAAAATGATGGAAGAAAAAAGACGACATAATTATAAAGAGGCAAGAGCATGAAATGAATGAAGGGGAAAAGAAGAAAGGGCACACACACACACACACACACACTCATTATTAATTTTGGTCTAGCTCTACCAAGGAGTACGTACAAAAACATTAAAATCGTAAGTTCTCCTGCTGGAGATACGATGAATTGCATGGCCTTCTATTCCATGCTGAGTTTGTGTGTGTTCGTTACAGCACAAAATAACCTGATAGCTTATTCCACTTACCAAACAAGCAAACGTCAAAGCATTTGCTAAACCAATCCAGGACTACAGCTCATGTCCATTGCCAGAGGAAATCATGTTGTTTCCTACCAGTAGAGGGCAGTATATTTTCAGGAGCGTAAAAGTACAAAGAGGGTTGGAGCACAGGTCTTCCCTGCCAAAGTTTGGCTAATTTCATTTTACCAAACCAATGCTCCTCTATAACTTGTTTCAGCAAAATGTTTTCTTCACACTGAAGCATTCCTCCACACTGAGAACAAATGTCCAGACCACGTCATTGCCTAACTACTAACAGAAGATGCGTGAAAATCATGTCTTGGTATCTCCTCTCCTCCATCTTCCACCAGTACTACTGACAACAATACTTAACACTTTATTAGGTACTGAATGATGATCTAGGTGTTATACAAAGTGCTGTACAATTTTACAGGCATCATCTCGTGAGCTTTTCACAGCTGAAGCTTCCATTTCACAGATGAAGTTTAGGCCTGAAGACAGTTAACTGACTTGCCCAAACTCACACAGTTATTAAGTGGTTTGACTGGCCAGTCGGATCCTCTTTGACACCAATTTATAACACTTTGATCAACTACGCCAGTATCCTCATCTTAAAAGGTCTGCACTGGCTGTACATGGGAAATGAGAAATTAAGGAAATGAGCTAGACTTTTTTAAGTTGTTCACCAAAAATGGTAAAACAGTGAAATGAATATCCACTTAACTACTTGGCAAGTAACCTTATAGTGCTGCCGTGCAAAAAGCAAATAGTTTGAGTACACGGTGAGCTGTGGAGAATGGGGACAGACGTGTATTTTGCTTAAGACAGGATGTTAAACCAAATACATTTGAGGTTATGGAGGGAAAAGAATTCCGTCATGTAACAGTGAGATGTTGATAGTGCTGGCCAGGGGCAGGTGAAAGGTGCTTACTTGATATAATCCTGCCAGGCCATGTGCATTTCCCTTGGTTGTAGTCTCACCACGACCTCGAGCTGACCATGGAGTCTCTCGTCTTGATATTTTGGGTTACACTTTGTCAAATGAAAACGATTACTCTAGGCCCTGTTTGCCCTACATGGGCAGAGAATAGCTCAGAAATGAAAAATCTTGATCTGAAAAATCATAGGAAATAATTCTCAAATCTGCCTCCTCCCTCCATTTATCCTACCACCCCACTAATCAAATCTATCATCATTTCTCACCCGCGGTATGCCATCGCCTCCTTCCTGGTTTTGGTGATCCCATTCTTGTCTTCGGCTCACCTGATCGGCTCAACAAACTGCCACCAGGCAAATCTTTTAAAAACACATTTATTGGACTCTCCTATTTAAAACACGCCAGCAGCTTTCCATTGCCGTTTGAACAAGAGCCTGAGGCCAGAACATACATGTTGGTGTGGCCCCTGCCTAACCCCTTGGACTTCATCTCCTCCTAGCTCAGTGGCCTTCTTGGTTTCTTTCCTTCCCAAATCTTCCCACAGGCATGTCTCAGGCAGATGCTCTTCACCACCCTCGCCACTCTTACTAACCACTAATCATTCTTCAAGGCTTTAATTCTCATACATGAGGCTTAAAAAGAAACCCTAACACAGAAATAGAATCTAAAAAATAAATGAACAAATCAAAATAAAAAAGAAATATAATCTTGGGCTTTCTACAACTAACCCAATATTTAACTTTCTACTGCACTTGGCAAATAACACTTAGTCATTTTCATTAAACCAACCTCAAATCCTGGGCCATTGATATATATATGTGTTAATGAGAAGATCTCAACCTTGGCTGCAATCACTTGATGGAGACTTTTAAAAACAAACAACTATCAAAGACTCTATCCCCAAAGATTCTGAACCTCTTTGTCTAGGACACATCCAGAAGTTTGTTTTTGTCTGAAGTTCCCAGGTCAATCCACTGTGACACCAGGATAGATATCCCCCCAAGTATAAGGACAAAGCCAAGAAGAAACTGAGCAGTTACATACGATTTTCTGTCGTGGACGCCATCAGGCTGAATTAATAAGGTGGATAGTCAGCAAACCTGGGGTATACCGTGTTTCCCCGAAAATAAGACCAGGTCTTATATTAATTTTTGCTCCAAAAGACACATTAGGGCTTATGTTCAGGGGATGTCATCCTGAAAAATCATGCTAGGGCTTATCTTCCGGTTAGGTCTTACTTTCGGGGAAACATGCTATTAGCTTTACAGGATGCAGAGTCCTATATCGGGTCTACACATAATTATATTCTTTGTCCTAGAAGATGAACTTAGCATGGATGAGGTGGCACAGTACAGACCCAAAGGAAGACATCAGAGCCGTGGCGTACGCATTTGTAAATGCACAAAAACACTATAATTACAATCCTTATGGTTAGCAAGTTGATGAAAGAGTTCTGCTGAAAGGTAGCAGAGTGTGGGGGCGAACCAAGCACGTATGGCAAATAAACAAAAGGCTTACTTATGTCTGAGGGGGGTGGTGGTGAGACCTCCTCACACTGCAGCGTCAGCTAAAAGAGCCTACATCCCATTTTACCTGGAAGGAGAGCCCTACTCTGTTTTAAGTAATGCTTCTTGTGAAACTGCTAATTTATATTTTTATATTGAAAACCATGCTTTTGAAGGCAGGAAAATTAGGAAAAGAGTTCTCGGAAAAGGTATTGATACAATGTGGCTATTTTAGCTAATTCACTTCTCTGTGTAAATGCATGCTTTATGAATTTGGGTTAAACACAATACATGAAGTTTTATACCGGTTTTAAAAATAAATTTATATCGTGGCATCTTCCTGTATCATCATATAGTTTTGAGATACACAGATCTGTTATATATATCAGAATATATATACATCTATAGTATCTAGTATATACCCATCTATAATTTTATTTAACTATACCCATCTTTGTACATTTAAGTAACCTCGATTTTTCACTTCTGTAAGAATATATAGAATGTAAAAACATAAGAATGTTTGCGTGTGTCTGTGTGTGTCATCACTGTTATATACAATGACTGGGTTTGGGGAAACCAGTAATTCCAGTGCTACTTTCTGTAAACACCTACAAATCCCAGACCCACCTGCCACTGTCCTTCGTGTGTTTTGATTCATTAGGTGGGGACAGAAAATATGCGTTCGGGGGGGAAGAGAAGCACCACAGGCAATTCTTATGTGGATGATTCATAGCTCCTACTTGAGAAACTGATATTAGCCTTTATAAAATTCTGACCCATGTCAGCAAACAGTCTGTCAGAAAGATAACTTTTATTTCCTTAAGCAGTGTGTGATCTTTCTTAAATTCTGTGCTGATTTGATAAGCAATAAATGGTATGTGTTGCTCTTTAATTTAGAATGTCTTTGATTGCTGGTGAAGAGGAGGTTTTTATGCAGTTTCTGGTCATTATGTATATTTCTTGGTAAACTTGGATTTCTTTTTATAACCTTTGCCCAGTGTTTTCATTAAGATTTCATTTTCTTTACTCATTTGTAAGAATTCTTTCTATATTAAATTACTCCTTAGCTGAAAATACATTTCCCAGGCAACTGTTTGTTTTAATTTATGGTGTTTATTCCTTGTCTTACAAAAGTTCTGGGGGCTTATGTAGGTATACCTATATATCTTTAGCTAAGCAGTTATCAAATGTTCCTCTGTTTTCCTATGACATTGTTTTCAGGTTTTTCTGTTGTTCTTATTTGTTTTGCTTTTTACTTTAACTCTTTAAACCATCTGGAATTTACTTAGTTTATGATAAAAGGAAATAAACTCATGGTTTTGCTAATCAAGTATCCTTTTTATTATTTCTTGCTATTGTATGGCACAACCTTTTCTCACCAATACATCCTGTCATTTTCTCATGTGAGAAGAGACTGAGAGTAGTTGTGTAACATGTATGTGTATCGGTAAACAGGTAACTAATACTTTTCCTGATCAGTACCAGTTGCAGATAGTCTTAACCTGATTTACTGTCATGCCCCTTTAAGATGCATCAAAATACATTTTTAATTTAAAAACAGCAACATATTTTTCTTAGGAAAAAAATGCCTTCTTCCTAAATACATTTTTAGAGGTTGCCACTTGGAACTCATCTGCATAATCTTCAAATACTAACAAAATGTCACATGTTTATGCTGCAACTGTTACCAGGATAGTTCAAGATTTTTATTAGTACAACAGGGTTTACTACTATCTACAGGATATAAATACGAAAGTATACTATCAATACGTATCAGGAAAATACTTTGAACCAGTAATTGTTGCATTTCCCCTTTTCAATATTTTTTGGAACTCGAAGGCCCTCCCACCATTAAAAGTGGACCTAGTCTGGAGTAGACGTCCCGATAAAAGGCAGGACATAAAAGAACCTAACAAAAATGACGTCCGGAAAATCTTGTCTTTTGATTGCAAGAACTAAGCACTGGAAAAAGTTTCTTTCTTTTTCTCTCTCTCTTTTATTTTTTTAAATTTCAAAGGTTTAGTTCTATTTCAAAGAAGGGTTTATAACAGGTAATAGAATTTTTCCCCCACACAGGGTGGAAACGACAACTCTTTCCGGACTGTGGTGAAGTGAAACTTAGAGAGAGATGGAGAGGAAACGAGATCGTAGAGGCAAATGGGTGGGTTCCCATCTCTTGTTCATGCCCCAGATTCCAACAGGACAGAGCCATGGCAAGACAATGCAGAAGTCAGAGAAGTTACACGAAATAGGGAGCTGTGGTCTCTGCTCCCATGGTAGAGCCCAAAGGGCCTGTAAAACTCATCATATTGCCCCCTACTGTCATCCAGCAGGGCACAGACGGCACAGATGCCGAAGGCAGACAGCCTGAGCGTGTTCTCACACGTCCCTGCAGAACAAGGGTTGGCACACTTTTCCTGCAAAGGGCCAAATAGTAAACAGTTTAGACTATGGTCTCTGTTGCTACTCACCTGTGCCCTTGGGACAGGAAAGTGGCCACAGACAACATGATGATTATGTTCTAATAACTATTTATGGACACAGAAATTTGAATTCCATATCATTTTCTATGTCATAAATATGCTTCTTTTGATTCTTTTTCAACCACTTAAACATGTAAACACATTCTTAACTCACAGGCCAGATCAGAACTATGGCCAGAGAGCCACGGTGTCCCAAGGCACGATACAGACCCCAATATGGCAGAACATCTGGAAACTTCCATTACCCAAGGATGGGGGGAGAAGTGGATGAGGGAGTGGGTGAACCAGAACATGACCTTCAGTTATGACAAGTGGATACTTTCAAAGGGTACAGCACTGACTGTTCAAACACAAAACCAGGAAAGAACTATGGACTTCGGTGGTGACCCAGTAGTGACAAACCAAGAGTTGGAAGGTTGTTGGGGTGCAGAGAGAGTCCTGACACAGACCATGCCCCTCCTTAGGGAGTCACGTCCCCTCCCGCACACATCCCAGACCTCAGATCATCCCAGAGAGAAGGTAAGACTACGGGTTGCTTTAAATTTGGAAAATTAAAGTTTTCTCTTATCCAAAGAAATAAGGGCTTAATGGCTGAATAAGTATCCTTTGTGAAGACATAAAGAAAGCTACATGTTTCAACACCTGATTTCTATGATATGGGAATGCTCCTCACTGTCATAGATATATTCAGTCTGATCCTTCAGGTTGTTTGCACACTTTCCAACAAAACTAAAATTGAAAAAAAGAATCCCACTTGAAAGAGCACAACGAAAAAATTGTCCCTTGATTTGCAAAGGCCCCTGTGTCACATATGGGACACCTGGATCTATTTCACTGATTTATTTTCTTGCCCCTTGATTTCTATCCATCTTCTCAGTTCACAATCACACTGTGAATATGGCTCTAATTCTATAAACACTTACATAACTGGTAACAAAGTCTAAATTATGCTTCTTTTAAAGAAAAAATCTCATCAAGGGTCTGCATCATTTATTCTTTCAAATGAGCATCAGCTCCCACTTTGTCAACGACAGGGAAAAATGAATTCCTCTGGGATTTTGATTTAGATAACTTGAAAGCTACAAATTAATTTGGGGAAACTTCACTCACATCTTTAGAAGAATAAAATTTACTGTTCAGAAATATGGTTTGCTTTATCAGAGTTCAGTATTTATGTCTCCATAAAGTCTTCCATTTTCTTTATGTTAAAAGTACACATTTCTTTTAGGGTTTTTTTTTTGGGGGGGGGCGGTGGGGATATTGCTAATGCAAATCTTATCACATATTACTGTTATATATCAAGATACTGATTTGCGTGTAATTATTTTATATGTAATCCTTTTTTACTCAATGCCCCTAATTCTTCCAATAGATTTTTCAGCTAATCCTTTGAAGTTCTCCAGGTGGACCACTTTCTGTCTACAAACAATAGTAATTTACCGAATTTTTTGTCGTTGTACTAAGAGATCAAAGTACATATTTCACTGAAAAGAATGCAAATGCTCCTTAAAGATGTGGGGAATAAAAGGTCCCCTGTGCTCATGATAAGGAGCTCCCATGAGGTAAAAATTCAAAAGTTGGACAGAACATCCTATTGGTGAAGCCATGAGACAGAGGCGTTTTCAAATGCTGATGGTGAAATTACAAAATGATTCAACCCTGCAGAAAGGAAACGTGCAATATCATACAAGGATCCATACAAATTTACCCGTTCACCCCGAAATCCCGCATCTGGGAATCTATCTCAGAAACACAGCAAAAGTATGAAAAGGACATGCAAAATATACAGATTTATTATACATACGCATATACGCATACGTAGCATATAATTTTTCTACACAACCACTGTAGGAAAATACCCCCTTGAGCAGGAGGAGAGGGAGAGAAAACACATTAGCTTCACCAGTCTGCCCTCCAATTTTCCATGCATGCCTCTCAGTGGCCAACCTAGCCAGAAACGAGTTTTCAAGGGATCCGACGACTAGTTCTGAGGAGAAGCTGGGAGGAAATCACCCGAGAGCGACAGGCGGTAGGTAACTGCACAGCGGTCATAGCAACAGTGCCAGCTACGTCTCCATCAAGAACCCATCTCCAGTGTGCAGATCCCTCTTGTAGATTGCCCCCCCTTTTTTTGCAAGTTCATCCCTACATTAATAAGATGCCCGTGGTCGTATATCTATCTCCCCTTTTCAAGTATATCATAATGGGATATTTTTAAACCTCTCTGTATTATAATTAGAAACTGAAATGATCTTTCTTTCTTTTTTTCCTTTTATGGGTAAAAGTTTTGCTAACACTTTAGTGAAAAACAGTTGATAGTTTATAACAAAAGTATGCTATAGTCATTCACTTATTCAATCAACAGATATTTATGCTACACCTACTGTGTAACTTTCCTAAGTTCTAGTGAATTAACGAGGAACAGGAGCTAGTTCTGGACCTCCATCTATTTGATTTGGATATATTTATATATATCCAAATATAAATATAATATAATATAATGTATATTACACGTTTATACATATATACATACACACACATATACATAGTGTGTATATATATATATATATATATTATATGTATCCACAGTATACATACATACTTGGAATCGAATCATATGCATTAACTGCTTCTTCAGATACAACTAGATACACAATATCCATTAACGTACTAGCCATTCCAGTTGTTGCAGGTTGAAATGAATGTGTGTTTGTATGTGTGTCTACATATGGGCGTGCACCCACACTTGTATGAGCAACTTTGTAGCAAATGGTTTCCAGTGGGGTGCTTACAGCAACACAGCTGTTTTATCTTCTCAACATATCTTTTTATCCCTTTAGAAAGTTCTAAGTTTTTTTTTAAAAAAAAAAAAAAAAAACTTAAACGTTATTAAGGGGTTGTAGCTGAATTTCAAGAGTCTAGAGTTGGTTTATCAAACATCAGCTCTTACAAGACAAAAGGAATTTTGCATTTGGGCGTACCATACTGTGAAAATCAAAAACCACAACAGCCATGTCAACAAGCAACAAGATGAGGTTCGTCAGAGGTTTCCCGTGACGTCTTCCTGTTGACTGCCTTTTTGCCTTTCTAGAATGAGTAACATTTCAAACTCCAAGTGATAGAGGTAGCACCAAAGTGACTGCTCCAGGCCCTAGAGAATTCTAGGTTTAAAAAAAAGAAGTCATAGGTGTTTCATATTTGTATCTGTTGTTTCGTTTTTGGTTTGCTTTTATCTCTCTAACACATCTCTGGAGAAAGGGAAGATGATCAGATAAGAAGCTTAGAGGAGTGAAAAAAACAACCCCCCCCCCAAAAAAAAAAAGAGAGAGAGAGAGAAAAAGACCAAGATTCTTTAAGTCCAAGTTTAGACTCTTCTTTCAAGTCATTTTCATCTTTGGCCATTGCAGTAAATGTGTTGATGATGTCTGACTAGCCTTCAAACCTGTAGCTAAGACGTACTAGAACCAAGAATTCACCTGGAAAGAAATTCATTGATTCTTCATTGAAAGTGTAAGGGCATGTTAACTTTAGCCTTTAATCAAGACCCATTATGCTTATATTGAGGTCAATTTATTTCCTAACCAAGATAAATACATATAAATAAACTCCTACTTTTCTCATTCTTATGAACTTGAATTGCATTAACGTTTTGCCCGTAGAAATGTGTGACCTCCTTTGAAATACAATTATGTATTTTTTTATTTTCTTATAAGGTCTTTATATTTTGGGCTCAATTCAGGAGAAATGCAATAAACTCATCCTTCAATTGTAAAACACTGGTAAAAATACACACAAAGCATTTTTAGATATTATACAAAATATCAAGTTAAAAATGAAATTACTTTATGGTGGTGTTTGGATGAAGTCTTGACAAGTATTCAATAGTGCATATGTAATTGTACCTTCAAAATCTTCCATATGTACTAACCAAAATGTGAAATCTTTGGTTGTTTAATAGAGAGATCACCATAGCATAATTTTATCCTTCTGTTATATTTACCAGGATTAAGGGAGAGGTCAATGAGGCAGAAATGTTGTTTTAATATGCAAGACATTATCCATAAAACAACAGACTAATGTGTTCCCTGAGTAAAAGTGTGGAATTTAATACTGGCCCTGTATTTTAATAAGAAATAAACTGGCATTTTCTCCTGTCCACTAATGAAATAATTGGTTACTATTGGAGAATGAAAAATGGACGTTTAACAGCTTTATCTGGAGACAAAGAAGATTTGCTCATCTCTAAATTATGAGTTGGTGATTCCTTTCTTTGAGCTTGTTTTGAATACTCAGAGTGGGGGAAGTATGGAGAACTGTTAGTTATTGTTGGCAGGGAGGAAAAATTTTTATTCTACCCTTCTAGGTTCTGGCTGGTCTAATAATTAAATCAACGTAAGATAGATTAACAGGAGAAAAATCAAATACGTACACACGGGGCATACGTGAACATGAAAGGGTCCAAGACAGTCAGGCAATTAAGGCTTATATGTCTTTCTGAGCTGAAGAGAAGAGGGTAGGGGTCTTGGCTTCAAAGGGAAGAAAGACAATCCACAGGGAGATGAGAAGAGCAAATGTTTGGTAAACAAATGTTTGTCATGCCATGCAGAGATAAGGGGACACAGAGAGGGCTCTGATATCCAAGCCCTGTCTAGCTCCCCCCACCCACCACATCTAGCCCACATTCTTTGTAGTTAACTCTGACAGTAGTTCCCTCCTTGCTATGGGGCCTCTATCTAAATTCTTTTATGCAGCATAGGGACTGGTAAAAAGGAAAACTTCCTGAGTCTTCTGTTTCTTAAAAATAATCAGCCTAAAATAATCCTTATGACAAAGAGACATATTTGGGGGTGGCAAATTTTGCTTCCCTACATTATGTTAAGGGTATTATTATCACTGTTATTAATTTTAATTCCACAGATGTAAAGACAAATGCCAGAGGCATGGGAAAATCCTGTCTCAGCTCAAGGTAATCATTCTCCTTCCTATCACCACAAGAGTATTTCTATCAAATTCTTGGTGCAAGAGAAAAGTTAGAAAGTTTAAAACTTGACAACTCTGAGATGAAGCAGAGGAACTGGACTCCAAGGAATAGACCAGTTGTCTATTTGGATGGTATCCTGTCTCCAGACATGGATAATCGAATGTAGTAAAGATTTTATCAGCTGTGCTAAATAAATTATGAGACATAACACAATGGATTGGAAAACAGTCATTAAAAATCACCACGTAGACAGTAAAACACAACGTTTGAGGTCTGGATATGGATATGGATATCCATATCCACATGGATATGGATATGGATAAACCAGGGTTCAGGTTCCCCTCCTACCATTTATTAGCTATGTTGCTTTGGGCAAGTTATTTTACGTCTCCATAAGTAATCATCTTAAAGAGTTATAGAAATTACATGAGATAATGCACTTAGAAGGCTTCTCATAGAGCCTGATAGTTGTTCAACAAATATATTAAGTGAATGAATAAATACTTACTGGATGTTTGTTCTTATCATGATAATTTTTGAGTTAGAAATATATCCATGATATGGCTGATGGTTTAAATCAGTTTGCAGAACACATATCAACTATGATCTCACTTACATGCGTCCCCTGGTGCTTCCTACAGGACTTTGTGCCCACAAGCACAGAAGGAGGCTCTGAAGATAAAAACAATTTTTATGTCCATGCCATGAAACGCCTAGTGTGTATTCTTTGCTCTGTATTTTGTTTTCTATATGTCATCTTACAGAAACTATTACGTTGCATGTAAAATCAATATTCACCAGATAAGGTTTTGACATTTATCCCCCTCTTCCATAGATGAGGCTGAAGTCTTAATGGGAAAAGAGATTAGGAAGCAAAGGACTTCAGGAGAAATTTATCTTTGGAGACCCCTTCCAACGATAAAAGATACAAAGGAATGGTTTCCCTGACCATCAGGGCACAGAGGAAACTATCTTACCATTCCTGTGCTGTCATACAACTGTCTTTTGAAGCGTGTCTTTGAGACCTAATATAGGTTTATACCCATTTCAAATGACCTCTTAGAGAACCTTTGCTACTAGATAGCTGGAGAAACTTAAACAAGAAAAATGAGGGGACATCAGTTCCTCTTTAGGTTCTTGTCAAACTGCATCCTACCACTAGCCAACTTATTCACAAACAGTAACATGCAATGTAATCTCATGACATAGGAAAAATCCATAGCCTCCGCCACCAAGAGTCATGGAGAAACGTCGGCAGTGTTGTGTTCATGTACGTGAAGTAACTCATTATAGTTCATGTGATGATGAAATGCCTCCCCACCCCCTCCACCACTCCTAACCGTCTCTTTCTGCTTTGAACTCCATTTGGAAGCTTTCTTAGGATGGGTCCAGAAAAGCGTTAGGGAAAAGACTGAGCAAGAAGGACTGGCATTTCCTGCCCCGTGACAGCGAGGGAATTGACCACTATTCAGGGTTTCATATCCCTTCACTCTGTGTCAGTGACCTTCCACGAGCACCGGCTAGGTCGATGGCGTCAGTCACAGGGGCAGGACCATCCCCAGTTGACCCACATTACTTAGCTTCCATGCACCAAGGTCACACCATGGGAAAAAAAAAAAAAAACAGAAACACCAGTGTTTCACAAAAATATGTGTACAAGGGTATAAAGTGTATAGATTACCTACGGGAAAATATGCAAAACCTGGAAACAGAAGGAGCTTGAGAAATGAGAGGGCTTCTCCAATACTATAGCCATATGAAGTTTTTAAAATAAAATTAAAAATTCAGTTCTATGGTTGCACTGACCTCAGTGCAAGAGTTCCTTTGGGTCATGTGGCTTATTGTTAGTGCACCAGACAGTGTAAAACTAGAACATGTCCAGAACTGTAGGAAGTTCTGTTGAATAGCACTGGGTAAGAGGCTGCAATACATGCTTTGGACATTTTAAATTTTGTACAGTTTGCCTGCATTGCTTATTCAAATATTAAAACGATGACACGTTTAAAAATACTTTTAAGTAATACTTTTTCACTGTGTATGTAATCTGTACTGGAAGGTTCAGAAGGATTTTCCCATTTTTCATTAGAGGCTGCTAGGATGACAAACTCACATACGTCTTTAAATGGCCAAATTCAGAAGTCTCATTAGAGGTTGCTCTCTCTAGAGCAAACAATAACAATCAAAAAATAATTTAAGATAAGTTTTAATTAGAACCATGAAGTACAAAGCCCTGGTTTGGTTTCAAAGGCTAATAATAAATTGCTCTTTTAAAACTGATTTTCACTTCTAGGTACAGAAATCATATCACAGATGGAGGGTATAATGAGACAAGTGTCAGATGGTTTATAGTGAACCTCCAAATCCAACTGTGCACAGCAGGGCTGTAGCAGTGACACTCACAGCTATGTGACACCCAGTTCTCTCCCTCCCCGTTGCCTGTATTAAGCAGAAAAGTGGAATGTCAGGTGAGTAATGGCATTGAAGTTTTGGTCGTCAGCATTTACAGGGACCCAAAATAGGAAGCTTGTGAAATTGTCTTTTATACTGTTTATTTGGGGAGAGGAATTACGTCTTGGTCTGCCTTCCACCTCTATCTTCACCTGCTATTATTATCACCCTTTCCCTAACTACCCAGCACATACCGTGTTTCCTGGACAATAAGACCTAGCTGGACAAGCAGCTCTAATGCGACTTTTGAAGCAAAAATTAATATGAGACCCAGTCTTACATATTATATTATGTTATATTGTATTTATTATATTATATTATATTATATTATATTATATTATATTATATTATATACCAGGTCTTGTAGTAAAATAAGACTGGGTCTCATATTAATTTTTGCTCCAAAAGTCGCATTAGAGCTGATGGTCTGGCTAGGTCTTATTTTTAGGGAAACACCGTAGTTGTCCCATATTCCTCCAACTCACCAGTGCACCTGCCTCAGGGCATTTGCACTTGCAGTTTCTGTGCCTGGAGGCAGATCCCTTAGGCTGGGTGGTTATGAGGGCTCTGCCTTTTACCCTGAGTGAGGAGGGGAATCATTGAAGGGCTGTCAGAAACATGGCACGACTGAATTTATATTGTAAGAGGCTTACTCTGCCAGATGCTGAAGTTAAACGGTAGAGGTGAAGGCAGAAACAGAGAGACCAGTTAGGAGACTGTTCTAATAATCCAGGTGAGAGATGGTGGTGCCTTGGACCCGGGCAGTGGGAAGTGATAGGTCTCTAGGTGTGTTTTACAAGATCAGACAAGGTTGGAGAAGGGGCAAATACAGCAGCAGTGAGACAGCTGGGAAATAACTGCAATGGTTTAGGCAAGAAATGACCAGGGTTTGGACCTTCATCCAGGAGGGGGAAGCTGAAGCTGGAATCTGTTTTCAAGGTAGAGCCGACAGAATTTTCTGACATCTGTAAGAATAAAAGTTATCCAACACTGTGGGCTACTACCCACAGTGTGGCCTCTCCCTGTCCCATTTTCTGTCATCCTAAACCCCAGGCAGTCGAAATCATCTCCCTGAGAGACTCATTTTCAAGATCATTTAAACTATTTACTGGATTATTTATAACAGGGAAAGAAAAGGCTTGGATAATTTAAATCAAGTCAGGTCCTCAAATGATATCAATGATGTTATTTTCAACCTCTTCTTGAGGTTGAAAGCCCAACAACACTTTCATCAAGACTATCTAAGAATACAGTTGCAAGAAGCCAGGAATACAGTCAGCAGCCACAACAGAAAGACCCCCGAGGTGCCCACGTTACCTTGACCAGGCCTTCCAAGGTTGGGTTCCTGGATGCCTAAGAGAACATCGATTTGTGGGAACTACTTTCAACATTTCAAAGATCCTTCCAGAAACTTTACATAGGGGTAGAATGTTGCATAGTCGATGATATATTCACTGTCTGGTTTTAGTGACTGTATAGCCACTCTGTGTGATCCAAATTACATTAGTCAGTCAGCAGTTAATAAAAATAGAAAAGTCAGCTGCTACCTATGAAATGCAATCTGTTTGAAGATTATCTTTAAGACTGTGGAGACTACAAGGAAAATAATATACAGAGGGTGCGTAGAAGAAAATTGGGGGATGTATGGAGTTAGCTCTCTGGGGCTCAGGTGAGTAGCTCATCTTCCTCACAACTTCTTTCAGATGGTGAAGTCACACGCCCAACCTCCCACCGACTGACCCAGGGTAGTGGGCAATTGTGACTTGCCTCATCAGCACTCACTCTCTCATCTTCGGATTATGACTCCCTCATGTGCCTGGGGGAACCACTTGTCTCCAACTCTCTGTCCGTGGGGTCCAGGTTGAGATAAGTTTTCTCTCCCTACGCCCCCACCCCTGGCTCCACCCACACCCCCACCCCGCACCCCACCAACTCTCAGTGTGCACCTGTGATGCAGGCCTATCCAATCAGAGCACCCCCTTTTCCCAGCCATTATGATTAGCTCAGGGATGAGCACGTGACTCAATCCGAGCTGAGCCTGAGATTTTTGATGGAAAGACCAAGGAGAGAAGCACCTTTCCCCCGCTCTAGGTTTACTGAGAATTAGGAGGCAGGTGTGGAGCTGTTAGTACCATCCTGCCACCACGAGGGAGAGCCCGCTTGAAAATGGAGCCAGCTTAGAGGGGCACAGAAAAGACAGAGAAAAAAGCTGGCGTCCGGAGCTTTGGTCAGTCGCCAACAACTGAACGAGGACTGAGGACCGAGTACTGAGAAGTAAATGACCAGTTTTGGGTCCTATTTCTTTAATTTACTTGAAATGGAGTAAGCCACTTAAAGTCTTGGCAGTCACATAAAAACTAATTTATTACCAAGGTTGCTGAGAGAAATAACTAAGAAAAGTCTCAAGAGTAATTTGAAAGGTATAAGCATGCTGTACAAAAACAAAGGTGCAAACAGAAATTAGTGTCTGCCATGTTCCCTGTCCACTGTCGAATGGATGTAAGTAGAAAAATCATTGAACGGTTGACATCAGCGCGGCACAGTCCATAAATAATTGAGAACTGTTGACTCTAAATAATTATTTTGCTATTAAACCTTTCGAGTAGCCTCTGTTTTGTGCATATGTACATGTAAACTGTAATCAGCCCTGAAGAAACTCTGGTTGTATGTGTGTGTTTATTTCTCCTCCATTAAACTTGAATAGGATGCAAGTCATTATGACCTGTCATCCATTATAGAAGTAGGAGAGATTTTCAACATTTGCATATGAATAACTAACAGAGATTTATGGTTCTATCTCTGACCATAAAAAGCTTCTGCTACATAAATTACGCTAATATTTCTAAGCCCGTTTGGCTTTCTCTGCTGCCTATCCGTCCAGATACGCATGAGTGGTTCCTGTGTCCCAGAGGGAAGATGTTAGTGAGGCACAGGCATGTTAGGTTTTTTGAAGTACTGTATTCTTCAAGTGGAGTTCGCTGACACAGTGTGCGTAGGCAGAGATCCCCAAATGGCAAGAGGATCCTTGCTGAGCTCAGTGTAACTTGGTTCCTTAAAAGCTGTAACCCGGGCCAAAGATCGCCAGCTGTGCAGACTGAGTTCAAACTAAACACAAACCACAAATATGCTTCCAGAACAACATGGAAGACAACGTAAGAGAGCTAGAGTGAGAGATAATATACAAATATAAGTGGTTACAATTATGACCCCTCCATTGTAAGTCACACAAGCCCAAGATTCCAGCGTAGTTTTGCCTATCTTGCATCATGACAATGCACCAGCTCACACGGCACTATCTATGAGGGTGTTTTTAGCCAGTCAACAAATAACTGTATGGGAACACCCTCCCTATTCACCTGATCTGGCCCCCAATGACTTCTTTCTTTACCTGAAGATAAAGGAAATATGGAAAGGAAGACATTTTGATGATATTCAGGACATCAAGGGTAATATGACGACAGCTCTGATGGCCATTCCAGAAAAAGAGTTCCAAAATTGCTTTGAAGGGTGGACTAGGCACTGGCATCAGTGCATAGCTTCCCAAGGGGTGACCGTAGTGATATTAGGCAATGAGGTATGTAGCACTTTTTCTCGGATGAGTTTCCGAACTTAATTTTCTGATCTCATATAGAAACAAGCTTGGTGGGTCATCTGGCATGGTGTAGGGAAGCGTATCATTTGTTGAAGTAAAGCAGTAAGAGATACACCTTACTGTCACACATACACACATACACACACGGAAATATGAAGAGCACACTGCTTCTTGATTATATAAGAGAGTATTTTGGGGCAGCAACAATTTCTATTCAATCTGATTTAAAAAATGGGGGAGGGGGAATAAGTTCCCTACAAATCTTTCTATGTGCAAGACCCACATAGGGCCACATAAGTGTGTTTACCCTGTTCAATATTATCATAAATAACACAGGTGACCGATAACTGCAGGGACCATATACTGTGTCATCGAACAGGATGCTTTCACCTGAGACAAACGATAATTGTCAGTGGACAGCAGGACTGTCCAGGGCAGACAAGATAATAGTAGATATAATTTAATCCCTTGGATGGGTCACCATCACTTCTCCTTTCAAGTGTATGGCTTAGAAATACCACCATTTGACCAACACCAGAGTAAATGTTGTTGCAGGCAAGAATTACCAATGGATGTTAAAACTAGTGGGCAACAGAGTAGGCCAACCCATAGAAGCAGAAACTGGATCAGTGGTTGCCAGAGACTGTGGGGAAGGAGGGACAGACAGTGACTGTTAATGGGTACAGGTTTCTTTTGGGGGAGGTGATGAAATGTTCTGGAATTAGGTAGCAATGATGATGGCACAATCTTGAATATAATAATAAAAATAAAACACTGAACTATACATGGTAAAGGGTAAATGTTGTGACGTGTGGATTGTATCCCAATTTAATAATAATAATATTATTATTATTACTAATAATAGTAATAATAATAGGACAAAAGAATCATGAGGGGCAGGATGTGTACACGTATATGGACTCAGAGGATCTTGCCACACGATTATTGATGGCAAAGGAAAATTAGGCACCACAATGGAGAAACCTGCAGGACACTGCCTTAACTAAGTCATCAAATTAATGTCACCAGTACTGGAACTGATTGACACCAAATACCTCCTGATTCCAAGCACTGGAGAGACAACATCCCTTCTGGGGTATTTTTCCAAAAATGCATAACCTGAATCTTAACATGAGGAAACATCAGAATGTCCCAAGTGGAGGGACATTCTAGAAATAGCTGGTCAGTACACTTCAGAAGCATCAATTATTGTAGTGGGTTGAATTGTGGCCCCCAAAGTTATGACTTTATGTGGAATAAGCATCTTTGTAGACGGGATTAAGGTAAGGATCTCCAGATGAGATCATCCTGGATTCGGGTGGGCCCCAAATCCAATAACAATTGTCTTTATAAGAGACACACAGAGGACATAGGACCCAGAGAAGAAGCTGCTGAGGATGGAGGCAGAGACTGGGGTTATCCAAACCAAGAATTGTCGGCAACCCCAAGAAGCAGGGAGAGAGGCATGGAACGGATTCTCCCTCAGACAGGAAACCAATCCTGACAACACCTTAATTTTGGACTTTCGGCCTTCAGTGCTGTGAGAGAATACATTTCTGTCACCAAATATGTCACAATTTGCTATAGCAGTCATGAAAAAGAAAGAAAAGTTGAGGAACAAGTCTAGGTAAGTAAGAGAATCTAAAGAGAAGACATGGCAGATGAATATGATGTGTAGCTGTGAACTGGGTCTTGGACCAGAAAGAAGGGACATTAGTGGGACAATGTGTGAAAGTTTAATGAGATTTGTAGATTATGTAATAATGTTTATTGTTTTCCACAACTTTACTGCATTTATGTAAGATATAAACATTTGGAGAACTGGATGAAGGGTATACGGTAATTCTTTGTATTATTTTTGCAACTTTTTTTCTGTCTAAAATTATTTCAAAATAAATAATTAAAAAAAATAAACATTTAAATTGTACAACCAACCCCAAAGGTAAGAACTAGTAATATAGTTCAGTTCTGGGAGAATCATAGATGCATTGTAGTTTTTTTAAGCACTCAGATTCTAGACAATTAAATTTTGTTGTGATTATTCTAAGTGTGAGAATCTAAACCCATAGGACTTCCTATTTGCTTAGATATGTGTTCGCAAACACATTTCTTAATCTCCGTGTACCTCAGTTTCCTCAGGTGCAAGCTTGGAATAAGCACAATATCCATCTCGTGGGGTTGTTTTGAGGATAATTTAGATAACCTACATAAAGTTCTTAGCACAGCACCAAGCCAATACTAAGAGCTCGTACCTGTCAGCCACTTTTACTATATTGATGAGTGAATACACCCCGCCCCACACTAGACACACAGAATGAAGGGAAAAAAATGCGCTTCCTCTTTAACAAAATAATAACTTGCTGAGGCGATCATAAAACCAAGGAGACATAATGGGTAGTGGGGGGTACTGTGAGGGGATGAACTAATCAGACTGTGGTTCCTTTCCCAGCAGATTGTAGCCATCACTGCAAGTCAGGGGAATGCTGACTCCACAAGGAAGAGAAAAGAGAAGCTCGATGAAAAGCTGTTGAACACAACTGTTGGTTGGCCAACAACTGGAGATGACCCAGCAAAGACTAAGCTTGCAATCACTGAAAGTACTCGAGCAAAGTGCTCTCGGGTTTACAGAATGGCAATCCCTGTGGTAGGTGGGAGGTTGGAGGGTCGGTGCCCGAGGCTGCTCGGGCTACTGGGACAAAATGTCATAGACTGGGTGGCTTAGCGACAACAGAGACGTGTCTCTCACAGTCTGAAGGCTGGAGTCCCAGATCACGGTACCAATGCCATCCAGTAAGGGTCCTTCCTGCTCCTGATTGACAGCCAGTACCTTCTAGCAGTGTCCTCACATGGTGGCAGGAGCAAGGGCAATCTGGGGGGTCTTTTTTATAAGAACATGAATCCCATGCATGAGGGTTCCACCCTCACCCCCCAAAGGCCCCGCCTCCAAACAGCAGCATGTCAGGCATTAGTATTTCAACGTATGAATTTGAATGGGGAGGCACAAACATTCAGACCGCAGCGGTCTGTAAATGTGCATGTCTCTCTGTTCTTCCCTGCCTCTGGCCCCTCCCACGTGCTTTCCCATCTTTGTGCCCATGGACAGGGAAAGACATTTTCATCTCTAAGATGGAAAACTGATTAAATGTTTATTGGGACCATCAACTGCAACCACACAGTGTGGCCAAGACTGAGCCCTGTGTCCTTTTCATCTTCTCGCCAACTTCATCTAGAGACCGTCGTTGTCTCTTTCAAGTGACTTTGGGCTCTGCGGGTGCTGAGCACATTACCCTATTCCCTGCCAGCTCGGCAGAGGGCCCGCGCTGTGCCTCCCTCCCACCAACCATGCCCTTTGCCAGCAAACTCTCCAAGCTGGGAAAAATGCACACACATCAAAAGATCTTCTAGGAGGTTCAGACACCAGACGCCATACGGAGGCACAATTGTAATTCAAGTCAAGACCACCAGCTCTATGCAAAGCCTGTGTCAGTGGCAACGGGCACACTCGTGGGACGCATTTTGAGGTCCCCGCAAATGACACAGCCACCAACAATTACTGAATGCACTTTTGGAGTTTTCCCTTCAGAGCCACAGGAAGAAGGAGATATATTTCACTTACCCTGAACCCGGAGACGGTCGCCCTCATTCGACACTCCCCTTAGGGTTTCCCCTACACTGAGAAGCAGCAGAAGAACCCTGTCTGCAGGTGTCTTTCCAAGGAGGGCGCACAAATTAACAGTCTTGAGAAAACAAGCCCCGCAAAGGCCTCCTGCTCAAAAAGACCAGAGAAGGAATTGCGTCTGAGCAGAAGCTGGAATTGGGAGCCAGGGGCATTTGTCCCCACAGATGGGTCCTTCTGCAGGCAAATCACCTGACTCAAAGGAACTCATGGAGAAAACAGGCTGAAAAGAAAATTAACTCCCCTATCCATGGCTCCCCACCACACTCCCACGCCAGAGGGGGATGATAAAGTGAGCAAAGAGGAAACCATTTCAAAACCTGTTTAGCTGCTTTAAGGGTTTTTTTTTTTTTGCCTGTTTGTCTTTTAATCAAGAAACTGGTCTGCCTACCATTGGCGCAGATATTTCATTTGCCCTCTTGGCTCAGGATCTCTCCATCAATACGCACCGTTCATCTGTCCAGAACGCAGGAATGGCACGAGACCCTGCTGACTATTCCGGGTTATTCGTTTGCACTAAGAAACTGCTTCACCAAGACTTGGGTGGTATGCCAGCACAACACTGGGACACTTGCGTTTTACACTGGTGATACTCGGTCACTCCCTTCTCCAGAGAAGTGCTCTCCTCCCAGTGGGAGTCTCCTGCCTTTCTGGGCAGGTTGTACCCGTGCCCCACACCCTGCAGGGGTAGGAGCTGCTAGCGGACCAGCCAGCAGCCAAGGCCTGACTGCCGGGGGCTTGCAATGGCCGGTCCCCTAGTCTCTAGAGGGCTAACTCTGTGATGCCTCAGTGCTCTCCTTGGGATCAGGCTGAGGCTCAACTGCAGCTGAGGCCACATCCTTGCTTAAATCTCCTCCCTCCCCCGTCCTGCTTCCCTTGTTTCCCTTCTCCTGGGTGTACTTCCTCAATAAATCACTTTCACAAGAATCCTTGTCTCAAGCTCTGCGTCTAAGGAATACTACCAACCCAACATGTCCCCATTGCCTCACCCCCCCAACGGGGCTACTCATGACCTGAGACTTTGTCAAATGAATTCAATGAACTTTCAATGAACAGATCACTCCAAACTTATTTAAACTGTTCCAGAACAGACAGAAGGAAAAAGAAACCACACGTCTGAAATCACTCTGTGTCATGCCCTGCCACCACTGAGGTCAGCCTCTGACAAAGCACAAGAAAACAACCAATCAGCCCGACAAATAAATATTAATTCAAAAGTTTAAAAGGAAATATTAATACCCAAAAATTAGCATATTAAAAGAATGATTCACCAAGCTAAAATTAGGTTCACAACCTGTTGGCATAATTTACCCTATTAGGTGGTCACAGACCTCAAAACCTATGATGTTTTAAAGGTTATAAAAAGATACTTGATTAAATTTGATATTTATTTATTATTTTAGTAATAGTGGCTACTTTACTAATGATTTTATACAGAGATGTATAATGTAGATATAAATAAAAACAGCTAGAAAGATAAGGAAAGAATAGACTTTATTGTAAAGCAAGAAAAATGATTTTTAAATACCAGCAAATAAATGTATAATAAGAAATATATGGGATCTTTTAAAATCTATAAAACATAACAACTGGTATATAGAAGGTATTAATAAATAGAAAGATATTTGCCACTCTTTTCTAAAATAGCTTAATCTGATTCTTAAGAAGTCAAATCTCCCTAAATTAAAGTATAAATGTAATATGATCCCTATAAAAATTCCAGAAGTGAATCTCATTACCTGGTTGAAATTTTTTTAGGAAAGAAGCAAGTTAATCAAGATCTCAGGGAAAAATAATGATACAAAAATAACCAGGAAAACCCTGAAAAGGCAGAGTAGGTGGTAGGATTAGCCTTGAAAGACAAAACATTATAAAGTTAGAGTAACTAATGAGATAACGGATGTAAATTGCTTAGCACAATGCCTGACACAAGAATGGAGGGAAAGATTAATGGCACAAAATTGAATGGAAAAAAAAAAAAAAAGCAGACACAAATACAGATGGAGACTTAATTTCCAATAAAGTTTGCATTTAAGTTTGCATTTTAAATCAGTGAGGGAAAGATGGATTATTCAATGGGTGGATTTGGGACACCTGTGAAGTTTTCTAAATATAAAATAAAATAAAATCGAACAATTATATACCAACAAATTCGAGAATTGAATCTCGATATCATTTCTTTCATCAAAAATTATCTCAAATAGGCCAGTGATATGAACAGTAAGAAATGAAACTTTAAAAGCACTAGAAGAAAACATGGGAGTTTAAAAAAAATGTTATTTCCTAAGCAAGACCTTTATTTTGAAAGAGGGAAATCTTTCTAAGAAATGGATTATAGAGCTGATTACTTAAAAAAAAATTTTTGCTTTTATTATCAAAAGACAAATGACTGCCAGATTGAAAGTACTTAAAATCCAGACAAAATACTGCAAAAAACACCATTTAAAAGATCATCATCCCAACTTATAAAAGCGACAAAAAACTTTTAACTTGTTGTTTATTGGAGGGACACTGACTTTTGAACATGTATGAAGACATCCAGCCACACTCTTCATTTTAAAGAAAATGCTCAGTGCTGGGTGAGCCTAAGAATGAACAGATATTTCCAAATCCTATTATGTGAGGGCAAGTTCTCTGAAGCGAAACTCAAAAACATCTGTAAGAATGTAAAATGCACTTAGTGATGATTCCAGCAATTCACTGCTAAGTATTTGTCTGATAGACACCACCCCTTTTCTGCCAAAAAAAAAAAAAAACTTATGCACAGGGATGCTCATTGCAGCACTGATTGTAAAACACTGAAAAATCTAAATGCCCCCCAGTAAGAAAATAGTTAAACCGCAAATACTCTATAGGAGGTTTATTTATTTAATCGAGACAGAAAGGGTTTCAGGAATTAAATAAACCAGGGGTTGCCAAACTTTTGCTGTAAAATGCCAGATAATAAATATTTTAGGCTTTCCATGCAACATGGTCTCTATCTCAACAACTAAATTCTGCCGCTACAGAAACAAATAGACAAGCCTGTGTTCCCAAAAAAACCTTAGTCACAAAACCAGATGGTAGACTGGATATGACCCTTGGGTTATAGTTTCCCTATCCCTGATTTAATGGATTTATTTATGAATAAATAAATAACCTGTATTTATTTATGGACATAGGGATATAGAGATTATTTATGCATTTGTTTACAAATAGATATTCTGCAATAGCTTACATAATATGTATTAAATTGTATATATATACTATGTAATATAGGTTACAGAATATATTTATTATGTAATATATGATTAAATAAATAATTCCTAAAAGATAATACTCTATAACTGTGAAAAAGAATAAGGTAATCTACAGATTATGATACAGAAAACCGTCAAGATATATTAAGCAAAAAATGCAAATAGCAGACCCGTGAGAATAGCACACTCCCGTGTGTATTGAATGGTTTATAGGTTTTTTTGCAATGTTTTGTATATGATGCAAAAGAAGCTCGCATTGACCCTAGGGAGGAGGCTAAGGAATTGGCTTGTTGGGGAAATAGAGAAAAATTCATTTCCCTTTTACAGTTTTTGTGCTGTTGATTTTTTTACCATATGTATCTATAATTGTTAACTATACAAAGATATTTTTTAAAGAAAATTAATAAAATTTATGGAGTGAGGCAGCAGGGGTTAGTAACATAACACAATTTGAAAGTTGGGCTGATGGTCACCTGCTACCCCGGCCCAGACAGCCAAGCCAGTTATTTCAATGTTGAAATATATCTACACCTGTTGATAAATAGCTGTGCTCTGAAGCCCTGTCAGCCTGGCCATGCTTGCTCCCCTCAGTGCCCCCCCCCACCCCGAACTCCTCAAGATTCCCAATTGTAATTTCTTAGCAAAGCTCAACACGTCTCTGAATTTCTCTTTACGTGTCAGTGAAACATTGCAGTAATCCCTGTCCCACCTGGCCTTGGGTTTGGTGGAGCATTAAAGGAGATAAGGTACTCCGCAAAATACATATCTGAAGGCACTCTGCAAAATACAAAGCTCTAGGCCAACGTAATTACCATCATTTTTTTATTCTTTTTTTTTTTTTTCTCTTAGAGCCTGTGGGCAAAGACAATTTGAAGTACTTGTTCCAAAAACAATCATTTTCTACCATCCAGGCTTGAAACATCACCTTTCATTCATACTTGTATGACAATGAGAACAATACCATGATCTACTCTGTTGAATGTGTCGATTTCCTTTGCTGCCCACAACTCCTTGAGGACAGAAAAGGTGGCCTTTTATTTCCTTCTATTCAGGACCCAGTATGAAGGCTGATGAGACTCAGTATAGATCTGATGAATAAATAAATAGGAGCAAAGGCACGAAATGAGAGAGAGCTACAAAATGCAATGTGCTTTATGCGTTGCAATTCACAACTCCACGTGTCAATTATCCCGAGTAACTCAGTGACTTATAACAGTTTATAACAGCAGTCCCAGGATAAAATGTGATCAAAGAAACATTGTTTGTCTCGATTGATGGGACTCTAACTCCTTTTTTTTATTACTGTTTGACAAATATTTATTGAGTGGCTACAGGAATTGTGGGAGGTACTTGGGATACCAAATGAGCAAAGCAGGCACTGCCCCTTCTGTCTTGGAACGTGTGGCCTAATGGGTGAGTCGAACATTAATGAACACTATCACACAAATGAGGGCATCTTTTTAAATGGACGTAAGTGGTATGAAGGATTTGAACGTGGTTCTGTGAGAGCATATAAAAAAGAAGAATCTTTTGATAAGTGGTTGATGGGAGTGTGTCTGGGGGGATTATCAGGGAATTCTTTCTTGGGGAAGTGACACACGGGCTCAGCGCTAAAGAAAAAGTGAGAGTTCACTAAATCAGGGGCCTGGGCTCTGTCTGTGTGTCTACAGGAAGTTCATGCAAAGGCCCTGTGAAAAAATAAGTACAGTGCCTTTAAAGACAAGGGTAGCCTAGCTGTAGCACGTGGAGAGGAGCTAAAGTGATGATAGATTGATTTAGAAAGGCACAGCCCGACTACATTTCCCAGCTTCCCTGGTGGGTGTGGCCATGTGCTGAGATCCAGCCAATGGAATCTGAAGCAAGTGGGGGAGGCACACCCTGCTCTAAAGGACCAGCTGTCCTTCCTCCAATTCTCTTTCCCCTTTGGCCTACAGGACCAAGATGATGATGAGGTCTCAGGAGAAAGAGAAGCCAAAAGGTGGAAGAAGGCTGTAATGTTTGTTTGAG
This sequence comes from Rhinolophus hipposideros, assembly GCF_964194185.1. NCBI lineage: Eukaryota > Metazoa > Chordata > Mammalia > Chiroptera > Rhinolophidae > Rhinolophus > Rhinolophus hipposideros. The sequence goes on along the minus strand of NC_138068.1, from coordinate 5,385,359 downwards.
CTTTTGTGTGAGTGAGAAATAAACTTCCATTGTGTTTGACTCATCTATTTTTCAATGCACGTATTTCTTCAGCCTGTCCTACCCTAAGAGAGAGAATGGCAAGCTTGTGCAGGCCTGGTGGGTCACATTCGAAATGTTGAAGTTTACGCTAAGGAATGGGGAAACCACTGAGGGGCTTATGCAAGATGATGAGACATGATCAAATGTGTATTTTAAAAAGATGGTTCTGGTCGCTGCATGGAGAGTGATAAATTCCTCCAGTTTTCCTTTTTACTTTGCCTGGTTGGCCCTGGACTATATCATATCAGGAAGTGGCAACATAGTCAGATACTTCCGAGATATGCTATGATGGTAGCAGGTTGGAAATAATGGGGGGAAAGGCATGAATGTGAGCGGACAGGCGACGCTGACAGGAAGCGAATCAAAGACACAAACATGACGGCACATTCTAAAACCACAAGTTGCAGCACGGATGGTCAGAATGGGCAAAGAGGAAGGCATAAAGCACTGCTGCTAGAATTGGGGGGCTTGGGGTCAGGACACAGCTCTGCCATTCACTAGCTTTAAGATCGTAGGTCCGTTCCATATGCTCTGGCCTTCCAACTTCCCCATTTGTAAAATGGGACAATAGACTTTGTACTACAGAATCACTGCGAGGACGCGAACGTCAGTGGTTCAGTATGGCTCCGGGCACGGAGTCAGTGCTCACCCACAGGAGCTGTGACGAGCCACCAGGTCGGGAGTGAGTGGGTCAAATGTCCTAGTAAGTGGACAGAAGCCAAGAAAGCAGATGGGTTTCAAAGACTGAAACTGAGGCAGATGATCAAATATTCTGGAAAACCGTTCAGAACTTGGTATCAATAAAACCCAGAAGGACTATGACGGGAAGTAGCAGAAAAGGAGTCCATCCCACTTAGAAGTAAAGACCCTCTGGTTGAGGGTTCCTCAACAGCAGCACTACTGACATTTGCAGCCAGAAAACCCTTTGTTGTGCGTGTGGGGGGAGGGGTGCTGTCTTATGTACCACAGCGTTTATCAGCTTCCCTAGTCTCCACCCAGGAGACGCCAGGATCAACCCCATCGGTGTGATTATAAAAAGAGTCTCCAAAATAATAAATTTTAAAAATTGTTGAATTAATAATTGAATAGTTTTTTTAATGATTAAAAATATTTTTTAATGTCTCCAGATATTGACAAACGTCTCCCTCCCTTTCGTTCATTCATTTGGTGAACATTTTTCACTGGGGATATGAAAAGAATTAGATGGACACATCCTTACCACCATGGAGCCTGCATTCCAGACTTCACATTTTCTTTCTCCCACTACTCTACTCTTGATCTTATGGATATAGAGTCGCTGAAATATTTAGAGATAGGTGAGAGAGAGATTGTTTGAACAGAGTACTATTGGGTTTTGATTTTTCTTTTATCTCCTCGTTAGAAAAAATAAAAATACGTTTTTGAAACTCTTGCTGAACAAGCACTGAGACATGAGACATCAATTGCATCCCGGTTAAGCACCTCTGACGGCTCCATCATCCTGGCACCACACCGGGAGGCTCATTTCGAAGTCTGAGAGATCTCCGTGCCAACCTTGGTGTCCAGTTATTTCTGTGTGACCTTAGGCATCTGTCTTTTAAACTCCTGAATCACTTTTCCATCCCGTGGAACAAAGTGCCACAAACTTAGCCACTTCAAGCAACACACAGTTTTATCTCAGTTTTGCAGGTCTGGAGGTCAGAAGTCTGGACAGGCTTGACGTGCTCCCTGCTGAGGTGTCCTCACGCTGACGTCCAGCTGTGGGCCCGGCTGCACTCCCATCCAGAGGCTCTGGGTGACAAGCTGCTTCCAGGCTCGTTCAGGTGGTTGGAATTCAGTTCCCCATGACCAAAGGACCGAGGTCCTGTCTCCTTGCTGTCAGCTGAGAGCGGCTCTCAGCATCCAAAGGGGGCTCTTGGTCCTTGCACGTGGCCCCTCCACCTTCCACACAGGATTGTCTTGATGCCTCCAATCCTTCTGGAAGATTTTTGAAAACCTCTGACTTCCCATCACTCGAATAATCTTCATATCTTCAGGCCAGTTGACTGGGGACTTTAATTATATTGGCAAAATCCCTTCTCAGCAGTACCTAGATTCGTGTTTGACTGAATAAGCTGGACATGGCGGGGGGGGTGGTTGTTAGAATTCTGCCTATCAAACCTCTGAGGTAGAGAGGCCCAGAAAGAGGCTCCTCGCTCATAATTCTCTTCCATGTCTTCTCCTTGCCTGAGGCGGAGCACTTCACTTTAGTGGGAGCCTGCAAGCCACAAGCAGGTTGAGGGTAGTGTGCTAGGTAAAGATAATACAACCCTGAAACTCACTTGTTCTGAAAAGACTTGCGATTAAGGATGTTGAATGGTGGGGGGAATTCGTTTACAATCAAATTTCATCATTCCTGTGAAATGATTTAATATTTGCTTTGATTCTTCTTACAGGGGTTTTCATTTCATTGCAACAGATAGCGATGTCTCCATCCTCTGCTTCCGATCGTGACGTCCCACTCATCACCAGAGGCTGGATTACCAGCTTCACAAGAGAGAGGGGCCAGAAATATTTTAATTTTGTTTTTAATTATACAATAACGAAGGCTATTACGAGCCAGGAAAGAATACGTTAAAATGTATTATTAGTCAGAATAAGATCCTCAGAAAGGTCTTTCAAAGCTTAATCAAGATGAAATGAAAAGAACATAAAATTAAATTTTAAAAAAAATATCTGCTAAAAGATGAAAGAATTCAGAGAAGAACATGAAAAAAATAACTTATGGGAGACTAAAGGCTCTAAATTACATACCTCTCTTGAATCATTGTCAAGGACGTATCTTACTTCAATTATGATCAAAAACCCGTGTTAAAAAAAAAAAAAAAAAACCATGTTAATCTCCCTCTAGGAGAAACATAGGAAAGATCGACTCAAGTTCTATTTCACCTTTCAGTGAAATAGAGTTGTCAACTCCCTATGACAACTTTTGTGCTTTTCTAATGAACCAGATGAACAAACAGATGTCCACTTATACACAGAGAGCGTAGGTCTGAGCCTGGTATTTGACCAGTCTTGGGAAGAGTCGGACATTTGAAGATTCTCTAGCTTCTAGGAAACACCACCAATATCAAAGATAAAATGCAGATGTGGTTGTTCCATAAAGGAGAGCCTCTTCATGTCTTTAAAATGAAACTCGTATGTGTCCCACAATATTACCATAACTCATTTCTCTTGAGACAAGAGGGAATCTCCTAAAATGAAGGTATTCCTCCCGAGTTCACCAAATTACCCATGTTAGCATCACGTGATATTGTAAACAGCTGCATTATTTGTTTGTTAATTCACCTCCCCAGTCTACATTTTCTCTTCTTCTGATAACAGCAGTCTACTTTTCAGTGGAGAAACTTCCCTCCCTTCTCTCAATCCATTTGGCTTGTGGGAGGGGAAAATGACCCCATCCCCAGTTCCAAAGGAAAAAAATACATGACCCAAGATCAGAGCGTTAGATCTCATGGCCTCAGTGATTGGTTCTAGGATGGACATGCGACATCACCTAGGCCAATAACACAGACATCTGCAACCTTTTCTAAAACTGATGGTAAATGGATGTTCTTCCACTTGGGTTATCTAACTAATAGGTAAGCCTAGATCAACTGGCACATCTTTCTACCAAGAAGAAGGAGCCTGCCTGGGAGTGAAGCCAATTCAAAGGAAAGAAGAGTCAAAGGATGGAGAGAGGACAGATCTTGGCCCCGTTAGTTGAGCACCTGGATCCAGCTTTACCTGAAGCCATTTAGATATGTAATTTTCATCTACATTAACAAATAAATTTACTTTTTGCATTCAACCAGCTTGAGCTCGTTTTCTGCTGTGAAATCAAAAGAGACATGACTAATCATTTTGTCTGCAAAGGCTGTCACAGCTGCTGTGTACCTCACTGTCATCTTCAGCATTTTTTTTCTTTTGCCTCCTCTTTTGCTTCCTTTACACAAACGATGCAAATTCCCTTCTCTTTGGCTTTTTTTACTTGCTCCCACCCATCTGAGTTTCACCCTCTGAGTTTCTCCTTCCTTCTCTCTTTCACAGCCCGTGAGGTTAAACCCCAACCTCACGAAGCCATTTCGATTTGCTCTAATCCCTGTTTCAAATGTCTACCACACCATCTGTTGTGGTTACACCATCTTATGTTGTTTATTTGCCAGTTCATCTGTCCACAAGTTCTGTCCCCAGCTGCCTTACGGGTTCCTATATCTCAACATTTCTTCATCAGTCCCCAAGGTTTTAACACACTGTTCAGCTCAAGCCTCCAGCATCTCTCATTTGGAATATTAAGAAAGCTTCCTGGCTGAATTACCCATGCTCACACTGCCCCTTTAACATGTTCTTCTCTTTAGCTGGTAGTCACCACTGCTGAAAAGCCTTGCCTGCATTTTGGATGCTCTGAGGATTATATCCAAACTCCTTAAAATGGCCTACAAAGCTCTACAGCATCTCTACCCAGCTCTCCCCTGCCTTTCCCACCCCTCTTCTGTCTTCTCTCTCTGCTCTAGTCACACTCAAGATTTTCAATGGTGCTCCCCACCATTGCTCTCCATCCTGGGACAGGACATGTGTCCCCCTTTCCCTTAACACTCGTGGCTCCTTTCTTTTCTACTTAACTCTTACTTATTCTGTAGTCCTCAGTACAGTCTCCATTCCCTTGGGGAAAGCTTCTATGGCCCCGCTGATTAAATTATTTTCCCCCCGATTACCATTATAAGCTCTCATGGATGTGGCCTTTCTTCTACTGCATTTATCACATAATATACATTCATATGCGTATATACATATGCCTATTTTATTACTGTCTCTGTCCTTCTTGAACATAAGCCCTATGAGATTGAGAACAATAACTGTCTTTTCTCACCAGTCTTCTCAGCACTCAACATCCTAAACACATGTGTATAGTACGCACTTCATAAAAATTGGCTGAATACATGAAAGAATCACCTGGTTTGGACACGGGAAACATGACTTGAAACATAGAAGGATAGAGGGAAGGAAGGGCGATAGGCAGAAAGAAGGATGGATAAATGAAAGCATTGGTGACGGCACTTTTATCCTTCAATATTTGCCTACAAAGCAATAAAAAAAAAAAATAAAGCTCTTCAGAAACAATGGCAGACTCTCTGGGATGCATTGATCACACTGGTCGCCGAGACCTGAGTTGAGAGCTAGACCATCTGTAAGATGGTAGAAAGTTTGGGATCCATAGAAAGGCCTTGAATGGTAGATTATTTGTGCTGTGAGTGCCACACAGCAAACATGTTATTTGGAAGCCCAGCACCCCAGTGCTGTAACTGAACTCCGTGTCTACTTTTGGTCCAAAATGAAACAAGGCAGACACTCTGTGTAATCATAGAGGCCTTTCTGATGTAGATTTCTAAGGCACTGGAGTGCTGTTTCATTAACATAAGTTTCCTTTCTGTGAAAACTAGCAGAGGTTCACCGACAAGATATTTTAAAACTGTTTTGTCATGCCTTGTCTCTCTACCCAGGTGAGTCAAGCTATGGCAAAAATAAAACAATCTCCAAATTGGAAACAGATTTTGTTCTTACAGGCCTTATCACCTACTGATGGGTTTATGTGTATTAAAATATGATAAAGATTTTGATGTTTTCGAATAAGTTTTTATTTGCCTGGACAAAGTGGGATGTAAGACGGGTGATAGGAAACATAATTTAGCAGTTCAGAATTGTGGCAGGCACTTTCTGAGAGCTTTATACATATTGTTACATCATGGAATCTGCACAATAACCCTGAAAATCAGATACGATTTTCTCCATTTAAGAGATAAGAAAACAAATGCTTAGAGAGGTTCACAAATCTGTTCAAGGGCTTGCAATAATCAAGAGGGAAAAGCAGGATTTGAACCCACATCTGCCTGGCTGAGTTTTCTCCAAGCATTTTGCCCCATTGTTGTTTTATCAGAAAACAATGAAAATAAATAAAGCCTCTCGGTCAAAGAGAGTCCCTGCTGGACCCCCACCTGCCCCATCTAGGAGTTCAGAGTTTTATAGTTTCTGTAGAAATAGTCACCAAAGTGGAGGAAACTAAGAATTGTGATTCCCCTGATGATACTGACCTCAAATACAGTTTAAATCCCTGTTAAGTGATCCTTCCCTAAACTATGGAACTCTCTTCCTCGCAGTGGATGAAATAGATTCTGTGAGCATCTGCTGTTCTATTATTTGCCGGCTCTATCATAACTGCTGGAGATGATGATGCTAGACAGATAGACGATAGAGATAGATAGATAGATAGATAGATAGATAGATAGATAGATAGATAGATAGATAGATAGATAGATAATAGGTAGATGATAGATAAATGATAGGTAAATAGATAGACAGACAGACAGACAGACAGATAGATAATCACATCTTTGCCTTTGAGAGATTCATGAACTAGGAAATTCTGTTTCTAATGCAAGAGGAAGAACAACTTTGGATTTATTGGAATTTTTTCCTTTGGGGTGGGGTAGTATGGAAGATAATATGGGACAAGCAGTGTCGGGAAGTCTTGGGGACCTTGCAGGGAGTGGGGCGGTCCCAACACAAAACTCTCTAAGGGCCACGGGGAGAAAATGCACCCTCCAAGTGAAAGTTCAAAGTCTAAGGGTGTATATCCACCTTCCAACTAAGGTTACCCTGCTCAAAGAAAGATACAAAAATCATATCCTACTTCACTGCAAGTTCTCCCCTCCCACAAACTTGTAATCATTGTGGTCCCCACCTATGGAGTAGATCAATTAGACATGCATTTGAAATACAGATTCCTGAGCCATTGGGATTTGTTCGTTAGGTCTGAAGTGAAATTCTTAAACCTACCTTTTTAACCAATGACCCCAAGAGGCTAATACAATGGACCAAATTTGGAACAAACTGGTGGCAGCTGACCGTTATAAACCATCTTAATAGGGATTTCCCTTTCATGGAATCTCTTCCATCCTGGTTTTCCTAGCTTTCATTTTTTACCCACACATTTATCCGTCCATGGATTAATTCAACAGCTCTATGGAAATCTAATGGAAAGCTCTAATCGCAAACAAGTTGGACTGTACCACTTAACGCCATATGACACAGGGACAGATATTTGTCCTCTGCCCTATTTTTATTTATCTTTTGTTTCATGGAATGTGAAGGCAGTAATGCCATGTTTCCCCGAAAATAAGACCTAGCTGGACCATCAGCTCTAATGCGTCTTTTGGAGCAAATATTAATATAAGACGCTGGTCCGGCTAGGTTTTATTTTCAGGGAAACATGGTGCCAGCCTCAAAGGGTCCCTTTTGAGTATTTAACGAGATAAAGTTTATTAAATGCCTCGCACCCAGGAAACGTTCAATGAATTTTAGTCCCCTGAGAGCTTGCCAGGTCTCAGACACTATGCTTGAAATTGGGAAAATAGGAAAACAAACTACGACCTTGGTCTTAAACAGACCTGTGGCATGGATTCCTGGGGTGCAATCCATATAAATCCAGCCTGGGCGACCGGCAGGAGAAGGGCTGTCCGGGAAGGATATAGGGGGAGCTAAGCTAATGGCGAAGCTAGACCAGCAGTCCTCAGATAGGACAGACAGCAGGAAAGCTCAGGGAGAAACCAGCTGTCAGTCATTGGGGGAAACCATTGTGGGGGGTTGTGATTACAGTGACTCAAACTCAACTGTTTTCCTGGTCCTTGGCTTTACCTGCTTAAGATTCAAATTCCAAGAACCTTCTTGGGATTGGCTAAGTTTGTTAACATACATGTCACACTTCGAATGACAGCACCAAGATGACACAGACGCGAAAGAGAGGTTCCTTAAATGGCGATGGAGACAGTTCCCAGGAGAAGGAGATCCAGGTGCCAGACAGACAAAAGCACATGCCCACCACAGACACAAGAGGTCACACATCGCAAGCATACTCTGGTTATTTTGGAGCAAGGGTTTCTTTTCATCCTATGCCCTTGAAAAAATTTTGTTTTTCTTTTAGACACTTGCATACAAAATGTGTAGTACCTCACCAAAGAGGATATGCAGACAGCAAATAAACACATGAAAAGATACTCAGCCTCATCTGTCTTTAGGAAATCGCAAACCAAAACAATGAGATGCCATGAAGCAGCTATTAGAATGGCCAACAACACCAAGTGCCAGCGAGGATGAGGAGCCATAGGAACTCTCATTCATGCTGATGGGGAGGCAAAGTGGTGCAGCCGTTTGGGAAGACAGCTTGGCAGCTTCTCACGAAGCGATGCACTGTCTCACCACAGGCTCGAGCAATCACGTTCCTCGGTATTTACGCACATGTGTTGAAAACTCATGTTCACACAAAAATCTGCATGTGAATACTTACTCCACTTTATTCATAATCGCCAAAACTTGCAAGCAACCAAGAAGTCCTTCCGTAGGTGAATGGATAGACAAACTGCAGTATAGTCACCCCGCGCAGTATTATTCAGAGAAAAAGAGAAATGAGGTACCAAGCCACGAAAAGACATGGTGGAATCTTAAACGCATATTGCGAAGGGAAGAAGTCAGTCTGAGAAGGCTATATACTGGAGGATTCCAACTATGGACATTCTGGAAAAGCAAAACTGTAGAGGGAGTAAAAAGATCACTGGTTGCCAGGAGGTAGGAGAGGACAGAGACAGAAAAGCCTGAATAGGCAGAGCATAGAGGATTTTTAGGGCAGTGAAACTATTTATTCTGTGTGATACTTACTGTAAGGTTGGATACATAAGATTTTACAATTGTCAAAACCCATAGAATATACAACACCAAGAGGGAACCCTCATGTAAACTATGGACTTGAGTTAATAATAACGTATCAGTATTGTTCCATCATGTGTAACAAATGTAGTAAGATGTTAATAATAGGGAAACTGAGGCAGAGAGAGGGAGTAGATGAAACTCATTGTGTGCTCCATTTTTTTTGTAAACTTGCCTACAGAAATCTATTGTATTTTTTAAAAAGAGTAATACTTGCAGATAGTCGGGTCCGTCAGACTACTGGCTACATTAAACAACATATACACCACTGTTGCACCTCCAAGACCCAGAATCATGTCTGGTTCATAGTAGGTAATCAAAGACTACATGAACAGCGTGTAAATAAATAAACGAGTTGATAAATGCATCCAGTCATTTGGCATTACTGCTAAGACAATTCTGAAAACTATAGATTCTCAATCCATTAATAAGAAATATCCAAGAATGGCTTACAAAATTACATAAGAGAGTTACTTCACAGCAAAACATATCCAGCAAATAGAGTGATGAGATTGAATTACATTTGAAAATGTATGCACACATAAATAGCTACAACTAATTCTATTAAACTATAATTATAGAGGTTGTGTAGGAAATTGGAAATATGTGCAAATTATTCTCTGAAATTCCTTCCCTCTTAGGCACACTTTGTAGCAATCCATTAAATATTGGGTGCTTGGATCGGGATATTACAAAAAGATGTTTGCAAGTTCATATTATGTCAGAAAACAACTAATGTAATGTTAACTCGTAGAGATAAACACCTATATTTCTCTTGAGCACTAAGCAGGCCCTATACAATACTGACAAAGACTAAGCCCTTTGTAAAGGGGAAACACTGGCCAGTGACCACTATAGTCAGATTCGGGGAGATGAGAGGTTTCAGGATCAATTCTGGAAAATTCTGGAAGTGGCGTCCATGGGTCTGGTTGACGGTTTGACTGACAGCAGTGAGGGGAAGTGTTTTAATTCCCCACTTGGATAGAGGTTCTCTTTCTGAATAGATTCAGTTCACCTAGGTTCCGCCGTCCACAGGATCTCAGACAATTCTCATTATCCAACCTTTACGTATTGTAATATTTTCAGCTCCTGAAAAACTATTGACCCTTAGAGGGTGTGAGGAAGGGATTCACATTTATGGGGCACCTACTGTATGCCAGGCACTCTCCTGCGCATGTTATGTATGCTTCTTTGATGGTGAGACCAAATAAAGGGCCTCTGCAAAGGGCTTTCGGGAAAGAGTAACATTTTTAAAGTGAATCAATCCAGTTCAGTCACGGTCTGTTTGTACAGTCAGTGGTCTACGATGGAGCCCTCAAAAACACCGTGAAAGCTGTATGTGCTTCTATGTGGGTGGAAACTACAACACGCGGTGGAATGAAACAAGATTACAACATGTAACTTCATTTTTGTTACATATTTTACACGCATAAATATATACATGTATTTGCATTGCTTGTATGTATACAAAAGGTTTGGGAAGTGAGTATGGTAAAGGCATTAACGGGGGCTAGCTCTAGAGAGGCTTTCTAAAAATTTTTTGGCTTCACAACAATTCCTGACTTGCACTGTGTCATAAGAAGGGGAAAAGTAACAATGAAACACACCTTAGGGGAGAAGTCAGTCACTCCAATAAAGCTGTTAGCCCATTTATCATCAAGGGAGGTTACAGTTGCCAAACCAGTAGGTGCCACTTTACAATAATCACCTGGTCACTGATTGGACCAAATGTTTTAACGGTATGACTTGGACTTTCCATTGAAATGTTGGTGGGTTGTTTTCATCACATTTTAACAAACACACGTTTATGTATTCACCTTGTGTGACAGCACTGTGCTGGCTGCCATGTTACAAGGGAAAACAAGCAGACGTGACTGTTGGGCATTCGTGTACAGTCCTGTGTGAATGTGTGCACGTGCACCACATACGCAGATATGTAAGGAGACCCATCTCCCTTAAATGGCCATCAAACCACACAAAATAAGCAAATGACATATTTAACATGCCTACATTTTTGTTAATGTGTCAGAGGAGATTCTTTGTTGAATGCTAGTTGCTTGTTTTTTTTCTCAAATGTAAAATTATTTAAGAAAAAAATGTAAATAATACCCTCCAAAAAGATCCAAACAAAATTCATAACCAACAAAGTTGAGCTGATTTGAAATCCCACCTTCCCAAGACAAGTCCTGTTAACTTTTTGTTGGCTGTTTTTCTATAGATTTGTGGATGACCAACCATCTCTCTTTTTTTTTTTTTTTTTAGTTTCAGGTGCACAAGACAAGGTAATACTTAGACGTTCATCATTTATATCCTTCACACTGTGGACCCCCCCTCCCCCCATCCACTATCCCTCCAACATCCCACCGAGCCATCACATTATATATATAAAATTATAGTTGGCATTCATTATTGTTCAGCTTCAGGTGTACAGTGCCATGATCAAGCATCTACATCTTCCCTGAGGTGGTCTCCCAGATGGGACACGTGTCCATCAGATACCCTACAAAATCTTTACAACATTATTGATTACGTTCTCCAAATTATTTTTCAAAAACCCTGAGGCCATCAACCATCTCTTTTCATCAGGGACTGAGGGATTTCCCTGGAGCCAGATTTTCAGCACTTAAAAAACAAGGACTACCCCAGGCAAACTGGGATGTCAGTCACCCGAGATGTGTATATGGATTTATGTTACCATCTCAGGGCTGTCATAGTAAAAATGTTTCATTGTATGGATTTGCCATAATTCATCGAAATAGTCCATCATTAATGAAACCTTAAATGGCTTCTAATTATAAGCCATTGTTTCTATTATAAACCATCTGTGATGCATATTCTTGCACATATATCTTTGTACACTGACAATTATCTGCTTGGGATACATTTCTGGCAATGAAGTTGCTGAGTCAGAGGTATGTACAGTTTACATTTTGGTCCGTACGACCAGAGTTTTTTACTTAAACATTTTAGTAATTCACACTTTTGACCAATTGAACATGAGAATGTTTCCCCTTATCTTTGTCAAATCTGCGCTTTGCCAATCTTTATAAATCTTATCCAATTTGATGGGCAATTTGGTTCAAATTCTCAATGCATACATTATTTGGTGGACAAAGTATTATTATTTTTCTATCAAAACAATCAAATGCTTTTTCATGAAAATACAATTTCATAATCCATTTAGAACAGCTTTATAGAGATACAATTTACATATCATAAAATTCACCTCTTTTCAGAGTACAAGTCGATGAATTTGGTGTCAACCACCAGCATCATCTAATTTCAAAACATTTCCATCACTCTTAAAAGAAACCCCATTAACAGCCAGCCCCCATCCCCACCCCCAGTCCTGTGTCATCACGAAGCTCCCTGTCTCTGACTGCTGTCCCAGAGGTGAAATCGCTGACTGTAATGTTATGATTCACCATCTCGGTGTACCCAGGACTGGGGAATATCCAGGGACACAGCATGCTCAGTGCTAACACCAGGACAGTCCCCGGGAACCAGGACAAGTTGATCACTCAACAGTAGTGTTGTCCATAAACCAGCTTTCCCAGTCTCCCTTCCTCACTCGTGTTTCATTTGACCTCTGCCTTCTGGAGTAACCTGATTTGGTGAGTCACGGCAAATGCATCTTACATAAAGAGACCCCCGCCCCCAGAAATTAAGGTCTATAATGCGTTCTGGTTTGAAGAGAATACAGTGGTGAAGCCCCTTCTGACTCTAAAACAACTGGTTGACCCAGTGAAGTCACTGGAAGCAATGCCAACACTGGTTATGTGATGCCCCTCACACACCATCCATCCCCTCCAGCCATAATGTGGACAGAGGGTCAGTACCTCCACTACACCAAGACCGAAGAAGAGGAGAGCAGGATACTGCAGGACAGTGGGGGGAAGAACTGAGTGCATAGCATGTGCCATAGACTGGCCTGCATCCTCTCCTTTCATCCTGACCACCCTCCAAGAGGTGGGTACCGTTAATCCCATTTTACTAACAAGGAAACTCAGACCCAGAAAGATGAAATCACTTGCCCAGGGCACACAGCTGGGGTCAGAGGCAGGATTCAAACCCAACTTCCCAGCCCAGGACCAAAACCTGAGTTAGTGCAGTCACCACATGGCCTCCTGGGAGCAGGAGGGACTGAAAGACGTAATTCAAAATGTAGACAGAAATACACTCTCTAAATTCACATCCCTTTCCCAACAAACACAGAAACATAAAAACACTGATTCCCCCCCAACCCCGGCCAATGTCTTTTCTCCAATTAAAGAATATTAAGTTGAAAAGAGGAAAGAAGAGGTTGGGGGTTGTAGGAGAAGCAAGCAATAGGGAAGCCATATAATTCGAGGAAATTGATTTAAAATTTGGCTAAAATGTTTTATGCTTGCATATTTCACACTTACAGCATACTTTAGTCTTATTTACAGTTTTGATTAAATCTATCTTTTGGTACTTTACATAGTATATAAAAATATAGTTTTATGTAAGTATTTCTCAGGGAGATCTGTAAAAACGTCTTTTATAATTGATATGACATTTCAAAATACAGAGTCAGTGTTTCATAATCAGATACATTTCCTGGACTTAATGTTAGAAGGCACCTCACATGTATATTTACTAGTTTTTAATTATCTCATTATCCATAGTTGTGAGTACCTCTGATTTACCCAGACAGGAGATCTGGGGAGTAATAAATTTGAAGTTACTGAATAATTTCCATTTATCTTTGCCTAAGACTTTTCTCCTTCTTAGAATAATGGAGAGGGGAGGAGAGACAGAGACAGACAGAAACAGAGACAGAGAGACAGAGAGAGAATTCAGCCTTTTCCTCCTACCACCAACAGATACTGATTCCTCCAAACATCCCTCTGCAGTAAAACCTTGCTTGTCCATAAAGTTGAAAAATGCAGCCAACTGTCAGGACTTGCATATTTAAACCCACATGACTGAGAATAAATACGTAAAAGTCTGATAGATTTAATGTTTCTGCATGTCACTGGTACCCAGTACCCCTAACACGGCATTGACGGAGAGCTACTAGAACATGGCTCATGCCCTGCACTGTCCACATCTGAAAATGAGGAGGTGACTCTCCCAGCCAAACCATTTGCATTTCTGGCACTATGTTGTTGTCTTTCAAATGCTCTATGATGTGGGTGGATACATTGTAAATAACAAAATTGTAGTCTTTAAAGCCACCACCTTTGTGGTAAGTTGACACAGCAGCAATAGGAAACGATGACAGTGGACAACGACAAATGATCCGATTTGTGTTTGGGGAAGCTTTTGTAGCAATGGTTTGGAGTGGAAGCAGAGACTTGGGAGAGTCCTGAAATAGCTCGGTTAACAACTGATGGTGGTTTGGACCAGGAGTTGGGTAATGGGCTTGGAGCAGGCTTCCTCAAAATGTTGGCGCTACTGACATTTTGACCAGAATTGTGTTGTTGTCATTGTTGCGGACTGTCCCATACACTGCAGGGTGAATTTAGCAGCTTTTCCATCCTCCACTTCCTAGCTGCCAGTAACACCTCACTCGAGGTGTGACAACCAACACTGTCTCCAGACATTGCCAAATATCCTCTGGAGGCACAATTGCCCAGGTTGAGGGCTTTTAAGCTAGAGAAAACTGAACAGAATGCATAGGTAGGTAAGGTGGAACTAACAGGACTGGTGGTTTAACCATATGTTTTCCAAAGTATCATCTTTGTAATCAAGTCCTATTTTCTTGAAGTTCTAGAATCATTCCCCAAGAGGTCATCAAGAGCTTCCTTCCTCTAACCTGCCCTGTTCCTCATTTATCCTTCCCCTTGGCAGTAGCACAGACCCCTACCGTCATCCTTCAGCTGCAAGGCAGCTGGGGTCGAAGGTCGCGTGTCCTCAGAGCGGTGGCATAAGTTGCTCCAGGACCTACAGCGGAGTCCCAGGGCACAGTTTCCAGGAACCGAATGCCACAGGCTCAGGTCAAGCATGGTCTTCCCTTTGGTTCTTCTTCTTGTATTTTTTTTAGTAATCGCTTTATTGAGATGTAATTCACATATCATAATATTCATCCTTTTAAAGGGTACAGTTCCATGGTTTTTAGTGTACCCACAAGGCTCTGCAACCCTCCCCACTGTCTAGTTTCAGAAAGTTTTCATCACCCCACAAAGAAACTCCCTGGCAACCACTCATCTACTCTCTGTCTCTACAGATTTGCCATTTCTGAACACTTCATATAAATGCAATTATATTTTATATAAACGGTCTTTTGTGTTTGACTCCTTTCACTTGGCATGTTTTCAAGGTTGGCATTCCTTTTAACGGTTGAGTCGTAGTCCACTGCAGAGATACACCACATTTGCTTAGCCTTTCATCAGTTGATGGACATTTGGATTGCTTTCACTTCCCTTTGGTTCTTATTGGGAGTTTGTCCCCTGGATGCGATTATGTCAACTGAGCCCCTTCATGGTATAAACATATTAAAACTTTCCAGCCTGACCCATGTCTGAAGTAAAGTAGTAATTCATTCTTTTATTCAACACATATTACAAAGCACCTAATGGATGTTGGTTTTCCGGCTCTGTGTTAGGCCCTGTTAGAGACGATAATAAATAAAACCAAGCCCCTGCTCTCAGGGATGTTCCATTCTAGCAGTGTGGGGAGGGTGCAGACAGGAAATGAACACGATGGGCAAGATGGCGATTCATTTGCTCAACCCTCTTGGATATTTGCCACTGGCAGACACCTCACCAGTGCTGGGTAGACACGAATGGAGAAGGAACAGCACTTATCTTCCTTATGCTCAGGACTTGCATATTTAAACCCACACCACTGAAAATGAATACACAAAAGTCCTACATGTCAAACTTAATGCTTCTAGATTCCACTGGTAACTATAATATTACCATTAATAAGGTGGTGCGGTGTTTCCCCTGGGAAAGCTCGGACGCACCGTTGTGATAGGATTCTGGGGGAACCATTTTAAACCCCTGAACAGGAATCTTTGGGAGAAGACAGTGGAGGGATAAAGGAGGGCAGGAAAGGCTTCAGAGAGGAGAGGAGGTGCACTCGTGTCTGGGGTTGGGGATCAGGAAGGGGGACCCAGTGGGAGGAAGGGGAAGGAGGCATCTTCATGGCAGAGCACGGGCTTTACCTCATCATGGCTGCTCTCAGTCTGGATTTTGGATTCCTTTCACCTGGCTCCTGGCTTTGCTTTTCGTCCCATTCCACCTTTGGTACCTGGCCCCTGTCATCCATCACCAAGTCTTCCAGCTCCCATAGCTATTTCCTCCCTGATCTATCTGTGCTTAGAAGGCCATCACTCCTCACCTGATGAGAGCCCTTCTTGTGGTACCGATTGCAAAATGAAAAGCCTGGGGTGTCCGTTGGCTTGGACTCAGCCTCACCTGTGTCTTTTGTGGACCAGAAGGGGGCAGACCTCATGTCTCAGCGAGCAGAGGACCCAAGCTGCCATCCGGATCCAGCCCACATGCCTGGAGAGGCCCAGTCCTGTACTTCTCCATACTGATTACGAAGCAGGCTCTGGAATCTGATGTCCTCCCTAGGACATCAGCTCCAGCAATGAGCTGGGCAAGTTAGTGAAGCCTCAGTGTCCTCCTGCAAAGTGGAAATAAAAACTAATCCTCAACTGTCTACTCCAAACAAGGTCATATTTGGGGAGCAGCCCTCACAATGCCTGGCATACGGCAGGCACTCCATAAATGTTGGTGCTTATTTCCTTTTCATATTTCCACAGCCTTTACAGCAGCGCCGAGAAGCTGCAGAGACTAAACGGGCCTGAACGTAAGTGAAAGAGGCGTCCTTTCCTTTTAGAACTCGAGATGCAATTATCCTTTATAGGATAATGTTTAAATGCTATGGCAGCATTTGGTTTTAACTGGTCTATGGGCGTGAATAAATGAAGTTTAACAGTAAAAGCAGTTTGGACTTAACTGGATATCGATACCTGGGCATACTCTCGGGCCCTAGGATTTGGGAAAACGGCGCATACAAACACAGGTGGCAGTGACACCACTGACCCCATGCTCTCCTACTGCACTATTTGCAAGACATGTCCTAGCTACTGCCTGGTCTCCCAGGAGAGCGGAAGGACGTCTGTGAGACCTGGGGCCCAGATGCCCTCCGGGAGCCAACTCCCTCACTTGGCCACAATCCTTTTTAGAGTATAGGTACTAAAAGGCCTTTCAAGTGCCAAGTTGGAGAACTTCTTCTCCTGGGATGCTCAGTGCCTTCCATCCCCTGCAATGGCCCCTGAGCCTTCTATCTCCCATCAACCCCCTGGGCCAGGCACCACAGCTGTTAGGTGTGTGGTCTCTGGAGTCTCACTTCTTAGCTCTAGATCCTGGTCTGGCTTCCCCCAACCATGCACCCTCGTGTGACTTGCCAACCTCTCTGTGCAGATAAGTTTCCTTATCTGCAAAATGGGGCAGTATTAGAACATACATTGCTGCTGCATCCCTTCCGGGTTGACAGGAGGTTTGAATTCGAAGAGATATGGAAGGACAGTGCTCAAATGTGCACGCCTTCTCTTTCCTCTCTGTATTCCTTAGGAGCCTAGAACAAGTTGTGAAAGACACAGTAGACTCTCAATCAAAGAGCCACTGCATCTCTTCCACGATGCTGAAGGCTCTAGTGAAGTGTCTGAAGCAGGATTTTCAGGAATTCTCTAGATTTTCAGGAATGTCTCAAGAGAAACAATAAGGAAAGAAGCAAATTCTTAGGAAGAAAAAAAAAGAGGAAAAATCTTCTGGGTCTCCAGAAATGGTCTTTACTGATATTGGCAAACCCAGCCAGAGTTCAGCTATACTCCATTCTTTAAGACGGTCAAGTTCAAAGCTGTTTTACAACATTGGGGAGCCACTAGGGACCATCCAAATAATTTGTCTTATTTTAGTTCAAGTCAACCTGAAATGAAAAATATTTTTACACAAAGCACAGTAATTTATGCAGCAACCACTCCATAATGAACAGGTTCAATAATAGGTAATTACATGGAAAGTACTCAAATGCTAACTATGTACTTTTAAAATGTTGCAAAAGTAGTTCATAATTAAATTATAATTACAAGTGAAAAAAAAAGAAACAATGATTATTCCCTGAGAAATCTGCACATTTTTATTTCCAGGGTTGTGTGCCACTTCTCTCACACTCTGATTCATTTCTTTTGTTGGTAGCTCCATTCTGATCCAACTTGTTTTGCATGATGGATTTTAAATTTAAAATTAACTAAAATTATCTTGCAGATTACTAATTACCATATACAATGATTTCAATAGAATACCCAGGTTGCCATTAAAAAGCAGTTTGTGAACATATAAGTTGGAAATTGTGAGAGATTTATAGTGAGGAAAAGGGTACCACTGGCTGATCATCGAGTAGAAATTGAGCCACTGGCAAAATCTGAGAAAGTTGTAAAACCAGTTGTGAAATACTTATGGGGAAGGGTACACATAGCTGTGAATGTGGCAAAGCTACAGAACTTTCCAGAAGTTTATATTACTAGAACTTGTCCTTTTGCAAGTGAAAGAAACATACCCAAATTGGCCAAAGGGGAGAGAGGGACAGAGCAAGAGAGCGAGAGACCAAGAGCGAGAGAGTGAGAGAGAGAGACTTATTGATTCGTAAATCCAAAAAAGTTTAAGTATAACTTCACTTCAAGCGTGGCTGGATCCTAAATCTGAAATATCATCAGAGTTTAACTTCTTGCTCTCTCCAGCCTCAACCCTACTTTCCCCTATGGTTACTTTTTTCTCAGCCTGGCACTGTCCACGAGGTGGAGAATGGCTGCCCACAACACTAGACTCACATCCTCAAAGCTGAGGAAGCCCAGGGGAAGATGAGTGCTTCTTTCCCAAGAGCTTCAGCAAAAGTTCCAAGTCTCAATCTCATTGGTTCAAAGGAAATAAATTGCTTTCCCTGAACCAATCTCTGTGCTAATCAGGACAATGCCATACTCTCATTGGCCAAGTCTGAGGTACACGCCCTCCTCTGGAGGTAGGGTGGAGTCACGAACTAATACGTAGGGGGTGAGATTCCTAAAGCAAAATTGAGCTGTTGCTTCCAGAAGAAACAGGAAGAGATGACTGAATGCCAAAAACTCCCTGGATGAAAAACCAACTAACCTGAATTTGTCCTCATTCTCTGCTCCTCTCTCCCTGCCTTGTAATTAAAGTGTTTCCATCTCTATTCAGCTATTCCTTTCCTTAGAATGAGTCCTCTTGCATTCGGTCAAATCTGCTCATTTCAACCAACATATTATTTAAAAACTGGGCTAGAGAATTTTTTTTAAATACAGATCTGATCATGTTACCGTCTCTCTATCACCATTTCTAACCCTAAATTCTTACTATGGTAATATTCAAACATACACAAGATAGAGGAAATAATATAATGAACTGCCATAAATCTATCACCCAGTTTCAGAAATTATAACCATTTGCCAAGTTTATTGTGTCTATAACCTCAATCCCCTGCATGTCTTTATTGCCAGTGAATTTTAAAGCAACTCTCCAATGTCATGTCATTTGTCATAATACCTCAGCTTGAATTTTTAACAAGGAATTATAAAAACATAACCACCATTGCCATCTTCATGCCTCTCGGTATAAAACATTTCTTAATATCATCTATGAGCCCATACTCATATTTCCCCTTGATTGACTCAAAGATGTCTTTCTACAGTTGGTTTGCTTGAATAACAAAGTCCATGCATTGCATTTAGTTGTTATGATACGTCAGACTCTTTTATTCCATATCAATTTCTCCCCTACTTTTTGTCATTTGAGTCATTGATTTGTTAGAGAGCCAGACTAGGTCGTTTGTCCTACAGACTGTTCCACATTCTGGATTTGGCTGCTTACCTCCTGGTGGTGACATTTACCCTGTGCCCCAATCCCTCTTACTTCCTGAAGCCTGGCAGGTTGGTGTTTGCTAAACAAGTGCTTGCCCTGCCATGCAGATAAGTGGTTCAGGTATAAAAAGTTATTTTGGGTAGTAGCTCTCTCCTGGGACAGGTTTCCTATCTCAATTCTTTCAGGCAGTTAAGGAGGAGGTAAAAAGCTCTTTCTGAGTCTGCTGCTGGGCCTTGATCGTCTTCATCTCTAAATAATCCATACACCAAACTGGTACATTCTGGGCTTGTCCGTCCTGAACCCCCTTAGTGGAGTCTCCAAAGCTTGAGCTCCTGACCTTCAACCTAATTAGACACTGAATCTTCTTTTCCAGAGGAGAACTACCACTGGGGAAGTTTCCCAACTTTTCACTTTGGAATTTAAAAGATTTGGACATTTCTTTGCACTACACGGTTTATTATATCCTTTCATGTGATTCTAAACCCCCCTTCTTCAAGGCCAATGGCATGACACTGCTGTGTTCTCAGAAGATAACAAACATTGCAAATATAGATTTGTCATAATAAAATATCAAAGTCAAATGTAATTAGACATGAGCACAGTACACAGTTACCCTCAACTGCTTCTCTACGTCTTAATGTGATATAAAACGACTCTGGAGCACATTTTCCTGTGACAATTAACTAATCTGTTCATTTGTTTCCAGTTTTATCCTAATTACAATGCACTTGCTACCTGCCTTAAACCAAATAGCAAACAACAGTATTAATAAGAGGATAATTCCTACGATTGGGGAACACTATACAAACACGTTGGAGTGTCTGCTAAATCTCTGCTAATGTTCAAACACACTGCGTCAGATTTATCAAAATAGCAAATCAAGCTACTACTTAAAAAATAGTTCAGTTCAAACAGCCACGCTCATCAGAATATTCATCCACTTTGAAGAGTAGCACTCAGTGAAATAGCTTTTAATCAGTTCTGGGGCACTCTAACCTCAGGGGTTCTGAGCAAGCAGTGCTTTTATTATGCTTCCAATCGAATTTGAAACGCATTTACTGCACAAGGCCTGTCTAAAGATCAAATGCCACGTAAAGTCCTCAACCAAGAACAATTAGCAAACTCTGCTCTTCCGCACCTCTTTTTATCAAAAAGAACCATTGGTTTGCTTTCAGGGATTTGTTCCGTCTTTATTAAAATCACTTGGGCACCTCAGGGGGGAGGGAGGAATGCTAAGCATTAGGTTGGTGCAAAAGTCCTTGCGGTTTTTGCAATTAGTTTTAACCTTTTAAACCGCAATGATTTTTGCACCAACACAATACTTAGAAATCCCTAAGAATGAGTGGCCTGCACAGTTAGAATTCATGACAAGGCCCCTGACCCAACCACCATTCTCAGAGAAGATCTATTCAACAGGCTTACAAAGGATAATTAGAGCAACCATGACTAAATGATATTTGTTGAACATCTAAATTAAGAAAATGGAAAAATCAAAGCTCAGCACCAAGCACTGAACTAAGCAGTTGATCTGCATGTTCTCACTCAACCCTTAAATCCACAGAGCAGATGGTACCATTATTATCCTCAGCTGACCAACTAGACCAAGGGGCAGAAAACCACAGCCCATGGTCCAACTCTGGCCCACCACCTGTTTTTGTGGTTTTGTTTTTTCAATAAAGCTTTATTGTAATACAGCCATGCTCATTCATTTAGGTATTGTCTGTGACTGCTTTCTCAGTCTGATTGCAAAGTTGAACAGGTAAGATAGAGACCGTCTGGCTCACAAAGCGTAAAATATTTACTTCCTGGCCCATTTATAGTTTGCCCAGCCTCTAGACTAGACATATAAGGCTCAGAAGAGAGGACATAAATGTGTAATTACAAACTAGTCTCAGGTCTATAAACAGGATGAAAAGAAACATGAGAAATCAAGATATCAGTAATAGTGTTTGCTCAATGCAGAGATCTGTGTTTCTAAGGCCAGTGAGGGCATCTCCCAGAAGGAGACTTCAGACTTTCAAAAGATGTTTTTTCTCCCTCTCTCCTCTCCCGACTGCATGCAGGGAGCTTCATCCACACAAATTTGTCTGAACCCTCTGGCACCTTTTCTAACTTCTTACCATGCTTTCTCATTCAACGCTGGGGCTGGTGACTTGGCGATGTGCTTTCAGACTCTTATTTTCTCACTTAGCTTCTCTGATTTGGCATCTTTTCTGCTATTGACTTCATAGGTAATCTCAGCAGGACCCTGACTCCAGGTTCAATCTGTACGCCAGGTTTTGGCCACCAGCCTAAGAATGCTGTCGTTCCTGACCTTGGCCTGCCCCTGGCTTCTCCCTCCTCATCGTGGTGCTGATAGCTCAGAGGGTCACCACCACACCACGAGGGTCAACAATGAACGTCAATGGCATGGATTCATTTTTAAGTGTATTTTTTAAACAGAAATTTAAATTTCACAAGTAATGCATGAGTTCATCCTGCTTCTAAAAGTTCAAACATTGTGTACGAGGCTAAATCATTTTAACCACCATTCCTTGACTCATCCCACAACAATAAGACAGCAATAACACCCCACAGATTGGAAAACTATGTTAAAGTTAGAAATACAAAGCATTGGTAAGACTGTGGGCACGCACGTTCTTTCACAGACTGCTAAAACAGAAGGGCATTTTGATAGTGTCTATTAAAATTAAAAATGTATAGATTCCATGTCCCAGCAAAGCCATCACTTGATATTTGCCCTGGAATAATATTTAAATATGTTGGCAAAGGGGCATACACAGAGATGTGCCCTGTTAGTGACACTGCAAATAAGCAACTTTGATACAATTTTAAAATGAGGCACAATTAATGGCATTCGCAAGATAGAATTCTAGGTGTATAAACCATGTTGCTAAAGATTCTTCTTTTCCGAGTCCTTCCTTTATCTTTATTTTTTACCAAATCGTTCACATGCAATGGTAAGGTAAATACATTAAGTGCGATAGAAGAAGGTGTTAGAGAATTTCTTTTCTCTTCCCTTTGCCCCAAATAATAATGAGTGACTAGGAAAGAAGACTCTAAGAGGGTTAAGTTTTTCAGAAAAATAATGGTGATATTCGTGATTTGAAGTCAAGGTGGTGACTCTTAGTGAAGATGAACTGAGACAACATAGGTGAGAATGCCTAGAGCATATCATAAATAATCCATAAATATTTAACAGTTCTGGACCTACGTCCATTTTCCTAACATCCCCATTGTATCCTTGCTCTGATTATCAGAACTCCACGCCAATATCACCTTCTCTATTAGCTTTAAAACTTACTTTTATGATGGTCCAGCTACAAAAGCTGAAACTTGAGGAGGATTCACATTCAAATCACAGCCAAGGCTCTCCTGTTTCCAGCGAGCTCACTGGTGCACCTTGATTCCAGATTTGCTGCTGTGTTGCTTTTATTTACTCCAACATGCAAATGACTCTGTCTGTACTGGAATAACTAGAACATCTCTCCAGGCAGGCTTGTCCTCCCTGGGGACTGGTAAGACATGGCAATGGTACTTCTGTAGAAGGATGGCAGGCCAGATTGGGGCATGGCCCCACCTGGCAGCTGAGGGCACAAGTTAATAGCTTTGTACTGGTTCACCTATCTCTCGGAGGCTGGAGACACCCATCACTGACTTCCCTGGCTGATCGGGCCCTCATGGCAATGACATCAGTTTTATCCCACCTAGATGCTTGCATGCCATGCCCGTTTTACATGTACTCAACAACCACTAATAGTCAAAAGAAAACGGGAGGTAGCCAAGAGACAGAGTCCAGCCATGTGCAGTAGCAACCTTGCAACTGAGTGCCTGCACACAATTCAGTGCCAAATCATCCTACCTGAGACCAACTGTAACTTCACGGCCATCACGCTGTTATTATCATGCAACCTCCCTCCTTCAGCCTTTCAAACTTAAAACTCAAAACCTTTTGTCTGGGATTACACACACCTCTCTCGCCCAAACATTTCCCCATCTTGGTTTTCTCTTGAAGCACAAATTATTGACCCCATAAATCATTTATTTACAGCAGACCTAACTTTGCCACCGTACATCTTGAAACAAGAATAAGTCTTTTCTTTCTAGCCATTGATCCATTAGGAAAGGATAAAATAATTGAGTTCAAATCATTCTGGAATAAAAACTCAATTTCTACCTTCTTATTTTTGTATCAGTTTAATGAATTATAGTAATTCCAGAAAGTCAGAGAACACTGTCTGAAAAAAAAAATTGACATGGGAGAAAGCTGTATCTCTGGGCATCAGAAAATTAGTTTTGTTATTGGGAACAAGAAACAGAAAGTCCTCATTTGAAAGACTCACAGCCAAAAAATACTAAAAATCTCTTTTCGAGAAGAAACATCACATGGAATAACTGGGTACTGGTTCCAGTAACTAATGGGGTGTCCCTCTAAGTTTCTGAACTCTTCCTTAGCTTCCATGATCATTTTCTATAAAGTGGAATCGTATTATGTAGGCAAATCTAAGTACTAGCCAGCCTACCAACCTAACAAGCTACCATGTACCATCTCTCACCTCAACACCTGCCATTGTCTCGTGATTTCTTACACACACACACACACACACACACACACACACTCTCTCTCTCTCTCTCTCTCTCTCTCTCTCTCTCTCTCTCTCTCTCTCTCTCTCTCTCTCTCTCCTGTATGAAGGTTATGGAGGCCTAGCATTTAAAAAAAAGAAAGAAATCTTGAAGGCGACAGAAGTATTTTTGAATTCTCCATTCATCCCTCCTTTATCATAGAGGACTGCATGCAAAACCCTTGCGCACTCTACAGGGGCCACTCGAGTTATGATGGGGTCACTTCCCAATAAACCCACCAGAAGTTGAAAAGATTGTAAGTCGAAATGCATTTAATACACTGAACTTACCGAGGTTCAGAGCTCAGCCCCACCCACCTTCCACATACTCAGAACACTGACATTAACCCCCAGTTGGCCTTCCCACTCTTCTCACCAAAAGCAGGAGACATGATGGGATGCAGAAACACACAATATGGTCTCCACGTAACGCTGGTAACAGTACAATGTGGCGTGTCCGTTGTTCCCCCTTATGGTTGTGGGGCTGACTGGAGGTGGCGTCTCGCAGCCACTGTCCAGCACCCGAGAGAACATGCTACCACCTAGTGCTAAGGGACCCAGCAAAACTCAAAATGCCAAGGATGGCTTCAGATGAATGAGTATTGCTTTCGCACCATCGTAAAGTCGAAAAACTGTAAGTAGAACCACCGTAAGTCAGGGACCATCTGTACTTCACAAACAATTCAGAGGACGTTCATAGATAATTCTGACACTGCCTGATTTAGGCGGTTTTATTTTGCTTAGTGGCTTTAGAACCTACCCAGGATAAGGGAAACACCGCGATACCTGCCCTGGATGCTTTGGCTTAAGTGCTAAGATGCAAATAAAAGAAAAGAAAACATGGATCAACCCTAATACCCATTAGGAAGGCAATGGCTGAATAAACTGACATGATTGCAGTACAGAATGTCGAGTAGCTAGGGAAAGAAATGGGAAATATAGACTAGGTCTATGTAATAACAGACCGCAGAGAAGAAATAACTCATATATGCTATTAATTCTCCTAGGTCTATTACTGAATGGAAAAAATAATAAGTTCCAGGACAACATAAAGGGCATGACACCGTGTATATAAACACACCTTTAAGTTCTATGTCATTTCTATGAATGTGCATCAGTGCACGAATAGATGATGCCCAGAGTGTATTCATAACAGAGGTTCACCTCTAAGGAAAAGGAGACCTGGTAAAAGAAGACGTTAGCCTCACGTGTAATGTTTTATTTGCTATATGGAGAATATATGTCTTTCTTAAACATTTAAAACCACTTGTTAAAAAGCACCGAATGGGTGAAGATCCCACAGGCCTGCCTTGTTGAGCTCCAGCAGCAGCAGTCTTGCTCTCAACAGGGAAAGCAGAGCTGCGCCACAAAAAGCCCCTAGTTCTGTGCACAGCTTTCTAGAAGCCTCTCCAAGCACTTCTCCCCGGGTGCTCTCTCCCCAAGCCTCTCCCTCTGATTGGGTTTCTCTCAACCCCATCCCCATGGACTCATGCCAGCTCCTACCCCCTACCTGTCTGCACACGCTGTACCCACTCCGGGGCCCTAGCACCCATCCCTGGCATAGCTCCTGGAAGCTGCTAATCCAGGGTGATGTGGTTCAAAGGACATGAAAAACAATGGTGAGATCAAAACGTGAGGATCAGTGATTTGCTCAAATGTAAAAAGCACTGAGTAACTGTCTCGGTATTCTCATGCATTATCTCAGCCTTGACAGCAGCCCTCCGAGGTCACTTCCTTTAGTAGCATTCCTGGGGGAAACTGATCATGGGGAGGTAAATAACACACCCCCCAAATAAGGTGACAGAATTAGGAACTAGGAAAGTGGCTTTAAATTCACGCAATCCCTCCAAACCTTTGCTCTTAACCATCACCATGTCACATTTCCCAGCCCTGGGAAAGGACCTGAAGCCAGAGCAAGAAGCCCTAGGGGAGGGCAGAGGTCAAAAGCTCCATGCCGATGCCTAATAGCAGAGATGGTTGGAAAGCTAGACTGAGAATGAATCAAGAGTTTGCACCAAGGTGTTTGGATGTTGTTTATTAGCAAGGGGGGCCACTGAAGGCTTATGAATTAGGTGGTGTTATAAACTCTGTCCTTCAAGAAGATTAATCTGATACAATGCACCAGAGGGGAGAGGGAGAAAGAGACCAGTTAGACGTCCTCTATTAATATAGCCCGAGCATGACGTGATAAGGGCTTACACTTGCCGGTAGAAAGAAAGCTCGGGTTTGAGATGGCTTAGAAAGAATTCTTCTCCTCCCCATTTTGTCAGCTTAGGCTTTATGTTGGAAGTCTCTAGTTTCCCTCCAATGGAAAATGGTTCTTCCCCCTTCCTATTTTGGAATTCTCTCCATCCTAAATCCCTCCCACCGTATTCAAACTTTGTTGTGTTCAACATTAAGCTGTGCTGCGATCATATATTAGGATGTCTAAAAAATACTCCCCAGGGCTCCAGAGCAAAAGCGAGTTGGTGATTCAGAGCAGGGAGCATTAAGGTTAATTACCTAATAATTTACTACAGTGAGTGCATCTGCAGACATTTTGATTTTCACTAATCTGTTGAACAAAGTAAACAACACTTTGTTCATATTCCATCTGTGGAAATGTGTGTGTGGTGGGGAGCTT
The DNA here is from genome assembly GCF_964194185.1 of Rhinolophus hipposideros. Classification (NCBI taxonomy): domain Eukaryota; kingdom Metazoa; phylum Chordata; class Mammalia; order Chiroptera; family Rhinolophidae; genus Rhinolophus; species Rhinolophus hipposideros. The sequence continues at coordinate 5,358,447 of NC_138068.1, read as the reverse complement.
TCCTATGATTTATAACCCTTGCTTTGTCCTGCACACAAGCCACTTGGGGGGACGCTGCAACGACCAATAGTTTTGTGGACTCCACGGATTGGTTTAGTAGAGATTTCCCTTAATGCAACCGACCATGAGCCAACCAGCCTTTGCTGCCTTGCTGACGCACCATTCAGACAAAGCAGGAGCGATCTAATGGGATCTGAGACGTCCGGGAGCACTTGCTGTTAGCAGGGATCACCTCCGTGCTTGGGGAGGTTGAGGAGGAAGAGGGTGGAGTGGGGATGCTGGAAAAGGGCACGTAGAGAGAGACGGTGAAGAATAGTCGGACCCAGACTCAAACCCCAGCTTCTCCAATGACTAGCTGGGTGGCTACTCCAAGCACCCACCTCTTCCTCTCACCACAAATTCTCAGAACCTCTATGGAATGACTGTGAGGCCATCACACTGCACTCATAGGAGGCAGGACTTTTGCAAACCCAACACCCGTTCCCACGTCCCCTGATTTTCTCTTAAGGAATTGGCTTTTCTCTTCTCTCAGTCCAAGTGACTTGAATGCAGACTGACTCTCCATCTCGGGCTCCAAGGATGGACGCTGGACCTGGGCTTGGCCAATTCAAACAACTCATCCCTGACGACAAGTAATCGTTTTAAGGATGGGTGCATTACCCAATTCAGACCTATTGGCCAAATAGGGCCCAACTCAAGTTACTTTATTTTACTTTCTAGGGAAAGAATAGGAGGACATCGGCTCAAAACAGATGGAAGCCATATCTGTCCACCACAAGAGGGGAACCTAACCTAAGAAGGGGGCCAACCAGAGGATCACAGATGCAAAACCTTATGACAATGTCTGAGCTCCTAGATCCAACCACATCGGAAGTTAAGAGTGTACTGGAACTATCTGTGGCGTGAGCCAATAAATGACCTATTTTGCTTATGAAAGTTTAGGTAAGGCTTTTGGAAATTGCAACCTCGGGAGTTCTAGTACTTGAAATAAAGCCTTGACATCGTTTGTGGTACATAGAAGGTGCTTAAACACGGCTTCTTCCTGAAAGCCCCAATTCTGAAGCCATGTTTATCCAGAGGTCCACAGAAAGGAGATGCATTTCTGATGTTCCTGATTTAGAGCCCCTCTTTCAACCAATAGAAAGGCCCCGAGGCGTTTAAAGCAGTAGCAATTCTGAGTGGGGAGGGATCAAAAGAAACAAAGGACCTTGGCCTTTTGGTCCTACCCTGACAGTCTGGAGGCCATTCTGTCCCGGAGAGGTGGCTAGCCATTGCCGACGCAGATCTAATCCCCTTGAGGACAGGTGCTTCCCTCAGTCACGCCGTCACAGTCTAAAGCTTTGCGGATTTGGCACTTCTTATCTTTCAAAGCTCATTCATGCAGTCGGATTCGTGCACTAACCCACAGGTCACGCTCCCTCTGACCAAGGTGTTATTCAAAGCTCCACTTTCAGATGAGAAAGCCAAAGCCGTAAGAGATGCAGTGACACGACAGAGTCTCATGCCGGGCCCCTCAGGGCAGAGCAGGAACCTGAATTCGGAATCTGGGAAGTATGTCTTTCTTTCTCCATAACTACAAGTGGTTGTCACGGGACCAACGTGGAGGTGACGTGGAGGTGACGTGGAGATGACATGGTGCAGTGGTTCGATTCTGGTCATCTGGCTCCAAGCACCGCCCACCCCCTTGCTCCGCATCTCCTCTTAAGGCGAGTGTTTACCTGTGTGGACTCTCTTGTCCCTTAGTCCTAACGGAAGCATGATAACCGTACCCCCGTCACTGGTTCCTAACAGCTTAAATGAGATGATGGAAACACGCACGTCTAACACGAAGCCCAGGCCAAAGGAAGAGCCTCCCTAGCGCTTGTTAAGTCGCCACCTGTGGGCACAAATCGCACTCTTGCCAGAAAAAGTATTGACAGGACAGTTTCTCCTGGAAGACGGCCTGGAGCACTCGGGGCTTGTCTGGGATGTTCCAGGCAGCGTCTATGCTTCTGCACGAAACCAGCAACAACCTGAAGAGCTTCTAACAGGGAGACGTGGCAGAGCAGAGCAGGTATCCTCCACGTAGGAGTCTACCCGGCAATTTAAAAAAATCGCCCAACTCAGTACGCCCTGAGACAGCAAGATCTGTAAGATATATGAGGTCTGACAGTGAAGTTCACGAACTCATTCTAGAGAAAGTGCTACCTACCTCACTGCTGAATATCACTACGGTCACCTTCGAAGTCCTCCCCTTGGGAAGCTATGCACTGATGCCAGTGCCTAGTCCACCCTTCAAAGCAATTTTGGAACTCTTGATCTGGAATGGCCTCAGAGCTGTCATTGTATTACCCTTGATGTCCTGAATGTCATCAAAATGTCTTCCTTTCAATATTTCCTGTATCTTCAGGTAAAGAAAGAAATTATTGGGAGATAGATTAGGTGAGTAGGGAGGGTGTTCCAATACAGTTATTTGTTTTCTGGCTAAAAACTCCCTCACAGACAGTGCCGTGTGAGCTGGTGCATTGTCGTGATGCAAGAACCATGAATTGTTGGCGAAAAGTTCAGGTCATCTAACTTTTCACGCAGCCTTTTCAGTACTTCTAAATAGTAAACTTGGTTCACTGTTTGTCCAGTTGGTGCAAATTCATAATGAATAGTCCCTCTGACACCAAAAAAGGTTAGCAACCTCATTGCAACAAGTTCGCGAACTTAATTGTCAGACCTCCCTATATTTGAGCAGGATAAAAGAGTGACAATTGTATGTGTAAAAGACTTAAACAATACATATTTTCAAAAGCTACACATGTCTCTTTGGAAATGAACTTCAAAAGAGGCTACCAAGGACGGACATAAAACCCATGGTGTAAGCACTGAATCGAGTGCAGGGGTCAAAAACAAACCTAGCTATGTATCTACTATGCTTTAATTTTTAACAATGAAAAGTTGGTCATGAATTACTGCTGCAATTAAAAATTAAAGATAGGGAAACACTTGAGGCAGTTGAAAGTAACCTCAAACAGCTTCGAGCTAAAAGTAACCTGCTTGATCTACGCAGTACAAAAATAACCAGGCAAATAGGAAAAAGACATATCCAACCACTTCCCAAGGTATAAAACAAAAGGGTGAGAAACAAGCTGATTGATTGAATTTCTTTTGTGTTTTTTTTTGCTTATTTTTTTTTCCTTTTAACTGGCTGTGTCCTATATACACAGTGCAATTATCTTTCCTCAAAATATCACTCAGTTGAATGATCTCGCCACATGAAAAAACAGGTTTGGCACAATCGTTGCATATTGTTGGGAAATTATCATCAACTTTCTTTTCTCTTCAAAGAAAGTGTTTCATAATGACACTGATGAGTCCTGTTGTTTTTCATCTAATACCTTAGCTCTAAATCCAGAGTCTGCATGAAGTACTTGAAGTAGGACATTAATGGTGGAAACATCCGTATGAGTTAGGACGTGGCATCCAAGACATGAGGATGCGGCACTCATCCCACAGAGGACTGCAGGTTCCCCTGGCTTAGCGCGCCCACTGTGCTTTTAGCTGCCTCTGCCCAGAAACATCTGCCTCCTGAGCCTCCCTGGGACCCTGCGAGTTTCAGCTCTCAGCACCCACTCTGGGCCCCAAAGCACACAGACCAGTCTGCAGAGATTTACGTGGCTTCACACCCATATGGCAGTTTATTCAAGCCCCTTGGCTGACTTGGCCCAACCTTGTGGCTTTAGATACCATCTTTTGGCTACACCAATTGATTTCCTTGGCCCAGCTCTCTTTTTCTGGGCCCAGGATTCATAGAACCAACAGCCCTTTGATGTCTTTGTTTGATGACTCACCTGCGTCTCAAGCCCGACGTCTCCAAAACGAAAACTGATTTTTCCCTCCTAAATCTCTCCTCCAGTTACCCCCACCTTAGTACGTGATCCCAACGTCCAAAAGGCAGCAGTGTGGGAGTCATCTCTGGTTCCTCATTGGCCCATTCCCCTGCCCCGTATTCACAGGCTCATTGGTTTGACCTCTGAAATTTCTCTCAAATCCATCCACTTTCCTTCATCTGTGGTACTGTCAGCTCACGTGAGCCACCATCACCTCTCACCTGGTCTGTGACAGTCCCTTCCTCACCAGTCTCCCCATTTCTCCATGGCTCCCCTATTTTTTTACAATGTCACTCCCCTTTTCAATCCCGTAAACGGCTTTCCATTACATTTGATTAAAACCCAACTCCCTACCAGCGCCAGCAGCACTAGAGCCTGTGTACCTCCCAAACCTTATCATACGTCCTCTCCCCGTTATCAGCACACTTTCATCCCACAGACCTTCTAGAAGGTCCTAGAAAACAAGCTCTTTCCCACCACATTTCCCTTCCCCTGGATATTTGCATCCCGGGCTCCTTATATGTTTGCCCTTTGAGTCTCGGCTTCACTAGCTCCTCCACATAGGTCCCTCCTTGGCCATCCCTAAGTTGGGCCCCACCTGTTGGAAACACCACCCTATTTCCTCCTAGCGCCAACAACAAACTTTAGTTCTATGATCCATACCTTTCCTCGCTCATTATCTGTCTCCTCCATGCAAGCAAGAATCTTTTGTGTCTTGTTTTAGCAGCAGACCCACTACCAACCTCAAGGCCTGACACACAGCTGAGATGCAAACCATTAGTTTCAGGATAAATGAGTCAGAAGCACATTGATCGAGTTCTGCTCTACATTCTCAACTCTTTCATGGGGAGGGCGGGGTGAAGTACTTTATAAAAGGCGTGGAGTTACACTCCATAATCTTTGTCCTTAAGGACAATATATTTTATTGAAAGAGACAGAATCTACACAGGAAAGCATAAGCCAGTGTATGCTGGAGTTTTCAAGTTAAGCCTTAAAATGTATGCTCTTGGTCATGTTGAGTTGACCAGATGACTTCTGGAGGGGCAGGCCAAGCAAATAGTTTACTTATGCCTGAAAGGGGTAACGTCACAGGAGCTGCAGAACTGAGAAATGATGAGCTCTGAGATATTCAGAAACCGTTTTATGGAGGAGGTGGAACACAGTTCATGTTAGTTAAAACTACTCAAAGCCACCTAGAGCTGTGTCCTTATGGTCCTAGAGTAATGGGAAAAACAAAGAGCCCATTTGCCTGCCAAAAGCAGGACATTTTATTCTTTCTCTATTATCACCCATACCAAAGAGTTCTGGCATTTTCCCAGGTCGACTGGGAATTTGAATGAGACACCATCACCACTTGGAAGTTTCCAGACTCCCGAGTCCCTGCTGCATATCCATCCACTTCCCAAGCCAGTCCCTGACTCACTTGTATTTTCTTGAGACTGCAGAGAGGGAAGGAAATCTTTCCTGAGAAACAAGTTGCTGCCATCTCTGCCTTTTGTCCAAAGGGTTCTCCTCTCCCATTTTGTCCTTGCCAGCTCTAGTCATTTGGGGATAATTACCGTCTTTCCATAGCAATGACAAATCAGGACTTTGCAAGACAGCTGGTGGCCCACACTAAGCGTCAGAACTCTTACCAGCTAGAGGCAAACAGATGCCCTTCACCTTTCCCACCGTGCTTACCTAGGGCTGTAACTGGCCTAAGGCCTTGGGCATGTTTGCTTAACAGATGTACCCTAATGTGAATGAAGGGATGGGAATAAAATTAACAAATCAGAAATGCAAATGTTTAGCCCCATTTGCTATCTTAAAAATACTACGCAGGAACAAATGAAAGAGGAAGCAAAGTTCAAATGCTTCCTATCTATTCTGAATTCATGGCTAATGTTCTTTTCATACTAGACCTTCATGTGATTATTAAAGGTATAGATCAAGAAATTGATGGGACAATCCAAATAAGAGAGGGACAAAATTGGGACTGAGGGAGAAAGTCCTAAGTCTGGTGTGCTCAAAAGACAAGAAGGAATAAGGATGCCCCCAAAATTTCCATACAGTAAAACTGGGAGAGTGGCAAGGTCGTATAAGAGAACTGATCTTAAGTTGTGTCTGCATGGTGAGTACACTGTTTGTGACCCAGATCACTTGCTCATTTAGGTTTGTGAGAAGGTTAGAAATTACAGAAGGGGCTAAATTTCACCCCAGCCACCTCTTGGCACTACTGATAATGGAGAGGTAAGAGACAGGTGTAACCAAACTGAAGATGCACATTGGAGTAGTGTGAAGGGAAGGCTGGAGACCGCAGCTAGAGCACAAGAGCAGGTGAAAGCATAGAATACGGGGGATAATAGTGGGAAAGAAAGGGAAGATACAAGATACCCTGGGGGCACGGGGTGGAATTCAACAAGATGTGGCAGCTAGATACGTTTAGGAAATGATGGAGATGAGCAAGTCAGAAATTCCCCAAGGCTGCATGCAGGCTTGGCAGGCTGAGAGTGTATGTCAGGAAAGTCAGGGGGAGATACGGGTTTGCAGAGCATAATGATGGACTTGTTTCTCCATCTGCTAAATTGAAGGTAACAGCAGGATGTGCAGCTGAAAATGCCCAGTAGGTTATTGGAGATATAGAAGACATGTCCAAATAGAGTGCCTGGTATTTGTTAAAGCAGCACGGGCTGAAAAACTCACCTAAACCCTTTGCGGAAGCCTCTGAAGCTAGGAATTATCTGTTCTCAGTTCTTCATGATGCTGAATTATAGACATGTAACCCCAAGGCTCATGACACCTAAGTCTTTCTAAACAAATAGCTGCGAGTGCAAAGAGCCATAGGGCCTGGAAATACTCGGGAAATACTCCAGTTCAGCCTGGGTTTTGGACATTTGCCTCCGACCTTTACGATTCCTACCGTATCTGGGTACCACTCCATACTGATCCGTAGCAACAGAGACACTGTATATTGTTATGAATTCCTCATCTCTTTGTAAATTAAGAGTGTTTTCCTTTTTTACTTAATTTAAGTTACAAAGTAGTGCTAGTACAAGTGAAAAAATACCATAACTTGTTATAATAGACCACAATGGTAAAAATTGAGCTAATACGGAGAACAGCATGAAATTTAACTGACTACTGGCTGTTGTAGTAAACATTCATCATTTTTTTGCACAGCCAGCCTCTGAAAGTCCTTCCTTTATGGGAAAGCCCAAACTGTAAAGTCTTGACTTCCAAACCGGATGCTGAAGAAAGATACAGAGTTCTCGTCTCATCTCCTGGCAAGGGAGTTGGACTTCGCCAATCAGATACTCTGGCTCATGACTTTAAAACTTAAAAAGAATCAGGACAAAGGGAAGATCATGATGAGTTCACACGGAGGGACTGAGGTGTATGGTGTACATTCTCTTACCTAGTTTCTCAGATTCCTCAGGCTTTCTTTGCTTGCTGAGAAAGGGGGTTAGAAAGTGTCCCCCTAAAATTCATGTCCGCTCGGAACCTCAGAATGTGTCATTATTTGGGAATATGACCTTGCAGATGTTATTAGTTAAGGCTCTCAAAATGAAATCCTGGATTTGGGGCGGGATCTAAATCTAATGATGGGTGGTGGCCTTATAAGAGAGAAAGACATAGAGACACAGAGAGGAGAAGACAGAAGAAGTGAGATGGAGGCAGAGACTGGAGTGTTGATACATCGAGAAGCCAAGGAGCGCCAGACGCCACTAGAAGTTGGAAGAGGCAAGAAAGGATCGTCCCCCTAAAGGCTTTGGAGAGAGTGTGACCCTGCTGGCACACTTCAGATTTCCAGCCTCCACAACTGTAAGAGAATAAATTTCTGTTGTTTTAAGCCACCAAGTTTGTGGTCATTTGTTACAGCAGCCCTAGGAAACTAATACACTGGGTTTAGGGATGTCTCTTGTGATTACACAGATTTCCATACATCTGAGCTATGCCTTAGATCAAAACATCTATTCACCCTGTTGGTAATTAACGTTTTCTGGTCTTGAGCTCTCTTTCTGGAAGCTACCCAATTTATTTCCTTATGTGACTTCTGTTGCTTGCAACCAAAAACCAGGTTGAGATGCCTGTCAAGGTGACAAAGGCTGAGATCCCTTTTTTTTGTTGTTCAAATGAAAGTAGCAGGAGTTAAACAGCTATAATGGCAAAATAGCACCAAATTGAGACTTTCTTTTTGGGGCATTTAGAAAGACAGAAAGAAATTAAAAAGTAAATAATCTTTTCTTATTCAATATATTTGATGCCATGTCTCTTTACTGCCTGAAGGCATTTAACGGAACACGCATGATATGTCCCACATCTTGGGAAGTAGGGATTTAGGAAAATGTCCCAACTTTACGAATGGAGAGCTTGAGTCTTAGCAAAGCAAAATAGAAGGACTTGCATACAGTCCCACACATAAACCAGTAGAAGAGCCAAGCCCCTGGCCCTGCTTCCTGTTTCCTCATTCTACACCCCACCCCTCTCTTTCACAGCACTACGCGTCTCTTCTTAAGGGCTATATTGACCATATTTCTAGCTTCCGTGAATGTCATGCTTTCACATCTGCCTTACATGCAAAGATCGGACACACTTTGTGCTAGACAACCTGACCACATGCCTGAGCCATCTTACCTTGGCCTCCAGCTTCCCCCATTACCACCACCCACCGGGGGGCGCTTTTCAAATGCAAACTACCCCGTGCAGAGTCCAGCTTCCAGCCCGGGCCCTTATTAAGCTCTCACACTCTAGGCCGCTATCCATCTGCCCTAATCAGTCCAGGGCCAGGTGCTAGACAAGTAGGGACAGTCCCCAGGCCTCCAGAGACAGCTGACACTATTCAGACTAGCTAGTCCTAACCTGTTTGTCCTGCCTGACCTGGTCCTTCTTTCAGAGACCACAATAAAGACTCTTGCCGCAGCTCCTACCTCTTCTGCTTCTGAACCAGCCCCCGTGCTCCCTGTGTGCCCCCCCCCCATGACATGGTGTGGCCCTCTCCTCTTAAGAACTGTGAGTAACAAACTGTTTTTTCAATGGCAATCATCTCCTGATCTGTTAGCCTTTACTCCACCTCCAATTTTCTATTAATACACTGAATTTTAAAACAAGGCTCTCAGGAAGATACTATATGCCTTCAGTCACCATAATTGGGACAATTCCGACAACGCTGAACACCGCTGGGATCTACTATGATGAAATTTGTTTCTTTTACCATTGTCCCATTTTTTAAGGACTATCTGTTGCATTTTTCACACACCATGTTTTAGTACTAAAGTGAAAACTTGAGTTACAGGGAAGCAGGCGGACGCTGGAGGCAGCTGGTATGGTTTAAATCCAGCCTTCTTCAATAACTAGTTTTGGTCATTTGGTCATCAATGAACCCCTCTGGTCCCAGTTCTCCCATCTGTAAAATACGATACGAGTACCACCCCCTCCATAAGGATTTTATGAGAATTACAGGATCTTGTACAATTAAAGCACAGAGTATATTACCAGGGAAAGAGTAAGGAAGGACTCAATAGATATAAAAATAACCAAGGTCATTCTATGCCTTCAAATATTCCAAGTCTAGCTTATTTCCAACTTAAGAGTCTGTTAAAATTTCAGGAGAGAACTCTCTTTACTTGAAGAGAATCTCAGTTTTCCACTTTCATCGAGCTGTAGCTTTTAGGCTCATCCAGAAATCACGATTTGTTCATGGCTCATGATAAAACACTATAGCCCATGTCACTGGAACTCTAGAAACCATGTGACTGCAACAACACAACTGCCTTGTGTCCAGTCCAAGGTCCCAATAACTCATGATAACTCTGCAATGGTTTAACACCAGGTCTGAAAAAAAGGCTATTTCCCTGAAACATGTTGCAGAAGCATTCTTCAAAAGTGATTCATTCTTGGTGGAAGCACTTTGGCATGTTTGGGGATCGTTTGTCAAGTGTGTTTACAACGAAGGTCTCTCTCCAAACAGAGGTTGTATAAAAACAGCCCTTCACATAGTAGAAATCATTCTAACCACCAAAGCAAGCAGGCAGAGACGCTGGACAGTCGACCACAGGTCACAGCAGACCAAGTGAGCGTGGAGGGGCTCATGCCAGGGCTCCAGGGCTCATTGCGTTCTTCAAAGAGGCACATTGCCTACTTGCTCACGGCTGCTGAAAATTCCACCCTTACAGCACAACGGCAGTTCTCCCTGGTTCGAGCCTAATTTAAGTGCAAAATATGAAGCCTGCTGTTGAGGGACAATTCTCTGTGAGTCTCTTACATTTCTTCACGTCTTGTGAGCAGAGGCACTGACGGCCTTTCTAACAGGCTGTCCTTTCAAACATTTTGTTTAGCAAACAGCTTTGGAAGAGAGAGAGATGGTGTTTCCTTACAGAGCAATGGGCAGGTTTGTTTACCGTTCAAAATGATAAAACTAATGTCTCCCTCTGGACCAAGGGCAGCTATTGCCCATGATACAAGATTTGGGTTTTCTAAACCAAAAGGGGTTCTTCCTTTGTAACGCAACCCACACCCCACTTCATGTGCAGGCATCTCCTGGCCGTCCCGGGGTTACCCTGAGGGACACTGGGCTCAGAGCCTGCACAAAGGCTGAGCCTCTGGTTTCCGCCATTGCTGTGAGGGGTAATCCGTCCTTTGCCTCTGACCCAGGAGTCTCTTGTCTTCAACAACACCTGTACAACTGTGGCAAGTGGGGAAACATCTCAGCTCCTTCACAGGCCGTGACGGCTGCCATAGCACTAACGTTGCTTTCTCGGTTGAAAGTTGACTTGCAGGGGCTTCTCAATTGGCCCCATGAAGCCTCCCCAAATGTAAAATATAAATAAAATGATATGCTTCCTATATGGATGTAGCTTCCAGACAAGTCACCTCAAGCTCTTTTTGAAGCAAACCCTTCCTCCTAAGTCCCTCCTTTTATGTTTCCCCGAAAATAAGACCTAGCAGGACAATCAGCTCTAATGCATCTTTTGGAGCAAAAATTAATATAAGACCTGGTCTTATTTTATTCTAATATAAAACTCAGTCTTATATAATATAAGACCGGGTCTTATATGAATTTTTGCTCCGAAAGACGCGTTAGAGCTGATTGTCCGGCTAGGTCTCATTTTCGGGGAAACATGGTAATAGAAAATCCTAGATCCTTTCCTCTAGGTAACCCAGCTACCCCAAACTGGAGGAAATTCAAGAGCACTAAAACCCTAGGAATCAGGAGAGAAGGAGCAGAGAAAGAAAAATGGCAGAGATTGTTTCAATTCTTGACAATTTTGTCCTGAGTCAGCCCTGCCAAATATTACTATTTAATTCAGAGTTGAGGGACTCCAAGATTCAGTTTATGAATGCATCTTTGGTAAGAGTAAAGGATAAAGAACAACCTTAAATCTTTTGTTTCCTATTTTTGTTTATTTCAAGCCAATATAATTATCACAATAAATGATCATGCTTAAATATTCTATTGGAATACCAGGGGTGCTCAAATCCAGCCCACTGACCAAATCCAGCCCACTGCCTTTTTTTGGAAATAAGTTTTTCCCGGAACCCACCATGCCTGTTCATCTCTGGCTGCCTGTGGCTGCTTTTGTGCTCCAGTGGCAGCCGTGAGTAGAGGCAGAAACCAAATGACCCGCAAACCTTACAATATTTATTAGCTGACCCTTTTCAGGAAAAGTTGACCGGCCGCTGGTAAATCCTAACTTTCCTTCAGTTCCCTTGCTATCTGAGTTCCCTTCCTGTCTTACAAAGCGAATCCATCCTTACTGAAGGTCTCTGGCCTCACAAGATGAAACCATATTCCTCGGCCCGAGCTCACCTTCCTTTCTGAGTTCATCTTCCGGGACATACATGCACTTTATTCCTGCATCCCTGCCATCCCAATCTCCTCCCCTCTCCCAAGATATTGTAAGTCCTCACCCAGCTCTGTACCTTTTGCAGACAATATTCCCTCTGTCTAGAATTTTCTTTATCAGAGCATGGCTTCTTAGAGAACCTACATAGATCTTCTGCCCTTTCCACTGACACCACATAATAACAGTGGCTACTTATCGTGTCACCCCTGTTAGCCAGGCATCAGCCTAAGCCTTCTATGTGCATTATTTAGTGAAACCTGGTGAAGCTCTAGGAGATAGTTATTATGACTCCCAATTGATAAATGAGGAATACACTTGAAAAGACTTGCCTAAACTCACTCAGCTAGCAAGTTTCAGAGCCAGGATTTAAACTCACTTGGTTCTGGCTTCAGATCAATGAATCAGCAAGTCACTGAATGAATAGACCCCAGTAAAGTAACACAGTGGGAAACTGAGGGAAGGCCCTGAGGGGGAGGGGGTCTCTGTTAATGAGCTGAAAATATCAATGGCCCCAGGACACCCCCGGCCCTTAAGACGGTGGTTTTATATGACATTTTCACCTTCTCTTTTCTTGACAAATTCACCTTCTCTTTAGCTCCTTTTCTAAGACATAGTAAAACACCAAAGCCAGATACTAAAGCCTTGCAAAAATGCCTCCTTCAGTCCACTGCTGGTGTATGTGGTGTACACTTACTTTCTCCCTTGCAGGTTCACAGACCTCTGTGTCCCACACCAAGGAGGACGTGCTAACAAAGGAAGGTCCAACCCAGCCAATGTTCATCAGGAAAAGGTGATTTATCGGGAGAAAAATAGAACAACCTGCCTCCAAGAGACGGTCCTGGCAACCAGACACGCAATTAAAGCTGAACTGTGCAATCTTTGCATTTAAAGGGAAATCGATGGCATTGACTTAGTCCCTTAAAGGAGACCGCATACAAACACGTTACGGATCTGACTGCTGCAAAACACGGTTTTGAAATAAAACATAGAAACCCCTGTGACTGTTTTATGGCCAAACATGATAACTGGCCTACCTACTGGGGTGGGAGCTAAACGTGCTCATTTTATCAAGGAGATGGGGTGCAGCTCCTTTGAAGGAGATCTCTGCTGACGAGCCCTGCAAACCCCTCAGCTGCCAGTATTTGCTGGAGGGTTTTATTCCACAGTAAGGAATTGAATGGATTTCTTACCCCCTATCCTAGGGTTGCACATAGCCGTCAATAAAATTACCGGGAGTTTCAAAACCTTAAAAGACACCAAGGTAATCAGTTTAGGGGGATTTAGTCTCCACGGGCTCCGGGTCTGGTTTGCAAGGCAATCGTCAAGTCTCCCGTTAGCTGGGTTTGAGAATCACGCCTTTCCTCATTGGGAGGAAATTTCGTAGAGATAGTGAGAGCCACAGACGAGGGAATTATATCTTTCCATTGCAGTAGCATCATTCTGGGCTGGCACTGGATTTCAGTCTTAATAGTTGTATCAGTCTCAGGGAGGCCGACTCTCAGTAATGCAAGTCCCCAACACTGGTGGGCACTGAGACATTTCAACACGTGCATTCCTATAAAATATGCAAAAATTAAACTGCTGATGCCACGTCGAAAATGTTGCATGAAGATTTTGGTTTTCTAAGGGTAGTGCAGATCTGCAAAAGTCAACCAAGCCAGAAGAGCTGCTTGGGAAATACTTATTCTCATGCCATGATGGTCCTGGGCTCCCTGGGTAGCCCAGAGAAGGAAGGATTTTTCCATGTGAGGCACCGAGATGGAATTTCAGGTTTATCTAAGTGATATGGAGATGTGGGGCTTTTGTGCTGCTCATGCCTTCCTTGTATAACTTGGCAATATTTTCGTCCCATTATTAGGGTTTTCATTAAATGGGACGCCTCAAAAGAAGAACTGGAAAAAAGCAGCAGCCGACCCATGTCGCTAAATGAAACTGGAGCAGGATGAAAACTGTAGGGCAGCGAAAAACTCCTGGGACCCTGGTGAACTGATCTCAGGGGCTGAGCGGCTAACCTACACATCACGGCTAAACTAAATCAGGAGAAAGAAGACCAGAAAGCCAAGAGCTAACGCTTGGCTTTGTTTTTGTGGCTTTTTTAAAAACGTGAATTCGTTCATTCATCCAGCCAGTATTCTTGGAGCACCTACGGTGTGTCAGGTCCTGCCCACAATGCTGAGCAAAACACAACAATCTCTGCCATCCAGTTTACACTCTGCAGGGAAAGACAACATGCAAGCAGCAAGGGCAGCATGTCGGTACGTAGGTGAAGGCGAGCCACAAAGCTGCCGCCAGCACAAAGAGCTGCTTTGAATCATGTAAAAGGAGGTGCCCCTCTAGGCGGATCAATTAGAAAAGTGTCCCACCCTCCATTGCCCATCTCTAGGAGTGCATGAACGGCAGAGTGTGGGCTGGAAGTCAACCTCTCTCAGGCTCCCTCCTATGGAGAGAGCACAGCTAGTACCTGCCATCACAGGTTACAGGCCGTCAGGAAAAGTTCCAGGGCTAAGGTCGGACATGGATGAGGAAACAAGTCATCTTGATATCAGAGGGAAGAGTGTTACAGGCAGAAGAAAAAACAGGTGCAAAGGTCCTGGGGCAGCAAGCCCACGTGTTCATGACAGAGCAAAGAGGTAGAGGGGCTGGAGTGGAGGAGTCACCTTCCCTTCTGATTTTAGTTCTAATGAAGGTATAGATACTTTACTATGTATGAGACCTAGCTGGCTGCTGCAGACCTGTTTTGGGGAGAGACCGTGTTCTGTAATGATTCAAATGATCCTCTTTCACTGTCAGAAGTGTCTTGGTTTGGACGAAAATCGCATGATCCCCACATATGAAGAACATCTATCACCAAATCCGATGTGGATTTTTCCCTCCAGTGTTAGGATAAGCTGTTTCTCCTTCGGTAGAGCCCCCAGGGAAAGCAGTTTACACTTAGAGGCCCTGCTGTACAAAATATATAAATCATTAAATCCTAGAATGATTGTATGCGATACTCAAAGATGATAAAACGGACGGAGTAAAGGAGATGAACTCCTAATACATGCTTATTCCTGGTGGAAATGCATCTGTCAGAATCTCAGGCTGTTTCAGTGACCCAGTTTCAATTCTCTCTCTTTCTCCTCTCCTTTCCCCTCCCCATGGGACACTTACAAGTGAATTCTCACAGGTGAGCTGTGAATAGAAGGAGACCACACTGTACCTGTGTCGTGAGGCTGTGGGATTTGAGATTATACAAGAGAAACATTTCATATAGTTCCTGGCATATAGTAAACATTCAGGGGAGCTATCGTGTTCGTCATCATTATGTATTTTAATTGTTTTCTTCGCGTAAATAGGAACCAATTGCTCGTGATAATTGGCACCTCTCTCTATTTAGATATTGGCATACGCAATTTTTCTAACAAAATTCTTTTGGGTAAAGGCAAAGAAAAAATGGCAGGGTTGAGGCTAATCTCAGAAGATTTTTAAATTACAAGAATGGTTTTTTTATGGTCGTTGCTGTTTGTTGGATTTGGGGGTGGGGGTGGAAATGGCAGTTTAGTCAAAAGAAAACACACAAAACAAACAAAACAAAACAAAACAAAACAAACAGCAAGGGCAAAGAAACAGAAGAAGGACAGGAAGGGGCTAGCACCCCTTACACAGTGCCGGCGTGAGAACCAGGGAGAAGGATGGTTGGAGACGGGACCAGAAAGAGAACTGAGGCCATTCCACCAAGATTATTGGCTGCCGGGCTACAGGGTTTGAATTTCACCTGATGGGCACTGGAGACGCGTTGAAGGTTTCTAATGCAATGACGCAACATAATCACAATATTTGGCAAATAAAGCTAAGATGGAAACTGAAAAGATACAAGTAAGAGGCTAAGACTGGAAGCAGGGAGACTCATTAGGGGACCACCGCCGCAAATGGAGAGAGAGACGCCTGCCCAGGCCATAAAGGAAGAGAACGAGAAACAGAGAAGCAAATAATGTTCCCGGTGGCTTCCTTGCCCGTCTTCACTTTGACCCACTTTCCCATCTATTCTTTGCATTTGAAGAAGAGATGGCTAAATTTGCCCAGAAGTGAAAGGTGAAAAAGTATAAACATGTTTCCTCTTCTCGCGCGGATTGATGTGACCTAATGGCTAATGAGCACGCATTAGAGCACCACACAGTACTCTCTGTGCCAAGTGCTATTGGAAGTGCTCGGTTTGATTAACTGCTTTAATCCTCCCCATGACTCTGTGTTACAGGCAGTATCATTCCTCCCATTTTGCAGATAAGAAAACTGAGGCATGAGAGACCAAGCAGCTGCCCAAGATCTCGCACTGAGTGAGAGGGAGCCTCCGCTGGATTCAACCCCAGCTCCAGCTGCCATCTGAAAGCATCCGTTACCTCCTCCTGATGTAGAGCTCCGCCGTTAGGGCAGCTGACAGGCCTGATATTGTTGAGAGTGCGCATACATGACATGATAGTGCACATCTTCAAGGGGGGAAAAAAGCTATTTTTAAAACAGGATATTAGTTTTTAAGAGCATACGCGGTCGATATAATTCCCCTTTAGGGGGTTATTTCCAGTCAATTCATTCAAAACATGGCTTGTGTTCTGCCCTGACTGGTTGGATTCCATCACGAAAGCTACCAGGAGTGAAGCTGGGGAGACGATGTATGATGCTTTGGGGTGTGTGTTTTGTTGTTGTTGCTTTTTGTTTTGGAGATAATCTGTCCCCATACTCTAATTTTAAAGCTCTCCCCTCCCCCCTCTGGACAAGAGCTCCGACTTTCACACGCCAAAGTCCTTCCGATGCAAAGAGCAGACTTTTCCTCCAACTCTCAGCAATTCCCAGCACATTTTCCTCTCCACGCCCTTGAGGCCATCAGCTCTCTAGGATCACTGACAGCCAGTTTTTGTGCTCTTTACAGTGACGGCCCACTCTTCTGAAAACGTGTACTATTGACGCATCCCAATGGCTGAAAGGATAGATGCCAAATGAACTCAGCTGCATCCCCCCAGGTGGTTCTCTACTCTCCTCACCACTTGGGTCTGTGTGTGCACAGGTTTGTACATGCACATCACACAAACCTCAAAGGTCACAGGACACTGATTTTGTGGACCTCACGAGCTGTAACACCAAAGTGAAGAGGGAGAGATGAAGGGGAGTTGCTTTTGGTTCTGCTATACTTTCTGCCAAAGTTTATAGATTCTTAAATGGTCACACATAACTCTCATCCCCCTATAGTGCTTTCATGCTATAAACAGAACTTCCTGCCTTTCTCGCCATCCACAATCTGAGTTTACTCATTGAGCTTGACTATGTTTTACCTTAATCTTCCCCCAACAGAATATAAGCTTCATGTATTCATTCAAGGAATACTAATGGATCTCGTCCTACATATCAGCCTGTATAGGACTCTGGAAATTTAGAGGTGAGCAAAATAGGTGCACATTCTGCCATTTGGGAGGGCTGTAGTCTAGGGGGAGAGACAAATATGCTAAAGAGAAATGCATACATTTGTATAATTAAATTTGCGAGTTGTTCCACTCAGGTGGATGTCATTGGCTTTGCAGCTCTTGCGCTCCTTCTCTCTGTTATAACACCCGCACCTTCCTTTTCTTCCCCCACCCCACCCCATTTTAGAACCCCTCTGGCCTACTCTTAGGCAGTGCGGTTTGCTGGGCTGACCCCACCCTGCCCGGGCTCTAGAAATAAACACACATTCTAGGCTCTGCCACCCGCCTCTGTGATTGGTTCCAAGATGAGCAGATCATACCTGTCTGCCTCATGATGAGACGATTGTGGGAGCCTCTGCCAAAGGTGTCCTGAAACCTGAGCCAGGCTGAGAACGGCTGACAGCTAAGCAGCAGCGGCCTGGACCTGTGAGCACAGACGGTTAGTCTCCGTGACACCTGATTCCCCCGGTGCCTCCAGTTAGTCTTCTCAGCTGCATGAGCCAGTAAGTCCTTTTGTTTCTTTTGCTGAGGTCCATTTCACTGGGTTTCTTTCATTGCCATCGGAAACATCCTGACTAAACACAGCCACAAAGAGATGACCGGAGGCAGCGTAACCCAAGACGAGGTCTGCTCCGTTGGTTCCAGATGCTGACGTTTGGGCAGAGGTGAGTGAGCTGAGGCGACAGTGACAGGAGGTCAGGGACCCTGTGCTTATTCACGACACATCTTTTTCAAAACCCCAGGGCCTCCCACAGAGAATGCCTCTAATCCTATTAGTGGGGTGAATAGAGGAATAAACTGAAATACCAGTGGTTCTCATCACTGCCTGGATTAATTCACTGCAGCCACTGTGATTCTGCATACCAAACCACTGACCTTTTATTCACACAGTGCCTGGGTCCCGGCTTTGCCAGATGACTCTGCTGACCCCGCCTGAGCTCATTCGCACATCTGGACTCAGCAGCAGGACAAGACTGAAACCGATGAGGGCAGTCTGACTCCATTTCACGCAGGCGCCCAGATACAGGATTTTTGTGGCTGAGGTGCAAGAGGGCCAGTCAAACCACGTAAGCACTGCCCAGACCTTCGGTGGCACCCTGCCCACTAACATTCCGTTTGCCAAAGTGAATCACACAGACAGACCCCAGGTCCAGGACGTAGGAATGTGTTCTGCTCCTTCAGAGGAAAGAGCTGCAAAGTTGGTGCAAAAGGCACGCATGCAGGTTAGGAGGAAACATGGGGGCACTCACACAACCGGCCACTGACTTCAAGCTCAAAAAAGTGAGACGTATAGTTCCGATATTAAAATGTTAGAGGTTACCGTCAAGAAGATAAAAACAATCTGAGAAGCTCATGGGTGACCGATTTCTCAACAAGGAATGTTCCCATAAAGAACCAGATCTGAGACTGACTACATCGTCATTTCTAGCCAGTGTGTGCTCACTACCTATGTGTGCAGGCAAGATCTGTGACTGGCTTTTAACCAATAGTGTCTGGCAAAGTGACAGAATGAGGTGACCGCGCAGATGCAATTAAGATTGCAACGCCCACTTTGGAAAAGAGGATCTCCCTTGCTTGACTTTGATCAAGCGTGGGGTCATTTCAGGGGAGGTCCACATGTCAGGGCCCTGAGAGAGGCCTCCAGTGAAACGCTAGCTAGGAGCAGATGGTGCTCTTAGCCGACAGCCAGCAAGAACCTGAGTCCTGCCCACAGCCATCTAGATTGGGAAGCGTGCCCTTCCCCAGTCAAGCTTTCAGATGGAAACCCAGCCCTGACCGACACCTTGATTGCAGCCTTGCAGAGGCCCGAGCTGGGCAGTCCCTGCAGAAACCGTGAAGTAATGACTGTCTGTTGTTTGAAGTTCCACAGTTTGTGGAAATTTGTTACATAGCAGTGGACCCCTGATAGACTCACTGGGGACTGTGACAGGTGCTTTACACGCTTCATTTCACTAAGCCATCACCATCATAAGTAGGCAGTACTGTTAGTGTGTGCGTTTCATCCATACGGAAGGGACCCAACACTTTGAGGGTTTATTCCGCTTACCCAAAGACACACAGCCGGGAGTGTGCCAGTCAGGGTTGGAACACTGCTAAATCCAAAGCCCAGACTCAGTGTTCCATGTGCTGCTGAGTCATGCTGCGCCTTTCATGTTACCTGCGTCCTGCCCCTGATCCTTCCGCGGAGAGCAATGGCTTCCACTGCCTGTGAGGGGTCAGTGACTTACCAGCTCTAACACCCAACACTTCTGTAGCACTTCCTCTGTGCCAAGCATGTCCCGTGCGGTACTTTATTTAATCCTCCAGACAACCCTGTGACGGGAGTAGTACGTTTTCCCCATTTGACAGATGGGAACCTAGTTGCACAGAGGGATTAAGTAACATGCCCAAGGTCATCCAGGTATTCGGGAGAAGAGTCGGCACTCAAAGCCACGCGATCTGGCCCCTGAGATCATCTTCTTAACTGCCATAGAGTCGACTGCCTCTACATTATAATTAGAATCCCAAAACTTGGGAATGACTAATTCGTTCCAAATGAATCAGATGGGATCCATCCCTATGAAAGTATCATTCTCGCTCATTTGCTTTCTGATACGTTCCCTTGAGTGGAAGAGGAAGGAAGGAAATTACATTGGAGGATACAACACCCTGGCTCTTCCGTAGGGAAGAGTTGTGTATATGAATACCATCCATCAGGTGTGTCAACACAGGAGTTTATGAGCCACTGACCCAGAGATTAACTCCTACACCTCTCAGCCTTACCTTCAAGGCCCTCTGTGACTCAGCCATGATCTGTAATTCCCACTTTAATGCTTACAAACCCTTCTTCATGGAATCCACACTCCAGCTAAGCCAAACTTCTTACACACACCCCACAATATCTCTGCTCACACTGATTTCTTCCCCCTTTTCCTTATCATCACATGTCGACACTTCCACTTTGGGATCATTTCTAATTCCACCTCCTCTTAGAATCGTTTCTTATTTCCTTTCCTCAAGACCGTTGCCGTCCACGTTCAAGTTGGAAGCAAACCCTTTCCTCTCTAAGCTCCCACCCCGGCTCATTTGTATTTTCATAAATGCTTATTGCTCACTGCCTTGTGTCATAGATATCCATGCACCTACCATGATCACAGCGACAGTTAAAACAGCAAGTAATTTTTTTCTACATCAGTGCTCAGTGCTTTTACACATCTTTTCACTACAGACATGCCTCTAAATGGGTAATCTTATTATCCTCCAATTGACAAGCAGCCCCCATGATTGGTTGGACGTGAAAGGGATGAGGCTCGAAGAAAGGAAAAGGATAAACTTTTTCCTGAAGTGTCCTGTTCAACAGAATTCCAGACGTTTCAGCCGTTATAGCTTCACTCCATCCTCTGAACATCAAAGCCACAGAAAAAGGTCCTTCCATTTACTGCCTGAGCTGACCCTTCCCCCCCGAGGAAAACGGGAGCTGGTTAGGGTGCTGTGGGAGTCGGGCGGATCCTTTCTTCTCTTATGTCACTACGAGTTCAAGCATAGAGTCCAGTCAAGAGTGACTGTGCGTCGTTATTTTTCAATCTGACAGTGTTATTTGTGGGAACTGAACCTCAACATCTTTGGGGAGCTTTATGCTCTTCCATCCTCAACTAGCACCCATCGACACTTTTTGATACAGAACAGTTACATATTAAGCACATAGTAATAATTATAGTTACCATATTTTGAGTCGAACTCATTATAGGCACCTTTTCATCCCTTTGGAAAAAAAAAAAAGTTATCCAGCTGGTGGAGGAGAATAGGAGCTCCAGAATCCAAACTGGCAACCAAAATGTACAGGACAGCCGTTTGTAAAATAAAGTACTAAGTCTGTATAGAGTGTGCACTATCTCACCACCATGCGAAAGGCTATTATCCTTTCTTGCAAAATTGCATTCATTTCTCACAATGAGCTACTTGTTATGTTCCCGTTACATGAGGAAAGTACAGCTCAAAGAAGGTAAAGATTGCATCCAAGGTCAGATGAAGGACAAGTGGGAGAGGTGAGGAAGGCAGCATTTATCTGACATCTCACGCTATATTCTCAACCACAGCGCCCGCCGAGGGGGTCGTGCTCAGGCACACAGATGATCACTGCACTCGACGCCTCAGCAGATTAGTCAGAAAGAACAGCCAAAGAACCAAAAAGGATCCCACCTCCTTTCAAAACAACATTTAAAAAAAAATCATTTTAATCAAATAGTAAAACTACAGATACATATACCATAAAAAGGAAAGCTATTAGTATTAACCCCAGTATTCTCACACTTCACATATTACGTTTTTTTAAAACAAATCTTTGTCTCTTAGAGAGACATACTAGAATATGTCTAAACAAAATAGGATTTGCTTCAAAGTGTTTCGTGCATGGATGAAACAAGCTTGGAGATGAATGAATGTTGCCAAAGCTGAGTAATGATACTCTTGTTACTTTTGTGTGGGTTTAATATTTGTCCAAAATAGACTTTTCTCTAAAAATAACGCAAAGAGACCTACAGGAACAAAAAGTAAATTTTCCTTCTCTGACCCCAAATCAGATCCCTACCTCCCTTAGGCAATAACAACTGCCTGTGCTTTCTGGTCCATTCATCTTCCATTTGTATACAAATGAGTGTATCGACTTCCAAATGGAAACAAACGAACACACAGTTCTTCCTTTGCTTTCTCAGTGACAATACACCCTGGCCACACTAGGCGTGGTAACCTCCCCACGCTCCTTATCCCTCTTACTATCGCACCATCTTATTTTCTTCCTTCACAGCACTTTTCAAAATCTCTCCTTTTGGGCACAATGATTTATCAGTTCTCTTGAACTGAGGTGAAATTCCGTAACATAAAATGAACCATTCAAAAGTGTGTGGTTCGGTGGCGTTTAGTACATTCACAATACTATGCACCCATCACCTCTATCTAGTTCCAAAACATTGTCATCACCTCAAAAGAAAACCCCGGACCCTTAAGCAGTCGCACCCCCTTTCTTCTGCCCCGGCCCCTGGCAACCGCTGACCGGCTTTCTGTCTATGGATTTCCAAGTACCTATTCTGAATATTTCGTACCAGTGGAATCACACACTATGCGGACTTTTGATTCTGGCTTTTTTCACGTAGGATCATGTTTTCAAGGTGCACCTACATTGTAGCATAATTCTCCATCATATGTATATCCCCTTTTTTATCCATTTGACGGACAACTGGGTGGCTTCCACCTTTAGCTGCTGTGAATAACGCTGCTGTAAACAGTCACGAACAGAGTGTTGTAGGAACACCTGTTTTCAATCATTTGGGTATGTGCCAAGGAGTGGACTTTTCCGTTCGTTTGTTTATCATAGCCTCCTTATTTTTTAACTTGGCTTTTCTACTAGATTGTAAACTTTTTGAGGTCAGAGCTTACAGATGTTCCAATTACCATTTCATCCTCAGCCAGTAGCACAAGACCTTATTCACAGAAGGCAAACAAATATTTGTTTAAAAAAAAAAAAAAAAACAGGAATGAATCAGTCAAGTAAGCAAACCAGCACACAGCAACACACAGACATACCACACTCCCTCTAAAGCTCGGTGGTGAGTTCCCAGCATAGACTCACTGTAATTTCTTTCAGACTTGAACTTGATCAAATCTCTCTTGAATCCCAGATTCTCCAACATCCTCACACTACCCTGCAAGTAGCTATGTGGTCTTCCCCTCCACACCCCCTACATGACTGCTCAGATGCCCAGGCTTTCCTGTTCTGCCCACACAGATCCCATTGCTGTTCTTAAACCCTTCCAAGCATGCCTCTACCTCAGGGCCTTTTCACTCGCTGCCCTCTCTGCCGAATATCCATGTGGCTCCGTCCCTGACCTCCTTCCAGTCTGTGGTCATGCTTTATCTTCCCATTCGTCCCTTGATCACACTAATTAAAGCGGTACACACACACACACACACACACACACACACAGAGGCACTGCATCAGCACAGCCTGCCCCACCCCCATCTCGCTGTTGCCATAGCACTTAGCCTCAGATAAACATTTTGTTTATTGTCTATGTCCCACCACCTGAATAGAAGCTTCATGAAGGCAGGGGGTTTTGTCTATTTTGATCATTCCTACATCCCTAGTCCTGCACATAGTAGGTCCTCAGTACATATTTGTTGCATGAATGAAGGAACAAATGAACTAACCTCCTCTGACAGTGCTCCCCGTCCTAACGCCTCTGTGATGTAGAGGTTTTCTCCCATCTTCTGGGCATCAAACTATGGACAATCTGCTTCCTGGATTCCAGGCCAGGCTGTCACCTCGCAGGAAGCATGGAAAGACTAGCCCCTCCCCCGCCCTGTCTCAGGGACACTGAAGTTGAACTTGGACCTTTGGTGGCCCTCTGGCTTCTCTGCACCAGCCCGTGCAGCCTTACCCACAGTCAGTGGGGGCAATTTCCAAACTACTCCTAAGCATTACTGTTATTTCAAAGTGGGAAGAACCACCGACAGCTCGGGATTTGGGGTGTTCCCGGCTGGCGGAGCCTCTCTGTGGAGTCCCCATAGCAACCACAGACGCAGGCACTGGGCTTCTAGCACGTGAACTTCCAGAGAGCAGGGACCAAAGACTGAGTTATGTTTTGACTCAGGTCAGCAGTAATAGAGTTCTCCATTGTGAAGGACTGAATTCGGTCGAAAATTTAATTTTTTAAATAAATAGAACAGAAAGGTCAAAATACCGCTAGCAGAAATGGGGATCTGAAATTGGAAATTGCTCAGAAATGTCTTTTACTTCCTCTCTGTTATACTAATGACTTTTCCAAACTCTCTCCCAAAGGAATTTCTCTTAGATATGCTAATGTCACTCCATTTTCCTGAAACCTCATGTCAAATAGTGCTATTGAAAAGGCCTTAACAGAGGATACACTTGGAAATCACCTGTGATTAGCAGTTTTATTTAAAGTGAAACAAAATTGAAAAGTCCCTCCAGGTTTAAGTGGCAAAACCCCAAAAGGGATTGCTCCCTACATCCTGGTTATGGTGTCTGCCCTCTGCGGGGACACTTCTGCGGGGACTGTTCCCACACCCCTCCTCGCCCCTCCCAATCCCACGGCAGCTGAGACCCACTCATCCCTCAGGATCAGTGAACAGTGAACGTCACTGCCTCCGAGAAGCTGTCCGCCACTCCCGGCTTTACCACCTGGACGTGAGTTTTTCCCCTAAGAGGACACTTGTCCAGCTCTATGTAGCTGGTTTAACCCTGCCCCTCCCCCATCAGGCTGTGGGCTGCCGGAGGGCAGGGACTGGTGCATTTGCGCCACTGGCTTCTCTAAAGCACAGAATGGAGTCTGCCAGGTAACAATGCATGTGAATACTTTGTGTTCGATGCACTGTGTCACCTGACGTGCCCTGCCAACACCACCTAATTCCCTCTGACCCTCTCAACGACTCTATGAAGGGGCTGTATGTAGCCAGTTAACAGACTGAGAAACTGATATTGGGGGGTTCAATGAACTTGTCAAAGTCCTGTTATTATTCAGATGGCTGGGTTGGGGCTCAAATCCAGTATGTGACCCCAAATCCTGTGTTTTCAACCCTTAAACCAGTGACTCACACGCGGTATAAGAGGAAAGAAGTGCACAAGGTGTTTTGAGTTAGAGAAAGCTTTTGTCGGAGCTTAACTGCGTGAAAGTCTGTTAGCCCATGATGCGTTCCTCCAGGACAGAATGAAAACCGAGGCGGAGAGAGACGTCAGGCCACGGAGCTTTCTTAGACTGAACTCCACCTGCCCTCAAGGAAAAGCTATTTGTTGCTAAGGATTTGAAGTCGGGGTGTAATGGGTAATCGAAGCCCTTCCTGATCAGCTGTGTAATATTGTTATGAAGGGAAAGAAGAACACAGGGTCTTGGGAGGTGAGGCGAGCCAGGCGTGTAGGGTGCAAACTGGAGGAGGGGCTAGCTCCCGGGGCTGTGTGAGTGCAGGGTCAGCTCTGGGCGGAAGCACCTCATTCCACGCACGGGACACTTGGTCACTTTCCACAGGCTCCTTCCAGTCGGGGTGTGTGTGTGGGGGGAGCTCTGATCTGATGTGGAGGGATAGAGGGCAGGACGCCAGCCCAGGGAGGCTGAGAGGAGATGCAGGAGAAGCCCGAGTGCCCCTTGTGGGCATAATAAGTAGTCACCAAATGTGCATTTTGTTATCAAACAATTGAGGGAGTAAAACTGTCAGTTTCCAAAATAGTTTGCTGTACTTGTAGTACATACATGGAAACTGACATATAGAAAGCCTTCAAATCGTCACTGAATAAGTAAACAAAAAGAGAAAAATGGAGAAGAAAAGGGAAAAGGTGAGGAAAGGAGATGGATGAAGTTAAGGTCCCAGAATTTATAGCAGCCACTGAAGTTCACCTCTGTTGTTTTTGTTCCCCTTTTTTGGTACTCACACCCCATTCTTCCTGGGGACACCCTCCCCCTCTCTCAGCCCAATTTTTCTGGCAGGGTTGACTCGGTCCACAGCTGAGAGGAGGGGGGATTGTGCCAATCAGCATAATCCCACCCAAGTGGCCATCATGATTTGTTCATGCTGTGTTCCTGAGCTCAAATGATCCAACTAACATGGACCCCTAAAATTTAAGGGTGCTCTTTCAAAGTGAAACTCTTTTCCTGCTGAAGATGAATCAGAGAAGGTGTTGAGCCAACGGATGGAGCCCGAAATTGCTTGGGGCCACCACAAGAGGGAGCTTTACTAGAACAAAGCCAATAATAGGAGATGAGAGCCAACACAGGGAGAGAATGTCCTGACGTTATTGTTTAAGAACAGGGATCCATTCCCGTCAAGATGGCAGAGTAAAGGCTGGACTTGCAACCACATCAAAATTACAACTAAACCACAGAACAACCATCGTTGAGAACCAGCTGAAGTCTAGCGAAACCAAAGCCCTACAACTATGGACATATGAAAGAAGCCACTTTGAGACTGGTAGGCGGGGCAGAGACGTGTGATGGCCTGGTCCCACACCTGTGTGTGACCATTAAAAATCAGGAGGGATAGCTCAGCTGCAGAGACTCCCCCCCACCCCAGGAGCAAGAGGGGTCCCAGCGCCCCACGAGGCTCCCCTGTCCAGGGTTCCAGTGCCGGGGAGAGAAGTCCCCATAATGTTGGGCTGTGAAAATCAGCAAAGACTGTGGCCGAGTGGAATGGAAGGCAGCTGCAGTACTAGACATTCCTCTTAAAAAGCCCGCGCACAGACTTACCCTCTGATGGACTCATTCACTCTGAGCTCCAGCGCTGGGGCAGCAGCTCAAAAGGCACCAGGAACTTACAGGGAGGAACTGGCTGCAGGATGACTGCTGGACGGTCAGCTTTCTCCCGGAAAGAGGAGCCGACGGAAGCCATTTTTGTTGTTGTTGTTGAGCCCTCGCCCTCCCTGCATGCAGACACAGGGCGCAGCTGTATCTGAGTCTCCAACAGCCTGGCTAATGCCATTCATTTCCCCTGCCCTGGTGATTCTGAGACCACACCCCACCCAACTTTCAGGCACACCCAAGCCATTTCTAGTGGCTTTTTCATACAAACCCTCTGCCTTGGCTCATGCTGCAGACTTTCCTAGTCTCTCAAAGGTTCACAAACCCTGAACAAGCAGCATCTGGCTTCTGTGTGTCCCGTACCTCTGGCTGAGCAGCCTTAAGCCCGGCACTAGTGGCAGCCAACCTCAGTTCATGGCATTGCCTCCCAAGGCACCTCCAAACACAAAGTGGAGAGCGGCCATCTGCAGACTGCTTTGTAGCTCATGCCAAGTGGCTCTGGGCAGGGCACAGACTGCAGCTAAACTTGGCCTGCAGCAGGCCCCCTCACAGGCAGCCCTCAGGCTGGCACACCCAGTGGCCAGCTTCAAATCGAGCTGGAGCATCATCCGGCCACCTCCAAGGATGACACACCCAAAAGGCAGACTGGGCAGGCACCAGGGACCTGCTAAAGCAAATCCTGCTCCATAGGGTCAGCCTCTGCACAACAGCTCCTCCACTGTACTCACAGCCAGTCCTCACAACCAATCAACCCCAGGATCAATCTCTCCCATTGACATGCAAAGAGCAACCAAAGCTCAATTATAACAGAAGGATACACACAACAGACACACCTGGAGCACCTGGGTCAGGTGACCAGGGAGACGGCTCCACTGGGTCCCACAAGACACCTACTACCTAAGGCCACTCTACTAAGGCTGGGAGGCACACATAGCAGCCCTACCTAATACACAGAAACAAACACAAGGAGGCAGCCAAAAGGGGGAGACAAAGAAATAGGTCCCCAATAAAAGAACAGAACAAAATTCCAGAAAAAGAACTAAACAAAGTGGAGACAAGCAATCTACCAGACACAGAGTTCAAAACACTGGTTACAAGGAAGCCCAGTGATCTCAGGAAGAACCTCAACAAAGAGATAGGAAACATAAAAATGGAGACAGAAAACATGTGACAGTCTTCAGGCTAGGCCCCTGACATACGTTTACATTATTCCTTGAAACAGCTCTGTAATGTCTGTACCATACAAACTTCTGGCTATCCAGTAAACTCTATGACCTGTCTTTTTTTTTTTTTTTTTCTTAAGTCAGATAAATAAAACATCCAGATTCCTAAAACCCACCTCCTTCTCTTGGTGTTCTAAAATGAATTTTGTGTCTTGGTTACTGTACTCTGTGTCAGAGGAAAGAAAAACACACACACAAGAGAACCTCCACATAAATCAATCTTTATTCCATTTCAAAGCCTGCAAGATTTTCCAGATATTCCAAAGGTCTCCCTCCCTGAGTGAAATACTACATTTATTTAATAAAGCAGGTAGGATTTACTATCTGGGCCTGGGTAAGCACTTTTTACTTTTCACAAGATAGATGACAGCTGCTGGCAGGCTTTTTTCTCCCTCCTTTCTGGTTTTATTTTATCCTCTCTCTTTTGCTACGACTGCACAACTTTACCTATCACAATTGAATTACCAAACTGAGCCAAAGAAAGATTGTCCCTACGCGGGGTGGGGGGTAGCAGGCTTAATTTTCCTTTTAAAGATGATTTTAAAGAATTAGAAATAAGCGTTATCAACTGTGGTCTTAAATAATGCTAACTTACTGCTTTGGGAGAGCCGTGACACGCCCCCACCCCCACCCCCGAACACACACACAACACCACCACCACCACCAACAACAGTAACAAATTTCTAAGCTGAACTTGCCAGGAACCCGAGGTGGGAAATGGGGCGGCTGGGGGTGAGGGGGCCACAGTAAGTTCTATAAGCATTATCAGTCTGCATTCGCCAGGGAAAGACAAAGGCTAAGCCAGTAGCTTTCTGTCCCTTGGCTTAAAAGCTGTGAAGGAGCCAGCGCTTTAAATAGAGTCGCCTGTGGAGGAGAGAAAGCAGCTGGGAGAGGGAGAAAAGCGGTTTGTTTTCATTTGCTGCCAACAGGACAGAAGGTGAGGTTTTCTCTCTCGACATCTTCACCCATAATTTGGGCAGCAAGCCAGTTTGTTCTTTGGCTGAAAAACTCCAATTAAAAATTTTGACTTCGGTCTTCTGGAGAGGAGGGGTAAACAGTCAACACTGGGTTGTACAAACATGTGAGGCCGCAGAAATGGATTGAGGAATCTCATTACCTCGCTTGCCAACCGTGGTCTGGAAAGTAACACCCACTAATTCTGGGCACAGAATGGCACCCATCCAAAGTCACCCTCCCCCGCCCTGACCAATTCGTATGGTTTCATCTTATACCCCCAAACCTCGGTTCCAGAATAGGCCACTTCAGGTGCTTGATAAACCATTTTTCCTGCCCAAATAACTCTTCCGGTTACTTACAAGCACACATACACAAACACGCACACACACACGCAGACACACTGCTTCATCATGACATTTTCCCCCGTGATACTCTTCTGGCCCCTGCTCATGACTTATCAGAGTATCTGGAGGCATTTCCTCCATCTCCTTTATTCTGTTCACACTTTGGTTAAGTCTGGGCAGCAACTCTATGGGCCTTTTTCATCTCTGCATCCCGAGCACTCAGTGGGTGGACGAATAATATTATTTTTGCAGAGTGAAAGGGTGAATTCTGCCCAGTCCTGCTTCCTCTCCCTTCTTTTCCATATGTCGATGTCTCATAAACATTTTACACCCCAAACTCTGTCTCAGCGTCTGCCTCTCGAGAACCCACCCTGTGATCTCCCTGTTAGGGAGACTCTACTTATAATTTGATACCTTAGGGTAGCACATAAAAAGGCCTCCACAGTGTTTCCTTCCACTTCAGCTCCAATGCCTGTGGTTCTGGCTTCCCACTGTCACCCCAACGAGATGGTGACCTCCGTCAGAGCAGGGGCCATCGCCCCTCAGTTCTGGTACTTGGCATGCGGTCTGAGAATCAGCGCCATCTCCTGGATCTCACTAGTCATGTGGAATCGTGGGTCCCACCCTAGACCACCTGGGTAGGGGTAAGAATCTGAGTTTTAACAAGGCCACAGCAAAGTGGATGAGTCCATTGGTACCGACCCACAACTGCCTGAGCAAAGGGAGGGGGAAGAGCTAGTCCAGCTGACTGACTGAGCTTACCTTCGATGCGAGATGAGAAAATGCATCTTCTGGGTTCTAACCCTATTGGTGAAAAAATGGGAATCTTTCATTTTGGAGAAAAGGCATGAAAATGACAGTGCTGTTCTGCTGCTGAGGGAGTAGTCCTGGGGCAATTTTTCATTCAACCGCGATTGTCCTGCATGCCTCCCAACTACACTGAGTATTCCTACCATCAGACAGCCCTTGTCATGTCCGTCTGTCCCCCTCCCTGGGTCCTTTAGATGTCTGGTACATAAATAAGTGAATACATTAAAGAAACCTGAGAAGATGAGATTCGAAGCTAGAGAGTCGGTTAAATAAGCCACCGACGGGATGCGTGACCGGTTGGCCTCTGTGCCAAGTTGATTGAAGGATGATCTAGGCATTTATCACTTAGGCACAGCAGGGAGACAGAGACGTGCGAGGAGCCTCAGGTCAGCCTTCAAAGAGGGATTTTAATGAACTGTCCGTACTTCATCACTTTGATAATCACAGAAATTAGAGAAGGAAATGAGAGGCTTGGCAGGTCACCCAGTCCATCACCTGCCTGTACCGAACGGGTCTCCAGTGTATATTCTGTACGGTTTTACGGTACTGCCTCGCTGAAATGATTTTCATGCCAAGAGAAAATTGGGGGTCAGTTCACATTTGCTCCTTTCCTTCTCTCTCCTATAAAGGTCATAGTCCAAATTCTTCTCATCTGCAAACTATTTTTTGCAAGCAGAAGTGAAATGTTACTATGAAGTGAGATGTCATTTTTTTGTTTGTGTTTGTTTTATTTAAGCAATGCTTCATTGGGAGAGTCTAGGGCATGCAACAGCAAAAACAATAAAATACAAATCTCAGAGCTTTAACACATCAGGTGTTTACTTCTTGCTCACACTACATGCCCAACACAGGTCAAACGCGGGGACACGGGGGGGCTATGTTTATCATGACTCAGTTCCTGGACGGATGAAGATATTTCAGTATGTTTTTCGACTGTCATCAGATAAAAGAGATGGGAACAGAGTATATTGCACATGGGCCTTGAAAGTATCTTCACGGAAGTGACATACGCCACTTCTACTCTCATGTTATTGGTATGTTACTTAGCCATATACTTATCATGTGGCCTGCGCATGTGCCTGGAAGGAAGAAGAACCAGAAGTATTCTGTGGGCAGCAAGAATGATTGCCACAAGACAGAAACCTACTGCAAAGACTAATGGCAAACTTCATTCTCAAAGGCCACGTGATGACAAGAACATGATGAAAAAGTGGGTAAGTGGCATATTTAACATATTATCAATCAGTGGATGTTTACTGAACCCTACTATGTCAAGACTTGCAGTGACAAGAGAAACAAAGTCACTCAATGATGGTACTTACATTGAAACGACGGAGACTGGCAAAAGAAAAAACAAGTCAGAAGATAAAGCATATAATGAAAGTGTTATGAAGCATATATACAAGATAGGTGTGTAAGTAGGTGTGTGGGTGTAAAAGAAAGAGATGGGTCCGTGCATTACTGAGGCTCAAGCAGAGTGAGGAAGGTATCCACCTGGACAGGCCACCTGCCTTCAGATGCTAAAGCCCAAGTGGCTAAGGAGAGAGCTCGCGTGAGGGAAGCAACCCCATGCCAGGTACGGAGTCCAGGTTCTGTGAGGAAGGCTTCCAAATTGGTGGGGGAGGTGAGGGAATGGGTCAGCACGAGCTATTGAATCCCGAGTGAGGTCAGGAGAGCATCCATGCAAGCGAAGGGGTGATGGTAAAGACCGGAGATTGGTTATACCAGAGGGGCTGATCAGTTAGTCACCCAAGAACCTTGTGAGCCTGGTTCCTCACTTTCAGAGAAGCGAGTACAAATATGGAAAGCGAAGGAGTGGGAATGAAACCTGTGTTGTTGGACTGCAATTAGAGGGTATCAGGATAAACTCAGTTTTTGATAGGTAAACAGATGGTGGGATGAATAGATAGATGATTGATTGATAGGTGATTGATAGATAGATAATAGGTAGATGGGTAATAGGTAGATACATGATAGATGATAGATTAGATAGCTAGATGGATGGAGAGATAGAGAGATAGATGACAGATAGACAGGCAGCTAGGTTTGTGTTTACGTGTATGTGTTATACACACGTCTCTTCCCATGCCTGTCCACTGACAATGCTTAGGAGCAGAAATACCAGCAATGAGCACATCTAGCTCCCAGATCTTGGATTCTCAGGACCAACATCCACTAAAAGGAAGCAGAGCTTCGGAGAAAAGGCTGTTTCCTCTGCTGGGGAAGATAAAGTACAAGCGCGTGGAACATCTTTTTGTGTAAGAATGTAGTCAAAGAATGTTTAAAAAAAACTGAAACCAGACTGAAAGGGTTCCCTCTGACCAAACTGAGGGCAAGTTGAGCATTTAAGTATTAATAAATAGTGACAGTAATGGATTATAACCCAAAGAATAAAGTAGGAAACCAGGAGTCCATACAGATACAACTGAACAAACAGACAGTTGGGTGACAAATGGGATATTTGCATGGTCTCAAAGCTCCTCCCCATAAAACACTTTTTAATTCCAAAGGGAAAAGGAGTAACAACAGTGGACAAGCCTGGTAGATGGCTCCACATGGCAGGTCCTGCCATAAAGTTTTATTCAACGTCGTTTCATTATAACATTGATGAGAAAAACATTAATCCATTCCTGGCCACGGCCACTGTCTGTGTGCAGTGTGCCCGGTCTCCCCATATCTGTGAGGGTTTTCTCTGGGGACTCCGCTTCTCTCCCGTGTCCCACAGATGTGCACACGAGGGGAACCCGCACGTCTCCATTGTCCCCATCGGAGTGAGTGTGGGTGGGGGTATGGGTACCCTCCGAGGGCAGGGCAGCCTGTCCAGGGCGGCTTCCTGCCTGGCATCCTGAGCTGCCAGTAGGGGCTTCGGCCCCGCATGACCCGGAACTGGAATAAGCAGGTTGGAGAGTAATTATCTGACTTGCTTTTATGAACTTTTGTTAAATGTATGTATCACTCATGTTTAATATTAGAAGTGCTTTGGGTCTTTATTTTGAAGACTGGTGATGCTTTGGTGACCAGAAATATGCCATTGGAATGTCACTCTTGTTTCTATCCACTAGTCTGTGGTTAAATTGGTTTCCTGATACGTCGTTCCATTGAAAGCCAGTTTCTAAGAACCTCCTGACGACATTGAGTGAGGACTTCGTGTGATCTAATGATCAGAGGGAACGTGATCAGTGATGGGACAAAGTTAAGCTGTGTGCCACCGGCTGGCATCACTTCAGTGCTGTCCCTCGTGAAGACACACGACCTGAAACCAGCCAAGAGGAGATATCGGACAACCTAACGGAAGGCACGAGCTACGAAATAAAACACTGGCCTGTCGTCCTCACAGGAGTCAGCCACAGACTGAGGAGGCGCCCGGGACTAAAGGAGTCTGAAGAACAGGACGCAACATATGATTTTGACCTGGGACCTGCTGCTCTATAAAGGACATTATTGGGACGATCGGTGTGAGGATTATTGGGTGGCAGTGATGCATCAATATTAATTCCCTGATTTGTACGGTTGTATAACAGCTAGGTAGAAGGATTTCCTTGTTTGTGAGAAATACACACTGAAGCATTGGGGGAACCTCAAATGGTTCTGGGAAAAAAGAATGCAGTACTGCACATGCAACTTTTCTACGTTTTTGTTTGTTTGTTTGTTTGTTTTGCTTCAAAATAACAAAATCAAATGCAAAGTCGTACTAAAAAAAATGAAAAGGTATTAATGATATGTTAAGAGAAGACGAAAGTTACAGAGCTGAATGGCACGATGCCCATTTTGTTTTTCCAAAAGGAAAGTGCACACCTACACACACCTCTGCAGCATTAATGATGATAAGATCTTACCATCTCTGGGTGGTAAGGTAAGGTCAAAAATTCTGTGGTTGCAGCTGCTCTGAGTTGTCTAAAATTCGCTAGGAAAGGGTACTGCTTTTGTGCTAAGGAAGGGTCGCGTAAACACTTGACTGGCTTGGTGATTCGCAGTGCTTTTGTGGGTTCTCCGAGCATTGTCACCCTTCAGCCACAGCTCCACACAAGGCAGCAGGACTAGGTCTGAGGAACCTACAGCAGAGAGTGTGACTCCGCACGGCCAGAGTTCTCCTAATTTTGCCTGGTGCTCAAAAGGTATTTCCAGAAGGCCCCAGGAGAAGCCCCTGCAGAGCCTCGCCTCAGGATTCGCAGGCTGCCGCATGGCTGGCCAGCATCCATCACTGGCAGCCCAGGGCGGCCTTCCTGGCTGTCTGCAAAGCAAGTGAAGGCTTGTACATATTCAGCAAGAATTTCACACGCGTAAGACGCCAAGCTCTCTCAGGACCCCCATTCAGCCTGTTCTCTGAAGGGGGATCTGGGGGGGGCTGGGAGCTGTTAAGGAGCCTCCCCTCCTGTTGTCTCCCTCACATGGAGAGAGGCGTCAGGCACAAAGGTATCTGGCTGCCCCCCCAAACCCCCAGTCCGAAGCAGGCAGTCTGGTACCCAGGCACCAGGAGCTCCAACGGCAAGTTCTTAATGATTCCTATCTGGAATTGGGGGCACATGCTTTTAGGAATTTTAACGTTCAATTCTTCTTTGGGCTGAATGATAGCAATATTTGAAGTCACTCCCAAGCCCTGGAGTTCCCTGGAGAAACCGAAACGCAGGACAGATGTGTGGGCTCCAAGCCCCAGCCCATGGAACCCAGAAAGTCAGAGACACGTGGCAGGGAGAGAGGCCTCCGTACACGTGGCAGCAGTGTGCACGATTTTTTCAAGCAAACATGTCTTCATTTAGTAATTCAGAAAACATAAGGAGGAAAATATAACCCACGATGACAATTACTCAAACAGATGTGAATTTTGAGCTCACACATTCAGCCTTGTATTTTGGCTCAGACTTCGTGGCTGCATCCAAAAGTCAACGGGCAATGGAAGGTCATCATTCCTAACTAGAATATAATACCAAGAAAGAGCTTCTTCACGGTAGCAGGGCACTGCATGGCTTGTAAAGCTCCAGCGTGGAGCTTTATTTAAATAATAGTCCTCGAAAGGTAGTATAAAAACAACCAGCATCAGAATGGTGCTGGTCAAAAATGCAGGTTTCCTGGGCCCCACACCAGGACATTGAGTCAGAAGTGCGAACAATAGAGGAAGGCCTTACGACGTTTTTCAGCAAGCATCCCAGAAGTTTCGTATGCGCAGCCGTTCAAAAACAACTGAAGAACATTCTAGCCCCTTAGGTAGGCAAGATAGGCTGGTGGGACCGCTCACTTATCCATGGTCCCTCAGGAGAGGACTAGGGGATCCTTCACCCCACCCCATTTTCCAAGAACCCACAAAGCCTTAGGGCAGAACAGTTCCTCGGGAACAAGGTGGGAGCAGATGCTGGCAAAGCTCCCTAGCACCCCCTGCAATTTGATCCGAGGAACTGAAAGGAGACCAAATACGGCCACCGAAGATACCGAAACTAACTCTCTCTAACCCATCGTGAGCCAGATTCTTCCAGAAGTTATGTTCCCCTTGGATTATGAGGGAAATCCTTTCAGTTGCACCATGGGGACTATTTCCTGAAAGGAAGATTCTCCAAGGTGACTTACACACTCATCATTTCAGTTCTAGGAGCCCAAACTCCAGCAGTAAGAAGGGATGAGTGTACATACACATAGTAAGAAGCATGACAGTGAGTCCCAAAGCTTAGAGATGGTGGGGAGGCCAGGGAAATGGGTGAGTAGTCATGTGAGACGGCCGGACTGCCTGTACTCACCACACCATGGGTTGGTCACAAGCCAGTGTGCTGGGAGAATATTCTGCCTAAGTGAGCAGGCTCTTTCTCTCCTCCGCCCACTTTCCTTGCCCCACCTTTCAAGCAGGCAGCTCACTTTTTACTCATCTCCTCAAGAGTACTACATGGCAGAAAACAAATAGCCTGCAAGCTTTCAACCTCCTCAGTCATGATGCACTTGGACCCGGGACCAAGTCAGCCTTTCCCCCTCTCCAACTCGTAAGACCCCAGAACTCCTATCTAAATCCATGGCAAAGAGGCTGGGAGCCAGAAAAACTCAGGACACATTTTCTGCCAGCCAGTCCAAATTTGGGGGTGTAGGTGGAGACAGAGATCAAGTTGGGTTCTAGGACATTTTTGAAGAATTGTTTTCCTCGCAAACCTAAATGTATACATTCATATTTAACCTGCTACGCTTTGAAGGAAGCCATGTGTATTGGCTCACAGGAAGTAGGCTAAGTCTCATGGAGAAACGGGTCCCTTCACCTTCCAATTCTAGGTGTCAGGGGACTCTTCCCATGGACTGAATCAGACCAGAGACCTGAGCTCCAAATGGACCTGGCTGAGCTATGATGGGTGCCCAATCATCTCACACAGACCCAGTGCAAGCTAGGCCTCAGGCCTGAACGTACCATAACCACAGACATGCTTTAGAAACGATGGACAGGATTTAGGAAAGCAAACCTCTCCTTTCTCCAGGCTACCAGTAACCTTTGAGGCACTTTTGTGCAAATTAGGAAAAGGAGCTCCATCCTCAAGACACTTCCACCTGTCAGAAGATTGTCATGATATGCTTATTTTGTTAGAAGATGATACTTTAGTGCCTTCTGCCAAAAAACTGTAGTAACAAATATATAAATAGTTCTGTGATGTCTGTGACAGAAGTGTCATATGCCCCTGGGGTAGTGCAGTGTACAACCTCCACCACCACGCATGGCACCCTTGTAGCGTTCCTCATTTTAACAAGGTTTAACTCTGAAAGGACATCATGGTGAAACATTTATGAGGTCACCCAGGAAGAGCACATTGCTCTTCCAAAACACCCAGATCGTTACGTTCCATAAACTAGCTCTGCTTCCCAGGTTGCAGGATTTCCACCCCTACAGTGAAGCAGCATTTGAAAGGAGGTTTGCAACTTGTAGGAAAGATGAAAGAGCAGGTTCAAAGTTAATGGCACGCGGGGCACACAGTGGGGGCTCAATAATCATGTGATTGTTTCATCAGTACAGAGTGGAGGCACCCAAAGTCCAAGAGAAGATTCTTGCCTTATTTCCTCCCTAATGTCTTTGGCAGGTAACTCTCAGAAAATCCTGGATGACTTTGTGATTCTTGCCAACCTCAACTCATGGCATTGTGCCAATTTCTAGTAGCAAAGGAGGACTTGATATATTTTCTTTACTTTTAAACAACCAATTCAAAGAAACGTTGCAGAGCTAGGACTTGTTAATGGCTCTGTGGACTGCATAGCTCCCTTTATGGACACTTATAAAATGGTGCCTTATCCTCTCACGAGCAGGAAAAGGGCAAAATCTTGTCTCCCCAGAGACCAACCAGGTGCTTCTGATGTTGCCTCTAATCTTACAGCCTCCAAGGCCTCCGGCTCTGAGGATCTCTCCACGGGCGGAGAGAGCCGGACATGGCTGCCTTCCAAGCTCCGAAACAGCTTCCTTGAATTACTGAAATGTGGGGCACGCCTCTCCCTGGAGAAAAGTTACCAGACTCTTTCAGCCGCATTTTCCCTTCCAATCAGGCTCGCCAAGAAATGGAAGGGCAGAATCTAGTCCACCTTCTGACGCTGCCCAGGCTTCCACGGTTGCCCTAATGACGAGAAGCTGAAATCTTTGCTGGTGAAACGGCTCCCTTTTACCTGCAGGAAAGTGACCTTACCACCCGGAGAGAAAGAAGGGAAAAAACAACACATGGACAGAAACCAGCATCAATTATACTCCTTTCCAATGCATATGACAATATGCATTGTCATATCAGACGCCAATAAAATTCTATCATTTATTTTTCCTTAGCTTTTTGTTGAATGTTTTATCCCTATATATTACTTTTTTGATGGACTGTTTCTTATGCTGGCAGTTGCTTCACTTTTTTTTACACGGGGGGAGGAATCATGACACATTTTCACTGTGGTGGTAAAAATGCTAACACTCCAAGTAAAAGCCAAGCCATTTTAAAAGAAGTACTCATCACTGTTTAGGGGTTTCCAAGTAGCTAAGGCACTTAGAAGAGAACAGGCTGAGACAACTCACAAAGGGAGCTGGATCCACTTGTGTAAACACAGAAAATGATCAAAGCCCCCACACTCCATCCTGAGAGCTGAATCATGCAGACCAACCATCGTTATTGGTTAAACAGGATAACTGTCCAGTCAAAACAGTGGGCTACAGAGTACGAAACAGATTTTGTTGTATCGCTCGGGCCTGGAGGTATTTTCTGACCTGTGTGCAATATAGATGTGTTCCTGAAATTCCTGGGCTAATGGGAGGAGCCCTCTTTTCTGTGTAGTGATATCCTGACCTGGATGAGATAGCTTTGTCCCTTGTCATCAGTTCTTTCCACACCTGCCACAACAGGTTTCCCACTTAATGATCTTTAGCTTCCTTGAATGCACAGGTCGCCATACTGCTTCCCCCGACCCCCTTCAGACCGTATGGGGCCCCAGGCCTGCTCTTCTATTTCCCTTCTTTCTGGAATGCTATGAAAGAGAACCACTGGATGGACAGGTCATGTTTTCCTCTTGTCCTCAAGAAGGAAAAAGTAACGTGAACATAACCACTAGACCTACAGTAGTTTCCCTACATCTTCTTATTATTGATTATACCTGAAGCGGAAACATGACCAGAGAGAGAAAAAGGAGAGAGATCCCATTGTGTGACCCCTAAGCTGTGAGCTCAGAGCAGTTACTTGCAGTCCCCTCAGCACACACACCCTGGGAACCCCAAACCAATGTCTTCTACGCTTTCCTCAAAAATTCCAGTTCCTGGAAAGTCAGAGAGTCAAAATGAACATCCTCAAGGTAACCCCATGGGAAGTAAAGACTTCCTTAGCTAAGTACTTATGAAAATGTATTTTCTCATTGTAAATATCACTAATTAGACCTAAAAAATGTTAAGAAAGTCTTCTGCTTCTAGATGAATTTTAAATGTACTGCTTGTCCCACTAGAAATTGCTTCTGAACTCTCTCTCTGTTTCTCTCTGTCTCTCTATCTCTCTCTGTCTCTCTCTCTCTCTCTCTCTCTCTCTCTCTCTCTCTCTCTCTCTCTCTCTCTCTCTCTCTCTCACACACACACACACACACACACACACACACCCTTCACTTAGTTAAGAATCTCTTTGGAAGCCAGGTGTACTTAGATGGAAGCCTTGCAGTCCCTGGAGAAGAACCACTTCTTTACAAAGAAAAGCAAGTTGTAATTGCATCTTTATTTCAGAACAAATGTTGACAAAATAAGGAAGTCACTCAGGGATTTCTTTCTTCCCCAGACAACCACTTCCTGTGGGTGACTTACCTTTGTTTTCATGCCAGGGTTCCCACAGCTTTTCTCTGAGTAAGTTTTCCTGGGGTCTTTCCTCTTCACAAGCAGGCAACATCCCCTTGAGCCTTTTCCCATCGGGGAAGGAGCTTCCGGCACTTACCTGCATGACCGCATTGGGCTCAGTGTGTCTGGCAGGAGGGCTGTTCTCCTGGGTCACTGCAAAGAAAGGGCCCCGCCCAGGATGGACTGAGGCTATCAGAATCATGGGGATGTGCTCTCTCTGTTGACGTGTAGCTGCCTGGAGCCCAGCACAGGTGATTCTGACTCAGGTGGTTCATAAACCTTACTGTGCTAAGAACCACGGCGGAGCAGATAGGTCTTGTTAAAATGCAGATCCTGACTCAGTAAGCCTGGGGTTTCTAACAAGCCCTGGTGATGTGGACACCACTGGTCCACAGACAACACTTTGAGTGACAGGCCTTAGGAAGCTATGATGGGAGGTCTCGCTCTTCCATGTGTGGTACCCAGGCCAGCACCAAGCGCATCATCTGAGAGCTTGTTGGAAAGGCAGAAGCTCAAGTCCCATCGCAGACCTCCTGCACTAGCATCTGCATTTTATCAAAGTTTCCAGATGATTCTACACACATTGGTTTGAGAAGATGACGTAGGAGAACTTCAGGATCAAATTTACCAAGTCGTTTTCTGTAGAATGGTCAGAAAGGGCAAAAACGGAACATCCTTTTTATTCTAAGACATTCAAAACCCATATTAAAGGTAGACCTGTATTAGAGGGATTGGAAAAACCAACTTCTTGAATCCCATGCTCCTCCCCACCAAAGAAGACTACAAAGGACAAGAATTCAACTTTAGCTCCACAGCACTGGATGTGAACTGCTATTGTATGCTGTCTCCTTTTTTGTTTTCATTACTTCTTTTTGGTCAGAGCAACCAATTTGGGACCTTGCTGTGACCCACGGACTGCCATCATCCTGAGAACAGGTGGTTTAAACAGTAGAGGTGGACTGACAAAGCTTGGTACCTTCAGTCAGAAGGGGAAGTGGGACCACATTTTTAGACCTCTGTTGCTCCCTGAGAAGATTCTAGCTGTTTGACATGTGGGGAGATCTGAAAAGGGCAGATGTCACCACTTCTGTAAATTCAGTACCTAGCAAAGCATGGGACACATTATAGGGATCATTTAGTCCATCTCATTTCAAGATGTTTATTTCAAGATTTAAAGCAGTAACTTGCTGAAAGTAGAGGCCAAAAGAAGACTTGCAGCTATCCAGGTTGAGGAGAGAGGGAGGGAGGGAGAGACGGAGGGAGAGAAGGAGGGAGGGAGCATTAAAATTAAATTTTAATGAGATAATCAGGCTCTAACAGAATCTGGGATCATGAGGAACCCCTCAAAACAATGGGAATCAGTGAGATGCTACGTACAGCCCTTTATTTCCGTTAGTGTTATTTTCTTGGGATTCAGGCAGGGGAAATGCTGGCTACAGACAATTGCTTGCATTCGTTGATCGATACATCAAGGACCAGTCAAAGGTGATAGGGAGCATCTGGGAAGGGACGCGCTGGCAGTGATGAATGCAGACAGGCCCGATGCAAATCCCGTTTCCAATTAGCATTTTTGTGGACCGAGCAATTTCTGAAAACTATTGTCAAGTCATGGAATGAATACACAGGAGCCTATGGCTCCATTTCTGGAAATGCTTCTGACACCACTGCTTCCTGCCTTCAACCAGTCCCACGGGAGTCCAAGTTCCATGCCTTCCTCCTGCCAATCTCAATGTCCTCCTTACGCCCTACTTGCCTGTGTTAGTAAGAATAGTGGGCCCGTAGCTGAGCTCCTACGTGTGCCAGGCACTGCACGTGTCTTATTTAATTTTCACAACCATTTGTCGTTTACCAATGAACTAACTAACTGGTGCTCAGAGAGGTGAAGAAACATGTCCAAGGTCACAGAGCTCATAAGTGAAGACTGTACAATCCCATCGTCCATCTCTCCAAAATCCATGCTCCTCTGACTAAGTCGTTCTGTCCCTTGTAGTTTTTGTTCCCTCACTTCAAACTTGTCTTTCCAGCCACTATGTTCAGGGTAGCTCTTACTTCCTAGAACCACTTTGGAATAAGTACCTAAGGCTTTCATTCTGACTTCATTTGTTAGATATCTCATCTCTCCACTGGGTTCCCCCCACCCCCAGCTTCAGGAACCCTCCCACATTTGACGGCCACGGCTTCATACAGATTTGCTCTTGAAGGTCTTGAATGGATTTTGCATTCCAAAATATATACACTGGGGCTTACAAATTAAAGTCAAGCCCTTTGCCAATCCTTTATGTTCTGAAAAATCCAGAAAAATAAGGGCAAGTCCCAAAGGAGGGCCACAAGCATGTTTACAAAGGACGTTTCTACTTTGGTCTATTTTGTTGACTTTCTCTGTCCCATCACAGGTGTCTATCGGTAATTTCAATATTCTTGAGCCATTTTGCCAAAAAAAGATTAATCGTATATTTATTCAAGTATGATTCACTCTGTTGCAACGTAGAGACACAGACTCTGAGTACAGAGAACTATGGGACAGCCTACATTAAAGCAGGAGCATTTATAGAGGATGCCATTCACATTTAGATGAAAGCCTCCTGTGCAATAGTGTTTTTTCACACTAGACAACCACAAAGGAGGAAAGGGTTGCAACTGAAAGCCAGCTGGGAGATAACTTGCCAAGCAAAACATTGAGGATCATTGCCAACATCTCCAGATAATTCTGCTTGGGAAAGGAGGAGTCTTTCTGTGATAAATGAATATTTTGACTTGGCGATTAATCACAATTATACTGGAAGACCTGCCTGCATGTTTTCTCCCACAGGGCCCTGTAACACCTTCCTTGCTGCCACTAGCTACAAAGGAGACCTCCTGAATTGTGTTAATTGACAGCAGACCAGGAAATTGAGCCGATCTCCAGATAAGACACCTATAATAAGAGTTCCTCCTAAAAAGAAGCCTGCAATCTTCTGTTTGTCTTTTAGTGTTGAC
The DNA here is from genome assembly GCF_964194185.1 of Rhinolophus hipposideros. Lineage (NCBI taxonomy): Eukaryota > Metazoa > Chordata > Mammalia > Chiroptera > Rhinolophidae > Rhinolophus > Rhinolophus hipposideros. The sequence continues at coordinate 5,316,452 of NC_138068.1, read as the reverse complement.
AAAATGGGAGAACTTTTTCCCAAAGTCTTCAGTTTGAGAATATCGGTCTTTCTACTACTCATCACCACTCATTCATTTACTGAGCACCCTCACGATATGTTACAGAATCTTTTTTTAACTGAACTTCCTAACAATAAGTCCTTCTGAGAGAAGACTTTACCAAGTTCATTGATTCTCTTTTGGCAAGCTCACAACTCCTGGATTTGGACAGATTGAGCACAATAAAGATTTCCCATGCCAATTCAGAAGACATTCCCTAACAATTCAGAAAACTTTTCTTAAACTCCAGGAAAAGGAGATGAGAGGAAGAAAGGGAGGCAGGGAGGGAGGAAAGAAGGATTGGTGAGAGAGAGAAAATAAATCCTGTAGAACACATACTTCCAAAACGAAAAGGACAAAACAATTCCACTATCATATATTAACCTTTATTCTATAACAGACATAAATAATTTTATGAATTCATATGACCTGTACAAAAGACAAAATAAGATACTGCACTAAGTTTAGATATGGGATATTTGGATTTAATATTCACTAAACAGATAAATATATACAATTTCAGGAGTTAAGGCAAAACCAGATACTTCAAACACAACGGAAGGTTTGAAAAATAGGTATAATTAAAAACAAGGGCATCCCATCTCCAGTTAACAAAGTGGCCATGTCTACGGAAAAAGAAATCCCTTAGGTTTTTAATAAAGTGGTTATTATTCATCATGTTAATTAAACTTGAGCAACAAAGTATAAGATTTCCTGCGAGGAGGGGAGGTATGAGGATTCCACATTTAGAACTTGGGAAAGCAACTTTTTCCTTGTCAGAGTTATGATCTATTCTTCCTATTAGAAAATATAATTTGGAAAATATGACTCTTTCACATATATAATTAAAATACAACTATGAAGCATTCTTTGTTTTTTTTTTTAAGGGAACTCATGTTGGTGATCTCACAGGCTAAATCTGCGGGCAAGCCATTTTTGACCCTATCGTTAGCGAAGACACAGAGCCAGTCACTGAAAAACAATTCCCAGGTACCTTAAGACAAAACAAACTCATTCCAAAGGAATAAAAACACGTGTGATCAATATACCAGAACAGGATACAGTTCTTTGGCAGTATCACACTAACCATCGATTGAAGTCTGAGCGCGAGTTTTTCTCATTCTTAGACCCAGTTGCCGGTCTTTTAAAAACAAATACATACAATGCCACGTTGGCAAGGAATTCAGCAATTCCAGGAAATTAAATTCAGAATAAACCCGCAGACAGCTTTTAACTGTTACAAGGACGCATAGATGGGTATTGCCTGCTGTGATCCTGGTCCACATATACTGAACGTGCGCGCACACACACACATAAATAATCTGTAGAACCGTATTGGTTCGGACAGGTCTAGAATCCTTAAAGAGAATCCATATTCCCCAGGAGAAACCAATAAAAGACATCAGTCTGATGATGAGAAAATGATCTTCCGACAACTCGGGGGTGGGCCACCCCTCACCTGGTTCAACACCACGGAGAAACCAAACTCTATAGGGGGAAGACCAGAAAGCCAGAGAACGTGGAGTACTGCCAGCCTCCGACCAAGTTACCTTTCTCCAGTTTTAAGTAAACCTTGTCCTCTTTATCTAGGTAGAGTAAGACTCCGTTGGTGGCAGCTTCACGAGTAACGTCTTTGTCCCCGGCAAAGGCAGATATCACGGGTTTTCCATTTAACATCAGGTTAACCTACAAGAAGAAAAAAAAGATCACTGAAAAGCTCTCTTGAAAGTCAAAGCATCTACCAGGGATAATAAATAATGTCTAAGATGACAGAGCTGGTAAAATATCTGCTGTTTAGTGAGTGTATCCCCTTCTTTTCAAATTAGCCAATTGCACTGGCTAGACACAGTATGTCTACTAAGCTCATTATTTTTTATTTAACAAAAATTGAAATTTCTCCCACAGAAATTTCCTTACCTGCCTACCAAAGAACACCCTCCACAGAGAGCAACTGAGGCATGTGAAAACTGACCTCCCCTCGGCATACGAATTAAGCTTACTACGCTATTTACTTCTCGTATCCCATAACAGCCTTTTGGGAATGAAGATAGCCAGTGGCTCCCCAGTATATTAGTATAAAGAGACCCAGTACTGTTCACCCTGATGAAACCAGAGATAGCAAGACTCTACCAACTTCCTAGCAGGTTACTGTGCTGCTGGGACATGCACAGCGCTGAAAAGCATTTGAAATCATGGGTTCTCTGTGTGTTGTGATTTCTTTTTCTGTTTTCCCTGATAAGAAATGTTTATTAATAATAATAAACACCAATACCACTGACTATTTGAATGACGGATAATTAGCAAAGAACTAATAATTCATAAACTCATAGTTATTAACAAATAATAAACTCAAAATGTATTCACTTTTCTCCATACTAGTATGAGTGGGATTATACTGTATGCAACATCACATAAACTTCTAAAGAGTGGGGCAGGGGGAAAAATTTTTCCACGGTAGTACATTTGTTTACTAGATACTCATTTCTTTTACATTAAAAATAATACTGAATAAATTAAATCTGAGGCTGATCAATTTACCCATCCACTAAGATACGTAAAAATGGTAGATATGTGAATCTTATTATTCATATGTACATAGCATACAGTACAAATATCAAGGATAAGATAAAAAGTTATTCTGGAATTCCAAAGACACATATTGGTGTTATTGGTTGTTAGCATATTTGAACATTTTAGGAAATAGCCCCCTGGTTGCCTTTGAGTATAAAATCAAGGCCTTTTCCTTAGAAAACACAACATAAAATATATTGTTAACTGTGGAATTGCAATTGGTAGAATTCACTAGCATTGGAGTAATTAAGGATAAATTATTTAAAGCATAAGCATAAGCACATTCTTGTTTAAAAAGGATATTGAATAGTTGTTCCTTCATAAATTTGATCTGAATGGTTAACTGTTTCTCCTCATTTTGAACAGTGATGGCAAATGTGTTTTATTTATTTAGTATGCACTTGAAAAACTCTGCTAGTCTTACAAGGTTTTTCCTTACAAGTTCAAATAATTTTTGCACATGCGCTAAATGAAATCAGAATTTTATAAAGAGGTTTGTGCCACAGAATTCTTACCAAACCATTCTTTTTAAACGGTTGGTTGTTATTAAGGTAAGATGTTTAACTGATTTTATTTTCTATATGCTTCTTGTCACATGTCTTAATGGATGTTATAAAGATTGGAAATTAAGTGTTTTAGAAATAAACTGTGAAAAGATGGTTATTTTTACGGTGAAAATACACCTTTGGAAAAATAAATAACCCACAACCAATAAATACTTTTGTTTGGGGACAAAAAGGGAACAGGTCAAAACACATACCTGGATTGTTTGGCTCTGGTAGACTTTAATTACGTGAAAACTGAAACTGTAAATTCCTTTCCTTGGTGCTACAAAGACGGACTCCAGGGTGAAAAAATTACCCACATTTACTAGGATCTACAAATGAAAATAAATAACAGTAAATTATTATAATATTCTCTTCTATAAGTATCAGAATCCTTCCTCCTTTTTCTCTTTTTTTCATAATCAACAACTAGCTTAAGAATAAAACGTTGAGTTCTGTTCCTTTCCTCTTTAGTGACTTGGAAAATGGATTTGTATATTGGAAGTTTCCTCGGTCTTTTAAATGGTCAAGGAAAAAATGAAGGAACTGCTTTGTGTTCATGCCTCCATTTCCAGCAAGGCCCAATGGCTCTGGAAACATTGAGGTAACATAAGAGCGCTTATAAATACCAGCTTTACCTTGAGAATCCTATAATAGGCATATGCCACGTATTTACATCCCCTCCCTGTACAAGCCAGAAGTAGACTTTTCCAGACAGCCAACAGGCATCTATGGGCTCTCTGCAGTCATTCCTGGACACATCACACAGAGGCCTGGCCCTCCCTCCACCATGTGACATAATCCATGACACTGAACAGTTGGTGCACAGAGTGATCTGAACGCCCAGCCCCCCTCTGAGCCTCCGCCAAACCCCTCCTAAGATCCATGGCCATTTTTCCTCATTCCTTTGCCATCGAGCCCTTAATTATATTTTGGCAATGACTCAGCCTTTGTAGACTGCCAAAGAGTACAGCGTGAAGAAAGACAAACTGAAAGAGGTGGCCTTCTCCTGTGCTTCCAGTGGTACCCATTATGTTCATAGCAATCACCTGCTCTGTATTTAAAGTTCCAGGGTCACAAATAAAAAGTGAAATCAGGTACCATTTCCCAAGAAAGCAACAATGCATTTTGTATTCCAAGACGTTCAGTCTGGTTCTACTGATGAAGTGACTTCTTAAACTAAATTTGTAAATGTCACATAGGTAAGTCCCTTCCTATAAGAGAGAGAGAGAGAGAGAGAGAGAGAGAGAGAGAGTTGGAGAAGGGGGAGTTGTAAAATGACTAGGGTTGCTTCCATTTCTCTCCCAGAGATAAATGTGTAAGTGCTGAATGGACGCATAGATGGGTATTGCTGTGTAACCCATCTGTGTGTAAAAACCAGATGTCCCTATAAAGATATATTTCCTCTAGATCGATGGCAACCTGGTACTATCTCTTTTAAACACTACCTTCATACTAATATTCACCCTTTTGCATAATTCCCTAAAGATATACTATTACCTCTGAGCAACAAACTAGAATATAGTGACGGCTGGGTAAATATACAGGCTCAACCCCTGACTTAAATATATGGATGTGTATAATTTTATTCTGAGATTTCTCCTTCTTCCAAGTAAGCATCAGATTTCTTTCAGACCTGATGATCAATGATTTTTCAACAACAAATCACCAGCTATGCAACAACCCCCAACAGGAGCTTTGCGAAGATTTTCTTCCAAGCACATTTAAAATAAATTGAGGTACTTAGAGGGGACTTCCTGAATCAGACACAAGTAGCGTAATTCATTAGCAATAACGGAAACGGCTGATTACTGTTGACTACACATAAGGCTGGATGTTGACTCTACGTTGTAATTAGAGCATCTAGGCACATCAAGATTTATAACTAAATGTGTCTTGCTGTCTCTAAAATGCATGGCTCCCGAACAGAAGAACAAACCCTTCTGCTCTCCTAATTGATGGAAAGGTCATTGAAAAGGATGCAGTGTGCAGAGGATAGTGCAATGCCCACAGAATTCCAACACTTAATTAATGCACTGAAACACAAACCAGGGGTGGTGCTAGACTTTATTGCCATCAAGATGGAAAATACTGCACCAAAACCCCCAAGGGACTGCTTAATTCCTTAAAAATTATGGCTATCTGATAGGCAGCCCCAGAAAGGCATTTTCTTGTGTTTGGCCAGCTCTGGAGAGCGCATTACTTAGGAAGAGTTAAATAAGGACCACGGATGTCACCTCATCCCTTCCCTGGCATATCCTGCAGTACCACTTAACCTGTGCTCCTACACATGTGGCTTTGCATACAACTGTGAAACACATATGTGACTTCGGAATTTAAAAGACTCTGGGTACTCTTAGGGTTGAAATTAAAACCCTAGAGTCAGTTTTCAGGTTGAAGACTCCTTGCTAAAGCTAAGCTGACATCCTGAGGTTTCTCATCAGCCAAACCTCTGAGCTCCAGGTTGCTTAAAAGAAGCCACAGATTTCATCCTCTGCCACCCCCTACCCTCAACCCCAAAGTCTGTCTTTTCCCAGTAATTTGCAATTCTCTGAAAGGACAGGAGCAGGGGAAGACAAAACCGGCTCCCCAGCGCTTCCCTCTGGGAGCTCAGCACAGTTGCCCAGTTCCTTTGCTTCTCCTCCTCCGCAACTTTCTCTGTGCACCAGAGAAGGGTTTTCCCCTGCAGCGACGCCTGCAACAGGATATGGGAATCCCGGCAGCGGAAAGGTGAGCGAGATGGGACCCTGGCCGCCCCTGCCCGCCTCCCGGGTCACCCGCAATATTTCTGCAGAGAGTGTGGGTCCCCAGAGCTGTCTTTGGGGAGAAGCTTCTCCATCTGGGAGAAACAAATCATTGACCCTGCGTCTGCCAGGGTACCGCCGAACGCAAGGGCCTAGGCACCCCCGGCACAGGAGTCTGAGGCAGGGGACCAAGCTCTGGCCAAGAGACTGCGAAGTCCAGGCGCCAGATTCCCGCCAGGTCCTACGGACCTGTTGCTGTTAAACTTGTCCTGAGCTTTTGGTGCCTGGCTCTGCGCTCCCAGCCTTTCTCCCACCGACAAAGCAGCCTCTTCCGGAGATCAGGAGGGGATGGGGGCCGGTGTGGCGGTGGGAGAGACATTGGAAGTTTCCAACCCAGACGTCTTTGGGGAGGCGAGTGCCCAGGTGATCGCCCACATCCCGGTCGGAGGAGCTCGGCCTCCACAGGCAGCTCCGGTCTGAGATGCCTGGCAATCCGCCCCCTCCGCCCTCGGTGCCCCGTATCCCTCGGGGTCTGACCTGATCGAAGTAAATGATGCGCGTCTTGTTGCTCATCTCGGAGGGCTCGTGGTTGGTGCTCCGCACCGCCGAGAAGGCGACCTTGGAGTTGGCCGCCCGGACCGAGATCCCCAGAGGGGAGGAAGAGGAGCCCTTGGAGTCCGTGGCCGGGTTCGAGTCGCACACCACCAGACATTTGCCCTCCAGCACGATGGGCTCCGTGTCGTTCTGCGCCCAGACGGGCAGCCCCGGCAGCGCGAGAACCAGCAGCACGGCCGGCACCACGGACAGCGCCCGGAGCCCGGAGCCCATGGTGAACGGCGAGCGCAGCCTCAGCCCGCGGGCTTTCTGCTCGCCGGAGTCGCCTCCCAGCCCGGGACCCCGGAGCTCGGGGAGATGCCAGCGGCTAGATCGGCAGCGCTGCAGGAACGGCGGCGGCGGCGCGCACACTTCCACCAATTCTGTGGTTCGAAGTCAAAGTCTCCCCTCGCGCTGTCTCGCTGGCTCTGTTACCTTTGTCCTTTAAGGAGCTCATGCAGAACCCCCTACCCCCACCCTCCTCCGCCCGAGAATCAGCCCTGCCTGGGGCCCCTGCACCCCGCCTTGTTCCCAGACATCTAAAAGTCTCCAAACCCTCACATTCGCACCTCAGAGAGGAAAATGATAGTAAACGCTCACCCCAAAGCCCAGCATCCCCAGGTGAGCCCGGTGCGGGGAAAAGGAGAGCCCTCGGAGAAGCCACGGGGATGGCGGGTGCGGCGCGGTGCCGGTGTTGGTCCTACGCGCGGCTGCCTGGCGGCGGGGACGGATGACAGAGGCGGATGTTTCCCGGACCCGAGAAGAACGAGAGGCTGTGTTCACGGCCAGCGCTCTAGCGACTCTCGCTTTCGCTTGGCCAACAATTCCCCAAAGCTTGGTGTCGCTCAGACGTCCGCAGGTAGGCAGCGGCCAGCCGGGTCCCCAGGACGAAAAGCCCCAATTCGCGGGCTCAGCTCCAGGGCGCAGGGCGGCTCAGCCCGCGGGGTCCGTTCCTGCCTCTGCCTCACGCCCCGGCTGCCTGCGCACAACTTTCTCTGTCCTCGCGCAGCCGGGAGAGCGCCAAGCGGGCACACGCGCGTTATTTATAGGAGCGCAGCGTCCAGCTGGGCTTGGCCTCCGCTCAACCCGCGGGATCCCGGGAAAGGGGGAGCAAAAGTCCGGTGACCCCAGCTAAGCAGCTCCCACCTGGCGTTTAACGGGAGCAAGTGGGGCGCACACGGCTTCTGGCTGCCGATGTCCGAGGCCACTCGGCCTCCGGGAGCGTGCGGCACGGAAAGCGCGTGAGCAGGACCGGGCGCCCACAGCCCTGCTGATGCGCTCGCCCCAGCTCCGCGCCTCCTCGCCCCCTCCTCTGTCTCCCCGCGGGCGGAGGGGCTGCGGCTCTCCTCGCCCTCCCCGCGCCCAGAGCCCTCGGAGCGGAGCGCGGCGCTGCCAGCCGGAGCTTCGGACCTGGATGGGCCGCGGCGGCTCCGCGCCACGCTCTGCCCCGCACCTGACCCGCCGGAGTCCCGACCGCGCCCGGCCCAGCGCCGGCTGCACAGAGCCTTGGGGCCTGGCGAGCTCCGGGAAGCCTTGGGCGGACCTGACCGAAGGGGGGTGCTGGGAGGAGGGGCCTGATGCCTTCCGCTCCCGCCAGATCCGCCTGGGAAGCCTCAGGGGCGCACCTTCCTACCCACACCGCGAGCCCAGCCCAGGCAAGGCCAGAAAAAGAGTAAGACAGGGAGTGAACTCAACAAGGATAAGTCCTCCGAAACCGTACCCCTACAAATAGCCAAGCCCACTCCTGAGAATACAGCACTTTCCTCCCCTCTTGATGTGTCCCCTCTCCCGTGCCCACTGCCATCTTGGCCTCTGATTGGCAAGATTTATCTCTCTATTTCACAGCTGCCACTGAGAAGGAAAGGCTTGTCTCTGTGACCGGCTGCGTGACTTGGCCAAGTCACTTGCCCTTCCTGAGAGGGTGGGACTCCAGTAAGGGCCCTTTAGCCCTCCAGTTCCGTGATGCTTTAGGGTCATGTCGCGCCTTTACTAAATTCCTTCCAGACTCCCAGCTGCCAAGGGGCAGGCACCACATCTTACATCAAAACAGCATCCCCGGAAGCCATTCAGAGTTCCTTGAAATGTACTGACTAATTAATTGAAGAGACGTTTGTTGAGCCCAGCGCGGGAATGGATGGCACCCACTTTTTTTCTGAAGGAAGGACATCCTCATTAGCATGAATTCAAGCCCCCCCCCAGCAGAAGCCACACCTATAACTCCAGTCTTGCCCCCCCCCAATAAGGTCCTTCAGGAGGGTCAGGTACTGAGCCATAAGCACCATACTGCAATTCCAATTCTTCAAACCGGAAATACTCCTACTGGTTGGTATTTCCCCCAGGCCCCACCTCCCTATAATCTTACAACTAAAGAGTTGGTACCTGGAGCCACACAGGCCTCCAGACTCTACTCCCCTGGGGTCAATACCACTTCTAATTGGCAGGTGTTCCTGCCATGTCATTTGTTACAATGCTGAATGTCACTCATCTTTTCTTCTCCAGCATCTTCCTTCCTGCAAAATCTCAGATTTAAGGAACATGTTTCCTTTCCTCCTCCTTCCCTCACCAAAGGCACTCATTTTGTAGCCCCCAAATCCTGCAGAGTGACCACATGACAGACTCAATAATTGATTGTAGAATGACTGGATGCTTCCAAGTAGAATGTAATTATCAGTCATTCACCTTATAAACCGGTTTAAATGACTCTCTCGGTAAAATTTAAATTCAAGCATCCTAGCTAATTGGAGATGGAAGTCTTGGTTCTTTGCTAAAAGATGTTCCCTATTCAGGCTATTCTGAAGATGTGAAACACATTATCTGTCGACTCTTTCCAAGAGGAGCTATCAGATATTGTGAATCACAGAATCCTGTCTGCCTTTCAAACCACAGCCGATTGAACAGCGATAGGTTGTCAATCCATGTGATACCAGAAGTTCGTGACTAGGATGGCCTGACTCAGCCAGATGACTTGAGGCTGCCAGGTTTTCTCTCTCTTTAGGGTCTGAATGAGACACCGAGGAGACATGAAGTAAGCACTGGTCCTCAGAGGAGAGGTCTGTAGTCTCATGGCTGGGCCATCTGATGGCCACGTGCAAGTTGAAGCAGAGGAGTGTGTTGGAAGAAACAGGACTGACCACATTTGTGGACAGAAGCTGACTCTGGAGACTGTGCCCTTCTGAGAGATAGAGGGAGTGAGGCAGTGAATAGGCAACCTGCAGTTCCTAACTCGTAACCTTGGGTCTCTTGAGAGCCTTCTGTATCCTTGCAATAAAACTCATTTCACTTGAGCTAGGTTTAGTAACCTATCACTGTTCTTGCCATCCGGAATCGTCATTAGAACAGCGTCCTGGAAACCCCACCACATACGCCCATGCATCTCCTGCCGAAAGACATTGGCAAATCCGATCCCCTGCCTGTGGGAAACATTTTCCTAACATTTTGGGGAAGGAAGCACCACCTGCTCCCCATCCCCTACTCCAGCTCCAGCTTCCCCAGGAGAAAAGAAATAGGATCAAGTCCAAGTTTTCTTCCAGTCCCAGCACATCTATTTTTCTTTTCTGTTTTTCAGTTGAAAACATACTATTAGAAAACCTAGTTGTGACCCAGATGTTCCCCTTTTCTGAGATTCCCAGACTGTATCTGGTGTCCAGGAATTTTGTTGCTGGACCTTTAACGATGTCACTTCTCTGCAGTTGGCTTCCACGTAAAGTATATTGGTAAATCACATCAGAATCTGAACTTATCGTGCACAGGAAAACAACATTGTGTGGTCAATGCATCCCATGCCTTCTTGTTTGACCATCCCTTAGAGAAGCCAAGTTTCAAGCAAGCCCAAAACAGTATGGGTGCATGAGCAATTTTCAGTTAAAAAAAAAAAATGTCTCTCTAAGAAGGCAAACAGACACACCAGGTATTCAGCTCTAAGGACCTGGCCTGAAAGATAACCCAGGGGGCTGAATGAAAGCCGACAGAGCTACGGGTCCGCCATGCAGAAGGTGAGAAATCGAGAAAGCAGTGAGACTCCCATCATGGCCTGACTAAGGCCCAGGGGGTTGTTTAATTATGCTCTGCTGTCTGAAGTTACAGTGATCAACCCAAGAAAATGCTGCTCTTCAAGGGGGAATCAGGAGCTCGAGGAGAAAAGGGCTCTGTGAACAACCAACACGGGGGCCTGGAATGTTCCAAAGCGGTGCTGAGTAAATCCTTAGGATTCCCTCTGGAGACGCCACATGACTGCCTTGTTTTGCATGAAGATGGTATGTGTGGGGACCAGGAGATAGATGATGTAAAAGCCACTTTTAATTGGTTTTGTAATTTACAATCTGAGACAGTTTGTCTACGGTCCTCCAATCACCATGTTGGCCAACGAGGAACGTGGATGAGGTGACAGAGTGCTCAGACTCCTGGGTTAGGGCTGCAGGCAGATTCCATGCCTCCCATAATACCTGTGCTTATCTCAGCTGTTATATCACTATATTTATCACAATTTTCTGAGGTTGTTGATTTCTTTGTTGTATTCTCTATGGATTATCAACTTCTTGGGAACACAGTATTTAGCAGAGTAGGTAAGCCAAAAAAAAAAAAAAAGTTTACTGTATTAAGTAATATCACGGCCCTAATTTCTCAGAGGGGAAATAAGACACCATTGACTCACTATAAATATGATAGGAAATGAAAAATTCTTTCAAAAAATGTTATAGGCTTGAAATGTTTAGTCCACCCTTAGTTACTAAGAATGGAAAGCCAATGAGGCACAGAAGGGATTTATTGGAAGGACACAGTGGAATGGAATGCAGCCTATGGACAACCCAAAGCATCGCCAGCCCTCCGTCCCTCTGCCTTTTCCCCTCTCCATCGCTTTCTCTGCCTCTCCTTGGTGCATCTGCATTATTCTTTTGCTTACAATCTAACTTTCTCTGAAGCTCACATGATGAGCAAGGACAACTGACACTCGCCAATTTTCCACATAACAGATCCACCCACCGTGAGGATACCCTGAAATCCCAAGGAAGAGATTCACTGCCGGACCTTGGCCAGAGAAGCAGAATTACAGCAACTGATTCCCAGCAACCAGGTGTGTTATAGGAGCAGGTCGGGGGGAGAGGACAATTCCTAGAAACAAGCAATATGTGGTGAAGCGAAAATGGGAAACAGATTAATTTGTATTGTGTGATTCCACGTTGCTAGTCTACAAGTCTGTATAAATAGGATATTTTCAAATAAGCAGAGGAAATATGAAAAGCTAGACAGCAAATCATCAATTTTAGAGAAATGGAATAGAAGGAAAGAAAACCCTATTTGACTTCAGATGTTTATTATTTGAACAGTCACAGCAATTATATATTACATTGTGATGCATATTTAACTTTTTTTTTTAAAGGAAAATGGGTGCAGGGTAGACTATTCAGTAGGAATCTACTACATTAAACCTCTTTTTTCATAATTTAAACTTAATTAAAGTTGGGAGAGAAAGGGAACTAACAGTCTTTCTCATAAGCAGCATTGGTTGAACAGCAATTTCCTTTCTTTTGTTATATTGATCCAACTCTAAAAACTCATTCACTCAAAGTCTAGGAAGATGCCCGGACATACAAAACCTCACAGTATACATTTAAGAAAAAATAATGTTACATGGCAACTGGTAGAGCTCATAAGTAGTAATAAAATTTCTGATTCCATTTTAGACACCACGCAACCCTTTCTCCACCGAGAAAGCCGGAGCTCGGTGCAGGGCACATGACAGGCTCCAGCCACTGCTCTCCTAGCTTTGGGTGCATACATAAGGATGGTCTGCATGCAGGGCCCTAAGCAATGGCTCCTACTTGTGAGAATCTGCTGGGAGGCTTATTATCGGTGCAGACTCTGAGCTGATGGTTCTGCCCGTGGAGCAGGACTCTGTTTATTAACCAGCACCCAGGTGAATTTGAAGCAGACAGCCCTTTGCCGATGCTGCTGGCGGAGTGCATCCACCAAGGGCTGATTAGCCAGCCCTTCGGTTAAAAACAGCATGTTTAGAATCAGCTTCATGTACTACTGTATGACCATGGGGAAAGTTACAAACCTTCCTTCAGCCAGGAAAACTGCAATCATAAAAATAATACCCACTCCATAGCTCATTGTGGAGGTTGGTTGGGGAAATATAAGCAGGGAACTTAGTATAGTACTGGGCACACAGGAGGTGCTTAATTAAAGGGAGCGATTATTATCAGTAAATTACGGAATCTATTAATGACTAAAGGGGAGTGGTGCCTGCAGGACCCTGGACCAAGGCCCATCAGCTGTTGCCGAGCTCTGGCTACAACTTAACCTCACAGACATTATAATGGGGGAGAATGTAGCCTGCCCAAGCGTGAGCGAGAATCAAGGCTCAGATACCTAGTGCAATGACAAAAATCAAAGCCTAGTTTGCGGAGCAAGTCATCATTGCTGGATGAGTGCCCAAGTTCCAGAGTGACTAGGCTGAAGTGAGTGAATCTCCAATAATTCTGCAAGGCTACAGCTCTTCCACAAAGCTCAGGCACCAGGCAGCTTTGTGAGCTCCCTGCAGGGATGGGCAGAGAATTTCATTTTCTTTCTATTTCTTTCTTCCCCATTGTCTTAGTCATTCGGTCTCATCACTCAGAGTGTCTGAAAGGAGCATTTAGCAGAAATAGATGGATTCTCCAAAGTGAAAACTATACAGAGAGTCAAGTTGGTCAGAAACAGTCAGCACAGCAGCAGAGGAATCAAAAAGCCAAGCAGGGGTGGGAGAAAACTACTGCTTTTGTTGAATTCCTGAGGGTGCTTGGGGCCAGACAAAGGTATCTTAAGGAGCTGGTAGTTCCATTATTTATCGGGTAACTTTCCTGAGTCTACCTGTGTGCATTCCGGGGGTAAGAGATAGAGAAACAGCTGCAATTCAATCCAGAGGGAACTCTCCTGGCCACTGCATGCCGTGGCACACCCAGGGTGAGTGTGAGACGGGAAGCCTGAACGGGCTGAGGCAGTGATGGTCTCCCTTCCTGCAAGAGGTCTTCCCCTCTTGCACCCTTGAGTGTGATTCTAGTGTTTAACGTATTTTCCCACAACATGGCCACTAAAAGCAAGCCAACCACTTAATCAGGTGCTGAGCTGAAGAAACAGCAATCTATTTCGGCTCTGAAAGAAACACGGGGCTGCGGTGGGCTCCCTGAGAGCTGGTATGGCAGACGCGGGAAGAATTCCAAAAGAGTTTTCCAGGGTGACTGACTCTGAGCAATCTTTCCCCTTTGTGCACTGACTTCAGAATCTAACCCTCGAATACAGTGCAACTCCATGGGCTTTTTCCTTTTATTTGGGAAACCTCAATTGCTAATAATGTCTCCCGTTTTACTACCACTCTTCCGAGAGGTGGTATATTACCTCCATCTCACAGGTGGGGAAACAGAGGGTCTGAAAGGCGCTCTGCTAACAAGTGACGGGGTGGATTTGCTGGCAGATGACATCTTCCTGTCCAAAGGTCTTTCCCCTCCTAGACCACATGAGAAAGGTTGAAACAAAAATGCAAGGGGCTTCTAGTATGTTCAGAACTATTTTTTGTCAGTTGATGACACCAAATTCAGAGGAGAAACTGACTTATTCCTAGAATTATTAATATCAGTAGATAGCAAGTGGGAATGAAACTATGGCATGGAAAGAAGACAGGCTTTAAATCAGAATTTTTAGTAAAAGCTACTGACCATAAATCCAAGGTTTATGTATGTGTACATACACATACACAAATATATATACATATATAAATATATATGTATAAATATGTATATATTTAATATATGTAAAATATATGTGTATATATACACACATATACATGTATGTACATTTAAATATATATTAAATGAAATGTATATTAAATGTATTACATATATGGAATTAGATAAACGGTTAGATCATCCTATGACCTTCTCATAATTTTCTGTGCTTTTCACTCATAGTACTTACCGGAGTTGCGCTTCTACATTCACTGGTCTTATTATTTGGTTAAGAGCACCTTCCCTACTATGCCGTTAGCTCCATGAAAGCAGAAGTGGGCTGGGTTTTCTCACCATAACTGACTTCCCAGACTAGTTCCTGGCACATAGTGCAGACGTGTTAGATGGGTGTTGAAGTAAATGAATAAATTATTGTGGCATAGATTCTAACTTTGGCCATCCCCTCCAAGTGTATTTCCAATTATAACACAAGATAGTTTCCAAAATGAACTTACGTTTTCTCTAATTCTTACTAATTATTTATGATGTGTAATAAGCCATCCTCTGTACTTGGAAATTCAATACATTTCTGGAAAAAGTGCTGTAAGCAGCCCTTCGCTTCCCTGGATACGCATTTTCACAGCTGTTTCTTGTTTTCACATTCTTCACGCTGGGTTATGAGTGTCTTCCTTTTGGCCACGCCACCAGCTCAGCCATTTTCTTATCTAACACTGGGGTTCTGAGAATGCCTCTTCATCTCTAGGTTGTGGGCTTGGTGAAGCCAAATCTGCCCTGGTTGGCCTTTCGCCTGTTAATTGGGTACCTGTAGGATTCTGGGAACAAATCCAAAAGGATGGACTATGGTTTCCGAATCCGTTGGCTTCTGGCGATTTCAGCTGGCTGTGAGCTTGCCATGTGACAAACAATACACCAACTAACTTGCCTTTCTTGGCCATCTGTCTGTTGGCTAAATAACCACCTCTTGGAGAGAGCGACTCATCATTTAGGCAGCCGGTGTCCTGGTGATTGACGGAGCTGAACAACTTCTGGGCTGGGTCCAATATTTCCTGACCACAGAAAAATGAATTTCACAGGGTTTTGCATGGGCTTTGTAGAGGTTTTATAAAGCAAAATAGATAAGAAAAGCCAAATGAATGAGGAAATAGATTGGGCCGTGCTTTACAGCACAGCTTTTTAAGGCATGAGTGACTTTGAATTTTTCCCTTTGGTGGCTGTATTTCACTCTCTGTCCCCTTTGCCCTTCCATGTTTCCTCTGCTTTTCTTCTTTTCTAACACTCTTCCCATATTTTTTTTCCCCAAAGTTCCTAATCTTGTACTCCATTCAACCAGTATTTAATTAGATCTTAGTGTGTACTAGGCGAGGGCAGCAGACTCAAGTGCCATCGGAGGCGGTGGTGGACTCTCACTGTCCTTTTTGGTTGCTCAATATCAGAAACTTCTTCCTACGCCTGGGGACTCTTCCTCTTTATGAAGCAGAGCCTGCCTCCCACCACAGAAACTGAAAATACCACATACTCATTTCCCAGCTTCCCTTGCAGCTAGTGTGCAAACATGTGACCCGTGCTCTGCAAAGAGACATACCCACTCCAGACACTGATGAATTACAAGTCTGTGAGAGGGAGCAGGGGTCTCGCAGAACCCTCTCTAGGGGAAGTGGCAACAGGTGAAGTGGTTCTGGGGCAGGAACCACCATCATCCATCAGAGAGGGTCATGCATGTGCGGCAGGCTGTGGGGTCTACACTCGCCGGCCACGGCCTTCGTGGTGGGCCAGGTTCTGTAGCACCCGCCGAGCCAGGGTGTCATTCCCGCCTATGTCACCTCTAATCCGGTTCACTGATCCCCTAAGATAGTCTGTGAACCCCTTAATATACTTTAATAAATTCTTTTTCTACTGAAATTAGTCAGAATCAGCTTTGGCTGCTTGCAGATAAGAGTCCAATCAGGAACCATAAATGAGTGACATCAGCAGGACGTCCCTGTGGGAAAGTGGAACACCCACGACTCGTCTCCAGCAGGCAGCTGCCAGTAAACCTCGTACAAGGCACGTCTAATAATGCCAGATATTTGATCTTTCAATAGAAAGATAAGTTCAGGTTTTTTGGTGAAACCCTCACTTTCAGATGTTAATTACTAGTTCAAAGATGTTTGTGGGCTGCCTAAAGCCTGACTGTGGGACACTTAGAGCTCCAAAACTACCGGCTGGTATCCTCTTTACTTTTAATTCTTCACACTTTTGTTTTGTTTTGTTTTTACTTTTACAAAGCATTTCAGAGTTTGACCAAGAAGATGCCTTGAGTAAGTTCCTATTTCCCACTTGAGCTCTACCGTTTACAGGACCTCAGCTAACTCATAGATTTGAACAGAAAATTGTTGAGGACTTAGGATGGTCCAGATGGGAAAAAGCATATGCTAATTTTAAAATCCCACAACTGCCCGTGTTGTCCTGAGCAAAGCCACCCAGCCAACCAAAATGTCTGGGTCATGCAAAATCTCCACCTCGGACACTGCCCTCGGTCTCTGAGAAGCATCCAAATGACCTGATGTTCCTGCTCCGAAAAGGAGGCCGTGTTTTGGTCATAGCCTCATGCACCAAAGTCTTAAGATGGAGCACGTCATTGGTGGGACCGACAGCCAAGCCATGGCGGCAAAGGAGGTTGGACAGGTATGTTGCTGGCATTTTCAGCTTCCGAAAGGTAATCGATCCTCTCACTGAGACTCGCAAGATGTGTAATTTCCCCAAAATAGAAAAGGGTTCAGATGCTGGTGGACAACCCCACTGCTCTATCTGTCCCCTGCAGCCAGAGAACAGAGTCCTCCAGCTGCAGCACGCGGTGAGGGCGGACACACGCCAGTGGCCCTGGGTCGGCTGCTGGGAGGCCCCCATGGCCCTGGGGACCAACACCCACTACTGAAGCTGATCTTTCTTTCTCTCTTCTCTGTATGAGGAAAGCTTGTTCCATCCAGTGCTTTACTGTGTTCTGTTTTCCTTGGCCACTCTGATACCCAGATGCAGTGGGCAGAAGCGTTCAGACCTGTGCTGCTGGTGACAGGCAACAGCTGCCACTTGCTCGACAGAGCCCAGACATCCTTTCCACGTTTAAAATGAATCAAGTTGCATTTCTGCCCCTGGCAACCAAAATCTCTGGAGAAAGAGTTGTATTTTGCTTTCAATAGAAAACGGTAAAAGAATACAGGGGCAAATTTTCCACATTTTGGTAATCAACATGAAATGAACATCTGCCGACTGATTTTTTTAGCCTTCTCAGCTCTACCCAAGAAGATGCCTTGAGTAAGTTTACGACAAAGTGTTAGTAAAGAAGCCAATCTCCTCGATGCAGAGACAGGAAAGGGCTGCGTTTTTTGAGGGCAACTGAGTGAGGACTTCAGCCAAGGTCAGCTGCGGAAAAAGAATGCCCTTAACAAAGACAATTAAAATGAAATCAATCACAAGCCAAGCAAGAACCCTGAGTTCCCAAATCTTTAACCAGAGAAGCAAATCCTTGCTGCCTGTACCTCTGGTTGTCTCATGGCCCTGCGTGGACAGGCCCAGAGAGGAAGCTATGCCACAGGTATTGGAGAGAAGGAAGGAAGTTTCCATCACAGGTGCATGCGAGACATAAAGGTGTCATTCCAAAGCCCACCAATCCAGTCTGTCTCCCTCGAGCTGCCTTTATAACAAGCTGGTGCCAAAGAAGCCAGACTCGTGTGCAATTAATGATTTTACATGGTTTGCCAAAGCCCCTTCAGAATAGCCTCTCAAAGACTCAAGTTCACATTGCTATGGAAACACTGTTGTGTCAAACAAAAAATAAATGAACACAGAGGAGTTATTCCCAAGTTCTATACAAACTGTTAAATGTGTATGTGTGTGAGCCTCTGTGCATGCACGCATGCATGTGCACACACACACACACACATATCCTGGAAGAAGCCTGCATATGTTCACCCTCTGAACTGCAGATTTACATGAGGAAGTCTTTTCCAAAGGGAAATGGTTGAAAAAATCTTCATAAAGAGATCTACAGAAGTCATTTGGCTTTGGTCTGTGAGAGGTTTGATGGATGAAACACAGAAAAGTGTCCTAGAGCGTCTTCTGCTCTTTCAGATTCCCCTTTCTGGGTTTTCAACACTCACTTCAGCACCTTAAACACTCCTTTCCTTTCAAGTGCTTGGAAGTCCCATTTTATTAATTTATTTCTCTTTTAGTCAGAAAGTTCAGAAATTGTAACTTTCTTGGGAATAAATAAGGTATGAGCATCACAGTTCCACAACACAGCATCAAATTCTATGATGAAAACTCCACAGGAACAGAGAATATTGCCTCATCTAGAAGTGGGAGTGGACACGTCTGTAACGGTTTCCCAGAATTTCTTCCAGAAGATGGGCCGCCGCTTCTGCTCCACCTTCATCACCATCACTTGGGTTGAACAACCCCTGTCTCCCTCCTGGGTACTTAAGGGCTTTCTAACCTGAATCCAGGGTGATTCCCCTCTTCCACTCTCCTCACAGTTGCCAGAGGGATTTTGAAAATTCCTGTTTGACTATATCATTCCCCTTATGAAACCATTTCATTCATTTCCCATTAGCTGTAGATAAAATCCAAAGTCCTCACCCATCCTGTAATGTCCACGCACTGACCCAGCCTCCACACAGTGTACAGTGTATTCTCCTCTTTGCTCTGGACTCTCCATGTCTAGCCACAGAGGCTGAGTCTGTGTAGCGCTTCACATCGACCTTGACTGTTTCCATCAAGCGTACGTGCACACAGGTCCCTCTGCCTGAAACGATTCCTCACCGTGCCCACCTCTGAGCCCTTCACCGGGTCACTCCTACATTTCCTCAGGACTGCTTAAATGCCACTTCCTCATAGAGGCCCTTCCCCCAGTCCCAGAATGCTCTCACCTCCCAGACCCACTAGATTTGCTTTTATTGTTAATTATCACTATTACCATTAACCAGTATGTTTCGTTTTCTGATAGTTTATAAACTCCATGCATGAGACTTATGATCATCTCTGCCTTGCTCCGAATTGCAATTCCTATACCCCACACAGTGCCTAGCACACAGTAGGAATGCAGTAACTTTTTTGTGGAATGAAAGGATGAATTAATTAATAGATTCTGCAAATTGTCACCTTGCCCGTAAAACCCTTAATGGAGAACACCTTGGTCTTCAGCCTGTTGTGTTGCATACCATCGCGCACAGGTGTACAGCTGCTTGACCATAAGTGTTCTCGGCCAGATCCCCACTTACCCAAATGTAAGTGTCCATTAAGTGCCAACTTAAAGACAGTCCAGACCTCTGCCCTCAAGATGAAGGTGGGGAAGGTGGGTACAGGGAATAAGCAGGAGGAAAAGTCATCTTTGGAGATAGACTCAAGAACTGAGAGTGAAAGATTCCAGAAGCCATTTCAGGAGAGATGCTAGCCAAGACAGCGTGAAGAATCCTGCTGAAGTTAGGAAGTAGACTTGACCTTGGCAAAGGCAGTCAAGGTCATAGCCGAAGGATCACAGGGTACAACTCCAAGAGAATGTCAGGGATGATATGGGAGAATGGACAGCACATTTAATCCATTAGCGAGTGAAGAAGAGCTTTTGTGACAAGCGATTCAGACTTAATCCTGGAATGCAGAGTATTCAGACTGGGGCACAGTGCTGACTTAGTTCTAGAACATTCTTCAGAGACATAGTACTGGCTCAGAGAAGCCATGTTGGGCTGGACTTCATTCCTGGTGCTTTCTTTGGTTCCTCATATCTCTTCCTACAAAGACCGAGAGCACCCTGCGAGTACCTCCTTCATTGTACCCAGGACACTCTGGGGCAGGTGAAAGTTGCCCTGGGGGAATCCTGGCCAGCCCAGGAGAGCCTGAGGCTGTCTTATGCCCATCTGTGTCTCCTCCCTGTCACAAAGAGAAGCTCGGTTTCTGAGACACAGGAAATAGAATCATAATCTCTCCCACTTTCAAGCATTATGATGGGTAACTGCATATGTCAACTTGACTGGGCTAAGGAATGCCCAAAGAGCTGGCGAAACATTATTTCTATTGATTCTGTTTGTCAGGAGAACCCTGACTAGAAGAGATTTTGATACCAGGAGTGGTTCTAGAGAACAGGATTTTAAAGGTGAGATTTCTAAACTGGTCCTAGGGTTTCTAGAATTGGCTCTCTAATATGATTAGATGAAAAGACTATTCCCAGTAGGAAAGAGAGCACTGATGGTCCATGGCATGACCTGTTCATAGAGGTACATACAATATCTGCATTGGATACTCCTGTCAACCACTTACAAGAAGTATAGGATACTTTCTACTATTTTTAGAAAATTAAGAAATATAATGATATTGGTTAGTTGTTCCTAAGGTTTCTGGACAAATTGGTGAAAGAAAAGGATAAGTTCAGGGAATAATTAAATCTGACCGATAATGCTAATTATTCTGATAATACCTTAATTATTATAACTAATACTGACCATAGTTAACTCTGACTGATAGTAATTATTAAAACAATGGTGTGAATGGTCTGGGGCCCACCTAATTCATTTCAGAGCATCCATTCATTCAATGACATGGAGTCAACATTCACCCTGTAATTCCTTACCCACTATCAGGTACCACATGTGCCCCATGCTCTTGCTCCCTCCTATCTATTCTCCCCTCTGCAAACACAGTGATTATTTTATGAACCAAATACTCTCACGCCCCTGCCCTGCTCAGAACCATGCAACAGTTCCTACTGCTCATGGAAGAAACATCAAGGGTGGACCCTGGCACTATAGTCTTTGCAGGGCCCGACCCTCACCCACCTCTCCATCCTTCTGCCGAAACACCACAGCTTTCCCTCAGGTCCCCAAATGGACCACATCCCTTCTCACTAAATAAACTTCACATGAAATAATCTCTAGCCCTAGAATAACCATCTCTCTCTTTGCTTAGTCAAATCACATTCATTTTTCCAAGCAACACTGTCCAACAGATACAGGAATGTCCTAGATCTGCCCTGTCCAATATGGCATCAGAGAGTCACAGGGAGCTACTGAGCACTTGAAATGTGGCTAATGCAACGGAGGAACGAAATTTTAAATTTTATTTTACTGTAATTAATTTACATTTAAATAGCCACGTGTGGCTAGTGGCCACCATATGGGGCAGTGCAGCTCTAGAATTCACTTCAAATGCCTTTCGTCGCCCTCCTGTTTTAGGAAGATATATATGTTACCTCTGTACTTTTAATCATAGGATTTACAACAGAAATATTATATGCTATTAGTATGATTATTTATCTTTCATTTCCCCCTCTACTCAAGGGTCAGGTCTGTTTCCTTCTAGATTGACCACTAAGGCCTTGTACAAGTGCCTGGTACACAGAAAATAATATTTGTGAATGAGTGAATGAATCAATGAATGAATGAAATTCTGTGACTATGTGACTTCAGAAAATCATTGTACATTTCTAAGCCTCTATTTACTGATCTATAAAGTTTATGAGTCCCTTCAAGCTTAAGCATTATGTAGATTTCACCTCTAAATAGGAAATTACAGAAATGTGGAACAAGGTAGAAAGTTCTAGACATTATTTGAGACCATCTTGTCTCCGCAACGACTTCCCCTAAAGTATTTCAGAAAATTACAGTAATTTATAGTTCAAAGATCAAACATGCCATGAAATTTTAACAGAGCACATTTTGGTCACTTTATTAAGGCATACAAAATCTATGCAATTCATATGTGACTGCTGAAACAATTCACTGGGGTGACCATTTATATTTGACCAGGATTGGAATGCTTTTCAGACTGAAAGTTAAAATCTGGGGCCTCAAAATATGAGAGACACTCCCAATAATCATCCCACCTCTGATTTATGCAACCTAGCAACTAATAAAATATGGATCAGAGAGATTTAATATCAATTTATAATTATCTTGTACTGCTTATTACTTTGGGTAATAACTTGTGTGGCTTTCTCATCACACACAGTTCTTTCAGAACAAAGCAAACCACACCAAAAGGGCAGAAGGGCTCATTTGGCCACGTTATCAAACATACTCTACAAAAAGTGCAATGATGGAGGGTTTACGCAGAGATTGAAAAGTCTGTAATGAATTTAAACTTGGCCAGAGTCTTGTATACAGTATTAGGTTAGTTGCCTATTGTTAGGATTCAGAGTTTGGATGAATCATAATCATCTTCTGGACCTAGTCTAGAATCTATCTTTTATTACCCTCACCATGCTAAGGTCCTCGTTTCCTCTCTGCCTGGGGTAAACGCTTAGTAAACTGTCTATGCTGATGAGTTCAGGATGGTAACAAGAAAGGCAACACAGCATCGTGGTAAAGAGCACAGACTCTGGAAGACGACCATTTGTGTTTTCAACTTGATCTTAGTTTCCTCATCTATAAAATGGAGATGATTAGAGCACCTACCCCCAGAGTTGGCATGAGGATTAAATGAGGTGAGGAGGGCTTGACACACTTTATATGTGTAAAGGAGTATCAACTAGCATGAAGGTGATGACAGAGGAACAAAGGTAGAAATGCCACAGATCTGTGTTGATGTCCCGTACTCAGCAACTTTGTAAAAGAGACAATGTTGTCAATAAGCGTAACGTGACACCCTTACTAGTGGCATTTATGGTTAATTGAATAACTACCACTTATGAAGCAGCCGCTAAGTAACAGGTAGACATAATCTCATTAAATCCTTCCAAGAACCCTAAGAAGTAATAGAGGTTTACCAGTGACAGTGGTTGTAAGTGTAGTGGTAATAACAATAAAAATAATACCTAACAGTGTCTGAGGACTTACTGTGCCTGGCACTGTGATACGCCCGTTACGTGTTGCCTCATTTAACCCCCTTTAGCAAACCTACCAGATTAGAATGATAATTATGGTTATTTGAGAGAAAATTAGCTATGGTCCAGATTGCTAAATAACAAGTCCGAGATCAGACAATCTGCGTGTGGGAAAGCTGAGATTGGAACCCAGGTGTGTCTATCGCCTCATAGCTGCTACACGATACGCCCTCAATCCTACTGCCTTGGATATTTAGAATTGGAAAACAGACTGTGAGTCAGTTAACAGTAAAAATATGAGCTGGGTGACAACGCGGATGAGGGCTGGGGCTCGGATGAGGCACATAAGGTGCCCAGATACAAAATTCAAGGAGGCACTCACTCTCAGGAAGAACCCAAAGGAGCTGGGGGAAATAAGGGAACTAGAAACTTCCTGTGTGGGTCACTAAGAATGGTGGCCAGTGAGGCTACTCATCCTTCCACCCATGCCAAAGCTCAAAGTGGCATATAGTCACGTCTATCACATTCTATTAGCCAAAGCAAGTCACATAGTGAGCCCTGATTCAGAGTGGAAAATAGACTTGTCTCCATGACAAGAGGAGCTTCAAAGCCACAGTTCAAGGAGTGTGGACACAGAAAGGAGAATGTTTGGAGTCACTTTTGTAATCTGTCACAACCATGAGGACTAATATTCATTCTATTCAATCATTCACTAACATTGTGACCATGAACAATTTAATGACCCTGTCTGGTCCTCATTTTCTCAATTTATAAAATAGATAATAATATAAAACCTACCTCAACATTGTATGTATTAAATGAGGCAGCACATAAAGTATCATAGCTCCTGGAACATACTCAGCAAATACTAGCTATTGTTTCTAATTGATATTATCTACAAACTTCCTCATGCATAAGTTAAAACTTTATAGATCCATGAGTGGGGGGGAGGGGCGTGGGGGATAGATGACGGGGAGATGACAGTGTGCTCCAGAGGAGGAATAAATGCCTTTACATTATATTCCACCAAGCCAAATACTCTCTACCTAAGGTATTTCTTGATGAGTAGATAATTTCATAAGTTATTTTACGCCAAAATGAAAACTTCACAAATGGTTACCCAAGATGGAAAAGACAGAGTTCAAAGTATAGCTACAAAGATCTCAGAAACAAATGCTGGATGGATTTGAAAATAAATGCACTGCTTTTGCATTTGGCTTTATTTGCATTTTTTCATTGGTATTCGGTATTAGTACAGAGCAGTAGCTAAAATAATCTGAATTTACAGCTTGTAGAACAACCAGGTTATTAACAGGGCACTTTTCCTCTGGCTTTTTCTTTCAAAAATATTCTAAATGAAGGGAAGTTCCTCTATCTTAATTGATAAAACACAGTCAGAGAAGATCATGGGCAAAAACTAATTTCCCAATATAGAATTTTATCCTAATAGAAATTTCCATTATCTAACTCACACCACTTTGAACTTTAAATATCTTTACTAAATAGTTTCTTCATCCTTCACCATTACATCAGCATTTATTCAAGTCCTATTCTTTTTCATGATGATTAGTTGAAATAAAATAAAAATTTAAAAACAAAAGGTATACATGTAGACTAGAAAACACATTTGAACATCAACCTAAAATTAAATATGCTAAAAATGTTATTTCATATTTTGAACAACTAATTGCCCACAAATTTGATAATTTAGATGAAACCCTTGAAAGGTGTAAACTACCAAAATTCACACAAACTATCAACTGAATAGGTATATCTATTAATTGAACCAAAAACTAATAACTTTCTAAGAAAGAAAGCACCAGGCCCAGTTGGTTTCACTGATGAATTCTACCAAACATTAAAGGAAGAAATAATACCAAAGTCTCCACAATCTATTCAAGAAAATAGAAGCAGGAGAAATACTTCTTAACTCAGTCTATGAAAACACAATTACCCTAATACAAAAACTAGATGAAGAAGTTATAAGAAAGGAAAACTATAGACCAATATCTCTCAAGAACATCGATGCAAAAATCCTCAACAAATATTAGCAAATAAAATTGAACAATGTGTAAAAAGAAAAATCCCACAACTAAGTGAGATTTACTCCAGATATACAAGGCTGGTTTAACATTTGAAAATCAATGCCTGTACCAATGTGGGTCAAGATGCTAAAGAAGAAAACTCATATAATCATATAAATCGATGCAGACACAGCACTTGACTAAATCCAACACCATTCATGATGAAAAAAAGGCAAAACTAGGGATATCCCAGCAAACTAGGGATAAAGGGGAAATGCATCAATTTCTCAATTCAAATTAAAGAACATCTACAAAAAATCTACTACTAAGGTCATACTTAACTTTGAAAAAGCAGATGTTTTCACCCCTAACATTGAGAATAAAGCAAGCTGTCTTCTCTTTCTACTCTTATTCATTCTGCAATTCCTAGCTACTGCAATAAGACAAGAAAAGAAAATAAAAGGTATATTGAATGGGAATAAATAAAAGTGTCTTTATTCATAAGTGACATGATTATCTATGTAGAAAATCTAAAAAGATTGACTAAAAATACAAAAAGAAAAACCTTCCTGGAACTAATAAGCAAGTACAGAAATAGAAAGATTTCCAGATACAAGGTTAATACACAAAGGTTAATTTCTGTCTTGTATATCAGCAATAAACAATTGGCATTTAAAATTACAAAAACAATAACATTTATAACAGAACCCAAAACAAATAAAGTTCTTAAAGATAAACATAACCAAATATAAATGGGATCTATATCCAAAAAAACTATAAAACTCTGATGAAAGAAATCAAAGAAAAATTAAATAAATGGAGACATATCCCATGCTCATGGAGTGAAAGATCCAACATTGTTGAAATGTTAATTCTACACAGACTAAATGCAAAGCCAATCAAAGTCCCAGGAAGCTATTTTATAGATAATGAAAAACTGAGTCTAAAGTTTATGTGGAAAGCCAAAAGCCTAGCCAACACAATACTAAAAATGAAGAACAAATTTGAAGAATCATATTACCCAATTTCAAGACTTACTCTAAAGCTACAATCATCAAGACAGTGCAGTACTGGCAAAAGACTAGACATGTAGATCAATGAAACAGAATAGAGTACCCATAAACAGACCCTCATAAATGTAGTCAACCCAAGTTTGATAAAGGAGCAAAGGCAATCTTTGAAGTGACTAAGAAGGTACCAAAGGTACTGTATATACTTAGGCACAACCCTTGGTCATCAACACAGTTGTTAGCCATGGCCCCCGGTAACACAGAGACAAGACTGTGTTGCTGAGATGCTAAGCAGCCCGACATCCCTTTCCTATAAGCCAGACTATTGGGCTTCCTTGACTATGAGACCTGTAGCAGTTGAACAAAAATAACGTATTCATTATCTCTTTTGATAAGGGAACTCTAGCAATGGACGTTCCAGAATAAGAAGGGGTCTTTGGTTCATCTGCTGTCTTATTTTCTAGTCAGCATCTGAGTTTTTTAATTCAGATGGCCAAATGAGAAATCAAGGTGTATCCAAGTCACAATGCTATTACTCATATAAAAGAATCTTAAACGAAACTCAAAGTGCGTCAGAGCTCTGGTCCGAGGATTCCTTCGACCAGTGGCATGCACAGAAATGCAGTCACTTGGAGAATCTTAAGTTACGTGACCTCTGTTGTCGGACAAAGTGTATGAGGTCAGTATGTAACTGGATAGATCAGATTTGCTTTTAGATTTCTTTTTGCTTTTGGGGGAGCAGTGACACAATCTGCTTACGTCGTCATTATCATCAGCATCAATAATGTGTCATGCCAGGAGCGGAAGAAAGAAAGTTTGAAAGAGAGGGGAAAAAAATCAAAGGATGTTTATGAGGAGAAAATTATAGGTTGAAGAGGAAGGCAGCAGTTCTTGACAATAATGTAAGAAATTCTTAAAATAGCAGCAATTTTTCTTGCTAACAGCGCTGGAAATAAGAGAGCAGTAGTATTTTGGTGAGCGTGATATTTTTATGTTAGTAATAAGTTGCCAAAAAGGTAACTGGAAAATTGTAGACTTTATAAATTAGGTTCATTGGCTACATGTACCTCTCCTCCCCGGGGAGAAAGACTTGTCTGAACTTTTCAAAAGATTGAAAGGGGGCAAGATAACCCATGCTTGTTATTTGTCCAGATGTTTTAACCTGACTGATGTAAATTTCTTTATAGGAAGGGAAGTATTTATGGAGAGTTGCAGGCCAAACTCTGGCTCCTTCTCTCACTAAGTCTGTGACTTTAAACAAGGCCTTCAAGCCATCTAAGCCACAGCATCTTCATCTAAAAAATGGAGAAAATAATACTACTTACTTCCTAGGGTTGGTGGAAGAGTAAAGGAAGCACCCAGTGCATTACCCAACATACATTTAGCATTCAAAAGCACTTCGTAGTACTCTCACTGCAACGGCCATTCATCATCCCTCACACACCATCTCCTATTCCACCACACGCGCCCCATCTCAGGTTTCCTGTTTTACATCCCTTTTCAAAACCCTTCAGATGATGAATGGTGTGACTGCAGAGATATGAAACTGACTGTTTAACACACACCAAAACCTGTCTACCCACCAGGACGGGTGTTGGATTATTTTTCCTTGCATGTAGTCGCATCTGAAGGTTGCAAACTTCCTCCTAAGGGTGGGACCACGTGTCAAATCTTTCTTGAATCTTCACTCTGGGGACTGCCTTCAGTTCAGTTCAGCCATTCACCCAGGAAACCCTCTCATTTTTCTTATAGGCACCCCTTGGTTTTGACCAATATAGCCACACTCAGCTTGCTAAATCCCTTCTTCATTCTACTAATATCTAATGGAGCACTTATTATGTGTGAAGAGCTGTGTATTCAAATAAAATAGGTATGGTCCCTGACATTTTGGCACTTACAACATAGCAGAGAGACAAACAATAAACAAGCAATCAAAAAAAGAAAATAGGTAAATAGATCATTATACACTGTGACAAATGTTACAAAGAAAATGAACGTGACACAGTAATAGAGAACGCTCCTACTTAGATCACAGTGAATGATCATCTCTTAAACGCACAGGGAAATAACTACAGAGTTTTAAGCTGGGAAGCGACAAACTTGGATTTACATCTTCCAGCAGTTACCTGGGCTGCTCTTTTAAAAAATGAACAAAGCGCAAACGTGTGCGTGAGGAAACCTGTACAGAGCCTCTTATAGATATCCAGGCAAAACGGTCGTAGCTTGGACAAGGCGAACGCTACTAGTAGCTAGAGAGAGGAGTGTGTGCATTGAAGAGACATTTTTTAAATAGAAATGGCAGACTTGCATATTGAAGGTGGGGAGTCGAAAAGAGAGGGCCCAGGATAACTGCAAGGCAGAGGTGGACCTGTCATGAGGCCATGGAACTGAAGCTTCAGGTCCCGCCTTATACAGAGACCCCACCCAAGGCATTAGTGAGGGGCTTAGCCATAAGCTCATATGGTCCTGAGGTTGTTAATATTTGCAAATGTAAGATGTTGGTGTATACTTTTATAAATGCAGCACCATCAGATTACATAAGCCTCAGACCCCTCAAAACATCCGTCTACCTGCTTCCAGCTGCGTGCTTCCACCACCAGGTGGAGGGGGAGGCTCCCCTTTATGAAGAGCAAGTGTGGCTGGGAGGGTGAGAGACACTTTAGGTATAGGAGCCTGAGATGCCTGCCAGGCATTTAGGTCATCTGTCGAGATCCTAAGTGGCTTCCAGATCTTTCCAAACATCAAATCCACTTTCAAAGGGGGAAAAATAATTCCACCATTGACAACACCCAACTTCTAAATTAGTGATTCTTGGTATTTTAAAAATATCCTTGATAATTTAGGAAACCTGTAGACTTTTCCTCTCAGCAAATGCACTTACAGCTAACAGTTTAATTCACCCTGAGCCAAGAATCCATCTATTCTCTAAATGCCGTCACCACACCATGGGAGAGGCAACGAGTAGGCATTCTGTTTCCCCAAAAATTATCCTGGTAGACATAACATTGTTTTTTCACTCATCAATTCTGGAATGCTCGTTAACAATCAGCCATATTGCTTCATAGTCCCATCTTATTGCCTTAATGGCAATACATTTGAGGACATTTGAGACGACATGGTTTTTATGCTGACACCTTCTGAGAGTGTTTCTTTTCAAAGCACATTTCTCATTTTTTTTTTGCATGTTTCCAGGCAATGCTATTTTAAAGAATTAAATGTATTTCCTAACCTCAATAACAGGTGCTGTTTTTTTAAGAGCCTCCGCTGATCACTGGAGAAATTCATGAATACTAAATACTGCTCTGCAGAATACCTTTTACTGGCTCCCTCCTCCAGTGTCACTCAAACCTCCTCTTGTTTAAGCACCGAGTCCATGCCATTCCAATACCTCTGACTTTTCTACCTAACTCCATGATGAACCTGGAAATGGGAAGATGGCTAGATGTTCCTCCCCCACTTTGCTGGTGGGAAAATGAAAAGCGTACTGATCAAGTCATCAAACCATCAATACAAATTCTATTAAGACCTACCTTCCATTTCCTATGACAACGGCACCTTTGCAAGATTTGTGTGTCCAGAAATTAAAGGGGTCCCATGCAACAAAGAAAGACCTCAGTGGGTTTGCAATCCCCGTGTGGACCCAAGTCCTACTTTCCTCGGTAAGCCCCCTAGCTATCAGTGGCCTCCATCAGACAGAGAGCTCCTTGAGGACAAAGGCGCCCATGAACCTACCTCTGTGACCACAGCCTTTGCACATGGTAAATATGAAATGAACGCCAAGGAACTGAATGCTTACCCACTTGGCCTTGTTAAATCTGTGGCTTTTCGATTTTGTTCTGTGTTTCAGATATAATTGTTTTAGGCACCTGTTACCCTGCAAGAAATTTATCAGGCAGGTTCCACAAATTATCACAATGATTGTTCATGAGAATCATGCTGTTGATACTGTCCCATTTTGCTGATTAAAAACAAAACAAAACAAACAAACAAAAAAGAGCCTTTGAGAAATTTGGTAACTCTCCCAAATGACAGAAACCAGCATCCAAGTAGGCTTGTCTGACTCCAATCTCATGCGCTTTCCACTATCCCACACCCACTCCATCACACACTCTGTTGCTTCTAACCTGACTTCCTGAGTGTCCATTAGACACTCTGAGTATCATGCTACCCCGGGGTCTTTGCACTCGCTCTTCCATGTACCTACACGGCTGGTTAGCCCAGCAACCTATATACTCATTTCCTCGTATCATACACATCTCCATATCATTTCTTCAGAGCGGCCACTCCTGAGCATTCTAACCCAAACTCCTAGTTCGATGCCTCTTCCCTGTTTCATGTCTCCTCATAACGTGTATCGCTACCTGTCAGTAGGTTACGTTATGCGACTCATTTCAGTTTGGCTATTTCCTAAAATTTTAGAATTCAAGACATGTGTTAACTGGCTTTAGATGACTTAATTTTGTAGCTCGTGGGTTTTTCTCCCCATTTGTTTTGTGTTTGTAAGTGACATTTTTCCATTTACCAGTTGATATGGTTTAAGGAGATAATGGAAGATGCCAATTCGAAGGCGTGCGAGAGGCATCACCGCCCTCATGGAACATTTTATTGCATTCTTGTTGATTGGTGGACATTTATTATGTTCTGTTTCTTCCTTTATTGCTAGCAGCACCATTTTCCACCCCAGACAAAGTTAACTAAAAGTTAATCTGCAAAAATATTAAAATGGGATGTGTTTCCTAAGCCTTGTTTTCATTTATCATCTTCATGTCCTTGCCAGTAAATTTTTTTTGGCATTTTTTTTTTTTAATTTTGCCTTCATGGAGCAATGATGGAGTGAAGTGTAAGAGCATGGGTCTGGCTGTGATCGAAATTTCACAAAGGGATAAAATTCATAACAAAAACGGCAATAAGGATAAGATACTCGTAATAATTTAATGCGTCTGTGAGTACAGTACCTGCAAGGCAGTGCCACATGTGCGTTATATGTTTTCATGTAACCCTTACACTTACAGCAACCCTGTCAGTTCTGTTATTCCCACGTACAGATGAAATCACCAAGCTCAAGCGTGGAAAACCTGTTGGTAAGTAAGTGAGGAGGCAGGATGTCAGCCCAGGCAGTCTGACCTTAAGTGCTGTTATCTGCTGTGTAACTGTCGTTGGGGCATTCAGGAGCTGCTACCAGTTTTCTGTCCCTCGGATCGAGCACGTTCATCCTCCAAGAATTCATAAAGGTTGGTAGAGTTGAGCAGACAGACCAGGTAGCCTGATGCACCGTGAGTTAATGTGAGATGTGTCCTGGGGTTTAATGTTTATTTAGGGCTTCTCTAAGTGCTTACACATTTCAGCAGCTCTTTTAACCTCCCCATCAACGTGAAGAGGCAGGTGGTATTCTTACGCTTATCTTACTTTTATGGAGATAGAGACAAGGACAGGTTATATCATCTGTCCACAGTTGTCCAGCTGGTAAGAATGAGACTGAGGAGTCAAATCTGGGTAAATTGCTCCAGAATCCACCCTCTTACCTACTGCCTCGTTGCCCTGAATAGACTGAAGTTTCCTATTAAGATGCAATATTTCCTGGAGACTTTTTACTTATCTCTTTTCATCTAAAAAGCTCAAGGGACAAACTGTGCAAGAAGCCTCTAAGCCATGAATACTCTTTAAAACTTACAATGGTAAAAAATAATTGGGGAGTAGGAAAGAGAAATGGTTCCCATAAATCAAGGGGTGTTTTATTTTTCCCCTTCACCTGAGCATTTCCAATTGGCATAGGGTTTTCCAAAGAACAAGTTTTTATATTTGTGGGAGATTTAGAGTCAATCAATAGCCTCAAATTTCACATTATTAAAGTAATTCTGAACCTGTCAAGAACGCTGACCCACAAACCACATCTATATGTCGGAACTGGATCAGTCATGGAACAGTCAAAAACCACATTTTTCAGCCCACTTCATCAACCAGACAGTAATTGACAAGTACCCCCAGAGTAACTCAGCTCATTTGTAAAAACAATTAGAACAGAAGCTTTTTGGAGGTCAAGAAATGTTGACCACAGGGGATGAACCATCAAACCCATGTCTTTAGACATGATTTGAAGCACAGTCGCATTGCCATTTGAGAATAATTGGAAATTGTCAACCAACTCCCACGTCACAATGAAAAGCAATACTGAAATATTCTACATGTAGATGCTTTGACACAGAGTTGAAAGGTCTGGTAGCAAAATGCTCCCCAAAGTTACGTGTGCACAGAAGTCCGTGGGTGGTTACAATGAAAATTCTAATTCAGTCTGGGTTGGAGCCTAAGATTTGATGTCCCTGGTAATGGGTCACATTTTGAATATAAAGCTTACATCATGGAAAAATCACAGGCTTTAAAATCAGATAGACTTGGGTTTGAGCCCCATCTCCGCCACTGCTTGGCTATATGACCTTGAGCAAATCTGTCTTCTCTGAGCTTCCGTTTCCTCATTTGTCATATTTGCCTGATAATACAGAACCCATAAATCTGCCATTCAGTGTCTGGAAAAGAGCAGGAATTCAAAAAATAGAAGCCATCCCAATAATAATGCATGCTATGATGTTAACATTAAAATTATGTCACCTCAAAAGATGGAGGCAAAATGTGAAAGATGCTAGAGGAGAAGTCAAAGATGTGAATGGGATCCCAAAAGCCTTCAAACGAGGTCCCTCTGTTCACTTACTGAGCATCTTTCTGTCCTCGTCATGGCTTGAGAACTTTATATGCATCGCCCCCACGACTGAAAAAGTAAATTATCTCATTTAGTTATCACCAAGACCCACAAAGTAGCTGCTAATACCACCTGCATTTCACAGAGAAGGAAACTGAGGCTCAGATTAATGAATTACCCAGTTTTATGGCCCACAAGTGATAAAGGAGGGGCTTGAACTTGGTTCTTATAGCTCCAAAGCTCTTGCTGTTACACATTAAGAAATGGTCTTGCATAAACAGCTGGTAGACCAAGTTGAGTGATAGGTGGTCCCTGCCTTGGAGGAGTTCCCAGCCCTCTGTGGGAGGCTAGTTGAGGACAACTTGAGATGAACCACCAATAGAACAAACCATTTCAATAACTCTGCAAGAATTAGAAACCCCATCAATGACGCATCCATTCACATAGATTTGCAATGAAAGCCTGAACGTTAGGATGTCTTCGGGAAGAATCTGTATATATCCTGAGCTCCCCAGTTATTCTGTAGAATCCTACTTGCTCTGGAAGCAAGCAGTTCACAGCATGCTGCCTGCATTTCTTTACCTACTCAATTGAGACACCTTTGTGGAATTACTCCACTCCTTTTGAGTTAAACTGCTTTTCACATTTGTTCTAGTCCCGGCCTATGTCATCCTGAGTATTTCATTTGCTGACTTATTGATGATGGACACAGGCGAGAGACCCTAGAAAACAAAGCATGGTTCTCTGATTGTTTGTACAACTCAGGGCGCTCTTTGCCACAAGTGACAGAAATCCAATTCAGAATAGTTCAAGAAAAAAAGAATTATTGACTCACCTAGAGAAATCTAGAGTGATGGGCTGACTTCAGGAGTAGCTACACCCAGGGGTTCCAATAATGTCATCAGGACCTAGTCCCCCAGTGTCTCAGTTCTACTTTCCTTTGCATTCACTTGATTTCCAGGTGTCTTCTGAGGGTGGCAAAATGACTCACAGTAACTCTATGCTTACATTTCTATCAAAATGCAAATTTCCTCCCAGCGGTTTCAGGAGAAGTCCTGAATTTACTCTAATGGACTGATTTGGGACACATATCTAGTTTTGAACCAATCACCATGGCCAAAGGAATGAAATACGTTGATTGGCCAGGACCAGATCATGTGACCAATCCCTAAGGCGTTGTGGGATAGGGTCATCCAGTGACCACGTGGATGTATGTAGGAAGAGGTGGTCTCTAAAGATGCTGTTACCAAAATAAAAGAAAACCAATGTGGGGCAGATGGAAACATCAGAAAGCTACACAGTGCTGATGGACAGGGTCTCACAAGATGCCAAAAAATTGCAACAGGATTGGAGGGAGCTGCAGAGTTTAGGAGTTAGAGATGCATCTTTCCTGATGACCCTTTCTAATCGCATAATAGGGATGTTACTGTGCCGTGCATAACAGAGACTTGAAATGGAAGAGGGGTGCAGGCTTGTGCTGGGGGACAGGGTGTCTTATGACCTCTATAACTCCTGCTCCAAAATGGTACAGCTTTGGAGGCCAATTTAAAGCACAGTCCCACATTCCCTGTGGCCCTTTCGGTGCTGGAAGCTGCTAAAACGTCCCACGTCGGTACAAAGGCAATTCATCAAACCATTAGAACAAACCATTTCAATAACTCTGGTTTTTACAATGACTTCCAGAAAGGTGGTATCCTGCTGAGCAAGACGCTGGTGCTGACAACTGGGGGCAAAACACTTTCTGATTGCCACCAAGTCTGGAAAGAAAACAAAATAGTTGAGTGTTTGCATGCGCGTGCGCACACACACACACAGTTTTGTAGAAACCATTTAGTTAAATGCAGTAGACCATCCAATGCTAAAGAGTTAAACCAAAGATAGAAACAGAAACATTATCATGACCAGCACAAATTCTGTTCGGGGCCTCAGGGATCTGGAGACCATGGAAATGGCAACTGTATTCAAGGCTATTTTACATGATCCACATATCAATGAATAAGTCTCATATTTCGAGAATTTAATGATCCACAGAAAATTGCCAGCAAGTTAAAAAACTATCTAGCGTTGATTACTGTATTGGATTTCCCCCATCGTTTTCAGTTTGATCTTTTCACAAGGGACACCAAAGGACTGCTGAACGTAATGAAAATCCTCTGGAAACGCAGCAGAGAGCGCAACTCTGAGGTGAATGATACTGCAATTATTTTCCAGGATCAAGACTGCTACTCAGTGGGCCCTCTTTGCTTGGAGAATTCAACATTGCTGTGAATTACAAGTGACAGAAACCCCAGCTCAGACTGACGTAGGCAGAAAAGACAGTTTATTACGTAACTTAAGTATCCAGAGGCAGGACAGCTATGCCAACGACTCAAATGATGTCATCAGAACTTGGCTCCTTTCTCCCTGTCGGCTCTGCCTCCCACTGCACTGGTTGCACCCTCAGGTTCATACTGTGGTGCCCAGTGACTCCAGGTTTACATGATCCCAGGTTAAAGATGGCAGGAAACAGACTCTCTTGCTGGTTCCTCTTTCACAAGTCTCTCCAAGCAGGTCAACATGTACCACGTGTCTCCCCTGGACCAGTCACCACGGCCAGGGGAGTTTCCATCCATGATTCTGCCCACCAGCTCCACCCTTGGAGTAAAGAACAGAGCTCCTGTTAATGGGAAAGGGACTGGTTCCTCAAAGGGACTGGATACTATTACCCAAAGAAAAGGCTTTCCTCATAGCCAAAGAAAATAATACCTATTGAAAGGAGCTTGGGGGCAATTAAAGCTTCAATGAAGGCCAAGAGCAAATGCTTATTGATGGGTGGACAACAAGAGCAACTCTCTTTGCTTTCCTGACTCTCCTCCGATTTTCCTGCTTGCAATCTGATTCATTCCTAGCCCATTTGAAATTCAAACCACAGACTCCACAATCCAGAGCCCACTGTTAGGTGAAATTATTTTCTTCAGAAAGAAAGAAAAAAAAGATTCTGAATTTTGTAAATAATTTTTCCTCTCTCTCCTAGGCAACGAAACCGACCGCTTTGCACCCATTTCAATTAACTATGAATTATGTGGGTACTCAATGTTAGGTCAAACAATCAGACTTTTGGAAGGCACGGTGAAGAAAGTACGAATGGAGAATCTCCAGGCTCACAGAACATTCGGGTTCAATAAACGTAAAAGGATGTGATAAAATCCAAATAAATAAGAGCTGCTATCCTATTTACATACAAAATGAAGAAATGGGCTCTTCTCCAGTAGAACACATGCTCCCATAGTTTTTCCCTTTCATTAATTCAACATTGGTGAATAAGTCGACCATTAGCAAAATGCACAGTCAAACTTCATAGACTTTTCATTTCTTTTACAAGTCATGGCTTTTTCAATACTGGCCTGAAGTTTCCCAGCTTCTCACCCCACTCTTGCTGCTGGAAGTAAATAAATTTTTTTAAAAAAGCAAAATTTAAAAATGCAGTTAATTATTTCTAAAAGAAAATGTATGAAGGGATATAGTCTTCCTCAAAAAAGAATTTTGTAAAGTGAATAATCACTCCCAAATCCAGGGATAAAAAATAAGTACGTAGCAACTCTTCTTGATACAGTGACCACCTAGAAGGGAAGTCAGCAAACTTGTTCTGTAGAAGGCTAAACGGTAAGTATTTTAGGCTTCGTGAGCCACACAATCTCTGCCACAACTTCTCAATTCTGCCTGTGCAGTACAAAAGCAGCCATAGACAATATGCAAACTAATGAACGGAGCTGTGTCTCCATAAAACTTTATTTATAAAAACAAGCAGTGGGCCGGATTTAGCACCACAATCCACAATTTGCTGACCCCTGATCCAGAACACTGTGTTGAGAAGGATTCTGAGGTTCTGTCTGAGCTCAGTAGGAAGGATTATCAAAGCAATTAGTGATGCCTGCAGAAGGCTTAGGAAACAATGGTTACAACACATAAACCACACACCTGCTATTCCTGCAAGCTGACCAATCTGTTATTTCCTCCACATCTCCCCAGGTTCTCTGTGTCAAGAATTGTGAATCGGCTGCCTAAAGCAGAAGGGGTAGTCAGGATTTTCTTTTGAGGTTAACTGATTTCCCTAGATAGGGATCAAGTTAAGGACCTTAGCCTCATTACCTCCAGCCTTAACCAACGGAAATATCTGGCTACAGATCAGGCTGCTGGAAAAGCAGGAAAAATAATGTCCCTGTTCTTTTGAAATGGTAGCAACTCACACTGGGAAGGGATCATTACAAGAACAAGATTTAGCGTTTGTTCCAATTTAACTTTTTGTCATTAGATATCCTTAGCTCTCCTACTTCAGGGGCTGTGGATTAATGAAGTTTATATTAAGCGTTCTATACCTTCAATAAACACAGGCCGCTGTTATTTCCTTACGAGGCAGATAATGCACCACTTAGTAAGAAAAATGGAAATCATTTCCAAAGTACATAATGAAAAGAGAGCACAGGAATTTGTAACATTGTGGATATTTTTTTCTCCTCCAACCATGTCATCAATGTAGATAAAAATAAACTTTTTTTGTTTGTTTTTTTTCAAAACAGATCTCCTAAAGTGAAAGCAGAAAACCAGGCATTTCAAAGATTTTAATTACACCTGTTGTTTTGGAGGTCTTTACACAGACTACAAAGGAGTTTAGGAAATATTTGAAAAGTGGGTGAACCAATGAGTGACACCGCTTAAAAGGTAAGCAAGGCGGGCTCCCTGGCGCACAGTCAGCCTTGGTTCCACATGCAGAAGAGCCCTGAACTTGGCTTAATGCTCAATTGCTGCCATCTTGAAATTCTTAATAATTTTTGAACAAGGGGCTCCACATTTTCATTTTGTGCTGAGCCCCACAATTATGTAGCCAATACTGAATGTAAGAGACTAAATATAATTCAGTTCTAGTCACCAGTGCAATTTGGTGAAATGTGTCCAGGGACTGTTTTTATTCATTCATTTATTCACTCATTCATCCATTCATTATTTCTTTCATTATTCACTCATTCAACAATAAATTTTGGAAGGCTTCCTCTGTGACCCCACTCTTTAAGTTTTTGACCATCTAATCTGATCATTACGACAACTCTGTACAGGAGAAATAGGACTCTCTGCACGTATACAAGGCCACGGGACTGCAAATGTCAGATCCAGAACACAGCCCTAAGCCAGTGGAATTTTGGAAGCTGATCTTTTTACCCCTTTTCAAATCTGATCCTGGTAGAGTCTCAAATATAGTTATTTTCCTTTGCATCCAATGCTGTCCAGACTTCTTAAGGTACTCTCCAAAGAGTGACCCTTGACTCCTGTGGGGCACATCTCTGATTCAAGGGAGATGAGAACAATGGCATTGCATGATCATCTAGCATCACTTTTAAAGTTCATTTCAACAAAACTAGGTTCCACAAACAAACGTGCAAGTGAGTGGTAAGCTATAGTTAAATTGCCACGCGGGTACCAGAACCAGAGGTGACTGGAAAACCGCATTGCCAAGTCAACAGCCATAGATGCCTGGGCTTCCCCAAAGTCACAGATAAAAGCTGAGATCCAGACAAACAGCCCTGGGGAATCCCAGTCAGACTGTTCCCCACATTCGTCCTGAAAATGGCAGAAGAAAATCATTTTACTGAGTTGTTATGGCAGAGATTTTCAATCTTGTAGATTTTTTGCAATGCAAGGCATATTGTCTCCTAGTTTGACACTCTTGAGCTATTATTATAAACGGCAGAATGAAATGACCTCTTCGGGAATCTCCTCTGAGATATTTGAGAAGCTGGAGCAAATCCGCCTGAAGCCAGAACAACCAGTAGACTCAGCAGCCTCTGGCTGGGGTCTTACAGGTGAACGTGGCTGCGTTTCCAAGAACATTTTTTCTAACAACTGAGAGAATTGTGAGTTTGGTTTTCCCACTTTAGCCTCCTGGCAGTTTTCACCATTGAAGAGCTACTATTGAAAATATTTTGTGCTGTAATTATGTCAGACTGGTGCTCATTTGATGGGAACGGAGGTTTCATTCATTTGGTCCAAAAAAAAGCCTTACAAGCCAATCTGAGATATTCTGAACATTCAGCACCCAGGAAGCTCCAAGTGTCCCCCTGGTCCCCACTGCTCCCTGCAGTTAGTCACCTAGGGCTCTCTGCCGTCACCAAGCCCAGTTCCCAGCAACACATCAATAGGCATTCAGCCCAGTGACCCAGAAAGGGGAGCCACTCATAACACTTGTCCCAAACAGGGCGCCTTAATGTCATGCAGGAACACTTTTCTTACTGCTTGATCCCCGGGGCACAGCAGCACATCCGGCACATAAGGTGCTCAGTGAATATGCATGAAATCGATGATCAAATACATGAATTGATTAAGTAATTAATGCTCTTTCTTTTTCTCTAAAAGTGATCAGATCCGAAAGCCCTACATCTTCCTGATAATTCGTCCAAGGTTGGCCATAGGGGAGGCAGTGGTCCGGCAACAGGGTAAGCAATGATGACAATGACCATCCCTCGAATGCCTGCTATCTTCTCAGTGCTTTCCACGGTCCATCTTATTTCGTGTCACAGCAACCTCTGAGGTAGGGTCTACTTTTCTCCCCATTTTATAGGTGAGGCAAATGAGACTGGTTATGCCACTTGGCATAAGCAGACTCCAGGAGATGATACAAACTTTGTGGGGGCTTGAAAGTCACTCAGTTGGGGACCCTTTTTCTGAAGAAAAGAAGACAAAGTCACAAATACAGAATTGGAGACAAAAACAAATATTGACTTTGATTGGGAAAAGAAATCACAAAAATTTACTAGGGACTTAGAGAGTCACGACCCTTTCTTCTAAGACATGCAATACCAGACATGCTACATAGAAATGCTTCCTGATTGCATCCCAAGCTCCCTTTCTCCCTAGAACATTCTGTAAACTTGCAGCAACTCTCAGAAAGCATTCAGTTGAGAGAGACAGACAGACAGACAGACCAATTTTGAAAATGTCTTATCCCTTGATAACTCCATCAAATCTGTTACCAATGTGTCTGGTTCACAGTATTCAGTGAACAGACCCAAGTAAGGAGTGGGAACCTGGGTTAGAAAAACCAAAGCCTAACTCACACAGCATGTAAATGATGATGAAGACGATGATAAATGACACCATTTATTTACTGAATGTTTACATTGTTCATTCACGGATTTACCCCTAGAATCCTTGCACTAGTTCAACCACAGAAGGCTTGAGCTTGTTAATACATAGTTAGAAAAATCTCTGAGGCAGACGTCCTGCCTTGGTTCTCAATGTCAGAGTTTTGAAGAAACTCTACCATTGGCTCATAGAGAAAGACGAGAAGCGTAAACTGGTTGGATACTCTGTTAAGAAATGGACTTTGGCCCTTGTAAACCTTGGTTTAGATACTTCTTCCATGTTCCAAGTCATGACTGTAGGATAATTACTTCCCCTCCCTAAGACTCAGTGTCTTCATCTATAAAGTAATGGCAGTCTTACCTGCCTTTCAAGTTTGCTGTGAAAATTCCATGAGATAACATGTGTAAAGTACCTGCTGGGGGTCTGCACAGAGTAAAATGCTTAATTATTAACACTTCTGCAAAGTCATAGAAATGCACTTTCCCTCTTGCCCAGTAATTGAACTCTAGGGAATGTTTTCCTAAGAAAAAGCGACAAAAAAATAAAACTAAAGGCACAAAGATATTCCTTGCCGAATCATCTGTATTTATGCTATTATTTTTTGTTTTTAGAAAAGGATAAAAGACGCTTATTATCTATAACAACAAATAACTGGAGACAACCTAATTGCTTAACAGTAATGTAATATTGAAGGTAATTATGGTACATCAATGTGATAGAATATTATGAGGACATTAAAAATAATAATTATGAAAACAGCATAGTGACATGGAAATGGTTTCTGGTGTAATAGTATACGAGAGAGAAAGTATGCAAAATGACATGTCTGCTCCATAATTATTAGGATTATACTGGTCTCATTTACTACTACTCAGTTGGCACCTAGTACAGAGTAAACATTAGGTGAACATGTAGTGAATGGACTATAAAAACATAGGGCCAGACTTGGAAATTCAGGTACATGTGGGCCACATTTGGAAAGTCAGCTGAAAAAAATTAAAATGGTAATGCTAGTATTAAAGGTTGTTTTAATTGTTTCTGCAATTAAAGAAAAAAAAAGAAGGAATAAAGAAAAAGGTAGGGAGGAAGCAAAGAGAGTGGAAGGAAGGAAAGAAGGAAGGAAGGAAGGAAGGAAGGAAGGAAGGAAGGAAGGAAGGAAGGAAGGAAGGAAGGAAAAGATGGAAGAAAGGAAGGAAGGAAAAAGGAAGGAAGGAAGGAAAGAAGGAAAGAAAGAAAAGATAGAAGAAAGGAAGGAAGGAAAAAAAGGAAGGAAGGAGGAAGGAAGGAAGGAAGGAAGGAAGGAAGGAAGGAAGGAAGTTAGGAAGGGAAAAAAGAAGGAAGGAAGGAAGAAAGGAAGGAAGGAAGGAAAGAAGGAAAAGATGGAAAGAAGGAAAGAGAAAATGGATTTAAGGCTCTTCTGTGTGTGTGGAAGCCCCTGTAACATATAATGTTAAGAGCCCAGACCTTGGGATCACACGGACTCACACTTTCATTTCAGCCTCCACTCGGTTTGCCTGCCTGAACAAGTTGAACACGCTATGTAATAACCTCTCTTAAATCTAATACACACAGATGTATGATTGGGCTGACAATAGCACCAACCTCTGGGAAATATCATGAAGATTAAATAAGATCATTTATGCAAAGCACCTACGACGACACACATTAGATACCAAACAATGGGAACTGCTTTTAATACCACTATTAGCATCATTTCATCATCATAAGTAAAAGTCTTCTGAGCCACTAACGTATGGCCTAGAAAACAAATAATGACAAAACTCTACAGCCAGACCCGTGGAAAAGAGCCCTGCAGCACCACCAGGGGGCACTGGTGCTGACCACCTGTCAGAACGCCTCGGTTTGGAGAGGCCCAGAGGGTCCTTCCAGCTTAAGGAGACTGCTTCTCACAGACTCATTGAACCAATGCGTTTTCTCATCAGTTTCCTGCACAGACCAGCTGCAATGGCTCCATCCACAGAAATAATTAACATGCCCCTGGCAGCCTTAATATTGATATTCGGTTTATGAAGCAGTGACCTGGAGATAGGGCATCTCGTGCAGATTAATGGCTCACCACGGTGATTACTGGTGCAAAGGCACTTCCAGGGGCCACTGAGTCCTTTCCACCGGTTGTCAGCCCACAGTTTCAACCACCAAGTGCTTCATGCACACGCAGGTCTCCATGAGCAGTTGGGGTGTGCATGTCATAACAACATCTGCCTTCACCTGTGCGCTTCGCATTTCCCGGAGCAAGGAGAAATGTTTACTTATGCTGAACACCTTTACACAGAACAACCCTGTTCTGCTTCCACCCAGCACACTGCCTCTATGGCCACAGCTGAGATGGCTTCCTGCTTACCCAAATCCATGCTCCTTTCTTCCTTGTAACAGAA
Source organism: Rhinolophus hipposideros (assembly GCF_964194185.1). NCBI lineage: Eukaryota > Metazoa > Chordata > Mammalia > Chiroptera > Rhinolophidae > Rhinolophus > Rhinolophus hipposideros. The sequence continues at coordinate 5,274,213 of NC_138068.1, read as the reverse complement.
CACCGGTTACATATTGAGTGAAATGGTGCTCTGCCAAATGACCACGTTTCCCAGCCCTCCTTGTAGCCTGGGGAGCTACTGAGTTACAAAGATGTCACTTTGTAGGACACCTGGGAAAGCTCATGTGCCACCTTTTCCAGCTTCCTACCTGAGTACCAGCAGGCAGCTCGTGGCCTCAGGACCTGTTAGATGGTGGAGCCAAAAGCTGAAGGAGCCAGGATGCGTGCTCATGTTCTGCAGCTGCTGTACCAGCCCTCACCTGCCTGCCTCCAGCCCTCTTTTATATGTGAGAGAGAAAAAAAGCTGCCAAGGACTGTGAAGGTTCCAATATTTCACCCTAAGCTCAAGATAACAAGTGAGTCTGCCACAGTTTCAAGGATTCTGGCAGAAGAAACAAGACTCCTGGGTCAGAGACAAAGGGGTTTATTATTCATAGCACAGCAGGCTGCATGACCTGGATGGTTGCATCAGTTCTCTAGTGCCCCCAAATGCCACAGAGGCAATGAGGGGCAGCCCAGGTCAATTCTGGACATGCAGCTGAGGAACACGGAACTTAGGAAACCCAACTTTTTATAACTGGCTGTGAACAAACCTGCCCAACCTTTACCTTGAAAAGAGACATTTTCTTTTTTTATTATTATTATTAAATTTATTGGGGTGACAATTGTTAGTAAATTTACATAGATTTCAGGTGTACAATTCTGTATTACATCATCTATAAATCCCATTGTGTGTTCACCACCCAGAGTCAATTCTCCTTCCATCACCATATATTTGATCCCCCTTATCCTCATCACCTATCTCCCACCCCCTTACCCTCTGGTAACCACTAAATTATTGTCTGTGTCTATGAGTTTTTTTTTCTCATTTGTTTGTCTTGTTCCTTTGTTGTTTTTGGTTTATATACCACATATCAGTGAAATCATAGGGTTCTCTGCTTTTTCTGTCTGACTTATCTCACTTAGCATTATACTCTCAAGATCCATCCATGTTGTCACAAATGCTCCTATATCATCTTTCCTTAACACCGAATAGTATTCCATTGTGTATATATACCACAACTTCTTTATCCATTCATCTATCGAAGGACGTTTTGGTTGTTTCCATGTTTTGGCCACCGTAAACAAAGCTGCAATGAACATTGGAGTACACGTGTCTTTATAGAGAAATGTTTTCAGATTTTTTGGGTAGATACCTAGGAGAGCGATTGCTGGGTCATATGGTAATTCTATTCGTAATTTCTTGAGGAACCTCCACACTGCCTTCCATAGCGGTTGCACCAGAAGAGACATTATCTTTATGCTGCACAGCCGACAAATCTTCCCTCTGTCCTAGGAGGAAACACCAGCTGTATCTTCCAAGGCTGTTTGCAACAAACGTCCCGGAGAAGACACTCCAGAACAAAAGCTGTCAGTGCTCTGCTCATGAAACATGCAGACGTTAGAAAAACCCGGCAGAACCACCTCCCAACAATAACCATCTATTTTGTTGAAGCTACTGTTACTTCCAGTCCGTGTTCTTAGCCACTGAATGGAAATCGTCACCAATTCTTTCAATGGCTGCACCTTCTTGTCATTTTCGTTTACACATAATCGATCACTGGTCACGTGACTCTCTTCTGGGCTCAGAGGCCACACAGGCTAACTGTGGAATCCGACTGCGTGGGTCCCAATCCTAGTTCCACTGTTCACCTGCTGTGTGACTTAAACCAGTTACTTAACCATTCTGTGCTTGGTTTCCTCCTCTGGAAAGTAGGAGTACTCAGAGCAGCTATTTCACAGTAGTGGTGAGAATTAAATGTGTCAGCCCACATAAGGCCCTCAATAGCACCCAGCTTAGTGAGCTGAGAGCAGAGGGGAGATAGTGGGCAGGGGCACATCTGAGTTTGAATCCCAGCTCCACTGCTTCTGAGCTGAGCCATGTCAGGTGAGCGTCTTCACCCCTTCAAAATGTCTTTGTCTGCAAAGTAACACGTTCCCCTCAGAGAGCTGTGGGGATGAAAAAGGATGATGAAGCTCGTAAACTGTGTAGCACAATGCCTGGCACAAGGGAAAAGTCTTACAAAACAGCCCCTGCTGTTGCTGTTATTGTTCATTTTGTGTGAGACTTAAAAACTGTTCTTTAATCATTTAGAGACATCAGCGGACCTCTGTACTTCTTACTTTATCACATGAATAATTTTAGTCAAACATTATTAAATTTCTCTGATTGCAGACCCCTTTAATCGTCTGGTTTTGCTCCGACAGAGGTCACCTGGGGTCACCCCAAACTCATCAAATTCACAATCAATTCAATTACATCATAGAAAGATACAGGTTCTCAGGGCTAGCCATTTTTATGCTTCTGAATCAGTGAAAAAGATTTGGTCTTTCTTCTTTTCAAAGGTCTCTGAACTCCATTTGTTCTAGATAATACTTTATGAGAAGAATCCAAGTGCTAATTGAAAGCATTTCATTCCCCATATATTAAATAAAAATGAGATCTGGAATTTCTCATCTACATTAAAGTCCTCCAATGCTATTCACATTTTTAATGTGAATCTAACATATTGAAACAATTTCAGAAACTTGAAAGTTTAAAGATTTTATAGATTTTCTTAAAGTAAGATTGATGTGAATTATTTTTTAAATACAACACTTCCTAGAATGTCACTATAGAATTTCTTCATTTCATCACATCTTTTTGGCAGTTGAGAAAGGTCTCCTTCATACTTCTAACGTAGATCCTGTCATAAATGCACAATCTTGACTTGAGACAGGTTTATTACACGACCAAAATCCCCAGCAGTAAGCGGATAATTAAGCAGTAATAGTAATAGACAGTGAACCTGGGCATGTTTTCCAACAATGTACAAAGATGTGAAAAGAGCCAAACATCGGCTGAGAGAAGAATTTTCCATTTCTGACAGTGTGGGAATGATTTTTCATCCTGTCTTAGCAAGTTCCTACAGATGTATCACTGTTCTTCATCACTTTTCTGACATCACCAGAGTGAATTCTCAAACTCACCAAAATAAAAGTTGGGTTCCTTCTGCAAGTATATATGTTTAACCCCAGGACTGTAAAAAAACAAACAAAAAAATAATAATAAATAAAACCTCTACAAAATGGTCCCAAGAGCTTTGAGGGGTGCATTTATAAAGCCAGGGAGTCCAAGTCACAAAAATTACACCAGAGTCAGACACAATTCAAGGATCTATAATTTATTACCTACAAGGAGTTCTCCCTTCCTCACCTGGCAAACTCCCATCCATCTTCCAAGGAAATCCAGAGTCTCCCTCTTGAGGAAGTGCTCCTTAATTTCCTTCAACTCATTGCAATGCAAGCACAATCATCCCATCTGTGTCATCTCAGAGTGCCAGGCACGTTGCAATCATTGATTGCATTTGTGTCATTTTGTAAAAAAAAAATAAATTGTATATTTATTTGTATCCTAGGCACTTAACCTCTGGTTTAGAGCAGAGCAGGAGGTGCTGTGACAGTACATACATGAAAAATCTTCAGGAGGTTTACTGTGACTAGAAGAGAAAATGAGATCAGCGGTCGGGCCGGGGCAGGTAATAAAGGTAGTGTGCCATGTTGTGGGCAGGGTGTGGAGGGCACCAAACATCTGTGGACACAGAGGGGTAATAAAAAAGAGGGTGCAGGCTGAGTAGCACTACAGGGAGTAGTGGGGGCTTTGGCAGCAAAAGAAACAGTGAAAAAGCCAAGAGAGCAAGTTTTCTTAATCTCTAAACAAGGCTCATCCTCAAACATGGCAAGATTTGGCCACCAGTTTGGCCACCTCTGAGAAATTTTAGTCCCCAGTCCTGGGTTTCAGGGGTAGCCTCCTCCAGTTTAAGCACTATTATAGCAATGAAAGGAAATGCTCACTCATAAGCCTACCGGTCAGAAGAACATGCATTCTTCCTTTTTAATTAAAAAAAAAAAAAAAAGAAAAACGATAATAAGGACTTCTGTCTCTAGCTAAGAGAGAGCAAAAAAGATCAGATTTATCCTCCAACATTAAATATCTGGAAAACCAAGCAAACTATATGGGGGAAAATGGTTTACAGGCCATGGGCTACAGGCCGCACAGCACTAAGAAATAAGCAAGTTGAGTCCTACAGTTGCACCAGCTCGGGTTCTGGAGACAATTTCCAGGCCGCAGATAGGGAGAGAGAATCCAGACAGAAGCGGTGAACCCAGAGGAATGAGGAAAACAAAAGCAGTGCATGCCTCACAACGCATGCCGAAATTAACTCCAAACAGATCACAGACTGAAATGTACGGGAGACAACGGCGAAGCTACTAGCAGAAAATATAGAAGCAATCCTTATGATATTGAGTTAGGCAGCAGTTTCTTAGGTGGGACACAAAAGCATGAACTTGAAAAGAAAAAAAAATGGATAAATGGGACTTTATCAACATTAAAAACCTTTATTCTGCATAAGGTATTGTTCAAGAAATGAAAAGGCAAGCCACAAATAGAGAACAAACATTTGTAAAACATATATGTGATAACGGAATTATACTTGTTATCCAGAATTCATAAAGAACGCTTACAATGCAACAACACAAACCAAAAAAAAGAAAAAGAAAAGATTAAAATGGCACAAGATTGGAATAGTTACCCACACCATAGAAAAATGCATGAATAAAATGTGCACATAAAATGATGGTCAGTATCACTACTCATTAAGGAAATGTGTTCAAACTCATCAAATGGTACACTGGAAAAAGTTAACACTACTCAAAAAAGTTAATACTCCTATATGTAAATTAAAAAGTACAATGAGATATCACCATACACCAGATACAATTTTAGGCTAAAATTCAAAAGGCTAACGATGTCGAGTGTTACTAAGAATATGGAGCAACCAGAATTCTCACATAGCGTGAGTGGGAACGTGACCTTTGTAACCGTGTGGCGGCTTCTCACACGGAAACCACCCCTATGAGGGATCCAAGATAAATGAAGACATGCATTCACATAGAGAAGTGTACCCAGTCGTGGCAGCTTTATTCATAACAATTATGTACTGAAAACAACCTGAATACCTATCAACGGGAAATGGATAACAAATCGTGAGACAGCCATGCGACAGAACGGTACTCCACAGTGCAAAACACTGGCACGCCAACATGGTGGGTTCTCAAAACCATGATGCTAAGTGAAAGCAGCCAAATGCAGACGACGACAGACTGTAGATTTTGTTTCTATAAAATTCTAGAAAAGGCAAAAGTCGAGTGACTGAAAGCAGATCAGAGATTGCCTGTGGCTGGGATGAGGGAAGACTATCTTCCCAGAGGCAAAAAGGAACTTCGGGGAGGGACAGGGGTGTCGTGTGTCCTAACTGTGGAGAGAACCTCACGTCTCTACACATGTGCAATCTCCCTACCCGTTATTACCCTTTCTTCGTCTATTTCCTTCTCATCTCTCTTCTTTCTTCTAAATTTCCTGGAATCTGTCCTAAAGAAATAATTTTTTTTAATGCACGCAAATATTAAAGAATTTAATAAAATAATCGGAAACAATCAAAATTTCTGACAATGCAGAACTAAACAAATGATAGTACATCCCTCTAAGGGAATATTATGACGGGTTCCAGTAACAAATCACATTTTCATACAATATTTAGTAACATATAGAAATATTCATGACACCATGTAAAATACAAAAGCTGTAGAGAACACTTTATATTCATATTACCTTAACTTTGCTTATACATGCAATATATGTATGAATACATGCCCAGAACTGTATTTCTTTGTTTTAAAATAGGGCAACACTACCCAAACAACATAAAAACGCTGAAAACCTTTCCGGAACTGGCACGTGGAAGGAAACTGTCCTCTGAACCAAGGTCATGCAAAGTAAACTGGACTGTCTAGCTTGTCCCTGGACTGGGGAGTGTCCCTTCCTCAACAAAGTGGTCGTGGAGTTCCGGGATGAGCCGCACCCTCGCTACCATTTACACCGGACTCACGTGCAAAAAAATGTGCAATACAACCAACTCGACGATGAGCTGAAACCAGACAAAATGCAGATACTCCTGAAGGAACGAGAGGCATACTTAAGGCCTCAGGGCCTTGAGACACTAACAGTCCTCGTTCTGAGAGGCCATGGAGTTCCACTGGGAGGAGCAGGTTTTATAGCCTGAGCTCAGCCCCTTCTTCCTGGGAATCCGGCACAACACACACCCCCACCCCCCACCCCCGCTCCCTCTCAGGGTTATGGCAAAAATCCAATCAGTTGACACATGCAAAACAAACTTTAAATTTACAAATCACGAGTCCAATGTGATTTTTTGTTTTTTTTAGTAGTTTTATGACTGTGACTTTTGGGCTACTAACAATGATCAGCCACTCGACCCTATCTTGGATTTACATCTAAATTTCACGGTGGGAGGGAAACCAGGACCCTTTGGAGCTCAAAGGGCACACTCGCTAGTAGTAGTGGCCATGCCCAGAGAATGAATGGTCCACTGTAACCACAACCACATAGGTTGGCTGGACCGATTTCAGGACCCCGCTCCCACAACCGGACTCTATCAGGGCTGGTATACCAGAAAGACCGTGGAGTAAGAAGCGACACAGACCCAAGTTTCATTTCTAGCTATGTGACAAATGATGCATTATTGAATTTCACCTGTTTTAAGCCTTGTTGACCTCCTCCCACAGTTGTGATGAGGAATAAATGAGATAAAGTATGCTGCATCCTTGACACATATTAGGTACCAACACATGCCCCCTCTCACCCTTGATCCTGACTTAGAGTTCCCTAAACTTCTCGAATCGATGACACTCAGTGACAACCCTTTACATATACAGGCATCACACATGATTAGGGAGAGAGAGAGGAATGTGCATGACCCAAGAAGTCCAGACCCCCCCCAAAAAAGAAATCTGTATCTGTTAGAAACAGAGAACTTCCAAAAGTTCATAGATAAAATGTATATGGTTGTGAAGTATGTCGTGATCCTGTTTGTTCCAAAGGAAAAGTGGCTGACACTGGCTAGTGCAAAAGTTTGTTGAGCGAGGGCGCAAATCAAGGTGAAAGTCCTCTCCTTTCCTGGAAGCAGAGATAACTACAAATAGAACACAGCGATAACAGGCAGGTGGGACGGTTCTATTCTTTTAAAAATTGGGAACAGCAGGAAGTTGATGGCTGCTAGGTAAATGTGACAAGAACTGAACACACAATAGGATCTAAATCCATCCAACTGCCAAATCCAGTCATATCCTGACGAAATGAGGTGGAGTTTTTTTTTTGTTTTTTTTTTTTTTTACAAAAGAATACATTTGCTCACCATCTCTGCAGCCCTCCTAATTTTCTTCTCTGGGGATTCTCACCAACATCTTAATTGATTGCGACTGATTGGAATGTTAGTCATTCCAAAGGCGACCCGTGGGCCCCGCCCCCCCAGGGCCCTTTTAAAGCAGTGCATTTTAGCAAGAGGTGCTGTGCTATTCATGTAGATAGCAAGTTTTAATAGAATCTGGGAAGATGTTCTTTGGCAGAAAATGATTTCGTCGACATTTTTCATTATGATAGATGTGGTATTACAGCTGTTATAAAAAATTTCAAGCTGTGTTGCAGCTTTGTCACTACTATTATAAATCACTCACTCGTATATTAAAGTCTGTGGAAAGCAACTGAAGGGAGGGGAAAAAAGCCCCTCATCTCCTATTTACAGACTAGGTATAATTGGTGTTATTCTTAAAGGTTCAAGGCAGCTTAGAGAATCTGTATGCAGTGCTTACGTTAGGATCAGCGGATCACAGTCCATTACTGCTGAGAAGGGAATGAACAGCCTTGGGTGAGTTAACATTTTCAGCCGTAAATCCTGATAGGAACGGTAAAGGCTGTACTTTTGAGAGATGGAACACGGAGAAGCCCCCTGCCATTTGCAAGATAAGCTAGTAATGGAATTAATTGAGAATTAATAAATGACATACATTATTAGAAGCCACTCTGTGTGACTAACACACTTTGTTTTCCACACGTAGAAATCTATGAGTATGTTGGCCTGTCACTGTCTGCCTTTGTAGGCAATGGGAATATCTAACTATGTACTAGTATCTGAGTTGGGCTGAGAAGGCCCTAATTTAGGGTATTCCAAATGTAAGGATGCCTTCTCTCTCTAAACCTATTGGATTTGGGATATTTTAAACACAGTACTATAGAAACATCAGGGAGAGGCAAAGACCAATGATAGAGTGACACCCACCCTTTCTTCTTAGTCCAAAGCAAATATCTAAACTCAGTACACACTGCATGTAGGTGTGACTCCTTAGGACCACAGTGGCCTGACCCCCAATGTGGCTCATTGATGGAGGTGGGGTGAGGGTAATGACTGAGGGAATTTCCCCGCAATCTGTAAACAAGGCTCTAAGACAGTGGTTCTCAACGAGGGGTGATTCTGTTCCCCAGAGGACCTGTGGCAATGTCGGCAGACATTTTTGGTTGTTGCAACTTGTGGGGAGAGGGTACTGGTTTCTAGTGAGTAGAGACCAGGGACGCTGCCAAATATCCCACAGTGCCCATGTGAGCCCCCCAAGACAGAGATGCCCCAGCCTGCAATGTCAACAGTGCCGAGGGAGAAGGGGAGGAGGGCAGAGGGGGCAACCTTGGTCTACGGTTAACCAGGCAAATCCTCCAGCCAAGAAAGTGGTCTGATCTTTTTTTATTATTCTCATGAAGAGAAGAATTATGAGCCCAGCGTGATTCTGATTGCAGTCTCATTTTCATTACTTGGAACATGTTTCTATTATTTACAGAGATATAAGAGCTTTATATTTCTAAACAAAGGGGGCTCTAGCCAGAGGAGTATGGGAATGTCTCATTTTCCTCGATGAAGACCTTCAGATATTCAGTAGGAAATAGTGCAGTGACTAGAACTTAAGATCAGAGGTCATGAAAGGGTTAATGCCCAAAATATATAAAGAACTCATACAACATAACAACAATAACAAAAAATAAACTGATTTAAACATGGCCAGAGGATCCAAATAGACATTTTTCCAAAGAAAACACACAGATGACCAATAGGCACATGAAAAGATGTCCAACTTCACTAATTATTAAGGAAATATAAATCAAAACCACAGTGAGGTATAACCTCTCACCTGTTAGAATGGCTGTTATCAACAACACAAGAAACACGTGTTGGAGAGGCTGTGGAGGAAAGGGAACCCTCGTGCACAGTTAGTAGGAATGTAAATTGGTGCAGCCACTATGGAAACCAGTATGGGGAATTCTCAAAAAATTAAGAATAGAATTACCTTAGGATGCAGCTCTTCCACCGCTGGATATTTATCTAGATATTACAAAACACTAGTTTGAAAAGCTATCTGCACCCCTGTGTTCACTGCAGCATTATTTACCATAGCCAAGATATGAAAGCAACCTGTTAGGTTGGTGCAAAAGCAATTGCAATTTTTGCAATTTTTAACCTTTCAAACCGCAATGACTTTTGCAGCAACCTAATATATGACCACCAATTGGATAAAGAAGCATGTGAAGCATAAAGAAGCATAAAGAAAATGTGCTACAAATATACAGTGAAATACTACACAGCCATAAAAAAAAACGAAATTTTGCCATTCACAACAACATGGATGGACTTTGAGGGTATTACGCTGAGTGGAAAAGTCAGATGGTAAAAGACAAATGCCACATGATTTCACTGATATGTGGAATCTACAAACAAAACGAAACAAAAAAATAAATAAACTCATAGATACAGAGAACAGATTGGTGGTTGCCAGAGGGAAAGAGCATTGGAAGGTGGACAAAATGGGTGAAGGGAGTCAATTGCAAGGTAAAGGACTGGAACTAGACTTTTAGGGGTGATCACTTCATAGTGTATGCAGATGATGACTATAACACTGTATCTGAAACTTATATAATGCACTATGCCAATTTTACCTCCAAACAAAAACAAAAGAACAGTGGTCATAATCTACTCAAAGAATGTACCTTCTACTCCTCTGAGAAGGAAAACCATCATATATGATGGTATCAAGACTCGAGCCCATCCGTCAGTGTTCCAGAAGATTCTCCATAACTGTGTTACCAACGTAGTTATTAAAGGGAAAAGAATGGAAAGGAACACGAAGAAGGAAGGAATGAAGACCAGTATATACTGAAACCTTCATCCGGGTAATTGTCACAGTCCTGAATGAGACTATGTTTTGTACCAAGGAAAGCATGAGGCTCGATGCTGTCAGGGAAACTGGCCCACGTTCCACTCCTCATAAATAAAAGAGCTGAACCTGGGACCCAGTCCATGTGAACACAAATTCCATTATTCTTTTTTAGCATTGGCACACCATGGACTATCACATTAGACATCCATTCCTATGCTTAAGTCTTTCTTGATTGGAGGAGCCAGCGTGTGAAAGCAGTAACAGATTCACCTGCTGGTTTGAAATTCAAACATCCCAAAGGGACTTGTTGAGCACTGAGAAAGTCTTCATTAATTCCAGTTTGCACCTACATTAAAGCATCCAATAGTGAATAAGAGATGCTCCCCCAACTCCTCCCAAGTATCTCCTGCCCGTATTTCCACAGAACACAGAGGTTCCACTTGTACGAAGTACCTGGTGTGCCATCCCTGCGCTGCCCTCACCTGCCAGGATCAGCGCTTACCTGAAGCCTGCCTTCCCGGGGAGGCCCATCCCAGTGTATCCAATAGGAATCTGAGTAATTCTTATTTCGCCCATTCGCTGAACAATCATCCATTCAACAACCACTAATTGAGTTCCGTCTAGGATGACGATCTTTTTGCACATATATAATTTTGTCTGCCCCACTCGACTGTAAGCTCCTTGGCACAAAGACAATGCCTCATTAAGTCCAGAATCACACCAGGCCAGGCCCCCAGTACTGCAGACACCCTTCCAGTGTTCTCTACGCCATGAGACACTGGAGTCAACAGGGGAATGATGAAGTCAATTAGGATAATCAAGAGGTGGGAAAATATGATACAGTCACGCAATCATCACAAGCAGGATGGCGCCTTCTCCTCTTAAACACCAGCCGCACCAATTCCTACTTTCTTCAGTCTGAGAGAACTGGCCTCTCTCTACTGAGCCCCCACTACGCCCAGAACAGATTTTTTTTTTTTTATCGGCGCATTCATAACATTCTGGAATTTTCCTCTTGTTGGGGGGAATTGTAGGTTTGGAAAAGTAATTTCATAAGCCACTTGAGTGAACAATGCACCTCTAAGAGCATTCTAGATTAATCAGAAAAGACTACTAAGCAGCTTTCTAAGGAAAATAGACCCTCTTAACTTGGGAGCCTTTGATTTTGTGGAGCATACAGGCATTCCAGCTTGAGGGTAGAGCTGAATTGCTCATATAATCGAAAACAAGCTGAATGTTCTATAGAGGAAGGAGGAAAGAGGAAAGGTAGAAAAATGCCAGTGGGCTTGCAGGAGAGAGGAATTAAGGAACTCAAGTAAACGCGGTGACCGTTTTGAACAGTTTATTATCAGGTGGGTACTGAATCACGACTTCTCCACTGGTGTCTTGTGTTTCCACACTGGCCTTTCTTTGCAAGGATCTTTGTATAGCAAAGAGCTTTGGAAAACAGAGAGAGCATCTCCCTTCAGAGCCAATGGTATGTCTCTTCATTTCCAGTATAATAAAGGCAATTGTTTGGGCGAATGCAAAGAGGTTCCAAATTCAAGTCTATATTTGTACAAGATGAAAACAGGGAAACTGCCATGTGGACAGCAGACCTCAAGCATACCTTTTAATATCTGAGATCTTCCCACCTGCGAGCTTCTTGAAGAAGAGACCCTGTTCTGTCCACTTCCCAGCCCCAGAGCCAGCCAGTGTCTGACTGGAAGTAGTACTGTTACACTCAGTCAGTAAGTGCTGAAAGACTGCACGGGCCCATGGCATCAGACACCGTGCTTATATTGTACTCCTGATAATTAGCAACCAAAAGGAATCTGGTCATTTCACTCCTCTTCTGTCAACTCTTCGACAACCTTCTATCACTCTTAGAATAAAATCCAGAGTTCTATCAAAGGCATCCGGGGACCCACATCATCTGACCACTGGCTCCTCCTGGACCTAATGACCACTCATGCTCTCTCTCACTCACTGTTCAGCCCTGCTGGCCGCCTGACTCCTCCCCCACACACACCAAGCTTGCTCCCATCTCAGGCCTTCTGTACCTACTGTGCCAGCCACCTAAAATGTCCTTCCCTCAGACATCTCAATGGGTCCCTCCCTTCACTTTACCCAGATTTCACCTCATCAGAGATGCCTTCTCTGAGCACCAGTAGACGAAAGCTCCTGTCACTCCACCCCTTTACCATGCTTTCTGTTTAACTTCTTCACTGTCCATGATACCTAACATTCTATCATATACTGATGTGTTTGTTTGCTTATTCTCTGTCTCCTCGACTAGATTGTCACCTTCCCAAGGGCAGAGACTTTTTTTATTCACTAAGCATATCCCCAGTGCTTACGGAGTCCCTGGCATATGGTAGGTGCTTAATAAACATGTCTGGAGTGACTGGGGTCTGGAAAAGAGGAAAAAGGAGGGAGGAAAGGGAAGGGAGGAAGGAGATGGGGAAATGATGAGAAAGAAAGGACGTGAGGAGCAAGAAGAGAAAGAGGAGAAGGAGGAGCAGAAAGCAATGTGAACTGAGTGGCTGCAAGAGTTTTAGATGTCTCAGTCTGTCTCCTCTTCGCCTGTAAAAGGACATGGTCCTCTGCCTTCCGAAAGCAGACCTTTCCCTCTGCAAAGGGAAGATAATGGGGATGCTTTGGCTTCCTCTTCCCCAGCTTCTCACTGAAGTAGTTACTAATGGGTACGAGATAGGCTAATGCCACCTCAAATGCCTGGCTAGGTTTTAGCTGTTTGCACACTTGAAATTTCTGCTTTAATAGCTGGAACACAGAAATCTTAGTTAAGTTCCGTCATAAGCCTTGAATAAAATGATTCCTTTAATCATGAAGAAAATTCCCCAGCTGAAATAAACAAGCAAGTTTTAAAAAGATCTATATATCTGGGGTTTCACGATCTCCTCCAAGAAGGTGTTTATAGAAACTGTAAATATCTGAAATAATTCTATGTCTTTGGGGCTTAGAGAGCCTCAACTCTAGTAAATGAAAGTAAAGTATAAAAAAATTAATGAGCCTTAAACGCATCAGAACACCGGCATAAAAATGGATCATTTCAACATGACTCTGGTCTAAAATCATGTCTGAGGCTATCGAATTGCATTATGAGAAACAAATAGTAAAGCCTGTTGAGGTCAGTTCTACCCCCATCAAATGTTTCTGCTGATTTTTCTGTTCACTCAGTCTTTGGCTGGTTGCTCTGTCTATCTGTCTGTTGGTTTTCTGCCTCTCTCTTGTGGCCGAGACCATTTACAGTGAGCCCATGTTCAGTAGAGCATCAAGGTAGGTTGGGGGTATCTGGGCTTCTGCTCGATGGCAATAGAAGGGGAGGTATTATGGCAACACACCCACACGCCCCTAACAGAGATCCTGTGTGATAAGAATAAAGAGCCTTTTAAGGGGGGAGAGGGATGGTAGATGAGGGTAAAGGGGATCAAATATATGGTGATGGAAGGAGAACTGATTCTGGGTGGTGAACACACTCTGGGATTTATAGATGATGTAATACAGAATTGTACGCCTGAAATCTATGTCACTTTACTAACAATTGTCACCCCAATAAACTTTAACTTAAAAAAAAAGAGCTTTACCCCAGGGCTGATTTTGAATCCCAGAGCAGAAAGAGGGGCGGTTTCAAATCAGCTACATAGGATTCCCTTAGCTTTAAGAGCTGTAAGCCTGACATCCAAACTCTGTGGTACACGTCCCCTGAATAATGCAGCCAATGGCATCTTGAAAGCTAATGCTGGATCATTACAGTACAAAGAAGCAATATTGAAGTTGGAGACTTTTATTTTTCCCAGGGAAAGGCTCATTTCCTACAGAGAATTTTTACAATTTGCATTGGGCTCTTTAATAGTATCTAATTGATGGATTTCAATTACAAAGGCACAAAAAAGTAAGCGGGCTGCTACTTACAGGCTGGAGATGATTCATATATCCTGGAAATTTTCTTATCATTAGAGGAAGTCCAACTCTTGGCCCACATAAGGAATTTTACTCATCTACCCAGAACATGATTAAAAAGAAACCTGGAATATAATGAGAGAAATACTGCACACACAGAACGGGTTTAAAATAAAGCATGAATTATTCTCAGCTATAGAGACCCTATACTGAGGAAGGGGAGAGCCAGGAGGACAGCACATAGAAAAATAAAAACCTCTATCCAGAAATCCCACGTGCACTCTGAACCCCAACCCTTCTATTGTGATTGTTCATCAATATTTAATTTCCTTGTTTCTCTTATCTTTTGCATTCCTGCAGCCTGTGTTTTATTCAACTGAATGGCTCTGGTGTCACATTTTAGATACTAATAAAAACTCTTAGGCTCACTCTGATAATGACCTATTACCCTGGGCACTCTGTTCATTGAGTGCCTACTATGTGCTAGGTTCTGAGAACAGGAAGATGAGAAAACTACAACCCCTAGCAATTACTAGGAATCGAGCTCTGGAGCCAGAGGGCCAGGTCTTATCTACTTTTCCTACTTTGTGACATCAGATGACTTTTCTCATTGGCAAAAGACGGATGATGATTTACCTATCAGAGAGACAGGCAAGCATTGTAAATGTTAATGTATGTAAAGTACTTGGAAGAGTGACTGACATACATAGTCAGGACCCTACAATGTCAGCTTTATGATTGCTTTTCTGGGACTCTAAAAGAAGCAAGAACAATAATTCCAACTTCATGTGATAAATGCTATGATGTTGGTCGGCACGGAAGCTCTGAGAACTCAGAGTCTGGCCTGAGTAAGAGGGAGGGAAGTTGAGCTGGAATCAGGAAAGATCTTCAGGAAGAGATGAAGCCTAGCAGAAATTTTCAAGAAAGAAAGAAAAACACGCCCCGAGGCCAGTGCCTCTCTACAAATGTCCTGAAGAATGGAGGTTTTTCCCGACTGCTCAATCGTTTTCTCAAGACTGAATACTTGAAATTTGCCAAGAGGGTAGATCATAAGTGCTCTCCCCACCCCCACACACATACACAAACGGTACCTATGTGAGGTGATAAATGTATTAATTAACTTGATTGTGGAAATCATTTCACAGTGTATATATATGCATATATTAAATCATCACACTGCACACCTTAAAAAATTACATTGTGCAACCTAAATATACACAATTTTTATTTGTCGATCATACCTCAAAAAAGCTGAAAAACAGAACAGAGCTTAGAATTATATTTATAAATTAAGTTGGCTCTTCCCCTTCCAACTTCACCCGAGTGTACAATGCATCGCTTGTGTACGTGGCAGTTGGTTCTCTAGAAACCTGTTGACCATTTCAATTCTTTTCGTTAATAGCTTTAGGAGTTACAAGTGACATACAATAAATTGCCCTTTATTATAAATAACATTTCGCTTGGTCAGGTTTTTTTTTTCATTTTAGCCATAAGTGTGCAGTGGTATCAAAATGCGGTTTTAATTTGCATTTCTATATTGACTAATGATGCTAAGATTCTTTTCATGTGTTTGTCATACATATATCTTCTTTGAAGTTTCTCTTCAAATCTTTTGCTCACTTTTAAAATTGGGTTGTTTGATTTCTCATTAGTGAGTTTTGAGGGTTCTTTATATAATCTGGATTTAACCTCTTTATTAGACATATGACTTACAAATATTTGTTTACGGCATGTTGCTTGTCTTTTCATTCTCTTAACAGTGTCTTTTTAAAGGATATGTTTTCCATTTCGATGAAGTTCAATGTATCTTTTTACTTTTTTTTAATGGATCATTCTCTTGGTCTAGTACCTAAAAAATATCTGCCCAATCCAGATTTTAAAGGGTTTCTCCTACATTTTTTGTTTCTAGAAATTTTATAATTTAAGTTTTTCATTGAGATCTATGATCCAGTTTAAGTTAATTTTTGTATATGGTCAGAAGTATGGACCAAAGTTATTTATTTACATGTGGATATCCACTGAATTGACTTTGTCCCTTTGTCAAAAATCAGTTGTCCATATATGTGGGGTTCTATTTCCAGACTCTATTCTCTTCCATTGATATTTACCTATCATTCTTCCTATCTTAATTATCTTTTCACACTGTCTTGATTACTATAAATCTGTAACAAGCCTTGATATCAAGTAATTCTTGTCCACCAGCTTTGTTCTTTTTGAAAGTTGTTTTGGCTATTCTAGGTCCTTTGCACTTCCACAGAAATTTTAGAATCATCTTATTGATTTTTCCAAAAATTATAGCTGAAGGTTTTGACTGAAATTAGATTGAATACATAGATCAATTTTGGGACAATTCACATTTTAACAAAACTGAATTTTCTTATCTATGAACATAGTATATTTCTCCACTTACTTGGATTTTTAATTTCTCTCAGCAATGTTTTATAGTTTTCAAACATAGATCTTTCACGTTTGTAGTTTCAATTCAGAGGTCTTTCACTTTTTTGTCAGATTTATCCCTAAATATTTCATATTTGTATGCTATTGCAAACTGTATTGTTTTTTAATTGCAATTTCCAATTGTACGTAGCGAGGATATAAACATGCAACTGATTTTGGTATATTGATCTCAAACCTGCAAACTTGCTCAATTTACTTATAGTTGCTTTTTTGTAGGTTCTGTAAAAATCTACCTAGAAGATCAATTCATCTGCTAAAAAAGAAGCTTTACTTCTTCCTTTCCAAAGTGGATGCTTTTTGTTTCTTTTTTCTTGCCTTATTCCACTGGCCAGAAGCCCTAGTACAATGCTGAATGAAAGTGGTGGGAGCATACTTCTTTGTCTTGTTTCTGGTCTTAAGAAAAAATCATTCAGTCTTTCCCCATGACGTATGATGTTAGCTGTAGATTTTTCATAGATGTCCTGTGTCAGGCTGAGGAAGTTTTCTTCTATTCTGAATCTGCATATGTTAATCAGTATTCAGCCAATACTCAAAGGGGCCCTTCTGCAGATCTCTGCGGTTCTCTCTGTGTGTAGCTATCTCCCCTCTGGCCCTCCTTCCTGCAAATTCTACCTACTCTGACTTCCCTGAACTCTCATCTCCATCTCCCCAACTCAAGAAGTTTGCTGGGCTTCATCTGGGTTCCCTCTCTCTGTGCCGCAGTCTGGAAACTCTTTCAAGGTACTAAACTGAGGCAAATGTGAGCTCACCTTTTCAGTTTCCCATCTCTCAAGAATCCCTGTCCTTCACCATCTGAAGTCCAGTGAATTGAAAATCCATTGTTTTATATATTTTGCCTCTTTTTTTTATTTTTTCAGGAAGGAGGATTAGTCTTTCATCTTAGTCGGAAGTGAAGGTCTCTATCTTAACTTTTACCCTTTTATTCTTGTTTCTAATAACAGCCACCCACTGTTTCCCCCACCAACTGAGCTCTGTGCTTTGGCACTCACTTCCTAGCACCTTCTGTCTCTAGATTGGCTCAGAGAAAAACTATGGTTCCTTGGGAACACCTAGATTCAAGTGCTGGCTGTTGCACTCACTAAGCATGTTAGTTTATTTGCCCATCTATAAATTGAAGTAACAAAATCTATTTTTACAAGATTGTTGCATGGAAGATGCCATCACCAGTAAAGTAACTTCTCCAATGACTGATAAATAACAGGGACTCAATAAATGATGGGTGTCATTACTATTACTAGACTTCTTGTTCTAGTTTATTCTCTCTCCTCCTCTTCTTTCCTGCCTCCACCTTCCTTTCTCTGGATCTGTTCAGCCCTAATATTTGATGACTGTGGGCTGCAGGACAAATTACAGTTTAAGTTAAGTATCAGGCCCTACGACAGCTGAGTCACACCATCAAGAGTCTGCAGAGTGGGAACGAGTCCCAGCCCTGAAATATCAGGGTGTGTGGGTGATTTCTGCAGGAATCACTGACGAGCACCTGTTAAATATTTTACTTTTCTTAGACAATCCTCAGTCACTCACTTTCGTGGTTTAAAATAAGGTCTCCCTACTTTGACATCTGAATCACCACCTATGATTGTTCTGATTGTTTCTTGCACAACTCCATGGGGGCACCTATCCCCCTACAGACACAGTACATTTGTAGAATTGTGACAAGTACCCAACAGATCCAGCAAAGCACATTGAGCAGGGACATTTTGGGTAATTTTCATGAGTAGACTTACAGAGAAATTGAAAGTGGTTGAAATAGGTCAACTGAGTATCCCACTAGCTGCACAGTGGAATAAAGATTTACCACCCCAGTGGAAGCTATTGTGGCTGCATCTTCTGGGAATTTTTTTCAGCCCTGGGATATCCCATGGATCTAGAAGTAAGATACTGTACAACTAAGGACACGGGCATTGTTATCAGCCAAGATTGTGTCCCAATCCCAGTTCCACCGTTTGCTCGTAGTACTACCTTGAGGAATTTATTTGACACCTCTGTGGATTTTCATTTGTAAAATGAGAGTAACTACCTGCTTAAACAGGGTTAATGTGAGGTTGGCATCACGTAATAACATGTAAAGTGTCCTTTACATAGTGCAAGTATATAATAAATGATATCATTTTCATTGCCGTTTTCATTATCATCAGCAGGAGCGTTGTTTTTTTATTGGCCATAGTGCATCCATAGCCACTAAAAACCCCCTAGGACATTACCGTCCAACAGAATTTTCCATTATGACAGGAAGGGTCCATATTTTTGTTGCCCAACATGGCCGCCGCTAGGCACATGGGGATTTGAGCACTTGCCTTGGACAGCAAAGCTCTGGAGAACCCACTGTCAGTCTGCTCGGGCTGCTATGACAGAATGCTACAGACTGAATCACTTGTAAACAACAGAAGTTTATTTCTCACATTTCTGGAGGCTGGAAGTCCAAGACCAAGGCACCGGAAGATTCGGTGTCTGGTGAGGGCTCCTGGCTCCTGGATGGCCATTTTCTCACGGTGTCCTCACATGGTGGAAGGCTTGAGGGAACTCTCTGTGGCCTCTTTATAAAGGGGACTAATCCCATTCGTGAGGATTTGTGAGGAGCCTTGTGATCACTTCCTAAGGCCCCACCTTCAAGTAAACATCACATTGGGGATTAGGCTTCAACATATGATTTAGGTAGTGAAGGTTGGGGGGCGCACAAACATTTAATCTGTAGTACCAACAATGGAAAATCTCACAAAGAATTTGTATCCTACTGCAGGAAGAAATTCCCAAGGATCAAGTCTGTGGGGGCAGCACCTTTATCAGGAAAGTTAACAGCTTGCCCTCTGGACTTCGGTCTCCCCCAAGACAATTGCCTGGCCTACTCCCTCACCTGGTTTAAGTCCCTGCACAACAGCCCCTCTGAAGCAGGCCTTTCCCTGACCACTCACCATTCCCCCCTCTACTACTCACCTCTACCCACATTACTTCTTGGCAAAGCAATTATCACTGACATTATATCTTTATTCATTACTTGATTAACAGTCTGTCTCCTGCCACGGGAGCTTCATGAAGGCAAATTCTTTTTCTACTTGGATCACTGCTTGATTGCAATACCAAGAAGGAGCCCAGCATATTGTAGGGGTTTGGTAACTATGTGTTGAACTTAATACGAGCAGGTTATTGGAAAGAAGTGTAGAGCCTGACATTTTATAAGTAGCAGAATACTTCTGTAAAATCAAAACCACTCCCCTCCCTTTCCAGCCTCCTACCACCAACCCCTATGTAATCAGACAAGGGCCTGGGGACTCTATAATTCTCAACCCACACCTCCCAGGCAGGAGCTGTGTTCCAGGATGGGGAAAGTGTCTTGAATTCTAAAGAAGATCCGACATTTAACATCCTCTAGTTTTCCTCTCTCAACAGCTTACTCTCCTCACAGGTAATATGATTAAGCATTCACGGTGATGGGTGTACATTTTTATTAGGACTGTGACAGTGAGTCAGAGGTAATTAAGGAATGGAATGTTTCACACAATGCCCACTCCACTTAAGGAATAAACCACATTTTGCTGGATTAACTGGCAAAAAGAAAAAAGAAGATATTTGGAGACTATCAACGGGTGTCACCAACAACTATCGGACCTATTCTCGGGCCTTGGACAATCATAAGAAAGCGAAATGTGATCGCTTCTCGGCCTTTTGGCTAAGATCAAGTGTAGAAGTGAAATGTTTCATTCTTACAGAGGATAAGAAAATTAATATAAATAATATATATTACATAGCTGGTTATTACAGCACTGTTGTTTTTTTTTTTTAAAGAGGCAGCCTCTGAAATGTACATCAATAGACAATAGAGAGATGAATAAATAAATAGAGGGATGAATACACAGAATTTTCTGTAGCATTTAAAAGAATGACCTAGAATGACAGATTCTTACATGGAAAGATGGCCATGCTATACTGATAAGGGAAAAAAAGTTATAGTCTAGTTCTCACTTGAAAAGAAATGTAATCATACGTGTAGGTCTACACAGGTATTGAAAAAGCTATTCAAGGACATGTGTCAAACTGTTGCAAGTGGTAACTTTTATAAAGTGGTGCCGCAAAGACAAATATAATCTAGGCTATATGTATTACTATATACGCTTTATTATGTTCATTCTTCCCTTCTGATTGTAAAATAAATTAACAATCAAATATTTTCACAAGCCCCTGAAACTACCATGGGCCTCAGCTGTGCCTCAGGCGCTGTGTTTCCTGTACCCAATGTGGATACTGGGTTCAGGACTGTGCCCTGGTCCTGAATCCAGTTCCCCCCAGGGCCAGGGGCCCCTCACTTTGCTAAAAGTGACCCTCGTGCTGCACATTCCTACTTTTTTCTCTAAGACATGGCTAGACACAAGTCAGCTCACTTGTCTGGTACTCAAAGAAACAGTGAAATGCGGACACACGAGAGGAAACTCTGGCCATGACGACAGATGGAAGAGCAGCTGTCGTCTCCAAGTGCTCAGGCGTGGTTGTTGGGGGTGCTTTTTCACTCTGCTGATTCTACCTCCTGCTTTGACATTGGACTCAAGCTACTCCTAAGATCCAATTCCATTATGGCCTGCACAAACGCACTGCCAAATATCCCAAGGGCTCTTAGCATATAATCAATATTAATAACTATGGTGCTTCATGTGTCTACAAGCCAAGCCGCTGCTGAAACCCTATGAGGTTTGTCCCTTAATCCTCAGCACCTCGGCTCTGGGGGAGTGAACAGGAGACAGCTTCCGGCTCCCTGGAGCACTCAGCCGGAGGAGTCAAGGAAAGGAAACTCTCACACCACGCTGGGTGATGGGGTGTGTCTGGAACCCCCACCCCGCAGGTTGCATCCTCTCTTCCCCCTCGGACACACACGAAAAGCAGCTCTCAGCCTCCTGACCCCTCCCCAAACACTCCTTCATCCCTGGCATCCCACAGCGCAAAGCTAACAAGGACATGTCACCCACAATAGGGGTACGTCAGTTACCCCCGCACGTGGCCTTCCACCCTGCTCCCAGGCTGTCACTCACTATGCCCTTGGAGGAGCAAGCCAGGATTTGGCCACTCCACTCACTGCGGAAATTAATGCTGTGTTTAAGAGGAAACCAACCTTACCCTCAGGCTGAAAAGTTCCTCAGCTCCTAAGGAATCAAGCGTAAACTAAAAAGGAAGCATGATAATGGTCATGGTAGCTGCCCATGAACTGAGCGTGTTCTATGAGCTTCGGACCAAGTTACATGCTTTCCATGCATTTTCTTATGTAATCTTTACAGCTACTCTTTGAAGTAAGTACAGTTCCTATCTCACTTCTCAAAAGGAAGTAGAAGTTCAGGAAGGTTTAGGTAACTTACCCAAGATCACCTGGCAAGTAGGTGGTGGAAAGTCGCAGCTGGGAAGCAAACCCGAGGCCGTGCGCAGGCCAGCGTGGTGGCCGATGTGTATCCTAACCCAGAGCAGAAACGGAATTTCCAAGCATGACATCCAAGCGTGAGAACACAAGGAAGACCTGGTGGGTCTGACTAGGTAAAAAGTGTAAACATGCACGTGAACCAAATCGAAAGGCAAACCACACCTGTGAAAGACTGTATGCTGACGCTCTAATCTCTTACTACGGTTTCCCCAAAAATAAGACCTAGCCAGACCATCAGCTCTAACACGTCTTTTGGAGCAAAAATTAATATAAGACCGGGTATTATGTTATGTTATGTTATGTTATGTTATGTTATGTTATGTTATATTATAAAGACCCAGTCTTATATAAGACCCTGTCTTATTTTACTATATGACTTTGGATGCTCTTCTGCATGAGATGGAAAGTTGGAGGATTGGAAGAACGATGTGACCACGTGACTCATCCTCGTCCAGGAAGGGTAAGCGGAAGTGATATGTACTTCACTCCCCATCTGAGACATCTAAGAGCCACTGTGTCACATCCACACACCCTCTTCCGGGATTCACGTGTTGAGATGGTGGTGTCACCAGGTCGCCGGATCCAGGATGCCTTCAATTCTTTTTTATATATCGATCTCCACATATTGACGCAGAAGAACTTTATGCATTTATGTAAAATGGAAGCCTCATTGGAATTTTTGGATGTTGATGAAAATAGGCTTTATTACACTGTTTAATAAATGCATATAAAGTGCTGACAGCTTTAAACACGTTTCAGATTTTTGGTCCACTAACAGTATCCTCAGAACTGAAATCTGTAGTGCTCATATAAAAATTTTCTGGGGTTCTTGTTAAGTTAATAGGTTGCTTTTTCTTACATATTTATAAGGTATGTGTTTTTAATTGATTTCAAAGAACTAACAGTCATTCAAAAAAGTTATTTTAAGCAAGGTCTGCATTGTATGGCAAATTGAGACAGGCTGCTAAGCAAAATGGGCTATCACTGTGTATTCATTAGAAACAAAATGCCCATGGGAGTTGTAATTTATGAAAAAAGGAGCACAGAACAATACTTTAGATAATAAAAAATGTATTCAAGAGAAAAGGACTAAAGCGAGATGAAAGCATAGTTTCTTGAGATGTTGGTAACTCTCCTACCCATTATTTTCATCAATACCAAAAAAACATAAGCTAGATACTTCCGAACAACCTAAAAATGCAAAGGCTAACCAACTTCATATTTCTTTTCTCATATTTCTTACAGCTATAGATTCAGAGCCTCGTGAACTATGGAAGGGAAAGGGGACAAAGAACCAAATTGTTTAACCTTTGGAAACAATATTTTCATCTGATGTAGAGATACTCACTTAACTTTTCATTTTTGTTAAAAGAAGGAAAACTTCCAAGTTCACGGGATGACTAGGACCCAGCATTTGGCCCACAATCCCAGGTGGGTCCTCTAGCAAGAATGGTACCTTTCCTCGCCTCTCCACCATGCCATTGCTCTTGCGTAGGTAACCGGATCTGATCCCATCATAACCAGCGTCCATCCCGTTAGCTCTGGGACCAGGTGCCTGGCAGAGCTGTGTGGACACAGGTGTGCTGTAGGAGAGCAGACGCCGCCAGTTCCATCAAGGGAGGCTGCAGGTACATGGCCACTCAAGTTTCATTTGTCACACCTCCCCCTCACCAGGCAGGCTGGACTGGGGTACAGCTGCGGGGAGAGCCTGGAGGGTGGTGTCGAAGCCACGAGGTCAGCCAGGGGACAGCAGTGGCTTTGCTATAGGAGTCCGGCAGCATAGAGCAGCATCTGCCACACTGAGCTGTCCTCGGAGGCCGTGAGCCACCAACAACTGAGCCATTGTCTTGATGGACCTTTCCTGGGTCCCATCTGCCCCGGGGAAAGGAACATAAGTCACACTTTCCCATTTTCTGGAAGGTTAACCTGGTAGCGCCTACAAAGAATGGGCCAGAAGACGACAAGCACGCTCTCCATAGTGGAATCCCGTCAACCAGGGGGCACGGGACTAACAGAGATTGTTCCAGACGGATGGATGGCTGAAGGCAGAGAGGGAAAGGTCGGAATGCTGCTCATTTAAACCACTGAAACCTTTCCTGTCTCATACCGCCATGCAACTCCTATCTCATTGATGGTTTCCTTTGAAGTTTAAAGAATCAAAATATGGCCGAGCACAGAACAGAGACAAGTCAATTTTGGAAAACTCCAGTGCTGTACTTAGCGGGGAGGAAGGGAAATGCTGGAGGAATGACTCAACAAAAGGGAGAAAACTGGACATGTGTAAGAAAAGTCAGGTTAGAAGTTGAGAGGAATGAGACAAACTAGCAACACTCAAACAATAGTTCTGCTTATTTCCTGCACCGACAGTATTCTCTGTCTGTGAGCTGATTCTCAGTCCTTTGTCACTTTGCAAATGGCCACCACTTGACTGAGAACCCTGCTCTAAACTCACAACAGCTTCTGGAATTCCTGGCCTCTCTTTCGTCTTTTCCCTAACAGCCCAATTGCATGCTTGGCTCAAGTTTTCATTGGTTTTTAAGTAGTTTATTCCTTATAAGAGGCGTTGGGATACTTCGACCTTTTAGCCAATGGTGTGGCTTTGATTTTTATAAAGATTTTTCACTTCCTTGTTTATTTCTTGTGTTTAATTTTTTTTTATGCGTGATTATATAACTGTCCTGGTTCTTTAAGAATCATTCTCTTTGCTACTAAAATTTTGCTCTCATCTGCTCTCACTTTATCTTGAGAAAGTGTGTCTCCTTCTGACAAAATTACAAAGCAAAAAAATTTTTGCTAAACACTGTATCCTGGTTAAACGATAAATCCCTTCCTTAAAAATAGCTGCAACCTAAAAAGCACCGATTTTCATCCAAAATAAAATTATTTCCTTAGAGCAATCTTGTTTGTTTGTTTGTTTGTTTGTTGGCTTAAACAACAAACATTTCTTTTTCACAGTTCTGGAGACTGGGAAGTCCAAGATCAAGGTTCTGACTCATCCGATATCTGTTTAAAATCCTCTGACTGGTTCAATGATGGCTACCTTAGCTATCCTCACATGGCCCAGAGTGAAGATTCCTCAGAACGATCTATTCAAGAAGAAAATATAGGTGTGGCTATGTGACCTTGGTGAGGAAAGCTGGGTCTCAGTCTCCCCCTCTATAAAATGGGGATACTACTGCAAAGGAAGTGTTCGTATTATAGGGAGTCTTTCAAGATGACACCCATTTTCTCTGAGAAGCCCCCTCCCGCAAGGCCCCCTCCTCTACCGGGGTGCACACCTTTCTGAATCAGATTCTCTTGGGAGTCTGAAATTAGCATTCACACAGAGCAGGTCACATCACTGAGAGTGGGCGGACATGAGCTGATACAAACTTGCAAACTTTGGGAACAGGTTTCGCCCGCCATGTTCGTGCAGTAACCAAGAAAGCCAGTCGGAGGATGTGAAAGAGTGAGCCGCAGGAAGGCTGAGAAATCAGAGAGCGGGTAGAGCCATGAGAGTGGCCGCCTGAGGTGCTGGGGTGTCTCACCTTCCACTCCGGTCCCAGTGAGGTGGGACTGCATGCCAACATTTAACCTCCTGAACACATCACTGAAGGCCCATGTTAAAAAAGAAGAAAACTTACAGCCAGAAGGATCTTAACTAAAACACAGAAGGAAAAAGCATGCCTAAGGCAGCTTGCTTTAGCCACACGGGCCCTTCAACGAGAGGGCTCCGTGACCAGCCAGCCAAGCTCGTGTGGGCCCCTCCTGTGCAGATTCTAATTAAAGCGAAACAAGGCCTTTGTGTGCACGTGATCATAAATATGCATAAAGGTGACACCAAACCAACCTCAAATGCCCAATTACCCAAATGTCTTGCTCAGGTAACAAGCTTTAAATAGTCAAAGGCACTCTGGCAAATCGTCTCCTTCAGAGAAATTAAAACCAACTTTGGATGATTTCCTACCCTCTTAACAGACATGCTGCGAATAATTGAAAGAATTTCCCATCAAGGAACATACCGGGTCAGCAGGGCACGATGGAGCCATTCTATTCAGCTGGGGAGGAGGAGGAGGGGGATTGTCCCAGGTCAAGCCCTTTGGGTTTTCATGTGCCTGACAAGTAGTTTGTCATTAAAGAGAGGCCACAAGGCAAGACCTCTTCCTATCTCCTAGTTGAAAGGACTCAGGTCTGGCGTCCCCTCTGCTCATGGCCTGGGATCCAGGTGTGTTGTAACAATGCAAGTGTGAGGGGTCACACGCATCACGGGGTGGCTCGGGGGAAAGAGCTCCTGACCCTGCAAGGGCTGCTGGGAACCCTTTAAGAGAACTCAGTGATGCTTTCTGGGAATGTGGGGGATGCCGGCCGTGTGGCTGACTGAGGAATTCGGCCCTGCACAGATGCTCGCACAAAGAAGGTTCTTCCGTCTCTACACGCGCAGGGTTCTGCTCTATGCATTCAAGTGGACCCATTTAGCAGAGAACTAGCTCAGTTAAGAGAGCAGAAATTCAAACTCACTCTGCAGCCAAAGGGCTGGGCAAATTTAAGAAGTTCTCATTTTGATGCCAATCGACGCACTCTGCTATATTTCTAGCTGACATTTTCTCTGGGCCCCTGTCACCCAGGAAAACACCGTTCCGTGCAGCCCCTCCATCTCCCAAACACTGGCACAGAGCCTGGGGTGTTTGGCAAGCCCAGGACTCAGAGTAGGAGATTACTCTTGAGAAGGCGAGCTTCTTGCAATCTAGTCAACGTCCCGACGCTTCTAGGCACATCCAGGAATTTCTAGGAACAAGGAGGTCTATACAGTGTGAAGAGACATGAAGCTACACTGGGTTTTTATTTGTTTAAATGTATATTTCCAGTGTACTGATGCCTGGGTCCAGCTCTCCCAAGTAAAGAGTTTGGAAGGTGTCACTCCCATCCTTGTAACAACAGCAACAACAATAACAACAACAACTGTCTCAACAAACTGCATCAGTGGCTGGTATGGGACCCATCAGAGAACTAAGGCTGCAGAGCGAACTGCCATCCTGACATCTGAAGAGAGAGGACGATTCAGACAGTGTGGCCAAGGTCCGCTCAGCTGGAGCGGGAACCACTGGCAGCCTCACAGGTAGGAACACCTAGACAACAACTGTGATCAACTGCTGGTGGCGGGGTACGGACTAGCATGGGGCTTGCGATCTTAGGGGGTCCCCGGGGTGGCTCTGACTCAGGGGGAGAGAAGTATAATCCTTGTGAAATACACACAGAAGCCTTCCTCAAAACACAGGGCTGCTGACCTCTGTGTCCCCACTGCCAGACACATCGTAGGTTTCACAATAGTTTTGTCAGGTGGAACGATGGATGGTTGTTGAGTTGGATGGATGAAAGAACGGATGATATGTGACTCAAGGAAATTATAATACAGAAATTCCTAAATTTGTTTCTCACAGAAAACTAATGCTGCATGATGTTAACAGTGGCGCCATGGTGTTAAAAAGTTCTCCAATGCTCCAAAATATTGATTGGGAAATGTTCAATTTAGGAAGTTAAACAGGTGCTTACTGTGGGAGACTGGATACCATGTACCCTCTCTTCCTAGAACCTAGCACAGCTGTTAGTAGGCCCTCAGTATGCCAACCAGAAGAACGGAAACATCCGAATAATTCACTCATATATATTCATTCATTCATTCCACCACCATTCATTGCACCCCCATTAGGAGTATAAGAGGAGCAAAAATGAGCAGACTCTGCCCTCACAGAGTGTACAGGGTAACAGAGGAGACAGACGCTAAACAAATAATCCCACAGATGGTGTAAAATTACAACCACAACACTCATGACAATGACAAAGTATATACAAAAGACACAACAAAGCAAACAGCCTGGTCAATGAGGTTAGGAAAAGCTGACACGGAGTTGAGAATGAAAGCGTTAGGGAGAATTAATATAGCGAAATGGATGGCAGGGGGTTCCTGGGAACCCAGCAGAGGCAACATGTGTTACCTAATGCCCTCCCTGTTATGTCCCTTTTCAGTCCTACAGCAGGAGGAAGCATGGTGGATACAAGGAACAGAAGGGAGGCCCCAGTGGCTGAGAGTCCACACTTTCGGCCGCCAAGTGCTGTGGTGATTTGTTCTGAAGCGTTAGGGGACTATCACGGTCACTGACTCAGAGAGCTTCCGGTTTCTGGGCTGGATCCACTCCCTGGACCCTTCCAGATTGCACCCCCACCATCCCCACCCTGCTCTTTGCCCTGGAAGTGAATGCTGGGGGAGGCACCCACCATGCTCCCTCGCCCTCTGGATTCTCCTTGGGTTTGGCCAGTGGGGCCCCCAGGAGGAAGTCAGAGGGTGGGAGGCAGGCGAGGCTAGCGGCTCTCCCCGCTGGAATGCAGTTTGACATGGGTATTCTTCCACCCAAGACCACAGCTCCCATGAATGGTCCCCTTCCTAGAGCCTCAGGTCTCTCTGGGTTCCAGGACACACTCTCTCCTGGGCCCCTGTGAGCCTAGAGAGATAAATGGCCTCCAGCTGTTGCTGGCCCTGGAGCCCCTCACCAACCCTTGCTTCTTTCCTTCGTAATCCTGCCCGCAACTTTCTAAGCAATCCTTTAGGCTGACTCTCATTCATCCCTCTTGAGTGTTCCATCTGATTTCTGCTGACAGCTACAACTCCTCAGCTAGAAAGTGTGGAGCTGGGACACTGAGTTTCAGAACCTTAAAACCATTTGTCTTTTAAACTCGAGCATCTCTACCTCCCCTCGTGGAGCGTAAGCGTGCAGAGACTGGAGATACGCCTTCAAGGCTCAGAGCCCAACTCAGTCCCGACCCCAGCTCTGCTGCTTCCAAACTCTGTAGAAAGTGACTTAACCTCGCTGGGCCTCAGTGTCTTTATCATCAAAATGGAAACAATACCTAGCAGTGACTCCATGAAACTGCCACGAGAATTACATGCAGGAACTTACGTAAAACGCACGGTACACAGGAAGGGCCCAGCAAATCACTCTTACAACTCCCTCAGCAAAACATCTCATTTGCTCAACCAACCTGACCCAAAATGCCATTTGTACTGTCAATAGCACCGGGGCTCACGGTCACCATCGGTTTAATAGGCAGACGCAGGAGGGTGCCAGACACATCAGCAGCGGTCTCGCATGACCCTTTGGGATGTACCTCAGCCTGTGACTTCTTAGTTCCAAAGAACTGCTTGGCTCATTCAGGTGCTGGCACGAGCGCACTCAGCTTCTCAGTGGGACTCAGAGGTGGGACTGGTCTGGAGTCCTGTCACATGGAATGTTCTGCTCCCGAGGTCACACATCCCAGACAGGTTTCTGAATGTGCGAAAGCAGGAGAAGAGAAAAGAAAACAGGAGGCTGCTCTTGGTGACATTCCCAGAAGCACGTTCTGACTTCAGATTACAGTTCTCAGAAAGGGCAGCGCGGTTCGCCATGTGTACAGCCGCTCCCACTACACGGTGATGAGAACCGGGGTGTTGACAGCAGGCCCACAGAGGCTTGAGAAACCGGGTCACCATGGCTTCCAAGGACACAGGGCCGGCTGCAGGGTCAGAATGGAGGCAGAGAAGAGGCTGGGGGACCTGATTCAAAGTCACTGGGAAGTGACAGTGGCCTGGAAGCAGGGCCAGGAGCCAGAGAGTCCACGCATGGACAGCACAAGCCAACCACGGAGCGGCTGGCCCGGCTGTCTCTGGCTGCGCTGCTGCCAGGCTGGAGGGAGGCTTTCCCAGCGTCAGTCCTGTCTCCACCGTCACAACTTCTGCAGGTCACATCCCACTCTCCTATTAGTTACTGCATTTTCGTTAAGTTGATTCAGTGTCTTCCTGAGATAAATTTATGTCCAACCCCCACTGGAAACCAGCTTCTCTTGTCATCAATAGACAGCAACAATTAAAAGACATACAATGAAAACAAGCCTCGCGACTAGATTCTAGCTAGATGCTGTTTCCTGTGGAGCCACCTGACCCTGCCACATGTTGTCTCCTTGATTTAAAAAAAAAAAAATTTTAAAAAGGAGCTTGGCAAGTGTTCAAGCACCAAACGAGATTTGTTTTTCTCCTATAATCAGAAACATTAAAAGAGAATGGAAAAGAGAATAACTTTCTGATTGTGTTATTCAATTTGATTTTATGCTAACATTACCTAGTAATGCGTCCACAATCATCTTGTTAGATAAGCCGGGTCGCCCACCTGAGATGCGGCGCGCTCCTCCCCACCACGGAAGCCTGGCCCTGAGAAGGGCCGGCCATCAATCATAGGGCTGATGCACATTGAAAGAAATAACTATTGCAATTAATCTCTTCTGAGTACCATGGGAGAGCATCTCGTCTGCTCCGCAGGGAACAGGGGCCACCCTTCGGGAAATTCATGGGGGCGGAGCCCGTGGAAAGCCCCCCACTCTGTGCAGAATCACCTCCCAGGGAAAGGACCCCACCCTTTCTGGTGCTGGAGGGTCTTCAAAGCCGGGACAATGCAGGAACACACTACCCTTCAGAGATTCTGGGGAAAGATGGGGGCTCTCATCCTGGGAAAGACCCCCCTCCCAGAGTCTGGGAACAGAGTTGGAGATGGAAACCACACCCAGGGGGTCCTCAGAGTATTTTCAGCCGAAAGGCCAGCCCCATCTCTGCCCTGAGCCCCTTCTTGGGGGTCAGCCTCCTCCCGTGGCGCCCTGGGTGTGGCTCCGATGAGCTTTGGGCAAAGCACACAGGACTGGTCCACCAGGGCAGCCATCTCCCTGGCCTGGCCAGAATGTGGGAAGCCCATGGTCCTTCAGAGTGACCAGTGTGACATGATTCATTCACAGGCTCATTTCACGCATGTTCACTAAGCCCCTACCATGTGCCAGGTATTAGTCTACGTGCTAAAGATACAAGAGGGAAGAAAACAGGCACATTCTCTACTCCTGTGGCATTTATGTTATGATTGCAGAAGACAGAAGTACAAGATGACACGTCAGCTGTCATACATGCCACAAGGAAGAGGATAAAAGTGATGGTGGAAGGGGCCATTCATACAGGGCGTCCAGGAGGCTTTACACAGAGCGGGCATTTAAGGAAAAGCCTGAATGCTGTGAAAGCTCGAGTGTGTTTGTCTGTCGGGGAGGAAACGTGTGCCCAACAGCAAGGTCAACAACGGCAGAGGCCTGCAGCCAGAGCCTGAGGGGCAGCATGGATGCCAGTGTGGCTGGATGGGAGGGAAAGGGGAAGGTGATGGGAGTAGTGGTCAGTGGGGAAGCCAGAAGGCCAGACGGACGGTGAGAGCAGTGACCCTTACTCTGCAGGAGAAGCTTAGCCACTGGGTAGGGTGGAGCACGGAGCTGACATCACCTAACTTTCTTCCTGGAAACATCACCCTGACTGGTAAGCAGAAAGCATGGATGACAGGGGGCCGAGCAGAGGCTGGAGACCATTAGGATGCCCTTGGAGAACGGTTCAGACAGGAAGGATGGCATCCTGGTGCAAGGGGGTGGTGAGAAATGGGGACATTTTGAAGACATCGTTGACAGGACTTACAGAGGGACTGGAAATGGAAGACAGAGAAGAAAGGAGTCAAGGATGAT
Source organism: Rhinolophus hipposideros (assembly GCF_964194185.1). NCBI lineage: Eukaryota > Metazoa > Chordata > Mammalia > Chiroptera > Rhinolophidae > Rhinolophus > Rhinolophus hipposideros. Next base: position 5,242,776 of record NC_138068.1, on the reverse strand, counting down.
GCCAAGCTTTCTAGTACAAGCACTTGAGAAAACAGAGTTGCCATTTATGGAGATGGAGCACCTTGGGTGGGGGGGTAGGGACCAACAATTGAGTACTGGGCATGTGAAATTGGAGACACTTCAAAGACACGCATTGGAGCTGTCCATTAAGCAGCTGGATATTACTAATGGCAATAATATATATTTTTTTTCAGTTCTTAGCCTCTCAATCTCCCCATTGCCACTCATCTCCCTGTCACCCCTAGTTCATTCCTCTGCCTTCAGGTTCCTCTCACCCACCACACTCACACCCTAAATTTGGGGTAGGAACCCCTTCTCTGTGGTCAGCCTGCAATATCTCCCCCACACTAGCACTTAGCACACTTTATTATAAATGACTCCTTATGGCCTGTCTCCCCCAAAGTTATAAGTCATGTAACAACAGGAACCATCTGCATTAACTTTTGTCTACGTGGCACACAGGACAGGCTAAATCAGTGCTCTAGAGGCTTCGCAACAGTATTTCTATCTTTACAACAACCCTGCAACGGAGATCAAGATCCTCTTTCTGTGGAAGAAGAAACCGAGGCTCAGAGAAGTTGAATAAATTGCCCAAGTTCACCCAGCTTGTAAGTAGAAAAGCTGAGATTTGAACTTGGGTCCCAGGTGGTCCCAAATGTCATGTCCTTTCTGCGGTGACCCGCCATCTCTCTCGTCTCCTACATGAAGATGGAGCTGTAAAGTTACTAAGAGAATCTCCCTACAGCGACACCCACTGAAGTGTTTTCCATTCCTACCCCTCAACTCCCCCAAGCTCCTCTGAATGTCTCTTTGGCCCAGAGTGACTATCCTGGGACTGCTTTTGCCCAAAGCCATAAATGTGCAGGAAATTAAAGGGATGAGTGCTCAGGTAAGAAAACTAGTGTCAGGAGAAGTCTGAGAAAAGTGCTGGCCATTCAGATATGGTTTGTTTTTTGAATCCACACTTTGCCCTTCTCGTTCAGCCCCCCACACAATCCACAGCTTCCCTGAAGACCACCTGTAGTCTCTGAAAGGAAAAACATCACCGCCTGTTCAACAAGCAAGCAAGGGGGAGACACTAGGAAATAAGGAGTTGACATGATCATGGCCCAGCTTTCCCTCTAGATCCCAAGGTCCGTTTCCCTCACTCCAGGATTTGAGAGATTGCGGGTAGAAGAACTAGACATTCCAGTTGTTATCTGTAAGAGAGGCCATCACTTACTGTGGTAGTTTGGAAAAATGGCTTACCCTCTCTGAGCCTCAGTTTCATCTGCGTGAAATGAAAACATTAATGATGTCAACCTCATAAGTGATGGAAATCTTGGAGGAAACACACATGAAGGGATTGACAGTGTCTGGCCCAGAACAGACACTCCAAACATCGCAGCTCCTTTTACAGGTAGGTTCTCTGATAGGCAGTGATAAGATTCCCATGCTACATTCAGAATAGCAAAAGAAAGCCCTAAGTGCGCCATAAGCAGCTTGGAACCCCGACAGCTACACCTCCCCCGCAGCACGCAGTATAAACAAGGCTTTGATTAACTTTGCCAAAGATACTTCTTCTCATTTAAACGGAGTTGTTGGACAGCTCGACTTGTCAGAGGAGCAGAGCACAACCACCGCCGACCTTTTCAAACAAAGTTAATTGCTTGGGTTTTAAGGTTATCGAGCTGGAATTTTGCCATATATTGATCCAGGGGTGCAAACGTCCCTCCTAATTTCGAATTCCCTTTTGAGGAGGAAAGTGGGAATCTGCCTTGATACGGCCCATCTTTTCCGGGATGAACATAAATAGTCAGAAACTTTCTGTTTCCAGATCACCTTGGCCCATTCTGCAGTGTAACTTCTCCAGTGACGACTCTAAGCTTGCTACTTGTTTTTCATTTAGTCAGTCAGCATCCTTGGGCTGGCTCGGTGCACACAACAGCCTCCCCAGTTGGGTGGGGAGACGGCATGAACCAGACAATCACACAAATCTAGGTAAACTGACTGCACTCATACTGGGTCAGAACCCCCAGGGGCCAAGTGGGGACGGTGGGAGTGGTGCCCCACAGATGCAGGCGGAAGTGGGAGCTTGGTCTGTGAGGGACTTTCAAGTCAGTCAGTCCGCTTTTTATTGTCACCACATGCTGGAAATTCTGAACGCTGTTGGTGACAAAAGGCTCCCCCTCCCTGGACAGTCCTGTCTCACCAGGCTTCATCTTAGGTACACAATGAGAGGAGAAAGGCGAAGGGGGGTTGATCAAGTCGCTCTGGGAAGGCTTCCAGGAAGATGCAGCGGAGCAGTTATCCAGGCAAAGCGGCTAGAGCAGGGTGCCACAGAGGGCAGGGTGTGACAATGGCCCTGGGCCAGTGGAGAGCCTTGGGTAGCACAGCATGGGCCTGACAGGTGGCATGCATGAGGGGAGATGGCCAGGACAGGGGCGGGGGTACCGGAGAGCAGCAGAGTATGTGTCCCAGAAAAAAGGGCAACAGCTACTTAGCTGCAGCTGACCCACTTTCAAGAGAAGCCAGGATTCCAGATTTTATGTAAAATGTGCCAATTTTTTTAAAAAAGTATTGACAATCAATTTAAAAATGAAAACACCATATGAAAAACTAAGTGTATCTGCTCTGGCCAAACCAAGCATATGACCTCAAGGCCAGTGCACCTGGAGAGGTGGGTACCGAGGCGGAAGGAGCAGGATGAGAAGGAACCATCTCCTCACTGAGAAGTCACCATGGTCCCCTCCCCTATGCCCTTAGGGCGTGCCTCCAGTCCACTGGCCGGCTTATTTTATCACGTGGATGTTTTTGTTAGGCTTGGCCCTTCCTCTCTTGTCCCCAGTACTCTATACGGGACTTGGGAGCAGGAGTGCAGTGTTGGGCACTCAGTAGGGGTTCAGTAAACATTCTTCTAGTCGAATGTATCAGCTCGGCACCCCATGTCCTCGCAAATCATTTGCCAGCCTCTCCTGGGCACTCAGATGCTTTAATGATGACTCTGAGAGAATACCTACCACCGCCAGGCATCTACCACACACCTGCAACCACGCTGACCATTGCACACCCATCATCCCCACTTACCCTCCCAGCCCTCCGTGAGGTCTGGACTCTTCTTCTGTCCACTTTACAGTAGAAGAGATCAAGGCCTGAAGAGACTCCGTGACTTTCTGCAAGTCACACGACACGTAAGTAGCAAAGCTAAGATCAGACTCCAGGCCACACCGACTCCTTAGTGCAGAATTTTAACCAGCAACAGACCAGCACTGACGCGCTGGAGGTTAGAGGTGTTATTCCCTGAGGGCGCACTACAGCTCCACATAGGAGTGACTACCATCCTTGGTTTGGACAAACCGCTGTGGGCGCTGTGGGTTTAGCCCCACTTTCACTTGGAAGCTATTTTACATGCTCCAGATCTGCTTCCTCTGGCTCCTGGCTGACACGAACAGCAGAGAAATTCCGTTCTGCTGTCTGTCACCCCACCAATACCTGAGACAAACACAAACAAACAAACCACATCGCAGAGAAGGACACTGTCACCCATCCCTCTTATTCTAGTTTCTTCATCTGAAAAGTGTGTCCTGTACTCTAAAGCATAGGGAGATATCCAGGATATAGGGTTGATTGATGAAAGCAGGTTGCAGAAACATGTCATGTGACCCCACAACAAAATCATAAAAATAATAGTAAATGAGGCTAATTTTACTTAAATAAATATATGTAATTTAAATGATTCAATATGCATGGGAAGGGTCTGCAAAGAGACTCCCAGCCTGCTGACAGCGGTGTTCTTTGTCTGGTGGTTAGAGAGACTGGTGAGGGTGAGTCGTTTGCTTTTCAGTTCCATGTTGTGGAGTATTTTACTACAAGCATACTTTGCTTTCATTTAGAGAGAAGATATCCAAACAGAAGGCCCATCATACCTTTGCCATTTCTTGAAAGTACATCCCTTTCTAGGAAAGCATGGTTGCCCAGGTTGAAAGCTCCCAACGCAACGAGGCCTCCTTTCCTTGCTCCATCATGAGTCCCTCTCTCATTGGAAACAGTAGAGCTGAGCTACGCGCAAAGCCTTCAGTGTCCTAACACGGATGGGAAGACGGCGCATGCTCACACCTCAATTTGGTTAATAATAATAGTAACAGCAACAACTGCTGCCACCATTTAATGAGCATTTTCTCTGTGTCAGACACTCAGCTATGACTTTATATATTAACCTACTCAATCCTCACAAAAAAAAAAAAAAAAAAACCTGTAATGGAGCTTCTGTTGTCATCCTCTTTTATTCAGATAAGCAAACTGAGGCTCACACACATTTAGTATTGAGTACACTAGCACACTGCTACGTAGCATGTCCAGGATTCAAATCCAAGCCTATGCCTAACCATCCGACTATTGCTTCTAAATGTTTAAGGATATATCTGGAAGAATGGGTGCTGATGTGTACCATCACCACCATCACCATCACCATCACCACCATCACCATCACCACCATCACCATCACCACCATCACCATCATCATCATCACCATCATCACCATCACCATCATCACCATCATCATCATCACCATCATCACCATCATCACCATCATCATCATCACCATCATCACCATCATCATCATCATCACCATCATCATCATCACTTGTGAACCATGTGACACGTATGATGATAAATGCTCCACATAAAATCATTTTGTCAATGATTTGGTCAACATCATCCTTCTATAAAATAGGCAGCATTACTCTGTTCTTTTCAAATAAAGAAACAAGTTTAGAGAGGTCAAATCAATGACCAAAGTGCCACATAAAAGATTGTCCACAAACTACAAAATAATAATAACCAAGCGTAACACACAGAGTTAGCATTGTCAGAACAAAGGTAATTACCATTTGATTTTGCTTTAAGTCAGCCAAGTTTACTCCAGGTTACCTTAATAATTTACCATTTTCAGCTCTACTATTCGAACTGTCATCATTCTCTCTTCTATTATTATTATTATTATGCACCAGACTGAGTCAAGAGAATGTTGGAACATATGTACAACAGAGAAATATCCTTACTTTCCAATGGCAAGGAAGGAAATTCAAAACTTTCCTTAACATCTGCCACCCGGACTCTATGAATAAAATGTCAGTGGAAACACAAATCATTATGAGATCTATAAATACAAAAGCACACTCTACAATAATGTCAGGTGTATCAACTGTGTCCCATGTCAAAACCTGAGCTGGCAGATGGAGCCAACAGGAGAACTTTGCCCATACCCTCCATCAATCTCAGAAAATCATTACATCTATAAATAAAAAATCATTTATATTATAGAGCCATGACATTTTTAAGTTGAAAAAGATTTTGGAGGTCATCCAGTCTAACCCAGGCCCAGAGACATCCATGGCTTTCCCGTCGAGTGGGCACCATGGACCAGAGCAACGGACCTGGATTCTAAAAAGGATTCTAGAGGAGCCTCACAGGGAAGAACACATCATCCTGCTGGGTCCTCTGGACAGCGTCCTGCTCCAGATACAGCACGTCTTCACGCACCACTCTGTGATTGGCGGTCTGAACTAAAAAGTTTTTGCCAGGTTACTCCCTCCCACTCTTATTCAGAAGGTAAATTATCTGCAGGACGGGAGAGTACAGAGCGGGTTGTGGAAGGTTTGGGTACCTGAGGTTACACAATTGATGGTTCTATTTAAAAAAAACAAAAACTACATTTTAATGCTTCACACAAAAAAGGCAGAAAACAGCTACATAAACCAAAAGCATGAATGAATGAATGAATGAATGAATGAATGAATGAATGAATATCTGGATATAACCAGAGGCCCACGTGATCCTGGCTGACACTCTGTTTCCCTGCCTATTCAAAAAAAATAGCAGTATAACAAAATATATTAACCAATAGGAAGTCAAATCTTTACCCATTCTTAGGAGTCTTCATAAAACATAAGAGATTATTTATACACCTCAAACATCTTTAAAAACACTTTGTATCCATTTCTGCCACTCGCCATCCTCCACATAAAAAATAACTGTTCCTCAAACTTTCACTTCTAAAATTTTTCCTGGAAATTCAACCTATATGGCTCTTCTATTTTCTCTCTCCTCTTGCCTATTTTTATTTGTTTACTTGTTTCATTATTTAGTTTCTTTAGGCCTCTCTGACTGCTTTCATTTTTGCTTTCCTTTCTCATTACACACATTCTGCTTAATAAAGGAAAGTAGGGGCCCAGTGCCCAAGTAAAACTCACTTTCTTTTACAAGGCGAGGACAAAGGAAAGACTGAAGAAATTATAAGCTGATCTCTTTCACCCCATTTATACTCAAATGTACATGTATTTCCAAGATGTGTTTGTGTATGTAGACTTATAAATGTTTTATTGTCTTTTGATCACAGCAGCTTTTGGCAAAGTTGTTTATACTCAATATAATGCCCAGAGCTGGTATACAAGTTCACAGCAACAGAAAAGTAGCACCGAAAATTCTGAAGAGTAAGTTACTGCAATCCAGTGGAATCTCAGATCAGCCTCTTAGAGTCCGGAATTTTTAAAAAACTACAGAGTGGGCCACTCAGTAGACAGTCACTGAGCCCTCGCTGAATTCTACAGTCTAAGAACAAAGTAAAGCTAATTCCTCCAAGTCCCTAAAAGAGTGCTGTTGTTTTTTTAAAAACAGCTGTTGGATTGGTTGGTATTTAATTACTGGGGGGAAAAGGTACCATTTTTCATTATTAAAGCCAATTTTTATTTCCTTTAATTAAAATGTGCATCAAATACCCTTTTCTCCAGCTCCGTTAATGAGACTAACCAGAGGCAGATGGTGTCATGTCAGCACACCCAACAATCTATTAATATTCCGCGCCAATTTCTGCTGATGGAGTTTCATGGATTGCGGTCTGTTTACCTCACACTAGGTCCTAAACACATGTGGTGGAAAGGCCTGTGTGGAGGAGGGGAGGAAAGAAGAGGCGAACAAACGATTCTGTTTGTTCATCTGATACCCAGATAAATCAAATAGGAAAACAATGGGTCCCACAAACGTCTCAAACTTACTTTTCCCTTGTTCCCCAGGGATGTTACCTTTATTTCATCCTCCTAGAGTCCACAAAACCCAGTGTTGCATCATGCCCCATCTCCGTTATCACAAGATTTAATTGCGGGGGGGGGGGGGGGGGAATGCAAACTACTTTTTGACGACACCTCTTTCTGTGTTAAAAATGGCTTTAACGTTCAAATTGGTCTGAAAGAAATCATTTTAAAAGTTTGTCATTGCATGTGGCAAATGCCTGAGAGGACGCCCTGTGTGTGTGTTTCGCCATTGTGAAAACAGCCACCAAAAATAAATAAGTAAAACCCAGAGCAGCCCGTGTGGGGCTGAGCCAGGCGATGGTAGAAGATTAGAATCAAGGGACACAACCATTGTCATCATCGGTCTGAGTCTTTGTAACTGACTTCGGCAATGGCCCGAAGGGATGGTGCCTGCTCTTTTGTTACCCACAGTTGATAAATGTGCGTCAATTTTTCATTTTGAAGCGTCATTTCCTTTTGCAATTTGCCAGGTGCCTTTTCATGCCCCCTTTGAAGACTGTCCCATGAACAAAGCTCCCTCAGGGAAGACAAGTTAATTATCTGACTGCCACTCTGGTTGTTGGCTGCTGGAAATAAAATTCTTTGCCAGCCCCGGTGAAGCTCTAAGACTCTGTTTGACGATGGAGTCAAACATCTCCAGGACCAGCAAGAGGGCGATGGCTCAGAAACCAGACTGGGCCCCAGGCAGACCGGGGCTCACACCCTGCACTTACTTTGGCAAGTGATTTAACCTCTATGAGCCTTGGTTTCCCCATCTGTAAAATGGGGATGTGAGTTCCTACATAGTAAGATTACTATAAAGATTAGATAGCATCGTGTGTACTTAGCTCTTGGCACATAGTAAGCACTGAATAAGCACTGTTTCTGTTCTAATAAACCATAACAGCTGCACAGTTCCATTCACCGGAAGATACTGTGGTAGGTTGTTTCGTGATACTTCCCTAGATAATACTATTTTTTTTCTTGGTGTGGCTGTCCAAAGTGTGTGCTGTGGATTTACAACATATCACTGCTTGTTTGGGATACTTTTCTGAAGGCAAATTAGTACGCTAGGCACTTTCTATTTTTTCCTTAAGCATATAATTGTGGTTTGTTCACTGACCACTCACTTCTACAAATATGTTCCTTTAGTCATCAAATTATTAAGCATCTGAATGGAAGGGATCTGGGACGATGCCATGCCCTTAGTTAAAATAATTGGTTTACTATAAAACGCGAGAAGGAAGGGAGCAGAAAAGTCCCCCTGGGTTAGTGTTTAAACATTCAAGCTTTGGGATGCATATTCTAATCTGGGTTTCAGAAGAGGAAAATAAACAGTACAAGAGCCAACGATGTATTAATTATGGCTTATTTATTTAGTGCCACTGATGCGTATCAAGCTATGCAGAATGTAAATTGAAGGGGGAAAATAAGGTCCCCGTTCAAGAGAGTGAACCATCTCAGAATTCGTTACCTACACATCTGAATATTTTATATGGAAATCGGTGACTGGCGCTGATTGGAGAATGGAGTTAAATCCATGGTGGGGGTGGGGCAGAGACAAGGTGGGAGAAAAGAAAAAAAAAAGAACTGTTCAAGATGTCGCCCATGCTGGGGCACATCGAAGGGCAATTCCAACTGCCTGCCATCGGCTTCTCAAAATCCTTCATGGACCAGGATAGACAAGATTGCGAATCAGAAGCCGTAGTTTAGATGTCCGTACTGCATAGCTCACCACTAATTGCTCATCCTGCAGAAAAAAGGCCCAGGATGGTCCTGGCAAGACCTTTCCCCCTTGATGAGTTAACATAAAGAGAATCACCAGGCCTGACAGGCCCGTGTAACTGTGGGTTTTTATGGATGCAACTATTCAAGTGTTGCTGCTTGAGCAATGCTTGCTGGAGGGTTCTACCATCCTGAACCTGCAGGTTGGCGTGAATCATTTTACAAGAGCTGGAACCATGGCACATCCCTCTATTTGATTTCCCATAAAGGCCTTATCTTTTTATCTCCCTTACTGAGTTATAATTTACATACAATACCATTCACTCCTTTTAAATGTACAACCTGTTGAATTGTGACACATGGAGAGTGTCACCTGTTCACTACCACAATCATGACAGAGGAAAATTTTCACCACCCCAAAAAGATCCCTCGTGCTCCTGTGCACTCAATCCGCACTCCCAGCCCAGGCCCTTGAAGCCACTCATCGACTTTCTGTCAATATAATTTTTGCCTCTTGTAGAATTTCATATGTGGTCTCTTGTCCCCGACTTATTTCATTGATAATAATGCCTTTGAGGTTCATTCATGCTTGTAGTGTGTGTTTGTTATTCAGCCGTCTTCACGGCAGAATGGTACTCCATTGTATGGCTACACCACCATTGCTTTATCCATGGACATTTGGGGTTTTTCCAGCTTGCTGCTAGGACAAATAAATCTGCTGTGAACATTCAAGTAAAAGTCTTTGTGTGATAAAATATTTTTACTTCTTTTAGGAAAATGCCGAGGAATGAGATTGATTGGGCTTAAGGTAAGCATTATTTACATTGATAAAAACTGCCTATGTGTTTTCTAAGGAGGCTGTATCATTTTGCATTCCCATCCTCGTCAACACTAACTACTGTCTGTCTTTAATTTTAGCCATTCTAGTAGATGTGAAGTAGTATTCATTGTGACTTTAATTTGCATTTCCCTAATGGCCAGCGGTGTTAAGCAACCTTTCATGTGCTTATTTGCCATCTATATATATAGTCTGTGGTGAAATGTCTGTTCAATATTTTGCCAATATTTTTAGTGAGTTGTATTCTTTTATTGAGTTTAAGAGTTCTTTATACATGTGGAGTACAAATTCTTTACCAGATGTCTGTTTTGCAACTATTTTCTCTCCTTCCATGCCTAAACTTTTCATTTTCTAACAGTATCTTTTGAAGAGGAAAAGATTTTCATTTTGACAAAGTCCAATTCATCAATTATTTCTTTTACGGCTCATCATTCTTATGTCCTACCTAAGGGAAAAAAATTATCTCCTATTTTTTCTATAAATTTTAAAGTATCAGATCTTACATTTAAATCTGTAATGTAGTTCGCTTTAATTACTGTGTATGAAATGAGGCAAGGGTAGAAGTTCATTTTTTGCGTCTACATCTCCAGTTGCCCCACACCATTCATTGAAAAGGGAGTCCTTTTCCCACTGAGTTGCCTCTGCAGAAAGCTGGCCAAAACCTCCAGGTAAATGCTCTCCAGAACAGTAGCTGGAGTGAGAAGGGGTGATGAGATGATTTTGAAATAATGATAGATGTGTTCAGTACACATATTATAGAATCTTACTCTGCAGTCATTTACAACGCTGATCAAGAGCTATACTTACAGATGATGGAAAGATAAAGTATCACTTAATAAAGTGATAAAAATCACATTACAAAACAGAATAGATGGGATAATTTTGTGTTTCTCAATAGAGTGGGAGACAATAAGATACACCAAGACAGAGAGACTTACAGAAGGTATGTTCCAGAAAGTTCACTGTGGTCAATTAAAGGTGGTTTATATGTTTTTTGCAATTTTCTGAAGTTATTTATTGTGGGTGAGAAAGATTTTCATAATAAAAAAAAAGCTTTTTCTGCTTTGAGAAAGTGCCATGGGTGGAAAGCGGCAGAAAGGACGATGAACAATAAGTTATTGGTCCAGATTTAAAGGGCCAATTCGTCCAGTTTCCCACCAGAAAGTCTTAATGAGTCTCAACGCCTATGAACAGCATGGAGAGGACCCCTAGGTACACTACATATACCACAAAGAGTTCCAGAAAAGGTGCCCATTGCCTGTAAAATACTTTCGGACACCCGTAACTAGGATACTAAAGTTGAATGCATGGCAATAAGAAACTCATGGAAAATGTGTAAATAATGGTAGAAATTCGTAGTCAATCCATTCCAAATTAGTTGTTTATCCAGATTCAGTTGTTCATGACCAAGCTGCTCTCTAAAGAATCTTGGAGTAACTCCTAATTACCTATAACTGGATTTTCTGCCCTGCAGATTACCTACAGTGATTCTGGAACTATTCCCTCCATCCATCCCAGGACCTCTCCCACTGAGTGGGGTCATATAGCCCAATACTGATCAAGAATAGAGTTTAAAACCAATTTGAAGAAAAGAACATCATAAAGGAATCAGGGGTGGATTTGCATAGAGAAAATATGCCTAAGGGATTTCTAAATTACTGCCTTCAGATTTTTGATAGTAAATGTATTAACCAGCTGGGCAGGAAACAAAATGGAGTAAATAAAATGATGTTAAAATTGGAAAGATTCACTTTGACCAAAGGATGTGTTTTCTGAATAACACTTATCCCATTCATGCCCCAAATACTATGGCTCAGGCTACGTCCAAGGTGCTGAAGTTTTTCAACGACAGCCAGTCAGTCTCAGATGGCAAGGGCGCCACGTGGGGACAGTTACTTGCATTACTGAAAAAGTAACTGCACTTTAGGAATCAGCCTTCAAATTTGTAACCAAATATCAATGATCAAAATCGTCACTGAGTCCATCGATTAATACTTCCTGAAAATCAAACATAACCCATGGGCCATTGCCCATTTTCCCCAATATCTGAAATTCTCTCGAGTGCTTTGGGCAATAAATGTGTCTGAATGAACAACTTTCGTAAGTTTGACATTCCCGTTAGATTTCTTTCAGTGTGAGAAACTGTGCTCCCTGCCTTCAGAGCTCGGACAGACACCGGAATCCCTCCGCCCTCACACTCTGGGGTCACCTCACCTTTTCCTACAGGTGCTGGTGTTGCTGGGCTTGGAAGCAATAGGAAGAAAGGGAAGGACAAGACGTGGTTTCTTGGTAACTGGGGGAAAAGGTAGAGCCACTTCCACAGGCTTGGCTTTGTGGGCCTCATGATTTTTGGAAAACCATTTGCAAGTCTGATTTAAAAAAAAATAAATAACTTCACCCAAACAGAGTCTGGGCTTTCAGGGGGATACTTTTCTTTTCTCCCAGTTTCAGACCTTGCCTGTTTTGAGGCTTCCTAAATGAGGACTTCTGGGTCACAAATCTCTGCCTTCAAAGATGGTCAAGGAATAAAAACTGAGTCACCTGTCCGTTCAATTGCATTACTCCACTTCCCTAGTTAGCACCTCAAACAAACAAGTTCACCTACATACCTTTCCTGAGTCGGTTTGCAAAGAGGAAACACACGCGATGCTGTCAACCCATGATACTAATAACAGCTAATAATCACTGACCGTTGCCTATGGGCCGATAGGAAGCCAGGTGCTTTTACACATAGATCATCTCATATCATCCTCACCCCAATGTACAAAGTAGCTGTCATTATCACCTCTTTAATGGTCAGGGAGCTGCAGCTCAGAGACGTTTAAGGAAGCTGTCCAGGGCAGCACCAAAGTGGGGTCAAGGTCTGAACCGAGGGCATGCCATCGGAGAGAGGCAGACTGAACACCAGGAGCAGCGACTGGCCTAGCTTAACATGCTCCTGGAGGCTTTCTGTTTTCTTTTCACGTCTACAGAAGGTTTACTTAAACAGAGCTCTTCCTAAAACCGTGTTCGATCAGTATCCAGAAGCAGAGTGAGGCCACTTGGACAAAGGCTTGCGCAGCCTCGTGGCAGGACAAAGCCCCCTCTGCCGTCTCCCTCCACCTCCCCCGCCTGCCTTTATTGAGAAGGTTTTCCGAGTTTTCTGCTAATACACGCTGGGAGTTTGACAGGGTCCACTCTGAGTGCTAAGAGGAGACTTTGGTTTTGGTCTCGTGCTTCAAGAAAAAAGAAAAAGGGAGAGACAAGAAGCGACAAAAAGCAAAACCAGGGAGGAGGCTGGTTATCTTTCCAGCGCTCATGCCAACAATCCATTCAGAGTTGCAGGTGAGGTAGTTTCCTAAATCGTCAAGCAATAATTTTCACTCACGAAAAAAATGTGCCTATTTAACCATGCCTCCAACATTTGGGGATCGGGCAGTCTCACCTCCACTAACAAATTGGCATCGGTATTCATAATTACAATGATAACCAGTGTTTCTGCTCACTGTTGTGCCACGCTTCGTGCTTTGTCAGTTATATGCTCACTCATATTTCATGGTCATGAAGAAGGAAGTGTTATTATCTCCATTGTACAGGTAAGGAAAACGTGGCTCAGAGGGATTCAGTGGTTTACCTAGTTTGGGATCTGAACCCAAGCCTGTCTGAGTCCACAGCCCAGGCTGCCAACCACTCTTCTGCACCAAAGGTCGGCACGTGTTTTCTGTAAAATGCCAGATAGATCATGTCTTCCGGTTTGTGGGTCATGAGGTCTCTGTTGCAACGAGTCAACTCCGCTTTTGTAACATAAATCAACAACAGACAAACAAGTGAGCAAATGGGCATGGCTGGTTGCCAATTAAACTTTACTATGAAAACAGGTCACCGGCCAGATTTGGCCCAACGTCCACAGTTTGCCAAATTCCTGCTCTAGTCCTTCATAGAGGAGAAAACAGTTGAGCTGAACCTCTCAAAGATTGTGCTGGGGCTGCCATAACAAAGTACCACAGACTGAGTGGCTTAAACAACAGAAATCTGTTTTCTCAGGGTGGCCGGATGGCTCAGTTGGTTAGAGCGTGAGCTCTCAACAAGGTTGAGGGTTTGATTCCCCCAAGGGATGGTGGGCTGCGCCCCCTGCAACTAAAGATTGAAAACGGCGACTGGATTTGGAGCTGAGCTGCGCCCTCCACAGCTAGATTGAAGGACAACGACTTGGAGCTGATGGGCCCTGGAGAAACACACTGTTCCCCAACAAAAATTTAAAAAAAAAAGAAAATATATTTTCTCACAGTCTTGGGGGCTAAAAGTTCTAGATCTAGGTGTCGACAGGACTGGTTCCCTCTGAGGCCTCTCTCCTCGGTGTGTAGATGGCCGTCCTCTCCCTGTGTCTTCAGATGGTCCTCTGTGTGCCGCCTATAAGGCCATCGGCCATATTGGGTTAGTGACATCATTTTAACTGAGTCACCTCTCTAAAGACCCCATCTCCAAATACAGTCACATCCTCAGGTGCTGAGGATGAGGACTTCAATATACAGATCGGTGGGACCTGATTCAGCCCGTAACCGATGGGGTAGATTTCAACAGGGCAAGAGAGGAAGGAAAGTAAGAAAAGTACAGGGGTAGAAGCTCTGTGTTGGGACATGGTGGGTGCTCAATAAATTTACATTTTTCATGCACTTTATTTTTTAGTTCACAGCTAAATGGAGCAGCAAGTACAGAGAGCTCCCACCTACCCCTGAGCCAACGTGCACAGCCCCTCCACGGTCACCATCCCGCACCGTGAATTCGTTACAATGAAGGACCCTCCACTGACGCATCATCGCTGCCACAAGTCCACAGCCTGCATGGGGGTTCCCTCTGGGTGGTGCAGATTCCATGGGTTTTGACAAACATATACGGTGTAAGGACATGTATCCACCGTTACAGTAGCAGAATAGTTTCACTGCCCCAAAAGTCCTCTGTGCTCTGCCTGGTCATTTTTCCCCCTCTTCCCAAGCCCTGGTCAATTTACTTTTTAAGTAAACAAGAAAATTCTATTTTTATGCCCCTGGTAGTCTGAGATCCTAGTTTCAGTTGTGGCCCTTTCCTCCGGCCTCCACGGGGCTTCTTCCAGTTGACCAGCCCATGCCTCGCACAGGCATGCCGCCCAGCTCAGCAAGCAGGAGCCAGGGCCCTCTCCGAAGCTCAAAGGCTTAGGCCCTCTAAAGCTTCCATTCTATTTTGTAAACCAGCAGCCCAGCTGCTGTTTGTACCGAGTGCCAAAATGCATCTGGAATGCGACGTAATCCTCCCAGATTCACTTCGTGTTGTCACAGGTAAAACGTGTCAAAACGCTGCAAATGTTCTCCTGGTGATAATTGCACTGAAATGTCTCCGATGCATCTCAAAATACAGGTGCCATCTCAGAGCATGTGACGAAGGGGTGAGGTCTGCCTCTTTTCCCTCGCTTCATCTTGGACCCCCTGACATAACCAAAGGCTCCCAACAGTTAACGATTCCTTGTTTCTCCGGTTTATTTCCAGTGAAAGGTCCTCAGAGCCTCAGGTTCAGGGCTCCCTGTCTCATCTCACTGATGTAACTGATGTAATATTTATTATTGCCAACGTCAAAGAAAAGGATGTGGGCTGCCCCCCCCCCACCAGCCTCCGGGAAATACTGGCTCTTTCATATTCTCATCTGCCTGCTGGGTTTTCTGACAAAGACAGATTGGGAGAGTGGGTGGCGATACGCTGCAGAGTACTTTTCCTACCCCTCCCCAAACATGACTAAAAGATCATGTTTGAAGGTGATGAGTATATTTCCTGTTTGAAGGTGATGAGTATATTTCAACACCAACTTGATTTTCCAACATCTACTTCCTGGAAAGTCATAGAGCCCCATCCCTGGCTTTGCCTGGCCTTCCCCTCGCACCAGCTGCCTGCCTTATCTCCTGCCTCCAGCCATCTCCCTTCCCCACGCCATGATGCAAAACTAGCAGCCACAGAAGGCCGGGACGCTCAGAGGGCGTCTCGTACCTTGAACTCAGCAACCTCACAGAACAGGTCCTCCCAGGATCAGGTGAGAGAGAGGTCTGCCAGGACCTGGGCTCCCCTTACAGAATGAACGCATCATTCACTCAGCACATATTTACTGAGCATGTTCTATATTCCAGAGAGAGCGCTGTGAATGAAAGGGTGTGAAGGAAAGAGAAAAAGACGGCAGCCTGTGCCCTCACGGAGCTAAAAATCTATTCAAGACACAAATGTTGATCACACAAAGTGCACGAATATGTGTAGAATGTCCACTTATGATTAATAATACAAAAAAGTACATGGTCCTGTATCAATAATACAAAGAAGTATGTGGATGACAGCAGAATGGATCCAGTCCCTCAGGACTTGCGACTCCTGGGCTGACATCCTCAACTCATTCAGGTCTCACTCAAAAGGCATCTCCTCAGAAAAGAGGTCCTTGACCCCCTCAAGTAGCCTTCCATCAACCCACCTCTTCCAACTCCCTGCCCCTCACTCTGATTCCATTTCCTCACTTATCACCACCTGAAATTGCGTTGCATACCCATTTACCTCTCTTTGCTAAGAGAATATAAGCCTCCTGAGGAAAAGGATTCTGTCTTCTTTTTGTTCTATTAGCAGCACCTAGAACAATGGCCAACTCATAGTAAGTACTCAATGAATATTTGTTGCATGAGTGAGTCAATTGTGTTGATTTCTGAAGGACCAAGAGATGGTAACCAAGGGAAGTGAAGGGGAAATGACATCCTAGGCAGTGCACCAGTGTCACAACCCGTCAGGGGTGGGTAGGACCAGCACCAGGAAGAGGAACAAACTGGACTACAGGAAAGTGAGAAGCTCGAGGTGGAGGACCAGGCTGGAGAAGGAGGTGTGATGCTGTCTGCAATCGCTCAGAACGAAACCATGACCATCAAGAGTTTTGATCTTTACCCTAAAAGTAACAGGAAGCTCATGGAATATTCTAAGCTGGGAGGAAGTTAAAATATCATCAGATTTGCCTTGTAAAAAGACCACCCAGGGTGCAGATCAGAGTGGAACAGAGTCCAGTTGGAAGGCAACTGTGGAATGGAGGGGGAAGTGAGCAGTTGGTCTGGAGCCACAGTGGTGAACAGAAGTCAAGAGGGTCGAGAGACATTTAGAAGATGATATCCACAGGACAAGGTGAAGGATTGTTCATGAAAACAAAGTTGGGGTGGGGGGACTTGGGACTATTTCCCAGATTTCACTCAGCAAACCACAAGATCCAACATGGTGGCCGAGTTCCTCACCTCCCAATGGCCAGAAGCTGAGGCTTGTTGGAAGCCCAACTTGCATTTCTTGCGCACTAATCCCAAACCCACAGTCACGTGAAGAGTTGCTTCAGTTCCATGCCAACAACCTCTCTGCATTGTTCTCTGCCCACCAAATCTGAGGCCTCTTGGATCCTCAGGTGTGTTTCTTTTGCACCATATTCATAATTCTCTTGCTTTTTCCCAGCTGATCTGAAACAGCAAAACACCAGATGGGGCCATTCCTCAGCCCACCCAGGGAGAGGAAGGTTGCCTACGCTAGCGTTCCATCTCCAGGACCCATCACAAAATTACAATTTCATTCATAGTTGATGATCTATCGACAACCTAGCTGGTAAATTTAATCCACCTTTGAAACCCACCGAGAACCCTACACGACATCAAATAGACAGGGCTTTTGTACAATTCCAAAACACGGGGTGCCTCTGGTTTGAAGTAAAATTACCAGGAGAAAATCTTTGTTAGTTACCCAGCCTCGCACGAGGAGAGACTACAAACCAATAATATACGTGTGTGTCGGGGGGGGGTGAGAAAATCCCAATGAAGTGGGGCAGGCACTGGCTCTCAGACACACACACACACACACACTCACTCACACGTACACACATATGCACATGTATTTGCACTCTGGAATGTAAAATGGAGGTGGCTTGAACCTGTGTGGGTTGCCGTCACCACTTGTGAATGAGTGTTAATGACAGAGCATTGCACTTCTCTCTGATGTACACAAACAAAGCCTAGAGCTGTTGGGAGCTTGGAAGTGATGTGATGGATCGCTGGAAATAAAACTGTGACTGTTTCAGAGATGGAAGGCAAAGGCACGGATGTGCGCAGCAGATAAGCCTGCCCAGAATCTCTGTGGTGTGAGAAGACGGTGGCAGCCGCAACATTTTATTCCAGACCAAGGCCGGGTCAGAGGAGGCCCTGACCGGAAACCTGGTCAGTTTAAAGAGGGGGCTGTCACGTCGCTGCTGCTGGAGGCCAGCTCTCGGCTTAGGTCTCAGTCACTGGTTGCTGCAGTCGAGGTTTTGGAAGGAAATCCCAAGTCCAGTCCAGCTGGAAGCCTTTAGGCAGCCTCGCCCTGAACACAGGTAGCCTGGCTCCCAATAAGCCCCGTGGTTTGTCACTTCCTGACCCTAAGACAGGCCCGTGGAGTACTGCTTCAGCCCTTCAGCATCAGCTGGTTAAGTAATGTTGGTCTCTGATTTCAGATTGGCTTCTACTTTCAGCTCTGCCAGTCACTGTGTGATCTCGGGAAAGTTACCTAACTTCTCTGTGTCTGGTGGTTTCCTCCGCAGAATAGGACTAAAAGATCATTACCTGCCTCCAACACCGATTCCAGAATTGTCTGTTTGAATGAAATGCAATAATACATGCAAGGTGGTTGGAAAAGTCAGCAGCTCACATTTTGTTTATCTACCACTTATTTGGTGCATCTTATGTTAGATATTTTTCTAAGCTCTTGACAAATATTAACCCATTTAATCTTCCAGACAACCCTGTGAGGTTGATACTATTGCTTTCTCTACTTCACAGATAAGGAAACTGAGGCAGAGACCACAGGGGACGTGCCCAGGATCACAAGTGGAGTGAGACTCACACCCACCCCTGCCTCCAGAATCCATGCACTTAGTCAGCAGTCGAGAAATGTTCACCATTCCCGTTATTTTAATCTCTCATTCCAAGCAGCCTCCAAATCCAGCTGATTTTTTTTTCTTCCTTTGATGCATTTCACTCAGCTCTACTTCTCCATTCCACTGCCGTCACCTTGGAAAATTCTGGATTCCCCCTGCCCTAATGCACCCTGTACAGCACTACCAAGACACCTCTACCTGAAATACCACTTCTTGCCTACCCAGCCTGCTCAGAGCCCTTCCAATGCTCCCTTTGCTTGCGGGGTGAAGGCCAAAATCCTGTGGGCCCTTCCTCAGCTGGACCAGTCCGTTACCTCCTATCACTGTCCCAGGGGCCACGCCCCAGCCACCCTGTCCCACCCAGACCGCCATGCAGGCCACCTTCCCTCGCCCCTCCTCACACGTGCTCACACAGCACTTCCCCACAAATGCCTTCTCTGCTCCTTTCATGACTGTACACTCTTTACTGTTCCTTTCGTGTCCGCAGCTCAAATCTATGGATGAATCTTAAACTGAGGGGTCAGTGGCAGGTTACGAACCAGAGCAAAGACTGCAGTGGAAGAGGTATCCTCAGAAAGATAAATCTAGAAGCAGATTTCTAAGTATACTGAGACACGGAGGGAGAGAGGGAGGGAGGAAGGCCAGTGAGCCCAATGCCAAAGTTATTTAATAACTTCTTTGGCTACAAGGAAAAACCATAAGTCTCAAGCTGGCATCTAACAAATCAAATATAACCACAGGTGTGTTTTCTTTGCTTTATAACTTTTTTTTTATAATAATATGGAAAATTCACATGAAAATTCAGATTTCTCGCTTCTCTTTAAAAATTAGAAGAGTTCACCAGCCTGGATTCACTTTTCCCCACAGCAGCGCTTGTCTGGTCCGAGGAGCAGCTGTTCCCTTTGGACAGGACACGCCCTCCAGTTTGCCGCAGTCCCCACCACTCCCAATTGCCCTCCACACTGACGCCCAATTGCCATTTATCATTCCCTTTGCACTCTTTCTTGTCTTGGAGTCTAACTCTCTATCATAAGAAGAAAAATCAAGCACAGACCAAGAGGGACACAAATTTCAAGGCAAAGAGAGACAAATAGTTTTTGTTGTGGAAATGAAGAATATTCTTACATCTTTAATATGCAAAGCCCCTGCCTGATTTCCTCTTTGGTACCTATCTGGCATTGTGGGTATTTGAGGTTGTACCACAGGTTTATATCCTTGGGACTCAGCCCTTCCTGCCAAGGCTTGCTCTGCTGATTCTGGTCCTACGCCATCATGAACTAGGGCAGCCCCAAAAGCCAGGTCTAATGCCGTGAACCTTTTTCCTAACTTGTTGCTGCCTCTAAAAGTATCCTTCCCTTTGGATATCTGATCACTCACTAGGCAGGTAACCACATAATCCCATTCTAAATAAGTATGAATGCCTGATGATGGTTTCCTATACTCTGCATCTCAGGGTACACTTTAGTAGGTGTCTGCAGTGGGTTTGCTGAAAAGCCTTAAGCTCCTCTTGGGGGCTACTTTGGGAAATCGGGAATGGGGAATGAGGTGGAGAGAGCAGATAAGTCACCAGACCAGTTCCAGTTTGCCCTGCATTGTACAATGACGTTCTGTATAAGATTCCACTTGGGGAGGAGATGGAATGGTTCCACTACTTTGAAGAAAAAAACGTTTAAGTTCTAAAAGCAATGATGTAACAGTAACAGTGTTTGTTGTAAGCAAAGGAAACCTCCTCCAACCGAGTTCCTGAGAAGCCATGATGGCCCAAGGAGAGAGAGATCCCCACAGACTCTCTGGAAGCCCGGATGGGCCAGGCTGGGGAGCAGGCAGGAATGGAGAAGGGGACAGCAGAGCACACAGCACCCATCGTGTGGCCAAACAGCCTGGCCCCTGCCCTCAGGCCGCGGCCGCTGCTGCTGCTGGAACAAGTGGCTCCCTATGGTGGCCCTCTGTTACTGGACTCTCCCAGAGCTCTAAGTCCCAGGAAAGCATGTCCACTTAGGCCAGGACTCCACAGCGGGAGCCCTGGTGACACCTGAGACTGTATGACTCTTGGTTGTAGGGGTCCGTGCTGGGCACTGTGCGGTGTTAGCAGCACCCTGGCCTCCACCCTCTAGATGCCCATAACACCCCTCACTATTGTGATAATCAAACCTGTCTTCAGACATTGCTCCCAGCTAAGAATTACTGAGTTAGTTCCAATACACCCTGGCGGTGCTTGTTTGGGTGGGAGGGGTGGAAGTGTCTGGACCCTCGGCTTCCATGGCAGAAGGCACGTGTCTAATGTTGTCCTCAACACCAAAGGTAATAATTCCCCCCGAATTACATCAAAGGCCCCTGGGGTAATGGACCGTGGAGAGCTCAAATTCCACAAATGACTGGTACCACTGACTTAAGCTTCAAGCTGCAAGTGCTCTCGGTCCTTGTAAACCTGCAGCGGAAGTAATGAGATGCAGAACAGAGACGGTCCTGGGGCCCTTCACGGCACCTGTCGTCTGCCTGCCACACCTGCACAGCCAAAGCCACCCGTCAACGCTCTCCAAATCCAGTGCAAATGACTGGTTCCGTGAGGGACTTATCAGTCTGAACTCCCCTCTCTGAACTTCTCTGCGTTACCTGAAACATTCTGGAAATCCTGACAATCAGGTGCAGTGGGGCCACAGGTTAGTTCTTCGTCAGCCGACCAAAGAACACATTGGCTCCTCCTGCCTCTGCACAGACACACCGGCTCTGTACGTGCCACTGTCACAAGTTCGCGATGACATGAATTTGTGGTGGTACCATGTCTGTCACCACGTGCTTGGGCACAGCTAAAGGAGTTAACTACAAGCCTCTTATCTTGGAAGCCCTTCAACACTTTCAAACCTAGTCCCACCCAAACAAATGGCTTTAAGGAGAGCCAAACAAGGAGGGAAGAAGGAAGGAGGGAAAGCAAATAGAAATACAGAAATAAATAAATGAATGAATGAGTCTCTAAAGAACTGGAGTGACCTCTACATGTCATGTCTGAATTTTGAATTTGCTCTATATTTGCAATTCAATCTTAGTACACAATTACATCGTAAGTAGATAAACCTCTATAGACTAGTTCTTATGTAAACAGCTAGTAATGTTGATATATGAGAATTAAAAGAAATTTCCTAAGGCCAAATTCTGCCATGTTTTAAGAAACATGCCTTGGTTATTCCAAGAATAATTTTGCTTCAGGGATCCAATTAAAGTTATCAAAACTGTAGGTTCTTCTGGATGCTAAAAATGCAATATATTTTGCACATACCTCTTATTATTTTTCAGGGATTTCACTTTACAGATTAAAAAATAAAAGTTCCACCAAGGGGAAGGGATTTTGGAGCATCGCATAATTCTAAATTGCAAACAAAAAGCACAACGCTGTGCAATCGGGAAGGCTCGTAAGCGAAGAAGGAGCAGGCTTGTGCATGGACAGTTGAAAAAAACTGCCAAGTAGGTTTGCTCGGGCGATGCTGCCCTTTTCAGTGCTTCGACGGTCAAGATGCAGTAAGCACAGTCCATATAAGGCATAATCAATAATCAGATGTTTGTTGCTGTTGCTGCAAAATTATGAGGTGTCCCACATGGGCTGGCATCTTGTAAGTTTGTAGGTATGGTGATTGCCCTGCAAGAATCCTGACATTCCATGCTTTTCACAGGAAGACGGGAGAACAGTGATGGGGACAGGCGATGAAGTGCCTGGATCCTCCTGGCTGCAAGCATTACAGGTGTGAGACCCGGAGCCAAGACACACGAAGAAGGTGTTCTGTGAGCAGCAGAACAGGTAAATAAAACAGTTCTGTTTATGAGAGCTGTCAGATTCTGTACCAGCCTATCGCTGGGTGAAGTTTCTGACATATTTCAGTTAGCCAGGTACTTTACTTGCAAAGAAGATTTCAGCAGCTTGACCTTTATCATTTCATAATGAGTAAAGAATTTGCCTGTCACACCATGATTTCTGTTCTACAGCTTCAGAGAGAGAGACAGAGAGAGAAAGTCAAACCACATTTGTCCATTTCCCTGCTGAAATATCACTGAGCCAACCTTCGCTATGTGGCCCAACAGAGTGGACCCCAATCTGGCCATCAGAAGGAATAGTTGACGGGGACGCTTGGTGGGCAGAGGAGAACACCTCCTAGATCTATGATTACAGAAGCTGAAATCTCCAGATTTTGTTTTCTCAAAACTAAGTTGGATTTGATTTTCCCCTGTGGTCTAGTGCAGGGCCCAGCAAGCATTTTCTGTAAAGGGTCAGGCAGCAAACACGTCAGGCTTTGCAGATCATACAGTCTCTATGTCAATTACTCAACTATGCCATCGTAGCTTGAAAGCAGCCATAGCACACTGCAAATGAACAAGCGTGGCTGTTCCGATAATGCATCGTTTTACAGAAACAGGTGGCCGGCGGACGTGGCCCGTGAGCTATAGCTGGCTGCCTCCTGGTCTAGTCTGGTGGCCGGGCTGGCCCTTTACACCTTCACAGCTTCAGAGATGCTGCCAGCTATCCAAGGTTTGGGGGAAATCTCTCCACGTGACAACTACAAAATTTCGTTTCAAATGGTCAGAAAAGAAATAATAGCAACAGAGCTTTATTTGTTTATTATTTTTACCTCATGGAGTCCACCTTCCTCCCTCTTACAGATCCACCACAGGTACTATCAGGTACATGTCACGGCAGAGTAGCCTGAAATGACCCAAAATGAGAGGACAGATGTCTTCAGTCTCCATCACAGCTTGGGCAGGTCTAGCGAGAGACCTAGGTGGTGCAGAGGGGCTCAGGCCCGCTCCATCCCTTTCCAGTTCTAGGACACACCCCCCAGCTTCTGCCTCTGGCCAGAGAGACCTGAAACAGCGTCAGCTCCAGCAGCTCAGCCCTCAACAAGTTCTCCCAGAGGTCAACCAAGAAGAATCACCCAGGTCAAATCAGGACTCCATCTCACAGGCTTGTAATGTGTTTGTTTGCTTGCTTGCTTTTGTTTGTTTGTGGGAGCTGGGGAGTGTTTGTTGCATTTGAGGGGTTGGGATTTTTCTTTAGTACCACTTTTCTCTAAAACTAAATCCCTTGAAATTGTCAGTGCTTTCTAGGAAAAAAAATACTGGCTCTTTTTATCTGTTACAAAAAGCCACCTTTCCCTCCACCAGGCTTCATGAAACCATAATTGTTAGTTTCCAGTTTAATTCATTTGTTTTCTTCCCAACGCTATGCTTTAAAACAATGTGCTAATGTAACTTCTAATAAATACCAATTTGTAAAATTTGGATGTTAAAGAAAAATCCCAAGCATGAAACTGGCATACATGGAAGCCCAGACCTCCCTCCGATTCCTCCCCTTGATCCACATACTGACAAATATTAATATGTCAGTTCTTTGGGGGCTTACTCAGGCCCAGAGCCCCGACTTCCAAGGTGAATGAGGTATGGCCTGACCTTGTCTAAGACCCACGAATCATCGGTCATTCAGCCTCAGAAAGCTTCTCCGCCTATCCTCAGCTCCACAGAGGAGCAATGAATAGAAAAGGCTTTTCTCCTCCAACCTGGTGAGCAAGGCTTTTTAAGAGGCTGAAGGCGGCTTTACCAGCCACGGTGGAGCCATTTAAATAACAAGGGTCAGGATTAGCCCTTCCTAGAATCGAGGTGGAAGAAAATCCCCAGAAGCAGTGAAATGAGAGAGGCTTCCTTCTCTTAACAATAGATCTACTTCCCATCGTGCTCCGCACACGCAGCCAAAATTATATTGCATACACACTTCCTCCCTGCCATAAACACATACGCGCCTCTATAGATGAAAACCAATTTTAATATAGAAACCCTGGTATCTATAATTCATGCTCTTTAGCCTTTACATATTTATTCTGCATTTTAATTAAGGCCAAAATCTGAATACTTTAGATGGATGGTTTCTTTTTTCTCCTACGCGTAGCTTACAGGCAAATTACCTGGCAGAAGCCCAAATGTTAAGCAAACACGAGAGAGCCTGTGACTAGAGTAAGCTAATATCTGGACACAACCAGTCTAGGAGAGCTCTGAAAGCTCTCTACTTTCAAAGGGAACCGTCTCAAGATTGGCAGGGCCCAGCGCCGCTGCAGTCACAAACAATGAGAGGGTAAAACACCAAAGTTTGGCGATGACCAACCAGCACACCTCTCCACGGGAATGCATCACCAGGGCCTAGAATTGATGTTCCCCAAGTTGACCCTGGAATAACTCACTCACACAAAGATGAAATCCAATATCAGAACAGCCAGAAGCTCACACCTGACATTTGATTGGAACGAACAGACTTTGCCATGAAATTTTGATGCTTTGATACCCTAAGAGGTTTCCCAATGAATAATAAATCAAGGAAGGCGGTCTTTAAAATGAAACTCCACCTAAACCTTGCCCAATAGGCGTCAAGGTGTTCCTTTTGCATTTCAGAAGCAGAGCAGACACCTGTTTTGTAAATAAAGTTGAATCGGGACACTGCCATGCTCCCTTGCTTACATATCATGCATGACTCTGCTCACTCTGGGATGGTGGCGTGGAGACCGTGAGACAGAGGTCACCTGGCCTGCAAAGCCTGAAATATCTACTCTCTGGCCCTTTCCAGAAAAAGTTTCTGACCCCTGTTCTCAAGAGCTGCTCCCCCACCTTTTGCCTTCAATTTTCTTCCTTCAGGAAAAGACAAGATAAGTGAATCAGAGACATTTGGAATTCCCAAATTTTCTCCATTGTACAGTTTCTTCCAGTCCTTACAGAAGCCATGAGAAAACTGCAGGAAATACTTCCCAAGCCTCTTCTCTGGAGGTAAAATAGCCCGTATTACTTTTTCAGGCGTCGTAACAGTGTACTGCTAAACACTGGTGGACCAGCTAACAGTAATGAAAGTAACAGACATACCACCACGGACATGTCCACCATCCCATGAATGCCTACGGGCCAGCACTGGGCTAGTGCTTTATCCCCATTATCTAATGACCATATCACCACATAGTAGAGCCTGCTAGAATGCCAATGTCATACTGTTGGCAAGGGACGGATGCAGTTTTGAAAATCAAACCTGTCTGATTTCAAATCCTGTCTTCTGAACTACGCTACCTCCTCAGAGGCCTGGGCTCTGGCCCCATTTTCACTGCCGACGGTCACAGCTGACACTCCCACACTTACACCACCAGGCGCTGTTCGAGTAACTCAAAAATCAGACCCACCACGAGAAAGGTAATGCCATCATACCCATTTTGCAGATCCAGAAACTAAGGCTCAGGAAGGTGAAATGACTCACCTAAGTTTACCCAGTTTGTGTGACATGATCCTGGGGAGTCTGGAGCAGACTGCCAGATGCTTTGTCTCTCCGAGGATGGGCTCTCCATCTGTAAAATAAGGGGTGTAACGTTTTAGGACTCAAGGAGCTAAGATGAGTAAAGAGTAACTTAGAATATGTAGCAAAAAACCGCGATGTGCTAAACACATCATGTCACGGGCCACAGAACAGCCGGCCTGGCCACCACCCTCAGAAGCAGCTGCCCCATGTCACCATGGACGTCACAACTCTGCCATTTGTCCCCGTCACAAGGGACATTGAATTCAGCATAGATTGGGGTATCCAGAAAGGACTCTGCAAGGACATGTGCTCCCTTCCTCCCTCTTACACAAACTGTCATAAGTGCTCACGGGTCCCAGATCTCAATTAAAATGCACACTGAGTAAGCAGGTAAATAAATACTGATAAAGCAGAAAGAGAATGTAGGTGACACCACTGTATTAGAGTTGTTCACTGATGCTTATAAAGGGCTTTTTTTGCCTCCCAGAATTTATTCTGTTATCTTTAGGTGAGAACCCCAATTTCCTTTGCAGGCGTCCCCTTGCCCTGTTGGACCAGTCTGATTAAACTGCTCTCCCTCCACTGGCCATGAGCAGGCTATACCCCAAGCCAGATTTCTCAGAGCTGGCTTTGGAAACTCCAAAAGGAGGGTCTTCCCAGACAGGATGCTTCGTGGACCCTGGTAGCCAGACCCTCTGCAGCAGCCAAGCTCCAGGGACCTGCCACGCCTGGCCCCAGCCTTTCCTCCATCCTGCAGGCCTCCTCACAGCCTGCTGAGAAATCCCCATTTTGCTTAAGTTAACAAAACTGGTTTCTCTTGCTTATGAAAAACCAACACTAATTTTTACAATTCCGACGGCAGTGTTCTTGAAAAACAAATTGCCTTCATTCAGTGTCATTTAAGTCTCCTTTCTATGAATATATTTTTTTTCAGTTTTGTTTCTACTTTTCCCCTTTAAAAAAAAAATCTAGATCGCCATGTTAAGATACCAGGTAGGGTAGAAATTGACTAAATGTGGACTCACCTACAAAGAGAAATTTTAAAAGCCGTACTTCATTCATCCTTGTCTTCAAGGGTGATATGTGCACATGTTTTTATTTTCTCATTCAGATTCAATCACCAAATCTGTTAGCTTTCCGCCCAGCACGGGCTCTCTAGAACTTTGATAAGCAAAGATTCTCTGAACTCAGCTGGGTCTTGACCTCAATCTACTGTCCAAACAGGTGCAAATTTTCTGCAAACCATTACTGTCTACTCCATATTTTACCATCCGATCACCAGCTGCTTAATTAAATGCTTTTCCGAACATGGTCCATGATGTCTACTGAATTTCTTTAATCTCTTGCTTCCATAAATGTCAAACTGTCACTTGGGACAGTTCGCTCATAGGGAATCCACGAGAACCCTACAAACAACTGATTTCTTCTCACTGTGCCCCTCCCCCCCACTACCCCCACCTCCACTATCCCCACCACCCCTTCTCCATTCCCTCCCACCCCACCCCACCCCCCCACCCCCCGCCCCCCAGCCTTGGGACCTTGCACTTGCCTTTTCCTCCACCCATTACACTCCTCCAGTCTCCAGCACTGGCTCCTGCTCACCATTCAGGTCTCAGCTTAAATGTCACTGCTTTAAACGGATTTTGCAGATCACTTGACCTAAACGACCGCTTCTCCCTCCCACCCCCAACTTACTTTTTCAAAGCACCCTGTTCTGCTGTGCTTCCCAAAATATATGACTTATACTTTTGCTCCCTTATCTGTAGTTGCCTCAACTACACAATAAGATGCATGGAGGAGGGATTTGATGGTTCTAGCACTTAGAAAAGTGTCAGGACAGTAAGCTTGGGAAAGAAAGGGAGGTAAGAATGGAGAGAGGAAAGAGGGAGGAAAACAGAGGAACAAAAGAGCTTTAGGAAGCCTTGACAACCCTTTGGTTGGCTATTAACTTCTGTAATCTAGGTTTTCAGAAACTAGGACATCATTTGCCTCTCTCTAAATCTTCCAATCATAATAATAACAGTGATTCATCGGAGACACGGCTAAGTTTTGTGGGACCGTATACCATTTTGGAGACCCCCCTTAAGAAAAAGAATGCAAAATTATGAATATAACACCACGTATGGAAGTGTATTTTTTTTAAAATGAGAAAAGAAATCACAACACATGATAAGTGTGTTGGAAACCCAATCTCATTCTTCTTGGATCTTTTATGTAATGTGCCAGACGTGTTCAAACAGAAATGCTTCCTGACAGTGGTGTGGCCTCTGCTACCCATCTAGAACTTTGTACAGCCCCCAACAACCCCCAGAATGCAGGGGTCCAGGCCTTTGAGAGCCCCAGAGCCTTCTTGTTTTCCAGTACATCTGTCTCCCGTTTAGAAGACACTATGCCCCAGAGGTATTTGTCTTCACTCCTATCATCTCATTGAACCCTCACAGCCACCCCATTAAAGAACCTCACAGATAACAAACCCCCACTCTGAAGATGGGGGACCTGCTGTGATTCTCAGCAGTGTTTATCCATCATGTCTGAAGGAAACAATGTGCTCCGTGTGATACCTCGCACCTTCCTAGGAAAACGTGAACTCGCTCTAAAAAGCCCAGGAACGCCACCGTCTCTCCATCTAGCTTCCACTTGAATTCCGTCTTCACAGTATTCTTTGCTAATCATGTATTGTCTAAGCCGTGGCTCACTTTTTTAAAGTTCCTGACCACACGTGTAATACCTTCATGTTTGCTGTCATTATTTCTGCACTTGCAGGCGTTCTTAACTCAGTGTTCTCCCAAGTGTCATTGCCATGCTCTTTGTCCCCGCTTGCAAATCACAAAGGCAGATACACTGAATGATGTTACAGTATGTCTTCACAATGAGAGTGACCCCTGAGCTTGGAGGGAAGGGTGGACAACGCAAATGTGACAAAGGATATGACCTGCTCAAGGACTATCTCCCTTCTTCACGAGAGAAGGGGAAACAAAACCACACCGGAGTACCACCTCGCACTGACACAGCAGCTAGGGCCCAAACGTGGATAACTCGCTGTGCTGGGGAGGCTGTGGGCGATGGGTACCACTCCCTGTCCGTGGGATACAAAGTGGCACAAACTTTCCGTACAGTACACAGTTTCTATCCAAATTACACATGCATTTACTTACCCTTTGACTCAACAACCTTACTTCTAGGAATTTATTCCCATATGCACACATTTTCATATATGCTCACACATGTGCAAAGAAATGGATGTTCACGCTAGTTCATTACTGTGCTATTTCTAACAAGAGCAAGTTATAAACAGTCTCTGTGTCCATCATGAAGGCCTGGATAAGGAAATCATGACACACCCATACAATGGAGTATTACACAGCATTTCATATTCAAATATGAAGGGAACTATAAGACATATAATTAGAATAGAAGAGGCAGGTGCAGAACAGTATGTGTAGTTGGATGACGTTTTATTTTTAAAAGGGGGAAGAATACCTATTTTTATTTAGATGAATAAAAACATTATGGAAAGGATAAACAAGAAACCACTAACAGTGGTTACAAATTTTAATTTTGGAGGGCATGGGAATTAGGACAGGAGAAATATTTCCCACTAGTTATCTTTTCTTAATTTACAGAACTCTATAACTTTGTCAAAAATTAAAATGAAATATTAATTAGGTCACCACACACCCATTAGGATGGCTACTATTTTTAAAATGTAAAATAGTATAGCCACTGTGGAAAAGAGTATGGCATTTCCTCAACAAAGGAAAAATAAAATTACTGTATGATACAGCAATATATCAATATATCCATTATACAGAGGGTACCAAAAAAAAAAGTATACACATCTTAAGAAAGGAAAAAACTGTATTAAAATTATGCTGATGGGAACCACTTTGAGCACCTCTTGTAATTGCAGAAGTCAAATGTGACTTGTATTCATCTTTTGTTATTGGTATATATTGAGTATTACAATTTTGATACAGTTTTTTTTCCTTTCTTAAAATGTGTATACATTTTTTGGCACCCTCTGTATATGTATATATAATCAAAATAATTGAAAGCAGGGTCTCAAAGAAATATTTGTACACTGATGTTCATAGCAGCATTCTTCGCAATAGCTAAAATGTGGAAGCAACCTAAGTATCCATTGATGGATGAACAGATAAGCAAAATGTGGTAATATTGAATGAAAAGTTATTGTTTAATGGTTATAGAGTTTTAGTTTTACGAGGTAAAAAGAGTTATGGAGATGGATGGTGGTAACGGTGTATAACATTATGAATGTATTCAATACCACTGAACTTAAAAATGGGCAAGTTGGTAAATTTTGTTATGTATATTTTACCACAAAAAATTGATTTAACACCAAAAGCAATGGCAACAAAAGCAAAAATCAACAAGTGGGAGAATACCAAACTAAAAAGCTTCTGCACAGCAAAGGAAACCATCAACAAAATAAAAAGGCAACATACTGAATGTAAGAAAATATTTTCAAATCACATATCTGATAAGGGGTGAATATCTAAAATATATAAAGAACTCAGGCAACGTCAATAGCAAAAAGAAAGAAGAAAAAAGCCGATCAAAAAATAGGCAGAGAATTTGAATAGACATTTTTCCAAAGAAGACGTACAGATGGCCAACGCACAGGAAAAGATGCCCAACATCACTGATGATCAGGGAAATGCAAATCAAAACCACAATGAGATACCACCTCACACCTGTTAGAATGGTTGTCAAAAAGACAAGAAATAACATGTGTTGGTGAGGATATGGGAAAAAGGGAAAACTTGTGCACTGCTGGTGGAAATGTAAATTGGTGCAGCCACTATGGAAAAAGAGTATGGAAATTCCTCAAAAATTAAAAATTAAACTACATTATGACCCAGCAATTCCACTTCTGGGTATTTAGCCAAAGAAAATGAAAACACTAAGTCGAAAAGATATATTCATTCCCCTGTTCACTGCAGCATTATTTACAATAGCCAAGATATGGAAACAACAGCCTAAGTGTCTGTTGACCAATGAATGGATTAAGAAAATTTGAATACACATGCAGACACACACACACACACACACACACACACACACACACTATGGAATATTATTTGGCCACAAAAAAGAACAAAATGTTGCCATTTGCGACAACATGGGTGAAACTTGAGGGCATTATGTTAAGTGAAATAAGTCAGATAGAAAGAAAAATACCATATGATCTCACTTATATGCGGAATCTCAAAAAAATAAAATAAAGAAATACTAAGCTCATAGATACAGAAAGCAAGTTTGTGGTTGGCAGAGGGGGTGGGTGAAATGGGTGAAAGGGATCAGAAGATACTAACTTCCAGTTATAAAATAAGTAAGTCCTGGAAATATACAGCATGGTGACAACAATTAATAATACTGTATTGCCTATTTGAAATTTGCTAAGAGAATAAATCTTAAAAATTCTCATCATAAGAAAAAATTCTATAACTATGTATGGTGACAGATGTTAACTAAACTTATTGTGGTAATCATTTTGTAATATATGCAAATATCAAATCACTGTGTTGTATACCTGAAATTACTATAATGTTGTGTGTCAATTAATTGTCCTTGAACAAAAGAAAGAGGACGATCTGAAGCCTGTAATTTAAAAGGAAAAAATTAAAAAGACACTGAAAAGCCTAGAAAAGAGAAGTTGGGCTCTGACACATACAAATGATTGAACTTGAGACTACTCTTAAAGGAGTGTAGCTTAATACTTTTCAAATGTATGTTATAGCATAAGTAAATGTTATCAAAGTGTTTTCAGAGACAGCACAAACTTGTGTTAAGGACCAAACAGAACTCATTAGAACTACTCTGCAAAATGCCATTAGTATCTAGAAAAAAAACTGACAAGATAATGTCCTTAAGAAGTATCTGCGTCTGACAAAATGCTGTACTTAGACTACATGCTCAATAAGTACTTCCTGAAAGAGTGGCTGAAAAGAAAGAAAGAACTAAATAAGAGACTCAATCATTCCACATCCTAGTCCCCAAAGAACAAAATTACTGACCATTAGTCATCATTGGAGGGATGATACGGTGTCAGAAAACCTTAAAATTCTTTTCATCACGCCAAAATTTATCAAAGCCAAGAAGGGGGATCCTGTCAATTATAAATTGGTGAATGTAATGTCACAAAGAATCTGCTGAGGAAGACGGTGGTGCTAATTTGAACAGATAACTGGTTTTGTCTGTCTAAAATCCTTTACTCCCTTCTCCCTGTGGCAATATCCTCTTCCTTTATAAGCGGCCCTTCCATCACCTGGTGGAGGCAGCTCAATCACAAGTCCCACCTTCTCACAAGGTGGGCATGTCACTCAGGCTGGCCAATAAGAGCTCTCTGACCTCAAACACAGTGATTGGCCCATGATGGAACACATAACCCAAAGAGAGCCAATCAGAGTCCTTATTCCAGGAGAGGAAAGGCTTAGACTGTGGGCGTAGGAGATGCTTAAGCTTGGAGCTGCAGATAACCGCCTCTGTTGCCATGTGGATTCAGGGGGGTAAAGGCAATGAGGGTGAAGCCAATCAAGAGAAAAGCAGAACCAAAAGCTAGAAATGAGGTCCTCATAGCATTTGAAACTCATGGATCCAGCTGTACCTGAAGTTAGGATGGTTTCTTTGAGCCAGTAAACTCCCCATATTGCTGGGGCTGTTTTGAATTAGTGTCTGTCGCTTGCAAGCAAGAGCCCTGGCTTCATCAGTTACCAGCAATGCGGAGCCAGGTGTCCAGTAGTGCGGATGGCTCATGCTGATACCCTCCCAGCTGCTCCCGAGCCCTTCTTCCTACTGAGGACAAACCATATCCAAGTCGCCACAATCTTACTCTCCTTAGTTTCACACTTTCACCTACAGAGTTACGCTGTGAATCAATCACTTCTTTAAAGGTATTGTTTCAAGGACAATAAGCATTATCAAAAGGAACAAAAACCATCCTGGACAGTGACTATCTTAAGGGTAAAGATAAAGCTCTAGAGCTTTATCTTTACCAGGAAGTGGCCCCACCTGGGGGCTGTGATGTTCTTAACTCCTGCCTGACTCATCCTAAGCCCCACTCACTTCAATAGTTGAGTCATGGCAGTTTAAGAATGACTCAAAGCAAGAAACCACCCAGAATTCCTTCCAACTAAAGAAGCTTACAAGACGAGGGGGTTCCGGCACCAGAGAGAGCGCAAATACCAGATCCCGCTCTGCCGTGGACCAGCTGTGTGTCTTTGGACCCACCACCTAAACTCTCTGTGCCTCAGCTCACAGGATGGCTACAAGGACACGATGAGCTGGCACAAGGGGAGGAGCTTAGCACAAGGCCAGACACAGAGAAAGTGCTCAATAAATGTTAGCAGTCGGTATCATGTACTCATTCAAACACTGGTGGATCTCTTACCAGCAAAGCCCAGTGATGGATAAAGCAGAGAATATAAAGTTTATCAGACATGGGTCTTGATTTCAAATAACTTAACTGTTTTTTAATAAGGGAGGTAGGACTAGTACCAACATAACTATTAATAGAATAATAATAGGTAATACTTCCGGGACTAGGCCCCGGAGATTGAACAAGACCTTTGCCTTCATGGAAGTTACGTTTTATTGGAGGAGACTGGCAATAAATAATGCAGTATTTAATTTAAAGTTCTGGTAAGGGCTACAAAAGGGAGTCCACAGCGTCAGGGGTGCAGGAACAGGGAGGTCGTGGTGGAGCCATGACAGTGATGTATCCAGAAAGCGGCCCCAAGGGCGGCCAGTAAGACGATGGCAGGGAAAGCAGCAGGAGAAAGAAGGGGAGGAGGCCAAGCAATGGGGTGACCTCCTGCAAAGCCATGAAGGAGGCAGCTTCGGCCTGACCCCTCAGGGGACTTAGTAGTGTAGGTTATGGCTCAGAGGCCAGCAAGCCAGACTCTCATACCCCCACACCCATCAGCTCTCAGCAAAGGGCCGCCGCCCGGGGAGACTCACCCAGGTGCTCCTGGCTGTCTTTGCTTGGGGGAATTCCTTTAACGCAGAGGTGCCAGTGCAGGCTGTGGAGGAGAGAAGCCCATGAAGCCAGGGAGGGGCCCTCAGAGCACTTAGAGAGATCCCAGGGGATGTGGGCGCAGTTCCCACAGTGTCCATCACAGAGGGGACTTGGACACCCTGTTAGGATGGGCCACCAGGAAAGGCTTCCCTGAGGAAGTGACACTTCAGTGAGTAGGAGTGGCCAGGCACAGAGAACAGGTAGCTGGCTGAGATTATAGAAAGGGTTATTTAGATGTCATATTTTTCTGGAAGGCCGTGCAGATGAGAATCATGTAGATTGCCATTCCCATCTGGGCTCTGTCTGCAGCCATGACACTCTGTGGGAGACGTTAGCAGCCACGCCAGGTGGCCAGGTTGACGGCTGCCACCGGTGACGAGCACCATAACCAGAGATCAAGGGCTTTTCCCAGGAAGCACTTGACAGCCTCAGAGCTAACTGACTCAGCCTTTCCATGGCCGGTTCGTGGCTCATCACCAGTCTTCCCAAGGACTTGTTGCACTCCGGAATGCCACCGAGCGGTAATGGGTGCCTGTCCACCCGCCGCCCCTTGCCACTGGTCACGTCTACTTGGCACAAAGTTCTGAAAGAGCTCAACTTTCCCTGAACTCCTACTTTTAAAATGAGACCCAAGAAACACGGTTTAAAAGAAACCAGACCTGGATCTATCTAGACCAGAGCTTCTCAACTTGGGGGCAGTTTTGTCCCCCCCCCCCCCCAGTGGATACTGGTCGTGTCTGCAAACATTTTTACTTTTCATAACTCGGGGTGGGGGTGGGGGGTACTGCTGGCACCTAGTGGTTAGAGGTCAGGGATGCTGCTAAACATCCTACAATACACAGGAGGGCCCCACAACGAAGAATCATCTGGCCCCAGACAGCAATAGGGTCAAGGGTCAAATGTGTGGCAATGACTGGATTCTAATCTACCACTTCTCTCCTTTTTGCCAAGGTCAGTGATGTGGTGCGTGTGAGAGCTTTTTCAGTGTCAAATAGAAGGAACTATGTTGAAACTATCTTAAGCATAAAAGGATTATTGCTCAAATAATTGATTAGTCCAGACATAGCTGAACCAGGGATTCTAATGATGCCATCAGGAATCAAGATCTCTCCCCCTGTCCCTTTCTCTCCTTCTTCCTGTACCCCTCCCTCCCTCCTTCTGTTCTTTTTTTCTACCCTTTTTGCCTTATTCTCAAGCAGCCTGCCTCCCTGTGAAGTGTCTAAGGAGCACATGCTTACATCCTCCAAAATTGACAACCCTCGGGGGGCAGTAGAGTTTCTTTCTTGGGAATGTACTTAATGTCATGACCTAGGAAGTGGCTTGATTTTCTAACTGGGGCGACTCAACCATCCCTGCCCCAATCATTGCAGCCAGGGAATGTAGACCTCTCAGTGTTTTGGCCTGAGTCCTGTGTCCACATCTGGAGCCAGGGTAAGTAAACCCACCCAGAACCACATACTGACATTCATTCCCTACGGAAATGGGGTGCTACGAGTAACAGTGCATCCAATTCTCACATCAAGCTGGGATGAAGATGGCATATCATTCCCATGAGACAGACATGGAATCCCATTGAGAGGGCAACATGACAGGATGGTTGCGATCACACTGTCTACAGGTTCCCAGCACTTGCACTTGATGCTGGGCAACTGCTTATCTTGTGTGTTTTGT
This sequence comes from Rhinolophus hipposideros, assembly GCF_964194185.1. Classification (NCBI taxonomy): domain Eukaryota; kingdom Metazoa; phylum Chordata; class Mammalia; order Chiroptera; family Rhinolophidae; genus Rhinolophus; species Rhinolophus hipposideros. Next base: position 5,207,242 of record NC_138068.1, on the reverse strand, counting down.
TTTCCTTGTCCGCAATGGTTTGTTTGGGGAATTAAATGAATTGATACATATTAAGGGACAGACAAATGTCAGCTCTCATTTTTGAGAACTAACCCAAGCTACTGATTTTATAGAAGGAGAAACTGAGATCTAGACAGGAAATCTGCCTTCTTCCAGATCACACAGAAAGTCCGTGGCAAATGCAGGACAAGAGGGCCCTCTTGTTTCACTACACCATGGACCCTTCTGAAGATTTTAGTCTACTCTAAATTTCATCAGCCGCAATAGAGGAAATACACCCTAAAACTCAGCACACAAGGATTTTATCAATTTTCCATCCACTCTGACATACCAGCCTCCTGAAATGAAAAGCCTTCCAGCTATCATGGGACAGAGAGCCCAACCTTCCTCCAGCAGGGTGTTCTTCCCACTCTCGTGGCAGCAGAAGAGTGGGCAGGGCACAGTTTTAAGGTTCACTCGCACACTGCTCTGGCTTTTCCAGCAGCCTCCCTCTCCCTCTCCCTCTCCCATCAGCTTCATGATATTTATTACTTGCTCCTTCCATTTGTGAGTTAGCTGCAGAAAAAGAGAAGCTGTGTGCTCCTTTCAGACAGCATGAGACACAAAGAAAAGAAAAGGTTATGGCTGTGTTTGCTTTACTTAGTGCTGTTTTCCCGGCTGCCTCACAATGAACACTCCACAGCAATCCAATAGTGTATTATTAACCAAAGAGCTTTTTCAGATAAACACTAAACAGCCACTCTAATGTCACAGGGCCTAGGTAGAGAGACAAGGATAAATGCTAATTTTAAAATTAAGTCGCTGTCTCCCTGCATGTCTGAGACAATGGGGTGAGGAGAACAGGAACAGTGACAGGAAGTCATGATGGAAAATTCCATCACGTTGAAATTAAAGAATGGCAGATGTGATCACTGTAAGAATTAACATTCCTTGAGTGTTTACTACATTCCAGACATCCAATGCCCACAACGACCCTATACAGTTATACAAATGAGGAAACTGAGGCTGAGAGAGGTCAAAGTCACAATGGATATAGTTGGAGGGGCCAGGACTCAAACCCAGGCAGCCTGGCTCTGAACTTGGGTGTTTCGCTGACACCCCTCCTGGGCCTGTGCACAGGAACATAACATCTCTCAGGTCGGAAGGGAGATTTCGAGTTAACCAGTTACTTGCTAACAGATATTTACCAGATGTCAGTTGACGGCCACTGTGAGGTGGCTACCACAAAACCACCTGGAACCTTCTTTTGCCTCCTTGCAAGAACAGGCTTAGACATATCAGGCTGGCTCTGAAGGAAAGACTGACACAAGACATCAGTTGGGGCCAGCATTTCCTTTTCCTGTTACCAGACCAAATCAAACATGGAGACCATGCGGCTTCACAGTTAAGCTCTTGAGAGACCTCGGTTTAAATCCCAGAGTCACCTCTCGTGGGCTAGGTGGTTCCTGGGGAAAGTGACACAGTCTCTCCAGGCATTCCTCCTCTTAGTGTCAAATGGAGACAATAATCATATCCACCACTTGGGGTTCTTGGACAGATTAAATGGAGATCTTCGTCATTCAGCTGAGGTTCCCTGTTTGCCTGCAGGAATTAGGCTGCGGACCACTCCCCTGGTGTTCTTCACTGTCAGACGAGTTTTTCCATCACCCCAGTGTTCTCGGCCTCCAGAACTCCTGTGGGCCACCCACTGAAATCTCACTGCCTCCTGTGCCCTCTGGTGGGATGGAAACCCACCTGCACGGGCTGCCCCCAAGGAATGGCTCCGACAAAGCACCCACAAATAAATAACAGACAAAGCTGTGCATTGGGCTGGCACAGAGTAGGCATCGGCTGATATGCTTTTCCTCATGGAATCCAAATTAATTTCCTTATTAGGAATTTGAATGGGCGAGCGGGTAACAAAGGCGTATTGACAGAACTGTTTCCTAAGAATCCCTCACACGGATGGGCTGAGATCACCTGTGGTCACAGCACTTCCGACCGTCCTGATGTCCATTAAATACAGTGGTCAGTGCACAGCCTGGCTGCAGCAGGAACAGCCAACAGGTTAGCTCCTCACCCACGCCGAGCAGGGAGTTAGTAGCCCGCGAACAGGAGCCCAGGAACCTCGGCACCTCATCACAAAGCGGAAACGGTAACTAAACCCCTGACACACAAGGACACTGTGACTCAGAAAGGGCCATTTCCTGCCCCCAAACCACACTCCCTGAAGTTGATGACTGAGCTTCTAACCCAAGTCAGCCCATCACAGAGCCCAAGATCACGGCTATTCGGTCAGAGGTCAGAATCCATCTGCAGGAGTGAGGTTCCATGACCGTGTGTCCTCGGCTGCTGCCCTCCACTTTTCATCCTTCATGAAAAGTGGAATTCTAGAGGATAGAGGTCGAGAAACCAAGGGATGATGTTATTCAGGAAAGCAGGTATAAATAAGGAAGTAAAGGAAAACAGATGGGAGAAGATGGAAAGTTTAGAGGTGGAGGTGGCAGGCTGGAGTAGGAAACGGTTTTTGGATCTTGCCGCTTTCAATTAAGATTATTTTGCTACTGGGTGTCAGGACTTGTGCTGGGTTATTGGGACATTGAAATGAATGTCATAGTCCCTGCCCATCCTGGGGGAGGTCAAAAAGCAACGGGATGAAAAGGGATGTGTTTGGGGGGGTAGATTACCCACTTTTCTGAATAGGCAGTGAACTTTCACTCCTTATCCAAGTTGTAGGAAGTATGGAAGCTGAAAGATTATCCTCAAGTTGGGAAAATGTTCTATTCTCTCCCCAATTTTGTATCTTTCTCTCAAAAAAAAAGTGCAATTCACCCCAAGAATCTCTGGGGCCAGACCTAAAGACCCCTAGTAATACCATGTTTCCCCAAAAAGAAGACCTAACCGGAAAATAAGCCCTAGCATGATTTTTCAGGATGACATCCCCTGAACATTAGGCCTAATGCATCTTTTGGAGCAGAAATGAATCTAAGACCCGCTCTTATTTCCAGGGAAGCATGGTGTCTGCAGCCTCTAGGATTCTAAAACAGCCCTGCCCCCAGCTCGAGAGGCCTGGCTCAAACTGTCACCACCTTGATGATTAGCGTCACCTGCCTCTGTTGTTACCCAAAGTCCACACTTTACGTTACATAACTGCTGCATTAGACAGGCTCTTTGAGTTGGAAAGGGCAGAACCCAACCCAATCCAGGTTAAGAGAGAAAAGGATTCTATAAATATCTTGGCACATACAATTGGAAAGTTCAGGGGCAGAGGCTACTTCAGGCAGAGAAGGATCCAGGCCCTCCAGGGTTCCTGTGACATCCACTCCTTGACCCTGCTTTCTAGGGGTCCGTTTTTCCTTCCCAATGGCAAAATGGCAACCACAAGGTCTAGGCAAACGTCCCAGCAACTTAGCAATCCTTCCTGAAACTGAGCTGCTCGCGCTCTTTAGTTCCAGCAGAGATCTCAGACTGTGTTTCATTGGTCCATTTGAGGAGGTCCTGTGCTAACTCCTGCACCTGTAATGAGGAAGTGCAGTCATTGGATTGGACAGCTCTGTGTCGTGTGAGCATCCCTGGAGCCTGAGATGGGAAAGCCCCACCCAAAGGCCCTAGACAGAGAGAGTAGAAGGTGCAGCCCCCCAAACGGGAGTCGCGGAACTGCCGGCACCAGAGACAGCAGAGTTGAGACAAACGAGAGCTGGAGACGCCCATGCTCTTGTTCTCTTTTCCTCACTCTCCCAATCAAAAGGCACCTCGTGGCTGACGCTCCTCTTTCCTCTGGCCCATTTATCCTGACCTTGTCCAGTGCAAGAAGATGTATAACTCTGAGGATAGTTCAAGAGAGGAGGAGGAAGGGAGAGAAAGAGAGAGCAAGGACTTAATTCTTTTCCCAAAGTTTTGCGGCAGCCCGGAGGTCTCCGGTTTATGGAGACACATTAAAGAATCTTTTCATGAGGACCGTTTTATGTGAGAAAGCCATTTCAGCAAGGAGGCACTTGGCTGCTCCTTCTAAATGAAAATTTTCAATTAGTCTGAAGAAGTTAATTACACCATCCTTTCATAACTGCACTTGTGATTCTGCAAATCCTCTATTAATTGATTCATCTGTATGCCCCCAAACCAAGAATCAGCAAACAGGTAGAAAAAGCAGCAGCGGCGGGGGGGAAAAAAGACAAAGACAAAGACATGCTGTGTTATCTGCTGGGCAGGCAAGGTATAAAAGACAAGCGTGGGAGAATGACTGAAAATTGTGATTGGTGAGGGACTTGGGAGCTTCATCCTATAGAACCAATGAGCGTTCCGAGCCCCTTGCCGCTTATGCAACGCTAGCAGGAGGCATCTTGCAGCAGCATCTCACAGAGGATGCGATGCCAGCGAGCTGGAGCCAGACCTGCATCCACATGCCCCACCTCAAGGTAGCTTGGGAAAATGCTACAAATAGCAGCTTTCTGTGGGATAGAGAAGGTCACAGATGCAGAAGTCAGAAACCATGAAATTCCAGTGCAGGCTTTGAAAACAACAGCTGCTCTGTCCTCCTGACGCTCACAGTATAGGGTCCGACAATACGGCTTCGGAGCCTGGCTCTGCGAATGACCGGCTGCACGGCCCCAGGTAAAACCTCTTTGACTTTCAGTTTCCTCATCTGTTAAGTGAAGGAAATAAACATTTACCTATACCAGAAGAGCCTTGCGACAGTCAAATGAGATAATGCATACAAAGTCTTTAGCACTCGTTCTGAAACACGGTAAAAATTCAATAAATACTTACCACTGTATTAGTCAGCTGTTACCCTAACAATGGTGCATAACAAACCGCTTCCAAAACTCAGGGACATCCAATCAGAAGCATTTATTTCTTGCACACATATCCCACAGGCTAGCCGGCATTCCGCTGGGCTTGGTTTCAGAATGCAGGTTGGGCCCAGGTCTACGCCACGTATCTCTCATTTTCCTTGCACAAGTAGCATGTTCTGAGGCATGTGCTGCTCATGGAGACATGCAATAGCTGAAGAGGGCAACTCTAACCCCGGAAGTATTTCATTTCAAGACCGCTCACATCTGCTAACTTCCTATTGGCTAAAGCAAGTCACACAGCCAAAACCAAAATCAAGGGCAGGGAAATGTACTCCACCCATGGGGGTGGGAGGGAAGGAGTGGTATATGCCAAATAACTATCTAATCTAGCACAACCGTCTTCATTATATGTGATGAGCACACAAGTGTCTGCAAAGCGAGCTAAGACATGATGCATGTCAAATGGGTGTTTGTTATGGATGGAATTATGTTTCCCCTAAAATGTACATGATGAAGCCCTAACCTCCCATGTGACTGTATTAGGAAACAGGGCCTTTACAGAGGTCATTGGAGTTAAATGAAATCATAAGGGCAGGGCCCTAATTCCAGTAGGACTGGACTCCTTATAAGAAGAGGGAAAGACACCAGGGAGGCACACACTGAGAAAAGACCCTGTGAGGACACAGTGAGAAGGGACCATCTGCAAGCCAAGAAGAGAAGCCTCAGGAGAAACCAGCCCTCCCGCTACGTTGATCTCGGCCTTCCAGTCTCCAAAACTGTGAGAAATAAATCTCACTTTTGTAACCCACCCAGCTGATGGTATTTTGTTATAGCAGTTGTGGCAGATAAATACAGTGGTAGAGAAAATAAATGCTAACGAAGAAATCATTACCTTGGCCTTCAAGGTCATGTTCAATCTGCCTCCATCTGACATTTATGACTTTCATTTCCGTCAAGGTGATCTACTCACCCACACTCACACACACACCCCGAAGTCGTCCTCTACCCCCAAACTGGGTGGGCCTCTCCTCTCTCTCAAGGCCCTCTCACCCACAATTGTGAGTCCACCCAACGGGCACCTCCGACCTGATCCCTTCTCTGATGGCCCAAGTAGAAGGAAAGGTCTGGAGCGTGCAGCTCCTGACTCATTTGGGGCTCTGCTCCCCTTCTGCCTCATCCTGTTCAATTAATCATCAGTTATTTCAGAGGGATTACAGGGAGCTGTATGCTATTAAGGGATGGAAAACAAGGAGGTGCCATTGTCACGACTTCTCCATGGGGCACTAAGGCAGACAGTAGCCAAGTGCTAACAGTCACACCAGCATGAGGCCTGCTTGAACCCCAACACATGGGCCTCTCTACTTGTAGCGCATGGTTGCTTCACAGGGTCAGAGGACCCCAGAATTGCACATCCCTTCATATATGCATACATTTTGGTGAGGTGACCAGATAGAACCCTTCTCAGATTATATTCTCATCTGCTTATGATTCCTTAGTTATTACTCCTCTTTTTTGTCTCCCCTAAGAGACAATGCCAGGGACCATTCAGGGAACCCAGGATCATTCGGGGTGGTAGGGGACAATAGAGAACTTCAGAAGGAACCTGTAAGAGGACCTCTTTACATAAACCCCATAAACCTCAGGGCACATATGGTTCAGTCTCAGAGCAATATCAAGTTCAAGAAGCGTAGTGTAGCGTCAAGATGTAATTAACAGAAATTCCATTCTTCTTGTATCTCTCCAATGGCGTTGAAAGGGATCCAAATACAGTTTAAACCCCTTTATTCTCCTATCCATCCCCCAAAGGGAGGAAGTAAAGACTGGGTTGGGAATTTATCCGATAACGTCAGGGAGTAAAAGCGGAGTGAACTAGAGGAGGAAACCACCACTGGCCTGCCCTGGAGAGTATCTGGGGCTGTGGCCTCTGGGAGGCTCTGGGGGAATTGTGACGAACGAAAAGGAAAACAAGCAGCCAGAGGAAAGAACTTGTTAGAAGGCTTGTTGTGAGCTATAAACTAAGACCCCTTGTACGCTCTCTCAGAAAGGCACTTCCACTGAAGTCTTTTTTTTTTAAATTTGGTCTGGAATACTGTTCTGGACGTTTCCCGGGAGCCACACAGACACCCTGGATTTATCTGGGTTACAGTTTAATTCCTGGAAGCCACTGGGACAGGCAGTGCGGCGAGCACTGAGAATCCAGTCTGGCTGCCCCAAGCACCCCAGGATGGAGAAGGAAGCTGCCCACTCAGTGTGAGCGAGCCGATGAGAAGATGCAGCCAGCCCAACCCGGGGCTTTGTGGGCCCGGCTCTGTGCCACCACTTGATCTCAGACTGGGGTGCACAGCCTACAAGGCCTTTCTCTTCCAGGAAGCCTTCCTACACTAGCTCAGCCCTTAGGACCAAGCATCCCCTGGCGCTCTCAACACTGACATGAGAAACCTACGGCCCCTTTACGTTGTTTGTGTCTGTCCTGTTTGCCCACGGACACCACAAGCTCCCGGGGCTGGGATCCGCCCCACGCCCCACAGTCTGTGCCGCTGACTGCCACCCAACCTCCTTCTCCCGGGGTAAGTGCTCACCAATTCACATTGCTGGCAACTTCCCAGCCCCACTTCTCTCCATACCACAGCCAAACTGTCCCAAACCGGTGAGCTCCAGAAAAACCCAGTTCCTTCTAGGCTCAGGAGGACTTGTGGACTAATGCTCGCCTAACCCGGTGAATCGCGGTGTCGTGTGGCTGAAGTGGGGTTGGGGTTTCAGATGGCACTGTGATTGATCCACTAAAACCTCGTCAAAATGTGACGAGTGGGATCTTCAAGTCTAACCACATAAAATGCAGGCTGGAGTTATCGACTGGAACGTCCAGGGTGGGCTTCAGTGCCCGCCCAGCAGGGGTGCCACGGCCAAGGCCAGGTTCCAAGCCCTGCAGAGGCAGCTGACACCGGCCGCCACCTGGTGACAGGTGCCCGCTGTGGTCGAAATAACTCGGGCCTCGGAGCCCGCTCCTTTCAGGAAGGAATTAGGAATCTGACACGCACTTCACCAGCCTGGGCCAGGAGAACAGAGTCAGGAGAATTCCCGTGACACCGGGCCTTCCCCTGACCTCCCTGCTTCCCAAGGAGTCTTGAGATAGGGTCACCCGCCTTTTCCGCAGATTTGCCTTGCCCACCGGCTCCCCATTTCCCTCCTCCCGTAAAAAAAGTTAAGCTCTTTGGCTCAACCCCACTTGAGACCAAAGAGAGAGAGGCCACCAGCCACTGGGGTATAGCACCATTCATATTTCAGACTACATCTTCTCAAGGTTCTATTGTGCCATATTACTTGAAATTTTATTTCAAATTAAACAATAGGTATGGGTCTTTGTTATAATCAGAATAAAACAGCGATTATCATTTTGAAAATTAAGAAGCAAGGAAAGTACACTACGTTTCTTTTCTATCTTCACACTAGTGTGTCTATATGGAGGAGGAGAAGAGTTCTTTTAAAAACATGTCTTCCAGCAGAGTAAAACTCACTTCAGTTTTTCCTGAATACTAGTCATCCAGGAGCTAATAAATGTTTGAAGCCCTTGTGTGTTTTTGGTTTTTTTTTTGTCTACCTCCGCTTTGTTTTACAGATACTATATTTCTTTGACTTCTCAGGAGGGTAGAGAATTTAACCCTCAACATCCCCATACGAAATAACTGAGCTTAAGGAATAGACCCCATGCTATACTCCCCCCAGGATGACTAAGACAAAGAAAACAGAAGCCACCAGGTCCTGGCGAGGATTTGGAGTGCCTGGAACTCTCAGACACGATGCTGTGAGAGTCAGCTGACGCAAATGACTTTGGAAAGCTGTCTTTGGCAGAATCTCCCACCACTGAGCACATGCTGCCTCAGGTCCCTGGAACTCCACGTGTTCCCCAAAAGACGTGCACTGGAATGGTCCTCGCAGCACTGTTCATGATGGGCAAACACTAAAACCTTCCCAAGTGTCTGTCAGTAATAAAATAAATCATTGCCTGTTCACACGATGGAATATTATACTGCAATGAAAAGGTATCACAACCATTCTCAACAACATGGGTCAATCTCACAAATAATATGGAGAGAAGGAAGCCAGTCTCAAAAGAAGTCATACTGTGTGAAGCCATTAATTCAATGTACAAGGACAGGCTAAACAAATCTTTGGAAAGAGAAGTCTGGATAGTGGTTGCTTTGGGGGGAGGGGTGACTAGAAAGGAAGATTTGCAAGGAAGATTTGGGGGGGCCAATCACGTTGTTTCCTGATATTGGTACTCCTTACATGGGTGTGATCAGCAAGTGAAAATCTAAGCATATGCATATTTGGAAAATATATGCATATTATGGTCAAAAAGGTTTTTTTTTTTTAACAGATCTCAACTCCTATGAAGGATTAGGTTTTAATCAATATAATTCACTTAGTGACCTTTTCTCCAATATCAAAGAAGCAAGGAGCAAAGCCCCTACCAGTTGAAAACAGACAGTTTGTAGATGAAGAGAGACATCAGATCGCATGCCATGCACACAATCCTACCAAAAAACAAATGCATATTTTACCATCAACAGCTTTCTTAGCCAGATGAAATCTTTCATCCTCCAAAAGGCAAGAGTCTTAATTTCTGTGCAGATCTACTCAAAGGTCTTTAAACATGGCTGCCCTTCATGCCCCTGCCTGTCCTCATTTTAAATAAAACACACATTTGCTGGAGACTTCAAAGGGCCAAGAAAGGGGCATACTGGCATTTGAGATCAATGTAATACCTTGAGCTAAGTTTTAACCAAAAAAAAAAAAAAATATATATATATATATATATATGCGCGCACAGGAGACTGAACTGCCTATAGAATGAGGTTGTCTCCTGAGCTTCTGATGCCCAAACAAGTAGAAGGAAGTCCAAGTGGCCATCTATAAATTTTAATCACAGACTTCCTTTCCCATTACCCAGGATGGTTCTCTGTTTTCTAAACAAGTGAACAGTGACACCTGGTGGAAGCAATGGAGAACAAGCTATTCTTGGTAACTGCCACCTAAAAATCCTATGTGTGGGTCTACTTCAAATGGCTACATTTGAAGTTTTAAAAGTTAAAAAAAGAGAAGAGAAGAGAAGAGAAGAGAAGAGAAGAGAAGAGAAGAGAAGAGAAGAGAAGAGAAGAGAAGAGAAGAGAAGAGAAGAGAAGAGAAGAGAAGAGAAGAGAAGAGAAGAGAAGAGAAGAGAGAAGAGAAAAGAATCTAAAAGAGATGAGAGTCACCTTTTTTTTTTCAGAAATGACATCATAATACGAACTTTATTTTAAAGCTCCTCAAAGGTTTCACAATACCAGTTGAGGGTCACCCATTTAAAAATGGATAAAGGATATAAGGAAGCAAATGAAAGAACAAAATTTTCAAGTAGTAAACAAATACATATTAAAATATGCTCACTATTACTATTAATTGAGAAAAGGAAATTAAAGCACCAGTTAAATACCATTTTCACCCACTTGATTGGAAAAATTATTAAAGTCTGGTAAGCTCAAGAGCTGACATAAGTAAAGAAAGACCTGGGACTCCCAGGAACCTCACAATGCAGGTAGAACAGTAAATTGGTTCTGCATTTTGGAGCAATTTGATGTTGTTGTTTCTAATAGTAAATGCACATAATCCAATGATTCTGATTTTTAGAATTAATTCTAGACATTCATTTTTGCACAAGAAGGTATGGGCTGTCTAGACATATTATTGTACCAGACAGCACAGACACAGTCAATGAGTAATGTGTTCATGTCCAACAGATACATGAGCTAACTTGAAGGGGTGCCCAATGGCCAAAATTGAGACAAGTGGAGCATCAAAAATAGAAACAGAGCAAACATACAAAAACCCATGAGTCCATATTGACATATAAGAAGGGGTCATCAAAACAAATTTTAAAACTTCTCTGCCATTATTGGAGACAACTATAATACCGTCTCCATACTCTAAAAACTGGTGATTAATGGGAAAGAATTAAGCACATAGCCAACATTTCTAGCAGAAACTATAATTTAGGCTAACCCAAAATCCCAGTAACTGAAAGAAATCTCTTCTTTAGGGAAGAATGTCAGCTAATCAATGTAGAAAATTGGGTAGAATTTGTAAATCAACATTTGGTAACCCCAAATGAAAGAGTTGATTGAGACAAGGACGAGCAGATATTCCCCAAATAATGGGGAACTGGACATTTGCGTGGTGCCAACACATCCTTCCACAGATTAGTTTCTGTTTGCAAGGGGAAATACGTAACTCTGCAAGCAGAGAGATGACTGCCCCAAATCTTAGCACAGGGTTCAATATTAGCACCTCTAATGGTGGGACAGACAGCTGTTACGTCTTTTCTGTTGTGTACACACTTGGTACATCTACCAGGTATTCTCACCAAAAAGTTTATCCTCAATCTATTCAAGCCTTGAGAAATAGCTTCCAATTTGTAGAAAATTTAGGAGATAGAGGAACAAGTTAAGTAGCATCATCAGGAAGCAATCTCAAAATCCAAAAGACAACACATTCTATAGGACACTGGTCTTCTAGCTTCAAGACAGTGCCATTGAAAAAAATAGTAATAATAAAGTGGCTGGGGGACGTTACTATCCTAGATTCAAAGGGACTTTAAGGACAAAATATAATAACCAAGTGCAATGTACAGTGTGGAGTCTTTGATTGAATTCTGATTTGAGAACCATTTGGGAGACGATTAGGAAAAATTGAATGTGAACATGATATTAGATGATAGTGAGGAGGTATTGTTAAGGTCGTTAGGTATGACAGGGAATTTCGGACATGGAGGAAAGAAAACATCTTCACTTCGTAGAGATGCATACTGAGATATTTAGGGGTAAAATGCTATGAGGTCTGATTCACTTTAAATTTTGCACAAAAATAAATAGAGTAAACAAATATGGCAAAATACTAACAATGATAAAACACAGGAGATGAGAATATAGGTACTTGTTATAGTATTATTCTCTCTACTTTTCTGGGTTTGAAGTGTATTAAAGTAAAAACTAGTAATAGACAGAAATAAACAAGATGACTTGTATAAGAATGTCTGTTGTAACCTTGCTTATTCTAGCAAAATATTGGAATCATCCTAAATGTCTTTCAACACCAGAATGGATAAGTAACTGACCTTAATAAATAGACTTCCCACTATACTCCCACCAGAACGGCTAAGATGAAAAGGACAGAGTATTTGGTACTATGAAGTACTAGTAAGCAGTAAAACGACAACTATTCTTCTACTCTTATGTGGGCTTCTCTCTAAAGTTTGTTTATATTTGATTTTATTCATCATCATTCTTAGATCTTGCCATCTTATAGATGCACGTTTTTATGACTTTAGAAATAAGGCTATCCAGGATCATGGTCCAGAACTTGTATTTCTTGAACTGGTAACATCTCCAAATTTCACCCCCCCCAAAAAAAAATGGCACAAGGACAGTTGGAAATGGCATAAATTTTTTACTTTACTATATAAAATAAAGCATTATTTACTAGCATCATCTTTTCACACAAGGAAGGATATTTTCTCACTAAAAGGTAGAGATAGATGGCTACAATCCCAGAATGAAGGGCATTCCCTCGCCCAGAATAAATTTAGATTTACGAACAGTCTCTATATCACCTGAACAACCAGTAAAACCCCGGCATTGAGGAAACAACGAAACTCTGGCAATCAAGTCAGGACAGAAGTATTACGAGCCCCATAATTCCAAGCCCCCAGTGAACAAGAATGCACTAGACAAGCTGTATTCAAAAAACCAATAACCAGAGCCTGAGAAACGCGAGAAGTTTATTCAGAGTCCAAAGGCTTCTCTACGTCAGCCAGCCTGTGTGCAGGTGAGAGCTGCGTGTGGGTCGGCCCCTGGACTCTGGACCCACCTGATTCGATGTGAACTGAGCTCGACCAGTTACTGGGCCATAGGCTCTGATTTTCAGTATCATAATCTACCGTAAGGAAACTGAGAGTGTCTTGTCGGAGATGTGGGATCAAATGGAATAATGCAGATAAACCACTCAGCACAGTACCTAGCTCATAAGGTGAGCAATAAAAAAAATAGCTGTTGGTACTATACTTTGATTCCTGAAGTCAATTCCCCAAAGCTTGTGGTTCTTCCCCCACTGGGAAGATGGAGGCCTAACCAAGATGGAGTGGCCGGGACAGAGCAGAGGCCAGCACTGATGTCCCTCCACAATGCTGGATGTGTATGACCTGCTCAGGTCACACGAATACCAGCTTGTGGGTAACAGCGAGCTGGAGGTGGGGAGGGGGCAGCAGCACAGAGTCTGCCAAACCCTGGCCAGAAAGGCATCTGGGGCCCCTACTGAAGCTCTGGCTTCCTCAGCACGCAAACCCTGTTCCTTTGGGAGGCCCACCCTGCCATCACCGCTTGCCGTCTAGCTAGCTGAGACTGTCCATCAGCTTTTCCCGCCCACCGCTGGTGAGTGACACAAACTAAAGCCAATCAGACTCTGCTTTTCTCACTCCTGAATCAAGTGACCCAAGGATACAAAACAGTTAGAGCCAATGGACATAATGGACATAATGGTGTCCTGAAGATTGGTAGCTGCTATCTGATAGGATGCCTGAGCTGCCTGGGACCCCATCCGGTCCAAAGAAAAGGCCCTCCAGCGTTTCCTTCTACTCTAGGAATAGCCCATCACCCTCCAATACGTTCCCTTTATGCATAAAGCGATTCCCACAGCTTACAACCCCAGGATTGTATGGGCTGTACTTCTCTTCCGCCTGCTGACTCTGTGAGGCACAGCAGCCCTTTCCTGCTTCTCCTCCCAAGGCACTTGTCACATTCCGTGATTTGTAATGAACACCTACTAGGTGCCCAGTTCTGCCAGGCGGTGGGAGCAGCAGTAAACACTGCAGATGCCCCCACAGGTCACCAAGGCGGGCGATGACCAAACAGAGTGACGCATGCTGACAGAGAAGTACTGGGCGCTGGGGACACACACAGCAGAGCCCGCGATTCCCTCCTGGCACCTGGGAGCGAGGGGGTCCCATTCTCCACACTTTCCTCAGTGGCTGGAATTATAAATCGGGATACAGTGTGTGACTTCAGAAGTGCTGGTGGAACCCTTTTTCCCATAGAGGTGTTCTGCTCCCTTTTCTCAGGTTTCTCCATCAAGAGCCCCTTAAACTATGTTTTCATAGGTCTTTTCACTGCAGAGGTTACAAACTCAAGTGCCTACTGAGGACAGGTATTTTATTCGTTCGACACAGACAAATTTTGTACGTTAAACACATACGACTATTCTCCCCTTCAATAAAAAATATGCTCCCTACCATTTGTTTTTATTGAAAAACTGTGCCCTCTTCTTCTGCCTTTGGTTTTCAACCATTTTACAGAGACATGGATACAAGAATGATATCACATGCTGTAAGAGAAATAAAGGGCAAGTGTAACAGTAAATAATAACTGACATTGGCCTTCACTGGCAAGGGCACTGGAAAGTGTGGTGGGGTTATGGCCAACGGGATAGCTCTGTCCTCATCAAAAGGGAACGTCTGACACCAGCGAGAGCCATTTATGGTTCTGTAGGAAATTGGGCTCCCCAAAGCCTCTTTTCTGAGAGAAACCAGAAATCCAGTGTCATGCCGGGTGTCATGTGGGGACTCTGGTCCTGCTCCCACATAAGAACGCAGGACATGGTGAGGCCAAAAAGGAACACCCACGGAGCCATAGGTAGGGGAGTCATACCACTATATTCTCGCTGGCGGCTGGGTCGTAGACACAGGAAGCAAGAGCCACACGATCCGCAACCCGCCATCTGCTTCTCTGCCAACCAACCTCACTTACTAACTGCAATCCACCTCTCTGCAACCCCCAATCCACAATCCGCGCTTGCTCGCTTAGCCACGGCAGTTATATCAGTGGCTAATGGCTAACCGGTAACAGCTGATGGCCAACTAGTCACAGCTGATGACCATGTACTACCTGAGCCAGCACCTTTCCACGTGAGGCTGAGAGCCTGGAAACCGCTCTCCGGGCTCTGTCCCCACATCCAGATTTTCATGTAAATATGTCTGATTTTTAATTGTTAGCAAACAATTCAAAGCTTCATGTTTTTAACACCATGCAGACCTGCACTTGGTTTGGACAGACAGACAGACAAGCAAGCAAACATGGGCCCCCCATTCTGCCCTTGGGATGGGAGCGTGCAGCCTCTGTGGTTCCAGTTCTGGCTGGGGTGGCGTCTAGTCCACATGGCACTCTAATGCAAACTGGGGACAGGTGCCCCTTCCCCATACATATTTCATGGCCAGTCGCCAGGAAAATTGTCCTAACAAATCAGAGATGGTCACGTGCCTGGCGCCTCCTCGAGTTGGGCCCGCACACGGTATACAGAAACCCTTGTTTCATCCCCTTTGAACTTTGTAAGGTAAGCTCCTAACATCCCACTGACAACTAACATTTTTTTCTTACTCTCTACTTATGTTTCTACTTATATTTGACACTATATTTATGCCTAGAGGATGATTTGAAGCATTGATTAAATTATCCGGTTAGAGCAAGTCAAGTAACTGAGACTAAAGATTTGAGAGGCTTGAATCTCGGTCTTTCTTTTGTCACCTTGCAGCTCTGTGACTTCTTGAGACACATCTGCCAGCAACAAGATTATCTATGCCAGGTCTTCTGAACCCTCTTACAATCTTGAAATAGATGGATGTTATTGTTTACAGCCAGAATTTCCATTGTACAAAATCACCTTCCCCCATCTATCAATTATTATCATTATCTGCAGCTAGGCAAGTTCTTTACCATGTTTTCTGAAACTATCTCAGATTGGTGATTAACTCTGCAGCCACTGCTCTTGGCTTTTACACTTTAATGAGGGAGCATGACCATGAAGCCATCAGAATGTGAAAAAAATGAACGTTACCTCCCGTCATCCTTCTGTGATACAACAGACTCATTTCCTGTCTTCTGCTGATAAAGGATTAACAAAAACGTTTTCCACGTTTCTGTAGGAAGCCTTTCCAGGCCAACCTACTTAGTCTGAGACGACAAGCCACCGCTTGAGGCAGAAAGTGCATGGCAGCCGTGTGGTTGGTGTTTTCCCTCCGGCAAAATCCCTTCTTAATTAAGAAGCACACCTGCATAATTTAAACACATTTAAGCTAGGGTCTGGCCAAGAGTGCAGCCAACTGTGTCTACTAATTGCCCCAATTCACGGGCACCCCGCCTCATGACTAATGGAAATGCTGTCTTCTCAGCAGATGCCTCACAAACAATTCCTAGAGCTGCAAAGAAGTGACTGCGCCATCAGGGGGCACCAAATCCTTTCTCATCTTGATGGGAGAGGAGAGGGCAAGCTCAACTCGCAGAAGGAAAGGTGATTTCCTAGACTGGAAGACAATCTGAAGGTGATATGTCACAGTGGGGGAGATGCTTCCTGAACCTTCCAGGGGAAAACAGAAGCCCTCGCAGCAGAGGAAAGAGAGAGTGAGAAGGGAGAAGAGGGCTGAGGACACAGCCCAGAAGCCTCAGGAGCCCAGCACCCTTACCTCTCCAGGCCTTAAAAAGCAGGGAGACCAAGGAAAGACAGGTGCCCCAGTCAGGGTGAGGGGACACTGACAGCATAAGTGCTGGTGCTCGCTTGTCACTGGAACGCTGGGAGGAGATGCTAACAGGAAGTCCTCTGCCCCAATGTGGGGGCAGCTCCCACACCCACATCATGAAAATGGAGGCATGATACGTTCAGGCGGAGCATTTTGTCAAAGTGAAAGTTAGCTCATGACAAAAGCCAGGCATGGACAGACTAGCAGGGATTGGAGAGAAAGCCGAGGAAAGTCAGAACCAGCAGGAGAGAAAGGGAACCTGGGGGCTGGGAGCTGGGGGCTGAGAGACAAGGACCCAGGGCGCCCCATTCTAGAGATGGATATGCTCAAAGACAGAACCACGCACACACAGAGCCCGGGCAAGATGACTCTATCTCAGCCCGAGGCTGTTTAAAATTATCATATTTATTCACTGTAATTTTTGTAATTTACTTTGAGTAAATATTTTTAATATTTTGGAATATATATGAAATTCTTAAGTTTTGTTCATTTTAACTTTTATGAAAACATATTCCACCTTGCTATACTTTGATTTACAAGTACTTTCTACAACTTCTTTCCATGATTCTCGAAGTGTGGGTGCAGACAGGCTGTACCATTTGTCACCAGCATGAGTGGAAGACTGGCACAGAAATGGAGAATGAGCCCTTATCCTATTTATTTTACAGCATCAGCCACTGGAAACCGTTAGGAGATAAGTCACTTCCACTGGGGCCCCTGATCACACTTTGAATAGCCTCACATGTCGTGACTGTCAGTAAAACATAAGTTATGTGAAAAATCTGAATTTCAGCAACATAATTAATAGTTTGGTTTAAAAGGCGGGCAAAATAAATTTTGTGGAATAAATATAATTTATGAGTTACATCTATCTTCATTTTATCGCTCAATCCCCAAACATTGCCAGCCATGGGGAGAAGACAAGCACAATACTAATAAAATGTCATCATCTTTGATAATTTGTCAACTAGGTCATATAAAACCTGAATTTGGGTTTTTATTATTGAACATTAGTTGGATATTTGTTTATAAGTGTTGCTATGAGGGTATATATATACATATATCTATCAAGGAGGCAGGACAGAGCCTCTTTTAAAGCGTTAAGCAGGTATTACATTGATTTCTGCACTTTCCATATTGACACATCTGGTAGGCGGGATCTATTTGAAGTCGTGGCCTGGACCCCACTAGTGTCAATGCATCTGCACGAACACGCAGAGGAATGGTGAGCAAAGCTTTCCATTTGAGGAACTCTATCTGTAACCTAGACAGTCCTCCAAAAGCCGCACGATTTTTCTTTAGCTCTTACCCCCAAACCAGCTCATTGTCCCCTGTCTGGCTCCTAACAGAACAAGTACACCAGGTATTTAAATGTCTGAAGGATTCACCACAAACTTTAGAGCAACCACACACTGCAGAATACAAAGGTTGAGGGGGAAAGCCAGTGGTCCAGAGGGCAATGAACAGCCCCTAGGCAGATCTCAGAAGTCACAACAGACACGTGCCCCCCAAATCCAAAATATTTACTATATGAACTTTTACAGAAAACGTTTGCCAAACCCTGACCTAGATCATGGAAGACTTTCTAAACCAGGATTAAACTTTATCATAAAGAACAATGATGAGCTATTGAATGGATTTAAACAGGGAACTGACACAGATCTACGCCTTTAGAACAATCATTCTGACTACAATGTAAAGGATGGAATAAGGAGGGTAAAAATGAAGACAGAGAGTCTAGCGGAGAGACTGTATCCATAGTCAGGGGAAAACTGGACTAGAGACGGAGAAGATAAATGAGCTCCATTTCAATCCCAAACGCAGAGGATTTTGTCCATGCACTACCTCAAAGAACCACTAGATGACTCCACATTACACAGAAAAATCAGGGCTCTTCTCCAATATGCAAGTTATTTTAGTGCACTGAGCTAATCTTACAGGAATTTCAGAGATGGAATTCAAGCATTTCAGTGGATTAACCCTTTCAGTGGGTTTCAGGAAGAGCCTGCTTCCCACTCAGGTAAGTTTATGTCTATATTTTGTGTTTGTACTAGAGCAATGAGCAAAGGCACCATATGAGAAACTGAAAGACGAACTAAATCCACCTCTCCAATTCAGTTAGGCTGGTGTAGCCAATAGAGAAACGGACCAAAGACCCAAATAGCCCTATTTACTAAAGAAGAGATATAGAGATAAATAGGCATATTTTTAAAAATTAAAACCTCTCAGCTTCACTAGTAATCAAACAAGTGTTCGTTAAAACAAAAATAGGGTATCATTTAGTCCTAGCAAGAGGGGTTTTTTTCTAAATCATGATCCCAGCATTGGCAAGAACATGATAAACTGGGCACTCTCAGGCATTGCTGATGAAGGTATACTATTGGTGTGCTATTTCTAAAGGGGAATTTTTCATCAAATATCCAGAACATTTGAATTGTACTTAGTCACTGAGTCAGTAAATCTGCTTCTACATAGTTTTAAGGAAAGAGTCAAGAGTGTGGACAAAGGTTTCCATCATGGCATTGTTTATAAAGCTGAAAGCATCTACGTGGTCACTGGCAGAGAAATCATTCATCAGGGTATGTACACACTCGAGAGAATCAACCGCTAATTCTTGGGTATCTACCATGTGCCAGACACGGTGCTGCATCTTGAAGACACACTGCTGAACACAGTAGACCAGGTCCCCGCTCTCCCAGAACGGAAGTATTAAAAGTGCTATTTTCAGAGGCTGTCTCAGGAGTTGGAAAAATGTCCATGATATTACAAGTGGAGGGAAAAAAGGATAAAAATGTACATGCCACAGCTGCAAATTTATTTGTGTACATTACAAATACAGTGTGAAAAATTTCAGTCCACAAATTCATGTGCAGGAGCCCCCCCTTATCCAGAGGAGACATGTTCCAAGACCCTCAGTGGATGCCTGAAACCATGGATAGTACCGAGCCCTACGCATACCATGGTTTTTCTACATATACATACCTATGATAAAGTTTCATTTACAAATTAGCAGAGTAAGAGGTTAACAACAATAATAAAACAGAACAATTATAAAACAGAACAATTCTAACAATATATTATAATAAATATTATGTGAATATGGTCTCTCACTCTCAATATATCTTATTGCCCTGTGCTCACTCTTCTTAGTGAGATGACACAACCCCTGTGTGATAAGGGACGTTGGCAGTTTGAGGTGCGACAGCAAAACCAGCACAAATTTATTTTCCCTTCTTCACAATTGCATGGATACAAGGTTCCTTCTGACCGTAGATCTTAGCAACCTCAGCACACAATTGTTTTTCTTTCCTTATTAAGTTGAGAGCTTTCACCTTTTGCCTTGAAGGAAGCACTACACGGCTTCTCCTTGGCGTGTCCGAATCACCAGCATCACTGTTACTGTGCTTTGGGGCCACTATGAGGTAAGATAAGGGTGAGGGGAACACAAGCACCTCGATACCCGCCAGTAATTCTGCTAATGAAATGTCTGCTACGTGACTCGTGGGCGGGGAGCATCTACAGCGTGGAGAGGTGGGACACACAGACGAGTCACCTCCCCGGCGAAACATCGTGAGATTTCATCACACGACTCAGAACAGCACGCAACTTAAAACTTAGGATTTGTTCATTTCTGGAATTTTCCGTGTAATATTGTTTGACTATGATTGACCGCAAGTAACTGAAACTTCAGATAAGGGGAGATTACTGTTCATGTAAGAAAATACACACTTCTTCATTTTTCCTCAATCAATTTAATTTTACCTCTAAGCCTCCATCCTGCAAGGTTGTTAGGAAATTCAGCCTTGGTCAGGCTCAGGGCTTCCTTCTCCTACCCTCCAGGGGTGTGACAAGGTTCTCGGTCTCATCCAGGACCCATGTGTCTTTGCTCCTGTGCACAATGATTATCCCCCAATGCCCGTTATCCCAGGCTCTGTGGTCCTGTCAGATCTGCCGCTCTGATCTTCCTGTGAGGACTAGGAAATGTTACGAGCCTTGGAGAACATGGAGCAGTTTAGACCACTCCCTAGGGCCTGCCACTCCAAGTGTGGTCTGGACCAGCAGCATGCCCATCACTTGGGTATGTGGCCCAGAATCTGCATTTCAACCTGACCCCTAGGTGATCGATACGCATATCACAGTTCTGGAAGCATCATTGTAGGAAGTCCCGCCACATACCTGCCTGATACTGCCAGGTGGAGCCCTGGTTGCGGCCCGCTGGGGCCTCCAGAGTTGGGCAACCATCCACTAGTTTGAAGATGCCCTTCTTTACTTCCATCAGTGGGCACTGATGCGGAAACTAAGACAGCAAAGCAAGGCCTTCTAGGCAACGTCACCTTGCTATCCCGCGCCTGCCACAAGACTGTCTCCCTAATTAGGGAAGGGAGCCTCCCTCCCTGCTTTAATGAGGGAAAATCAGAAGAAAAAAGTGAGGGAGCATAAATTCTAATCACAATATGTCATTTCTCATAAAATCAAGACTTATATTTATATATATATGATTAAACTCTATGTAGCAATACTGTTATTGGAATCTCTAAACTTTTCTTTATTATTATTTTTCTACAATGAATGTAATTCAATTAACAAACAGAAAACATTGAACATTTTTTAATAGAGTGTATTCATGTAGACAAAACGAACCCAGACAGATGAAACATTGGACCACTCAGAGTAGAACAGAATGACAACTTTTGAAACAGCACAGGTCAATTGCATTCACTGAGAGGCTGGTGGCCATATTGTTCAAAAGGGCTATCTAGTGTCTTCTCCGTGCATTAGAATTTATTCATTTAATCCTATTTCCTGTAAGGGTGTTTGGGCTTGTGAAGAAAAAAAAGAAGGCTGACATGGTAATTGAAAGAAGGCAAAATCTGCCAACACATGAATGTCTTTCCTTTTAAAAAATAAAGCACAAATTATAGGCTATTACAATAAAATTGAGGGTGTTTTTCGGTGGACTCTTTGCCTGAATTACTGAGATAACTGGCCACTTAGAACAAAAACCCTCATTATCAATTACAAGCCCATGTTGCTTGGACTTTAACAAAACACGCTAATGGCTGGTGTTTCATTGAGGTCAACCTAAGGTGCAAACAGGATGTTGAATGAATTTTTCCCATTTCCTGCTGCTTGTTCCAGGGACAGTGTTCAAGAGGCTCTGTCTGTCTCCTGAGAGCCATCTCTTCGTCCTCAGGTCAGAACTCTCCCCTGGGAGGAGTTAATGGGATGAGATCCAGTTAAAAGAATCAGCAGGTAAGCAAATGTGCACCGGTGTTTATTTCAAGGATAAGTTGGTGGGGAAAAAGCCAGTGACGCTGCATGTTGGCCAACTCATCTTTCCTTGGGCAAGGCATTGGTGAGTAAAGCAAGTAGGTGTCTGGAAGACCCCCACTAAGCTACCTTTTTCTCGAGAACAATAGGTACTGCAGAATCTCAGATTCCAGCCCACGACAACGAACGTGGATGTGGGAATAAGAGCCACGTTAACCAAAAGAGCCACCACGCGTTACAGGATCTTTGTTTGAAAAGTAACATCACGACTTTCATACCAATATGAAATGAATGTGTGTCAAAGATTTTATTTAACTCATTAATCCATGAGGGAACCAGTAAGATGGTACCACTATTTCAGAAAATTGAAAGAAATGCAAATGGTTTTGTCCGTGTGATCAACAGGAAACTCACAAGCCTTCACACGGACAAGCACAGGCCCCAGACCAGCCCCTAACCCTCGGCCCAGCCCACCACACCCTCAGGTTCTCAGACTTTCAAAGCAGGATTCAGACGCTAGTCCCTCCCTCCTTCAAACTCCTGGAGATGTGTGTCAGTCTCCCAAAATGCTTCCCTTGACCTTAGGGGAGCTGGTGACAACCCTCTCCAAATACATCCTTGCTACCTGCCTTAGCCTCCCAAGGAATCCTTTCAGTCTCTCTCAGAGAGGGGATGTGGATGGTGGGCTGCTGGAGAACCAGTTCACCATGTCTAAGGTGATCGTAGCATCTGGCCCAGTCTTTAGAGACTGTTAAAATTTGATACAATGGAAAGTCACATTTAATATTGTTGTAAAAGTGATGTTTGGGCTGAATTGTGTTCCCCCAAAATTCGTATGTTGAGGCCCTAACCCCTAGTACCTCAGAATGTGACTGTATTTGGAGATAAGGTCTTTAAAGAGGTGGTGAAGTTAAAATGAGGTCATTGAGGTGAGATCTAATACAATGTGACTGGTGTCCTTATAACAAGAGGAAATTTGACATATGGAGACACCAGGGATGGATACATGCAGAGGAAAGACCATGTGAGGACACAGCAAAAAGGAGGCCATCTGCAAGCCAAGGAGAGAGGCCTCAGAAGAAACCAAACCTGCCGACACCTTGATCTTGGACTTCCAGCCTCCAGAACTGTGAGGAAGTTAAGATCTGTTGTCTAAGCCACCCAGTCTGTGGCATTATGTTATGGCAGCCTTAGCAAATTAATACAAGTGTGTATTGGCTCTACCTCCCATCCTTTTTAGAAAAGAAGCACAGTATAAATATCTAAATTAAATATAAATAAGTAGCCTGCAGGCTGGTATAATAACTCCACAATCAGAGCAGCGCTCAGATGGTCTCTACTTTGTTGTTCTGCCAACCTCAACACACAGCTCTCAGCTTGAGGTCCAAGATGGTTTCAGGAGCTCCCATCATCCCTTTCTCATTCAAGTCCCCAGGAAGGAGGAAAGGGGAAGGTGAGGGCATTTCTCTCAAGGTTCCAATATGATAGTTGGACATCACTTCCACTCCCATCGTATCGGCTAGAATATAGGCATGTGACCTCCCATAGTTGCCAGGGAGGCCAGAAACCATCTTTAGCTGGGAAGCTATGAGTCCAACTATAAAGTTTCCTGTCCTATGATAAGGGGAGAATGAATATTGGGGGACTCCTGAAGCAGTGACATCACATTAGTTAGAGTATAGGAGAAATAGGAAATAGAGGCACTGATTAAGATTTCAAATGCCCTACACAGCCTAAGTGTTCATCCACCTATGAATGGATAAAGAAAACACCTATACGCATGCACACACACAACATGGAATATTATTCAGCCATAAAAAACGAAGGAAATCCTGCCATTTGCAACAACATGGATGGACCTTAAGGGCATTATGCTAAGTGAAATAAGTCAGACAGAGAAAGACAAATACTGTATGATCTCACTGTATGTGGAATATTAAAAAAAAAAAAAAAACCAAACTCATAGAAACAGATCAGATTGGTGGTTGCCAGAAGTGAGGAGTGGGGGAGGGGAAAACGGGTCATGGTAATCAAAGGTGCAAACTTCCAGTGATAAGATAAGTTCTGGGGATGTAACGTATAACAGGGTGACTCTAGCTGACAGTACTGTTTCATGTACCTTCTCTGTCATTTCACACCCACTTTCCTTGGACATTCCTAAGCCTCTCGGAAATGCACTTCATAAGGTCAGAAGAGTTCTCATGAAAGAAAATACATTCTCAAGTACAGAAACCAAGATGAGACCTGCAGTTGTGTTCTCTTAGCCTCGGCATCAGTTACAATATTTTACTGAGGGTGATTGATGGTGGCTTTTTAAAAAATAGACTTGTTCTCAATCGCAGGTAAAAGTGCAGAGGCAGCCAGCCCAGGGCTGGTAAGGTGGCTCTGTGCCAATAAGTCTTCAGGGATCCCAGTTCTTTCCAGATTATTATCCCTGGACCATAGCCCTCGTCCTCATGATCCCAGGTGTTGGCTGGAGCTCCAGCCATCACAGTGATGGTCAGGTGGCAGGGTGGAAGAAAGGTCAAAGGGCAGAGGTCAGAGTATTCAGCAGCTCTCTTTTAGGGAGTGTCGCTGGAAGCTGCCACACAAAACTTTCATTCCCACCCTGTTGGCCAGAATTTAGCCACATGGACACATGTAGCTGCAAGGGAGGCTGAGAAACACAGCATTTGCTCTAGGTGGCCATGTATAATCCTGCTATTATTATGGAACGATGGAGAAGGCAAACAAGCAGTCTCTGCCATCATGCGTCAGTTTGATCTTAGACCACTGCTGAGAACGCATTTGATGAATTAAAACGTGCTCATTACTGCATCTCTGCATTCTGAGTACCATTTAAAACACTAAAGTGACTTCTCGCATTCAGTTTTGCCCCTCCTGGGCACAAGGAGTTGGTACTGATGCTGTCATCCACCAGCTACTTCCACAGTCACATGAGTCCTTTTTACAGTTCCTCACAGCCAGAAGGATTGTCTCTAGGCTTCAAGAAGACTCACCTGCTGCTCTTCAACAATTTAGCGGTCAGTGGAGAATGGACAATAAAGGGGCAAGGACGCGATGAGTAGGAGGGAATAACGAAGCTGAAGAAAGCAGAAAGGAACATCAGAGCTGTCGGCCCACTGGAAAGGGGGTCATTCCTCTCAGGAGCATGTTCTCAAAGGAAAAGGCTCAGTCTCCTTGAGTTTTAGTTACAGCAAATCCTATGCCTAAGGAATATTTGATACGAGGAGAAGTTGAACCAATAAATTACCACTAGAGCATCTAGAAAACGACCAAGTCGAAGAGGAAACACAGCATTTTGGGGGACCTGTAGGCACCGGCTACCTGCTTTACAGTTTGAGAAAATACTAGTGGGCACCAGGAATTTCTGGGTGAGATTACCTCACCCAACACTGGATGATTCGACTATTTGATAAGCCCTGAGGAGCCAGAAATAATTATGTGCCAAGACCAGGGTTTCCCGACCTCAGCACTGCTAACACTTGATCCTGGACAATTGTCTGTTGTGTGGCTGTTGTGTACACTGTGGGAAGTTTAGCAGAATCCCTGGGCTTTACTCACTAGATGTCAGTAACAACCCGTTATGACGGCCAAAAATGTCGCCAGATGTTGACAAATGTTCCCTGGGAACAAATAGATTCTGGTTAAAAACCACTGGTCTTAATCCTCCTTTAGAATTGGGTTTTATTCAGAGACCACTATATTATTCTGGTTTAATATTTTTCACTCCCTTGTTTGTTCATTCATTCATTCATTCATTCATTCAATGACCTTGGGATTCAGAAGTGACCAAGGCAGGGAGGGTCTGTACCGTCTCAGAGGTTACATGTTCGGCACTCGGCACACAGTGGGCCTCTATCAGCCCTGTATAAGGATTGTTACATCTCATTCCCACAGCTGCCCCCCAAAACCCATACTACGGTTACCTTCTTTTCACAGATAAAAATAACTGAAGCTCAGGAGATCAAGCCGCTCGGCCAAGGCACCCAGCGAGGAAATGTCTGGCTGCAGGAATTTGAACCCATGGTTACAACATGAGTGCTCTAGCTCCAGACAGTCTATCTTCACCAAAATGCATCTCAAGCAAAAAGTATGCAAGGAAGGGCAAAAAGTCTTTCTTCTTAGGTGCCTTTCTCTTTTCAAGAAGGAAAACAATTACCAGTAGCCCCTAGACAAGTTCCCCTGACTCATAGACTAGAACTGGGTCACATGGCCACACCTCGGCCATTAATGAAGGGGAGTAGGATTGCATGGTACGCTTAGACCAATCTTATGTATTTCCTGGGACGGGGCACAATGCCACCAATACAAAGTCTGGGTTCTGCTACTGGGAATAAATGGGCAATTAATAGGGAATGCCCCAATGACCATGTCTGTCATTTCTTCTCTAGCATCTCACATGGTGCCTGACACACACTGAGTAAATGTTTGTTGAATGAATGAGAGACTGTCTTAGTCAATTACAGCTCAGGCTGCCATAAAAAAATACCATAACCTGGGTGGCTTAAATAATCTCATAGTTCTGGAGGCTGGAAGTCCAAGATCAGGGAGCCAGCAGGGTTGGGTTCTGGTGAGAACTCAATTTCTGGCTTGCTGCTGGCCATCTTTTTGCTGTATCCTCACACAGGGGAGAGAGAGAAAGACAGAAAGAGATCCCTTCTTCTTCCTGTAGGGCTACAGTCCTTTCAGATGAGGGCCTCACTCTTATGACCTCATTTAACCCGAAGTACCTCCTAGAGACTCTATCTCAAGATACAGTCACATTGGTGGTTAGGGCTTCAACATACGAATTTGGGCAAGGGCACAATTCAGTTCATAGCAGAGACCAAATGAATACATACGTGACCAAATGAATGACCCAATAAATGACTGCATGATCAAATAAATGGGTGTATACACAGTCAAAGAAGGAATGCTTGTATAGCTGGATGAACAAATATAAATGAATGACCAACTACATGAAAAGCAGCAGCGGGCTAGTTAGGTATTTCAGTGCACACAAAGTTGACAGTTTGCAATTTAATATAGAGCCAAGACACGCACTTTATCACTGAGGTTTGACTTCTGGAGAACCTTCTGGAATAATACTTTCTCCCTCCCAGAACATGATTGAATGGATAACATTTGGCATTTTGTCCCACCTAACACACCCAATTTGTGACACATTACTGTAGCAGAATAGGCCACTGATCCGGCAAAGGAGAAAAGTTAGCCAGAGCGGATGAGCGTGGGAGCGCCAGAGAAGCGGAGGTTGAGCGAACTTTCTGCCGACGCTGGCCCACGGCCCCATCTGAAGGGCAGGACAGCAAGAACTGCACTCCGTTGTCACACGTTGTTCTCAGTCATCAGCGGACGCTGAAGGCATCAACCCCAACATGAAGTCAAGCCGATTCCATTGTAGCTGCCATGTGAGAGGTTCACCACCCCGCCAATCTCAATTCTCAGAAAAGTGTGGGCACATCTAAGGCAAAACAGACTATTAATTGCCAACTAGGGTCCCACTCTTTTTTTTTTCTTTGAAAGGAATGTTTTCCACAAAAGCCTTGGCTTTAAAAAAAAAAAAAAAGGCCATTTCTAGCAAAGCAAACACTTGTTTATCGTGGTTCAGTTCATATCGGAGAGCTATTTTCTCCTTTGCTTCAGGGAGAGAAGCTCCCGTGGCAAGAAAGCCAAGCCAGCTGTCCTTGGAGCACGTAATACTCTTCTCTCCTATTCCACTTTGTATGATCAGTATCTGTTTTTGTCAACCAATGTTTCTTTAATTTATGAATTCAACAAAATGAGAAAAGCCTTACTGTCAACTGCGTGGGACTCTGAAGGGTACTAAAGGTTGTGATTTTTCTATCTTACGCAATGAGAGAAAACTTCCATGGCTGTACCTACCATTTACGAAATCTTTCCTCGGAGCAAACTAACCCGAAGGAACACAGGAACGCAGAGGGACCAGGTCAAATCGTCAAAATTAATTCATCTCACCTGGTCTGGACTGCTACATTTTTATAGCATTTGGCATGCTGTCTTACATGTATTATATGTCCATCTCTCCCCGACACATACACCACTTCTTGGCTTCTCAAGAGCCCAGCGTGCAAGGATTGTGATTTTACAACCAGAACAGCATGTCCTGGGCAGGATGCTATTAAAGAAGGCATGGTATTGTGTTGGAGTCACATAATACATACATTTAACACATGCAAACTCAACTCCATGTGTTCTGTAATGTTTTGCAGAGAGGGAGATAGATGATAGCTAGATAGCTAGAGATGGAAGTTGTAGCCTGTGCAACTCTCAAGAAGTAGGAGCCCTGGGCTCATGACAAAGGACACGATTTATTCTCTTTCAGTCAGTTTCCATTCCCATGACCTCTCCTGGCACGAGCATCTATTGAGGGTTAGGGGGCAGCTTTGACTCCTCATAATTTTCTCTTCATATCTGGTTTTAAAACTTGAACTCTCCAAGAGGAGCGTGGCCATAAGCAGACTGGACTGAAGGAAACGGATCAAGGTGTGCAATCTCAGGCACTGGCTTCATTCAGATGCCACAGACGAGGGTTGTTGTGGACGCTTTGGTGTGCGGTGGCCCAGATCCCGTCCGGGATGGAGCTGCTTTCCCCACCTGTGGAGTGCTGGTGGTGAGCAGCACCGGTGAGTCCTCTGAGACTCGCTTGCCTTTCCCCGAAGAGAGATGCATTGCCTGAGCTACATAGGGGATGAGAGAAGCCACATGGAATGATGGGCGCTGGGCTGTAAAGCAGGCCCCCTTGCTCCCGGTGCATACAACTCTGAGGGCCCCAGCCTCCTTCCCTCATTCACTCCCCACACAGGTGTTGATTCCATGAGTGCTCCCCTGGAAATTTCCTGCCTGCCCATCCCTGTCCTGAAGAACCCAACGTGCAACAGGGTTCCATGTGGGAAACCATGATTCTAGAGAAGAGAAGAGAAAAGGCAACAGGCTGAAGACAGCTGTTCTCTCCCCAACCCTGCAGAATAGGGTACAGCTGATAAAGGAGTTGTTCCACACTCTCAGATGGAATCATTCAAGGCTGGACATTTTCAGCAAGGATTTTCCTTAACATGGAAGAAAATAATTTTCCAAGAAGCACTTCCCAGCCTAGGAGTCTCTTCCCTTGGGCTGGACCCCGTGGGCGGGACCCCATGGGCTTGTGGCCTGATTATCTTGCACCTGCAGAGCCTTTTCCATCCCCCTGGCTCTCGGGTGGATCGCCCCACCCCCACCATCCACTGAAAGCTCCGGCTCTCAGCTAACCCTGACCTCAGGGGGCTACTGTAGAGTTCCTGAAGGATTTCTGGCCTGGCACTGGGGAGGAAGCTCACCTCCCAAAGGGTTGTCTTTCAGAGATTCTGGGCACAAAAGCCTGGCACCCGGCCCTGAAAGTGGCCCCTAGAAGCTCCAACATGCAAGGAAGCTGATTCCCTCCTGCAGCCTCCAGAAAGCATACAGCCCTGCCAACCCATTTTGGACTTCTGGCCTCCAGAACTATGAGCGAATACATTTCTGCCACTAGATTTGCAGTGATCTGTTCCACCAGCATAGGAAACTAACACAGACTGTGGTACAGGGACACCAAATGCAGAATATGCACGCGGCCATTTCCTAGTCCAGTCTCGGCGCAGGCATTGGGAACCCCTCCCAGCACTGTTTCCAAGTTGATGAAGCCTTGGGGTTAGACACCACCTCGCTGTCAGGTAGCCAATACCTACCGACCCCAATTGGAATGCAAGAGTGGGTCAGATTCTTGCTTCTAAATAACAAACCCGCTCTGGCTCATTGTAACAGAAAAGGAATTCGCTAAAGGATGTTGAATGGCCCACAGTCTCTCTGGGAAGGTCAGAACATTGAGCTCAGAGGCCATACAATGTCCAAATTACCCTCTGGGCTGCCCCAGTGTGGAACCACTGGCCACTTGCTCTGGCCACACAGTGGAAGCCCTGGGGTGCACACACAGCTGGGACACCCTGCGACCATCTCTGCGTGCAGGGTGCTGCTCTCCCACCATCCTCAGAGTGAATTCCACACTGGGCTAGCTCCTCAGAGCACTGCTTCTCAAAATCTTAAACAGGCAAGGTCTCTTTTCTTGCTCTTCAAAGTACCATCTGTGAACCAGCTACATCAGCACCGCTCAGACCTGCAGAACCAGAATCTCAGTTTTGACAAGATCCCTGAGTGATTTGGATTCACAGTGAAAGCTGAGAAACACGGTTCTCCACCATCCCACCCTGGTGGGGACAAGTCAGTGGTGCAAACCTCTACTGCCTTCATGTCACCAAGGCGATGCCCACAGAAACACAACACTCAAAACACAGGACCTCAAATGTTAACCAGGCGAAGGAAACAGGAAGATTTGAGGAAAGTTACAGGCACTCAACTTTGTGACTGATGAAAGAAACACAACTATAAAGAGCTAACAGTGATTTCTTTTTATCAGGAAAATATATTTATACTTTAACATAAATATAGAGATTCTGTTTGGACATTCATGATAGCTGGTCCTTCAACCAGACCCAGTGGTATCTAGAAGAACTCAGAGCAACATGGATTATTTTGTCTTCCCTACTCAGGAAACTCGGGCTTTTTATCATTAATTTGACTCAGTTGCTACACTTTGTGAATCGACCACAGGAAAATGGGCTTGGAGGTGCAAACGGATATGTTACCTTGAGCTTCCAACAGAGGATCTGGCAGAATGCAAAGAACAAATGTTCTTTAAACACACACACACACACCGACACACACACACACACACACACACACATGCACACAATACCTTGACCTGTTCCTTGCACTGAAGTGTTCAGAAAAAAAAATAACTCATTCTCTATTCATAAGATCTCCTTGAAATTCAAGAGATTCAACGAAGAGGTTTGTGGTTTATTACTTTGAATGTTCTTGTAATTTTTACACTGAATTTTAAATAGGAACATTTACAGGTGTTGGGGTTTTGTTTAGTTTTGAATTTGAAAAATGAGAAAGTGAGAAAAAAATGGAGGGTTTGGGGATCCCAGAGTTAAACATAGCCCAGAGAAGCATCTTTTAAACTGTCACATAGAGACAGAAAGATTAGTAGTTGCCTGAGGCTGAGGGAAGTAGTGAATGGTGAGTGACTGCTAATGGGTATGGGAGTTCTTTTGGGGGTGATGGAATGTTCTGGAACTAGATAGTGGTGAGGGTCGTTCAACCTTGTGAGTGTAATAAAGACCACTGAGTTGTATACTTTAAAATCATAAATGTTATGTTATGTATATTTCCATTTAAAAATGGATAAAGATTTACACGCATAAAAAATATTAGAAACCTAGAGTATGAGTAAAAATAAATCTTACACTTGGTTGGGAAACAAAAATTTTTTCCATGTATAGTATTCAAATAGTTGGGCACTGAGTTGAAAAAAATAGAGCTAATTTTCTTCTGCATGCCATTTAAACAAATAAATATATTGGTATACTTGCACGTGAACATAAATATTAAAATATGTAGAGGAACAAAAAGAAAGAGAAGGAAATGAAGGAAGGAGGAAGAAAAGAAGTTCCCGGCCCACTGGAGTGTTTGGCGAGTGGTTGCTGACAGCATGGCAGAGGGTGTGTTTGGCACTGGGCAGTGTTGGGTCTGCTGGAGAAAGGGTGGGAAAAAGGATGTGGGAAGGAACGGAAGAAAGACTATTGGCCAACCGTGTGGAAATGCCCTCCCATCAGTATCACAGCTAATTAATACACAGGTATCACTTCCTATACCCCGTTCATGAGTAAAAGTAGGGATTTAAGACCCAAAAGAAATTCACATAAAAATGTTAAGTTCCCTCAGGCCTAACAAGTAATTGTAACCCAATTAGATGCACCCCCTTTAGCAAGTAACCAAGGCTAACATTCCAGTGATGCCATGTGGGGGTCACATGCCCCTGACATGATGTGACAAGGCACCTCACCTCTGTGATGTTCTTTCCAGAACCTCGTGACCCCAGTCCAGCCAGAAACATCAGACAAAGAAAAACTTCAGACAAACCAAATTGAGAGACCGTCTACAAAATATCTGCCTTGTACCGCCCAAAACTATCAGTCGCAAAAAACAAGCCTGAAACTGTCACACACTGGAAGAGACTAAGAAGGACAAGGCAATGCAATGTGGTTTGCAAGATACAATCAATGGAAGACAGGATCTTGGAACAGGAAGAGGACATTAATGGGAAGCTGGTGAAATCAAAATAAAATGTGGAGCTTAGTTAGCAGCATGTACCAATGTTGGTTCCTTAGTTTTAACAAATGCACCATGGCGATGTGACATTAACAATGGGGGGAACACGATGAGAGATATATTAGAACTTTCTGTACTACCTTTGCAATTTTGCAGTAAATCTAAAACTATTCCAAAATAAAATATATAAATATGGTTTTAAAAAAACTCAGTTACATAGCAAGTGGCTGGCCGCTGTGGGGGTGTCATGAACAGACATCAGAAAGTCCTAAATTAAATTTAGATGATCACAAAATGTGCCCAGCCTTCCCACAACACTCATAGATGAGCCGTCTTTTTGTTCCTTCCCCAGAGCTGCCCCTGCTGTCAGCTCATCCTTGAGTAGTGAGTAACTCTGCCTCTGCTTGTTCTAACTAACCATTTATCATAATAACACGAGCTTCCAGACAAGCACGGACCTAACCTGGTACTTTAGTCACAGGAGGTGTTGTGGTCAGCGCCCCCATGTAGGCGGCCATTATGTATCACTTGATGGGGGGCACCAGGACCACAAATATCTCCTCAACTGCTCTCCCACAATATCTACCACGCTGTAAAACTCAGTTCCTGGGTGCACACAATGGAAACACCTGTCAATATCAGCCGATGACATCTCTGTATCGGCACATGTCCCCGTCTTCTTTGGGGATGAACAAGGAGCTACACCACCCAGGCCTCTCTTCAAAGGACTTGCTCCACTGACAACAAAAAGCCTCCAGCAATAGTTCCTTCAGGATTTGTCTGAGCTGCAGACCCCCATTCATCTTTCCTAGGATGATCACCTGTTCCTGCCCGGCCCATATCCAATAACTGACCACATGGTGGGTATAAAGGCCCAGCCATTCCAGCCCAACATGGAAGACTTTGATGGATCATACATGCTCCAGAGCTCCCCAAGGTGGGCTTGTCAGGCCTACACTGCAGTTCAACTTCTTCTTCTGCCCAATCCTGCTTTCTCCCCTTCCCTTCCATAGGTGTTAATCCCTAATAAACATCCTCCATGCCCAACTCTATCTCAGCATCTGCTTCTGGAGAACTCAAGCTGTGACATCTTTGTTGGGGTGACGATGGGGAGATAATATGTTCAAGATGATCCATCACATGGCTCCTGGTCAAGATAGCCGAGTAGGTAAACGCTGGACTAGTCTCCTCCCACAACCACCTCAAAATTACAACTAAACTACAGAACAACCGTCATTGAGAATTGCCTGAAATCTAGCTGAATAGAAGTCCTACAAAGGACATACAGAAGAAGCCACCTCAAGGTTGGTAAGAGGGGACAGAAACACAAAACAGGCTAGTTCCATATCCACATGTATCAGTTAAAAATCAGGAGGGATATCTTGGCTGTAGAGGTGCCCCCTGAGGAGTGAGGGGTCCCAGACCCACACCAGGCTCCCCAGCCCAGGGTTCCAGTGCTAGGGAGAGAAGTTCCCATAACTTCATGAAGAGGAAGAAGAAGGAGAAGGGAAATACGAATAATAAAATGGCAATAACTACATATCTATCAACAGTTACTTTGAATGTAAATAGATTAAACGTTCCAATCAAAAGACATAGGAAGGCTGAATGAATAAGAAACCAGACTCTTACAAATACTGCCTACAAGAGACTCACTTCCGATCAAAAGACACACACAGACTGAAAGTAAAGGGATGGAAAAACATATTTCATGAAAATGGAAATGAAAAAACGCTGGGGTAGCAATACCCCAGACAAATAGACTTTAAAACAAAAGCTATAACAAGAGACAAGGAAGGGTCCCAGTAATTCCACTTCTGGGTATTGATTCGAAGAAACTCAAAACACTAATTCAAAAAGAGATGTGCATCTATACGTTCATTGCAGCGTTATTTACAGTAGCCAAGATAGGGAAGCAACCTGAGTGTTCACCAACAGATGAATGGATAAAGAAGTGGTATATATACAATGGGACATTACTCAGCCATAAAAAACAATGAAATCTTGCCATCTGCAACAACATGGGTGGACCTACAGGGTATTGTGCTGAGTGAAATAAGTCAGACAGAGAAAGACAAATACCATATGATTTTACCTGTATGTGGAATCTAAAAGACAAAAATAAACAAACAAACAAAACAAATAAACTCCTAGATGCAGAGAACATTTTGATGGTTGCCAGATGGGAGAGTGGTTGGGGATGGGTGAAGGGAAGGAAGGGATTAAGAATACAAATTGATAGTTACAAAATAGTCATCGGGATGCAAAGTGTAGAATAGGGAATATAGTCACTACTATTGTTATAACTATGTATGGTGTCAGGTGGCACTAGATTTATTGGGGTGATCACTTCCTATGTTACATAAATGTCTAATGATTGCGCTCTACACCTGAAACTAATATAATATTGTATGTCAACTGTAATTGAAAAATTAAAATTTTTAAACAGATGATCAATCATACAAGCCTTTATCCTAAAATTTCCCAGCCTTCCTTGCAGCTAGGGTAGAGCTTGTAACCCAGCTCTTGCCACTGAGGCATAACCTGAATTCTATTGGGGGGATAGAGGGACATTTGTGAAGAAAGGTGTTTCTTTCTTCAAGAAGGGGGACAAATCCCAATGCCTTCCATTTTCTTCCTGTCATAGACGTGACATCTGGAGCTGCTGCCATCTTGTGACCATCAGGTAATATACATGAGAAAAACATCAAGAGAGCTGTAGCGACAGTAACCCTGAAACTGCTGAACCTATAACCAAACAGCCACCATCTACCTCCAGACATCATAATATGTGACAAAAACAAACCCCCACATCTTACAGGGCAGTCGTTTTCCGTTACCTGTAACAGAACTCACCCTAACAGAGAGCGACTGTAGTGAAAGCCAGCACTTATTGTACCTACTATATTCCAACCCGAGACTTATCTATCTCATTGAACGTCCACAATAGCTTCCTTCAAACACATGTGGGGGGACCTGGCCAGTCCTGCCAAGACCACTGATTCGTCCTTGCCAAAGTGCAGGGCAACCATACTGTACCTAGTCACATGGCCTCGAGCCCTGGAAATTGTGGGCTCCAAGCTGAGCTAAAGGCGTGTCTCAGACATGTGGCCAGGACACACGTCCACAAGCACCCTCACGTGTCCTGTACACTGACAGGAGGGAGGGCATTCTGACGCCCACCGCTGTTCCTGTGTCTATCCACCCCTGCCTGTTAGCTTTCAAAACACCAATTGTCTTTGTTTAGAGAAAGCTCAAAATACCGAAATGCATTAGGAAAGCAGGACACCCCTATCACCTGGGCACTTTGAAACACAGATTATTTTGCTTGGTTTTCACTTAGGAAAATGGCCACCTATGTGTTTCTAATTCTGGCTACCACTTTAGAAAGGCAATCAGGTCCAAAACTACTCATAATGGGCTTTTTCCTAGGCAGGTAAACAGTCCTCCTTTCTACTCACACATCTGGGACCGGTGTGTCCCAAAACAGACAGGGAGAAAGCAGCTGCAGACTACTGGGAAAGAGTCTGGAAGCGCATTCCAGTCAGCAGCACACAGTCAGACATCTTTTTTACAAAGACCTCACACGGAGAAAGTGGGGATCTCTTCTGAATTCTTTTGATACCAACACAGGGCCAGAACATGCAGTAATATTTCAAGTCTGTGCTCCCTTTGCACATGCATTCACATTCATCCATTCAACAAATATTTGTTGAGTGCCACACACATTTCCAAGAATTAGGGATACAACATATTCTTAGGTATCCTTAAATTACTTCCTCTCCAGTGCTCACTTCGGCAGCACATAGACTAAAATTGGAATAATAGACAAAATTAGCCTGGCCCCTGCACAAGGATGACATGCAAATTCTTGCAGCGTTCCACATTTTACTCTGTATCTTACCCCAAGATCTGGCCCTGTACTTCCCTATGACCTCACACCAGTAGACAATCCTTGCTTGCCAAATGTGTTAGCGCCTGTACCTCCTACTCTTGGGCCTTACATGCCACCTGTTCGGCGTCAGACCAAGGGAGGAACTGAAAGTCTTCTGGATTCATAATAGGAAATTTTATAGACAGACATTGCTGCTTGAGAATATGTCAGTGAAGTCATTTAAACATAACAACCCCATGAACTAGGCACTATAATTATACCCATTTTATACATGAGGAAACTGAGGCCACAAAAGCTGTAGTCCAGTGCGAAATCATACAGCTAAACTGTCACAAAGCTGATTTCCAAAACCAGAAAAAGCCACAAGTCATCCGATCTGCCCTCAACCTCCCAGAAAATTCTATCATTTCCTTGCAGTCCAAACACGATTCTGTCTGTGAGCCATTTGGTCATTCACCCCCCTCTTCGATTCTCCTAGAACCCCTGTCTAGTTGACACAGTGAGAAAAGCATAAAGTCAGTTGATTACTTGTTTTCATTATTGTAGTGAACCTGGATTGGGTCTGATGTCCAGCATCATCAGGGGACAGAACCACGTTTTCCTCAGGGTGGGGGGCAGGGATCACCCTTTACTCTCCGTTCACAGGATTCAGGTCTGTCTTACTTCCTTCCGGCTCCAGAGTGAAGCACGACTCAGGCATTGCATCCCCATCCACAGAGATTGGCTCAGGGATGTGCCCTGGGTCCAATCAGATTCAGAAAGGTGTGATCTGGGAGTCTTGCACCTGCTGAGAGAGAGGCCCTCACAGCTTTCTGCTGGACTTGAACTCAGAGCATGGTCTAGAGCTACTGGCAGCTTACTCTCTGTGTGAGGAAACAGCGAGGAGCCACATCTGCAACCTAGGAAGAAAGTGAACCCTGCCAGACCTTGGTCTTGGACGTCCCAGCCACCAAAATAATTTCATTGTTCAAGCCATCCAGTTTATGGTATTTTGTTATGGCAGCGTGAGCTAATGCACCCTGGGTCCTTGTTACCTTCATGGAGCCTTAAACCCAGCCTGAATATATAAAACCCCTGAAATTTCCATGACATGAGACAAAAAGTAAATCCCTGTTTTGTTTTCATTAAAACCATTTCAGATTCATTGCCAGAGGTTCTTCCCCACCTGTAGAGCCAGTAAGCTTCCTGGGAAGAAGCCTCTGCAGTTTGAGAAGGAAGGAGCCACACAGCCTCCACAGCTTTCGGCAGGAATGGAAGCCTGTCCATCCTCTTCCAAGGACCCCAGAAGTGCCCAAGTCATTGCTTCCTGGATACTTTCTAGTTTACCATGTAAATCCTCCCCCACACGTGCAGCCTCTTGCAGGTTTACTGTTTGGTCATTTTGCGCCAGCCACATGCAGGTTCTCTACATATTGGCCAAATAAGACACATGTGATGCCACGTGCCTTAGAGCCTAAGCATTTCCATAATAAGCCACGCCTGGCGACATATTCCTTCCCAGTGCTCCCCTGATATTCTCCTTATAGCTCTATCGCCGGGCTCCCACATCACCTCCATCTTTCCAGCCAGACTCTGAGCTCCATGAAGGCGGAAACTGTGCCTTGTTCATCGCTGTCGCCCCAACCCCTAGCATGGTGCCCGGCATGTAGATGCCACTCCATGATGGTCTAAAGAGTGGGTAGATGAAAGAAAAACTTCATCTTCCACCATCTTTCCAGTGGGGAAAATAAAATTGCATCATTACACATACAACAGTTCGTTGTGTATTAGTCAGGGAATAGTCTGCAGTGCTGCTACAAAAGACCCAAACTTTTAGTGACTTAAACCAAGCACAATCATGCACCACTCAGTGATAGGGATACATCTGAGAGATACATCCTTAGGCAATTTTGTCCTTTGGCCACACCGAGGCCACGCGGCCTAGCCTACTGCTCACAGCGTGTTACTGTACAAAACAACAGGA
Source organism: Rhinolophus hipposideros (assembly GCF_964194185.1). Lineage (NCBI taxonomy): Eukaryota > Metazoa > Chordata > Mammalia > Chiroptera > Rhinolophidae > Rhinolophus > Rhinolophus hipposideros. Next base: position 5,169,536 of record NC_138068.1, on the reverse strand, counting down.
GATGAAAGCCAGCCCATGAGACAGCGGTGTGAGCAAGAGACGTGGTACATACGAGATGGATGAGCACGGCACTCCGTGTTACATCAACGTTCTTTATAAGTAGAAAGATACTTACGCTAAGATAATGATAAAAAGTCTAGGACAGTAAATGGAGAATGAGATGAGTGAGGAGGAAAAGCCAATAAAAAGACATGTCGTCAAGGTTGCGGCTGTCAGCGATGAGGGCTCAATTTCACAGGACGTCAGGGCGGCATACAAGGCATCTCTGGTTGTCCACCTGAAAGACAGGCTGGAGGATAAACCCACTGGCTCCAGCTTTTATTAGATGAGGGTTGCCCCAGATGGTGTTTACTCCCCCTCACTTCCAAGGCTGAATCTTATCAAGCTAGGGGGGCCACCTCCCCACCCCTACATCAGGGAAGATCCTGGGCCAGAATGTGGGTGCAGCCCTCATCTTGGGACCTGGCAGAGTGGTTTGAAGCTGAACCCACAGGGAACTGTCTAGTAAGAGGCGGCTGAAATCAAGGTGTCCTTGATTTCAGGGGTGAGGACAGAGGTAATAGGCATCTCCTCCTCAGAAACAATTAGGAGCAATGATGAAATCTAATCATTGTTTCTAATGTGACCTCTGGACAATGCTGACCCCTTTAAGTGGCATGGGATGTGACTTCTAATTAGGTCGCATTCTACATGTCACGAGCATGAGGAAACAATGCTGAACTCTGTCGGGTCGCGAGGGAGGGGGTGTGGGGGTGGAAGTTGAAGGAAAAGGAATAAACTGGTACATGAAATTTGAGGAACATTGTAAAAATAGTTCACATCTGAGCTGGGATTTGAAGGACAAGAGGAATACGCCAGACCCAAAATTAGAGAAGGGCTTTTTGGGCAGAGAATATCCAGGTCGATTATCTCTCAGGATAAGAATCTCCTTGTTATGGTTTATTGTATCAGATTCAAAACAGACACACACACACATGTGCCAACAGCATACGGTAAACACTGACGGAGATTGTCATGTCTTGCAATTGTTATTAATAGAGCCTTATTCATTTATAGAAGATTTGATTAAAAAGTCATCCTGCCTCTGTGCTACTTCCCTAGGTAAGTGGGGAGTAGCATTTAGAGAGCAAATCTACACTCACTGACAACGAGGGCACTCTGAGGACGGGGGTTTGAAGTGCCAGGCCCCAGGTGCTCTCTGTAAAGGGTGCACAGAATCAGAGGGTGGAAACAGAGAAAAATGGTCCATGTCCAGCACAAAGCAGGGAAAACGCCGAGCCGTCTTAGAGGTTCAGGTAAGAGCAGTGCCCCTGAAACCACAGACCAAGACGCTATAAACACACTTCTGGAGGTGACCCTGAGGGTGAGGAGAACCCTCCAGAAAGACTAAGATTGTGTTTTTCCCCAACCTGGAAAATGGCTTGGTTTAGCATCAGAAATTAAGTTGCTCTGTTGAAAATAAACACAAGTGGCATTTGTCACGCCCCTCAGTGCAGCCTGAGATTCATAGCCAGGTGCAATGTTTATTGTAGTACTAACTGCCGAATGGTGAAACTAGTCACAATCATTAGGAATGCCTGAGAATGTTCTTCTCCCAATCTTCTCTCCAGAATTTGACATCTTTTTAATTCTTGTCAACCTAACTGGGGGAAATGGTATTGCAGTCCTGCTTTGATTTTCATTTCCTTGACATCCGGGAAGGTTGAACATCTTTTCGTATGTTTATTAGCCATTTGCATTTCCTCTTCAGTGAATTTCTATTTATATCTTTGGCCCATGTTTCTCAGAGGCAATTCATCTTTTTTGTATTCATGTGGAACTAGTCTTCGTATATAAGAGACAGTAACCTTTGCCTGTGGCAAATGTTTCCTTCCCGTTTGACTTTGCTGTGGTGCGTGTCCGCACTAAATTTTGGGTTGCCCATCTTGTTCAGAAGACCTCCCCTCTCTGAAGTTTTATAAATATTCTAAATTTTCTTCTATTTCCATACGCATATTTCTTCTATCTCATACATACAAACACACACATACTCACATAGTTAGATGATAATGAGATGGGTCATTAATCCATGTGGAGTGTGTGTGTGTGTGTGTGTGTGTGTGTGCGCGCGCGCGCACGCACGCATGCTCTGTTCCCAGAATTTACATGAACCACGTGTGCAGCATAAACCTGATATGAACCAAGCAGTAAAGTCAACTGCTAAAGTCTGCCTTTTACGTTTTCCACCTCAAGGGGAAGCTCCACCCTCCACTTAAGAAGGAAGTGGGGGTGTTCCCTGGCCATTCACTCCAGCCTCAAATCCAACCACTCTCAAATGGCCGTGATGCCACCTCCTACTTATCTGTCTGCTCCTCCCAGGGCCCCGAGGTCACCTCCTCGCTTCAGGCCACCATCATCTTGCCCTGGCTCTTCATAGCACTTGCCCCCCCTGGCTCCTCACCCTCCCCGCCCAATCCAGTCTGCAGCCTGCAACCAGAACTCTTTCTAAATGCAGACCCCATCACATCCCTGCCCTACTTAAAACTCTTCTTTCCACAGCACCCCCACCGCTTTCAGGATACCGTCCTTCAGGATCCAGGCACTTCTCACCTTTAAAAACAAGACAAAACAAACAAACCAAAACCTCTGCAACCTCATTTCTCAAACTGTAAATCCAAACTTCACACTGACCAGAGAAAACTACTTTCAGTTCTTCAGAAACACCAAGCTTGCTTTTCAGTTGATCAAAGCCCTGGCGATGCCTTTGCTCACCTGTCAAAGTTGAACACACACATGCCCTGCGTGATGCTGATGCCAGAGGCCAGGTGGGATCTCTGTACCCACATCCTACAGATGGTTCCCACAGCCAGGGTGAGTGAGAAACGACTGCTTTTTGTCTCTGAATTGTGGGCATGTTATTCCTCTGCCTGGAACCCTCCTCCAACCGCAGCCCCCACCTCACCACTGGACATGGCTTATTCTTCTTTCAAAGCTTAGATGTTCCTTCCTCCAAGAACTCTCCTTGACCATTCAGTTTAGGGCCGCCGGCTCTATACTCCCCCAGCCCCCTGGCCTTCCCTGACTCAAGCATTCATCACACTGAAATACAATTCCGTGATTTCTCATCTCCCACCCCAGAGTCTGAGTTTGGGGCAGGGGGGGGGAAGGAGGGATGACGTGTCTGTCTTGCTCACCACTATCTATATAATGCACCCAGCAGAGACCTGACACATAGTAGGGGCTCAGTAAATGTTTGCTTAAAAAATGAATGACTGGGGGAGTAAAAGGATGAACGGATGCCTGTGGCAATTTCCCGGACAAAAGTTGCTCAGCCAAGCCTGCCCACAGATGAGCCGTCTGGCCTGCAGAGGGTGCCAGCACGCTGTTTAATCTCCCTGCTGGCGCCCTGGGGACCAGGACCTGCTGCCAGTCCGAGGCGCCTGGCGCTCAGTGGTCATTTCACGGCGCTGAAGATGAAGTAGGAGTTGTTTGCCTGCAGCCAGTCTCTGAAAACTGAGTGCTCACCCCTTACTTCTGCCAACAGGCACATCCCCTGTCTTGCTAAGAAAACAGCCGTAACTGTAGCAACCGGTGGCAGGTTTGCTGCTCCCAAGTGGGGATGTGAGAAGAGGTACCAGGTAAAGGAGAGAGAAGGAAGACGGCAGACAAGCACATCTACACAACTGCTTGTGTTGGAGAAGCAGAGGAAAGTTGTCTGTGTGTCTCCAAGGGGCCTGGGCCTCGCTCTGTCTGCAGCCTTTCATTCCGGGGAGAACAAAGTCGAAGTGGAGCCTGGACAAGCATCTGCACCGGGCGCCAGGAGGCAGGTCTTCTCCTTTCCCGGAAGCAGCAGCAGCAGCAGCAGCAGCCTCCGGACGCGGCTGGAGCCCCAGCCTGGGTGTCCGGGATGAACGCCTCGTGCTGCCCGCCCTCGGCTAACGGCTCGGAGCCCCTCGGGGCCCCTTCCTCCAGCAACCGCAGCGCGAGCGGGTTCTGCGAGCAGATCTTCGTCAAGCCTGAGGTCTTCCTGGCGCTGGGCATCGCCAGCCTGCTGGAGAACGTGCTGGTCATCCTGGCTGTGGTCAGGAACAGCAACCTGCACTCGCCCATGTACTTCTTCCTCTGCAGCCTGGCGGTGGCGGACATGCTGGTGAGCGTGTCCAACGCCCTGGAGACCATCGTCATCGCCATCGTCAACAGCGCCTACCTGACCTTCGAGGACCGGTTCGTCCAGCACATGGACAACCTCTTCGACTCCATGATCTGCATCTCCCTGGTGGCGTCCATCTGCAACCTGCTGGCCATCGCCGTGGACAGGTACGTCACCATCTTCTACGCGCTGCGCTACCACAGCATCATGACGGTGCGCAAGGCGCTGGCGCTCATCGCCGCCGTGTGGCTGTGCTGCGGCGTGTGCGGCGTGCTGTTCATCGTGTACTCCGAGAGCAAGATGGTGATCGTGTGCCTCATCACCATGTTCTTCGCCATGCTGCTCGCCATGGGCACGCTCTACGTGCACATGCTCCTGTTCGCGCGGCTGCACGCCAAGCGCATCGCCGCCCTGCCCCCGGCCGCCGGGGCGGCGCCGCAGCACCACTCGTGCCTGAAGGGCGCCGTCACCATCACCATCCTGCTGGGCGTGTTCGTGGTGTGCTGGGCGCCCTTCTTCCTGCACCTCGTGCTCATCATCGCCTGCCCCGCGGACCCGCACTGCGTCTGCTACACGGCCCACTTCAACACCTACCTGGTGCTCATCATGTGCAACTCGGTCATCGACCCCGTCATCTACGCCTTCCGCAGCCCGGAGCTGCGCAACACCTTCCGGGAGATCCTGTGCGGCTGCCACGGCGCGAGCGTGGGGTAGGACGCCAGGGCCGCGGGGGGGCGTGGGCACTGTCTGCGCGCTGCTGACCCTCCACCCAGCCCCGGGTTCAGACGGAAGTGGGGGGGGGGTGGAAGGTGGGAAAACGTGGCAGCGGCCACGACGGTGCGTGCCGTGTGTTTCTCAGCGTGCACCGCCTTTGGTGGGACAGGCGCTCTGAAAGGACTCAGGCTGGGTGAGCCACAAACTGATTTCCCCAATTCCGGTGGTCCCGGGAGAGACCCCGGAGGGCTGCTCCGGGCGCTGTCTGCACGCGCTTCCACGCCCGCAGGGTTCCCGCTGCCTGCCTGCTCTCCTGCTTCCTGGCCTCGGGTCAGACCCCACTGAAGGCTTCTCGTTAACAGCACGGTGGCTCCACGCTCTCGCAGGCAAACCTGGTCCACCTCCCCGGGCCTCGCCGCCAGCTGCTCAGATGGCTTTGCCCTTATTTCATGAGACACTCAGTGTCTATTCTGTTACTCCATTTGCAGTAAAAACAGTGCCCCCCAAACAAGGAACTCTTGGTGAAAGAAGCCATGAATGTTGCTGCCCCTCTGCTTCTCCCCCCACCCTGTACCCCTCCTCAGCCTCTGCCTGAAAAAGAGCATCAAAATGTAACCCGCTTCTGTTTGTCCTGCTGCTGCTGCTGCTGTTGTGCTTTATGCAGGAAATAGAAGGCAGCTTTCAAAATTCTAATGAAAAGGAGATGAAGTACTTTGGAAATTCAGAACATACCTGTGTACAAAATATTTAGCACCTTGCTACTACTTTAAGGTATAGATTTCCCAATTTTAACAAAGGCTTTTCTCCTAGTATTCCTTTTCTGTCTTTAAAACAAGAGAGGGAATCGTGGCTGGCAGGGCGTGTGTCTCGAGAAATTGTTTTAGTGTAGTTGCAGAGAGCTTGAGCAATTCTGGAAATGCATGTGGTTTCTTGGAAGTTGTTTTTGCTCTCTGTCACATGGTTTCCTGAATGTTATCCAGGAAAGAGAATTTTTTTGGATGACTGCTCCTTTCGCTCGTCATGGAGGTAAAGTTACCCATGTCTGCACCTTATCAAGGAAAGCACTTCATTCCCGTGAGCGTAGGGCGAGCTCACTGACTAGCACTGTGTGTCACTGCTGCATGCGTCCATCAGACCCTTTCCTACCCTGACAACTTCAGGTTGTGATTTCTGCCTCTTCTCACACACTTCCGCTCTCCCCCCCAAATTCTTCTATTATGTTGTATCTTTGGCGTACAATTGTGTGTTTTTCTTGTGCTGGTATCTATGGGCGGGGGTGTTTCTTTGTTATATTTGAAAACATCCAGCTAATATAAACAATATCATTTGTTTCTTGCTTTGATTGTGATGTTTGGAAATAATAAAAGGCTTTTGTGGCAGCTACACGTGTGACTTATTAAAACACACCACCTGGAAGCATCCTGGTTCCTTCTGCCCTTGGCCATAGTACGTTACACTGTAATTCTGCCTGTTTCGTAAATGGCAGAAACATCCCCACTGTCACCGTGCTAGTCTTTTCTAGGGCAGTGCCTTTTAGCCAAAATACAAAACTCTCCCATTCAATTTCTGAAAATATCAGGCTATAATTCCCGGGCTACTGTCACTCTCCATTATTTTAATCGACACACCAAATAATAGGTCTTGTCCATTGCCACTAGGCAAGCAAATGTGGCAAATGGAGAATCGGATTCTTTGAAAATTGTACTAACAGCTATAGGATTCTGACGTCCTTTTTCTATATAAATAAGATAAAAAATAACTTACTTTTCGCTCTTTGATATCAGCTTTTACATTATTTCATTTATCCTCTCAAAGAACCTCTAAAATAGGGGAATCATTTTACAGATGATGAAACTTAGTCCCGGGAGGGTTACGTGGCTGTCCAAGAATGCTCAGCTAGAGAGGGTCGCAGCATATTTTGTGTCTGGGTGCTGATGTCTTTTTATACCGACATGATGCTCCCAACAGGTTTCCCTAGTGAAAACTGACCCGGCTCTCCTTCCTATACACGTTTTGGCTTAGAGAAGCACTTCCAAATAGAAATACCCACAAGAATCACCTGGGATCTTGCTCAAGGGCAAAATCCGATTCAGCAGGTCTGGAATGGAGCCTAAGATTCTGCATTTCTGACTCTGACAATCTCCCAGAGGATGTGGCTGCTGTCTGGCGACCACCTTTTAAATAGAGAGGGCACAGAGGACGTTCCAACAAGCGTCACACAAAGCCAAAAGTATTGGTCTGCGTGGAGGGCTGACCCCACGCCAGGAGCTGTGCTAACTGGCCATTTGCTTCTTTGACCCTTGCAATAACTCCAGGAGGTAGACATTATGATCAACCTTACTTAACAGATGAGGCATCTGAAACTCACAATGGTTAAGGAGCTTATTTATGAAAACTCAGCTACAAGAGGAGAAGAAGAGATTCAAACTTGGGCTGCCCAACTCACACCCCCAAGTCCAACCCCGACACCCCAGCAGCTCTCATGGAAATGGGGGATAGTTGAGCCATGACCCAGTGACATCAGACACTTGTACTGCCATGGAGGGAGACTTCAATGCATAATGCCATAGCTCACGAGTCCAGATGTTCATAAGAGATCCCAGAAAGATGGCATAGAAACGAAGAAGCACACTCAGTCATTTGACTTGCAATCATTCCCCAGGTCTGTGGGTAGCCCCAGGAGTGTATCCATTTCTAAGGGTGAACAACCCTGAATGTTAGGTTGTCACTGTGTCCTCCACGACCACGTTCCCAGACCTTCATGTAGGAACCCACAGGACATTTTAAGCAGCAAGAAAGTCAGCTTGGAAATGCTTAATTTTTGAAAATAAAAGCACATCATGATTTTAATTCATTTGTTAAGCTGCATTCACTTTTCACACCTTATTCCCAAGGCAGAATCAATGCAGTGGTTGACACCCTGGGTCCTTAGAAATCTTTGCCTGTCGTCCTTATTTAAATAGAACGTCCGAGCTTAATTGTGATGTTTTTCTGTAGGGCTGGGATCTACAACACAGTCCAATCAGGCCTCCTTGGCTGAAAACCCACTCTCACCTCCATTAAAATCCATTCTCCACACAGCCTGTTTGAAATCATTTAAAAAATATAAGTCAGATCACATCACACTCCTTCTCAAAACTCGTCAATGGCTTTGAATAAAATGTCACTTCCTTACCCAGCCCTACAAAGCCCTAATGATCTGATGTCCTCTGGTAAGTCCTCAACACACAGCCCTTCCCCCACACTCCTCTTCCCCACCACTGATTCAATCTCACCATACTATTCCTGCCCCAGGGCCATTGCAGCTGCTGTTTCCTCTTCCTGAAGTCGCTTTCCCACCATATCTCCCCATGATTGGCACCTTCGTGTCATTCATGCTCCAGCGCAATCCTCAGAGATGCTTTCCCTGACTACTCTTTCTAAAGAAGACCCCACTCACACACATGAAGTATTGTTTTGTCACAAACTTTATTTGTATTTTATATTTTCTTCTTAATTTATTTGTTTAATTATCATCAATATCTCCCACTAGAAAGCAGTATCTAACATGTAAAACCGGTCAATAAAAAATGTGTTGAGTGAATAAGTGACTTCATTAAGACACTTAAATGTGAGCTCAAGTTCTAACCAAAGAGAATATAAGACACCAGTGATCCTTACATTTGGTGAGTTTGAGAAAAACAGCCCATTCTCTGAAAATTATGATCCAGTCAATCAAAGGTAACGCTAGGCATCTGAAATTTTAAAAATCTCTAGGTGGTTGTGATGCACCCCAAACTTGGGAAACCCCCTTAACCAACAAGCACTGCCTGTTTCCTAAGAATAACAAAAACCAGCACCCCCGGAGCTTAAATTTCCTTCCCATTACCATTTCCTATCAAGACATAAAGTACCTGAAATTAATGTTGGGCCATTCAAGAACCAACAGAAATCTAGAAACTGGGAAGAACCAGATGACAAAATGCAGAACAAAGGCAAAACTTTCCACGAAAGAACTCAATGTTTCTCATCTAAAAACATTTATTTGGGAGCCAAGTCAGTAAGCAATCATCAAAGACTTTATGTGATGGTAATAGATTCCAGACATTCGATGCATTGACTCATTGAATTCTCACCGAAACCCTGTGCGGTCTTGTCCTTATGGAAAAGGAAACTGGTTCATGGGGGACGTCAACCATCTTGACCAGGCTACTCAGAGATGAGAGGCAGAGCTGGGGCCTAAGCCACAGCTGGGCTCCCCACACCATCCCTCTGTGACCCACAAGGCTGTCCCACTGTGGTGGGTGGCACAATGGCCTGTAGCAATTGGCCCAGGGTTGAATGGCCTTCAGCAAAGCTCTCCCACCCATCACCCTTCCCCACAGAGAACTCATCACATTATTTAATTTTTCTGTGAACTTCTCCCTCCTTTGAAACAGGCTGCAAGCTAAGCTGAATGTAGGAAGGCAGAGAGGGCACTAGTAAATGCAACAAACATAAGCATGGACCTCTGACACAGGAGTTTGCGAATAACGACACAGAGGCACAAGGAAACCCTGATTGTTAGAGTTCCTGTCTGATACTGTTTTCCAGTCTCTGAGGTCAGATGGACCTGTGTTCGAATCCTGAGTCTTCCACATCCTGCGTGATGAATGTGAATTCTCAAAAACCAAGTAGAAATCCAGCAGCCACACCCTGGGGCTTTCTAATTAAATTATTTTCTGGCATTTGGATGGGGGCTTTCTGGAGCATTGGAACCATTCCATTTCTAAACCCACTTGTAAATATTCATTATTTGTGTATGTTTCAATGGAAATGTAATAATTATACAGAAAAATTCTTACAAGTTCTCCTTTTTGCCCTGTTGTTTGCCAGGCCACAGAGGCATGTGTGGCCCCCAGCGCCAGCAGCCAAGAGGAAGAGGAGAACATGGTTGCTCAAGCCAAAAAAATGCATTTCCCATGAAATACCTGAGTAATTAGCTCATATTTCTAAAGGTTTTCTTTATATAGCATGGGCTGACTTTCAAAATAGATGCGTATTCAATTCTGGCAGTGTTTCCTTTGTTTTTAATTACAGGGGAAAGAATCCTTCCTGGGTTTATTCCACGTATGCCGTGATGTGCTGGATTTTGAAGAGCTTGGCCCATCCCACTAGGTATCAGAGGAGACACAAGAGCAGTGTCACAAATTGGGGTGAGTGCCACTAGAGTGGCTTTGAAGGACTCTGCTGAGCAGGAAAGAAAACGCTTTTGAGGGGGCCAAGTGGAAGAAACTCTGAGCTGAAATTCAGGAGAGCCTGAGACCAAGCACAGCTCTAGGCTCGTGTGGGTCCAAGTAAGTCGGTCACCATCTCTGGGCTCAATCATGCATCTGTGCCACTGGCAGAGCTGGACTCAATGGGTGATTTCAACTCTTGTCCCTGTCCACAGTGGTGGCACATGACTGCTGTCTGTCGGGTGGCTCAGGTGACACAGACCCCACCTCCACACCAGCCATAAGAATTAACTGGGGTCCCTTACCTCTTGGGCGCTGCCGCCACATCTGTGACCCAAAGAAGCCCAGGGAGCTCCAGACCTGTACTTGAACTACTGAGAAAGGAAGGCCGCCCTCCCCCTGGACTTCTGGGCACCAAGCTACCTGGGGCTGTGGGAGTGGGGGACCAGTCGATCCGAGATGAGCCAGCATGACAGAAAGCAGGCAGAAGAGAACATTCCTGCTGTTAGCATTTGAGTGCCTGCGTCTAGCTATGCTTGAAGCTAAGCCTACGCCTGTCCTTTGTTACTGAGCTAGTTATTCGTAAGCAACAGCATCTGACAGACAGGGCAGCCAAGGCATCGACTCCTCCAAGGCCAGTGAGGAGTGGGTGAGGGGTGAGAGAAAAAGCCACATTGGGCGGGAGGGGTCAGGGGTAGGAAGGAGGGAAAAGAAGGGCTGAAAGCAAGACGAGCTCTACGCTCGCTCAAGGAGATGCGCTCTGCTGTGATCTGGCGTGCATACTGAGCTGACACATAAAATTAAACTTGCAAAAAAGACACAAAAACAAAAACAAACCGCTAGGGCAGATGATTGAAGGCAACCTGAGATCTGCTCTCCTAGTAAACTGAGGGGACGGCAAGCAGAACTCCACAGAAACATTTCTAATTAAGGCATAAAATTGGACAACAAAACCAACGTTTCCGGTATGGTGAGCCACTCATGTCCTCCTTAGTGACCCTCGATCTTCAGAGGGACCTGCACAAAGCCCTTCGCGCGTGCTGTAGTAACTATAAACTATGTTAACAAATCTGGGTTTCAGCGAGCAGCTGAGTCCCAAGGGAAAGACGCGTTTGCTGGGCGGATGCTCTGAGAAACTCAGTGGGCAGTGGGATCTCAGGGCCTGTGGACCCGTGGGCAGAGACCTGAGTGTCTGCAGAAGGAATGAGGCAGGTCTAGAAGTCCAGTGGGGACACAAATCTAGCATGCACATAGTCACCAATGCTTGGGACAATGGCTCTATCTTTTGGGGAGCAACAGCGTGCTGGATTCTATCTCAAGGTTGGCCCAGAGGCAACCCCATCTTGTTCTGCTCCAAGTCACGCCAGCACCGGGTCCAAAGCACCCAGAAAACATCTGAGGAGTGAGCAAGTGAACGGACATGAGCAACGCGGGCCCTCCTCTTCACTTCATTCAGGTTGACATCATGGCACAGAGCCGGTGGTCGTGAACTTCAGAGGCAGACGAGACCTGAATACAGTCTGGGGCCCTGCTTCTCAGTGGCTCTCACCAGCATGCGTTTGTTTCCTCGCCAAGAAAAACGGGAGCAATGTTAGCACCTAGGTCAAGCGTTGTTGAGAAGTTTCAATGAAAATAACATATAAAAGACTCCTTAGCACGGTGCCTGGGACCCCTTAACGTAATTCCTGTGGCTGACAGCATCATGAGTGGGTCACCGTACCACATTCTGGGCACAGCCCGTGGGGCTTCTCAACCAGGAACACGCACCCCAAACCCCCTGGAATTTGGCTGAAATGCCAGCATCTGATTTCCAGGGCGGGGATGGGGCCGGACTCTGCATTTCTAACAGGCTCTGAGTTGGTGCCGATGCTGCCAGGCTGAGGCGTGGTGAGGCCGCCCACGGCACCAGAACAGGACAAGATGGTGTTCCACAGCTGAAAGCCATGGCGGCGGCGCCTCCTCCAAGACGCAATCACGTTGACTCTGTCCCGTCAGACCAAAGGAAAAGCCTTGGGAAAGCAAAGGGGCTCGGAATGAAATGAAATCAGCATGAGTTTTTCTTCTTAAGGAATCGTTTTCCATTTCCCCCCTCCTGGCTCAGCAGCCTCTCCGCACAGCAGCCACCCATTTGGGATAAACTGAAGCGAGCAGGTGAATTGCCGGTCCCACAGACACCGCCATGAATCACCCGGCAGACGGTCCACTGTCTGAGTCACACATGATAGGGATGGTTCCATCCATACAAAGTCCCACCAGAAAACTCCGGAGAGAGTCACGTGGCTGAGAAAGCAAGCAAGGCATGAAGCTTCAGGAAGACGGGGGTCAGTAAGGTGGACCAAAGCTTCTAGAACCATCCTCACTGGTTCTGAGTGAACCAGAAGCACCCAGAAAAGTGGTTATCAAATTTGGAGGCACCTGCAAAACATTTAAAATTCTGATCCTGGCTTCTACCCTTCAAAGAAGGTGATTTAATTGGTAGGCAGGGTAGCCCATGTGTGGGGACCTTTCTTTTAAGCTCCAACGTGGTGATTTGGATATTTAGAATCGGTTGGGGTGGGAACGCCATCAGTGCTGGGCAACGCTGACCCCTCCAGCCCCGTTTTCCACCTGTGAAACGGAATAATAAGTAGCTTCGGAGCCATGGTCAGCATGACAGATAAAAAGTGACAGTGCTCTACTTACACGTGGTCGCATCCCTGTGCATTTGCTAGTCAGAATTTTCTTGGCTTCTTGAACCTATAGCTTATCTACAATCCCAAGCCAATTGAAGAATCATCAACTTCACAATTCCTTGATTATTTTCAGAAGATGGGAGGCCTCAACTCGACCGTAACTCGGCACATAACATGTGTGCTCTCTTCCGAGCCCAGCTTTTCTTCCTTGCCAGGTGTGAGTCTTCTTCTCTTCTGTCATTACAAATATTTGTTGAGTGTTTAACATGGACCAGCTGCCATACCAGCTGCTGGGGAGGTAATGTGGACCCGTACAGCCCTGTCCCCAGGGATCCTAGTACATGGGAAAGAGACCCTCTTTGGACAAGCAAGGTCTGGATTCCCTTTCAAAGTGCAAGGGTGAAGGCAAAGAAACATACAGCTCCAGGCAGATGGATGTCTTCACTGTGTCTCCTTGACCCAATCGCTTATCCTTTCTGTGCCGCCGTTTTCTCATCTGTAACATGAATGGCTCTTGTTCTGACCAGCTGCCCTAAGTGGGTTAGCAAGCGAAAAAGGTAATAAGGAATGCTTCACCAAGAGGACTTTAAATTGCTGAAGACTTCCCTCCTCACGCTCAGGTCACTTCCCCGACAGGGGAAGAGAGAAGGAAACAGTGACCCAAGACAACAAAGGCTAACACATTATTTTGTATGTTCCAAACCTCAGCCAGAAACGCAGGAACAGGTCCACGTCTAAACACTCAGGAACAAGAGACAATATGTCACTCTCTTTTTTTTTTTTTTTTAATCAAATGCTGTTGACCTCGATTTATTCCAAACATGAGCAGAGTTAAGACTTTCAATTACAGGCAACAAGAACCCATCTCAAACTGGCTTCAGGAAAAATGAGAAAGGAGGAAGGAATTTACTCAGGCCCTGCTCCCTCTGGGTTCTGAAATGATGTCCTCAGCAATCTCTGTCTCTTGATACTAACTTCCTCTCCTTTGGTTTCTTTCATGGACAGGTGTCTTTTCACACAATGGACCCGATAAAATGAGACTTCTGTCAGCTCACCAACTCCAGCCTCTCTTTCCCAACCATCACCCTACCCATGTCCCACCATCCAAAAAGAGCAGAAAGCCAGTTTCAGGCCAACTAACTGAAGTCACATGCCAACCTCTGAACCCATCGCTACGGCCGAGTGTTTGCTCAGGGCTGGATAAAGCTCCCACCTTGGAGCTGCCTGGGGGTATCAGCCACCGTGATTCATGGGAGACGGGGAAGAGGTCCCACACAAGAGTACTGAGTGCTGCTCCCAAAACAGGCGGGTAGAATCAGTCACTGCCCACCTCTCTCTCCCTCTATACCCCTGACCCCAAATACTCCCACTACGGCAATTCTAGAGGCCACCTTCAGGCTTTCTTTTGTCATTTTTAGGTAACTTTTCAGTATATTCATTTTCAAATACTGAAATAACCTTAAAAGAGTCTACACAAAAAAAGGTATTTGGTTTTGATCAGTGGTCCTACAAGCTTGTTTTTCTAGTTCTTTGTTTCTAACATTCAAGGGCTTACGTAAGCTTGTTTACTAAATGGTTTGTTTCTCATCCCGGGGCTTGCTTGGCCTTGGTTTCACAATATGACTAGAGGGAATCTTTGGGTTTTTTTCTGGGCCACCGTACTCCTCAGAATTAATCAAGTGGGTGCGTATTATGAATCAGAGAGAATATAAGGAAACAGTATCTTAACTTTCAAAGCCGTACTATAAAGTGAAAATGAGTGGATCATTTCCTCAAACATCACTTCCATTTTGAAACTCTCCTCTCCCACCCCAACTCGCACACAGAGATTATTAAAAATAAATAAGTTATTCATGCCAGTGTTCTAGCCGTATTACTCAGAATAGCCAAAAAGTGGAAAAACCCATGGTCCGTGGACGAATGAGAGATAAACATTATGTGGTACATCCATACAACGAAATAACACTCAGCCATAGAAACGAATGAAGTACATTTACAACATGGATGGCATCAGAAACATTGCGCTAAATGAAAGAAGCCAGACACAAGACTAGATTTGATATAATATCATCTATACAAAATATCTAGAAAACAAAGTCACAAGACAGAAAGTAGATCAGTGGGTGCCTAGAGCTGGGGGTGGGAATGAGGATTAACTGTAAACAGCCACAAGAAATCTTACTGGGGTGACAGAAACACCCTAAAATTGGATTGTGGTGTGCATACATGTGATATAATAATAATAAAAATCAATATTTGGTCTTTGACCCTGGTTCCTGGCTCATGGCTCCTAAGACCCTTGAAATCTCCAGAGTGATGAGTGGTTTTTGTATGTTAATGGGGTGATTCATGGTTGGGGAACCCCTAGATGGCTTCAGGATGAGGGCTGGTGGCCAGAAAGACCAAGGCATGATTAAAGGGTTGGAACTTTCAACCTGAAGGAACTTTTCCCTGACCTGCAGGGAAGGAAGAGGGGCTGGAGGGTGACTCACACCACTGGCCAGTGAGTTGGTTAATCACACCTATGCAATGGAACGTCCATAAAAACTCCTGAACGACAGGGTTCGGGGAGCTTCCAGGTTAGTGAACATATGACGGTATGGGGAGGGTGACGTGCCCAGAGACACACCTTGCTCTGCACATCTCTTCCATTTGGCTGTTCCTGAGATGGACCCTTTCTAACAAGGATAATATAGTAATATTAATCATACGTAAAGTACTTTCCTGAGTTCTGGAATCATTCTAACGACTTGCCAAACCTGAAGAGGGGGTGGCGGGAACCCCCAGTGTGGAGCTGGTCAGTCAGAAGCACAGGTGACAATTGGAACAGTGACTGGCATCTGACATGAGGTCAGTCTTATGGGACTGAGCCCTTAAATTATGGGGTGTGCACTAACTCCAGGCAGTAAGTGTGAGAACTGGATTGTAGGACACCCAGTTGGTGTCCAGAGAGTTGGAAAATTGGTGTCAGAAGTGTTGTGAGTAAAAACATCATTGCACAACTCCGCAAAATTACTAAAAGTCAGTGATAATACACTTACAATGGGTGAATTTTGTGGTATGTAAATTATATCTCAATAAAGTTGTTTAAAAAAGTAAACCTGCAAAAAAAAAAATAGACAAATTAAATGAGGTGCTGGCAGGCTGTTCCAGAATGCAGCTACCTGTGTTAGCTGGAAGTCAAGACCACCCCCTGAAGGTACTCCATCCAATACCTTTTACTTTTATTAGCGTCACGGGGACTGGTCAGTCCTACTTACACTCATCTCCAAGAACAAATGAGACGCAAGCTCTTTAAGACCAGAGACGACCACGTTGGGCTCCCACTCCCCCAAGACCATACCCCACCCACAGCCACCCAGACCTCCACTACAGCATGGACCAGACCTCCTAACCCCGTATTCTCATTCAGCTGCAGATTTCCAGGGCACAGACCTTCCACTGCTTGGCCTCCTGTTCAGCAACCTAAACTCACCACTTCTGTCTACGCCCAGTTCCACATCAGACCCAACCCCCAGGGGTCCTTGCACTCGTCCACTATGTCGGTTGCTAATTAAATACAGGGTGTCCAGTTCAACGGGAATTTCAGACAAACAACCTACACTTTTTCAATATAAGTATATCCCAAATATTGACTGGGGCATTTATAATAAAAAGTGATTCATCATTTATTTCATCTTGCAAGCCTACATAAGGAAAAAATGAGATGATTCAAACGCGATGTATTTTCATTTGCTAAATCTGGCAACCCAAGTTCCGTAGCTATTTCATTTCCTGAGAGTCTTTCTCTTCCCTGTCCTGGATCTTTGTGGGAGCCCCAGCCATACACACAGCAGGTCTCCCTGGCTTAAATCCCAGGGAGAGGCAGTTGTTATCAACCTTTTCTTCCCAGAAGGCTCCAGGGCTTCCTCTCCTAATTGGCCCTCCTTTTCCCAAACTCCACATTGCAAAGGTCTGGGCAGCCTGGCTAAATCCAACAGAAACTCCACCTCCTCGTTTTTCTCTGAGCAAGGGAACACTTCTGTACCACAAGTTAGTGTAACTCAGAGGAACTTCACAGAACAAAGAGCGTCTGTAACTTTTTCTCTCTGTAGAGACCCACTGGCAGCTTCTCTTGCTGAAAAGGAAAAGGTCTTTGCACAGGGTCAGCCAGCCCTTTGCTCCGGAAGTGCCTATAGTACTACTAATAGTTACCATTTTTAAAGCATCTCCGTTGTGTTGGGCTATTGTAGTCACACAACAGCCTAGCTGACTGTACCCCCGTGTCTTTCCTTGAGGAAAGAAGAGTCTGTGAGACTGTGCCTTTTCAGGACTTTGCTTATCTCTATGTTTTACACCTTATGTCTCTCTGTCTGCTCCCCAAAAGATGGTTTGCAGGCAATGACGAGTAAGATTCCCCACGGGGGGACAACTCAAGCCAGGCGGAACCGAGTGGGGACCCCCAATGAGCTGCCTTAGAAGATCCAAAAAGGAGCCTTGCCTCCCCTTCCCCCTGCCTGGGAAAAGCCACTGCTGACTCTGGCTTTCCTCTCTCACCTGATTGTGAGAGAAGTCATGAGGGCGATAAAGACCAGCTCTCTCCGCTTAGCTCAACAGAACAGTTTCAACATGAGAGACTTGACCCTGAGAGGGTACGTATCTTAATTAAGACATCATGGGACCTTGTGCTTCGGCTGTTGACAGACAAAGGGTGATTAGGATAAACATTTTTCTGCTATGATGTATGAGTCTCACAGACCATGCAAGAAACGATGTTACTTTCTTGTATTTGTATACTTAATAAAAACCTCCAATAGGCTTTATTCTGGGCTCCAGTCTTTCAGAACTATGAGACCCCTGGCCTTCTGCGATTTAACTGCATTAAGTCTCTGTTTGTTTCTTTGTTAAAAACTTAACCCAAAGGCGCCCCTTCTCGCACCCTCGCTGCCCGTGTTGCGCTGGACGCGACAGGCTATGAACCCAGGGACCATGGCACACAGTAACGATCATAGCGAGAAAGACAACGACTACTTCCTGAACATTTACTGTGCGCCAGGCATCACCCCAAGTGCTTTAAATGCGGTCATTTATTTAACTCAGTGCTTATCTCATTCCCTTCACACCCTTGGAAGTAGAAACTGTTTATTATCCTGCATTTACAAAGAAGAAAACTGAGGCATGAAGTGGGAAAGCAACCACGCCAAAGACAGGCAACCAGTGAGCGGCCACACTCTGAGTAACACAAGTTCTAAGAATTGACTGTCGATTGGCTGGAAACTGGTCCAGGAAGCAAATGTCATCCTGAGTAAAGAGCTTGTGTCATAGAATTGGATTACGGGGATTTTAGACCTTGAGTCTACTGCCAACTCCCTGGGCACCATCCGAAATGTCATCGAAAACGGCCACTGCTTCCTGGGACTGCCTCTGAGCCAGTCACTGTGCTAAATGTATCTACGCAGGCCTGAGTCGGTCATGTCATTTTCTCCCTTAATTTTATTTCGTCTTCAAAACCACAGAGAAGTCATTCTCATTTTATTGATGCTTATATTGAGGCTCAGAGAAGGTAGCAACTCAGCCAGAGTCACACAGCTGGACAGTAGAAAAGCCCCGATGGGGACCTGGGTCGGAGCCAGAAGCCAGAGCTGTTTCCATGATGGCACAATAATGCAATTCATCAGACAGCCTAGGAGAAAATATCTCAATCATTTCATAATAAGAAATAGATGGCTAAAGGATTTCATTTACAAAGAAAAAAACTAGCATGTGTTTAAAAAAGAAAATTGCCAAACCTCAAAGTCGAAAATGTTTGCATCACATCCAAGAGCAATTTTGATAAGATGGGCATAAATCTTTAAGGCATAAATCTAAACTTCCAAAAAGAAAAAAAAAGACCAAAATCTGTGTGGCTTTACATGTCTGTGACTGGATAATAATTAGGTGTTCAGTACACCAGAAATAATTAATTAATTTAACTTAATGGGACAAGAAGTGATTGCTGTTGCCTGGAGAGAAAAAAAAAATCTTAATAATTATACATCATCGGCCAAAATGCAAGGTCAGGCTGTCCTACCCAATGAAACTGTCACATGAACCATTAGCCATTAAAGCAGTGAAGTTCCATCTCCAGTGTTTTAGTCGATTTCTAAAGCTGCTCTGAGCACCCGGCGTCCTCCTCTTCCATGTCCTGTACGTGCCGTGCAGGGAACAAACCACCCTGGGCAGGTACAAACCACTGCATCAGGCGAGTCCTTGAAGAGCAAAGATGCTACATCTGAGACACACTGTTCCTTCGTCATCTGCAACCTGCCGCTTGTCCCTCTTGTGAGTGCCTGAGGACAGCTGCCCGAAGCCAAACTGACTGACTGAGTTAACGCCACTTAGGATTGGCTCGTGGTCCGGCATGAGACACTCGGAGATCCCAGGACTTCTGTTCAGCAAATCCCCATGTTTGTGCTTTGCTCTGAAAGCCCTTTACTGAAAGTCTTCATCTGTGAGACGTGAGGGCTCCTCTCTTGGCATTTATCTGTAAACAAAACTGGCTGAGCAGAGGGGTTGTACAGGATTGAGGGGAGAGAAGATGGAGAACTGAGAATGGGAGACTGGGTTCTCGTCCTGGATCCGGCAGTATCAGGCTGTGTGACCTTGGGCAGGCGAGTGACCTTCGTGTGGTCTCACTTTCCCTGTCTTTACAACAAAGACGCTGAACTTCATCATCAGCTTTTAGGCTGAGTTCTGAGGTGCTCGGGGGCCACAAAGGGGAGATTCTGCACAGATTCCGTGTTGTGCCTGCTGGGCGAAAAAAATATTGAACACCTGCATGTCACTCACTACACACCAGGCACTGTCCTAAGGGCTTTGTGTGTTAACTGGGGTGATCCGCACCCCAGTTCAGTAAGGTAAGTTACTGTCAGCGTCTCCATCTGACAGGTAAGAAAACTGAGGCCCAGAGAAGTTACTTAACCAGTGAGTGAATGGAGGAGCCAGGATAAGAACCAGCGTCCCAGCTCTGAATCTTGGCTCCTAGCCAATGTTACTCTGCCTCTCCTGAAACATGAGGTTTTATGTGAAGAAAAGATTGTACCAGCTTTTAAAAAAAAAATTTTTTTTTTTAACTGCTAAACCAAGCATACCATTTTCTACCCATTAGATTGGCCAAAATTGAAAAGATGAATTACATCAAATATTGCCAAGCATAGGGTCACAGGGACCCTCTCTGTTGGTGGGAGTGTGAACCGATGAAGCCTTCAGGAAGGAGAGTTTGGCTGCTTAAATTTCAGTGCACCTCCCCTTGCGTCCACCCTTGCACACTCCTTGCATGCGTGTGCAAGGAGACACATACTGGTGTGAAAGAATTCGTTCCAGCCCTGCTCAGAACAGTGAAAATTTGCAAACAACCTAAATACGAACCACAAGGGACTGTCTGACACATCGATGCGTGAAATAAACACCCCACAGCCAATAATAAGAATTGTGAACATGGAAAAACCTGCAAAATAAGGGGAAAAAATTAAGTTACAGATAAGGTCTACAATGTTATCACATTTATATTAAAACACACACATACATAGAAAAACTGATTCTGCATGCTTTTATGAGGATGAAAACTAGTGTTAAAGAGTCTAAAAAGATATACGCTATGCTAATTAGAATAATTACTCCTGAGATGGGCAAGAGATGACTTTGCTTTTCATGCTGTTTTGAGTATCATCTGAAATTGTACAGATGTGCCCAGCGGCTTCCAACGCCAGCAGACCGTCTACATAGGGAGGCAGCAATTCCTTATTGATCCTTACTGCGTATCTTTGAGGTATCATGACCTCTCCCCAAGGAAGACCAAAAGCCATGGAGATCCAGAGAAGTCATACTACATACACAACCTATCCTAGAAAGAATTATGCGCAACCCCAATTAGTGGGTGCAGGATGGAGCAGAGTGACCTGGGTGCAAGCAGGGCGAGTGTCCCTGTGTGGGGACAGGTTCATGCATCAGGAATCCCCAGTCAGTTGCCTAAACCGGGTGCCCACCCTGGGATCGGGGCATATTCAGGAGAGCAAAGACATCCAGTCTCCACTTAGACAGGGGGTCACCAGGAGCACCCTGGGGGAGAACTTACTCGAAGGAGAATAAGATGTGTCACCTCCCACGGAGTGATTACATGACTCTTAAACAAAGAAAGAAAGAAATATATAGTGTTGTAAACCAATGAGGTGTCAGGGTTGTTTGTAACTGTAGCACAAAAAATTACAACATAGGCATGTGATTTAGAAATAGGGAAATAAATACCGGGGCAGGGCAGGGGGAGCTAAAAAGAGGAGTTGAAAGTGGTTGTTTCCGTGTGCTTTGAGGGTGAGGAGAGAGGGCCACAAGACCCATTTCTCATGGTTCCTGGTGCACAGGCCCTGTGTACTGCCTTCCCACTTAAATCCAGGCTGGTCTGGTGACTCAGTTTAACCAATAAAGTGTGGAAGGAAGTGAAGCTGTGCCAATCCCAGGCCTAAGACTTTAGAAAGCACCTAGCATCTGCTTTTGTGCTCTCTGGAACCCAGATGCCATTTAAAAGTCTGACTACCCTGCTGAAGAGAGAAACCACATGGATAGAAGGTCATGGAAACAAGAGACGTGTAAGTAAAGAAGCCATTTTGGACATTCCAACCCAATTGAGCCTCTAAATGACTCCAGCTCCAGCTTCCATCTGATTATACCTACATGAGAGACCCACAGTAAGATCAGCAAAATATTGACCCAGCTGAGCCCAGCCAACCCAAAACATTGAGATATGATATCAGAGTGCTGTTTTCACCCATTAATAATCGGGGTAATTTGTTACAGAGCAGTAGATAATCAAGACCAAATTTGGCACCTGGAAGTGGAATGCTTCTATGCCAAAACTTGAAACATGTGGCATTGGCTTTGGGACCAGGAGGCAAGCCAAGTTCAGAAAGGCTTCACGAAGACAGAATCTGGAAGAATGGTGAAGAAATCATTATTGGAGGCTGAAGAGAAGATCAGCCATGATTTTTTTAATGGCAGAACGTTTAGCAACATCTTCACCCACAACAAGAGAAGAAAAAATACATACATAAGGACCCCCTTTTGTCTGGCCTCACTGAAGGTAAGCACTGCATGACGTGGGCACGGGTTGGGCTGCAAGGTGGGCGACAGGAAAACCCCTCTGCTGAGGCTTAGGGCCTCAGGGGAGTGGTGGTCCTAGCCCAACAGGGAAAATCATGACTTTTCTGGGGTCAGGAGCAGCAGTCTGTCTAGAAAGGAGACCCCTCTGCCCTGAGACCTGTAGCAGGATTTCAGGGTGGAGTCTAGGCTCCCAAGAAGTAACGTGAGGTTGGGGGGTCTGGATCTTTCTTTGACCCTTATGCCCAAAGGAAGAACATCTTCCGTGATGTCCCCACTTCCAAGAACATAAGAGGCAGTGTAATGATAGAGGGTTTAACCAAAATTTTGGATGAGCCAGCTCCTCCTTCTCTGGATTCTGCTCCTGCCCAAGAAGATTCTGAAAGGACCAAATGCCAGGCATCGGTGACACCCACAAAAGGGGCTATGGATTTCGTGTGGAGCACTAGGAATAGCTCAGGAGGCACTCCACAGAGACGCAAGGCTGGAGACATAGGGATCCTCGTCTCCACGGGACATGGAGACAGCAAACGAAACGTGCATGGCAAGCTGGACCAAGGAAGAAACCCACGGACGGAGGAGGGAGAAAAGCCAAGAAGGTGTGATCTAGCAGGTTCCTTCCCAGAATCCAAGAGAGAGGATATTTGCACTGAGATTTCTGTAATACTAAAACGTAGCCTAAAACTAAGGAGGTGACCGCATGGCAAAACATTTTGGAAGATGTGTTTATTCATTACATAGACTGGAAATACTCACAAAGAACTTTATTATATTCTATTTGAAGATAAAATATACAGGAGAATGATGACCTAACAGACGGCAATAGGTAAACAAGAGAGCCTTTTACACAAGTGGCACCTGCTTACAGGAAAACTCAGACGAAGGTGACATGCAGTGAATATAATAGTGTTGGCAAACATTTTGGTTTAACCTCCAAACTTACTTCTCCAAGAAATAAAACAATCATCAGTGCGACTCACTTAGAACGAATCTGAAACACCATCTAGACTTGGTTAATCATGAGAGAAACTGTACAAGGAGAAAGTCACCTGACTTTACATGGAACATTTTCCATAGGTCATTGATATTGGAGTAAAGCCCATGAATAGTACCATTGTCGGAAAGCCTTCGATCAGATGTCAATTTTTAAATTTTCTCGAAGAGACAACCGCTATGAAAGTAATGAATCTGAGTGGGGGTGGGAATCAATGATAGCTCATCTCTTACTCAAGAAACATATCTGTGACATAGTGAGAAGCTCTATGAATGCAATGAAAGTGGGAAAACCTATAGACAGAAGTCACATCTCATTACGTGTCCTAAAAGTCATAATGGGGAGAAGCCTTATGAAAGCAATCACTGTGGGAAACCTTTAAAAACAAAAATACCTCCTTGTACATCAAAGAATTCATACTGGAAAAAAAATCCTCTCTTGGATGTAATCAAGGTAGAGAAATCTTTAGCTGTGATTCACCCCTTAATAGACACCATCCTGAAGTCCACACAGAAATGTTCTAGATGTGAGAAGTTCTACTCTGGTGTTAGAGAGAAGACTTATTATTTGCAGCTGAGTCAGAACCCCACAGCCACGCCCCCTCACAGAAAACAGACCATTCTAATTAAGACAATTCAAATAGGATGTATTTGCAAAGGTATTATGTATTCAGAAGTGTAGAGGAGGGGAACCATAACAGAGAGGGCAGTAACCCAAGGCTCTAAACCCAAAGAAACCAGAGCAAATCACTAAAATTGGAGGAGAGAGAAGTTAGAGAAAGCTGATTTAAAAAGAGCTGTGGCCTTCTGCTGGGGAGGGGTTGGGGCATACAGAGGCAGCCCAAAAACGTCATACCCACAGCCTTACACATCTCTCTTACCAGACCCCAGAGGGCAAGGGTGCTTGTGATGGAGTTGGCCGGGAAGAAGGGCAAAGACGACCTGGATGGAGGGGAAAGAGAGACTGGGACTCCCAGCTGGTACAGCGCCCTAAGTACAGACCTGGCTGCTTTGTTTCCCTTTGATCCCCAGAACCTGGTACAGAGCCAGGCCCAAAAGAGGCACTCAGTAAAAAGTGTGGATGAATAAAGGGTCAGCGGAACCAGGTAGATCTGGGGGCAGGCTGTTATCCAGCAGGAAAAAACTCAGAACTTCTCTGCCTGCCTGTCTTCTCCAGGGCCTTGGGAGCATAGGGTCAACATGCTTTTGTAACTCACATTGCAGGGCCACCCAACAAAAAACGCACCCAAAAACCAGGAATGCAGCAAAGGCCGACAGCCTTAAAGAAAAGAGGGAAAGATGAAAGGGACTCTTCAGGCTCTGTATCGGAAGCTTTATGGGTGTGTCTCCCCAAAACCCCACAGTCTTGCACCATCGCTGTTATCCCCGCTTCAGTGGGTGAGAAAACCTCCGGAGGCTCCGAGAGCCTAGGGAAATTCCCCAGGGCTGCACAGTAAACTGGAGTGAGTGCGGATCTGAACCCAGATCTATCTGCACCCCAGGCCTGCGGTTTGCCCACACCACAGGACACAAGGCAAACTCCACTGTGGGTGAAAGCATGAGGACAAACACAACTGAGAATAACTTTATAGTTTTATGAATGCCTCCACTCTGCTGATGTACCACAACAGCTGTTAACATGTTTTCTTTTATAGGCACTAAGAAGAAAACATCTGTTAGGTACCATGCTCACGGCTCCAGACCCTGCAAGCTACAAGTTAATGACTCATTTAGTAACCCCCACGGTGCTGCTTAACATTTCAAATGAAATGGACAAAGTGCTCTTATGTACTATGGCGGAGAGAGGCAGTGCAGTAGGTGCACACAAAGGCCAGATTTTAAGAAGCATTTCTATTTATAATTATTGGCATTTGTGCTTTAATGGAAGATGAAAATCCTGCTGCTTAACACATTGACTTCCTCTGGCGGGAGCTAGTAAAAAAATCAGATCTGCCCTGAAAACCTTAGTTTTCAAACAATCTGAGTTTCCCAGGCGAACTCAAGTTTCCCTGAAATCTTAGAGGTGATTTTGGACAATAAACAACTCCCTTCTCTTTCTTAATTAAGAACTGGCTGTTCAGCCAAGAGGCCCCCTCCTGCAGGAAGCCTGTGCCCACTGCACCGGGTACGAGTAATCAATGCCTCCTGACTGCCGTTATCACTTATTACATGTAACTCATTTTTTCATCAAACAAACGACACATACACATGGTATGGTGTAGTTGTCAAGGACATGGGCTTTGAAATCACACAAACCTGGCTTCACATCCCAGCCAGGTCCCATGTAGGCTGTGTGGCGTCAGGTGTGTTAAGCCCAAATGTGTTTATCTGAAAAATGGTGAAGTATTGCTGTCCATAGGGTCATTTCATGATACCACTTTTCGTAAGTGTAAATATATAGGGGGAAAAAGTTGGAAATGTGTCTGTGTGGGGACAGAGCCCCAGAGAGCAGTTTCCAGGCTCTCGGCCTCACGTGGGGGGTGGGGGGGTGCTGACTCGGGTAGTGGATGGCCATCAGCTGTAGCCAGTGAGCCATTGGCCACTAATATAACTGCCGCGGCTGCGTTGGGGAGTGGAGTTGAGAGGGAAGTCGACGAGAGTGGAAGAGAGTCAAGGAGAGTCGGTCGGTTGGCAGCAAAGCGGACAGCAGGTGGCACATCGTGTGAATCCAGCCTCCAGTGAGACTATAGTGGTGTGACTCCCCTACCTATGGCTCCGTGGGTGTTCCTTTTTGGCCTCACCACATCCTGCGCTCTTATGTGGGGAGCGGGACCAGAGACCCTGCAGGCCGTCCCGCACGACAGTCTGTTTAAAAAAATGTTTCTGTGGAGATTTCTGGTCAAGATGGCAGAGTAGGTAAACGCTGTGCTCACCTCCTCTAAGGACATCAAGATCACAACTAAACTACAGAACAACCATCATTGAGAATTACTTAAAGTCCAGCTAAACCAAAGTCCTACCACTAAGGACATACAGAAGAAGCCACCTCGAGACTGTAGGAGGGGCAGAGACGCAGAAAGGGCTGGCCCCACACCCGCATGCGACCATTAAAAATTGGGAGGGATATCTCGGCTGTGGAGGGCCCTCAGGTGAGTAACAGGTGCCAGCCACACACCAGGCTCCCCAGCCCAGGGATCCAGTTCTGCGGAGAAAAGTCCCCATCACTTCTGGCTGTGGAAAACAGTGGAGGCTGAGTGAAATGGAGAGTGGCTGGAATCCTAAGTGCTCTTCTTAACTGGCCCACATTGGACTTACCTCCTTATGGACACAATCATTCTGAGCTCCAGCACTGGGGCACCAGGGACATACGAATGAGGAGGATTTCAGTTGTCTGTCTTCAGAGCGAGGACTGAAGGGACAGCTTTCTCCCAGACAGAAGTGCTGACAGAATCCATTATTTCTTTGTTGAGCCCTCCCCACTTCCAGCGTGCAGACACAGGCAGACAGCATATCCGAGTCTCCACCAAACTGGCTAACACCGTTGGCTCCACCCTGGTGATTCCCTGAGACCCTGCCCTTCCCAACTTGTGGGCACACCCAAGCTGCTCCCCGTGCTTTTCCATACAAGCGGACTATTTCAGCTTATGCTACGGATTTTCCTCAAATCTCTCAAAGGTTCACAAACACCAAACGAGCAGCATCTGACGTTGGCATGCCCTGTACCTCTTGCTAAGTGACCCCAAGTCTGGCATTAGCAGCAACTGGCCTTGGTTTGCAGCTTGGCTTCTCAAGACACCTCCAAGCCAAATGCAGGTGGCAGCCATCTGTGGAGTACTTTGTAGCTCATGCCAGGTGGACCTGGGCAGGGCATAGGCTGCATCTGAAATTGGCAAGGCCCCTCCCAGGAGGCCCCAGGGCTGGCACGCCCAGTGGCCAGCTTCAGACCAAGCTAGAGCATCATCTGGCAGCCTCCAAAGAAGACACACACAAAACGCAGGCACCAGAGCCCCACTAAAGTGAATCCTGCTCCATAGGCCCAGGCCCTGCATAGCACCTCCTCCACTATAGTTACAGCCAGTCCTCACAACCAATCAGCCCAAGGGTCCATCTCTCCAATAGACAAGGAGCAACCAAGACTCAACCATAGTAGGAGGACATACGACCCACACAAGGGACACACCTGGAGCACCTGGGTCAGGTGACCAGGCAGACTGAGCCACTGGGCACCGTGGGACACTACTACATAAGGCCTCTCTACTAAGACCAGGAGGCATAGCAGTCCTACCTAATACATAGAAACCAACACAGGGAGGCAGCCAAAAATGGGGAGACAAAGAAACATGTCCCAAATAAAAGCACAGAACAAAGCTCCAGAAAAAGAACTAAACAAAGTGGAGACAAGCAATCTACCAGACGCAGAGTTCCGAACCCTGGTTATAAGGATGCTCGATGATCTCAGGGAGAACCTCAACAAAGACATAGGAAACATAAAAATGGAGATTTAAAAAAAGAAAAGAACATAAAAAAACAGTCAGAAATAAAGAATACAGTAATTGAAATGAAGAATACATTAGAAACAATCAACAGTAGATTAGATGAAGCACAAGGCTCATAATACCAGCAGGAGCCAGGGAGCTGTGTCCTACACAATTAGACTGAGAAACAACGGCTTGAACCGGAGTGGGGGGGGAGGGGAGGCAGAAGGGGGAAAAATTAAAAATAATAATAAATAAATAAATAAATAAATAAATAAATAAATAACAAAATAGACAAAACAGAAACAAACTCATAGATACAGAGAACATTTTGATGGCTGCCAGATAGGAAGGGGATTGGTGGGTGGGTGAAAAATGGGAAAGGGGTTAAGAAGTTCAAACTGGTTGTTATGTGGTAGTTATGGGGATGTAGGCTTTAGCATAAAGAATATAGTCAATAATATTGTAATAACTATATGGTGTCAGATGGGTACAAGATTTATTGGGGTGATAGATACAATGGGAGTTGGGGCAGGGTGAAAAAGGTGAAGAAATTAAGGAGTACATTGGTAGTTATAAAATAGTCACGGGGATATAAAGTAAAGCATGGGAGTATAGTCAATAATATGGTAATAACTATGTACAGCGCCAGGTAGGTACTAGACTAGTCAGGGGGCTCACTTCTTAAATTATATAAATATCTAAACACTATGCTATACACCTGAAATTAATATAAAATAACACTGAATGTAAAATATTTTTTTGAAAATGTTTCTGTGTATTTTCCATATTGACTACATATTACTTTAGGAAAAACATAATTGTAATCGGCTAAATAAATACAACGTGTGTGTTCATATAGAAAGACTTAGAGGAATCCACACTGAAGAGTTAAGCGCGGTCAGGTCTACAGGGGGGGAACGGGGAGGGTCAGAAAACCTGCCCTTTTGCTTTTTGTGCACTTGAGTAATGTTTGAATATCCTGACAAGCATGTATATATGTTTTTGCCCAAAATACATGTCTATGTCTTTTCCCAAAAAAAAATTGCAAGGGAACTAATATAAAAGAAATGTAATAGTGACTCTGTCACTGGGGCTTCGGTGACTAAGGGCATTGGCAGCAAATGATGGCCTTGAGCGTCCTGCCTGCCTTAACCGAATTCTCTGAAAGCCTTCCACATCACTCAGGCATTTTTCTCTCCGAAATGCTCAGCTTTAACAAAATTCTGAGTAGAAGCATGACCATGAGTCACAATTACAGGAAGGTTTTATAAATATTATGTAAAGATTACCTAAGGGAACTTGGCGAAAACTTGCACAAGCTGCAGTGATTCACCCAGAACAATTATTGGTCAAGGGAGAGAAGGGCAGAAATCTTCACGGGTCATTTCGATACATATTTCTGCACACGGCCCCTACGCAGAATGTGTGGACACATCTGTATTTTCTGATCAAACAGATTTATGTTTGTCATCACAGTCATGTTCAGGTCCAACA
Source organism: Rhinolophus hipposideros (assembly GCF_964194185.1). Taxonomy (NCBI): domain Eukaryota; kingdom Metazoa; phylum Chordata; class Mammalia; order Chiroptera; family Rhinolophidae; genus Rhinolophus; species Rhinolophus hipposideros. Next base: position 5,140,813 of record NC_138068.1, on the reverse strand, counting down.
TCTGGGCAGAAACGCCCCTTCCTGCATTCTGAGACACTGAGGCCACCATTTTGAAGGATGGTTTTCCCCTGCATCCAAACCTATGTAAAAAAAAAAAAAACACCAAGCACAATTTTATAGGGATAAGAGAGAAGCCCAGTGGATGGCTATCTGGAAGCATTTGCTGAGAGAGTCCTGTTTAAATCTCTGCCATCCATCTAACGCTTCTCCTCCATATTTTCCATAAACTCTCGTCACATCACACTCCGCCTGTCACTTCCAGCCCTTCCTCAGACCTTAAACCAGACTCACCCACTTTTCTCCCTGTCACTGTTTACGCCAACTGCCTCCCCAAAACCCACATCCAGCCTAAGCATGACACGCAAAATCAAGCTGAAGACAATCTACATCTCCCCGAAAGCCAACACTTCTTTGGGCATTTTGTACTTTCTACCGTGATACGTTAAACCGGCCTTGCCCAAATTTCAGATGTTTTTGTTTCACCTTCACAGCAATGACCAGATTGGTTTACAACGTGTCCTAAAATTGACTCAACATTTCTAAGGTGTTATCTTTTTAAACTTCAGTAAATCGTTTCAAATGGAAAATGAATACGCATTCTTAAAATGCAAAACACGACCATTTGCTGTGTTAGTCAGGCTACGCTGGGATACGTAGCAGAAACGATCCCACGTGCTCAGTAGCATTACACATCAGAAATTCATTTCATGGCTGACCAAAATCCACCAGAGTCCAGGCAACCCTCTCCAGGGCAGTGGCAGTCCTCTGTAGACCCAGAACCTGAGCCTGCACCCCCTACTACCCTCCGTATCAATATTTGATGCTGCAATCTCTAACCGAAGAGTTGAGTGCTGGCAATGATGCTTTCACCTCTAAGTGACACTATGACTTCTCACATTTCATTGGCCAAAGAAAGTCACATGACCGTGTTTAACCTCAACAGGACAGAGGAATGTAGTCCTGCTGGGAGCCCAGAAGCAGAGGAGAGCAAGACACTGGTGAGCAGTGCAGACACCCATCCACATACATCATGAGAGGACAGCCAATCCAAAAATAGATAAAATAAGAACGAGTAGTATTATTAAACTCTAGCTGGACACTGTTGCCTGCCAAAGGGAGCTGAACCGGAGACAGAGAAGTGCTAAAGCAATAACCACCCAAAACAACAGGTTCAAACAGTCATCGTTTAAAATAGGTTGGCAGAAAGACAGGAAAATAAAAGCCCTGTGAACGCTGATGCTAGACCCAACCACACTGCCTACCCAGCTAATTCTATGTTGGCCTGCTCCTTTTATAACTGTCATTGTTGAGCTGGTACAGACTGCACAGAGCTGCGTGTTGGTTTTCTTGTGGATAAATGTACGGAAACAAATCAAGCCACCTTGTGTACCTTTGCTGAAGAAGCTTGCTGAAGGAGCCTGGGTTCATGAATCAGGGCCCCGAAATCTGTCACTGACTAGCTGTCCACAAAGGAATGACTCATGCTGTGTGCATCTGGAACCAGTTAGCTTTGACTTATGAAGCACCTATGTAGCTCTTGCTCAGGGACAGCAATTGTTCTAAACACTTTACAAATTCCCAAGGCAATGCTAAAAGATGAAAAACTATTATTATGCCCATTGTATAGATGGGCAAACTGAGGTACAGAGATTCATTAACACCTGGCAATACAGTGGGTAGGCAATTGTCGAGAAGGCAATTGCAATGGTCAAAAGGTCCAAGTTCTAAGAGAACCAGTTAGTCCCATTTCTCTCACCAGGCATAAGAATATCCCCCACCCCCGAGAAAGTAAACCTTGACTCAGCTTGTCTGTAGCTAATCAACGGTTCCTCTAACCCACTGCCCAGCTTTGACTATACATTGTAATAACGTGGGCAGCTCTTAATATCCCAATGCCCTGGCCTCAAAGTGGACCAGTGTCCCAGAATCTCCGGGGTGGGACCCAGGTCTCAATGCTCTGACCTCTGCCTGGGGGGCTCCAGTGAGCTCTTCCTGGTACAAGGGTGACTGATCAGCCACCAGCAAGAGGAATGGCCACCCTTTGGGAACGACCTGTATTACATACAACCTGCCCAGCTCCTCTTCTTTGTGTTTTAAGAAAACATTCATTGCACCAGAACAAGTCCTGACCCTGACATTGGCAGGACATGGGCAAACATCCAAATTGAAGTCCACATACCATAAGTCTCAATATTTAAGCTATAAATTAAGGTAACAGATTGTTTTTAAAAATATGTTCTATCCTCCTACCTTGACAAATACATAACAACACAAATAACAACACATAACATGCCCACATAACAACAAAATGGGGCAGGGGGGTACAAAACATATATAAGGCAACAATTCATCCAAACAATTGTGGGTAAAACAAATCCGAAATGAATTTTATTTTCTGCCAAAGACCGTGATTTGCTCGGAGCAGGAGTGGGGATAGGAAGACAGATTGCAAAGAAATTCCCCCTCTCACTAGGTTGCCAGGTCCAGCTCCCTCTGCCAATCACTAGTGCAACCCATAGACACCAATTTCTTTTCCTTTTGATGAAAAAGGAGGTCTTTTCGTCTCCCACCCCCATGCCCACCACGCAGGTACCTATAAAGTGTACCCAGCACGGAGGCCATAAGGTTTCTCCTGACCTCTTTCTGCCCAGGCCTAGAAACTTCTGCCTACGAAGTGCCTCAACCCCCAACCACCACTGACAGCACCCCTGGCCCTGGCCCTGCCCCTTTTCCTCCCTTCCTAGACTCAGTCTGTACCCTGCAGGGCCTTGGCCACCCCTCAGGCTGGTGGGGCACCCAACAATGGTACATCCAGGGAAAAGACACATGCAGAACCTCGGAGAAGGCGGGGGGACTTGTGAGAAGAGAACTCCTTCCAGGGTCCTGGTACCCGAAGGCGGTGCCAAAGAAAGGACATGGGGTAGGGTGGACCTGGCCCGCGTGCCATGGCCTCCTTGCCCCGGTACTGCCACAAGCCCCTACCTCACAAGGGACATATGCTGCTGGGATCCAGGCCACTCTCACTGGGCACAAGGACTAAGCTAGCCTGAAACCGTCTTTCACGGTCTCTGTCAGGTCCGGCCAGGAACCTAAGGTGGCAAATACTGTTACGATCTCCACTGTGCACACGAGAACCAGCGGCTGAAGAATAAGCTGAAGAACTCCCAGGACGCAGCACCCACAGGTGGGGCCAGGATTTGAACTGACCTTTAACTTCCAAGCCCATGTTTTTAACCAACGCATCGCATTTCCTCCCTCTGTCCAAATTGCACCCCCTTTACATGGGTCTCTGCCAAGCCCAGGCACCTCGGCAAACGTGCCCCAGAGCCCCCCCTGACAGAGAGCAACCCAGCCCTGACCTCACGTTGTCGCGACCAGCAATCACACTAGGATAGAAGTACCTCAATAACTCTGGGATCGGCCTTAGAGGAATCAGTTCCCAGGTTCTCGGATCTCAAGGTGCTCTTTCTAAATCCAATCTCAACACATTCCTGATGCCCACCCGGAAGAGCTCTGAGCGTCCAGCTCATTCTCCCTTTCTCCTTCCCTTTTTCATAATCACCCTCTCCCACTCTACAAAAGAAAAGCCCACTTCTCCCACTCTGTGAATATCACCGTGGCGCAGCGTCCCCACGTCCACACACTCTGGGAGTGTCACATCAAAGGACCGTTCTGAACATTGGAGTGAGTGTTGAGAAAATGAATGACCCTAGAATCTGGGGGGAACTCCTTCCACGAGTCTAGGATCTTCCAATTGTCTGCTCTCAGTAGTATTGTGGCAGAAACCATCCCAAATTGTTAGCCTAACCTAGCTAGCGAGACCTGAGTTATCAGCTCATAGATCATTCTAAAAAAAATTTCTGAGCAATCACCATGTGAGGCTGTAACAAACCTCTTTCATTTCCATCCATTTATTCATGTGTGATCAAGGTTTCTCAGGACTTACATGCAGAAAAAAAGGAAAAATAAGAGCAGAATTAATGCTGAACCCTGTATCATTGTGGTAACAAGTCATTTCCTCCTTTAGAACAGCCTTTTTTAAAAGCCCCATCCATCTTATTAAGAGATGCAGTCCAATAAAATGTTACCATTAAAGCTCAATAATTACTTCCTCATATTTTAAAATGAATTTGTGTCATGTGGATCAATTATGTTAATAACAGTCAAATTGCAAATTCAATCTAAAAAAAATGTTTAAGCCTTAAAAGCCTTAGGGTACCAGAGAAAACACGTTTTGCTTCAATGCATGTATATGTTTGCTTGCAGAGAACCATGATAAAACAATCAAAAAAAGTCTCTGCAGCATAAAAATATATTTCATTCAAATAAAACTCTGTGTGGAAATAAAAAAGAAATCGTAAATTCAGGGAGAAAAAAGGGAGAATGTAAAATTTTAAAGAAGAATTTTTTTCCTCCATTTTTAAACGATGATGGGTATCACATCCTTACAGTGTTTAGATCCAATGGATACAATTTTTTAAACATGTAACATTTTTCTCTATTTTAAAACCTCAATATTTATATTTTTGCCAGAAGTAATATTCTTTGCAACTATTAAAGCTTACAAAGAAAAATTGTGAACGTCAACTTCAAAATGTGTGAACAGAATTCATAGTTTTTCAAAATGCTTTTAGGGAGGTGTACAAGCAAACATCTATTGAAGCTGCTGGCCTGTGTCACTCACTCAGTCGCCAGTCCCCACGACCTGGGGATCTGCCTGGGTGTCAGTAACTGTTTAGCCGCTGTATGGTTGGAATTTCCTCCCTGGCAGCCTTGTCCCACTCCCAGTGCTGGCGAAGGATAGAATAAAGCTGAGCCCAGACTCCCGGACTCTTGGTCCAGCCCTTGTAACCACGTAGAAAGGCCTAAATTTAAATCTTATGCCTGCCAACTACTGCACAGGCTCCATGGTTGCTGCCTAAGCCCTGCTAGGTCTTAATTTTCTCATCTACACAGTAGGGTCAAGGCCACACTCCTAGTGCATCTGTTACAGGATTTTTATGAGGCTCAAATACCATCATCCTTCCTCTCCTAGTTTTAACTCATTTTTCAAGTATTACCTTGCAGCCTACTTGCCTATTCTGGGCTCACAAACTCTCCCCCGCCAAAAAAAAAAAGAATAGTAAGAACTCCCCCCGGAAATCAATCTCCCTAACCATCACCACCCCTTTACCATTCGTTCCCAATGAGCAAAATACGGCTGAAAATTCCTTCACGAAGCCCACAGCTCTCTAAGCCATCACCAATTGATCGTCAAGGCTACGTTCCCTCTGATGTATTTGATTAGTGAGTGTTGGTGTATTAATGATTGAGCTTTGAATGACACCTTCCTCTGGGGAATTTAGCAGTCCCAGGCTAGAGCCCTCTCTTCTACAGCCCCACACTTCCTCCAGCATTAGCCAGGAGGGAAGCCTGAGGGTACCGGGAGGAAGTAAACTACAGGATCGATCCCCCACCCTCCCCACTCCAGAAGAGAAGCTGGGAAATATTTCCACATAATTGCAGACACTCCACAGCACCTCCGTCCCTTCCATTGCTGTGATGTCCCCTACAGAGCCTGCCAGCGCCGTTTTTTCGAGCTGCTTTCATTTGGTTGGCTTCAAGGATTCGACTAGAACAGAATCTCCTGCTCTGCCTGCTGTTTCTGTTGCACGAGAGGCTTCTGTTATTAATGAAAAGACCCTCTGGTCCTGGGAAGCCCTGGGAAGGCAGACAAGACAAGCACAGTGAGTCAGTCCATAAGCCAGGGGAAGTTCTCAGCGATTGTTCCAACTCTCCAGAGGACGAAGCAGACACTCCAACCTGTGTCCCAAGGAGACCAAGTCACAGCAAATCTGGGACTGGTCCGCAGGTGCACAGCGCCACCCACAGTTAAGAGTCCAGAAAGGGTTGGGTTTAAACCCGGAACCTGCACCACTTCTCTATCCTGGGTAACCAACAGGGCAGCGCGGCCCCTTCCCAACTGGTCTGGCTGTTTGCAAACGCGCCCACGCACCGAGTCCAAAAGGACTTACCCACTGGGCTTTACTGCAACGTGAGCCTTAGTTTTAATCAATCCAGAAGCCGCAGGAGAGAGGGCAGCACAGAGCCCTCCAGGACCAGCTGGGAAGCTGCCCATCCTTGTAAGGTCAAAGCCTGGAACACAGGGCAGCAGGGCTATGGTTTCCCTGTAACGTTACCCCCACTGACAGCTCACACAACCATATTTTTGCAAGACATGAGTGTTAGAAGGAAAACTGAGGAGCTGTTTTTCAGTGCCTGGCTATCTCCATCCCAGGAAGCTCTTCTTTCTATTTAGCTGACTTCCTTTTTGCTCATTTTCTCTGGCTCTGCCATGGGATGAGTGGAATCAAAATCCCAAGAAACAATTTAAGAGAAAATGCACAAAGATTATATTAACAGGAGTTGTTGTGTTTGGCGGGAAAAAATAGGGGACAACTTATCTACCCCCGGTTGGCAGAGGAATAATAAAGTCATTCTTATATATCTACTGGGTGGAATATTATCTTCCCCCAAAAAATAATGGCTCTAAAGTATGTATCATAAGTTGAAAATGTTTATGACCTAATATAAGTGAAACATGAGGACACCAAATAGCCCAGGTGTTAGGATTCTGACGGTATGAAAACAATCTATGTTTGAAAGGGAATATTCCCAGATGTGAGCATGTTTGTGTTTCAGTGGTGGAATTTGGGGTATTTTTCTGTTTTCTTTTATTTCTAAAATATCTGGTAATTTATGACAACAAAAAAATACTGATGGAAAACTGTGTTGGGGGCAGTGGGCACAGAGTTGCTGATGATTCATTTTGGCCTCTGAATTTTCTAATATTGTGACTATTCTAATCAAGTTACTTGGATAGCGTCATCTCTGGAGGGCGTTCTGTGAAAATACGAGCATGGCGGTCTCCCCTTCACCCCCATTGCTCTAAGCAGTACTCCATCTTCCGTGGCACAGTAGCCAGGTGACAAGAGACGTTTGTCTCCAGGCTCCCTTGTCAGTTGTCTCCCTGTGCCTTCTCTTTCTCTGCATGAAAGCCACTCCCAACACGATGGACCCTGTCCCAGCTCTGGGTCCCAAATCCTAACGGCCTCTAAAAATCCAGCTCTGATCCCTCCTCAATGGAGACATCTTTCCCTTCCAGCCAACTAGAGAAAATCTCCCTGTGATAAGTCAATGCCCAAACGCTTAGCCCTGATTTTGGCAGACGGAGAATAATAATTTCCTTCTCCTCCTCCACCCCCTTTCTTTTGAAACTAACAAACACTTGATTAAACAAAAAGAAAATAATTTCTCTGCAAATGCCAGCCTACAAACGTTTCTTTGGCTGATTTCTTTTCTTTCCCTTGTTTCTTTTTTTTTTTGCCAGTTCCACCCTAGTTTGTGCCTGGAACATCCTCAGTTCATTCTCCCTATCTGTACCCCCACCCACCCCACGCCCCCAGTTTCTATGACTTGGAAACCAGCACCTGGTTGAATTGATTCAACAGCCATTAAGCAAAATGCAAAAGTTAAACCAGAGCCCTGCTGGATAACACGGCTGTTTCTACAGTTAACTGGAGAGCAGCCTTTATTAAATTATGCAGCCAATGTTCCTTTTATTTCCTCAATGAGAATGTGGCACATAAATTGTTATGTGGATTAACTTAATCAGTTAATTTCAACACTCTAGAGCCTCCAGCCAATTTCAGTGTGTTATGTAGAGTGCAGTGAGCATCTGAGCTTTTGACAGGACAGTGGCTTGTGTTTTGAGCCCTGGACGTTCCGTGGGTCAGGGAACAGACTGTTTGGGGCAGGTGCACCTGCTCAGCTCTTTGGAGGCTTTCTCTAACTCATGCTGGGCTACTTACCATGTCCCCGTTGCAGAGTTCCAAATGTGTCTCCTAATAACAAGAGCTTCCTGTGTTCTAGGGGGAAAACAATTCATTATTCAAATAGCTTCCTGGTCAGACTCACAGAATAACGGGAAATGAGTACAAGGAGGGGGCACTGATGCCAGGGACTTTTGATAGCAGCCACTGTTCTGGAAAAGTTTTCCTTTGAACATCATGTAAGTAGCTGGGCCCGGCGATCTGACCCACGAGAAAAATTCCCCCGAGGCCAATAGTGAAGAGTCACCTGCATTTGACAGACATTTCTTTAGGGCCTACTACGCTCTGAGCACAGCAGTGCATGTGGAGTAACACCCAGCGCCTGTCTGCTCTCAGAGGGCAAGCCGTCTCTCGACACACCTATCAGTGTCTGAGTATAGGAACCCCACAATTCAAAGAGATAATAATACTGTGAACAAGACTCAAGAAATTTCCATGGAGGCTGGTGGTCTGGCTCCCCTACCTACCGGTTCTGTGGCCCTGGGAAATTTCCTCAGCCTCTCTGTTTCTCAGTGCCCTCTCCTGTTAAATGCGGATAATAACAGTGTCCCCGAGGACACTCATGAGGAGTAAATGAATTAAGGTTTTCAAGGCGCTGAAACTAGTGTCTGCCTCAGGTTTAACTTTTGTCTTCTACTTACTGACTTGTACTGGCCTCCCAATTATTACCAAGTCTGGGAGGTGGGTGGGTGGGGGATGAAGTGCAGATATTCCAGGAGAAAACTGCTGAGGAACTGCCCCCAAAAAGCAAAAATCAATCAAACAATACTTGTATAGACTGGCATTCGCAAAAAAAAAAAATGATTTTCCTTTTACTTTGTCCATGTTTGTAGCTCAATATAAAAGTAAACATTTATCATACAATTGATAGTTCAATTTAATAAACAAGGTACACATACTAAATATCACTATTTCCAGGCTCCAAGAGAAGGACCTTCGTTATTAAGGTGGCTCCCACTTCTAGGAAGTCTCATGTCACAACATCAAATCATTACATCAATATCAAAAGTTCTCGTAGGTAAGGCACTTGGGAGAAGGAGCTAGCTATTGGGGGTCAAGTTCAGTCATCATGTCTCTTCCCAATGCTGCATACTTTTCCTTAATACTTGTCAGTCATTATTCCATAGCTACTGGTGGGATTTTTAGTGTTACCTCCTTTGCTTCAATAGACGACAAGTTCCATGAGAGTAGGAACAATGTCTGTCTTTTGAACTTTCACATCTGTTGCCTAACACAATAATTACCCCATAGTAGGCATTCAGAGGATATTTCTTGGAGGGAGGGAGGGAGGAAGGGATGGATGGATGGATGGATGGATGGATGGATGGATGGATGGATGGATGGATGGATATATGAAGACATCTCAGGACCATCCTGAGTAGTTTTTACCTTTTAAATGGAGGGGTTCATACATACAGTCTAGCGTAATAGGTCAAATGTCTCAGTGCTTAAGGCGGGATACACTGATATGTTTTGATCAACTGTGACGTGGCTCATAAGAAACTCCAAAGTTTAATAAGCTCCAAAGTTTGTGACGGATGCACAATTTTCCCCAAATTACATCAGATCAAGGTTTTCCTTATAAGAACATCGCCCATCCTCACTTATATTTAAAAATGCTTCCTCAAAAGGAAAAGGGAGAAATGACATTACAGCAAGAGTCGACGAAATGAAGTATCAACCCACACCCTCGCCAACACTTGTTGTCTCGTCTTTTTTATAACAGCCATTCTAACAGGTGTGAGGTGATAATCTCACCGTGGTTTTGTCTTGCATTTACTTGACGATTAGTGATGATTAGTACCACTAAGCTCGTGGTGATTTGTTACACAGCAATGGAAAAGTAATATGTGTGCCTTTGAGAAGCAGGAGAGAGTTCCAGGTGGTTCTGTGAGTCCCTGAGATCCTACTTTGCTCAGGAGGAACCATTGCCTATCGATTAGGGTGAGCCTAGGAGAAAGACAGCCTCCCTTGAATTACTGAGCTCAGCACATAGTGAAGCCATGTGTTGGAAGGTGGCCACCACCAACAGGACGACAGCCATGGAGCGACACAGCTGCGCAGATGGCACAAGGACAATTATAAGCCCCGATGTGCTGCAGGGGCTACAAGGTCCATACCCTCCACTGTTTTCCTGGTGCCTTCAATCGATTCTCAGGTAAAATTCCTTACCACACCCACAAGCCCTTGCAAGGTCTCTGCCGTGCTGACCTCCCGGACCTCATTCCTCTCCATTCTCCCCTTACCAAATACATTCTTGGCTATTATCTTTCTCCTAGTACCTGGAACATATCAGTCCTTTCCCTCCTCTGGGCCTTTGCAACGTGTGTTCCCTCTGCCTGAAATGCTCTTCTCTTGGCTCTTGCTGGGTGGCTCCTTCCTTCAGGTCCAGCTGAAATGTCATTTCTTCTTTTATTAAAAGGCCTCCAAGATGCCTTCTCTACATGCTCAATCCACAGTAGGTCCCTCTGTGTCGTACTCTGTCCCTGCACCCTGTTTATTTCCACTGAAGCACACAGGAGCACTTGCATTTGGATGTATTTGGTTGTTGACTAATTCACCCTCTGTGTTCACCACTAGAATGTATGCACCAGTGGTGGTCGGAATCCTGTCTGCCTGTTTAATCTCTGCTTCCCCAGCTTCTAGCCAAGTGCCAGGCCCAAGGGGGCACTCAGGAAGTGTGAATGGATGAACGACTGCTTTCTGCCTGGCAGAAGTGCTTCTCTGCCATCCCTTTCCCCTCCTGTCGTACGACCAGCAAGGCACAGAGACTTCAGAGTTGTGTTACTGAATTCCACACACGCTCTACCCAAGTCTTGATGGTCACGCATCAAGATAGGAATATTTATTCACCCCATTTTACAGATGCAAAAAGTGAGGCACAGATTAAGAGGAATACAGTTTCTTTAAAGAGCAGAGCCGAGATACGAACCCACTTCCGTCAGACTCCAAAATCCATGTTCCTCCCACTAGTGTCTGCTGTCTCCAGCCTTGAGACATGTTAACAATCTGAGTGCTTGCAGCATCCAGTCCAGGCCCCACCCTGGCGGAGGAGGAGAGGGTCAGAGGAGTCTGGCTGAAAGGCATTTGAGGCAGGTTACAAAGCGACAGGCAGAGGATGAGCCACCATTGGAGAAAATGCTCCCTCCTGACTGAGGGCTCCATGCAGACAGGGCCTGGTCTTACTCGCCGTTCTATCTTCAGAGCTAAGACTAGTGCCCAGCATGGGACAGGCACTCGGTAAATATTGTTGAAAGAATTTAAATGTTCATATAAAAGTATCAGGAGTTCGCAGGTAGGGGCACAGCAAGGGTCTCCCTGGAGTAGGATCCCAACACGGATGAGCACGCTTGCTGAGCTGCTTTCATTTGTATCGGGGTGTCACCACTTTGGCGTGATGGACGTTCGGGGCTGGATCCTTCTCTGCTGTGGGGGCCGCCCTGTGCCCTGAAGGATGTTAGCAGCGGCATCCCCGGTCTCTGCTCTTTAGATGCCACTACAACCCTCCCACCCGTGTCTTCAGGCATCTCCAAATGTCTCCTGGGGGAGCAAAACCACTTTCCTCATGAGCTGAGAACCACTGAGTTATATGCAGCCGAGTCCAATCCTTCCTGAAACATGGGTTTTGCAGAGTTTTGCTGGAACAAAGAAATAAGCTACCAAGATGCTCTGCCTGCCTTCTTTGAAGGTATAAAGTTGAGAAACTTTGCTTCGGGGGAAACAAGGCAAAGAAGTCACCAAGAGGCCATTCTGACTCTAGAATCGCTGGGGATGGCAGGAGGCCTTGGAGCCAAGTCGTATCGATTCCTGAAGATCTTCCCGAGTTTAATGTTCCCAGCGGATGACCAGGTTACATGTGGATTTAATCTAAAAGGATGTTTCACTGCCTTCTCTTACCTTAGGATGAAGAAATTTTTCAGTCTAAATCAGTAGTTTTAACAATTAGAATAGATTCTGGAATAGGAGGGAGCCATTCCACAAACCACAAAAAGAAGGTGGGGGAAAGGATACCGGCAGCCTAAGAAGTGCTACTGAATTAAAGACAGATAAAGACCAAGGTTTCTTCTACTTTGTATGTATGATATTGTTTAGAAACAAGCAGTGCAGAAAACATGCATAAATTAGAGAATTTTCTAAGTGGTACAGTAAAACCTCTTCACACGCAGACTCTCATTCCCCCGAGAGAGTTCCTTCTCTGAGTTTTAAAACACACTTGCCTGGCAGAACTCATGCTACCTTCCTAATGAACTAAGGAACAATGCAGAATTTAGTGGAGGCATTGAGTCCAAAACATCACCTCACACCTGCCCTCCATCACCTCTTTCAAATGTAAAGAAGAATGAACTTAAATGTCAGGCCTCCTCTGTGGGGGCTGCTCACTCTGTTCCTTGGCAGAACACCAGAGGGAAGACCAATCACAGGAGAATTTTCTATTCCACATTGTGAAGGAAAGCTCAGGTTGGAGTTTGTAGAGCATTTTGCTTGAACGTGACCTATTACTTATGGACAAGGGGACATGAAGGGGTTAGAAAGCCCTACAGAGTGATTTTTATAATAGGCTTCTAATGCATGAAACATTTTCTTCTGACACAAGCTCAAGGAAAAGCCCAATAAAAAGCAGATACAAAAGGAGCCTTTTTACAGGAAAATAGGAAGTCTAGAAATCCACCCCGGCCAACACTTGGCTCGGCAGCTGCCCCAAAATCTCATCACGTTCTGCAAAAACAATTTGGAGCTCTCTGTTCTGGGAAATAAGGGTTTTTCTTTGGCATTGGGTTGTTCTGTGGGCCTCCAATTAACTGCTTGCCTCATGAGCTGCTTACGCTGGCCACCTGCTCTCAGATACTTCTCACCTTCTCCATCCTGCTCAGTGGCCTGGGACAATCTTGTCCAACCATCCTCCCTTTGGTTTGGCCAGTAGAAGGCACTGATAGGAGATCAAAGGGCAGGGCAGGAAGAAAGAGTGGTCAGGGCATATCTTCCCCTGGCTGGTTTAGATTTGGGGTTGAGAAATGTGGTCTCTGATATATATATATATATATATATATATATATATATATATATATATAGATATATATAGATATATATATAGAGAGAGAGATATATATATATATAGATATAGATATATATATATATAATATATATATGTATATATATAATATATAATATATAATATATATATATATGCATTAAGTGCAAGCCTTCCCTGAAGAACACCCACATTTTTTTATCTGGAAGTGGAATCTAGTTTGTTGGTTGCCTGAGAGACAAAATGCACTGCTTTGTACTATTTAAATGTTAAGAGGTCTTAGATGTTTTTCTGCAAAAAAAAGCCTATTTACCCCGCACTGAGTTCGCCAGGCCTCCCCTTTCACAGGTTAGGAAGTTCCTTTTCATTAGAAAGTTCTTTAGAAAATGAAAACAACAGATTTCATTTATATATAAATTTTGTGCTGTGCTTTCTACCGAATTCCAGATTAATCCCAGCCCCAAGTTTAACAGATCAGACCCACAAGGTCACTGTGACATTGTATTGTATATTAGGCCTGACCACTATTGACTTGGCAACAGCTTCGTGCTAGGCATGCTCTATTCACTGCCTCCAATCCTCCCACATCCCCCACAGTAAGTAGAATGATTCCCAATGGAGAAATGGAGGCTCAGAAATAAGAGAAGTCACTTAGGAGAGTTAGGATTTCAACCTATGTCTTTGTGGTCCCAAGGCCTGAAGTCTTTCCACTAGGGCATATGGCCTCCTACATTTTACCCTCGAGTTAGGTGAGGTTTCAATCTGACTTTGTCCACCATTTGAGGCTGACATCATTTTCCTGCCCCTAGTTGCTCAGAGGTACAGAAGACTATGAGCAAGCTTCATTTCTCCCCGCCTGGGTCCACAGAGAAGAATGTCATTGTTTATGTAGCACAGGTATCATTTAGAATGCTGGGAACAAAGTCACGTGGGCCCTTCATGGGAGACGATGCCAGGCACCTCTCCATCTCGGTACAACACATCTCCACGCCTTACAGTGTATCTCCACTAGGATGAAGGCTGTTCCCTGCAGAAAGAAGCTGAGAGGTCGGGGTAACTGAAGTGACTCCAGGTGGGGTGTGCCCACTCCAGCACCTGCTCCTTTGGGGAGCTCATGTGACGAGGAACCCAGGCAATTCAGGAAAATGAAGCATGTTGACAAAGAGGAGTCAAAGTAAAAAAGGCAAGAAAGGGTACTTCTTTTTTTAATTTGATGTAATTCATATACCATAAAACGTACTCATTTAATTTGTACAATTCAATAGATTTTGGAATATCCTCAAATTGTGAGACCATCAGGACTATCTAATTCTGGAACATTCTTATCACCCTCCCCCCAAAAAACCCATGCTCATTAGCAGCCACTCCTCTCATCCTTACCTTCCCCCAGCTCCTGGCAATCATTAATCTATTTTGTGTCTGTATAGAATTGCCTAATCAGGACATTTAATATAAAGGGAATCATATTGTATTTGGCCTTTTGTATCTGGCTACTTTCACTAGCCATGTTTTCAAGATCCATCCATGCTGTAACATGTGTCAGCGCTCCATTCCTTTTGTTTGGATTAATAGATATATGCAAATAGCACATTTTTTATCCACCATCAATTGATGGACATTTGGGTTGTTTCCATCTCTTACTATCAAGAATAATCCTGCTAGGAATGTTTTATGTACAAGTTGTTATATGGACATATTTTTTTCAATTCTTTTGAGAACATATCTAGGTGTACAATTGCTGGATCATATGGTAATACTGTGTTTAACTTTTGGAGGAACTGCCAACCTGTTTTCAACAGTGACTGCATCATTTTACATTCCCACCAGCAATGAATGAGGGGGCCAGTCTGTTCACATCCTTCCCAACGCCTTTTATTGCCCATCTTTCTTATTGTAGCCATCCTAATATGTGTGAAGTGGTAACTAATTGTGGTTTTGATTTGCAGTCCCCTAAAGACTAATGCTGGTAAGCATTTTTTCATATGCTTATTGACCATTATTAGTGTATCTTCTTTGGAGAACCATCTCTCCAAATTCTTTCCCATTTTAAAAATTAGGTTATTTGTCCTTTCATTGTTGAGCTAAGAGTACTTTACATATTCTGGATACAAATCCCTTATCGTATAAACAATTTGCAAATATTTTCTCCCATTTTTCAGGCAGTCTTCTCACTTTCCTGATGATGTCCTTTGAAGAACAGAGGTTGTTAATTTTAATAAAGTTGACTGAAAAGCTGTAGAATACGCCTCAGAATTTGCTTTTTGAAGGAGAGTCAAGTCAGGTTGCTCTCGGGGGCATCACATTTGGAGAAAGACTGGCATCAAAGCACAGAAGCCATGCAGTGAACTGTCCACCACCGCGGTGCTGAAATCAGCTGGACCGAGACGTGGTGTGAGTCACACAGCCTCCACCATGTAGTGTGTCCAGAGGGAGACCTCAGAGGAGTTTTGAAAGTAAAGAAAAACTTTACCAAGTGGACAAAAGAGGAGGAGAATTCCAGGCAGTGCAAAGAGCATATGCAAAACTGTAGAAGCAGAACACAGGATGGCACATTTGATGAATTGCAATTAGCTGAATCCAAATGAAAGATGGTAATGGCTTGGATTAAAGTAGTAGCAACACTGATGGAAAAAAGTGAACAGGCTGAGGGTGTTTGGCGATAGAGTCAACTAGACTTGGAAATGGATTTGGTGTTAGGGATGAGAAGAAAGGAGGAATCAAAAGAATCTTCTAAATCTTTGACTTGAGAAACCAGGCAGTTGGAAGTGGTATTTGCAGAGATGGAGAAGAGTATAAGAATAGTTTAAAACTGGAATGTGAATCAGAAGGTTTGCACTAAAAATCGAGGGTGCGAGAGGAGAGGTAGCAAAATATAGTGGTTACATTTTATAAGTGTATTTGTTTTCTGATTTGCTGACTGATGTTGCTTTGAATAACTAATGTTGAATCTCCTCCCCATGAGGTATGGAAAAACTGCCTTCCCTTGTTATTAATAAATTAATTCTTACTATGGGCAAAAAGCCGTGGTGAACATATGGGTTCTGGGGCTAGATGACCTGGGTTCAAACCCAAATTCTACCTCCTATGAACCCTGCGTTCAGTTCCTCCCTGGGAAGAGATAGATCATTCTAGTCTCTATCTCGCAGAGTTGTAATGAATATCAAATAAGTCAATAGTCTGTACATGACTATTAATGGGTATGAGGTTTCTTTTAAGGACGATGCAAATGTTCTGAAATTAGATAGTGTTTATTCTTGTACAATATTCTGAATATACTAAAACCACTGAACTGTATGCTTTAAAAGGGTGAATGTTATGGTATATGCGTTATATCTCAAAAAATAATTTGAACAGCACTTAACACCATGCTTGGCTAAGTGCTGAGGAAGTGTTCATTAAATGTATCCAAATAAATTGCAAAACCAATAAATTATTATTTTAGGTTTAAAACCTTCATTCTTCAAATCTTTCAGCCACCACCATAGGAGATTTTTCAGAGTCTCCTTCACCCTTGTAGAACTTTCATCTCCTGCTTCCTTTTCCCGTATTTTTCTTACCCCCTCCCTCCCACGGGACTCCCTTCCAACTCCAAATTTCCCTCTTTCTGTTACATACAGAAATACCACTCCCCTGAAGCCTTTTGCCCCAACTCAGTACCACGCTCATTCTTGCGTGTCCAAACCAAGAATCAAAACGCCTTCCGTGTGGCAAGATGCCATCCTAGTTAAAGGGAAATTGTAGTTTATGTTTTCCTTTTTCTTACAGAAGTTACTGTGATAGAGACAATACGTCTTTTTTTTAATAATTCAGAGGATAGAGTGGAGAAGGAAAAACTGGTTCAGTAAGCCAGAGATTGAGGAAGCAGAGATGGATCTGAAAACCTAATTTTTTCTTCTCATCCCTCTGTTTTTCACCGTCAGTGACTAATTTCAGTCACATTCTGGCCTCAGCCCTTTGCATTTACTGTTCCCTCTATGTAGAGTCCTTTTCCTGCAGGTAGCCACATGGCTCACTGCCATACTCCATTCAGGTCTCTGACCAAATGTCACCACCTCGTGACATTCCCAGTGGTCCCTGACTACCAAATGTTAGATTAGGTTGCACTCTTATCCCTGACACTCGTTCTCCCTCTTGCCTGTTTTCTTTTCTCTCCAGAGCTTGTATTGTGATCTGACATCCTATTTAGCATTTACTTGTTTAGGGTTTCTCTCCCACTAAAATGTCAGCTCCCTCTGGACAGTGTTTTGTCTTTCTTATTCACTGTGGAATCGCCAGCACCTAGAACAGTTCTTGGCACATAGGAGACACCCAGTAAATATTTGTTGGATAAATGAATGAGTGAAGGAACAAATAAGTGAATGACACAGGAAGCTAATTTTCAGCAGGTGTTCCAGACAAGGGTGATATTTTGCATAGATGGTAGATATTACTGTACGTTGTGTGGTATTCAGGTTCACCTGTATCATTTCCCCAGGTACCATGGAGACCTCTAAGAATCCATTGTTCTGAAATAAAACTACAGGGGGAAATTAGTCACTGAATTCAAAAGTATTCATGCTTCTGTATAATAATTCAATGTGGAAAGAAAAGGCATGGAAAGATATTAGTCTGCACCTGTTTTTTAAAGTTTTAAAAATTGTATCTCCTCTATGCTTATCTTGCCATTTCCACCATCAGACTGAGAGCTCCCCAAGGGAAAGAGCTAGGGTGATGGGGGCTTCAGGACAGGGCTGAGTGTCTGGGGAAGAGGGGGTGTGTTTCCCTGTGTTCTGGGAGCTGTTCTAGCAAATCATCAAACCCCAATGGGGTGGGTATTGGAGGTCATGGGAACCCTGATTTATAGGCAGTTGGTCAGAAGTACAGATGGCAACCTGAAATTTGTGATTAGCATCCTAAGTGTGGTCAGTCTTTTGGCACAGAGCCCTTATCTTGTAGGATCAGACGTTAACCCTGGGTAGATAGTGTCAGAACTGAACTGTAGGGCCCCCAGCTGGGTTGGAGAATTGGTCCTTGTCAGATAAAACCTACACATCTCGTCACAGAAGTTTCTGTGTGAGTAGTAGAGGAGAAACATGCGAGTTTTTTCTCTTACACCACCCCAGGACTACGGAAGCAGAAAGTCTGGGCATGGGGCCCAGCAGCCTGTATTCTAACAAGTCCCACAGGTGACTCTGGTGTAAGTTCAAGTTGGAGAACATCGGTAGCTTCCCCTGGGAAGTCCCTGAAATATCTAGTCCTCTCCTATCTGGTCCAGTCTCCACGTCTTCCACCGCAGCAGAATCATTCCATCTGGGCCCATAGCACCAAGTTCCAACTAATAAACCCCCAATGTTCACCTCCATGGCTCCAAATAACAAGTAGATATGCTTATTCTTGGATTTAGATAACATATACTGCCACTCCACCAAGAGAAGTTAGCTCATAACTTCCCCTCTCCATCTCACGTTTTGATACAGCTCTACTTCTCAACCCCTCTGCGACTCTTTAGAACTTTGGGTGATAGGCTCAACGCTTTGTGTCTTGTTCCATCAACTTTCCACAGATTCTGAGCCTGTAGAAAATGCTTCTCTCCACTCTCCTCCCTCCCATACACACTACAAAGTTTATCCAAAACCCCTTTGCCTTTTTTCTGTTTTGTTTTGTTTTGTTTTGTTTTGTTTTGTTTTGTTTTGTTTTTAAAGCATGGAGCTCCAATTACCTGAGCCACCAGGCCGGCCCCCCATTTGTTTTTATGGTTCTAAACAATTCTTATTTACAATTTGTTCTGAACTCTGAACTTATAAGCTAAGTCTTCATGCTTGGCCCGAATCAATTCCAAATAATGAAAAACCAATCATAAGCATTTACATTTATGAGATTCTCTGTGTAAAGAACACGGTACAGCTTTTAGTCCATAGTAAGCCCTCCATCAATTGTAGTTATTATTTGGGGGAGAAGGTGAATATTGTTCACGTAGCAGCCAGCTTTCAAAGTGGTCCCCAGTGATCCCCTCCTGGTATTCCCATTTTTGTGTCATCCCCTCCGCCACTGAATAGGGCTGACAAATGAGTGATAAAGAAGATGTGAAATATCTCTCTATATATATATATGTTTATTTATATATGAATATTTATTACTCAGCCATGAGAAAGAAGGAAATCCTGCCGTTTGTAACGACATGAATGGACTTTGGAGGCATTATGCAAAGTGAGATAAATCATGAAAAGATTAATACTGTATGATGTCACTTACATGCAGAACCTAAAAGAAACTGAACTTGCGAAAACAGAGAGTAAAATGGTAGTTTCCAGGGGCTGGGAGGTGGGGGAGATGTTGCTTAAGAGGACAAACTTGCATCTAGTAGAGAAATAAGTTCTGGAGCTCTAACATACCCTGTAGTGATTACAGTCAACAATACTGTATTATAAATTTCAAAGTTGCTAAGAGACTAAATCTTAACTGTTCTCAACACAGAAAATAAATGCCAAATACGTGACAGGATAAAGGCGCGTTAGCTAATGCTACTGGAGTAATCACAATGCAAAAGGTACACCTTAAACTTACACAATAGTATATGTCAATTATCTCAATTTTAAAAAGGAGCTGTCCCCCGCCCCACCCAGGTTATTCTGACCCAGGTAGTCCCCGTCCACACTCAGAGAAAAGATGCTCTAAAGATTGGTGTCTCCTCTATCCTGATCCATTAGCTGAAGTGATCATAGCTTGTGAAATGGGAATAACGTTGAAAGCATTTGCGAGCACAGATGAGCCAGGCCTTCTCAAGTCTGAAGGCAGAGGACGGGCAAGCTGAGTTCCATTGTGTAAAATACGTATAACCACATCCGTTCTCTGTCTCATAAAAGATCCACCAGCGACTATCTCGAAGAAAAACTCCCCTGAAAAGAATGAGTGGCCACTCCTACCTCCCTTAGGCTTTTTATTTTCTTTCCCAGTTTTGCAAATTTGAGGGAATTACATCTGTTTCATGATGTCAGGTGTTCAGGACCAAGATTGTTTTTAATGGCTCTTTAACGTCTCACAGACAATGCAGGCAACACAACGTGCAAACCTTGAAAATCTGAAACATGAAAAAAGAGTCTCATCTCATCTTGCTACCGCTTAGCTCTTCTCAGGGAAGCTGATTCAAAATATTCATTTCCTCACCCTAGTCAATACCCATTGATTACCCACCACTGAAGTTATTAAAACGAGTTCACGTGCAGAAGTTAACGCTCTGCTGGTGCCCAGGCTCACAGCAGTGGGTAACAAGATTAGGACTTTGTACAGTATTGAAGCTTAAATATTCTATTTTTAAACAGGACCAGAGATCATCTTGAACAAAAAAAACCATAGATACAGAAATTGAAACTCCATACCCAGGAGGACAGCCCACACAGATGAGTGCCCTTTGAGAGTCATCACAATAAATCATTCTCTACACTAACAATCAATTAGTATGTATAAATTAACTAAATTAACTAAAATTTACATGTGCCAGGAATGCTGCAAGCAGCAAAGCAAGATCTGTTTCTATTCCAAAGGCTTTATAGCATTGCTTGTGAACTGATGATTCCTGAGGCCCCATCTAGAACTCAGAAATATTTGGTTCAACCTGTAGAGATTTGGGTTTTTTGGTGATTTTTTAATTCATTGCCAACATTTAAAAATCACGGGGTTTTGGATTTCCAGTCAAGATAGTGTAGGAGGTAAACGCTATATTCACTTTCCCTCAGGACCACATCAATGACCACTAAACCACAGAACAACCGTTATTGGGAATCGCCTGAATCTAGCTGCACCGAAGCCTTACAACTATGGACATTCAGAAGAAGCCACCTCCAGACTGGTCGGAGGGGCAGAGACACGGAAGGGGCTGGTCCCACACCCACATGTGACCATTAAAAATCCTCAGGATACCTCAGCTGTGGAGGGCCCCCCTGGAAGGAGTGAGGGGTCCCAGGGCCACACCAGGCTCCCCAGCCCAGAGTTCCAGTGCTGGGGAGAGAAGTTCCCATAATTTCTGGCTGTGAAAACCAGCAGCGATTGTGACACAAGGGCAGGTGAGTGAGACAAGGGCAGGTGGAGTCTCAGATGCTCCTCTTACAGGGCCTGTACATGGAGTTACTCACTGACAGACTCACTCACTCTGAGACCCAGCACTGGGGCAGCAACTCAAATTACACCAGGGCCACACAGGGGGGAACTGAAGTGTCTAGCTTCAGGGTGAGGGCTAGAGGGGCAGCTTTCTCCTAGACGGAGGAACTGGCAGAAGCCATTGTTTCTTTGTTGAGCCCTCCCCCTCCCTGCGTGCAGACACAGGCCGATGCCACGTCTGAGTCTCCATCCAACCGGTTATCACCTTTCATCTACTCCACCCTGGTCATTCCCTGAGGCCCTGCCCACCCAACCTTTGGGCACACCCAAGTTGCTTCCAGTAGTTTTCCTGTCCAACCTGTCTTAGCTCATGCTGCAGACTTTTCTAAAATCTCTCAAAGGTTCACAAAACTCAAACAAGCAGCATCGAAGTTTAGTGTGTCCCACACCTCTGGCTGAGCATTCCTAAGCCCAGCACTGGCAACAGCCAGCCTTGGTTCAAGGTTTGGTATCCTGAGGCATCTCCAAGCCCAGTGCAGGCAGCATCCATCTGCAGATTGCTTTGAGGCTCATACCAGGTGATCCTGGGCATGGCACAGGCTATGGCTAAACTTGGCCTGCAGCAGGTCCCCTCCCAGGAGGCCCGAGGGCTGGCATGCTTGGTAGCCAGCCTCAGACAATGCTGGAGCATCACCTGGCCACCTTCAAGGACGACACACCCAAACGGCACACTGGGCAGGAATCAGAGCCCTGCTAAAACGAACCCTGCCCTGTAGGGTCAGCCCTTGCACCACAGCTCCTCCATGCAGTCCACGTAGTCATGGCCAGTTCTCACAACCAATCAGCCCAAGTGTCAGTCCTTCCAATGATATGCAAACAGCAACCCAGGCTCCATCCCAACAGGAGGGCACACACAATCCATCCAGGGGACACATCTAGAGCACCTGGCTCTGGTGATCAGGGAGACGGCTCCACTGGGTCCCACAGGACACCTACTACTTAAGGCCACTCTTCTAAGACCAGGCGGCATAGCAGCCCTACCTAATATCATGTTTCCCCGAAAATAAGACCTAGCCAGACCATCAGCTCTAATGTGTCTTTTAGAGCAAAAATTAATATAAGACCTGATCTAATATACTATATTATATTATTATTATAGTATATTAATTATGTTATTATTATTATAATATAAGACCGGGTCTTATATTAATTTTTGCTCCAAAAGACGCATTAGAGCTGATGGTCTGGTTAGGTCTTATTTTCAGGGAAACACGGTACATAGAAACAAACACAGGGAGGCAGCCAAAAAGGAGAGACAAAGAAACATGTCCCCAGTGAAAGAACAGAGCAAGCTCCAGAAAAAGAATTAAGCAAAATGGAGACAAGCAATATACCAAATGCAGAGTTCCAAACACTGGTTATAAGGATGCTCGAGGATCTCTGGGAGAACCTCAACAAAGAGATAGGAAACAAAAATGGAGATAAAAAAAAAAACATAAAAAAGAACAGAAATAAAGAATACAATAACTGAAAAGAATACATTAAAGGGAATCAACTAATTAGATGAAGCAGAGGACTGAATCAGCAATTTAGAAGGTAAGGTAGCAGAAAACACCCAATCAGAAAAGAAAAAAGAAAAAAGAACCCCCCCCAAAAAAATGAGGATCGTTTAAGAGACATTTGGGGCAACATCAAGTGTACCAATGTTTGCATCATAGGGGTACTAGAAGAAGAAAAGAGAGCACAAGGAATTGAAAACCTTTTTGAGGGAATAATGACGAAAGACTTCCCTAACCTGGTGAAAGAAATAGACATATAAGCCAGGAAGCACAGAGAGTCCCAAACAAGATGAACCCAAAGAGGCCCACACCAAGGCATATCATAATTAAAATGCCAAAGGTTAAAGAGAGAATCTTCAAAGCAGCAAGAGAAAAGCAGTTAGCCACCTACAAGGGAGCTCCCATAACACTGTCAGCTGATTTCTCACCAGAAAGTTTGCAGGCCAGAAGGGATTGGCAGAAAATATTCAGTGATGAAAATCAACGACCTGCAACCAAGATTACTCTACCCAGCAAAGTTATCATTTAGAAGGACAGATAAAGAGCTTCCTAGACAAGAAAAAGCTGAAGGAGTCCATCACCACCAAACCAGTATTGCAAGGAATTTTAGAGGGACCCCCCCCAAAAAAAATCAAAAATATGAATAATAAAATGGCAATAACTACATATCTATCAATAATTACTTTAAATGTAAATGGATTAAATGCTCCAATCAAAAAACATAAGAGGGCTGAATGGATAAGAACACAAAACTCTTATATATGCTGCCTACAAGAGACTCATTTCAGATTGAAAGATAGACACAGACAGAAAGTAAAGGGATGGAAAAAGTTATTTCATGGAAATAGAAACAAACAAAAAAAAATCTGGGATAGCAATACTTATACTAGACAAAATAGGCTTTGAAAGAAAGGCTATAATAAGTGACAAAGAAGGATCCAGTAATCCTGTTTCTGGATATTTATCTGAAGAAACCTAAAACGCTACTTCAAGGGGACAAGTGCATCCATATGTTCATTGCAGTATTGCTTACAATGGCCAAGATGCGGAGGCAGCCTGGGTGTCAGTCGATATTTGAATGGATAAAGAGTAGGTGGTACATGTATACAACGGAATATTGCTTGGACGTGGAAGGGAATGGGTTCTTGCCATCTGAGGGAGCATAGATGGATCCAGAGCGTGTTGTGCTGAATGGAGTATGTCAGACAGAGAAAGACAGATGCAATGTGATTTTGTTTTTATGTAGAATCTAAAGAAAAAAGTAAACAAACAAAACAGAAACAAACTCATACAGAGAACATTTTGATGGTTGCCAGAGGGGAGGGGCTTTGGAGTAGGTAAAAATGGAAAAGGCTTAAGAAGTACAAATTGGTTGTTACATAGTAAGTAGTCATGGGGATGTAGGGTAGCATAAGGAATATAGTCAATAGTATTGTAATAACTATGTATGGTGCCAGATAGGTACTATATTTATCAAGGTGATAGATTGGAGAGGGGTTGGTAGGCTGGGTGAAAAAGATGAAGGGATTAAGAAGTACAAATTGGAAGTTACAAAATAGTCATGGCGATGTAAAGTAAAACATAGGGAATATAGTCAATGATATGGCAAAAACTATGTATAGTGCCAGGTGGGTACTAGACTCGTCAGGGGGCTCACTTCTTAAATTACATAAATGTCTAACCACTATGCTGGACACCTGGAATTAATATAAAATAATATTGAATGTCAAAATAAAGTATAAAAAAATAAAAATCAGGAGGCTTTACCTTCTTTAAATGGAGATAGCTAGCTTGGGTCAATTAGCGCTTTCTGGGAAACAACCATATTCTGTCTCATGATTCTGGGCTTCACCAATTCGGGCTGATCTGGGCTGGCGGGGCTGACCTCAGCTGGGCTTGTTCATGAGTTTATGGTCCGCTGCTGGACCTGATGGGGGCTGGCTGGTCTAGGATGGCCGCAGCTGGGATGACTCTCTCTGCTCCTCCTGGTCCCCTCCGCCAGCAGGCTAGTTCTGAGAGCAAGAGCATAGTGTGCAAGGCTCCCTGAAGCCTGGGCTCAAAACTCACACGCCATCACTTCCACACATTCTATCCGCCAACGCAGCCCAGATGCAAGGGGTGGAAAAATAGACCCCACCTCTGGTTGGGAAGGGAAGAACCTGTGGCCATTTCTGCAGTTTTGCGCACAGCTTATCTTCAGAAATCAGTAGATGTGACCACCCTGGGCACACGATGTGCTAGAGCCTGGAGGCGGCTGCCCCCTTAGAGAGGTATGACACTGCTCTTTCTGCACAATCCTTGCCCTTGCTGGGTCATTCACACAACCCACTGGCTCTGTGGGTGTATCAGGGTTTGCCATTCCCGATCCCAGAACGACCTCCTACCCCATCAAACCCAAAGACCCGTTTCCTTCCGTGAACACACTTCTGTGCAGATTCCTGGACTCACTTTTCACTTCTCAGGAAACATCTCCTTTCTATATACCCTGTTTCCTTCCCCCCAATAAATGTCCTGTTTTCTACTGGGAGAATCAATGGCGAGGATTAAAATGGGAAACGAGGGTGATCACTCAACAGTTGGAAAACTTAGAAAAAGATCAGCCTTGGAGGCAGACACACCTGGGTTCACCTCCTGGTTCCATTCACCTAGTCTCTCTAAACCTGTCTCATCTGTACAAATGTACCTGCTGAGTTTGTATACCTCTCCTTGAAGATATTACGTGAGTCGATCCACAGCTTTTCCATAAAATATGGACTTATTTTGGTGTAACAAACAAAATTAGGCAAAAATAACCCAAAACAAAAACAACCACCCCCAAAGCACTCAGAGGTGTGAGTGATTAAGGTTGTTTCCCTGTTCAGCTCTGAATTTAAGCCAGGTTTCGCCAAAGGAGATTCGTGGCTCAAGTACAGAAGCGACTTGCTCAAAGCTCCAGACTCCATTGCCCAGGGACTGTCTTAGGTCCTTGTGTTTGCAAACTGTAAGTCGCCCCCAACCGCAGCGACGCGGGCTGCGCCCGGCCTCTCCGAAGTCGGAGCAACGGGAGGGCCTGCAGCGCCACCTACTGGGCGAGGCCGCCTAGGACAAGGTTATGAGTGCGGAGGGCAGGACTGTTCCGGGGAAAACCCTGACTGCCCCTCGCTCGGAGCGACCTGCACGAGCCACCCAGCTGCAGCCAGAGGACCCCGGTGCCCTAACACCCGCTACCGAGACCGAAGCTCTGCAGCCCCTGCCACCTTCGGGACCCAGATCGCCTTCGTGTAGGAGCGCTCAGTCCTCAGCCTCCGAACGCACCCGAGATGCTGACAGAAACGGCTTCAGTGAGCTGGCATCTATCCTCTCAGGTCCTGGGGGCCCAGGAGCCCCGGACCACTGGCCCTTAACCTCCTTAATACCCTCATTTGCAAAATGGAAATGATGACAATGCCAACCCCGTGGGCTTGCTGTTAGGTGCAAATGTGACAATCCACTCAGGGCTTGGCAGCAAACCGTGCAATAAGTAGCAGTTGGTGCACAAGTCATTGCGGCTTTTGCAATTTTTAACCTTTTAAACCGCAATGACTTGTGCACCAACTTAATATTAACGTTGGGCCTGATTCTCCTCTGAATAACAGTAATATAATAACAAGAATAATAAATGTGGTCCTCCCATCTAACAGGAGTATGATAGCAGATGGGCTGGATGTACTATGTGCCAGGATCTATTCTAAGAGCCTTTACTGTATTGAGCCTCAAGTGTTCTCATAAAGTCAATAACATCATTATCCCCATTTCACAGATAAGGAAATCAACTCAGAGAGATCAAGTAAGGTAGCCAAGGTCAGCCAGCAAGCAAGCAGCAGGACCAAAATTCAAATGCCAGCAGCCTGCATCTAGAAGTAGTGAAAACGTTTCTTCCCGGCTAGATGTTGGCAGGTCAAATCTCTCCTCACCTCCCACTCTTTTTCTTGGTAATCTATTAAAAAGGGGAAATTAAGCAAATCAGATGGTTTTGTTTTCCCCCAAAGACCCCTGCACAAGGCTTCTACTGCCTGCCAAGTTCCTCGTTGGCATGGTGGCCCTGGGTGTTTATTTCCATCTTACAGAGAGAAAAGGAGAATCCGTATGTCATGCAGGGAATCTGGTCCCGCTTCCCACACAAGAACGCAGGCTATAACACCCATGGAGCCATGGATAGGGGAGTCATACCACTATATTCTTGCTGGCAGCTGGGTTGGAGACACAGGAAGCAGGAGCCACACGATCCGCAAGGTAATCCGCTTGCAAACCGCACTTGCTAGTGGGAATCCGCCGTCCACTTCTCTGCCAACCAACCCACCCCCGAGTAGCCACGGCATTTGTATTAGTGGCTAATGGCTAACCGATAACAGCTGATGGCCATCTAGTACCCAAGCCAGCACCTTTCCACTGAGGCCGAGAGCCTGGAAACTGCTCTCCGGGACTCTGTCCCCACAACACGTTAGGTTAATGAGTTCACATCACTTGCTTGGCGCTCCCAGAAGCCAGTTCGTGAAGAGGCCAGGCTGGAACCCGGTGTTCTAGGCCACACTGACCTGGGTCCAGACCCCGGTGACAGTGCTTGAGGCCAAACGATGGAGGCTGAAGAGCAACATTTCCCAATTGCTGGGAGACAAATGAGAGATTGGAATACACACAAACACATACTCCCTGGTAATCCAAGAACCAACACCGTTTTAAAATGTCCCTGCGTGTTGAAGTCTGAGAACTGGCCCAGCGGGTGAAAGAGACTAGTAGGGAACCATGTGCCTTCAGAGACAAATGGAGCACTGAGTTCCCACTGATACATGCCTCAGACCCTGGAATCACTTTTCCAAAGGCAGACTCTTGACTGACCCCACATGTCGACTCTTCCCAGGCTTCCTCGTTCAGGAAATTTTCGACCATCCACCGGTCTCAGTGGAGTCCTGAAGCCGCCCCTGTTGTTCGCAATCGCGGGCGTTTCCGGGTGAAATGTGAACCTGGCCCTTCACACCTGGAAGGCGGGGAGAGACTGAGGAGATAAGCGGCTCCCAAGCAGTAGGTGGCAGTTTACCCAGCAAGGCACACACACTCCAGGCTTATCTTGGGCTCCGAAGACAAGCAGGTCTCCGCACCAGCCTCCAGG
Source organism: Rhinolophus hipposideros (assembly GCF_964194185.1). Classification (NCBI taxonomy): domain Eukaryota; kingdom Metazoa; phylum Chordata; class Mammalia; order Chiroptera; family Rhinolophidae; genus Rhinolophus; species Rhinolophus hipposideros. The sequence continues at coordinate 5,113,156 of NC_138068.1, read as the reverse complement.
CCCTCACAAGTTTACACAGAGGCCTTAACGGGGCTCAATGACCATTCAATCCCCACCGTCTCAACACATGACACTAAGTCCTCACTTCTCCATGTGGATAGATTCTGTGACTTGAAGCTAAATGGCGTCAAACAAAACCAATATTGCCGTTGGTTAATGGAGATAAACACAAGTTACACTCCCACGGCATCTTAACAATGGTATAACCAAAGGGCGATGAAGTAACCACCTTATTCCAGGACCCGCTGTAGTCTCTCGAGCTGTGCCCTTGAGAACAGTTCCGGCTGTAGGAACAGCGGGTGAACGTACTTTCCAAGGACAGGGGAGCAGGGAGGACCCACTAACTGCTGGACCAGCTTGTCGTCGAGGGAGGTCAGGTCCTCTCCCGGCCCTCCAAGTCAGATGTGATGGTTCGTACATAGCAACACGCCTGGAAAGCCACGCAAAACACGCTGACCCTGGCAGGGCTTTCCCTGGCTCTCCTGTGCTGGGATCTGGGAACTCTTCCTGGACAGCTATAGCACGGCCCTCTCTAAAATCACACGCCGGTTACTCTCCCCCATTCCCTGACTTTGCTTCCATATGGCATTTACTGCTGCCTGACGTCACAGGGTATGTAGTACTTAATTGTTTGACGCCTGTCTCTGTCAAGGTAAAGACAAATTGAAAAAGAAAATAATTAATTTTCCATGGTGCAAAAAAGAAAAAGACGACCCCCCCCCCTTCTTAGAGCATTTCCTTTAAAAAAACTTGTAAACTTTTTAAAAGGTAAAATAAGCTTTTTGTCCATTTTTACAACCCAGTCCTGTATTTCTTAAGAATCTGAGAGCCATCTCATCGAAATGTTAACGAGGAAAGATAGTGCCTTCATCTCCTAGTCTAGGTGAGGGTTTCACTTTAGGTGATTTGCTCCCTATTGTAATCATATGCTTGTCATGGAGATATGAGAAGTTTATTATTCCTTTGGATGAAGACAATCAGTAAATGCCAATGGCTGCCCCAATTACCAGTGGATAGGGTGAATTATGTGCGACAAATGGCACCCTTCAAGTCCTTTCACTTGAGAACTAGTTTTTGTTTATCTTGAGAACATGAATTTCCTTTTGTCTCTACAATCTCTTTAGTGGATTGCCTATGATATGGATCACTCTTGCTTAAGGATGTTTATTCAATAATAACACGGTTTTCTTTCTCTTCTCCTTTTGTGAAAAGGTTTTCTGGGTTGGCAGGAGATTTTGTTTGTAATTATATTTCCCTAACATCTCTTCCCCAATAGAGCATAAGCTCCATGAGACGTTTCCTTCATGACTGTCTGTCTGGCATTGAGTATGTGCTCAAAATGTGTTTATTGAAAGAATAAATGATCTTATTGGTCGTGTCATTTGAAGTTTATTTTTTACAATGAGCAAGTATTACTTACTATAATTTTTAAAAAATCAATTGAGCTTTTAAAATCTCCACAATTGTCAACAGAACAGGCAGGCACTGGTTGGCTTTACAGATATTGATTTTATTTCCTGTTAATCCCCATGCTTCGCAGACATGAGTCAGCGGTCTTTAAATCGTTATTAGTAACTACTTCAGACATTCTCATTAGTAATAATTTCAGACATCATACAAAAAAAGAAAAAAATTCTCCGGGGATCATAGTCCCAGCTTATCCAGATATTTCCTGGATATGTATTGATACGTGATCTATTTCTCTGCAGTCAAGAAGAGAGTCTTAGAATGCCCTATCAGCACCTCCAGCCACCAACGGACTACCACTTTTCTCAGTGGATGCAATAAATGCCCGCAACATCCAGCCTCTTGTCAGAATGAATGAATGAAGTGAAAAAATAATGGTCGCTGTGCTCACTACAATTAGCTTTCTGGAGGGCACTGTGTATGCCAAGCCCTATGTCAAATGCCTTATGTGCATTTTTCTTAATCTTCACAGCAACCCCATGAGGTGGATACTGTTATAATTCCCATTTTACAGACAAGAAAACAGGTTTAGAGATGTTGAGTGACTTGTCAAGTCACACGGTTAGTGCCCAGTAAAGTGGGAATGCACCCCCAGGCGATCTGATCTCATAGCCATATGGCTTGGCCCCACCCCATAAAATGCCATTAGTCCCACACATTGGACCAATCTTCCACCTTATTTGTAGAAACAAGAAGAGAAAACCCAGGAACCTGGGGTGGAAGGAATCAGAATTCCTCTTAACTAATTCACATTTTCTGAGCTCCTGCCCTGCAAGTGCCAGGCATTCGGCTAAGCATTCTAAAGATGTCAACCAATTTAAGTCTCACACGAAACTAAAGTGTTTACTATCACTGTCCCCATTTCAGAGATGAGGAATGTAGAGCGGTGAAGTGACTTGCCAGGTGCCATAGTTAGTAAGTAGATGAGGCAGAACCAAATCCAGGTCTGTCTGCCTCCACGGCTCATGTTCTTAGCCATGATTCTTCCCCACATTGATGGAGAAAAGCAGAGATAAGGATCCAAAATCAGTCCAAGTTCAAAGAGGGACAGAGCTCTCACAGAGTGGGCCAGGAGGAGAAATGGGTCACTCTGAAGTGAGTGGCGGCAGCCACCACTGGTGACATTCTCCACCCTGGCCTAAGGGGTGGGGCAGTCCCATGTCCTGCGAATGCATGATCTCAAATTCTCCTCTTGTGTTTGTCATTTCGAGGACCAGGGCCCTGACCTGTATTTCTTGTCTCCCTGTGTGCCCAGCACAGCACCAAACATGACTGGGATGTTGAAGAGTTGCTGAACAAATGAGCTAAGGCATATATCTCCTTATACAAGAGACTATAGCCCTTGATTTCATGGATTCCAGTTCGGCAGTGGTCTGCAGGGCGTGCATTATGCCCCACAAGGCCATCTGTATCATGATGGAGGGAAGGGGGGTGGGGAGTGAAGACTTTGGGGCACTGACACCACGCCTGATGTGCACAGACAGGATTGCTCTCCATTTTTTTAAGAAGTCATACAGGCACGTATCCTTATTCCCATATTACAGAAAAAGAAAGCTGAGGGTCAAGGTGATTACATACCTTCCTTTAGGGAAAACACAGCTAATTGTCACGAGCTCCAGGACTCAGCTCTGAACCGTTTGCCTCCAAAGACCCGGCCTCACAGAGGGAGAAGAATCAGTAGGCACTGAGTGAGGGCAGCAAACCACACAGATGCGCTCGGTACCCAGTAAGCCGGTGTTGAATGAGCCGGTAAATGAATAGATGAAACTGTTTGAAGGAGAGGGTTACCCACAGGATCTGTTGCTGCAAGAAGTCACGTTTGGTGGGGACTGGACAATTAAGTTCAAGTTGTAATAGCAAAAACAAAAAGGAATCACCTACATATCCACTGTAATCTACATTTATGGAGGTTGCATGAATCCCAAGGCCGTCCTCCCCGCCCACTCGGCCAGTGGTTCCAGCTCAGGCCCCGCGCTCCCAGGACGCTGCTCGGCCAAGGAGGGGAGGAGCCGGTGGGTGGAGTCAAGCACTGCGCACGCATCTCCAGCCCCACCCATTCTGCGCTGGGCTGCACCTCCGGCCTCGCCCACCTCACCCGCGCGGTACCGACTCCGGAGGGGCGTGGCCGGTGGGCGGGGCCGAGTTGGCGCGCGCGCGGCTCTGGCCCCGCCCACGCCGCTCGGGGCTCAGGCTCCCGCGGGGCCCCGCCTACCCGCGCTCGCTCCCCCTCTTACCCTGCGCGCGAGACGCAGCGCCTCGCTGCGCACCATGGCCCGGCTGCTGGCGCTGCTGGGCCCGGCGGGCAAGGTGGGCGCCCGGGTCCGGCCTCGCGCCACCTGGCTCCTGGGCGCCGCTGCCCCCTGCGGCCCGCCGCCCCTCTTCCTGCCGCTGCTCCGGCCGGGGCCAGAAGCCCGGCTCCTGGGCGCAGCCCGCGGGGACTGCGGCGGCCGCCAGGTAAGCCTCCCCACCCCCACCCCCACGCCGGACCCGATCCCGGTTCCACTTCGGTCAGATGAGAGATTTGCACGCACAGCTGCTCGAGATCGAGCACCCCAAGGTCCCATATCTCTACAAGCCAAGGAAGCGATCCTTCCAATGGACAGCCAGAGAAACTGAGTCTCAAGGAAGTACAGTGATCTGCCCAAGGTCACAGTCTCCAGCTGGGGGAGCCCCAAATTCCCAAAGCGTCGGCGGTGGCCGAGCGAGTTTTAGGGGGGACCCAGACTTGGTGTTAACGCCCTCACGGGGCCATCGGAGTTGTTCCCTTTTGAAGTCGTTGAAACCTGTCCCTGGGCCAAGCAGAAAGGCTCCAGCGGGTGTCGCTGTCTCTAACAGCTCGCAGCATTTGCTGCTACTCCCTTTTTATCTAAAGAGCAGGCCTCCGTCAAACTTCAGGCCAGACGCCCGCGAGGAACGCTGTGCTGTTTCGTTTCCGTTGCTCTCTATGGATGGTAAGCGAAAACAGGTTTCCATGCGGAACGGTAATGCAGGCTTTCCTTGTAAAAAAAAAAAATCTACTACAGCTGTTTTTTCTTCAAGTGGGTCCCCATAAAGAAAAACGGTAGTAGGTAGTGGAGTCTGGCGATCTGGGACTCCCAAGTTGGGACACGCAGAACCTGGCCTCCTCCCGGGTCACTGCCGCAAGCTTTGCGCCCTGCAGTCCCTTTGCCTGGGTACCGTCTGGCCCCTCCATTCATCAGCGGTGCGACCTCGGGCCAAGTGCAGAAGGCCTGTTGGCTGACCTTTCAGAGGTGCTGGAAATAGCACCCCACAACAAGAGTTTGGGGGACAGTTCCATGAACCGATGTAGGCCTGAGCATAGTGCCAGCCGAGCTCGCACTTGAATAAACGTTCTGTGAGGGTTTACACTCACAGAGCCACACGAGTCGTGCTCAGGTAGGTGGGTGCGATCCAAGTGGAATCAGAACCTAACTAGAAGTTAGGGCAAAAGATAGTCATCTCCCTGAGGAAACAATTCCCCAGGGGTCCTGGGAGCAGGAGGACGGAGGGTGGGCTTCGGCCAGTGCCCAGCTGGAGTCTCCAAATGTGCCAGGCATTTAGTTAAGTGCCCAGGAGACACATCCACCTCTGCCTTCAGTGGGGAGTCCCTGCTCTAACAGGGAACGAGGTGAATCCACAAGAGAAACCTGCCTTTTTCACTTAACCTGATTCGATGTCATGTCACCTGGCAGAGCAGCCCAGTCTGCCTACACTTACCACTTAGTGGAGGGAAATCTCAGGCACGTGACTTGCTCTCTCTGAGCCCCAGTGTCCTCCTCATTCCATCATTTGTCACTCACGTGTTGCCTTTTCAGGGAGAATGACCTTTAGACTGACACCGTCCCTTCCCGCAATCCTAGCTGTCTGCCTCCCCTCCTTGGTGTTTCTCAATAGCACTCACTTGTCACATCTAGCAGGCCCATCCTTTTCTGTTCATTGTCCTGCCCCTCCCACTAGACCATAGGCTCCCTGAGGGGGAGGTTTTGTCTGCTCTGTTCATCGCTCTGTGCCCCACATTCAGAGCACTGCCTCGCACAGAGCAGACACTCATGAATTAAGTGAGGAACAGAGCATAGTTGTTAAGGGCAGAGACCTTGGGACCCGACTCTGCGGGTTTGGACCCCAACTTTCACAGGTGATCCCTGTGTGGTCCCCAGGAAGCTACTCAACCTCTCTGAGCTTCCAGGATCCTCTTCTGTTGAGTGGGCATGACAGTAGTGCCAGTCTCACAAGGATGGTGTGAGGATCATATGAATTAATATTTTCAAAGTACTCAGAACAGTGCCTGGTACAAAGTAAATACATGATCGTGTTTATTATTAATATTACTTATGGAATAAATGAAAACAGGTGTCACTCCAAATAATGTGAGCAAGATCTTTGGTTCATTCCTCAAACCTTCCCGCCCTTTCTAACAGAGCCTTTTATACTTTGATAACTATTGGAGGTGGAGAGCGTTTGAGCTCTTGCTTCCGGTAATGTCATCCGTTTGGCTCAAATAAACTCTTATAAAAATTCAATCAGTCAATCAATGAGTATTGGAGGGGGCATCACACACACACACACACACGTGCAAGCCTCTGAGAGTATTCTGAGTACAGACACGGGGTACGTATAATTTGTATGCACCCAGGGCAGTGCCTAACGTGGCAGGTACTAAGGGTGAATTGTCCACGAAGAAATGAATATGTGACTAGTTGCCATTCTTTGTACGTCACTCCCTCATAAATTTTTTAATTTTAGCTTCTTTCGTCTCCTCCAGGGCTAGGAAGAAATGCATGACTCACAGTGCTTAAAGATATTTCCTTTCAGCAAGACAAAAGGACAAAATTGTCCAAGTAAGACGATTCTAACTCTTGCAAGTTAAAAACTAGCCTTGATGTCAGCTAACAGGAAATTGTCCATTGTGTCTGAATATTTTTGTCTCTTCCACTGTCTTGCAATAGATGCTGGTTGTTCTACAGCTGGAAGTCTGCTCCCTTTCTATTTCTTGTTTTTGGCCAAAAGGCCTTTTGCCAAAATAGGGGTTGTAAAGAAAAGGGCCCTTAACAGACACAGCTCTGCTCAGTCCTGTGAATAGACAGATGGAGCCAAGTGTCAAGGGTGGGAAATGAAAGGGGCTTTCAGCCGTCACCAGCCTCACTTAGAATGTTGTTTGGCATTTGGAAGTGCACATTGTAGACTGCTCGTCCTATCAGGGCCTGCCGTCTGGCAGTTCTCCCGTCTGTGGCACTTCCTCAGCGGCCAAAAGGCGGCTGTGGGCTTGTTTATCAGATGAGCAGCAATCCTGGCTGGTGGGTGGCAGAGACAGTCAAAGGCGTTGAGAACAAGGGAGGTCACATGTGCTGGCCAACCAAAAGGAGACCGACGACAATTTCCCTACCCCGCCCCCCATAGCCTTCAAGTTCTGGGAATACCTTCCTTTAGGAATGTTCAAGTCTTACAGGACTGCAAGGGGAGTCTGCTGATGATTTGAGAGGTCGTGTGGCCTAGTGGTGACCAGCGCAGTAACCAGTCTAGGTGCTGCCAGCCCACTCGTCAGTCTCCTGTCCCCAACCTCAGTCTCCTGTCCGTCAAAAAGGGAGACACAGGATGGCCACATTACAGGATGGTGACATGGTTTCTGAAATGACACCTTTAACGGGCAAAGCCCAGTGCCTGGCTCAATAGAAAGTGCATCCTGAGGACACTGGTGGTTTTCGTAAACCTTTCAAAACTCATTCTGCTTTGCTGCCTGTCAAAATCCAGTCTCTGGGATCTCGTAGCCCCTTGCTGGATTTCACTAGCCCTCCCCTTTTTTTAGGTGTTTGTTCCCATAAGTCTGAAAAAAACACACAGAAGCCAAAGCTAAAGGCAGCGATGACGTACTGTTCGTCCCCATGCCTGTGGCCTTAGCACTTAATTCCCAGGCACCTGAGCAGCCCAGACTGAAACTAAGATTTAATTCCAAGGCCAAAGCGTCTGGGTGTTTTGGGTTTGTTTTTGTTTGTTTTTTCCTTCAGTTCCAACTATAGTTTGGGAACAAAAGAGATGTTCTTTCAATTGGGAGGTTAAAAAAGAAAGACTCTTTCAACTAATAAATCTGAGTTTCGTACAGGCTTTTGGAGAGGAAGGGCAAATGTGTAGCTGTTATGTATGATTAAGTCAAGAATGATTCTGGGCAGTGCACGGCCAGACCTCCTCCTGCAGCCTTGTTGAGTTTGGAGGCCACTGCTCTGTACAGTGCAGCTCTGGGCTCTGGTATTATTTCGTTTTCATTCCAGGGGTCCTGCCCCAACCTCCTGGGGATTCTGGGCTGTCGTCCTCCTCCCTCTTGCCTCTCAGGTGAGGCTCCACAGCAGCAAGCTCTAAAAATACAAGGCAGAAGCCATCCTGGGATTCTGCGAAGTCCATTAACTAGAGCTGACCCAGATACTATCTGCCGAGAAGAGATCTGAGGCCTGTCGCTAAAGAAATCTTTTGATAAAAAAGGCGCTCTCCATGTCACCAGACTGAGGTGCGGCTGCTTGCTGCTGCTGAGCCAATGATCGAGAGACAAGGGTTGGTGGAAAGAAAAGTAGGGTTATTCAAAATGTCAGCATTCTGGGAAGATAGTGAACTCCTGTCTCAAAGGCTACCTTCCCTGTTCCTAGACTGGTCAGGAGGCTTTATCGGTACAAGAGAAGAAGCAGAACAAAGGAAAGGGGGAATTAGTTATGCGACTCTTGGTGTTGATACCTCCTGGGGTCTGATTTGTTCTGAGATGGTTATCTCGGACCCAATTGAAGGGGTGACTCATATGCTATCTGACGGGAAATTGCAGTCTGGTTACCGGTGTCCAGATGGCGGAGGGCTAACTCAGTTTTTTTCAAGTCAACGTTTTGCCTATTAACCAGATTAAGGAGGTATGCGTGTAGCTTCGAGAAGACAGAGTCAGTGAAACAGGTATGAGGAAAAGGAAAACTAAGTTTTTAAATTTTGAAAAGTACACCATCACTCTTACATCCATACTGAGAAGTTTCGTGTTTTGTTGTTGTTGTTTTTTCACATCCCAGTGTTGTTGGATTTTCTTGTTTCTACCAAACAAGCACTCCAGACCCTGTCGTGCTCAGTAAATGTTAACGGACGCTACATGCAATGACCCGTTTCTGCACGAATCCAGGGCCAGTGTATTTATGGCCTGGAAATCGATCCTCCCTTGATCTGTTCAGATCCCAGGGGTAAATCTTGATTCTGGAAGTCAATATAGCGTAGCTTCTGCTCCATTTTGTTTTGTACCCATGGTGCTTGTTTTGTAGCGTCTGGCATGATTGACATATGCTCAGATGACCTGCGTTCTAGTCTTGTGACTTTGGGCCAGTTCCTCAGCCTCTCTAAGCCTCTGCTGCTCCTCTGTGAAGTGGAAAGAACAAGGGAACCTACCTACAGGTTGTCAGGAGGAAAAGCAGATAGCAGATGGAGAGAAGCATCTGAGCAGAGCCTGACTCTGAGAAAGTGCCCAATAAAGTGTCATCGTTGTCCCCAAGTGTGAGCCCTCGGTGATTAGTTCCTCTTGCTGCTGTAAGAGATGGGAGCAAACCTAGTGGCTTACACCAACATGCATTTGTTGTTTTACAGTGGTGGAGGTCGGAAGCCTAAACTAGGTCTCACGGAGTTAAAGTCAAGGTGTTAGCAGGCTGGTTCCTTCTGGAGGTTCTGGGGGAGAATCCATTTCCTGTCTTTTCCAGCTCCCAGAGGCACCTGCATTCCTTGGCTCCTAGCCCTTCCTCCATCTTCACTGAAGCAACTACAAATCTCTGACTCTGCTTCTGTCTTCATATCTGCTCCTCTGAGCCTCCTGCCTCCCTCTTTTCCCTTATAAGGACCCTGGTGATTACATGGACCCCACTGAGAAAATCCAGGGTCTGCCCACCTCAAGAGCCTTCGCTTAATCACATCTGCAGAATCCTTTTGCCATGTAAGGTGACACATTCACAGGGTCTGGGCACTCGGACCTGGACGTCTTTGGAGCCGTCATTCTGCCCATCACTTAGTGGCTAAGTGGTCATGAGCTTCAGCTCTCTAAGAAGGAGGGTGCCTGAGCTGTCACTGGGTCAGAACGAGAGTAAAACACTGCGTTTGTGTGAAAGCTGGTGGAGACCACTCACGTCCTTGCTCCTGCCTTAGCGAGTATCCCCTTCTTTCGTTTGTGCCCAGGACCCCGGCAAAATCACTGCGACAACAGACGGTAACGTCAGCACAGAGGAGAAAAAGCAAAGCAAGTCGCAGCAGCTGAAAAAGATTTTTCAAGAATATGGCGCAGTCGGCGTGACGTTGCACATTGGGATCTCCTTAGTTTCCCTGGGCATATTTTACATGGTTGTTTCGAGGTAAGATTGTTGACAGTAACGAGCGTTTGGGTTTTACTGGCATGTAAGAGTCTCCGTGAATAAGAGCTTTCTGCCCTGAGACGTTTTATTCATCTAGCTACTGTCACCACATTGGAAAAAAAATACTGTAACTCTCAGAGCCACACCAATGTCTTAATTTCACCCCTTGCTGTCATAATCTTCTTTTTCTTTTTTCTTTTGGCCTCGTTCCCCTCCAGTGGCGTGGACATGTCTGCCATCCTGCTGAAGCTCGGATTTAAAGAGTCACTGGTGCAATCCAAAGTGGCCGCGGGCACAAGCACCTTTGTGGTGGCCTACGCCATCCACAAGCTGTTCGCACCAGTGAGAATCAGTATTACCTTAGTTTCCGTGCCCTTGATTGTCAGATATTTTCGGAAAGTGGGATTTTTTAAACCTCCAGCTGCCAAGCCTTAACGAACTCTTCAGTGGTGGGCCTGAAAAACTTACAGATTTTGTATTGGTTTTAGGGGTGTAGTGGTCTTGTTTTGGGTGCAAAGGGCAGGGGCTAATCGCTACGTTCTCCTCGATAAGTTTTACTTTTGCTAGCAAAATTCAGGTTTTTGAGTAATTATAATTTTTTTTGCTTTATAAATGTTGTTAGTGCTATTCATCATACGGCTTGTATCGATAATCTAAAATGTCAGCAAAGCCTCACAAATGAGTTGTCATCTCAGACAAAACTGTTGGTTTATGAAATGTTCCTTGTGGAAGATCATTGGTGAGGGTCTTTCTGCAAAAGCCCCAGGGGTTAATTTTTGCTCAATTTCTTAAAGAGCAACGATTCATTAAGCTAATTTTAAAATTCCCTTTCCTCCAATATTTGTTGTCAGGCTGCGTGTGGTTTAATATCCAATATTCTGCAAACAGCCGCCAGCGCTGCAATTAATGAAGCAGAATTTAAGACTTAACAGTATGTAATCAGGATCTAAATTAGAATCAACAACACCGTCACATTATACGTGTTTTGGGGAAACAAAAACAAGTATCTCTGGTGTATTTCATTGGTCGCAAAACCCCTTCAAAACTGGGCGTGATGGGGCCTGCCTCAGGTGGGTTTCCTCAAATTTCATCACAGTAGGTCAGGGTCATTTGTCTCTGGAGGTGAAATATGGGAACTTGTCCAACAGTAATGGCTTCACTTAGTTCCTGACGCCAGTGTCCTAACAGGAATTTGGATACTGCACACGGCAAGCTAAGACGATCTTTGCCTAACCCCCTCTCTCTAACTTCAGACATTCCAGAACTGCTGTCACAATGTTTACATTGTGTTGCTACTTCTATTTTTCAACTGAGTTAAAATCACGTACAATAAAAACAAGATTTGGGGGCCAGCTCAGGCGGTTAGAGCTCCGTGCTCCTAACTCCAAAAGCTGCCGGTTCGATTCCCAGGTTCGATTCCCACGTGGTCCAGTGGGCTCTCAACCACAAGGTTGCCGGTTCAATTCCTTGACTCCCCCAAGGGATGGTGGGCTCCGCCCCCTGCAACTAAGATTGAACACGGCACCTTGAGCTGAGCTGCCTCCCGGATGGCTCAGTTGGTTGGAGCGCGTCCTCTCAACCACAAGGTTGCCAGTTCGACTCCCACAAGGGATGGTGGGCTGTGCCCCCTGCAACTAGAAAACGGCAACTGGACCTGGAGCTGAGCTGCACCCTCCACAACTAAGATTGAAAGGACAACAACTTGACTTGGAAAAAAGTCCTGGAAGTACACGCTGTTCCCCAATAAAGTCCTGTTCCCCTTCCCCCAATAAAATCTTTAAAAAAAAAACAAACAAAAAACAAGATTTTGAATCCCTTTCTGAAAAGGAAAATCAGTAGCACTTGCTGTCAGTGGAAGACAGCGGTGACCTGGGGAACGAACCCCCTTGGATTGTTCCTGTGGGACTCGGCATCGTTTCATGCTGCCCTGCCGCCTTGGTCAAGGGCGTTAGTAGCATTTATCTTTCTGGCTTCCAGTGTTTTTTGGTTTTTGTTTTTTAGTTTAATTACATTGAGGTTAATCAGAAAACTGAAGGAACTATAAACCGATCGTCCTGGCTGTACGATCTGGCTGTTGACAGTTCTCTAGTTAGTTCTTAGTAACCCACATCACGTTTTATTTTTTTAAAAAAAATCTTTCTGGACCAAATTTCTCCACTGCAACATCTCTCAAGTGGCTCCGTACTTTTTTTCCTTTTAAATCAATTAGCCCATTGCCAAAAGGTCTGACCAGTGTCAAGTTGGACCTGCCTCTAGGAGGTAAGTCCAGAGGCATCCATACAGCTGAGCGGGATGCCCGATACTAGTGTGGTCCTTCCCCACGTGGACCAGACCAGCACCTTCATCTCGTCTCGTCCTCGTTCAAACTGTGGGCTTCAGGCTCCTAACCTCCCCACCAGACATCCCCAGTAATGCCTATGCAGAAAAGCTGACAGTGACTCCTACAGGTTTAAGGGCTGAACTCTTACACTTGGACTGTTTGGAGACGTGGGAGTGGACTAAAAGGGCAAGCAATAAAACTAACCCACCAAATAGCCATAGAATTCTCTGTCTATGCCCCAACTGCACTCTCCTGCAGCCCGCGGTCAGAACAGAATACCTGGAGAGGATGAGGAAACCAAAGGATCAGGGGACAAGAGAATGGTGCCAATTTGCCAGCAAGGTGTACAAATTGCTTGTATTTACACTGTTTCTATGGAACTAGGGGAATGAAATGGATGATCTATTTTAGAAATGTAAGCCACTGTTCACCTCTAATTTTTTTATCTGATAATGAGCAACTTAAATTCTGTGAAACAAATAAACGTCTTTGTAAAGTGGAAGAACTTTTTATTCGTCTTCTGCTGAGGAAGCAGCCCTGTGTGTGACTAGTTTCTTAATGTGCCTGTATAACGAGCTATTTTCTTTGCTGGTGTGGGATTCTGTTTGGGGAAGTGACACTTTGGTAGCTGGTGTTGTCACGTTATAGTAACTATAGCTGGGGTGGACAGGACATGAAATAGTACTACTTTGGGAAGGTGAGAGTTGGGTCAGCTTAAGGCTTTGGGAACCAAAAACAGCTCCTAAGTCCCCAGTGGGCTAACGACACTGCAGCTTTACTCAGTTGTTTTGCAGTTTCCCTACTGCATGGCCCTTGACACGGGAGTTGATGTTGGCCACTTTCTTATATTTAGGACATTTCTGATATTTAGTCCCTTGCATTGGAAGTCGGCCAGTGCATTTCTCTACTAGGTCTCAGTGTTCTCTTCATCACTCTCAAGTTCACTGTCTTTGGTTGATGACTTTGGCAGCTAGAAACAAATTGTAACTTTGCACATCAGCAACAGAGAACATGAGACCAAAAGTGGGCTGGACCTGCTTCTCATGGTACCTACTCATTTCCAGGCCACTAGTGAACAGGTGGTGAATAGTCACCCATGTACTCCAGATAGATGTGTTTGTTTATTTTACACACATGCTGAACTCCACTGCTGACTATCAGTTGAGTCCCCAGGATGAGAACCCCGACTCCAGCTCTGAGCTGGGCTGTCACGCACTGCACTGCATGTCCATGGCCTCGAAGAGGGACCAACATGAGCACATGGGACAACTTACAGGATGAAGGGAGAGCGGTGGCTGTCCTCACACCCAACTCTTGGTACACCCTCCACCACCTCGTCACACAGCCATAGCTCCCCATCACAATTCCCCCAAAGGGCTGTCCTACCAACTTGTGTGGATGGATGGATGGATTGGATGGGATGGATGGACTGGATGGATTGGATGGGATGGATGGATGGATGGATGGGCATGTGTGTGGTTGGTCAGGTTGGCTCCAGAATCTCAGCCCTGACAGTACCACCAGGGGCCTCTCTGCCTTCCCATCTGGTCCCAACCTTCACCCAGCATTTCTCAAAGGGTAGACTATGAGCTCCTGGGGAATGCATTATAATTTCAAGGTCATACACAGAACGTTAAAGTCATCATTTTGTAAATCTTAATGTATTCACAAAAACAATATATAAACTATCGAAAACATTTTTTAAAAGCCCTTCACAGTGAGAACCAGCTGTGTCCCAGGCAAGTCCTGCGATACAGAGAGCACGTGTTCCTATTTTACAAAAGTCCCAGACAGGAGGGAAGTGGTTAAGGAGGAAGAGATAAACAGGCTTAAGAGCGGTGATGGACAGACACACAGCATTCCTGAAGGGACGCCATGGAAGTAAAATCACAAGTCCATACACGTGTCTTTATTTTAACATTTACCATACTCATTCTGACAGCTTCACCAGGCACGGCCACCCAATAAGTTACACACACACCCATGTGCTGGGAAGGTTATTGCACACCTCTTGAACCGATCAAGTCAGGGCTGTTCTGCCCACTCTGACTCCAGGTTCACCTCCCACAAGGACGCCTTACTCCAACAGGCTGCCGGGCGGCTGAACTTGAACCCTGCCTTGGGATTATAAAACCAGTGAAATCAGCACGGTTCATGTGGCCACTTCACTTCAGAGTGTCACGTTTACTGAAGTGGGACTTTCTGAATGAGGTGGCCGAGGTCCCGCCTGCTCGGTACAAAAACAAACATTTTCTGGAGCGTTCCAATTGCAGGCAGGCAGCAGTAAGAATGTCAGGAGCCTGTGTCCGACCCATTATCCAGCAGCCCTGCCCCAAGGACTGCTCCCCCTGCAGCAGGGTTAAGACTGCTTGCCAGTTGCTTCTTTGGTTTTGGGGCCACTTGATGGCTCTGAGGCATTCGCTGTGATCCAGGGGTGTTCGAGTACTTCTTTCAAGGTCGGCCTCTGGCTGGGGTTATGCTTCAGCAGTCTGGAGATGAGGTCCCGGGCCCCCTCTGGTACAAAGTCAGGGAATGTGAATTCAACCTGGAGTACAGTAAGTGACAGTCACAAAACATGGTTTAGAACAGTACAGATCTTCAGATCGCAGCCTGAAGGTAAGGCCGATAAGGACAGAAAGGATTCCTTCTGGTTATGTCTTACCCGCGATATTCTTTTGTAGGTCTCTTGGTATGTGCTTGCCTCAAAAGGAGGCTTCCCCACTAAAAATTCGTAGCAAAGAACCCCGAGGCTCCAGAGATCCACCTTCTCATCGTGCATCCGGCCTTCAATCATCTCCGGGGGCAGGTAGTCCAGCGTCCCACACAGGGTGGTCCTCCTAGAAACGAGGGGGCTCAGCTTGACATGCTCTTGGTTCTGTGATCACAACAGCTGCTAAAATCACTAACAATCACACTGACACAGGGCGTTTCCTAGGCCAGATCCTGTGCCACGAAGTAGGTACTGTGATGAGTCCCCATTTTTAGATAGAAAACAGACTGAGACATGCGAGACCACACAGCTTGCAGCCAAGCTGCACCCCAAATTTGTCTAAGTCCTGAAACTCCTTAACTGATCCAAAAATAAGAAATTTAAAGTATCACTACTGTATAAAAGCAACCATGCAAAGTTCTCTGTAAGTACTCTATAAGTTCTCTATAAGAATTTATAATTAAGATTATATAACTTATAAGTTCTTATACGAACTTATAATAACACTGAACATGTAATTCAGTGTTACATGTTTGTTTTTACATTCCAGATATGCTACGAAGCTTGAGAGCCAGGTGACAATAATGACAAGAAACTACAAACTGTCCCACTGTGAGAGCACTAGGTCTGAGGTTATAGATAACATGGTGTCCTCTGAGACATCACTGGCACAAAAGAGATACTGACATTTTGGGGGTGGCCTATGAAGTCTTCTTGCCAAAAATATTCTTCAGGTTTGAGATCCAATTTCCAGTTTTCAGCAAATACAGAGGATGAAGGACAAAGTGACATCACAATCAGAAGAATCCATTTTAAATTGTGGGACTGGTCTAAATTTAGACCAACTCTTTGGTCTAAATCTTTGGTCACAATCAAATACAGTGCATGGACCTAGGTTAGATTCTAATTTAAAAGAACAGCTATAAAATCTTGTGGATAGCAGGAAATTTGAACGAGGACTAAATATTAGCTATTTCCAAGGCTATTAATTTTCTTAAGAGTGATAATGGTTGGGATTAGACAGAACGATGTCCTTATTTTTAGAAGTTCTCTGAAATGCTAAGGACAAAGCATCAGAATGTCTGCAACCGGTTTGTGAAGGTTTGCCACAAAGTAGACACAGCCGACATGGCAAAATGTTGACAATATGGCAAAATGTCAGCACTGGGAAGTCAGGTGAGCGAGCGCCAAGTACCAATTCGGCGTTTCTATATGTCTGAGTTTTTATAACAAAGGCTGCAAATGAGCCGGGGGTGGCAGACAAACCAGGAGCAAAGCCCACGCGGGTTCTGTTGCTTGGTAGCAGTTACTCTTTGCCCTTGGAGATTATGCTGGGTCTGTACTGGGGCCGCGTTCACCACGCCTGAGGCCTAGGGAGCACACAGATGTGACCTGGGGTGAAGGAGCCACCCCTGGTGCAATACGTCCAGACATTTCGCTCCTCTTACCACCACTGAGATGACAGAGTCAGGGAGCGTCCAGTGACGGCACACGATGCCCTGAGTTCTTACAGTTAACGTTTGGGAGGCGGGGTGAAGTGACAATCGACATTGACATAAATGTCCTTTTCAGAAAAGGGTGTTATCCTTCCCATCGTGATGGCACCACTGGACAGTTAAGGGACACCTTAGGCCTGTGAAGCCACAAAGTTTACAAGTCTCCATGGTTGCTTACAATTCCTCACCTCACCAGGTGCCAACAGTGCCCACTAGTGACAAGCAAATTTTTAAAAATAGGGGAAAAGCAAAGCAGATTTAGTGCATTGCTAGAAACCATTAGAAGTCGTCTGTAACAAAAACAAAGCTGTCCCTACCCCATGGCACCTATTCGAGGCTATACGATTTTTCTTTTTAAACTGGCTTTATTTCTCAAAGTCATCTGGTTATAATTTTACATGCTACCCCACAGTTAGCAAACTTTTAGATGCACGCTTTTAATTGCCCTACCTCACATGTGGTTTCAAAAGCCTATTTAAACCCAAATTATATTTAAAACAGAATGTTTTAGCTCTTTTTTGTAAAGTTCACAAGACTGAAGTTGTTTCATTAGGCGATCTCGCTTCTTTAGCTTTCAGTGGGGACAAGGACTATTCATTCCACAGACAACCGCAGACCAAAGAGAATCTTTCACTACCACCCTGAAAGTCCCATCCAAACCAATTTGGTTTAAGTTCCCTGTAGAACCACGCTCTGAGCTCTGGAGCTTCGCCCCGGCCGCCATCCGGAACTCCTGCCTCCAGGTCCAAGAAGCATTGGGGTCCCCGCCCCCCACTGCATCAGCCATTAGGGCCGGTACACACCCGGCACTGCACCTCTGTCAGATACTTGTCATACCTGTTTACTTATTTGTCACATTCATTAGCCTCTAAGGACATGAAGCGTCTTTAACCCCAGGCCTAGGACACAATATAGCCCAAGTGATTACAGAATAAAAATGTCCTTGGAGGTGTTAATTTACTTCGGACCTAAAGTACCCCGACATACTGTGTCAGTTACCTGCCCCAATTCAGCACAACACCTACACGGAAGTATTTTACTGTTTAGCTCATGACTAGCCCCCCTGAACTTTTGCTAAACCAGACAAGTTCCACCTCTAAAGTTACATACCTGGAGGATGGGGCATGTACAGACCACCCAAAATCTGCAATCTTAAGCTCTCCGGCGGATCCAAGGAGCAAATTCTCGGGTTTAATGTCTCTGTGAATAACTCTCTTTGAATGGCAGTAAGACAGGGCATTGGCCAATTCTGTGATGTACTATTTAAAAAGAAAGGGTCGAAAGTCTGTGTTTTAGATTTTATATAACAAGTTAATTTTAGACATCTCTTCTGAAAGATTTTAATATGTTTTGTAGATTTTAAAGCAAATGCTAGAACCAACTGATGACAAGAAAAAAAATCAATTGAACCAAATTAGTTTCAGTATTAAGTACGAGGTATTCAATGCTACATTACTTATTTGCTAATCCAGCAGATGGGATATTGAGAGAGAAAAAAACACCCATGGGCTACAACTACATCCCAAATGATACCTATGGCCCAGCAGCAATGAATTAAGTCAATACTGAACAATCAGTACACATTAGGGAGTCAGACACAAACAATTTTTTAAAAAAACACACAATTAAAAAAAAAATCTTTTAAGTACAGTCAATTCCCATTTTTAAAACA
This sequence comes from Rhinolophus hipposideros, assembly GCF_964194185.1. Lineage (NCBI taxonomy): Eukaryota > Metazoa > Chordata > Mammalia > Chiroptera > Rhinolophidae > Rhinolophus > Rhinolophus hipposideros. Next base: position 5,095,143 of record NC_138068.1, on the reverse strand, counting down.
AAGATCAATTTACAAAAGGATGTGTTTGAAGCTAAAACTTTACACTAAGATTCTCAGGGGGGAAAAATAATCCTGAATAGTCAATAAACAAACAAGAGGCAGTACACTGGCACGTTAAATAGCATGTTAAATTTGGGGGGGGGATACCATTAGTCAATCAGCTTAGAGGTACACAAGCAAGTCAGTCCTTTTGTTTCCTTCTCAACTAAAGAAAGAACTAGCAAGTCCAGAATTCGCTTTAACATACAGATAAGAATTGTTATATAGTATATACTGAAAGGACATATTTAGCTCTAAAGTTTGAGAAGACTTTGTTTTCCAAAGTAATTGCTAGACAGGACGGAACATTATTTTACACCAAAACAGTTTACTACATAAGTGGGTAGAAGCCAAATATTATCAAACAGGACTTTCACTTTGTCAGCCGAAAGCCAGAGACAAAAATGTAGATCATAATAAAGTGAAAGTGAGGTCAGAAAGCTCTTCTAACACCAAAGTGAATTGATGCTTTAAGATAAGAGCCCACATTAGTATTCCAGAGAGCACGGTTTTCCCTGCTCAGGTCAGGTCAAGCAGCTGTCAGCAAACCAGAGTTCTCCGGCACCACTTCCTGCACATTAGATTGTGGGTACGTGCAAAGGTCCCTAACATTTTTCTACAATTAGTTTTACCTGAATTCATCAGAAAAGGAAAACAGGCATGCGTGTGCGCATGTGTGAGTTTGTATACATATTCATCCTAACTACCACAGAATCTTAGAACCAATCTCTTATTTTCTTTCAAACAGCTACCTACTTACACCAAAATAAACTCCATCTGAATTGAAGACAACTGAGAAGTAGTATAAATGTTAATTGCCAATTAAATAAGAAACTAACTTGGTTAGCTAACATTTAGAAGCAAATAAAATAGACCTACATCTACTTAGCCCAGTATGTCCTCACTGCAGAAACAAGGCCATAGGGCCAATTCCCCAAAAGCACTGTGGTTACAGATGGTAAAAGTAAAACCACCAGAATTTAATTCCATTTAGATTAATGCCAAAAAGAAACAAAACTAGTGTACACAGTACCCAGAGATCACCACCGAGAAACAGAACAATTTGAAGTAACCACCATTCAACAGGCCCATCATCTGCCAATTCCAGAAAAAACAGCCCAAATTAAGAGGCTTTGACTTCTTCAAATAAGTAGTTTCATTCAAATAAAAATACAATCTGTGAAAAAAAAAAGGAACAAGATAAAAACAGACCACCACCCCCCAAAAAAAAACAGAAACCTGATATGTTGGACTTTAAGATTAAAAACTTCTGCCCTGTGAAAGACACACATAAGAGAATGAAAAGACAAGCCACAGACTGGGCGAAAACGCCTGTAAAACACGTGTGATAAAGGACTTGCAGCCAAAATGTACAAGAACGCTTAAAACTCAACAATAAGACGACCAAAAAAAAACAAATTAAAACTGGGCAGAAGATCTGAATAGACACCTCAAAGATAGTAAAGATGGCAAATAAGCCCATGAAATAATGGTCAACATCACATGTCATCAGAGAATGTAAATTAGAGCACTGAGCTGCTATTATATACCCATTAGAATGACTAAAATCCACAAGAGCTGACAACACCAATCGCTGGTGAGAACAAGGAGCAACAGAAACTCTCCTCCATCGGTGGGAATGCAGAGATGGCAGGTCCACTTTGGAAAACAGTTTAACAGTTTCTTACAAAGCTGCACGTAATCTTACCATACAAACCAACAATTGCACCCCCTGGTGTTTACCCAACAGATTTGAAAACGTGTGTCCCACAAAATCCCATGCAAATGTTTTTAGCTTTATTCAGCATTACCCAAAACTGGAAGTAACCAAGATGCCTTTAATTAGGTAAAGACATAAACTGAGGTACAATGAAATAGGATTCAGCAATAAAAAGAAATCAACGCCTGAAGAGATACAGACGAATCTTAGATGCATATACTCGGTGTCTCTCACAGGGATGACTGGTTAACGGTTCTGACACCATTATACACAACACAAGCATTGAAGAAATAAATAAATAAAGGCTTGGAAGATGGAATCCAGGTTTCTCTATGCTGGACTGAGAGGTTACAGAAAAGCAAGGGGAGGCGGGTAGAATGATCCACGCAGTAATGGACTCCCACTTTGCTTACTATAGATACAGGTGGATAAATATAGAAATGTTGATAGATACACGGGTTAGTATACACACCTATTTCCTTGTTCTCTGTCAGCTGAGAGTCTACAAGTAATGACACTCCAGTAGCAATGAGCACATCTAGTGCCCAGATCTTGGTTTCTAATAACATTTCCCAATAAAAGGAACCAAGGCTCCTTGGAGAAATGGCGGATTCTAGGACTGGGGCAGGAAATACACGAGATGAGGCCAAAGCATCATCTTTAGAAAAGAAAGCAAGACAGTGCTTTAGAAAACACAAAAACCACCACTACACACCCACAATGATGGGGGCTTGTCAAAAAAAACCAGGAACCATGTCAAAGAACACCCACGGGACAAAAAAGAACAATCTGAGCAACAAAAGAAAGTAGTATAAGATTGTAACTCAAAGTATAAAATATTGATGAGTCCCTATTAATAAATGACTGAGCAAATAGCTCGGGGAGAGGGACGGACGGATGGCCCAGTTGGTTAGAGCGCGAGCTCTCACCAACAAGGTTGCTGGTTCAATTCCTGCATGGGATGGTGGGCTGCGCCCCCTACAACTAAAGACTGAAATCGGCGACTGGACTTGGAGCTGAGCTGCGCCCTCCACAACTAGATTGAAGGACAACGACTTGGAGCTGATGGGCCCTGGAGAAACACACTGCTCCTCAATATTCCCCAATAAAAATTTTTTTAAAAGTATTTAAAAAAATAGCTTAGGGAGAACAGATGAATCTCTGGTACAGAATTCCAAATTGACGTAGATACACTCCTTAAGTGTATCTAAGGAGTGTATAGTAACTTCCTTTGAAGGAGCACAGTGTGGAAAGGGAGAAAGCAAAACTACAGTGGACCAACGTGACCAACACGACCTCAGCCAGGCGATCAAGGTCAACACCCACAGTGATAAGTCCCGTTCCTAGTATGCACCCTTGATATGTGATGAGAACGCATTTCATCTCTGTGATCTCCCTCTCCAAAGCCCATTGACACTAGTCTAATCATGAAAACAAGCAAAAAGCTGAGGAAATCTGAATAAAGTATGAACTTCAGTTAATAGTTATGCATCAATATTTGGTCATTAGTTATGACAAATGTATTATACCAGACTAATGTAAGACGTTAATAGGACAAATTGTATGTTAATAGGAGAAAATAGATTCATACTATCTTCACAACTACTCTGTAAATCTAAAACTACTCTATAATAATTTTTTCTTTTTTTAAAGTGGGCAACTGTTTATATACATTTCCACAGAAAAACAGCTGTGAAAACAAACCAGCCACAATCTTCCACCTGGTACGTGATTTTATCTGTATATATGGTACAATTAAGCTGTTTTGATTTTTCTACCTCAAATATTCGATCCTACTAAGCTATCTCTGCATAAAACAAAACCCATTCTACTACAATGAAAGGAACACCACCATGTGGGACAGGAACAGAGGAAATGGAGTTAGTGTGGACAATAAATGAAACTTACAGTCGCAGTTCTCTGCTCGTCAAACCTGGACAGTTTCTGAAGTTCTCTATAGACAGCTCCAAGAGGTGCATATTCTAAAATTAGGTAAACTCTGGTGGCATCATGGAAATAACCATACAGCCTGAGAATATTTGGATGCCTGCAACAAAGGGTAAACACTCTGACACCTGATGTGAAAGCAGCTCTAAGAATTTGTACTAAAAACCAAACAAACCAGCATGTAAGCAGCAGTGGTGACAGCTGGTTCTGATCACGTGACCCTCCCCACCCCCCCCCCACTTGAGAATCGGAAACTACAGGCCCACTCGAAGAAAAACACATACATCTGCGTATCAGTTTACATGCATTTCAAGGTATTAATGGACCTCGGGTTTAGTGAAAACTATTATTTCCTTCCTTTAAGCCATCTTTACTCTTAGTGGGAAAAATGCAGCTAAATGTTAATTCCCTGCAAATGAAAAAAAGAGACAGGCATTCCCCTGGTAGCTGGAGACCCAAACGCGTGAGACAGACAACTGAAAAGTGGTGAAAAGAACGGCAGACGTGCTGCCGAGGACGTCGGGCAGTTGAGCAACAGCCCATCGAAGCCACCAGCTCTAGAGATACAGGCATGACACAGACAGATGTTTAAGTATTAGCAACTGATTCAAGTTTGAAAAAACACTGAAAGCCAAAAGAAAACAAGACCCACTGGCCAAAGCTAACCTGCAACCTCTGTTTAGAAATCAGAATAAAAGGAGAGCATCATTCCCCTTAATTCTCCACCCCTCCCCCCCAAAAAATGCTCATGTAAATCACTCCATTAATATACACCTTCAAGTGATTTTCTAAGACCACAGCACTTAGGTCTAGACAAATCTTTGAAAAAGGATAAATTTAATCACTCTTTGCCGGAAGGACTATGAAACAGGTCTTCTAAAAAGAAGTTTATAATCATTTACCACTTAGTAACTTAAGTTCTATATTTAAGTTCTTGAATATTAACCTGCAAACTTACCTAAGGTGGGACTGAATTTCTACTTCTCGTCTCAGCTGATGCTCAACTCCTGCTTTCTCCAGCTGAGCTTTAAATAACACTTTCAGAGCCAGGATAAACTTGCTTTGTTTTTCTCTCGCCAAATAAACATTACCAAACTTTCCTTTACCCAGCGGGCGACCAATTTCAAAATCTTCCAAAGCCCATTGCCTTCTAGGAAAGAATTTGATCATTTTAAAATGTACAGAAAAACACATCTTTTCTAACAAGTCGTAGACATACCCTATAATTTTACATTTACTGTATTCACTATGTACCCTCTGCAAGAACCAAGCCAATAACCACGATTAATGCGTCACCAGACATTAAACCCCCATGCCCCCACCTATTTCCACTGGCTGTGAGTCAGTGACCAGGAACATTCTGGACTTGCAGAGCTGAAGCACCCCCAGGGAGAGTCCCAAGGCTCAGAAGTACAGACCTATTACACCCAAAGGCCATAAAGGATTCGGTAAGAAGGTGGAGAAGGGAGGATGCCTTCAGAACCCTCTGTGGGCCTCTTATAAACCAGCCTCCTCTCCTCCAAACCCAAGATGCTAACACTCCCTGGGTTGGAGACCCACTCTGGGAAAGCAAGCAGGACGGATCCCACAGGCCGGTGGGGCAAGAACTATGGATTTAGATCCTCCGAAAGTCTCGATGAGGCAGCGAAAGCAAAGAAGTCTGGGTTCATTCCTGGCCCCTGCTACTGTGTTCTAAAGTCTAGACAGTTCACAGATTGAAAGCAGGCTTTGAGAAAATATCTGGGGAAGATATTATAGACAACCTTTATTATAAAGAATACAGTAATTCTATTCATACTGTCAAAATACTCTTACTGCCATGTGTGTAGACAACTCTGCAACATGACCCCATTTTTTAACAACCTTGCACTTCTATAGAAGAATAGAAAAAGCATAGAAACATAAACCATATGTGGTTACTTCTGAGGGTAGAGAGGCACTTTTATTTTACACATTTCTATAACAGATTCATGCAAGCTTTTTCTAAAGTTGAAAAGCAGTCATAAAAACTTGAGGCCCTAAGTAAACATTCATCATTAAATTTCCATCTGTTTTTAATAAAGATTAGAAATTTGGAAACATTTATATTTTCAAGACCTTTTTATTTTTTAAAGAGTTCTCAAAATTAAATTTGCAATTAAATGGTTATTCTAATAGATTGATAGCACAGAATTTTGTAAATAAGATAAAACTTACTTTTTTGATTCTTCGTTTTTCTGTTTTGATGCCAATTCTTTTTCAGAATTATTTCCTACAAAGAATAAGTTAAAAAATCTGTTTTTAGAATAACTATACAGAATAAATTAAAAACCTGTGAACAGAAATGAATCAAAGAATGGTCACCAAAATATTAATGGTATGTCCAGAACTGTACATCTGGGTCATTTTTAGTTATCTTTAAAGAAAAGCCAAAAATAACCTACCACAACCTAACCTGACTGCCACCTTATGAAGTCTACAGATTTCTAGAGTAAAGATAAGCAGATATGTATACAGTTTGGCCTTCTGGGAATTTGAAAACTCAAGATTATGCAGCTTCTCCCCCAAATTAAGAGCTTCTAAGGCAGAATTACCAGTCTTCCCCTCCGTGACAAGCTCCCACCTCATCACCTTTTCCCCACTAGGTGGGCCAGCCAACTGTCCACACACTACATACAAATATCAACAATGTGCAACAAAACCTAAGCCAGCCACCTTCCTTCCACAATATTCATTGTCAAGAAGAATATATAGAAATAGAAGCCATCAATTTAGCAAAATGTGAAATAAACCAATTGTACAAACAGGGCGATACAATCACTATTTTATTATCCAGAGAAAATACACATATATATAACATTTCCTCTGGACTCTCTCTGACACATCAAATTCCACAGTAGCACAGCATGGTCTGCTCAGATCTTTGAATGCGGGGCCGAACTGGTTTTTCCTGCCGTGGTTCACTAGCATCTGTTATGCCGCCAGTTCGACCACCATCCCTACACCCAGCAGTTCTAGCCAGTCTGCATCAAAGAGAGCACCTCAACTTCCTTCACCTCTGTATCCTGTTGGCTTTGGGGGAGTGAAAGCTTCTGAGACTCAGCTTCTTCCTTCACGAAACTGAGTTACTAATTCTGACTCCCTTCCTAGAGCCGTTACAAGGACTGAATGAGGCAACGTGGATGAAGAGAGCACTTATCCCAGAGCCTACTGTGTGTGAGCAAGCAACAGGTGGTAAGGAGTAACCATTAATGTGCACCCTGCCCCCCCCCCCCCCCCCCCGGTCCCTGCCTTCTCGGACCTAAACCACAGTGGCCTTCCTTCTGGCCCCCTGGGTCCAGCACTGCTCCTCTCCAATTCATTCCACATGTCCTGAGGAAGCTTTCTCAAAGGCAAGTCAGTCCCTCTTCTACCTAGAAGCCTTCCAGCCAGGGCACGAAGCCCCACTCAACTCGGCCGGCTGCGCCCACAGTGCCGCCGTGACCCCGCCCCACCTGCCTCAGTCCAGCCACTTTCCCGATTTCCCTCCACGCTCCAGGACCTGGAACTTTTCAGCCTCAAAGGTACCACGAGGCTAGGAATCAGGTCTGCATTCTTAGCACAGGCCTGGCCCACAGGAGACATTGTTACTTCGACCTGACATCAGACTTTCCCCCACCCCGGGAAGAAATGATGTAAAAGCTAGGGCACCACAGCTCACTCAACACAAGTCTATACACTCATTTTTTGGGTTGGTGTTTTGGTTTTTTTTTGGCAACTAGAAAGAATGACTGTTTAGTTAAGTCTCAAAATGCTGATTTACCAGGGGCTGTTGGCTGGGGCTGCTCACTCTTTGGGGTGTTAGTCAGTGGCCTGGAGACAGGACGAGGGGCACTGGTTGCCTGCAATGGCTTCTGCTTCAGACTCTGACCCGGTTTATGGCTGGAGACAAGCTTTTGTGCTTGTGAAGGAACTCGCTGGGAGGAGTTGGAAGGACACAAGACCCGCTGAGCCTGGCCGCTGTTCGCAGATAACGGATGCTGACAAGGAAATTGCTGCATCACGGGAACACGTTTTGGACCAACACCAGTTGGCACTGTAGTCTAGGTTGGGAGAGAAAATAAAAGAAACTTGATGGTCTTCAGGAACAAAAGCTGAATACCCTGAGAATTTCACACACTTTGTTTTCTAGTTTAATAAAATCATGACTGTCATTGATGACACTGGGATCAGGGCAAGGTATCTAATCAGCGCTTCCACAGGATGTGGTTAGTGTGTGCCTGAAAGGAATGCCTGAATGATACCTCCTAAGCCCTCCCCAATGCCCTGGTCTACAGACCATGCTCCCATAAACAAACGCTCATTAACTAAACTTCCATTTAAAGAGGAAGACAAATACCAGGAATTCTCAATGACTCGGGAATTACCATTTAGCAGAAAGCTGCAATACAGCAACTTTATACCAAAATCCCAATTACACTGAAATTTCTTTGACAATATGTTTGGAAGAAGGAATGAAAGAAATACATCAAAATGTTCCACAGTGGTGATCTTCGAGTGAAGAAGTTTTGAAAGACCGTCTGAATTTTCGTATTTGCTAGGTTTCCCACAAAAAGCTTCTAACTATTGATTATTTACTAAGGTTTCATTTTCCATGTACTACTTAACAAAATGAATCTGAGCCAAAAGAACTTTGGCAAAAAGGAAACAAACATAGCTTCTTCAAAAAGTTATTACCAAAATCTATTATTTACATGCCTGTAAGTAGGATATCATAAGCTTAAAAAATAGTTAATTCTAAGACCCCGAGCTAATCAAGCTAAAATGGGGCGGAGGGCTTCCTCTAGCTTCAACAGAGGAAATTTCCTAATAAGTGAGGAAACAGTGCTGGAAAGGGAAGCCCCGGAGGCCATCACCAGCTCATTGGCATGAGTGTTTTACAAAAGAGGTTTTCTAAATAAAAAGTCAATTACTTCTGAAATAAGCAGTATCCACTACACAGGAGGCACTCAGGCAGTGACAATTAAAGAAACATTTTAAAAAGAGCAATTTTTAAAAATGATCTTTATCATAGGAACTGAGGATCAAATACAGTGACTCAGGTTAACCTTTTCCTGATTGGTCATTGTATACCTTCGGCCAGTAAAAAAGGGTTAGTATCCATTTATTTGGCGATGAAGACATCTAAAAACAAACCCCACCCCCAAAAGACTCAAGTCCTATCTATATTCTTATGCTGATTTCCTAAAAGGAAAATATCTGAGGATTCCTTACATTAAAGGATCTTTATATGGGATTCATTCACCCCAACTGCTCCACAAATATTCATTCAATGCCAAGAACCAGAGATCCTTCCTCAGTGAAGCCTTCCCGGATTGCAACCCGCCCAACTGAGCGCCCTCCCCGGAATTACTCGGGTCCTGCAAATGTACCAGAAGGCGTGGTATTGGCTCACACGCCTCCCCAACGGGGCTCTAAGTTCCTCCAAGTCAAAAACCATGTGTTGTCGCCACTGTCATCCCACATCTGACCCAGAGACTGGCTCTAAATGGGGTCCCAGAAAAGTCCCCTAACACGCCGCTCAGCACTGAGCTTACTACTCCCTGAATCGAGACCAGAACCAACGATGGCAGACATTCATTTCTGGCAAGCAAACAATACAGGCAAGTATTAGGCGTCTACTATGTGCATGATTATCCCGCATACAGTGGAGGAATAAAGACTTAAACAGCTAATTAAAAGGCAAAGCAGAGCAAAAAAGATGGTGAGAGAATCAAGAAAGTGTTACTGAATGCTGAGAAAAATGATTAATTCATACCCAGGAATGTGGTAGGGGGATCTAAAGTTACAAATCTAAAGTGAAGGTGAAAAAAATTCCAGATAGAGGACCGATCTCCATTTGGGTTTTATAAATGGGACTGACACTACAGATTATTTACCTTAACAGGCCCTGAAATGCAGTTTTCCTTAGGTTTGTCCATGGTGTCTGAAAAGAATAAAGAAGAACTTTTAATTTATACAAACCCACCTGCTTCAAAGTATTGTTACGCTACATCAGGGTGATAGCGCCTGGAAAAAGCCTCAACAACACAGAATTTTACACTTTTTCCTTGTCCACAAGAAGCTGATTAGGGAGTAATACTTTCTCATGTGATGTACAGCTGTGGGCTTTTCCCCATAAGACCAACCTTCCCCCATACACTACATCCCGTCCCCTCCCCAGTACTGAGACTTCACTCCTGAACTGACTCGTCCTACTCCATCATCTTCTCTCTAATGAATCACTTCCATCAGTATATAAGCCTGCTCCCATACCTAGAGCCCTTTTTAAAAAAAAAAAAAGTCCTCTACCCCAGAATGGACTCAAGATATGACCACATCTCTCACCTCCCCTTTCAACAGCAAAACTCTGCAACGGTCCACACGGTCATCTCTACTACCTGCTCTTTCTCACACCCTCCCTTGAGCCCATTCCCATTAGTCAACTTTCTGACTGACCCCCACTATCCAAAACCAAAAGTCAATTCTCCGCCTCCATCTTACTTGCATTCTAGGCAGCATGACAAGCTCCTTTTCCACTCCTTTCTTCACTTAGCTTAGACTTAGGCCTATGAAGTCTCAGAACCTAGACCCTGACCACCTCTCCAATCTTATCTCTTGTCTACTGCACACCAGCCATACAGGGTTCCTTTCTTTCCTCAAAGGAGTTCCCTGCCACAGGGCCTTTGCACTTCCTATTCCCTCTACCTATAGGGTTTTTCCCCCAATGGAAGTGCGGCTTGCTCCTTCATTTCAGTCTATGCTCAGATGTCCCCTTTCAGACCACCTCTCCTTCATTTTTCTTCATATCCCTTACTTAACATTTTACTTACATAACATTACTTGTACTTGCTTCCTGTCTCCGCAGACTCCAGCTACCTGTTCAGCATCTCCAAAGAAAGTAAGCTCCAGGAGAACAAGGAATCAGTTCCATTTTTTTCACTATCTCCCCCAGAACCCAGAACACGCCTGGCATGTGGCACGTATGCCAATGTATAGGGAACAAATTAATCCATTAACAAAGCAAATCAAGCATAAAAGTAGTTTACAACACTTGGTAAGCCCATACTGTGAATCAGGCACCAACCTATCAAGTAAGTAGATCGTCAATAAGCAGAAATCTTTCCCTGTTTTTCTCACCCAGATGCTCTCCGAATTCTAGAATCCAATTAGAAAGCATTCCCACCCTAGGCTTTCACATCCACTTCACGTAGATGCAAATCACTGCACCTTGAAGATGGGACCGGGGCTAAAAACGTTAGCATCCTTCTATCAAACAGTGGGTGGGAGAAACAACAGCTAAAAAGGAGAAGCAAATACATGCCCATGTGATACAAACCTTAACATCACACACCCTACTGCTTTCTTTACTCTCCCTAACAATTAATTATAAGCAGCAGACTAAGGAAATCACGTAGACCTAAAGGACACCTGTTCACCATTCTTCCACAGAAACTGCAGACATTGGCTCCAATTTAATATCCTTCTCAGGAAGATTAATAACAATAAGCACAAGGAATAAGAGTTTAATCCAGAAATCCTGGAGCGAGCACCCGGAAGACTGCTTCTCAGGTGATTCTGGTCTGGAGCCAAGTTCAGGAGTCACATGACCAGATGACCTTCACAAGATCCCCGCAGTTCCAACCAGAGGTCCTGGTACTCTAGACGGGAACACTGTTGGATAGCACCGTGGGCTTGGGCTCGTCCTTCCTTCCTGCAACCTACTAACATCTGCATAAATGAAGAGGGGTGGAGAGGAACCGAAATGAGGTACATTGCTGAAGGGGATTTAATCCAAACAAGCAGAGCTGGGGAGGAGGAGACGTTAGAAGTCACGAGCAGTCGCGACATCTACATCCCAAGGACAGTTAGAAAGGGCGACTTTCAGGCCCAACCCAGGCCTAACAAATGAGATCCTGCACTTGAACAACATTCCCAGGTGTGCCGGTCTAGCTCACTAGTGGTCCAACATCAGTACCACCTGGGGGGCGGGGGGGGGGGGGGGAGCTTGATAAAAACAGACACCTGAGTCCTGTGCCCAAGCGCCTCTTGATTCACTGCGTGGGTCTATGTGCTTAAGGAGACCGCCCAAGGAACTTCGATGCAGGCGGGCTAAGGTTCGAAAAGCCCAGGAAGGCTTCGACGGTCACGGACTCACCCGCTCACCCATGTGGCCGGGGCCGGGGCCGTTCCTGGCTCTTGCGTCCAAAGTCGCCCCCGGCAAACCGCACACACACTGCTTTCTCTTTCCTCCCACTCACCACTGTTGCAAGCGACCCTGGCCCGTCCGTCGTCCGTCTCCGCACCCCCACTAGAGCGGAAGCCCGCGTTGTGTTCTTGCTCGGCGCCCCCTGGCCAGGAGCGCCCACAGAAGGCGCCCCCCACAACCCCATTCACTCCAGGTCTTCAGCCAACGCTACGCGGCATCTCGCACGGGGCCTGGGGACCCAGCGCAGACGGACGGGAGAGCGTCTGCGGAGCGCGGGGGAGACGGGGGACAGAGAGGACCGAGGGGGGACAAGCGTCGGACGGAGGACGGGGGACCGAGGGAGGCCTTCTCACCCCGACTCTCCCGTCCCGGGACTCGCTTCCCTCCCACCCGGCCCGCCGCCCGCTCAGAAGGCCCCCCAGCCCGGCCGCCTTTGCCTGCCCACCTCTCAGCGGGGCACCAAGGCCTAGGCACCTGTTGGCTCTCGCCTCCGACCCAAAGCCGCCGAGTCTTCCCGAGAGCCCAGCCGTTGGGATTCAAAGAGTCATTTTAAATAGGAGTTAAACTCTCTCCTCCAAACGCTGATTGGCCAGGGCCGGGGAGGCGCTGCATTCTCATTGGTTCGCAGGCAGCTCTCCGGCTTGAGTCACGTCCAAGGGAGGCAGACACGGCGCGCAGGCGTCCTGGCGCGTTAGGGCCCGGAAGTGCTGGTGCCAACGGCCCTGCAGGCCTGTCGCTGTGGTAGCGCCCGCGTGTTCTCCAAGGCGCGACTTTTGTCGGAGACAAAAGCGCCTTGGCTTCAGGGTTGTCTCGCGGGGGGATAAAGTCGGAGGAGGTGAACGGACGGACCCCTTCCAGGCGCCAGTAAGTAAGATGGCGAGAAGGACCGGCGAGAGTGGGCCGATCGATAGCGCGGCGCTCGGTGCGCCGTCCTGTGCGCGTGCGCAATGAAGGTGCGCCCGGAGTGATCCATCGGGCAGGATTGGCGCCTCCATTTTTCTAGCGGAGAGCAGGAGACGGTGAGAACCGGACAACGCGGGTACGAGGGCCCCGGATACGTGGGGAGTGGCTGGTGCCGATGGCGGGGGCCTTCCGGGGACCGTGGGAAGGACTGGGGCGAGGCGGGAAGGGCCGGCAGACAGCGAGGAGGCGTGCGCCCTGAGGTGCCAGGTCGGGCCTGCACCCCCCGCCGCACGCAGGCCTGGCTCCCACCCTCGCTCCAGCCTGGGTCTGCGTCTGTGCCGGGACGGCGGCGGAGCGCTGAGCCGTGAGCGGTGTGCGTTCTCGCCCGCGGAGCGGGGTGGTGATCGGGCGCCTCCCAGCGCAGCGGACGGACGCGCGGTGGGAGCGAGACGCGCGGCCCGGCCTCTCTCTACGTGTTTTCAGTCTCTCTGTGCACGTGACGCTCTTGGCCTGCGTGGAGGGACGGGATAGACAGCGATTCCGTTCTGGGCGGCGGCCACCGGCACCTTGGACGAGTTCCTCGGCCACGTGTTACTTTCAGTGGGTCGCTCAACCCCTTTGATCCAGTGTCGTCGTCCCTTGTGGGTCTACACAAGCGTAGATTCGTATCCGTTCGCTTCTACTTGCACTTAAACACATTGAATGATGTTACGCGAGGAGCTAACGCTTAGAAAGTGCTTAGTTAGCACGGTGTCTGGCAAGTGCTTCGTAGATGTCAGCTGTCGTCATTAACGCCCATCAGTTCAGCACAGTGAAAACTCGGGCTGTGGGGTCGGGTAGTCCGGGTTAGGGTCCAGGCGCTGCCATTTACAAGCTGTTTGAGTTAAATCTGTCTGGGCCTCAGGTTGCCCAGCTCTAAAATAGGATTCGATGAGGATTGAATGAGGCAATGCATATTAGTTGCTTACAAGACGTGTTACGTGCTGTACTGAGTGGCCGGTACATTTTAGCTAGTTTAAGGCTAAGTTTTTAAGGAGCACTGCAAGAAGTGGTTAGGAGTAACGGTCTCTGCAGACTCAAACCGCTTCTGTTCTAGTCCTGGTTCCTCCGGGCACTAGTTGTGAGACCCGGGGCAAGTTATCTCCCCTCCTCCTCTGTAAACAAGGTTATAGGGCCTCCCTTATAGGATGGTGTTGAGGAATACGTGAGCTAAAACATGGTAAGCACTTGGCAGATGTTAGCTCTTATGACCTGGAGCCGCAGTAATTGTGTAGTTAGAAAACATGGTTTCCCACCCGTTTCTTATAACACCCCCCTTCCAGATTTACCCTTTATTGCTGGTAGAGCACAGCAATACCAGGAGTGCTAGTGTTACTGTTCACTCACTCCCCTCCCTCTTATTCATCTCTCTCCCATGCTCTCCTTCCAGTTTTCTTCTCTACCATAACTTCATGGGACTTTTATTTATTGCTTTGCTGTCCCCAGGCTCCTTCAGCCTTCTGATATCTGTTCACATGTACACATACATACACACATTGACTTTTTTTTTTTTTTAAAGATTTTATTGTTTATTGGAGAGGGGGAAAGGACTTTATTGGGGAACAGTGTGTACTTCCAGGACTTTTATCCAAGTTAAGTTGTTGTCTTTTCAGTCTTAGTTGTGGAGGGCGCAGCTCAGCTCCAGGTCCAGTTGCCTTGCAGGGGGCGCTGCCCACCATCCCTTGCGGGAGTCTAGGAATTGAACTGGCAACCTTGTGGTTGAGAGCCCACTGGCCCATGTGGGAATCGAACCGGCAGCCTTCGGAGTTAGGAGCACGGAGCTCCAACCGCCTGAGCCACCGGGCGGGCCCCACACACATTGACTTTTGATAATCATATTGTCTAATCATGTCCACCAATTAGAGTCCTTTTTTTTCTTGCATGAACCAGAAACCATCACTACCATTTTCTCTTCACTTTCTAAGACTGAGGGAGAACTCAGACACTTATAAATGAATCTAAGTGTACAGTCTTTCACAGTTTTACATTTTTTCCATTTATTATTGTTGTTTTGTCCATATGCTATTTGTTCATATTTTATTAAACAATTCACCTTTGAATCTTTTTCAAAGCATTCAACTTGACTTAGTTTTCATAGCACAGTAGCTTTTTTGCCTTCATATTTTATTTACTGTTTAATTAAATTATATAATTTAACAACCTCAGTTGCTTTAAAACATTTTAAGAATGAATATAACTGACATTAGTAAGCATACAGCTCAGCTGGTGGAAACAGTAGTGTCTTGACATCCAATAGTAACAGCTATCTTACCTGTTGCAAACACCAGTCAGTGTTTTATTAACAGAAGGAATGGAAATTCTGGGATAGCAAGAAAATTAAAATCACAGGTGGGTAGTTTAGCAGAGAAGAAATGCCCTACTACACTATCTTGTTTAACCTTCACTAACTTACTTAACAGCTGAGGAAACTGATTGAGAAACGAGGTCGCTGGGCAAAGATAATGCAGGTGGTAGAGCTGAGACTGATGAGCCGCAAATCTGACCCGTTTTCTTGGTTGCTTCTGTGATTGGCCAGTGCCCCTCCCCCTCATCAGCCACTCGTTTTCTCTTGCAGCCGACAGGGAAATTGTCTGCCCTGTCTTCACGATGTACAGAACCAAAGTGGGCTTGAAGGACCGCCAGCAGCTCTACAAGCTGATCATTAGCCAGCTGCTGTATGATGGCTACATCAGCATTGCCAACGGCCTCATCAACGAGATCAAGCCGCAGTCCGTCTGTGCGCCCTCAGAGCAGCTCCTGCATCTCATCAAACTCGGTAGCTTGGGAGTGCAAGTTGATTGATCCCATGACGAGGTTTCAGATGTTTTCACACATCAGAATTTTTCAAGACATTTCCACTTAATTTTAGTGCCTAGTATGTGTCAAATACAGTGCTAGCTACTGAAGGAGTAAGGATAGTCCAAATTATGAAGACTTTGAGCTGGTTCCAGCCTCAGGATCTTTATGCGAATTATCTGGAGCATTCTGTCATGTGTTATTTTTTCAAGTCTCAACTCAGATTGTCATCTCTGAGTCCTCTTCTCCTCTTCTAGAATAACCCCACCATCTTCCCCAGTTTCTCCAAAACAACAGTCCCGTTTCCTTCCTAGCAGAATTACTGTCTGAAACGTTCTTTATTGCTCTGGGTTTTCCACACAATCAGTACCTCCTCCTTCAAAAAAAGCGCAAGCGCAAGATAAGGACCTTGTCTTGTTCGACAGTGTATCCTGCTGCTTGCCTGGGTCACGGAAAACACTCAGTAAAACAGAGAATTACCAAACATGCTTATACCCTTTGACTTGGCAGGGCCAATTGTGAGAATTTGTCCTGAGGAAATACAATGAATACAACTGAAATGCACAACGTGTGTCATCAGTTATAAATGTTCTGATAGCCATACAATTGGATCCAACAATATGACGTAGATGAACATTTATTACACTGGCTAGATGTTTATTCTGTATGAATAAGTGAACAAGTTATATAGTGTGGTTCTTCTGTTTTTAAGAAGTGAAACAACTTTGTGCAGGGGGAAAGGTCCAGAAGAATTCATACTGCCATGTTAACAGTAATTATCATTGGGCGATATAAGGTCTTTTTTTTTTCCTTCCTATGGATATTTTCCTATGCTAGGAAACATTGTTTATATGATACGTGAATTATTTTTAAAATTAAAAATGCATGTTGATAAAGTAGCAGCCTTCTTTCAAATATGTTTCACTGTTGTTAATGCTAATAATACCTCTGACGTAATGAGCATCATAGCTGCTAACATCTCAGCACTAAAAATATTAAAACCCGGAATGGGCAAAAATGGACAATTTAACTACCGAATGCTTTTTTGAGTTTCTGTAGTTGTAGTTAAGGTAGAGAATTTTGGAGGCACAAATTGGGGGGGCGGTGACTTTGCGTGTTGAAGCCTAACGTGCATTGCCTTACAGTGATGTCTCCATGCATGCGATCTGGTTGGTATACCTTGTTTTGTAAAGTATTAAGTCAGGTACCTCCACAACATAGTGAGTTGGCAAACATCTTGCCCGATTTTAGACCCAGAACTTTGTCTTGGCCTTTTAAAATAACATTTTTCATGCCCTGAATTTTTATTCCTTTCAGGAATGGAAAATGATGATACTGCAGTGCAGTATGCAATTGGTCGTTCGGATACGGTTGCCCCGGGCACAGGAATTGACCTGGAATTTGATGCCGATGTCCAGACTATGTCCCCAGAGGCTTCAGAGTACGAAACCTGCTATGTCACATCCCATAAAGGGCCGTGCCGTGTAGCTACCTATAGTAGAGACGGACAGTTAATAGCCACTGGGTCCGCTGACGCTTCCATAAAGATCCTGGACACCGAAAGAATGCTGGCCAAAAGTGCCATGCCCATAGAGGTAAAATCCCTGCGCCACGCTTACTGGTTGCCTTTTGTTGTTTATTCATGGGAAATGAGAGAATAGTCTAACCCGGCTTTCACCGAGCGGAGTTGTAGATTGTGTGCTGGGAGTCAGGTTTCATATTTTGCACATCTCCTTGTTGGCCTAGGTGATGATGAATGAGACTGCGCAACAGAATATGGAAAACCACCCCGTGATTCGGACTCTTTACGACCACGTGGATGAGGTCACATGTCTCGCCTTCCACCCAACAGAACAGATCCTCGCCTCTGGTTCAAGGGATTACACGCTTAAATTATTTGATTATTCCAAACCATCTGCAAAAAGAGCCTTCAAATACATTCAGGTTAGGAATGTTTAAGAAGAAGCTTTGCATTTTTTTCTTAAATACAATGAGTTATTGTATGACTGTTCTCTTCTTTGTAAAGTGGTCTTTCAGTGGTCATCCTAGAAACAAGTACAGTCGGACGTACGCCACAGGTGGCATGTGGATCAGTTTCCGTTGCACATAGTTTTTGTGCCGTCATGCGCCCACTTCCTCTGGCCATTCAGGACCGCTGCTGGTCATAGTTCATGCAACAAGGGTTCAGAGTCCGTATCACTTTAAAGGTTGCAGATTCCCGTGTAAAGACAACACCACCGGCTTCGCTAAAGTATAACGTGGCAATAAAACACTACTCAGTTGAAGTTATTAGGTTGGTGCAAAAGTCATTGCGGTTTTTGCAATTGTTTTTAGCCTTTGAAACCGCAATGACTTTTGCACCGACCTAATATCAGGTGTTTTCCTGAAAAAGTGACATTTGGTACCTTATTTTGAATATGCAGTTCGGGAATACTGTTGTAGCGATGGCTTCCACCTTTTAATAATCTAACTTAATTTTTTACTCAATATTTGGAGCCCGGGGACAAATGAAAGAAGCTCTCCTTGTGTACAAGTTACATTTCTCTTCCTTTGTTAATCGTGTGTGAATGTATCCTAGGTGGATACTATTCCATTCTGCGCACTCGGGATTCATTTGCAAATAATGAAGCTCTGCGGTGTTTGGCATAATCTCACCAGTAAATAGTTTTGGAAATCTCTGTTCAAAAGACATTTTCATGTATTCCAGAAAGAACTTTGTTCCTTCTCTTGTAGCTGTGGGATCTCTGATCATTGTTTCATGGATTCTTTGCTTCAGCCAGATATTTTCCACATTTCCTCTGGATATAATTGCTCACCAGTTGGTCACTTAATGTCACTGTCTCTGTCCTAACAGGAAGCCGAAATGTTGCGCTCCATCTCCTTTCACCCTTCTGGAGACTTTATACTTGTTGGGACTCAGCATCCGACTCTTCGGCTTTATGACATCAACACATTTCAGTGTTTTGTCTCCTGCAATCCCCAAGACCAGCACACTGATGCCATCTGTTCCGTCAATTACAATCCCAGTGCCAATATGTATGTGACCGGTAGCAAGGACGGCTGTATCAAGCTATGGGATGGGGTTTCAAATCGATGCATCACAACTTTTGAGAAAGCACATGACGGCGCTGAAGTCTGTTCTGCCATTTTTTCCAAAAATTCTAAATACATTCTTTCAAGTGGAAAAGACTCTGTAGCTAAGCTCTGGGAAATATCAACAGGACGAACGCTGGTCAGATACACGGGTATGTGAGAAATTGATACTGCGAAGTGTTTGTGTAGCGTTTTACAGTTTCCAGAACTCTCAGATAAGAGGAAAACAAGGCTTAGAGGTTAAATAGTTCAGCCAAGGCGACAGTTACTAAGAGGCAGAGCTGGAAATAGAACCACGGTTCCTTTCCTTTGCTCAATGCATTGCAGCTTAAACTAGATCTGATTCAGTGCCGGTAACATTTGAAAACCTGGTGGCCCATCTGTAGACTGATGGCCTCCCCTTTTCCACAAACACATGAAAGCAATCCAGAGAAGAGCCCCAGTAAGTGTGTGCATGAGGGACAGACGGACAGAGAGGGAAGATCTTGCCTCATTCCTAAGCGAGCAGAGGTAGCCCCCAAATGAAACCACAAGTCTTCTGAATCTAGATGTAAAGTGGGCCCTTCAGACAGGAAAACAAAATTAAGTTGATCTGATTCTCCCATTATTCATGTAGGTCTCTAACTGGTAACAGTGGTGCCTATGAGCTCCTTGTTTATGATGAGATTTGAATGTACCCTATCGTAATAGTCTGTTCAAGTCTATTTATAGTGAATGTTAAAATATTGTGCCTCCTGTTCCTGGTAGAAACAAAGGCTGTTATTTGGTAGAAAATTTTCCCAGCAACTTCAGCTCGTTTCCTCTGTTGTGAGATGTTTGTGTCATGCTAAAATCGTCATGACTGTCACTTAAAAACTCACAAGAAAACACTATTGAAAGGGGCTCTGCTGTGGTGTTGTTTTAAATTAGCATTTTAGGAAAGAAAAATTGAAGAGTTGGTGACATCTGAGCCACTAGGGTGCAGCATGACCTACCTTAGATTTGGCGCGTTGAAACCGAGGTTTGCTTCCTGCTTAGCTCTGGCTTCTGGAGTACGCAGATAGTACAGCTAGCAAGTTTGGGGAAGAGTCATTTTTATCATAATTCTTGGTGACCTCATTGAAATACTTACTTTTGTATAAAGCTATTTTGAAAAGTAAGTGTTACTGTGCAAAGACTGCTTGTTGCAAAAAGGATACAAAGGTGAGTGAAGTAAAAATGGGCCGCCTCCCTCTTTAGACGTAACAAGCACTGTTAAGAGTGTGACGTATGCGGAAGGGTACACCAGACTGCTGGAGAGAATTCGCTGTATTTGGTTTGGTTTTTTTATTGAGTGTTTGGGATGTTTCATGGTTGTATGTGATGGCTTGCTTGGTCTTGGTGTGGAATTGGGATTTGATTCTAAAATGACATCATACTGAATTTATATGCAAAGTGCTTTTTTCTGTTTCAACGTTAAGTCCCCTCTGCGCCAGCACATTTAGATCTGTATTTCCAGCTTTCGTGTTTGGTCAGACTCCAAAGGGCTCTTGAAATAATGAGGAAACAGGAAGAACTACCCAGTAAACAGTATAAAGTTTGATGTTAAAAGTTAATTTTAAACAGTATAAACAAATTAAAATGCTGCACTGGGGGTGGAATATCCATAGCATATATACCAGACACATGTCAGGTACTGTTCAGTGACCACAAGAAAAGATACATGACCGACCGCACTGGAAACCTAAGAAATGAGAAGGGAAGTATCATTTTGTGCTCATCAGATTTCAGGAATTTGAAAGATTGACATTATCTACTATTGATAAACACTTCAGGAAATCAGGGGTGTCAATTAGTAAACTATTTCTGAAGGGCAGTTTGGTGTCATACATCAAATTTTTAAATACATGTATTTTTGACTCCCTATGTCCACTCTTAGAAATTCAATGTAAAACGATTCTTGGGCTGGCATGCACATGCACACATACAAGTGTCCATCCCAACGGTGTCTGGAGCAGTGGAGGGTAGATAACAAATGTCCACCAAGAAGCACTGAGCGTTACGCATTTTTTTGTGGCTTGCAGCCTTTAAAAGTATTCATAGTAACATTTGTTGAACACCTACACAGCAGAGCTCCATGTGCATTGTACCTCATGTAATCCCCACAGCAGCCTTGTGCGTAGGCATTGTAATTGTCCCCACCGAACAGAGGAGAAAATCAAGGCTTCGGGGTGTTAAGTAATTTGTCCCGGGTCACATCACTAGTGTGTTGAATCGAGATGTGACACCATAAGTTTGTATTTTTATCCATGAAACCATATTCCCTCTCCATAGAGCTCCACTACATAGTATTGAAAAGAAACAGTATATGGTGTATGCTCTGATTTATGTACTTTACACGTGAGTGGACAGCACCGAGCTATTTGGAAAGGATAGTCACCAAACTAATTGACTTGGTGTACAATTATCAGGCAGTTTACATTTTTTATGCTTTATGGAATACTTTAAACATAAAATATACTTTTTTATGGTCATAAAAAAGCATAAAGCTTCCTTTTGGAGAGCAGATGTTCCTACATCCGAGTAATTCCCTTGGTAGGAGTTTAATCCTAAGGAAAAAATGTGTTCTATACAAAGAATGTTTATCACAACGTTACTTACAATTGAATACAAACTAAATGCCTCGCAGGAAAACAAGTAATGGTGTTTCCAAACAGTGGTATACTTTGTAGCAGGTGAAAAAGATGGGAGGTTGTACCCAACAGAAAGTTGGTTTAAAGTATGATAGGAAAGACATATAACATATAATGTGGCACCGGTTTTGTATTTTTTTTTTTTTACAGATTTTTATACCTAGAAGTAAATGTTAATAGAGCTGCCTTAGATAACGGGCCCCGCGGTGATTTTTTTTCATACTTTTTGAGAATTTCCAAAATTGCACAATAAATGTGTATTACTTCAACAATTTTAAAATGCCGATTTCCATGGACAGTGTAATAACAGAAGTAGGACAGTCTGGGAGTCCGAGCCGTGAACTCGGAGAGCTGCTAGCTGCCTGCTGCCAGGCCCTTAACCTCTCGCTCTCTGCGCAGGCGCCGGCTTGAGCGGGCGGCAGGTGCACCGCACGCAGGCCGTCTTCAACCACACGGAGGACTACGTGCTGCTGCCTGACGAAAGGACCATCAGCCTGTGCTGCTGGGACTCGCGCACGGCCGAGCGCCGCAACCTGCTGTCGCTGGGCCACAACAATATCGTGCGCTGCATAGTGCACTCGCCCACCAACCCCGGCTTCATGACCTGCAGCGACGACTTCAGAGCCAGGTTCTGGTACCGGCGGTCAACTACGGACTAGCGCTGCCCCCCTCACAGAGGGCTCTGCTCTTGCGGACTCTGCCCCTCCTCCCCCCTGGGTCCCGTCACCAGCCTCAGTAGTGAGTCATCGAACCATCTCTGGCAGTTGGGCCGCCACCTCCTGGATTTGTACAAAAGAATCTTTTTTTACCTTGATGTAGAATCATGGTGGAAAAAGCGGGAATCGCAGATCTGCGCAGCTCTGCATTCACTGATTATTACAGTGTGATTTTCATCGGTGTTGTAAATACAGGACTTGCCATTTCTCTTTCTAGATCTCAAGTGGATCTGTCGGGAGGAATTTTCATTGGGTTCTTTGTCATCTTTGGTGCCTGTTCCACTTCCTCTGTGTCTGTTTCCTTTCATAAGACGTTTTAGCGGATAAAGTAGGCATACCACTCTGAGAATCAAGAGTTTTGTACCATCGTAAAACCATTTTAGAGACTCTTATCAGTTCTATTCTAAAATGACATCATTCTGAAAATAAAGCTCAGATCTGCAACTTTAGTGTTACACATTTTTCACTTCAATAAAATTAATGGCCAGTGTTCCTGAAAAAGTTACAGGACACATCTTTCATCCTCCTTCCCACATTATGCTCTCATTACCTCAATGCTTATCTTCAGTAAACGTGTTTCTGCTAAGATTATTACCACTTGATGGGAAACATAATTTTGGAAATTGGTCCAGTCTGATCGAAATCAGGTGATCCCACTGCTGCTCTCAGGTGTTGCTTATCTTCCCAAATGATTAATGTCGATTGACTTTGTTCTTATGTAATTTTAAATCTTATTTTTCAGCCTGAACTATCACTACTCATCTTGGTTGCCCAGGGCAACGTGTTCTCAGAAGATTTTTTATAATAAAACTGATACAACTTTTCCTTTTTTGGAACTTTTCAGGAGGTGACATTAGTTCTCTGGATTTGGCTCTAGCTAGGTCAGAAAACCCTGAATTTCCCCTCCCAGGGATAACTTAGGTTTATCTTTATCCCCAAATACAAATACCTCGTGATCTGTGTAGGAGTACCTAGAAATAGAATCTGGGATCATTTGATCAAAATAGTAAATAGATTAAAGTATAATCGTTTTGTGTTAGCAGGAATTGTAAAGTCCTCTGAAGTTTGCTGCGTAAAAATTCTACTTTAGTCATCATCATCAAGGATCACTTTAGCCCTTTGGTCTATAAAACCATTTTAAGCATTCTTAACATGTTAAATCACAGAGTTGTGGTTCAGATTTACAAAGAGCTACATTTTTTAGTCCATAGTGAATACGTTTGTTTTCATTTTGTGTCCTCATTCCCTAGTATTTGAACTTGGCCGTCTGTGGGTGCTGCTGCTTTTGTCAGAGGAAGAGAAACCTGAGTCGGAACAAGGATAACCAATCCTACCAAAAAAATTACCAAACAAAACCTCCCACTTTTTGTCACTTTTCTTTTGCTTTCAACCTGTCCAACTGTAAAGGAGAGCTTTAACTTTCTGTGTCCTTCTGGCACGTGCCCTAGAACGACCACACAGCTCCTCGTAAGTTCCACTGGATCTTTTTAACTCTTCCTGAATTAAAATGATAATTCCTACTTTTTCCAGTTTTTAGGATAGTCTCAGCAATGGATCTCTAGTTTCAGGACGTCTATTTACAAGATTAAGATATTTTTGTGTTTCCAAAATGAACTTTTAATTTTTTTTTTCTTTTTAAAATGAACAGTAAGGTTTTGAACTGGTGTAAATGCCAGGAATGTTAAACGGACTTGGTATCCACACACCATCAATTGTACCACATAGCACCCAGCATTCAAATGGTGAATAATATCTGTTACTTTTTAAAGGTATGTGATTTCTAAAATAAACCTTTTTTTATATAACTTAATGCTAGTTCATTTTTTGGAGCTTGCTTTGAATGTTTCCATGTTTGAACATAAGTTCTCGAACAGCAGTTAGGACTTTCATCTGGTACTTTTCAGTTTCTTTAGTGCTTCGTTCCGGAAGTCAGAGCTTTGTAGTTGAATCACCTTTAGCTGAGCATCTTTGCTCCACTGCTCTACAAATTGAAGAACTCGAGTACCATTCCCTTGCTTCAGCTCACGCAGAAAACCTGTGTTTGGCCTCAAGCTTTGGTTTCTCTGGAAGGGCGATGCTGTGGGGAGGGTCCGGTTTCAGCTCCATCACTGCCTTGTTGAGTAGGAAGGCGAGTCATGCCTCTGAGCAACAGCGTCCTTTTCTGTGATGAAAGAGCTTGGTCAAAACCATCCTCAACATGCACTTCAATCAGTGAGGCTCTTTTTGTTTCAAAACACATCATGATGTAAACAGTTTTGGAGAAGTTTACTTTTAAGGGAAACTTTTCTTTGAGAAAACACGGCAGACTAGATACTCAGAATCCTTTCAGGACAGGCCTGGATAGAATTTCCGTTTTAACTCTAGCCAACCTAGCAAGAAAGTGAGGGTCTTCCTGAGAGGCAAAAACAACCAGAAAGCACAAATCCAGAGGGTCATGGAGTGACAGCCACCAGCCAGTTATACCAAGGACATCTCTTAATCCTTCGTGGCCTAATTTCTCTGCTTTGAGCCTTCACAGTGGGAACTTTGATCAAAACCCAGAA
The DNA here is from genome assembly GCF_964194185.1 of Rhinolophus hipposideros. Taxonomy (NCBI): domain Eukaryota; kingdom Metazoa; phylum Chordata; class Mammalia; order Chiroptera; family Rhinolophidae; genus Rhinolophus; species Rhinolophus hipposideros. The sequence continues at coordinate 5,070,490 of NC_138068.1, read as the reverse complement.
AGTCTAGAACCCAAAAGGTGCCCTCAGTGAGAGGGAGAATTTGACAAAAACCCTTCCTCAGAGGAAGGGTAACTGACTGGGGGCTTGGCTCGGGTTTGCAGGGAGGGGCTGGGGGAGTGGTGGCATGGGGGAGCGTCTTCTCTAAGAATCCCATCCACAAGCTTTTTGCTCCTCAGAGAACCTGGAAAGACTGACGACCGCCTATGCGGCTGGGAGAAAAGCAAGCTGAGAGTCCAAGGCCGCTGGGGGTGCTAGTGGGCCTGAGGGCCTGACCCAAGGCAGCACTAGTTCTCTCGAAGAACATATCTTAGCCCCAGGCCTCAGGGCTCCCAGATGAAGCTCTGAGAATCACAGATTCACGATCAAATATGGGAAGCGACGGCCACCATGATGAGAATCAGTAGAAACAGGACACAAGCGTCAGATTTGGAAAGACAGGAATTACCAGATGCTCAATGTGTAAGTCTGTGAAAAACTAAAAAGGGACCGAGGATCAAGAGACTCCAAATGTCATCAAGTAGATTTAAACAACAACAAAGAAAACTTCCAGAAAACATTCAACTTTTCTATAGCTTTTCGGCTTCCTGTTTTTGTCCTTTCTCTGGAACTTTTACCCTTGGCCTTCCTCCTCCCTGAGTGCTTCATCTCTGAATCCTTTTCCCGTCACCTTTTGGCGAATTGACTCTTCACACTCTGCTCATCCCGTAGTAACGGTGTGCCTTGGCAGCCCTCCTGCCTTTTGTTCCCCCTCCTCCTGTCAGCCTTTTCCTCCAGCTTCATGCCCCTCCACACCCGTAGTGTTTCCACATCCTTTACCCTCTCCACTTTGGGATCAAATTTCAGGCTTTCAGGCTGAGTTATCACCACTAATTATGGTTGCTGCAAGACAGCAGTCCTCCCTCTGTTGTCCCTACAGTAGGGTATGTAGATGAATTTGTTGGCAACTGATGAAATTCTCCTTTGACCAAAACAGCTATGTTTGAGTGATCTTCGTGAGGTGAAAATCTGCCAAATAATCAGATGATTTTAAAGCAGTGCGGTCTGCAATTTCCTGCCAAGCCTGTAATGCGTTGGACCTTCTAAGGCTGGTGATCAGCTGTACTTTATAAGTCAGCTATCGAGTGCTCGGTGTTTGCCGCCACTCCAGGAGCCTGAGAGCTGGAAGGCCACGTGGAAACTAGAAAAGTGGACAGAAACCAGTACACAAAAGCAGTCTTCTGCACATGCAGTATTAGGAGCTCATTGAAGTACAGTGATGATCAGACTCACGAAGTTTGGAAATGGAAATTAATCCAAAATACTGTTCTCAGTAGCCGATTTGTCAGGAGAGGGGAGATAATTACCTCATGAGCGTCTCCCTAACTTAGTTCCTTTGAACTCCAGCGGTTTCAGCTCTGGGTCAACGGGATGTTACGAAAGCCAGCCACTTTCCTAGAATGAACTCGTGCAGCATGTGTGTGCACACGTAGGAGACTCATTTGCCTCAACAAGTAAATACAAATGGATTGCAACAAAATGTCTAAGGCCTTTCATTCAGAAAAATCATAGTGGGACCAAATACCAGACGAGAAGTCAAGGTGGTTGTATTCACAAAAACTACACTAGTTTCTATGTAGGAGTTAGTCTGTTTAATTTCAGGGCCAAATCCTATTACCGTTGTGTCTTGGTTTTGGATTTTGGTCAAGGCTGTTTTTCCTAAGAAAAGACATGCAAAAAATTAACAGCATTCTGATCTGTACTGTCAGCTTCGGGCTGGCCCTTCAGTATCAGGAAGAATCACTGTCCGGAGTTTGACAAGGTGACCGGACTCGTCCAAACCTGAGTTGGTTGAAGTCTTTTTTTAGAAAAAAGACTTGGGTTCACATTTTGTCTGTCATTTCACTGGGTGACCTTGAGCAAGTGTGTCTATCCTTCCTTTTTACTTTTTCCCAAATGTATATAAAAGGCTACCAGGAGCTCAGGGAGAGGGGAATGAAGAGTGACAGCTAATGGATATGAGGTTTCTTTTTGGGGTGACGTTCTGAAATTGGCGAGTGGTGTTGGTGGCACAACTCTGAATATACTGAAAAAATAAAGGATTGTACTCTTTAAAAGGGTGAACTTTGTAGTATGTGAATTGTATCTTAATAAAACTTCTTTTTTTAATTGAGTGTCGATGGTACAAGACAGTGAATCCCTATGTAGCCATCACTCAGACTCCCCAATTTTAAGCTCATGGCCGATCTTGTTACACCTCTATCCACTTCCCTTGTCTTGAATTGTTTTGAAATGAATTTCAGGTATATTTTATCTATAAGTATCTCAGGATAGATCTCAGATAAGGACTTTTTAAAACAATCTAACATCAGTGTACCTTAAAACAGGAACATCAATTACTTAATATTATCACATCTCGAGTCAGTGTTCAAATTTCCTAATCCATGATTTGTTTTGAATTAGAATCCATATGAGGCCCATACCTTGTGATTTGATGAGTCTCTTAGATTTCTTGTACTCTTTAGATTCCACCTCTGTCTTTTTCCCCCCTTCGCAGTTTATTTATTGAAGGAACTATGTAGTTTGGTTGTATGACCAAATTAAGCTCTCCCTCTCTCTCCCCCCAAATATTAGGGATATGTGATTTTTAGAAAATAATGAAGAAAAAGCATGGGCTGAACATCCTATTTTGGAATTTTTCTCCATGGGTATGTGTGTGTGTGTGTATATATATATATATATATATACACATTTATATATATATGTGTATGTATATGTGTATGTGTATGTATATTTATATATATGTGTATGTATATATATGTGTATGTACATATATATATGTGTATGTATATATATATGTGTATATATATATATGGAAGTGTCGAATCTGGGTTTATAGATTCCTGCCCTGGAAAACGTAAACCTCAGCCTCAGCTCGGCAGTACAGCGTCACCTTCCTCCCCTGAGATGCTATGTGTTCCATGCCCACCAGCACAGAGGATCTGGTAGAGCCAGAATGCAGGGGCAAAGAAGCGCACCGACCTTTAAACCAGAAGTCACCTGCTGCTTTGTAGGGCCCTTGGCCGTCCGATGTCACTGTGCGTTGCAGTAGTACCGTTTTAATGATGTGTCTAGTCTGTAACGACTAACACAAAAAAATACTTCCACTAGTCCAGGCTGCCATTTATAACCTCAGCCTTTATGACTCATTGCTCTTTCATACCAGTGCTTGTTTTCCTTAAATGGAACTTGCTAATTCCATCCTTTTCTTTTTTTTTTTGCATATTCCTGGTGTCCCAGCTCTGCCTCTACAGCGATCTGCCCCAGCTTCTCACACTTTACCTTCCTCAGGAAGCAGTTCGTCCCACTTCTCCCACCTCTGCCCTCTCTATCCATCTCCACTTTCAACTTGTTGCATACTCAGTCTGTGTGCATTCTGCGGTGGTCCCTGTTCCCTGTTATCTGTTCCCATCAGCAACACGTCACTTACTTGGTCCCAGAAGGAACTTGGTGCCATTGTAACTTCCAACAATGATAGCAGTTTAAAATACGGATTATCTCAGCCAGAAGTCAGCCAGCTCTTTCTATCGGTAAATCCCAGTGCCCAGACTTTTAGGAATTACATACGGATAACCAGCAGACTGGACCGTAAGTGCTGTCATCGCAGGAAAGGAGCAAGTGGTGAGACAGCTTGTTGGAGACAGACCGTGAGCCTGGCTAGGAAGGCTGGGTACTAGTTTGTCTCAATGAAATAAAACTGCGAACGTGCCTGTCAAGGAGTCTGCTCCCCTGCAGGTCCTCTCTGGATGCTGAGTCTGAATTTAGGGAAAGCAAAAAGACTTAGCAAGTAACACTGAACATTGCATACGCTAGTGTGGTTTCAAGTACAGACAGTGGGTTGGCGAGATTAAGAGATAAATATAACTGTATTGATAAGTGCTCAGCCTAGTCCCCCGTGCAGAGTCAGCACTCAGGAAATGGTCACCATTAAGTGTTGGGAGCAAAGACCAGAAGGGGGTATGGGGGTCAGAGCAGGGAGAAGGGTGGCCCTGAGCGGGGAAGGTCTGGTGTGCCGAGGTCCTTGAAGGCAGTCCCCTTGGCTTGTTTTCTCCTGGCTGTTGCAGGGCAAGTTTTAGGGAGCAGGAAGGATGGAACACTGACCGCGATCAGGAATCTAGGCTAGTGGCCTCAGCTTGGTGTGTTTGGTGGGAGTTGTTCCACAGTGTTCGGGGGACAAAGATGCTACGCATTCCATACACTGAGCTTTGCAAAGTAGGAACTGAACCCATTAAAGCAGAAGAGTGGTGGTTTTTTTTCTTCTTTTGTGGTTTCACACAGCAAATGTGTGACAGTCCCTACTTATAAATGAAGTGAGACCATCATGCACTGGAGCGTGGCCTGGATTTCTGGTCTCCCCTCCTTCACCCCTTGCGTTGTACTCTGATCCTGCTTTCCAGAAAGTCTGCCTGTTGGGAGACTCTTCTTGACAATTTCCCATGCCGTCAGATAGCTCCATAGAATTCAGTTTCTGAGAAGCAGCCAGAAGCATGCAGTGACATTGCGTAACCCGCCTCTGAAGCTGGAGATATCAGTCGTGGAGCTCAGGGGACCTAGTTCACACCAACATGAAGGGAGCGAGCCTCAAGGACGGCGCACCCAAGGTGAGTGCTGGGGGCTGTGTGAATGGGCGGGGGGGGGGGGGGGGGGGCAAACAACCTGTTATAGTTAAGGACAGTCACCTGTTTTTGTTCTGAGTTCCTAATGGAATCAAAGGGTGAATACTAGTCAGGTGTAAGTTGGAGATGGGAGGGTTGGATGGAAGTTGAAGTGTGCAAATGTATGTGCTGTAAAGCCCCTTACCGGTTTGATTCAGAGGTGGATGGAAATGACTTTCTAGCAGAAACCAGCTTTTGGGAATGAGAACACAGCCTATCTCTTTGTGTCCATTCATCTTCTAAGAAACTTCTCAAGTGAGACTCAGCCCACCCTGAGCTCTCTTTTCTCTAGAGGCTGGAATCACCCAGTGGCACTCCCAGTGTCCTGATGGATTCTGTGCTCTTCCCCAGACAGGGCTCCAGCCTCCCATGCTGAGTACACAGCGGGCGTGCTCCATGCTATTGTCACGTTAACTTTTGTACTGATGTGTGTGAGCAGAGCTCAAGTCTGTGACGTGAATCCAAAGGAGTCACTATTTAGAAAGTTAAAATGGCTACCAAAAAAAAACAAAAAAAACTGCTCAGGCACAAGGAAAGTGAAGCTCGAGGATTATCTGGCTCCCCCTTCTAAAAATGTAAGTAGAACAGGAAACAAGGAATGAGACAATGACTAAATGGGGAGCCTGCTTATATGAATTAAATATGTGTTAGTTATTATTACCGTGGTAATTATAGGTGCCATTAGTGAAATTTATAGCTCAGTCACCCGGGACACCCTCTCCTATACAGATTGTGAGCGTATATCTTAGCTAGAATATTGCACCCAGCTATTTTCTTTGAAAATTTCTTAGCCATTAGGAAAATGAAAAACAAATAATTGAGTAAACCCCTGTGTGTCCTTTACCGAGCCTCACTGATTCCTGGCACTTTGTCACATGTGTCTGTTTGTTTGTATATATTTAGTCACAGGCACACACTTGGCTGTTGTCGATCTTGTCAAACTATTTGAAAACAAACTGCCGCTGTAATGATACTTCACCCCTAAATATGTCAACACGGCTCCTAAAAACAAGGACATTCTCCTACACAACTCCAATATCATCACACCCGAGAAAATTTACCATTGAATTAATCATGCCATTCTGATATTCAGCCCACATTCCCATTTTCCAAAACTCTCCCCTCCAGCTATTTTGTTGGCTGTTGTTATTTGGGTGTTTGTTTTTTCAATCCAGGATTCATTCCAGGGTTACACATTGCATTGTTTGCAAGGTCTCTGTCGTCCTTCATCTAGAACAATCTACCACGCTTTGTCTTTCATAACGTTGATTTTTTTTTTCTGAGCATCCCAGATGTTTTTATGGTCCCGACTTATTTTCATTTATGTGCCACTTATTCTGCCTAACTAATTTCCATAGCACTTTACAATTTGTAATTAATATGAACATATGCATGTAACTTATAGTTGATATTCCCATGAAGTCCTATTATCAATGTTATACAGATAAGAATAGCTGGCACGTGCTGGCTATCTACCTGCCAGGCCCAGTGCTCAGTACTCTTACTTGCATTTTCCATTGTACCCTCATGTCTCCATGACATAGAGGTGTTATTCTTACGCCATTTTACAGGCAAGGGAAGTAGGATTCCTTAACTTGCCAGGGTCACCCGCTAGTGAGTAGAGCGTGTAGCGTAGGCAGACTGAACCCAGAGCCCCAGCTCTTAACCAGCTCACTATATTCTGACCCTTAGACCAGGGGCCAGCAAACTCCTAAAGACCCAGATCGTGTTTTATGCTTTGAGGGCCGCTTACGATCTCTGTTGCACATTCTTGTTTGTTTATACAACGCTTTAAAAATATAAAGTCATTCTTAACCCTCTGATTGGGTCATCCAGATTTGGTCCATAGGCCATAGTGGACAGCCCACGTCTTCCTTGAATGGCGGCTCAGCTCATATAGGCTAAGTCCGCCCAGTAATGACATACATACCAGGGCAAGAAGCCAAGTCTTCAATTCCCAGTCCAGGGGCAACCTCAGCTCATGGTTTCTTGGGTATCCCTCCCGAACTGTCAGAACACACAGGCGATACTATACTTTTAAAAGGCTTTACACAAATAGGAACAGTAACTGAATGATGGTTGAGCTTCTGGCGTTTTACAATGAAAAGCACATATTTCCATTCTATTCATTTTAGCACCGTCGCTCTACCTCTTTATTTTTAATGCCTACGTCGTTGTTCGATTGCTTTTCAAATAGTAACGCAATGCTTTTCGGGGTCATACCGCATAGGTGCTTCTCAGCTTAGGTGACTCTGGCTTTACAAGACTTTCAGTCGGGGCACCCAGGTCACCTTACAGACCCTGAAGTTGGCCTGTGTTCACTGGATGGTGGGCACTGACTGCCCTTCCCAGCCATGCCCTAGTGTTGTTGTTGGCGGACCAAAAGTTCCAGGTTCGTGGAGCTTTCACCTTTGTGCATGGCAGATTTTGTGGAATTCGTCTGGCTTCCATTATGATTTTCCCTAATTGTTTTATACAACAAGGAGAAAACTGAAAAACAAACATCATGGTATTAGTGATAGGAAACGCTGGCCTCAAATAGTACAATTGCAACAACGGTAGAAATCACTGTGCAGAGTGGTGAATCTAACACCTAACTCTTTCATGGGGTCACTGGACTGTCGCTGGTTGACTCCATGTATGGCGCCACTCAAGAAATGCTATGAAATTAGGTCTAGAAGACAAGGTGGTTTCATGTGGTTTCATCATATGTAAGAATATGTGGTTTCATCATATGTAAGTCCTTGCTTTGGATTTTTAGTAGTTCGAAAAGTGCCTTGTTTGTGAATATGGAGTGTGCATAAATGTTAGTGATTCAGTCCTGTTTGTGGCAAATTGGGTTTACTTCTGAGTGTGTGTGTGTGTGTGTGTGTGTGTGTGTGTCTGCGTGCACACACCAGTAGAGGTGATCTTGAAATTAGCTTCCTGGTGCATAGACATCTGGTCTCACTGGGGCAAATGCCCAGGAAGTGAAGGAGGCTTACTGAGTCACTTTGTTTCTGAGTGGGGAGCAGTTTCAGGCTCCCCTTGTACCTCGAGCAGCTCTGAGATGGCCAGCAAGGCATTTTATACTCAGTCTTTGTCGAAGAAGGGTAAGTGGGATCACGTGTGATCGCGTGTGGAGAACTCACCGTGGCCCCAGGCCTCGCCTGATCCCACTCCTGCCAGCTCCCCTGCCTCCGTGCCTTTCCCTTCTCCCCTCAGTTGCCTCCGTGGAGTGCTCCTGTCTCACGGAGGCCGGATAGCGTGGGTCCTGCACTCCAGCACCTCCCCCTCCCTGGGGCCTCTCTAAACCACCCTGTCTAAATCACCTCCCCTCCCATACACAGCCCGTCACTCTCATCGTCTGTCTCGTCTTCACTTGTCAAGATCTGGAATTGTCTTGCCTTTGTCTCCCCGTCTGCAAAGTCAGCTCTGTGAAGGGCGAACCAGCTTTCCTGTTTAGCATCTCTGCCTAGAGCAGGGCCTGCGCGTAGTAGATGCCCAATAAGTGCTTCGTGGGGATGGATGGGAGGTTACAGGAAGTGCAAATGCAACCCGGGTGACACAGCCCTGCCCAGGGGACAGGAACGGCACTTCCTAGTTGTCAGATGTCTGGAAGCAGCGGCTGGCCCTGGCTCGCAGCTCTCTGACCCCGACCTGGCCCCAGCCTGTCCGACATTCAGCCTGGATTCTTGAGACTTGGCCCATTCCTTCTGCCATAGTCAGATGCTGTCTTAGGTCTGAGCCTTTGCAGTTCAAGTCAAGGTCCCACGGACCTGTGGCTGCCCTCTGACCTCGTCCAGAAGCTTCATCCCTTCACCCACCTCACGAGGCAAAACAGCCCACACATAACACCCAGCTTGAAAATACGACTCACTGTTCATTGTTCAGCCATTCACCCAACACAGTTACTGGGCTCTGGAGGTTCCAAAGGTCAGTTAATGAGTAAATGGACACAGTGATTTTGGGTGGTGATAACCGCCATAAAGAGAAGAAATCAAGGTGACCTGGTAGAGCAGATGGACAGAAAGGGCCTGTCTGGAGGCCTGAGAGATGGGAAACGCACTGCAGGCAGAAGGGACAGCAAGTGCAGAGGCCCTGCAGTAGGAATGGATTCAGCAGAGTAAAGTATCCATGAAAAAACCATTGTGGTTGCACCAGAGTAGACAAGGGGAGAGGGTAGTCGGAAGTGAGAGCTCAAAGGTAAGCCAGGGGGCCCTGTAAGAACTTAGAAGTGCCTCCTAATTGGCAACGAAGCCACTGGCCTATTTAAAGCATGAGGTGACGTCGTCTGATTTATGTTTTGAAGCTGCTATGCAGTGAGTGGACTGTGAGTAGGAAACAACAGAAGCAGGATAGGAATTAGGAGACAAGGCAGGCGGCTTCGTTTTCCATTTCGGACGGTGCCATGCTATTCTCAGTGGACACTGAGAAGGATTGCTGGCTCCGTCTTTTGAACAAAACAAAACATTTGATGTTTGAGACTGTCCAGGGATGTGAGCAGAAAGAGTAGTAAATGTTGTGAATACTTGTATTCAACTACAAGTGCTATATACCTTTTTATTTTTTATTTGAAACTTTTTTTTCCCACCAACCTTACTTACTTCCATTTTCTGTTGCGACAAACAAAACCTTTCGTTCAGTGAGCAGATTATGGAGTGCCTCCTCCATTTCAGCCACTGTTCTAAATGCCACAAAGAACAAGTGTCTAGTCTTCTTTCTCAATACTTGAAACATTGTCATTATAGTTAATAAAACATCTGTAACATTACATTATTCTTTCCCCTGCTTAGTAGCTTAATAACCTTTAATCGCTTAACATCTGTGCTCTAGATCTCACTAAAAATAAACAAAAAACAAAAGCAAAGAAAGCTAAACAGAATACCAAATCCCCAAGAGTTTAAAAGTCTGCTACAAAACTATTCAAAGGCAAGTGGCCTACACGATAATGAAATGGGGAAGTGACCATAGGAATGTAGCGTGGTCGTTTTGGAACTGTGATGACTAAGGGAGGAAATGACAAGTGCCTGGAGAGGAAATAACTTCAAAGAAGGAAGGTGGGAGCCTGGTAAAAAAGATGCCGCTGAGACTGATATTCAAATGCTCCAACATGAGTTGCAAAAAGGGGAAATTACTATTTTAGGGATCATTTCCAAGTTGTTCCTCATAAGCCTTTGTTGATTGGAATGAAAGAGGACCCCTGTGTAAGCACCCGAGAACAGAGTATCCAGCTACTGTGGACAGTATCTCCTGGCTCTGCATTGAGGCTTTGCCGCCTCTTAAAATGCCTCCAAACCACTGAAAAGTGACTCCTGGGCGAGTCTGGGCTCCTCATCCCGCTGCTGCCTCCAGAGAGAATTTCTCCAAACGTTTATAAGTTGGTGAATGTAAAGTGTTGCTCTTTTTCTTTAAACTGTTGCTTCTCCTTAGAATCAAGAGCAGCTTTTGTTAAGACCTGACCAGACAGTCAGTCATTGTGGTGGGCTGGGAGGAGCGGCGCTTTGGAAAAAGAGATCTGTAGGGTCCCTCTGCCTTGGATGGTTTGCTCCCTGGTTAACAAAACGTAAAAAGTGCTTTGGGCTCAGGATTTAAATTCGCCCCAGGTTGAAAAGGCAAGAGTCGCTTGCTAGTAGCAAGTACTTCAAAGTTGCTTCTTTCCTACATGATGTTCCCCAAAGTGCGGAGATCAACAAGCCCTCAGAAAGCAATCGGGCCCGATACACACCTTCTCCCTAACCTTCGCTGTGGGGTCCCAAATAAGGCTTGCGATGGGTTTATCTGTAGCCCAGTATGGACAACAAATAAACCCAGAGAGCTGGAATAAACGCACACCAACAGAATGTGAGAAAAAGAGCTTAAATAACAGGGTGGCCCCTTGCTTGCCTAACGCCTAAAAATGACCCCGGGAAATGGAGAATTCGGTGAACCTTTACTCCTTTCTCTGGGATCCATTAAATAGCTTTGAATTCTTCCTAATCAATCAGAAACATCACACCCCGCAGGGACCTTGAGCCCTGGCACACGAGATGATTTTAGGCGCAGTATACAGATAGAGCATGTTTTTAAGGCTAGTTATGTATTTGAATGTGCATTAGGAAAAACTAAAACTAGCTCATCAAACTTGTCATTTGATAGGTAGTATTGCTTCGGGAGAGTGTGTTGTTTTTAATTGGCTTGGTTTCATGTTTTACTTTATGTAAAAAAATGTACAGATGGCTCATGGATGTGACAGGAACATGTAGCTGACACACAAAGTTGAAAAAACAGTGTTTGACAAAACTTCCTAATTGGAGTTGGAACAACTGCTTATGACCAATCAAATAACACACAACACCTTCTTTTGTCTCCATGCTTTTTCTTTCCGTGCCCACCTGCCCCACCTCCCCCCAAAAGAAAGGAAATGAGAAAGGAAAAGAACCTACCTGTTATTTTCTTTCATCTTGCTATGGTTTTCATGAACTAAGAGATAAGAGTAAGAAAGGAAGCCATGCAAAATATCGGCGCTGCAGCTGGATGGGTGGGAACCCTAAAAACCCCCTCTGTTTCAGAGGAGGAAACTGAGGACCTAGACATTCTCAGTTACTTGCCCTGCTCCCTCCATGAGTTTCTCACCAGCAAGGGCTGAATCCTCAACCACTCCCCTCAGGCAGTATTGCTTGGAACTGCTCTTTTTTTTCCAAACTAAATGTCTTAATAAATCCGGGCCTAGGCTAGCAAGGAGTGGACTTGAAGGGGGTGGGGTAAAGGTGGGGGAGACGGCTCTGGACCTCCAGGCTCTTCAGGCTACCGAGACAGTTTGGTAGAACGTGGACCATCTTGGGCCATATCCAAAAACATCGATTACTGGAAGGCCTGGGAGATCTCTACTGTTGCATTCAATCCTGAGCTTAGATCAAAGGACCTGGTTCACCTCACTCCCCCCCAGCACGGGTTGTCAGACATACAGCAGGTGCTTAATAAGTAACTGTCGAATCAATGAAGCACTACCAGTTCAGTTAGCAAAATTCCCATGAGTAGTATATTCAAACAAGCTTATCTGCTCAAACCCCAAACCGATTGGAAAACCACAGCGTGGAGCCATCAGGGAAGAAAATGTTTCATTTCCACTGGGCAGCTTAGGAATTTTTTTCTGGCCACAACCTCTTCCTCAAAGTCCCTTTAGTCAGCAGTGCCTTCTGTGGCTACGGAAGTCCCTGTAATGAGTGGCCTTTTCATCTGAACCATCAGGAGGAATTCAAAGATGGAGGGATCAGAGTTCAACGTTATCACAGAGAAATCAGTTAGGGTTCATGCTCATTCACAGAATATGCCATCACCCAGGCTCGTTTTAACAGGTGTTAGGGAAACAAGGAATCCCTCTTTTATATAAGTTTTTCTTTTTCTCTCAATCACCTGTCATTTTCAAGGTCACCAGGTTTATTCCCTTCTGTGCTCCATTGCCTCCCGATAAATCCTCCATGATGTTATTTGTATCCGGATGGATGGGAGGGAGCCACAGGACATGTATTATGTAACCGGCCTCGCCCCCCCACCCCCCAAGGGCCGTTGTTCTCAGCCCAGATCGCCTGACAAGGACAGCTGCAGAAAGAGCGCTGTTTGGGCACAAGTGTTGCAGACCCCAAACCTCACAGCATTCCAGTACCAACTAGTACAGAAGGTTTTCCTTCCAAAGCAGTTTCTGTCGGTGTTTCCAAGAGTGTGGAATAATCTCCTTTAAAAATAATTTCTTTAAAGGATGAAGATGAAGGCTAATGTGAGTACCTGAGCCTCTCTCCTCTGGCATCCCTTTCCTGTACCTTTGGAATTGCTTGGGACTCTGAGTTAACAGTGTAAAGAGGTCGATTACTTGTTTCAATGTTTTTTACCCTTGAGTTAAGGAAGTAGGTTGTTTCCCAAATAACTATCATGCCACTGGAAATAGTTGGAAGTTGTTTTATGGGCCAGGTTTTGAAACAAAAAAGAATTTATATTTTGTTTAAAAAGCTATGTTCTACTCAGTGAAGTTTTTTTTTTTTTAAGAGCTTAAAAGTTACTTTGAATATCAAAGTAATTGGGAAAATGGAATTTCAGTTAAACGACTTCAGATCATTTTCTACACAGTCTGGAGCCTCTCATGGAAAAACTTTTCAACTTTTGCAAAAGGGGAGCTGAAGTAGAAGCTCGGGTATTTTGCTAGCCTATCTGGCAAATCAGTATTAACCACAAAAAAGAGTTTTCTCTCAGCATCTCTCATTTAACGACTTCGCTAATTTTTTTTTTAGAAACAGCTCCAAGAGAACAACTCTTCTTTATGTTGTTAAGACGATGCAAGAAATTACTTAGCTGTCACCTCCTTTAAAAAATTCTAAATATGTCTGAGAATGAAATGCAGATTAGTGTCTCAGCTGTGCAATACTGCAAACTAATTCCCTCGGTACATCAGCCATGACACATTAAAGGGAAATCACTTTAATATGGTCGCAAGTCTCAGGGCAAATTCTGAGGATGGAACACACTGCTTTACTCTCTTAAGTGACTCTCAGTTCTCTCTAACTTGTGGAGTTTTCCTTTTAAATGTAAATGTTACTAAGGAAAGCTACTGAAACTCACAAGGAAAAAATAAAAAGTTAAGGTAACAGCTTCCTGGAAACTATTTCCGAGGGAGATGATTACCGAGGAGGCGAGGAAGATGAAGGGACAAACAGAAGACAGGGAAATGAGGGAGGGAAAGAGAGGAAATGATCGATGAGGAAAGAAAAGGAGGAGGAGATGGGCGGGTTGTCTGGTGTTCCTTCTCAAGTGCAGACCTTATAGCGCCACTCCACGCGCAAGGAAAGTAGCAAAGGGTTATTCTCACTGCCTTCCCCAGTGTCACACGCATGCAAGACACAGCTGAGGTGTCCTGTGACTACTCTCCTAATGTCCGATGTTGGTGGCAGGTCCCCTCATGGGAGGCCGTCCTGTCTGGTCTACTGTTTGTGCACAGGCCCAACAACATTCTGCTGCGGACCAAAAAGACAGGTTGCGCAGTGATGGGGGGACAAGAAGGCTCCCCCATCTTCCTGCAGACTCACTTGCTGCCTCTCTAACTTGCGGGGGTGCCAGAACAGAAAACCCGTTAAAGCTTCTTCCAGCCTAAACTGTGCTTCTGGATGCCCTGCAGCCAGACCCTGTTGAATGGAATGGCTGTGTGGCGTGCTCTGTATGCCTTCCTGAGAGCTGAGGCTCTGCTCTCAGCGAGCTGGCGAGAGATCTCGATGCACTGATGGAATCGGCTGCTTCTCAGAAACCCCTGGAGCGCTCTTCAGCATCTTGCATGCTGTACATGGCACAGGCCCTCTGAGGGTGGGGCTATGGCAGTTGTGTCCACCGTGTGAGTTGTCCGGAAGTTCACAGAGGGTTTCCGGGATACGAGATGCTTTTGTGCCCAAACTGCTTTCAGCCAAGACAAAGACTAACTGGGAGTCAAGGTTCCCTTCTGTGGAGTCTGAGAGGAGACGGGGCTGAATGGGTCACAACAGGCAGGAGCTTATGTTCACCAACACAGAAGTCATTTTCTTCCAATAGAGCAGAACCCTTTTTTTAAAACTAAGTTTTTATATTGAAAAAGCAGAACATGTATGCATGGCTTAAAGATTCAAACAGTTCCAATGAACACAGACTGAAAGCATGTTTGTTTTTTAAAATCCCAAATCTCTGTAGTTTCCTGGGCTCTAGTTACCCCGGCCAGAGGGGGAGCCCCAACAATTTATCTAAATCTTCCAGGAAAATGCACAAATGGACACATACCATTTGCACAGTTTCTCATCTTTCCTTTTAAAAAATTTAATACCATATTTTGGAGATTGTTCCATTTCAGTTCATGTAAACTCTACCTTGTTCTTTTTGGTGGCTGTATACTATTCGGCTACACGAATGTATTGTTATTTACCAGTGATTACATTTAAGTTATTTCCCAAATTCTTAGTGCAGAATCTAATTCTGGTAAATAACCACACCACTTACCCAACCAATTTAAAATGTTTGTATCAGCTTCCCATCCCTTTCTCCAGAGGCACACTTTGTCGTTCACTCACTTACAGAAACACACATGCCATCTGGTAATGCAGTCTGTGCGAAACACTCCAATTTATAGGCTAACAGGGTGGACTCGGGAGTCAGAACTGCCTGGGTTCCGACTTTGGTTCTGTTTCCTGCTCACTGAGCAACTTTGGGGTACTGACTCATCCTCTCTGTGCCTCAGCTTTCTCATCTCTTAAATAGGATAATGGCATCTGCTTCATGGGATGGTGAACCTCAAGTGAGATTTTCAATGCTAATTACTTACATCACGTTACTATGTGATGCCCGGCTGAGTTGAAAACCTGTGAACTGTCCTTATTAATGAAGCACTGGATAAATGGTAAACAATCCAAGTACAAAGGTACCTGATTGAATAGACATACAAAACATCAAAGAGCATTTTTTTCTCTCTGATGAATTTATACTAGCTGCCACATTAGTGAGGAAGAAGTCTGCAGGTTATGTGGGGTTTGCAAAGTGGAGATCCTTCCAGCTCTTTGCTGTGACCCCTTAAAACGTTTCTGCCGTTCTCTCAACTTTCCAGAAGTTGTCTCACAGAATGTTGGCACCCATCAAAAGAAGTGTCGTGTAGATACTCCGTTTCTTCCTGGGGGGTTGTGCTTCCTCTGTCTTTCTTTCCTCTTTTGGAGAGTGTGGATGGGAAAATGAAGACGGTGAGGGGATTTGTCTTACACGCTTGGAAATGCTTCTTTCTTCCCTTTTTTTTTTTACTTTACATAATGAGCTTTTAAAAATGATGGAAAATAAACATTCACAAGCCAGCAGATTGCACCACTCTCTCTGCTTTAATCTGTGTATTTACATAACATGAACTACTTCCAAGTACATTCAAGGGGAGAAGGCTGTCTTTAAAGACAATCAAAGAGCTTTCTCCCTTTTGCATGGAGTCCTGTTGTTCTGAGCCTGGGCTCAGCCGCCTCCCCATAAAGAAAGGCACATAAGGATAAGGGGCAGCCGGTTAGTTCAGTTGATTGGAGCGTGGTGCTAATATCACCAAGGTTGCCAGTTCGATCCCCACATGGGCAGCTGTGAGCTGTGCCCTCCTTAAAAAAAATTATATATATATATATATATATATATATATATATATATATAGAGAGAGAGAGAGAGAGAGAGAGAGAGAGAGAGAGAGACATAAGAGACTATTTCACTGACCTCAAAGTAAAAGCTACGATGTCCTGATGTCCCAGGGAAGCCCTAGTGAGCTTGAGGGATTTGCATTTCCCAGACAGCAAAGGATTTGAAATATTTAAGAAGGTTGTGGTTAATATACAACTAATTATTCTGTCATGGCCCCTCATAGGGGAAGTATGAACACTTCCACCACCATCCTCTAAAACGAACTAGGAATTCCTGGAAGGAAGTCACGGAATCAGTGAGACAGGAGGTAAAATGCCAAACACAGACCTTTTTTCAAAGGATTTTAATAGAAGGAAAACGTCCATGTTGCTAATAGTGGGGTTCCATGACGTGTCGGACAGGGGCCCAGTGAACACTTGCCACTCAGGGTTCCTCCCACTTTACAATCTCCATCTCTGGTTTGGGGCACTTGCTCATCTACTACATCCTGCCGTGAGCTGGTGACCTTGTGGTCTGGTTGACCTTCCCCAGGAAATGATGATATTCTGGCTACTTTGATGGAAACCATCTCAGGATCTCCATGCGTCTATCCCCTGGCCACTAACTCATTTAATTTTAGGAGGAGGGGGAGGGGCGCTCGTGAAAGGAGGAGGAAGAGGGATGACACGATGCTGATCTGAGCCCTGTGAGGGGAAAGAGGGAAGGAGCAGGAGAGGGTAGACAGAGCCCCAGACATGAGCCCCTCACATACGGACTTGGCCATGACATGATATCAGGAGCTGCTGCTGGCTCTTTATGCAGGAGACGAAGAACGTGGGGCCGTTCTCCCTCTGCTTCCTACTTTTTCTGGTCCACAGTGCATTTGTCCTCCTTTCTTATAATCCTGCCTTTCTCTCAAGACTCAGCTCAAAGGTTGCATGCAAATTTCCACCACCTCCTCCCTACAGCTGCCCTAAATCCATCCTTCACCCTCAGCTGAGCTGTGAGCATCTCACCTTGGCTGGGCGACTGGCTCTGATTAGCCTCTTGGGCTCCACACGGGCTCCCTCCGATGCCTTTTCCACCCAGCAACCAGATATAAACAGCAGCCAATAAACAAATCAAGCCCCACATCTTTTGTGAACTTCTCTCCAGGCAGCCTGGTCACTTTTCAGATCCTTCAACACCCCACTCACTTCACACACACTCTCCATCCTTCCCTCCAGCCCTCACACATTTCCTCTGCCCACATCACCTCTGCCCTGCTTGTGATCTGACTCACTCCTACTCACCCCCAGGTCACAACCTCCACAGCCCCACTCCCAGGGGAACGTTTCCTGAGCCCTCATCCAACCACCCCTGCCCAGCTGCACCCAGAATCTCCCATAGCTCCCTGTGTCTTCTTCATGGCTCTGAAGTAACACTCTCTAGAGATGACTTTGAACAACAGGCGTTTGAAATATACGCCTATTTGTTTCAATAAATACTGTAAATGTATTTTCCTTCTCAATCACACTTTCTTTTCTCTAGCTTACTTTATTGTAAGAATACAGTATATAATACATACAACATACGAAATATGTGTTAATCGACTATGGAATTGGTAAGGCTTCCTGTCAACAGTAAGCCACTAGTAGTTATGCTTGGGAGCAGGGGTGAAAGTTATAGGTAGATTTTTAACTGTGTAGGGGGTCGGCGCCCCTAACCTCCACATTGTTCACGGGTCAACTGTATTTATTTCTGATTTGATTGGCGTTTGTCTCGTCCCCTGGAACGTGCATTGGCATGAGATCGGGAACTGTTCTGTTCAGCGCTGTATTTCCAGCAGAGCATTGGGCACATAGTGGAGGTTCAATACAGTATTGGTGAATGAATGAATGATGAATGGCCTCCCAGACTCCTCCAATTGTAGCTGGTGATGCCCATGGCTTATTGCTGATTCCATTTAGACTAGCACATGGCACCTGGCAGTTGTGTGACGGTCCCCAGAGAGGTTGCCATCACCGTGAAACAGGGAGTGTCTTTTTCTTTGCCTTTGTTTTCCTAAGCTCCTTCCCCTTCTTCCGTCCAAATCCTTATTCATTCTCCTTTCCCCTCTCCCAGCTGTTGTACAAAGATGGGCATTTGGGGGCAATGCCCTTTCTGGAAGTTGGTAAAGAAGCTTTCTTCCATCGAACCCAGAATCCAACTGCTTGCGTGCCACAGGGAACAAAAATATAAACATACATCCGTTTCCATTTCTTAATATCTACACACACGTTTCCAAATGAACACCCTATTTGTAAAAATGCCCTGTGAGTGGCCTCCGTGATGATTGCAATTGTTACTAGGTTCCTTTGACGAGGCTTGTCAATTGCTCCCATGCGTTATCTAGACGGAGGCCTGTACAGTGCCAGGAACAGAGGTGCAGGATATCGGCGGCTGGGGCTGCTTCCTGTTCTCCCCACACTGTGGGCGGAGCCTAGCCCCTGGGGGTCAGGGACAGCCTCTGCAGGTGGTGACTTGAGCTGAGATCTGAAGGAAGAGGAGCCAGTCACGCAAAGATCCCATGAAAGAGTGTTCTGGGCAGAAGCAATAGCAAGGGTCAAGGTGCTGAGGTGGAAACAGGCTTAGCACGTCCGAGAAAAGTAAGAAAACAGCGTGGCTGGAGGGAAGTTACAGGAGGAGCGGTGGGCAGAGACATTAATTGCTTGCATGAGGTATGCACACAGCCCATGCCAATTATAACAAAATACCGTACCGATGAGAACCATGTTATAGCAACGTATTTAGGGTTTTCCTTTGCTGGGAGCTTCCTTCCTTTAAGGTATGGGCTACGGCACTGTACAAAGTAGGCCAGAAGTACAAAGGAAGCCATGTATGTCTCCAGGGTAAGACTACTGCTGTCCATCTTGGTGGATGCCCACTGGGTAGATGACCCTACGAGCCCACTGTTCTCTGGAAAAACATCCCTGCCCTTCACAATAGGCAAACGCACTAGCTGAGCCGATGATATTCTGGGCCCTTCTGAGGGTGGGCAGAGGGTTCACATGAGAGAACCGTGTAGCAGACGGAAAGAGCAGGGGTCTGAGAATTAGGGAGGCCGACTGGGTTTTGATCCTGGCTGTGGGACCATACATAAGTCACTAAACCCCTGTGCCTTTGTTTCATGGCCTGTGCATTAATGAACATTTACTGAGCATCTCCCAACCACCTGAGTCCATCCTTGATGCTGGAAACAGAGTAGCAAATAAGCAAGATAGGGTCCCAGCAGTCATGAAACTTCCCATCCAATTCGGGAGAAAAATAACAAGAACGAGATAAGGTGCAATATAATAATTATGACAGTAACAGCCAACCTTTACTGAGCACTTACTAAGTGCCAGGTGCTGTTCAACAAGTTGTATATACATAGCAACCCATTTAATTCTCACAATAACTCCATCAGATATTAGCAATATTCCCATTTTACAGACAAGGAAACTGAGGCCTAAAGAGAGTAGATAATTTGCACATAGCTCGGAAATCACAGAGCCAGCGTTTCAACCCAACTATGCGCTACGCTGCCCTCAACTACATAAGGATGAGGGTCAAGGTCAGGACAAGTTAAGTCAGGGTCATGAGAGCGTATTAGGGAGACTGGACCTGGCTTCAGGGTGCAGGTAAGACTTCCCTGAGGATGTGACATGTAACCTGAGCCCCCAAAGACAGGTAGGAATGAATCAGGGAAACAGCAGGGCTAAGAATCTCTGGCGTGGAGGAAAGGACATAGGTCCAGCTGTGCACATGCTCCAATGTCCCCAGGTGAGTGGTGTTGGTGCAGTGGTGTTGGCACTGGCAATAACCATGGCGTCTTCCTCCCCTCCCACCCCCAGACACTCTTGGCCAGGGCACTTTATGACAATCGCGCTGACTGCTCCGAAGAGCTGGCTTTCTCTAGAGGAGACATCCTGACCATTCTGGAACAAAACGTGCCGGAAAGTGAGGGCTGGTGGAAGTGTTTGCTCCACGGGAGGCAAGGCCTGGCCCCTGCCAACCGCCTCCAAATCCTCACGGAGGCCCCCGCAGACAGGCCCTGTCCCCCTTTGCTGAGAGGCCTGGAAGAAGCTCTCGCCAGCTCCGAGGACACCCACATGCCCACCCTGCTCAACGCCCCACCTTCAGGCCCCATCTATGAGCAGATGAAGAGCTGGGTGGAGGGACCCCTCCCACCCACAATCCAAGTCTACGAATTCCCTGACCTGCCTGCCTGTGCCAGAATCGTCTGTGAGAAGACTGTGAGCATCCCAGGACAGGTAAGCATGTTGCCAAATGGAAGAGGTAGGACAAGTGGTATGTAACACCCAGGGGCTTACCCAGCCCTTGAATCACCGCTGTGCAGTATATCCAATGGGCAGAACGGGAACCAGACCATTGGCATGGTCGGGCGAGCTTAGATTTGGCCCCGGGTCAGTTGTCATTCATTCTCTTGGTCCCCCTGTGATTCCCCAGCTCTCCAGGAGCCCATGCTTTGTGGGAAACTGAATGCTTAGTCCAGCTGTGCTGAAAGCATTACAGATGTTCACAGTGGTCTTCTCTTACCCTGGGAAGGAATAGTAGGACTGCTAATGATAAATGGAGGTGTTGAATTTCCATGGGCTCAAAGGCAAGAAATTACTCAGATTTAAAATATTTGGAGCAGATGGTTAGCTCAGTTGGTTAACAACAAAGTTGTCAGTTCAATCCCCACATGGGCCACTGTGAGCTGTGCCCTCCACAATTAGATTGAGACAACTATTTGACTTGGAGCTGATGGGTCCTGGAAAAACACACTTAAATAAGTAAAAGTTAAAAAAAAATGTATATTCCCTTCAACCCAGAAACTTTACTTCCAGAATTGCTCCAGAAATACACAAGTAGGCAAACCTATACCTGGATGGGGAAGCCATAGCCTTTTTAACACTATTTGTTATACAGAAAAATTGAAGATGCCTAAATGTTTGTTAATGGGGCAGTTCGTTACGTAAATTTTGGCATACTCCTACAATGAGCTACTGTGCGGTTGTGAAAAATGATGAAGTAGTTCTATGAAATATTTATATGGGGAATAAAAAACCACTTAAATAAAAACCAAGCAGACAAACAAACAAAAACTTAAATAAAATCCCCGTGTTTGTCTATGTGCACGCATGCACACACGCTGAAAAGAACACACACCATTGGTGGTTACCCTTAGGAAGTGGAATGGGTTAAGGAGAAAGTGAAAGACAGCATTAGGCAGGGACTTCTATTTTATGTCCCCAGCCTCCAGGACTGTGCCTGGAATGGGGTGGTTTCCAATATTTGCTGAACTAAGAGATTAGGAAGTATAGAGCATGTATTACATCTGCAATTTTTAAAAATAGCAATTAAATAAAAAAAGGAAAAGAAGCACTAGTAAATGCAGAATGAATTTTTTTTTTTTAAGGAAAGGAATTTAAGAAAGAAAGGGGAAAAAATGATGTCCCAGCATCCCCCAGCCCTGGCCTTGGGGACGTGTTAAGAATGCAGAACAGATGAGCATGGTCTTCAGTCTCTGAGAGCATTTCCTGCCATCACCATACACTTTGCTTTGAGCTCAAATGACACATTCCACCTGGTGACAGCTCTGAGCAGAGGTCCTGGCAAGGTCTGTGTCCAGGGAAGTCCGCTCCCCCTAATATATGTGCTGGGGGCTCCAGGAATGTCCTGCTGACTAACTACGCAGGCCTCCTCCAGACCAGCTTCCACCACCTTCAGATGGGAAGGTGTGGTGATTCCCTCCAAAGATTTGGAATATTTCAGATTTTCTAACTCTCTGGGCTGCCGGGCAGAGAACCAGACAGTTGTTACACAGAACAGCTGCTACTCAGGCACTGGCGACAGACACCAGAAGGAAGCTGGTTGTGCCTTCTGCAACAGTCCATAAGGTGGACCCTCCATCGCTCTTTTGGAACAGCTGGCCCACCCCTAGGCCTGGCACGCTCAGCTGCTGTCTGAGAGCTGGCTCAGAGCAGGGCCTCGGTGGGGTTCCTCCAGGAGCAACCGGTGGCTTTTGCTGAAGTTAATTTGAGTTTCTTTTCAAAGCCACTAAAGAAAACAAAAAAAACAAAGGCCATTCCCCCACCCCCACCCTTCCTAAAAGGAAAACAGAGGCAATGTCCACTGTTTGCCAGGTATCCCAAACACCCAACACTTTTAATGTTTGCTGAATGAATGGCGTGACCAGATACAACATTTAAGTCTTCGTAACCATGGACTTCAACGTCTAGACTGACACTGGCATAAAAGAAAAGGGGAGTCTAGTGTGTTAACAGAAAAGGGTCAGGCATTAACTAATAGAGTTGCCCTTGACATGAAGTGTGTCAGGGATTGGAAACCTCGCCTCTGCAGGCTGTGGCAGTGACACACAAACCACAGCTACCAACCAACCGAGGGGGAATTCAGAAACCGGGGGCTCTTTTCACTCCAGTAGGTTCCTGAAGTGGCTCCAGTAAAATACCCGGGGAACTTTTCTGCCTTTTCTTCCTGCTGAAGTCCCCTCCCTCTATGGCTGCATTTTTGCTTCCTCCACCCAACCCCCATTTTTTTATTGCCTTCTCCATGCTTGGTCGGGGAGGGGTCTCTTAGAGCAAGAGATGCCATCTGTGGCTTAGAAATCAGGAGTCCTGGTTCATTTGGCTTCTGGGGCAGCCATGGCTACACTGGGCGATTAGAGACGTTCTCTTTCTTTCTCTGTATCATGAGAGGGGTGGACCCGATCACCTCTAAGGTCACCTTCAGTTGGACCGTTTGGTGACTCTAAATAATTTCACTGCTGCTTCTACTACAAGAAGGAAGGAGCTAGAAGAAACAAACGGAAGATGATAATCAGGAATCTTCCAATCCACTGAACAGGCAGACATGTCCTCCCTGCTTGTGTAATCTGGTGGTTAGACCTGAGTCTGAGGCTGCCCAAGAAATACACCCTGAGCAGAAGCGGTCATCAGTAGAACGAACACACTGGCTTTGAGCTGTTTTCCAACACAAGCCAGGAGACCCATTTCACAGATGCCCTTTACACCTGAGTTGACTATCTCTAGATTAAGTTAGCAAAAATGAAAAACCAAGAAGGTGGAAACATGTCACTTTGCTCAAATTGTCCTCCAAGGGGCGTCTACGTGTCAGCCTCAGATGTCTCTGCAGTTGAAAGAGACATCTGTGGGTCTTCAGATTAGAACAACCCTTCATATTACGAATGAGGAACTTGATTCCTAGGGAGGTGAGGACGGCCGTCCGGCATCACACGGCTGGTAACAACCAGACACTAAACCTTCTTGTATCTGACTGTCTGCATCTCTAGACTGCCGACAGCCCCTCACACGCCCTTGATCTTCATTTGCCTGACTCTAACTACCCTTTCCATGTACTATTTATTGAAACTTAACCTGCGGGTATAATCCTAAGGGTATAGCTCCGTCACCAATATCCAGATCAAGAAACAGAACAGAATAAAACTAGCACCCCAGTAGCCCCTGGAGCCTTCTCCCAACCACTTCCCCCCGGTAACCACAATCTTGAGTTTGTTTTACTTTTTATTCCAACTTCCTTGATACAATATGCTGGCCTGACTTTAAAAAAGCACACAAAAATCACCATCTAGAAAACATATTTGATTTTGCTTTCAATTCAGAGAGGGGACTCTTTAGTATTTCAAGTGAAAAGGGTCTCAGATTTCCTGATGAAACTGCTCTAGGACCCACTGATTCCTGAACTGGCGTTTCCTTCTGCCTCCCACCCGCAAACCTTTCGAAACCATGTTCCTAACAAGTGTTCCTTACTGGATGGTCATCTTGAACCTACGTTTTCCAAGAAACACTGGGCATTTTTGAACTGACTTCCTTCCACCTGAAATTCCACACACAGGAAAGTCCCTTTGCTCTCTGTAGGTGTTCCTGACCCCAGAGTCAGCTGCATACATCAAATAGGCCTGGGATCCTAGCGGAGTAATAGTCGATGGAACAGCATTTGGGGCGCTCAGAGGTGGAAGAGAGAGTGCTGTGTTCAAAGTGGAGGCAGAGAGGGAGGAAGAGTGGAGCTGATGGCCGATGGCCAGGGCCACACCATACATGGTGGCCAGGGTTGGACGGCACTTCCCCTGTTAGGAGCTTGGGTTTAATTCGGAGTACAATGGGGCACCATTGACACGTTTGTCCTACACCAGTCAGCCTAAGACCTGCAGTGACCAAGTCAGGTTTACTGACCCACCGCAGTGAGCGGGTCACAGAGCAGAGGAACCACAGGCGTCTCTAAGAGATAGCGTACTTACGGGGTTGTCGGAAAAGTGGGGCTTAGGTGAGGTGTAAGTGAAGCTGTGTCTGCATGGGCTCCATGCAAAGCAGGGCAGTGAGTAAAGGGGTCCATGTCACCCCAGACTGCAAAGTGGACGCAGGCTGCTCCCACCCCGGAACTGCGAAGTTGAGTTGGATGTGGAATGTCTGTCCGACACCCCTCATCCAAGCCTCCGCGTGAGGGTGGGAATCGAGGCTACTTCTCTGGTAAGAGTGGGATGCTTCCTTCTTGCTAATAGAGTTTCAGGGAGCAGTGCTTCCAAGAGCCTAGGATTTTAGAGAACCATGTTCCTCCATGAGTAAGAAAACCGTCGTCACTGAGAGGGAGGTTGTTTGGACACTTGACAGCTGAATGTGACCTGGGGAGAAGGGTTTGTCCTGTTTGCTTTGCAGCTGCTTTATCTGCTCCTGTTATTAGACTGGTGCACCGTGGGCCCCACTCATCTGCTGCCTGCTGTTTCAAGCAGTACACATTCTTTGACCAAAAACAAACAAATAAATAGAGGCTAGCACTTACCTCCTGCCAGGCACAGAGCTGGGTCACGTCCTGAACAAAGTGATCTTGTTCTCATACGCTGCTCTCTGCCCTCATCTCCACATAGTAAATCCAACCTTTCAGTGATGGCTTCTGGTGCCTGATGGGAAATACAGTCTCCCTCAGCTGGAGGCTCTGGACTTGGCCTTTCCCTTTCCTCGAGCCCTGTCCCACTTCCCAACCTGGGCCTTGGATGTCCCCACGTCCTTTTTCCCCTGTAGACGGTAAGCCCCTGGCAGACAGCATCCACTGCCCTGTAACATTGCCCGTTCCCAGGCCCTCCCATTGCTCTAACTGACGTGGAGTGCAGGAGTCTGCATTTTAACCTGCTTCCCAGATGAGGCTGATACCGGCACAGTGAGGGTGACCACCCTCCACCACAGATGCTCCCCACCAGCATCCTGCTGTTCCCAGGCTCGGAGCAAGGCTGCCGGTGAGGGCAGGTGGGGGAGCGCCTCAAGAGGGTCGCAGCTGACTTTCTGTCTGAGGGGCGACGTTGGACATGGTCCGTGAACTCAGCGGTGACGCCTCCTCTCTCTCGGTTTTGTCTCCCCAAGGCCCTGTTCATGATTCCCAGACCTGCTCAGGCCTCCTTGCCAGCGCCGTCCTCCCAGCTGTACGACGTGCCGGTCCACAGCCGCGGGCCCCCAGCCATTAAGGTGAGCCTTGTCCAGGCCTGCTCCCCAGTCTCTCCACCCAGACTGTGGGGTTCTCAGCGTCACGCGGACGGACGGTCCATTTCAGCTTCACCCACAGAGGACTTGGGGAGCGAGTGTCTGTCCGCTCCTAGCTCCCAGCTTTGTGCCCAGGGAGCCCAGACCTGCTCAGGAGAACATTAGGACTATTTGAGTGCTGAATATTCTTTTAAACTTTTGCTTTTCTTTTGTAATAGATATTTTATATCTATACACACACACACACACACGGGGGTGCCAAAAATGTACACAAGTGGACACTTTGGTCAACATGGGTCAAGCAGTAGTTCATCACAATCAGAAGTGTCTGGACGCTGATGGGAACCCCTTTGAGCACCTCTTGTCACTGCAGAAGTCAAACGTGACTTGTAGTCATCTTTTGTTATCGGTATATATTAAGTATTACAATTTTAATACAGTTTTTTCCTTTCTTACAATGTGCAGACATTTTTTTGGCCCCCTCTGTATATTCATATACTCATATATGTGAATTTTTAAAAAATAATATTTTGAAAGCTGTGCTTCACAGGATAGTCAGTCATTGGTTATCCCTGAGAGGTGAACTATTTGGTCTTTTTTAACTTATTCGTGAGTGATAGGTGCATCAAATGTGTAAGACATGCTTCATGTAACCAGAAAACAACTTCACTCAGTTCTTACATTGAAACTGCTCTGTGCCGCCTTTTCCTGAGCCCCATCCATGCACAGGGAACCGTCAGGAGTTCTGACCACGCCTGCTGCCCGGTCCCACCCCCACAGACTCTTGTTTGAGGTCTGTACTGGGCCAGCCAGCAGGAAGAAAGACTACAGCTCCCAGGTGATTCTGCAGTGCAGCCAGGGCCGAGAGCCACGGCTAGAGTCTAAATGAAACTTCCGGCCAGCTCTGTGACTTACTGGTCACTCACGAGTAATAAGAAGTCACTTTCACCTCCTCAGTCTCAGTGGAGAAATTTAAATGTCGAGGCCAGGCCAGAATCCGACTTCCTACTTCATCTAAAGCGAAAGCTCCTGCTTTCCTGGCTTGTTGGCCGGCCCAGGCTCCTGCAGCGGGCACAGGGATTGGCTGCATGCTGTGCTAGCTCCCCAGGCTGGGTTTCTACTCCTCTCCCCGCCCGGCTGGTCTCAGGTTCCTGCCGGGCTGAAGGAGGCAGGCACGGAGACAGAGGGCAGCCACAGGGAGAAATACCCTGCTTGCTGGGTTCTGTTGGGACATGTTACAGTGGTACTCTGTGCAAGTAGCGAGTATTGTAAGCTGATCCTTTGTCTTCTGACGTATTCCTGCAAGTTCCATCTCTGGCGGGTGGCTGAAGGCTTCTCCGTTAGCTCCCCAGGCGGGCCAGCCATCTCCGGCCTCATCCTCCTGAGGTTCTCTCCCCATTCCAGCCCGGCTCTTGCTCCACCTCGCCTGTGATCCATGTCTGGTCCATGGAAAACGCACACACTCCTTTTGCTGGGATAGATTCCAGGGGCACAGCCTGGGCTGGGACTACGTGAAGCAAGTAAGGCCTCATTTGGGCCCCAGAGTTTTACGTGAAGACATAGTTGCAGGACTCACCTCTCCTACCTCCACCTCCTCCTGGCACTGTGGATCCCATTTTTATTTCAAATGCTGACATATGGTTCATCATGATTTTGTTTCACATGAATTGTGACTTTTGAAAACACTGCATGACAACATTTTTTACCTTGATTACTTCCTTTTTATGTGCCCCCTTACATGTTGTGACCAAGGCGGCACTTACCTCACAGTCATCCTGGCCCTGAGAACAGGCCCTTCCCAGCCAGCTTTGCCATCAGATTCTCACCCTTAACTTTTCTCAAGCCAGCGTTAGCTTGAGAAACTAACTGCACTGTGACCCCAAGCTCAGGTGGCACAGCTCAAGCCGTGGACACTCCCATTGGAGCCCTTCCCACTTTGCTTGAGGATTAGTGAAAAGCACAGCCATGTTCCCCACCTGAGAAGGGGTCAGTAGAAAACTCACAGCCCACTCTCTCCAAAGAAACCCCCTCTCCACATTCCATCTTTTCCTCTCTTTGCAAAACCTGTCTTGGTGTTCTCTCATTTCGCTTCGCAACATGGAACCTATCTTTCACATCCCAATCCATTTATTTTCTGATTAAGGCACAAAAAACGTATATTATCTGTTCAGGCACCTTGTCTTTTGCTCATTACTGGGCGTATATACATGTCATTTGGCTTAGTGTTTAGTAGGTACTCAGTAAGTATTTGCAGGATGAATACACAAGTAATAAGCCCAGGAAAAATTCTACTGAGAAAAACAAACAAAGGCAGAGGACGTATGAAGTCCCCGTCTCATTTATTCTTCTGTAATTCAATCACAAGACTAACTTACGGAAGGCAGAGAACTACCATGTTTAACTCAGGCAACTGTAGCACATTCTCTCCACAGTTTGTCCCAAGTTCTGTTGAAAGACATCTTTTTAATGTACAAAGTCCACTGTTGAAAATCTACCCACAGCAGCCCATAAACTTCCACCAGAGAACATCATGATCGAAAGCCCCCAATCCTTCAGTGATTTGTGGTTTCACTTGGGAAAATCACTGGTGGGGGAGAGTTTGTGATGGGTCGCCATCAGGAAGGAAATGTCCACATTGTCCTTCTTTGTGGTCTTTCTCCAGGAGCCAGTGAAGCAGCAGTTATATGACATACCCACCAGCCCCCGAAAGGCAGGACACGGTGCCTCCGGCAGCCAACCAAGTGTAAGTATAAGCAGATGCTGAAATTCGAGGCTATGACAAACCCTGAACATCCTCGAGGACATTTAATAGCTTGGTCACAGTGAGGACTGCCAGCTCCTGGTAGCAGACCTTATTTCATGGGAGTCCCCTCACTGAAGTGGAGTTCAGGAGCAGGACGAGCTGCGTGGTTTGCAGAATTTCTCTCACTTCACCGTGTCTCTGTTTCTATTACACATTTACTGCAAGTTTTCACGTAGTCTCTGCAGAGGGCACAGTGCAGTGCTTGGCACAGAGCAAGACCTTAGATGAACGCTTCTTATTAGTACAGACCTCAGAGACATGCTGTGTTAGAGTAGGTTTCTGTCTGCACATAGGAGAAATGCCTTAAGTTGAAATCTGTGTAGTCTGTGTTTAGCCTTGGACTCTGTCACATGTATACAATAAGTATATGTATGCCCAAGGTCATCAGGGAAGGCCTTACCAAAGAGGGGCCAAGAAGCACACGCCCAGCACTGAGTAAGTCCTCGGTATAATACACATTTGTCAAACGAGTTGCTCACACCTCTTTTTGACTAAACTGGGTGACTTTGTGTGGTTCTTCCCAGAGGCAGAGTGTTCCCATGATGTCAACAGTCGCCTTACGAAGAGCCTGCTACAACACACTACCAAACCCTCAGAAATCAGAATGGATTTATGACACTCCAGTGTCTGCAGAAAAAGCGGATGTAAGAAATGCCTGTCTCACCAGCTTTCTGGAAGCCTCAGTGCCCCATCACCCCCCCGGGTATATGTCCAGTTTCCACAGTCCTCCGAAGAGCACAGCAAGGTCCCCAACTCCACATCTGCAGGAAAATGTGCCCATGCAGAAAAAACTCAGCCTTCCAGAAATCCCTTCTTATAGCTTCCCGACCCCTGGAGACGAAGGTGTCGACTACAAGGTTCCTTCAAGCTTTCTGATTCCCCGAGTGGAAAAGCAGAATGCCACACCCAACATTTATGACATCCCTAAAGCCGTGCCAGCGGCCCGTCAGGCGGTGACAAAGCCGGGGAAAGCCGATGGAGCTTCCGAGCATTCCGCAGACTGTAATCCCTCCTGGTTCTCCACACAAGTGACGTCGGCCTCCCCGGAGCCGGACACACTGTCCGTTCACAGTTCTGACAGCAGAGTCAGCGTCGTCTCCTCATGCTCCGTCACATCCACTGAGTCTTCGTCCAGCTCCTGTTCGGAGGAGGCCACAAAGGAGCTGTCCTTGGACCTGGACTTGGCCAGAGGGGCAGTCACAGCTCTGCAGCACAAGGTGGCCGGTGCCATCTCAGGCCTGATGCTCTTTGTCAATAGGAATTGGAGGTCCAGAGACCAGCTGGAGGCCAACCTCGGTGCGATTCACAGGGCCACCGACCACATAGAAGAATCTCTGAGAGAATTTCTGGATTTTGCCCGTGGAGTCTGTGGCACCGCCTGTAACCTCACCAACAGTAACCTTCAGGCCCGGATTAGGGATCAGCTACAGACAATCTCCAACTCCTACCAGATCCTACTTGAAACAAAGGAAAGCCTGGACCGCTGCAGTTGGTCCCTGGATGTCCTTGTGACAGACAAAGTCCAAGACAGCCCTGATGACCTTGAGAGATTTGTCATGGTGGCACGGATGGTTCCAGAAGACATCAAGAGGTTTGCTTCCATTGTCATTGCCAACGGGAAGCTCCTTTTCAAGCAGAATTGTGACAAGGAAGAGACCATGCAATTAACTGTAAATGCAGAATGTAAGCTTGCAAAATGCATCCAGCTTCCCCAAAGGGAAATTGAATCATGCCAAAGGAGTGCTCCTTTTATTAAACAAACGGAAAGTGAACACTCCCCTGAAGTCTTAAAGAAAAATTGGACAAATGTCTGTGAGCAGGTGAGTTCAGAGTTCCGAGAGGTATAATATAAAGGGGCTTCAGTGTTTATCTTGAGTGGTTGGCCCATAAGTTAGATGCTGAAAATCTTTCAATAGCTGTATAGGCTTTTTGAGACAATGGTTCATTTTTCAAAAAGTACAATTCTAGATGAAGTCTTTGTAAGAAGTATGGTAAATATTTTAATATTAAGGCAGATAAGATGTCTTCCGGAAATTTGGGAGTTTTCGGTTTACCTCTGATGCTAAGATTGGACAGGATTTTAAAAGCCTTTTGAAATCCGTTCTTTGAGTACATGTCTTAACCTCACTGTCAAGGTTTCTTGCACTTTTGAAAGGTATAAATTTGGTCACTGTCAACGTGTTTCTTAGAAACAGAAGAGGAAGTATGAACACTCTTCCAAATTGTACGTGGTCATAGCATCCTCCAGATTCTAGTTACTCTTAGAAATATTTTGCTGCATGAGTTCAGACACTAGAGAAAAAGAACCTTTTGTTCTTGTCTCACGAGGACCCACGGGGCATCTAGGGGCTGTGTCAGGAGGTAACTTGGCGCTTTCAGCCCCAGTCTTGATATCCTGCTAAAAAGCCTGAGGGTATAAGAACTTTAACACATTCTAGAGAAGCTAGAAATTTAGGTATTTTTCATTTCCCAATGAAATGATATATAATTTTTAAAAACGCACACACACAAAACTGTGTGTCATTGTACGAGACCATGTTGGTAGACAAAATTCAGTCCTTGGGCTGCCAAAGTGTCCTTCGTTGAAAAAAGGCATCAATCAGTAGGCAGAACAAAAATATAAAGAGGAATGCTCAAGTTTGAAAGTGAGCTTAAACATCTATAAAGCAGTAGAAAACCACCCAGGGAGGTAATTCAAAGGGATTGTATTCTTCAGAAGTTGACTCACCTAGGAGAGAAAGAAAACCCCATCTTGGAACAAGGATTGGATGAAAACAAAGACTTAGAAACACAAATAAAGCCTGCTCCCTCTCAAATACTTCTGCTTCATATGCTTTGTCCCTAGAGATGTCTCCTGCTACGAATAAGCCCACATTATAGCCATGACCTGCTCGGGAGCAGATTTGGGTTTCGTAATAGTTTTTCCTTTTTATGGTAGAAGGAACCCTGGAGATGAACAAGTCCAGTGAGCCCCAGGATGTAGACAGTGATCGTAGGACCATTTGGGAAATAATCCTAGGTGCCCTGCAAAGCAGTCGTGGGTGGTGCTGGCACAGCAGCAAACAGCACGGACTCCCTCACGTTCCCTTTGACATTCACTTTAAATGCTCCCGATTACAACCCAAAGGCCATTTTTGGTTTGGGGCTTGTGTATCTTCAACACTTTTTGACACTTGATGTTCTTTCTTTATTTCTTTCCTTTTAATCAAAGATGTTACCATTGTCCTTATTTTTATTGGTGACCCTCTCTTGGTGGCAAATGACAGTAGTTTTCCATTTACCAATTTTAAGTTTCCTTTACATTGACAGAAGTGAAGGAGTGGATCTATTTAAAGACAAAGATAAAACAAGTTGGTGTTAAGAGGAAGGCAGAAAGGGTGGAACTGGTGACAGTTTGCTTTGAGTAACTGAAGCCTGGAAAGCAGTGAACCGACTCAGCTCCCTGGCCGGGGACTGGGGTGGCAGAGGGCGGGACAGAGATGTCCAATCATGCGGACAAGATCGTTTGTCTTCTCAGAGCCAAACTAGGCTGGGATCTCCGACCCCTTGATACTCAGTTCCCCAAATCTCAAACACCAACATCTGGGCCTACCAGATTTCCTGAAAGTCAGGTTATTTTGTCCAACATGAAGTATTCAACCCGTGCTTCTCAAACTGGAGAGTGTATCACAGTCCGCTACAGGGCTTGCTAACACCCAGAGAGCTGGGCCCCACTCCCAGCGGTTCCCACCACACTTGGAAAACCGCTGCTTCCAACTGTCCGTGTGTCTCGGTGGGGTGGACACCACTGAATGTTGGGGGACAGTGCTCTAGTGTGTGGGACGGACATTCAGCACCCTGGGCCCTGCCCTCTGACTGCCTGCATTGCTTCCTAGTCAATGTGAGAGATAACCAAACAGATCTCCGCACGTGTCCCACATGCCAGGATGAGAATCCCCGCACATTTTTTATTTGCCTACAGTTGACTCTTTCAAGCTAAGATGCCGACATTCCGATGTCTAGCTTCTTGCTTCCCATTTCCTGCTTGTGCTCATCCTTCTCATACCTCCTGCCCCCAGAGAGTCCATCTCAAGCAACACCATGATCTTTTCTTCACTTTATCTGTCCGTTTTAGTCCCTTTGGGGCTGCTATAGCAAAGTACCATAGACGGGGTGGCTCATAAACGTCAGAAACTTATCCTCGCAGTTCTGGAGGCTGGGAGTCCAGGATCAGGTGCCAGTATGGTCCGACTCTGGTGACAGCTCTCTTCCAGGTCGCAGGCTGGCTTCTCACCGTGTTCTCACACGGCGGAGAGCAGAGATGGGAAGCAAGCTCTCACACGATTCCTGTAAGGGCACTAATCCCATCCATGGGGGCCCCATCGGCATGACCTCATGTAATCCTAGGCACCTCCCAAAGACCCCATCTCCTAATACAGTCACATGGTAGAGTTTCAACATATGGATTCTGGGGGGACACAGTCAGATCCTAACCCTGTCTGAGCGCTTCTGGGCTGTGCGTTTTGCGATCATGTATAGATTGAGAGAATGTGCAATTTAATGGAAAGAATAAGAATTGCATCCCCGGCTGACTTGGCAAAGAGCCCCACATCTTTATTTTACTCATCAAACGACCCTACGCAGCCTCTTCTCTTCAGCGGAGCTTTGGTCCCCTCACCTGTAACCTAACAATCGGGCTTTCAGTTGTTACCTAGAGTGGTCGCCACTAAGTCAGACGCTGAGTATCTTTCAATAGTAGAGAGGCTTTGGGGTGACACTGGTTCCGTATTCCAAAAAATGGAATTCAGGAAAGCAAAATTCTAGATGAAACAGTGGATTGGCAAGCAAGAGAAATATTTCACTATTAAGGCAGGTAGGTCAGCATATTTGGATTTCTTCTGGAAATTTTTGGAGTTCGGGTTGACCTCTGATACTGGAATTATAAGAAAAGGGGTTTTTAAAATCTGTGCTTCGAGCACATGTTTTCATCTCACCATGAAGTGTTCCTGCGTTTTGAAAGTTGTAAATGTGTCAGTTGTCAATGTGTTTCTTAGAATGGGTTCCTAATGGTTTGTTGAGAGAATTAAATAAGACTATATGTGTATATAAAATATATAAGATTATATACATAAGATTATATCAATATATAGACAATATTTTTTATGTAACAGTTAAAACGTTACATATGCTTTAAAGGTTAAAATGCTTTTAAAACATTAACATGAATTTGTTAGGCCAATGTTGCACTATGGGGCTTCCCAAACAAAACTGCCCTTTTTCTTCTAAAAAGTCTAGCAAATTGAGCAAAACCAGGAAGAGGGAGACAAGCACAGCCTGTTGATGGGCTCCACCTCTTATCTACTGTTTTCTTCCCCTTCCCTAGAATCCCAGCCCCCCTCCGTACCCCCCGTGGAGTCACCAGGATCCTGAGAAGAAAATCCACCTTTCGGAACACTGCCGGCTCTACTTTGGGGCGCTCTTCAAAGCCATCAGTGTCTTTAACAGCAGCCTTAGCCACAGCCAGCCCCCGGAGAGCTTCATCGCCCAGAGCAAGCTGATTATCATGGTGGGGCAGAAGCTGGTGGACACGCTGTGCAAGGAGACCCAGGACAGGGACACACGCAATGAGGTCCTTTGCCGCAGCAGCCACCTTTGCAGCCTGCTCAAGAACGTAGCTCTGGCCACCAAACATGCTGTGCTCAAGTACCCAAGCCCCACTGCGCTGGGGCACCTCCAGGCCGAGGCGCAGAGGCTGGAGCACCACACACGGCAATTCAGAGGAACGTTGGAATGACCCTCCCTCCGTCCCTCTTTCCCTCCTATGCACCTCTGTCCTACTGGAAAGGCCAGCCTGGGATACCCCGATGGACGGAAATAGCCATGGTGCCCAAAGCCAGTATTACCATGTGCTCCGGCAACCCCAGGACATTGGCTTCTCCCACAGAGCTTCAGGGAAGAGAGTCAGGTATTAAGTAAGGACCTTGCTTAAATAAGTATTTATCATGTATAAAGTGACACTGTAGAAACCAGGTTTGACATTGGTTAAATGTGTCCTATTTTACATTCATTCATTCAACACTTATTTATGTATTGCGCGCCTACTATATGTTAACTTCTAGATGCTGGGCATATAGCAGTAAACAGAAATCTTGCCCTCAGGGAGCTTACAATCTAGTGGGAAGACACACGATAAAGTGATAGAGAAATGCATATACAACATATTGGGTGCTAGGGAGAAAATAAAGTAGGAGAGGGGGAAAAGAATTATTTTCAAATGATTCATTTCTGTTGTATCGTATATGTATTTGCTATTTTATTTTA
Source organism: Rhinolophus hipposideros (assembly GCF_964194185.1). NCBI lineage: Eukaryota > Metazoa > Chordata > Mammalia > Chiroptera > Rhinolophidae > Rhinolophus > Rhinolophus hipposideros. The sequence goes on along the minus strand of NC_138068.1, from coordinate 5,036,078 downwards.
ACCGAGTTAAAGATGCATGTTGTATTTGCAACATAACATGTTCTGTTAAGTTCCTTATTAATTTATTTTGTACATTACGGATTCTGTGTTGATAAATTTAGTATGCTCAATCAGCAAATGTTTATACCTCAACAGTCTCAAATCTGTTATCATTTATAATATTATGTAAATATAATCATGAATTCACACATCCTTTGCAACAATCCTTTCTTTGGCAAGTCTTTGATCTGTGTTATCCCAGTTCTGGAACCAAAGCAAAGCTTCCAATGTTTACTTTTGTTATTCAAATGCTCCCCAAAGTGTGCGGGCAGATGCAGTGGAGGCCATGTTCTTGGTCTCAAGGCTAGTATGGGAAAAGCAAAGCCATCACTCACTCATCGTGGTACAGCCAGGAAGTGTGCTGTGGACAGGATGCCCATCTCTGAGCACAAATCTAGAAGTGGCTCAGGGCTCCTCTCTTCTTCAAACCACCTCTTCCTCTTTTCCTGGCAGCTGGGTCTTTAGCTCATGTTGCTATGGTTACATCATCCCTACTTCATTTAAAGTGAAGGGCTATGATCCTATGTGTATCTTAGCCACTAAACACCTTTGCCTGGAAACAGCATCTCCAGGCTGGAAGTCCCCTGAAGTGGTACCGGTTCCAGTTCCTGTCTGCTGCTCTGCACTTAGTAGGTGCTTTTAAATTGTTGGCTGCTGGAAGGCTGATTGTTTTTACTGTTAGTCTCAGGGTTCCCGAAGAAGAAGCCGACTTGGTGAGACTTGGTTCTCTATGCTACAATGGAGATTTCCACATTCTCTGAACAGCTGTCATCCGTATCAGTTAGGATTCCTTCTGTTACACATGATCAAAAACCGTATCTAATCTGTCTTAAGCAATAAAGGAAATGTATCGACTCAAGTATCTTAAAATAGTCCAGGGGCAGACTGACCGAGGCCTGCTGGTGTGGGGTGCTCCAACAGTATCCCTGAGGCCCAGTGTCTTAGTCCGATTTTCTCTAGGTTGACTCTCGTGACTGCAAGGAATGCCCCCACGTTGAATTCTTCTTGGTTTGTGGTCAGAGGAGAAGAAAGAGATGGTTCTACTTGGATTAGCTCAGCTCAGGTACGTGACGCTCAAAGCTCCGCGGTGTGTGGGGCATGCGATACCCAAGTGCATGTAGACCTGGAATTCACACACACACACACACACACACACACACGCACACACACACGCACGCACTCCTATGTGTCCTGAGAGATGGCTTCGCCAAGCACTGTGAAGAGTCTGAGATTTTCCCCGACTCCAAATTCAAGTTAGCCTGCCACGGTTTTGTGGACGTTGACTGAAGACACGAGACCCTGGGGTCAGAGACTATGTCTGAGGTCCCCAAGACCACCCCCAGTCCAATGATCCCTCAGAAGGATTCACAGGACTCAGCACATGGTCGTTCTCGTGGCTCTGACCCTCCAGGGGGAGGATAGAGCGGAGGGAAAGGCAGTGGGGCGAGTGCAGACAGAACCAGGCTCAGGCTGCCGAGTCCTGGCCCAGTGGCCACAGAGCACCCTTTCTTTCCCCCCATAACAAACTGTGAAATGCGTGTGGAATCTTGCCAACCAGGGGAGCGCCTCACAGCCTCCACACCCAGGGTTTTTACTGGGGCAGCCTTTGGGGCGTGTACCAAAATTCCAGACTCTCAGAAGGAAAGCAGGCGTTTAGCACGAGTGTCGTGGTTTGTACAAATAGTTTAGGCACATTGAGCCATTCTTACCAACTCTGGCGGTGGTAGGGACCCTCCCAGATCTGAGCTCCTCTACAACAAGCGAAGGCCAACCTTGCAAGGACCTCCTAATGTCCCAATATCGTTCTAAGGGTCTCAGTCAGGACTGCTGCGTCAACTCTTGTGCAGAGAGACAAAGGACTTTCTTCCAGCATCACAGAGCTTATGCTTCATATTTACATTTCCTCACGGCCCCCAAATCCCATGGGCAATACAAAGGTGGGCACATGTGGGCACACAGTGGGTTTGTGTCAAAGCCAGAGAGCCCTGAGCGTAGGAAACCCCCACCTTTTTCAACGGGCTGTGTGCAAAGCTGACCAAGCTTTGCCTCAGAGGAAGATGGCATCTTGATTACAAACCTGCCCTCTGCTCTGGAGGGAGACATGGTCTCTGTCTTCCCGCGGTGCTTGCTGCAGACATCCTTGAAATGATGGTTCAGAAGAAAATGCCACCAATGCCCCCGCTCAGAAGACGTGAAGGACCATGAGAGAACCATGGAGAACTGTGTCCCAACAGAAGACCCTAGCAAAGCCAGGGAAGTCACAGAAGAAGGAGGGTTGCTGCAGGCAGGCACCAATAAGTGTTTGCTCCAGCGGGCAAATTATCTCTTACACAATAATAGTGATGACGCATGTGTAGTAAGTGACTAATACAATCCAGACACTGTTCTAATAATGCCTGAGATGTTTGAACTCATTTAGTGCTTCTTAAGTGACGTCGTCTCTAATAGGTAATGAATGTGTCCCTGTAGGATTCAGAATATTATATATGTAGGTAGGTGCACAGACAAATGATATAGATGTACATGTTGAGATCTATCTATCTATCTATCTCTATCTATCTTTGAAATAAGTTCAAACCAACGACCTTTGATGACCAAGTACAAAACCATTGGGTTTAAAATAATGAAAACTGCTGCTCTTAGCTAAATGTGTTTCCTTCCTTTTTTTTTTCTTTTTGAAAAACAGCAGTTATGGGGTGAGTTTCACTGATGAATTCAATAGCATCATTACTTCTGAAAAAAATTTAATAGGAGCATAAAATCACATTTGTTTTAGCTTTTGGCATCTTTTTGTTCAATGTTTTTCGTCAGTGCCCAGGATTCTGTACTGTTTCCTCTCAAGGTAGGAAGAGGAAACAGTGGGTGTTATGCTGGTATCAGTGATGGTGGTAACAGCTTGACCTCAATTAAGTTAAAATCAGGAGGATGGAAGTGGTGAGGAGATCTTCCAGTGTGACAAGCGCGGGGGAGCCATGTTTCTGGTTTAGTGGCAAATATTTTTTTTTAATAAAACATCTTTTTAAAATGTTATGTTCTCCCCAGTTCTCCAACAGCTACACATTTGCAAAAGTTGCCCATTTGTGTAAACTATTTGCTAATGCCCTTTTTCCCCACCCAGGGAAGAGTGTTCCTGGAGAGGGAACAGCAAGACAAGGGCCCAGAAGTGAAAGGGCAGCTGGAGAGGTCAAGTACAAGAAGGACAGCCAATGAGCTGGAGCGAGCAAGGGAGAGAGAAAAGAGGTCTGTGTGAGCTTGAGGGCTAGTTCATGTAAGCCCTGCATATTCCCGGAATATCTTTCATAGTTCCCTAAAACTGCAAGTTAAAAGGGAATTTTGTCTTGAATTATCTCCACTTTCCACTTTATTTTACTTTAACCCTCTTTGGGACATCTTCCTAAGAGTAACCTAAAGTGATGGTTGTGGAATTCTTAAAGACTCCTAACTCATAGTTGTTTTTCATTTGTTTGGTTGGGTTTTTTGTTTGTTTGTTTGTTTGTTAGTTACATGCTAACTCTTAAAATGAGTAACTCAGCATGTCAGCTTTTTCTAGAAAGAATTTTAAATTGCAGCTATGGAAGAGCACATGGGTAGAGCTAACAGGAAATCAAACTGTCGTGCAGGGTCTCAGCTCCCACTCCCCGCCCAAGAACGCAGGACACAGTAAGGCCAAAAAGGAACACCCACAGAGCCATAGATAGGGGAATCAAACCAATATATTCTCGCTGGCGGCTGGGCTGGAGACACAGGAAGCAGGATCTACACAATCTGCCTAACAGCAGTCCGTGCTTGCCAGCCACCACCTTCTTGCTAGCCCCATTCCTTTCCTGCTAGCGTAGCCACAGCCGTTATATTAGTGGCCAATGGCCTACGGGTTACAGCTGATGGCCAACTAGCCACAGCTGCTGGCATCTGATCACAGTTGATGGCCATTTACTACCCGAGCCAGCACCTTTCTATGTGAGGCCGAGAGCCTGGAAACTGTTTTTTGGGGTTTTGTCCCCACACAAACCCTCAGCAGTTTAGAAGTCTGGAACAGTCGGGAAACTATTGTAATGGATAGCAGAAACATTTCAAATACTGGTTCTTAGCCTGGGCCTCTGGAGGCTGTGAATGAAATGCATACATGTATAAACGGGAGCAAAATTTCTTATGTCCTAATAGATATTTTTCTGGGAAGAAGTTGAAAGTTTTCATCAAATTTTCCAACAGGTCCAATGACCTCAAAAGGTTAAGAAACATTGGTTTTCCTGGAGGGTGATGGTTTTCTCTTTCATGATTTCCCTCCTTTGCCACCCTTCAAATCCACAGCTTGATGGGGTGGGGGCTGGGGGAGGCCAAATCATCAGCAAGCACCCTTGTAAAGAAATACCCATTTCTGGTTCATTCAACAAAGGCACCTTAAAGAAGCAGCAGATAATGACAACTGCTTCCCAGTTTGGCTGGGGGATCAAAATGTGCCTGACACACAGCCAGCTTTCAACACAAATTAGTAACAAACCATATAAAGATGTTAGCTGTGTATAGTCTGTGGCTTAGAGTATCCTAGAGACCAAAATACTAAAAGAGGAAACCAAGGAGGAAGAGAAAAACTTTCAGCTGCCTGAGCTTTCATGCCCACCCAGGAGGCGCTGCTGGGTGTCATCAGCAGCTTTCGGGGGAAAGGTTAAGGAACACAGCTGTTATCCAATGGGCCTCATTTGAGAAAGGCCTTCATGCTACTCACCTGCCTGTGCCCTCGACCCAAGACACCTTGTGAATCTGACTCTCAGGTTTGTCATTTGGAAAAAAAGGAGGAATTATACCCCCTACTTCCTAAGGTTGTTGTGAGGAGAGAAAGGAAAGAATGCCTCCAAATCTCCCAGTGCAGTCAGGGTTTAATAAGGAGCACCTATTTTTATCTTTTCTCCCCCAAATGAACTCGGTGAGAGGCAAATTTAGTTGCTGTGGGGACAAAACCCCAAAAAAACAGTTTCCAGGCTCTCGGCCTCACATAGAAAGGTGCTGGCTCGGGTAGTAAATGGCTATCAACTGTGATCAGATGGCCAGCAGCTGTGGCTAGTTGGCCGTCAGCTGTAACCCCTAAGCCATTGGCCACTAATATAACGGCTGTGGCTACGCTAGCAGAAAAGAATGGGGGCTAGGAAGAAGATGGTGGCTGGCAAGCACGGACTGCTGTTAGGCAGATTATGTAGATCCTGCTTCCTGTGTCTCCAGCCCAGCCGCCAGCGAGAATATATTGGTTTGACTCCCCTATCTATGGCTCCATGGGTGTTCCTTTTTGGCCTTACCGTGTCCTGCGTTCTTGGGCGGGGAGTCGGAGCTGAGACCCTGCATGACAAATGGCGCAGCGAGCAGGGTACCCCTGCACGACAGTTGCCAAAAAAGAGGACGTGTTTGAGAGTCTGTCTAAAGACCCTTGGGTTTATACTATTCTGTATCTGATTTTCTGTCCTGTCAGGAGGGAACCTAACCTTGGAACCCATTCCCAGCTCTCTCACTTACTAGCTGTGTGACCTTGGACAAGTCATTTGATCTTTCCAGGCTTCTGTTTCCTTACTGGTAAAGGGGATTCCAATACTGTGTTTCCCTGAAAATAAGACCAGGTCTTATATTAATTTTTGCTCCAAAAGACACGTTAGGGCTTATGTCAGGGGATGTCGTCCTGAAAAATCGTGCTAGGGCTTATTTTCTAGTTAGGTCTTATTTTCGGGGAAACGCGGTAGTACTTATCAGCTTCAGGGGCTGCCGAAACTGGGCTTGGCACCCCTCTCTGAATGAGTCTGTACTTTGTTTTGGTTTATTAAGGAAATGACTACTGAGTGTGCCAAAGACTCTTCTAGGCACTGAAACAATGGAACAAAACAGGGAATAAATAATTAGGGAATGCAAGTCCCTACCCTCACGGACTTTACAATTCTTGTGATTGGCATAAGAATAAATCATAAGAGACCAAGGGACCAACTGAGCAAAGGGTTTATTTTCTCTTAATTCCCAATAGTTGCAGTAACAGATAACCCAATCTTAAGCCCTTAGAGTTTTGATATCCACATATTTTCTGTCCCCAAATGGGGAATGTTTTCAGCTTTTTTATGTTTCACTTTGGTCAACGTGGTAACATCCAATCATAAAGGTCCACCTTCCTCTCAATGGGGCGCCTTTCTCCTAATCGTCGTAATCATTGACGGAACAAATAGAGAGACAGTCCGGAGCTGAGAGGGAACAATCACGGACGTCAGCAGGGGTTTTGCAAGAGATTTGAGTTCTCATCACAGATTTAATACAGCCTGTCTCTTAGAAAGGTCATTTAAACATCCGTGCACCTTTTACACTTTTGTGTCTGTTAACTATACCTACTTTTTAATAAATGGAAAAACGTTCAGACTTCAGGAGGCTGTGGATGACATGCACCCACGTGCAAAGTGCGTGCAAAGTTCCATTTGTCTGCCACGTACACGACAGCCTGGGAAGCGTCAGGCCTCAGGCAGAGGCTTTACTCCCGCAGAATCGCCTCCAACATCCCTTCACAGGATTTGCTGTGGGCGCTTAGGTCACAGCTGGCGCTCCATAGAGATTCGTTTCTCGATTGGACACCTGAAATCTATGTCATTTTACTAACAATTGTCACCCCAATCAATTACATTTAAAAAAGATTCGTTTCTCCCTGTAAACACATCAATGTTCACTGAATTAACAGATTCCATCCACACGCATCATTAATTCCGTTGACAGAAGGCGGCGCTTTCCCTCAAGGCGCTCCCAGTGCAGGGATGTGCCCGATTGGGCCCCGAGCGGTGGGTGCTCCTGCGTCACCCGCACCCGCGCCGACCACGCCCCCGGCGAGCAGGATTGGGCAGAATTCCAACGCCCCGTGGGAGGGAGGCAGGGACGGCGGCGGCAGGCGGTTGGGGACCACGCCCACAGCCTAGCGACGCTCTCCCTGGCAACCGGAGCTTGGCAACGGCCCCGCCCCGCTGCGACGTGACGGACGTGTGCGTCACAGCGGCGCGCCGGAAGTGACTGCAGCTGTCGCCAGAAGCCCCGGAAGTTGGTACCGCTGGGGCTTGCTGCTGACTGCCTCCCGGCTCGCGATGGGTTGCGACGGGGGGACCATCCCCAAGAGGCACGAACTGGTGAAGGGGCCCAAGAAGGTTGAGAAGGTCAGTGGCGTGGGCCTGGTGGGGCCTGGGGGTGGTGGGGCCCCCAGGGAGCGCGGGGCGGTGGGGGCGGAGCCAGCGGGTTTGCAGACGTGGCTGCGCCCTTCATCCCGGTGGGAGAACTCAGCCTTAGCCACGGTGTTAATAGCGGCCCTTTGCTGAGTACTTGCCGTTACCGCGCACCCGGCAGTGCGCTTAGCATCGGGGACCTCGCGCCGTTGGCACGGCGGCACACGCTGCCGCCGTCCTCACTTTTCAGACGTGGGCGCGGAGGGGGAAGAGGACCGAGGTGGTGGTCGCGCCGTGAGCGGCACAGCCAGGATTTGCGGCCCAGCCGCCGTGCGTCACAGCGGTGCGAACGGTGCCGCGTGTCGCGCTTTACAGGCGCTGACCGCAGGTTCTCGGGGAGGTCTTCCCGACTCGCCCGCCGGTGGATTAATGTCGGGCCGAGGGGACAGGCAGCTGGTGGCAGCCGGGGACGCTGGCCCCTCTGCAGCTGCCGCGGTGCCCAGCACGGTGGGTACCGCAGCGTGGATAACTGAACTGAGTGACTAGTTCCTGGGCGCACGCGTGGTCGGCGCGCTTGCGGGATGAAGCCGAGGCTCCCATGCGCTTGTCCGGGAGCCTAAGGTTAGCGCGGGCCGTGACCTTTTACCAACGGGAGGCGCCCGGGGCAGTGCTCCACGGGTGGCGGGCCCCTCGGCTCTCCACTACGCTGTGAGCGTTGATAAAGGCTATTGATTTAAGCCGCCGGAGTTTGGCTTTGGGCCTGGGGAATGGCTGGAAGAACAACTGCAGGAGGGTGGTTGTGGGTTTTGTTTTGTGTTGTGAGAAATAGAGAGTCGTGATTAAAAGCATGGTCTCCCGAGCCGGCCTGCTCTTCTCCTCGTTCCTTCATCTGCTTGCTTTGTGACCTTAGACATGTCACCTGACCTCTTGGTGCCTCGCTTTCCTCAACGACACATGTGAAAATACTGAGAACTTGGGTTTTTAGGAGGGCTGAAAGGTTACGTTCCAGAAACTGCTTAGCTCAGTGTCTGGCACGCAGGAAACACGTAAACACGTAAGCACGTGTTGCTGCAAAAATTAAATTTAAGCACATTGTTTTCTTATTTTTTTTTGTTTTCCTGTTTCTTTTTTCTTCCAAATGTGCCATCATGTTAGGTTATTCAGGTTTAGTATTTTAGGAGGGGGAAAGAGTGGGATGTGGAATATCATGTAGGTAAAAATATCATTTGAGGGTTATGGAAGGTCTTATATCTGGATTTTCATACTGTGGATAAGGGTTTGATGTGCCCCTACTGAATAATTTACCAAAAAAACACTTATGTTAAAATTGGTGATTTTATAAAGAATTATAACAGTCTTTGTGCTGATCTTTTTAAACAAAAAAGCCTATCTTTTCAATCCGTAGTCCTTAAATTCCGTTAAAACTTTGGAACCTTTCCCATTGTTAGAAATTAACCTGTACTGCTTGTTTTTTCTGTATGGCTTTCCTAACTTATAGTTAAGATACGAATATTAATATTTATGTATAGCTTGCCTAAGCAGTTGGATAACTTGATATAAACTGTTTCATCGTAGGTGTCATGTTTAGAGGGGACTTTTTGACATAATATTGCTTACTTGGACTTTTTAAATCGCAGCTTCTTGTGTTACTGTTTTTTATTTTTTAAAAATTATGGTGTGATATTATTGAATAAGCCTTTATATGTAGAATTGTGGACCTTATGTCTTTAAGAGGTGAAAATTAATTGGAAGAATTTTTTTTCCTTAGGTTGACAAAGATGCTGAATTGGTGGCCCAATGGAACTATTGTGCTCTAAGTCAAGAAATACTAAGGCGCCCAATAGTTGCCTGTGAACTTGGCAGGTATGGTTCCTTTACATAATCAAGACGAGTTTTGATTAAGTGATTTTTTTTTTTAAGAATTTTAATTTGTAAGTACAGTTACTTATTCTTCAAATGTGAATTCTCTCAAGCAAATTTGTGAAGCCTAGGTTATCATTTTCTGGCTCTAAACATACTTCTACACTTTCCTGTTCGGTTTGGTTTATTTAATCCATGGGTTGAAAACATAGGGGTTAACAGGAGTTAAGTTATAAGCCTAAATGTATGAAGGAGCCATGAGGGGGCAATAGGGAATGGTGGGGACGTGAACTGGCGAGTTCATGTCCTGTCTAAACAGTTCAAGAATGTGGCCTAGTGATTCCAGAACTTCTGATTTCTTTCTTTTCTTTTCTTTCTTTTTTTAAGGAAAAGTTGGAAATGTTTAGTTTTGTATTAAATTTCCCAATTTTAAAATCCTTGTTAAGATCGCATTCAAGCCCTCAGGCTGCCAATTTGCAACCCTTGATTTAAAGTAGTTTCTTTCTTTGTATGATCTGGAAATAGTTGCGAGAGGACGACATTTACTTTTTTAGTAAGGTCGGGTATTTCTGCTACCAGATGTAAATGACCTTGGATTGTACTCAGTTTAGTCCTTCTCCTTTGCCTGAAGGGTAATTGTTGCCAGCATGTTTTGATTCATCCTTATTGTTACAGACTTTATAACAAAGATGCCGTCATTGAGTTTCTGTTGGACAAATCTTCTGGAAAGGCTCTGGGGAAGGCAGCCTCTCACATTAAAAGCATCAAGGTAAGACAGGTGATTCTGAAATGCTCCAAGAGTCTCAGTGGTTACGGTTTAGTTTATAGAATTCGTGTATATTATAGACAACTCAGATAGTTGGAATCCCATTCCCACCCAACAAGCTAAAGGTGTGATTTTGGGGCAGGTCACGTAAAGCTCAAGCCAGACGGCCCCACACCTGTGCTTCCTGTCTTATGAATCTGTTATGATTTAATATGTGTGAAAAATATGTGTGAAAACTCTTAATTTAATATGTTTGAAAAGTCTTAATGTGCTGTACAAATGTTGGGAGGCATTATTTTTGTAGTTAAAACTCAGATACTTGAATTTTTTATTTGGGAGATGCTTTCATAGAATTAGAGAATTTTATAGGTAGATCACTGATAAATCATTGTGGTTATCTTCTACTCACTGGAAGTTCTGACTGGCCATTCAAGTTCTTTCATAAAAGTGGCAAAACAAGTTTTTTAGTTAAGGACATTGTTGAGAGGACAGAGTCTTTCAAATTTGATCAATGGGAGAAAAATCAGAAAAGTAATGAAAAATTTGAGAACTTGTCAAACACGTCACCTCATGCTTCCCAGAAATAACGCCTTGAGGCCACATGGCCAGTTAGTGAGGCTTATACATCAGAACCAGAGCCCCTGATGCCCAGTCTGAGGCTTTGGGTTGGTTTTTTTATTGTTTTTTTCTTTTTTTTTCTTCTCTTTTTAAATTTTTCATTATTATATTAGGCTTTTGTTTGAATTCTTGGCGTGATTATAGAATACAGGATGTGTTCATTTCAGGCAAATTAGTAATTCTGAAACATAGCTAATGGTAGTGCTATACAAATAACTATGTTGATTATTGTCATCCTTTACCTTGGGAAGAGAATCCATTCCTAAAAAACCCACATAGCATAATTATCTTCTCTCAAAAATGTGATTATCATTGAATTTTATTTATACAGTTCTGGGCTTAAAACTCAGTATTCAGTGTAGGTGGTTGAACTTTTCACTTTAATGCAAAAAAAATAATAAACCTTTCAAGGAAATGAAAGGATTCAAACAAGCAATGCAAATATATGAGATTGTCATTCCTGTCAATGAATAGTCCACAAATACTCTGAGCAGAGAACTTGATGAGACACATCCCAGATGGCTTTCCTTCTGAGTTATTCAGCTGCTCTCCAGAATGGTGGAATCAAATGGTGTGGTTAACTCTGAAAAAATGCCTCAAATGCTAAAGTGGGGCTAAGTCATTCCTTGTAAAATTGAATTTTTGAAAACCTGAACGGCTGAATCTTGGAATATGATAGTATTTGCTGGCTAATAGTCTGCCTGTGGCCTCAGCTTTTACTGTCAATTCAACTGTTAAATAAACATGGATGGTCAGTAATCTGGAAGAGCCTCAGTGAGGATTCATCAGCAGAAAGAGAAAGTGTCCCTTTCTGGATGAAACTAATACAACGCTTTCTCTTAGTGGAGTAATTAATTTATCATGTCAGAACTTACTTTTCCTTAAATAGAAAAGTATTTGTAAAATAGAAATTAATTTATTTACTAGTCAGTAGATTTTAAAAATCTTGTTTTCTATCACAATTTATGGTTTAATTAAGATGGATATCTTAATTGGTGGTCAAAGGAAAGTAACTAGGAAGGAGAGGTTTGGTATGGGAAGGTACTAGAAGAACCATTTCTCTGTTGACTTAGGTGGTTATTAAGGATAAGAATGATTCATTTATAAAATGACTTCTTAAAATATTGATGGTTTTTCACAGAATGTGACAGAACTAAGGCTTTCTGATAATCCTGCCTGGGAAGGGGATAAAGGAAACACAAAAGGTGACAAACACGATGACCTCCAGCGAGCACGTTTCATTTGCCCAGTCGTGGGCTTGGAGATGAATGGCCGACACAGGTCTGTCTGGTTAAATAGTCCTGGTACTGTTAAGACTTGTTCCACAGCGTAACGATGACACCAACTTCCTTCAGGTGTCCTTGGGCTTGTATAGTGGCTTAGAGGCAGCAGTGCTCATGACAAGCCCACGTTCACTCTCCGTCAGCCATTAGTAATGTGGCGTCTAAGTCCACTCAACTTGTCCTTGTGTATTTGAGAGTAGGACACCTGAAGGAAAGAGGGGTTTTAAAAATTGCTCATGTGGCACTTATGAGACTTGAGTTAGGTTGTTTGATCTCCTGTGAGAAAGAAAACAAAGGGCAAGTGTTTCCTATCAACCAAATCCCATGTCCCTATGATTGGTGAAAAGTACGCCGTGGGAAACAGTGTTACAGAATGTGTGGTTGGTCAGTCGGCTAAAGGCCCAGCTGATAAGGACGACTTATGTAGCTGGCAAATCCTCTGGCTACAGCATCGGAACTCTGAAGGTTGAGATTTATACTGCAAATGTTAGTGACCTGTACTTTTCTGCCTGCAGAAATATGAATGCTGAATGGGTTTGTAGGTGTCTTTTTATGGGATGTCTCACTACGCCAAAGCTTTAAACTCTTTTCCCACCATTTAGAAATGTTTCATAGTTGGTAGTCCAGAGAGTCATCTGGTATCTTCCATCTAACACATTCCTTGTTAAAAGGTAGTAATTAATTTTTATTATTTTCAACCAGGAAAGTTGGGGCAAAGCATCTCAAGTAAATAAAAACATTTATTGAGCTATTTACAACCACAGTTAACCGGGAGCATTCGGCACAGCTGTGTGCGTTCATTTACGGACATCAGTGTGCTGTGTGTGACAAAACACACCAGAGAGACTAACCACCGTGCTCTGATGTGGAATAACCTATGGCCTTGTGGGTTTCGGGAGAAGGAAAATGGAGGCCCGAGGATCGTCCACTTTTAAAGACTACATTCTTCTTCAAATGTCTGAAATTAAATCATTTATGCCTCTCTCTTAAACTTGGCCATTTAGTAGTAATTATGTGAGGTGATGGATATTTTATTTAGCTAGATTGTGATCATTTCACCATGTATACATATGTTAAATCAAGTTGTACTCCTTAAATGTACACAATTCCTGTTCATCAATTATACCTAAGGAAAGCTGGAAAAAGGAAAAGAAATAATAAAATAAAAAGCTAAAGTTCACCGTTTGGGTCAAGCAGGAACTGTTCTGGGGAGCCAGACTCGTGGACGTAACCCTCCCTCACCTGAGCCCGACACCCGCCAGTATGCTTTCTGTCTCAACAGATTTGCATATTCCGGATATTTCATATAAATAGAAGCATACAGCATGTAACCTTTTGTGTCTGACTTCCCACTTCTTTTTAAGAAAACCATGGTTCACCCCAAAAGAGGAATTTAGCAGAAACAAGCTCATTTCTGGGCTCCTGAGTGGGAGTTACCTATAGCCCGTGGCTCTGATGGTGGCTCCCCCCAGTTTTTCTCTTTCATTTGCTCTTCCCCCTCTCGCTTCCCAGTTAATCGGAGTTTGCCTCTTTCTGCTTTGCCCTCCTCTGTTAATAGGGCCTTCACACTAGAAAATTGAGTCGTTTCTATATCTAGTAAAGTTTGTATAATAAAGATTTAAATATGTGAAAAAATAAAAATTAACTGCCAGTGTCATAAAAACATCCAACCTTTATTTCAAGAAAAGCATAATTTCCTAAATTACTAATAATTAGTAAACATCCATAAAATAGGATTTTGGGAGGTCCTAAACAACATTTAATGAATGTAGTACAAAGTTAATAATTGGGTTTTGTTATGGCAAGCTACAGTTGCTGTAATCTCTAGGGAATTGGAGAACCTTCCTATTGTGGCATTTTTAGAGGAGTGTGTAAAATAAAATGTGAAAGTGCTTTTTGCCCCTCCCCCCAGCCCCAGCCTCCAGTGGTGGCATTATTAGTTGTTTGCTATTTAATACACCCCCACAGACCTTCCCAACACGAACACACCACACTTCCCTCTACCTCTGCAAATAGAAATATAGTGAATGTGTATTCTTCCCACAGTCATGGAATCATGTTACACATATTTTGTAGCTTCTCTTTTTTTTCTACTTCTCTAATTTAAACACGTTTTATGCCCTTAAATAGAGATTAACCTTATTCTTTTTAATCACTGTGTGAGTATTCATAAATGATTTAGCCCTTCCCCTATTGAGGAACAGTTAGGTGGGTTTTCTTGTTACAAGCAGTGCTGTACAGCACAGCTCCGTAAATACACATTTGTGTACTGGCACCCTGTGAGCATGTTTCTTTAGGAGAAATTCTAAAAAGTGATGCTTTACTTGACACTGTCAGATTGTCTTTCTAAAATGTTACACTGTGTTGTCCCCACCCACCAAAGGTGCCTATTTCCTCAGGAAGTTTTCACCTGGATTCCTTGAGTCTCTTTCATTGTTGCCTGATAGGTAGAACGTTATATGTCATTGTTTTGAAGGGCATGTCTTTAATTACAGTTGAGTTTAAGCATCTCTTATATATGTTTTGGCCATTTGTATGTCTTTTGTGAACCACATGTTAATGCCCTCTGCCCATTTTTCTATTGTTTATTATTATTTCTTAAGACCTTTTTGTGTATTTATTATCTCTGAATTGCATATATATTTAAAGTATTTTTTCCTGAGTTCCTATTCTGTCTTTTGACTTTTTACGTCTGTGGGGTTTTTAAAAATGTATTTATTTATTTTTATTTATAGGAGAGACTTTATTCCAAAGACGTATTGCATGGGGGTTGGAATGGGACTATGGCCTGTGTTTATGGTTTTAATTTATGTATACATATTTAGGATGTACTAAATATTAATATTTTTCTTAATGGAACCAAATGTAACCATTTTTCTTTGTGGTTCTTGGCCTTTGTGTAAACTAAACAAATGCTAATTGATAATGAGGGTAACAATTTTTAAATTGGTGTTTAACTCATTCTCCATGTTGGATTATTTCTCCAGGTTTTGTTTCCTGCGGTGCTGTGGGTGCGTGTTCTCTGAACGAGCTTTGAAAGAGATAAAAGCGGAAGTTTGTCACACAGTGAGTTGTTGACATATGTCATTTGTTCCTTCTCGGTAGCTGAGGAAATCAGGTGGTTCAGGGTCCTTTCCTCCATGTGTCATTTCAACACCCTTCAATTCTTTCTGAAACATGCATCTAATTAGTTGTTTGTCTGCTTAAAACCCTTCCACAGACTCAGACTCCCTCTTGTGACAGGTTCCTGCCTGCCTGCCCAGCTCAGGCCAAGCTCGGGCCACTCCCTAACGAGCCACTCTTTGTCCTGTGCCTTTGTTCCCTCTACCCTGACCTGCCAGCCTGGGGTCCTTCCTGGGAACTTTAGTTCCAGAGCGATCACTTCCTCTGTGAACCCTTGTGCTGAACCTCCCTTCCCGGCCGGCCCCTGGGTTTCTTGTTAACTCATGGAGCTCATCAGAATGTAATTGGTGGTTATGTGATGATTTCACCACTGGACCATAAGGGTTTTTCCTTTCTTTTTTTCATAAGACTTTATTTTTTTAGAGAAGTTTTAGGTTCACAGCAAAATTAAGAGGGAAGTAAGGGATTTCCCATATTCCCTCTGCCCCGCCCCCACATGCGCAGCCTCCCCCGCTGTCAGCCTCTCCACCAGAGTGGGACAGTTGACCAACCTATACTGACACATCATCATGTCACCTAGAGTCCCTCGTTTATACTCGGGCTCACTCTTGGTGGTGTGCATTCTATGGTGTGGACTAATATGTAATGACCTGTATCCGTCCTGACAGTATCACACAGAGTACTTCCACTGCTCGTAATAGGATCTCAGTACTTCCACTGCTCGTAACAGGATCACGCAGAGTACTTCCACTGCTCGTAATAGGATCTGAGTACTTCCACTGCTCGTAACAGGATCACGCAGAGTACTTCCACTGCTCGTAATAGGATCTGAGTACTTCCACTGCTCGTAACAGGATCACGCAGAGTACTTCCACTGCTCGTAATAGGATCTCAGTACTTCCACTGCTCGTAACAGGATCACGCAGAGTACTTCCACTGCTCATAATAGGATCTGAGTACTTCCACTGCTCGTAACAGGATCACGCAGAGTACTTCCACTGCTCGTAATAGGATCTCAGTACTTCCACTGCTCGTAACAGGATCACGCAGAGTACTTCCACTGCTCATAATAGGATCTCAGTACTTCCACTGCTCGTAACAGGATCACGCAGAGTACTTCCACTGCTCATAATAGGATCTGAGTACTTCCACTGCTCGTAACAGGATCACGCAGAGTACTTCCACTGCTCGTAATAGGATCTCAGTACTTCCACTGCTCGTAACAGGATCACGCAGAGTACTTCCACTGCTCGTAATAGGATCTCAGTACTTCCACTGCTCATAACAGGATCACGCAGAGTACTTCCACTGCTCGTAATAGGATCTCAGTACTTCCACTGCTCGTAACAGGATCACGCAGAGTACTTTCACTGCCTACAAATATCTGCTCCTCCTGGGAGTGTTTGAGAGCGGGGAGCAAGGCTTGTCCATCTCTTCACCCGAGGGCTTAATCCTCTCCTGGGTGTGTCACATGTCCTCAGTAAATGTTCATATGTGTGAGCAAACAGTTGATGTGAGACTCACCTGCTCAGCTCACTTGAAGGAAATGCTGATGCCTTGGCTTTGACGGTGCTGTCACCACCCGGAACGTTTGTGTCTTTGCTGTTTTGCTGGCCCATGAAAAGCCTGGCATTTAGTTTTTGTTGAGTACCTGTTAGGGCCCAGCCCCTGCCCTAGACACTGTGCGGTGGGATATTGTGGTGGATAAGAGTGAGTCAGTCCTTGCCTGCATGGAACCTACGTTCCAGTTAGAGAGAGAAACACTCAGGTAACTGAGCAAGGCAGTATCAGTTGTGACATGCTAGGAAGGAAACAGAGGGTGACATACAAGAGGGAGAGAGGCCACCTTAGTGGTGGTTGGCAAAGGTACCTCTGGAAGTTTGAGCAAAAGCTCAGAAGTAACAGAGGTCTTTGCTGGTTCAAGGAACAGAAAGTGTAGTGGAGGATGGGGACAGGAGAGAAGGAGATGAGATTGAAGGGTCAGGTATGGGTCACTTCATGTAGGGCCCAGTGGCCACACTGGCGCTTGTGGGTTTTATTCTAAGAACAATAGGAAGCCAGGAGACAGCTTTAAGATAGACCAGATGGACTTTAGTTTTAAAACAATCCCTCTATAAAAGAAGCTGGATATGGAGGAGGAAGCACTGGGTGATACGATACCATTTACCGTGTTTCCCCGAAAAGAAGACCTAGCCGGACCATCAGCTCTAATGCGTCTTTTGGAGCAAAAATTAATATAGGACCCGGTCTTATTTTACTATAAGACCAGGTGTAATACAATACAATAATTATAATATAATTATAATACTGGTTTTTATATTTTGCTCCAAAAGATGCATTAGAGCTGATGGTCTGACTAAGTCTTATTTTCGGGGAAACACGGGATTTGGGACTCAGAAACAATCAAAAGATAATTGGTGATAAAGAAGTCAGTTTGGGGAGAATATGAATAAAGCTATTATAGAATTTGGAATCCATCTCATTAAGCTTCTACAAAAGAAAGGAAGTTCAAAGAATGCATTCAGGAATTGATTTATGTCATTTATTCACCAGCACTTATTATCTCTCCTGTATTAAAGGTGATTGGTATACAGGTGTTCCCAGGGGGAACAGGATGTAGGTGACACACCCCTGTGCCCCAGGAGACTGCAGTCCTGCAGGAATCCCACGTTACATGAAAGTCCCATTCGGCTTTGTTATTTGAGGCCAGTACCAGGTGAATGGGAAAGTTGTTACTGGAGTTCAGGGGCCAGGCACTCGTTCTGACTGCTGGTGAGCGGTGGCTTTATGAAGGAGGAGGCGTCTGTCCTGGGGCGTGAGGACAAAGCGTGGTTGTCATCAGGCAGACCTTCCCAGAGATTGGGACAGGACTGGTGGGGGTAGGATTGCTGGCCGGCTGGTGCCCAGACAGGACCCCAGACAGCCCTACGGACAGCACACAGGGATGCGGGGACACCCACTTCAGCGCTCCTTCAGACTGTCTGCTTGCCTCAAGGAGAAAGTCTCCGTTCGGTCCTGGTATGTTTTTAGCACCTCTCTAACCCACTGAGCTCCTGACAGGGTGGATCTGACGTTCAGAGCCTGGGCAGGCAGGGGCTAGTGAGACTTGTTCTGTGTTCTCTGCCATCTTTACGGCAAGGGGAACTGTTTTGTATTTATGGTAGGACAGAAATGTAAGTAGAAACAATGGTAGATTGAAAGAAAAATGTTAAGATCTGACAGTACATTCAGGGGATGCCTGAAGTTCGTGAGAAGCTGTTATAAGTGATGGTGGGTACGTCGTCGGGGAGGGGAGGGGATGTTGAGAGGAGGAGCGGGAGGAGGAGAGCAGCAGCTGAGTTCCCGGGGAGGAAGTGGCCCAGGCAGCCTGCAAGATGGAGGCACCGGGCGTAGTCACAGCCTGGGCTGGCCAGGACGGAGGCGCCGGGGATGTGGGAGCAGGGAGAGGCCAGAGATGAGAGGTGGACTGGGCAGCGGAAACTTCGAGTGTCAGACTGAGGAGCCATTGATGCCTTCGGGGGCATGACTGTGTGGACTCGTGCAGGATGGACAGAGATAAAAGACTGAACAAGCGCAAGAATTTGACAGCAGGTCTGAAAAAGGAGCCTGTGTGAGAAGCTTGACCAGGAGCAGGAACTCAGCTGGCGTGGGATCCCACAGAGCGCGACTGGCCCAGTGCAAATGCTCTGTGTTCCGATGTGTGTGTGTGTTTTAGCAAATAGTATTAGGATGTTGTTTAAGTGTTAGATGCAATCGTGAGTACACTCAGGACGTCTACTTGAAAGAATGTGAATATCAGAAGCTGGGAAATTAAGCAGAAATTTATTTCAGAAGCCAAATGTCCTAAATCGATGGTTCCCAAACTAGAGTATGCTTTAAAATCATCACAGTAGTTTGTTAAATTTCCATTCCTTATCTCAGACACATGAAATCAAAATCTTGAGGTGACTGTGGACCCCCACGGAGTTCTAATTTTATGTAAGAGTTCCCAGAATGGGCTGTTAGGTTTGCGGGACTCACTGATCCAAAACAGTGGAACTTTTGTCCTACCCACAATGGTGACCATCTCTTAGATTGGTGAGCCATTTTCCTTTGCATTGGCTAACCTTAAACATCATATTAGTGACCACGTCGACAAACATGCATAACAGGGCTTTACAGAGAAGGTGATTTTATGTCATGGAAACGTGCTGTTTTGAGAGAACTCTGTAGTCATTTTGCTTGTGCTTGGGAAATTTTGCTGAGTGCTTGCAAACGTTTGAAAGTCTGTACCTGAGCACTTCAAGGGAAGGAAAGGAAGCAGCGGAAAGGGGAACTGACTGTGTCAGGGTTGCATAAGGAGAAGCAGACACTAGAAGAGGACCAGGAGCATGGCTCCTGTCTGCTAGTAGGGGTGGCCGTGGCTGTCGAGACCTCCTGCAGGTGAGGCAAGACCCTGGCTGTAATTTAGCAATATCTCAGGGAGGCAATTTCCTTAAAAATAAATCTGTTGTCAGAAAAGCAAGATAGTAAGCACTTTACACTTACATAATCTATATAAAAATTGCTTTTGCATAGCTAGATTGAATACTCCACGTATTAGTTTGCTACGGTTGCCATAACAAGGTACCACAAACTGGGTGATTTAACAGAAATTTACTGTCTCTTGGTTCTGGAGACTGGAAATCCGAAATCATAGTGTTAGCAGGGCTGGCTCCTTCTGTGGGATGTGACAGAGTCTGTCCCAGGCCTCTCCCTGACTTGTACATGGCTGTCTTCTCTGTGTCTTTTCATAGGCCTTTCCTCCGTGGACTCTGTCTGTCTGTCCAAATTTCCCCTTTTCATAAGGACACCAGTCATGTTGGATTAGGGCCCACCCTGGTGACTGCAGCTTAACTAATGACCTCTACAGGGACCTGATTTCCAAAGGTCACATTCTGATGTACTGGGGTTATGACTTCAGCATCTGGAGGTAGGGGGGCACACAATTCAACCAATAACACTATACAATGTAGAAAATCATAGAGCGTGGGAGATTCACTGGCACACTTGAGTGAGTCATTCATTCATTCATTTATTCAGCCAGGATTTACAGCCTGTTATGGCTCACATATCAGTGCTGGCTTGGGAGTATCACTTCACCTGTCTGGGGTTTAGGTTCTAATATATAAAATGAAGAAAGTAGAGTAAATTCTCGGACGCTTTCCTTTTAGACCCAAATTCCAAACAATAACATTTTTAAATGAGGAAGAAAACTAAATGACAAATTGGTATACTGTTATCAGGAACCAAACTCATACTTCTAATTTAAAGTCTCACGTTTAGTAATACTAAGTGTATCAGTCAAGCTTGGCTAACTGCTGTGACAAACGGTAGCACAGTGAAAGTTCCTGGTTGGCCAGCTTTCTTCTAAAGGACACTCAAGGACTCAGGCTCCTGCTGTCTTGTAGCGCTGACCTCCTCTGATTTTTGGAGTATTCTCCATTAAATTGACTGATGGGGACAGAGAAGGGAACATCCAGCTTAGGAAGTTTTTATGAGCCGGGCCTGGACTTGATGATCATCACTTCTGCTCACATTCCATTGGCCAGAACTCAGTCATGTGGCCACACCTAACTGCAAGGGAGCCTGGGAAATGTAGTCTGGCTGGATGCCCAGGAAGACCAGGTGAAGACCAGCCATTTCTACCAACTCTGCCAAAAGAATGATGGCACAGTTTCAGGAACTGTAGTCTGTTGTGACAGTGTGAACGACGTGAGGTAAAGCCACAGTGTCAAAGTCTAAAATATTTTCTTTCATTTTTTAGATAATATCTGAAATTTAGAGACATCAATGTCCTAAGTACAATGTCAGGAACCTCTGATATTTGGGGTATGCATTTTCTCTACTTTTCACTCTGTTGTTCTATCTACATTTGGCTTTTCAGTTCACTAGAAGAGACTCGGGGGGGTTGAAATAACTCTGGTTTTGTGTTCTAAAATACATGCACAGTGTGCACCTTTGATTTCGGTAAACAGGGTCCAAAGAGATGTAGTTGCTAGGTTTTTTGTGTTTTCAATGTAAACGAATCACTAGCCAAAAAATTAATTGTATTCCGCACTGTGTTCCTTCCTTCCTGTAATAAGAAGCAGCACATTGGCGTGATTACAGGTTGCAGAATAAATGATGTGCTTGTTACTCAAAGCAGGACCTATGGTCCTACAGCGTTGGCGTCACCTGGGAGGTGTTGTTTTCTCTTTTTAAGACATGCAGCCTCCCCAACCCCTCTCCCGACCTGCAGAATCAGAATCTGCATTTTACCAAGACCCCACAGGATTCGTGTGCACAGTCAGGTTTGAGGAGCACTGATCTACGTTCTAGAGGTGATCGGTAGCATTTGACTTGCTAGCTCTCTGGCTTCATTTTTTTGGTCTTTGTAGTAGGCGAGTAGGGTGTGTGGATGTTTTAAACTCACAAGTAAAACAAAAACGTACACCCATACTGTTGGGTTTTTTGGTTTTTTTCGAGTTCTTTTTTTCGAGTTCTTTTAATGGGTGAGGAGTGGAGTGGAAAGGGGTGAAAATAAATTAGGGAAGGGGAATATCTTCAAAAGTGGTTGGCAAATTCTGATTTTCAGGCTCTGCTTCCAGGTTATTTTAGCTTTCTGCCATCTTTATGGTCTTTGTGGATATTAAGGCTGAGAAATTGCATAATACCCAGCACAGACTTTTACATGTAAGAAAACTCTAATAGAACATGTTGAACAGTAGACTCTGCATGTTAGCAAGAAGCCTCTGTTCCCAGACAGCTAGAGAAATTATCTCAAGATCCTTGTTAATACATCGCCTTCACGATACAGTCCATAGCAGTTTATTTCAGACATTGTTTACATGGGATTTGATTGTGTTTGTTTACTTCACAAGTGAACACAGTGACAGCCCGACTCAGGGCAGCGCGAGCAGCAGCTTCTTGTCGTTGGTTCTGGTGCTCATGGAGGCTGCTGCTGTACCTTGGCCGCCCCGGCCTGTCCCGTGCCTCCTAGCCTCCCCCTCCACTGCTCCAAACAAGCTCTGTTCTTATTCTCACCTGAGCCTGGATCGAAGTGTTGGAAGGATCTCGATTTTCAGCAGCCGTTTACTGAAGCAGGCAGCCCTCCAGGGGGCTTATCTGTGTCACCAGCAGTACCTTGAGATTCTTTTCCTCGTGATTTCTTTCTCAAAGCGATAGAAGTGGCCTATAATCAGTAGCAAAGTGTTGTCAATAGCATTTTTCTCAATTCATTATAGGACTAACTTGTATCAAAGAATCATATCCCCGTCTTCTTTGGTTGAATGCTCTCTTAAGTCAAGGAAACAGAATGATACCAGTAAGAAAGCAAACCCTCTTTATAACGTCCAGCTCAGCCGTTCAGTTTCACATCAAAACGAGTCTGCTGTGGAAACCGCCAGTGTGGCTCCACAGAAACCTCTGCCTGCCACAGCGCTCTCAGTCTGTGCCGCCTCTCCAGACACGTGACCACAAGAGGGTCTGTTGAAGAGTCGAATTTGCTGGCAAACAGAGAAGGCGATTGAATGATCCACAGCAAGTCTCTTGGCCCATATACACAGCTCTCCTGGACAAAACGGCCTGCAAAAAGAAATCCCAAGACTTAGCTGCCTTTGTTCCCTCGTCAGTTTCCATTCACATAAAAAAACTGACGCGCTGCTTCTGAGGTCATCTGGGAGTCGTCTTCGCTCCCCAGGCGTTCACATCACATATGATTTCCATGATTGCTCGGGTGGGCTTTATGTTGGATTTTGAATTTACGATGGAAGGGAAGTTTTCATTCTTTTTGTCAGTGCTCTCCAAAGTGTTGAATGACTACTTTAGGTGACTACAGTGAAATTTTAGCTAGTCATGAACCCAAGGGAGATGTAACAACTAAAATCTAGATGCTGATAGCTTCTGTTTTACATTCCATGAACTTTTAAGCCTTTTCCTGGATTGTGGGTAGTTCATAAAAATTGGCATTGATTTTAATAAGTCATTACTTCAATCCCTATTGGTTTTGCAGAGTTAGTGTTGGATATAAATGGATTGAAATGGGAATTACAGTAGAAGCCCGTGCTGATTGGATCCCTTCAAGGTGAACTCAGTAGCATGTTTTATGTGCCTGACACTGTGCTGGGCTCCTCCTCTCTTATCCTCCCACCGACACTGAGATGGTCCTGTCATCACCTTCAGTGTGAGGACAGTGAGTTCTCAGCTTGTTTGCTAGAGAAAGTTCTGTTCATCTTGGAGACCTTCCTCTTTGCTCAGCTCTCTCCCCTTGCCACGCCACTCATTCTACTTCTAAAAACCTATCTTAAGGAGATACTATTTTTAAAAAGGGACGTAACTGCATGCACAAAAATGTCGAGTAAGACTGAAATAATCAGAAAGAACCTTCCCCATACTGAGCAAGTATTCATTGAATAAAGGGCCTAGAACTGGGACGTAGTAAGTATCATGTAAACGGCAGCTGTTATCATGGATGGCAGACATTCTTGGTACAATGTCAGTAGACTTCCATTTAACCAACTGAAAAGTATAAATATGAAGACAAGCACTGTGAAAAGCTTAGGACATGGAGAAAAAAGAATCATGGACCCTGATTACAACTGGATAACTGATTTTTGTACATATGGGTTCAAACTGGAAGGGAACACAAATATTTTGCTGTATATTCCAGAATGTTACTGCTTAACCAGATTAAACAATTTATCTCCATTTTCTGGACTGCAGGTGGGACATATGACAGTGTCTACCTCTTAGGGCCATTGGGGACGGGGGACGGGGCGGATGGATGCCAGCTTCCCACTGAGCCTGGCCCAGGGAGGTGCTCAGTGCTTGCGTGGGATTAGGGTTCCTTAGTGCTCGCCAGCCCCAGGGTAATGGCACTCCCAGACCATGAACGCCGGGTGCTCTGTCCATGTACTTGTAGGTTTGTCCTAAAAAAGTCACTATGGCCACAGCAGTGAAAATGATGGTGTGTTATTTCTATTGGGCTCTGGGCTCAGAATGATGTCCAAAGCATCCTACAAGTTAACAGGTTTTTTCTACAACTGTCTGAGCTTATTAGACTAATTTGAATTCAGAGACTGTCCAGCTGTCCAGTACAGATGTCTTAATCGCAACGTGCTGATTCCTAAAATGTGTGTGTGATTTTTCAGCCGCTTTGATATGAAGAGGCAGACTTGATTTTAGGCTGTCCCCTCAAAGGAAGCACAAAAATGACATTTTTAGTATTGGCACCCAATGCGAACTAAGGATCTGGATGTGGCCCTGAGGCTGAGTTAGTCTCTCCCCTGTGAGCAATGAAGAAATAAATGGTGGCATTAAAACCGTAAACTCTAATTGGTCTCATACCTGAAAATATTCCACTTTTATTTTCTTCCAAAAAATGAGGACAATTTTTGAAAGAAAAAGATGCTGCTACACCTGCATTTTACAGTATTACTGGCATTCCAGTATTTCTACTTTAAAACCATAGAGGAGGCAAAGAGAAGCATTTTGTTGTAATAACAATACCTGTTCAGCCTGTGCCATTCGTGCCCTGCTCCCAGGTATGAAGCACTTACCACAGGGTGTTTCTCACGCCCCTGGGGTGGGGGTCCTGGCTGTGCCCCATCCACGGGCTTTTCTCTCCATCACTTGCTGCTGGTCTTGCGGTGGCTGCAGCTTAAATCACAGGAACGAAGTTGCTTGGCAGGTTTTGTTCCCCTCTCATCCCTGGAGGATTTTATTCTTGTTGATTCTGTAGATTGAAAACTAGTGCTGCTTTTGCGTCTCTGAGTGTTTCTTCAGGACCGGAACACCCCTTACAACACAGAATGAGACGGTAGCACCAGACGCTGGGCCAGAGGGTAACTCTC
Source organism: Rhinolophus hipposideros (assembly GCF_964194185.1). Taxonomy (NCBI): domain Eukaryota; kingdom Metazoa; phylum Chordata; class Mammalia; order Chiroptera; family Rhinolophidae; genus Rhinolophus; species Rhinolophus hipposideros. The sequence goes on along the minus strand of NC_138068.1, from coordinate 5,011,375 downwards.
ACATTCCGAAAGCCGAGTGAAGTCCTGGCTGTCGTGGGTCCAATTCTTTAAAAGCTTGCAAAAGTAGGAGGCCAGCTGTGGTTATCTGCCCCCTTTTCATTGAAGGGATAAACACAAGTCACTTACCAATCTTGCAGGCTCCCTGAGTAGCATTGGGAGCAATCCGAGTGTGTCAGCATGGCTCTGCAGGGGACCTGACGCCCAGGCTGCAGGTCAGTGTCCTCTGGAGCCCAGGCACCTGCGAGGTGAGGCCCTGCTCACCGTTACTGGGCCCTCCCCGCGTCAGTCTCCTCCGTGGACACGTCACTAACATACTTCCTGTCTGGCTGCGAAACGTCTCTCACTTGCTGGCACTGCCTTTAGGCTTCCCACAGACACATTGATTAGGGGACTGAAGCCTGGAGACATCATTGCACACCAGGGAGACGTACCTGCCTCCCGCGTACGTGCGCACACCTGAGGTGCATGCTTCGTCGGAGGACAGATGTGCTTCACCTGGACCGGCTGCCTCGAGACGTATTACTCTGAGGCAGAACAGGTGTGCTGTTGCTACAGGGAGGCTGCTTAATTGCCAGGAAGGATGGGGGGAGGGGGGAGGGGGCAGGGCCAGCAGGAAACTGCTGAGGAGCAGCAAGCTACGATACCTACATTTGTATCACAGACCAGTGGAACCAGCTCACGGGGCTGTGGCCCTGCTGTGTGTGCGTGTGACGTGCGTGCTGTCTGTATACAATAGCTCAGTCCAGCCTCTCAGCGGGGAGACCCCGAATGCATTTGTGTGGAGATGTTCAGAGTCCAGGGGCCGAGGAGCTACTGTTATCTGGTGACGATCAGGAAGGGAAAGACCCTTTCACACCGGGAAGGCCAAGGCCGCCCTGCCAGCTCTGAAGTCCTGCTGCAGCTTGTCTCCGGCACCCCACCCCGAGGGTGCGTTTTAAACGTCGTCCGTTCTGCGGGACCCACTGGGCAGTGATTGGTGCTGGACATCACCTGGTACTTCATATCCTTAACTCAAAAGGAGGAAGACCCTCTAAGCCAAAAAGCATTGGAAGAAAGAAACCAAGAAAATGGTGGTGTTACCTACGTACCGCTTTGCACTTCCACAGCTCCAAGGAAAATGTAGAATAAAAGCCAGACATACTAGAGAAACTATTGTAATAAATGGACAAAACACTAATAGACTTACTGTGTCAACTTATACAGATTAAAATTTAAAAAAAATGAAAATCCTAATAAGTAAAGTGGACATGTAGCATATACCTGTAATTTATAAAAGAGGTAATATGAATGCGGGAGGAGGTTTGTTTCTTAAAGCCAAAAAAGAGCTGTCTTTGTACCTTTCAGATTAGCAGTTGTTTTTTTCCCTTCAAATTATTTGGTGTGATGGGTCCACTCACATGTTGTAAGAAGTCTAAAGTTCATGTCACCTTTTAGGGGAGCGATTTGGCTTTAAAATTTCGTTCCTTTCATTCTGGTTTGAAATACTTCTCTAGGCTGTGTCATCATTCATTCATTCAGCAGTTATTTACCGAGTGTCCACTGTGTTCCAGACCCTGGGCTGTGACCATGAAAAATAAAAGACAAGGTCCCTCCCACTTGGAGCTTCCAGTGTGACGGCGAGGAAGCCCGGCTCTAAAAGTCAGCGCACACACACGGGCATGCGTCCATCAGTATAAGTACTATACTCAGGGGACAGAGCAGGTTCCGTGGACGACAGTACAGCATGCAGACGTCTTCCCAAGTGCTGTTTGTAAGGACCGAGAAAGCACTGTTCCATTTGTCTGTGATACAGATGTCCAGTATTGTAGCTCAGTGCTCCTGATGCTACCACTCTTTCCTCAGCGGTTACCTGCGGGCCCTTATTTTAATACTTTTGTGTTTTAATTAACATCCAGAGGTCTTATGAATATACAAATTCTAGTCTGCTTTTTCTTTTAACATGTGATAAACATTTTCTACATTGTCAAAAACTAACTGTATACTCCTTCCTCCTTTTTTAGGAATGTGGTATGATCTATGTAACCATTTCCCCCCATTTTTTTGACATCTAAGTTACAAGTAATAAAAGGAAGCAAAATTTAAAATGAATATATGATTTCAGCAGTGCGGTAACAGTAGTACGTGGGGAAACACATTTGCAGGAAAACATGGATGTTTTTCACTTTGCATATGTGTTACTTTTATAAGCAGAGAGGGAGGGTCAGTCCCTTTGGGCCAGCTGTGCCTTCTCAGCAGCGCTGCCACCCCTTCTGAAGTGACCCTCTGCCTTTCAGTCCACGGAGAAGAGCCCCCGCCTGGCAGCAGGCATTGTGACAGAAACCTGCCTCTTGCCCTGCTTTTGTTTGCCCTCAACAGACGGGCCGCTCCACCCAAGCTCCTGGGGTTAGGCAGAAGCCTCCCAAGGTCAGGTGCACACCAAGAACAAGTGACAGGACCTGTGGCCAGTGGGAGGGTCATGTGTCCGGCCTCCAGGGAGCAGACCTCAGGTCCAGGCAGCTGAGGCTTTGAGGGTGTGGGTCTGCTTTTAATGGATATTTTGAATTTTGGAGACAAAGAGCAAGATGTCTCAAGTTTTAATGTGAGAGGTTCCCAACTTTGTAGTGGCTAATTCAACGTGAAAAATACAACTCCAGGCACAACTGTATGCCGAACGGGATCTGCGATCATATCTAGACGACTAAACATCTTGAGAAAGGAGACGGCTGACAAGATAGGAACGAGGGGCAGCAGGAGTGGTGGCAGGAAGCCAGGAGGGAGAGCAAACGGGAACAGACACCTGCCTCTGGGTTGTATTTGTCCGAGGGCTATTTACTCCAGAGCCCCGGCGCCAAGCCCCATGGGCCTCGTCTGCCACCTGATTCTGTTCCTGCAGATTCTTCCTCATTCCCTCTCCCAGGACGACGCCCCGGGAGAAGGCTTTTGTAGGTCAAAGGAAGGTCTCTTCAGTCATGAAAGCTTACCTTGAAAAGGAGATGAGTTTGACCCAAAGCGATGGGTTTTGGAGACAGAACCACAATAAATTATAACCTAGCAAAGGCAGCAGACCCAGGAGCTGGCTAGGCCAACATGCCGGGGGGACAAGAATAGCTTCCCAGGAGCTTGGGGGGCAGCAGTTGGGCTGAGAGTGAGGGTCCAAGGGTGCCTGCCCTCTGCGTGGTGATGAATCTGTCTCCTTTCTTTTGCTCTCCAGTGTGGGGCTGCCTTCCAGGACGACGATGTCATCGTGCTCAACGGCACCAAGGAGGACGTGGAAATGCTGAAGAGCAGGATGGAGGAGAGAAGGCTGAGAGCGAGGCTGGGAAAGGTAATGGCTCCTTGTGGGTGTCCCTCACCTTCCCGGAGTCCTGGCCCAGAGTCCTGGGCCAGTGTTCAGGTTCTGCCCAGCCGCCTCCGTGCTCAGAGCCCATTGCAAACCACCAAGCTACATTGCTGGCGGCTGCTTCCCGTTTACAACCCGGAAGCGCCTGGGCTCCAGAAGGTTCCAGTCCAGGCTAGGCCCCACGGGAATGGCGGTCAGCGCGACTGCCGTGCTCTCATTGATTGCAAAGCGTGCAGTCAGCCCTCTGTAGCCTCTGGTTTTCATCAGTGGATTCACCCAAAACATGGGTTAAAAATATTTGGGGGTAGGAGAAGGAAATCCCAGAAAGTTTCAGAAAGCAAGCAAAACTTGAATTTGCCACCCGCCAAGCGCGCTGCTGAATGTACACAAATGAAGTGATGTGAGGGCACACCTCCTGTAGACTGTAGACTGTATGCAAATACAGGTCATGTGCAAACACGCCGCCATTTCACGTAAGGGACTTCAGCACCCTTGAAGTTCGGTATCCGCGAGGGTTCTGGGACCACCCCCACCCCCTGCATGTGCTGAGAGACAACTGTACAGACTTGGTGTTCATAACTTGTAAGATAAAGGAAAAGGGGAGTCCCCATCACCCCAGCACAGATTTGAGTGTCCCGGGGGTCACCTGGAGACCTGGGTGGTCCTGGGCACCTGCGTTTCCCACCCACTGCTGAGCGTGCAGCCCCTCGGGCAGCACTTTGAGTAGCGAGGAATATTTAAAGGGCTGAGCACAGATTTCAAAGTGAATCTATGTAAGTGCGTTCATTCTAAGTTAGTTTTCTAAATTACTATGATTTTATTATCATACGAGCAGAAAAGAGAAAGAAAAAGGCTTGAGCTGTTTTGACAAAGGACAGTTACCAAAAAGGATGTGACTGTTCTTCATTGATGAAGTTCAGTTTTTAAAAAGCACCAAAGGCAAAAATTGTGTTTTGAAGGAAGGTCCCGGAGACGTTTGTGTGGTCGCCGTTCACCATCTGACTTTAGTGAGTTGTCTCCTCTGTCCCAGGCTTCCTGCCAAGTTGTCCAAAGCCTGGGGGAACCAACATGCCCCTCTCTGCAAAATACTCACCAGAGCTTCTGGGAACGCCTCCTAGATACTGCTACCAGGATACCAAAATATTTCCCAAATACACTCGCAGCTGGAAACAGGACTAGCATTTCGTCTGACTCCTACTGCTTGTGCTTTTCAAATAACAGCTATGAACAGAGAACTGAGAAATCAAGTCTTGTCTCTTTTTTTTGAAGGCCAAGGCATTGCTTACCCTCGGATTTGCATGTGTGAAATAACAGGAAGTTTTTGTCATGTACAGGTGTTACAAGTTCCATTGCATGTATACATATATGCAAGAAGACATACATATACGAGAAGACATATATATATATATATATATATATATATATATATGCCTTCTTGCCATGTTTTCCACGCTGGGAACCTAATTAGGCTGTCTATCTGTATGTGTAGCACCATCTTTTGGCTACTTAGGAAAATGGCACTTTTAAAGTAAATTCTCTGAACGTGGTCCTGTTTGTCCTTTCTGTGATGGAATCAATTCTAACAGAGCTGTATGGGTTTAGAATGGTTGGTTTCATTTAAAAAATCTTTGCTGACCAATATGTTATGAGCGACAGAATTCTAGCGCCCCAAAATCTGACAAGAGTAACCCAAAGTTTAAGATTGGCTAACGTGTCTGGTAGTGTAAGCCTTAAATCCTTATAGTTAAATAAATATCAAGGCAGTGTGACAACTTTGAAAAAGTCTTATTTTGATGGGCAAGATTCAGCACACGCGTATCCTGGCTGGACACGTTCCCGCGTGTACTTTATGTTAGTCTTCATTTAACTGCTCTTTGTGGACGATGAATTGTCCCCATTAACCTTGACCATTACGACTGAAATCTGTCATCATTAAAAATTTTTGAAAATGTGATTTTGGAATATAAAACTTCAGCGGATCTCTACAGACATATTCATTCCTGTGTGAGGCAAAAGTGCATAGCTGGAAACCCATGCCAAGGGTCAAGGTTTAGAATTAAGGGCATGTCAAGGTCGTCTTCAGAACAAGCACCCGCCATCATGTAGGAACTGCATCTGCCTGTGGGCTCCTGGGAGGCCAGGGAACCGCTGACGTGAAGTGAGGGCAGCCGAGCACCTGCAACTTCCTCTGTCTTTTTACAGAAAGCAAAGAAACCCAAGGCGGCAGAGTCTGTATCCAAGCCGGATGTCAGTGAAGGTAAGAGGCTAAGAGGGCCATGTTACAGCAAAATAAGACTGTAGGCCTGTGGCCTAAGGAAGCTCATGCTTTTGATTTTGTTTTGCTCTCTTTGTTCTTTTTGCAGAATCCGCAGGACCATCAAAAATTAAGGCCGGGAAGCCTGAAGAAACCACCCTTGATTCTAGAGAGAAGAAAATCACCCCAGCTTCCAAAAGTGCAGGTGGGTCCCCCTGAGACCACAGGGGGCTGGTTATGTCAGCCTTACTGGAATGAATTTGGAAACGCAGGCTTGTCCTGAGTCATGTCTCTAATTCGTTGGTTGAGCTCTCGTGGGGAACTAAGAAACAGTCACTGTACCCCAAGGCAGTAGTTCATCAGGGTCGCTGGCGTCTGGCTTTCCTGTGGTGTGTGCACGTGGTGCCCGGCTGGTGGACTGGGGCTCACAGGGCTGAGCAGGCTGTTCCCGACCCTTTAGGGCGGAGGTTTTGTCCCCCACACATGGCCCTCGGGGCCAGGCTTCCCCCCCCACCTGCCTCTTGGCCAGCTGGTCAGAGCTGTATGGCGTATAGTCCAGAATTCAGTGCATTCCTCCTGAAACTCACGAATTTTAACTCAAAAAAGACAAAAAAAGTATTTATTTCACAAAAAGGGAAGCACAGATTCATTAGGTAAAAGACCATATGAACTTGTGCGTAAGTCGCATCAGCAGTGGCTAACGGGGTCCGGTGCCGGGTCTACCTGCAGCAGCCGCCTGGGGCCTCCTCTTCCCCTCACCGCGCCCCCTCCCCCCCAGGCTACCTCCCATCCCAGCAAGATCTGATTCATGTCACGCACAGACCTGAGGCCAGTGTGAGCACATCACGAGTAGTGTGACTTTAAGTGACAGATTTAAATGCTTCTGCGGGTTGGTGATGAGATGGTGTATTTCTACCTTCATCCTAAGAGGAGGAAGGAAATCCCTGGGAGTAACACTTACCTTTTCCCATTTGAGAATGTGATATTTGGAATGACCTTTCATCCCAACCTTAAAGCGTCTGGTTTCCATTTTTCCAGCAGCTGCAGCAAATGGGAGTTCTTCTGGAAGAGTCGGGAAGCCTCCATGTGGAGCCGCAAAGAGGTCCATTGCCGACAGCGAGGAATCTGAGGCTTACAAATCCCTCTTCACCACCCACAGCTCTGCCAAGCGCTCCAAGGAGGAGTCAGCCCACTGGGTCACCCACACGTCCTACTGCTTCTGAAGCCCCAGCCCGCCGTCCCCACGCAGCCCGCTCAGACCCCATGGGGCAGCTGGTGTGGGCGCTGGCTGTGCTGCGGAGTCCCTGCTAGGTCTCCCTTTGCACGATGTCACAGTTGTCCTCCCCACCTCGGAACCGGCGTGGCCACTCGTGTCTGTGAGACTCGGGGTTCTGGGAGAAGGCGTGGTGGGCGCCTGCCCCCTCACCCTGTCCCGCAGGCCCAGTGCTCACTTCTGCCTGTAGATATACGTGGACCTGCCCACGGGCAGGGATGTCGTGTCGGCCACCTGTGCTTGAAATCCTGAGGTTCCTGGCAGCGCATGGGTGTGTGCTCGGCTCATTTTGACGGAAATGCTAATGGTATTGCTGCCAACAGTTACCGAAATAGAGCTGGGGAAGGACGAGTTTCCAATGCACTCTGCCCGCCGGGGGCATGTCTCCTCACCGGCTCAGGACGTAGGGGAGGTTTCCTCTGTCATCATTTTCAAGGTAGAAGAGATTGAGTTGGGCACCTGACGATTTGACACAAAAATAAAGCAAGTCTGCCTTTTCTCTCCTCTGTCTGTATTTTTGTTCTTCTGTCCTCTACTCACGTTTTGGTAAGAGAATTCCAGCCATTCCATCGCTAGCGACGGGAGTAACTGCAGGACGTTAGGTGGATTCCACCAGACAGTGTCCTCAGCTTCCAAACCGCATCTCAACACCCTTCCCCTCAAGGTCAGCTTCCCCCCTCCCCACCACGCTCTTCCTGCTCTGCCACTGCTCCTCTGCTAGTGGGAAGTGCTTTCGTCTTTCAAGTTCACTGTAAACCAAAAAACGTGATTCCTATCATTAAGTACACAACAACCTTTCCAAACAACGAAGCTTCCTGAGCATGTCTGTCTGGGTTCGAATTCGTAAATCAAGTCTGTCCCTTCGTGCGTCACACCGTAACCACTAAATCTTAGAGCACCATGTGGGGTAGTTAAAATGCAGGGTACCTGCAGACCTGGGGTCACCTCACAATACTCGGCAGAAGCTCAGATTCTCCCCCAAGAGCCATGTGAATCAGACGGGGGACAGGATGGTGGTTTCTAGGATGAGCCCCTCAAGGTCACAGGGCACACCCTCCAGCCCACAGCCTTAGACAGCAGGCCAGCTGCTTCCCAAAGGGACCCTCATAAGTAGTAAGGAGCAGCCCCTCAGGAGGAATGGACTGGGTTCACTGCACAGCCCCCTGCAGGACAGCCCCCACTCATCTGCAGACAGCATGCTGTGTGTGGAGAGGGGCCATCGGTGCAGCACAGCTCAACCATCCGCCTCCCCTTCGGTTTTCAACAGCCTGACAACTCCTGTGTCGCTGCCCAGAGCTCAGCAGTTTGAGGCCGTGCAGGGACCCAGGGGACCCTTAACAGAGTCAGCAGGTTTTATTCCTCGGGGATACATCTGTGAATCAGAAGGCCGCAGGGAACAAGTACAAGCCTTGAGCTTTGTGAACTGGGATTTCTTGTTCCGTGTCATTTTTAGAAGCTGACGGCTTCAAATACACTGGCCACTGAGCCCTAGTTATACTCCTGGCATTGGCCTCGGTTGTCTTCTCGGGGTATTCACACATGTCTGGTGTCACCTTTCTCCCCATATAACGCAGCCAACTCCTGATCACCCCTCAAACTTGGCCCAAATGTCTTCCTGCATGAAATAACCTAGAGTACTCTTCTCTGCTCTTAAAGCTCTCTGCTCTTACCACAATTGTCACGTTATACTCTTAATCAACCCAGGGATTGTACACTCAGGTAAAGTCAGTAAGGGCATGTGAGGCGACAGAGCGGTGGAGACGGTGGACACGATATGACCAGCTCTCTTCCTCTTTGGTTCCACGCAGAGTGGCCCTGTGTTCTGAGACCTTCCATATTTTCTAAAGGAGTCAGACATCTAAGTTTTTATCATGAAGTTCGCCCTCGCCAACATTTAAATAGTGTAAATAGTTATTTTTAGAAATGTAGACCAAGGAAAACATCACTGGCTCCTAATTTGTAGCCTCTGTTTTAACCTCTTTCCCCCTCGGTTCTCAGCCCCACAGGGGCACATGCTATGTCTGCTCTGCTCACCACGCCATGGGGATTCAGCAAACGAAACGCAGCTAAATGAAGACGCCTGCGATGAGTGCCAGGGGCAGACAGACGAGCAAGGACACGACATTCCATCATCGCCTCCACTCTCCCATTGCCCACTGGAAGTGTCTCCATGTCCCTTTACATCCTACTCCTGGGTGGCCACCCTGGGCTCATTATCCCCTACCCTGCTGGCATCACAATGACCAGAGCTTCTGGCTTGGGGCCTCTGTGACATCACCGATGGCCTGGTCCTAAGTACCCAGTATCCAGGTACAAGGCAAACAGACCCACCATGAGCAACTTCCTCTCCCGTCGCTGCTCACCATGCTGACGCTGAAATGGTTTTTGTTCCTGCTTCTGTGCCTCTCCTGCGGCTATGCCCTCATGTTTTCTTCTCTGAGGGACAAAGGCAAAGACCCCCAGGGAAAGGTGCCTTGTGGAGGGCACTTTCGGAGTAGGCAGAACCTACCGGAGCATGCCCACAGCTGGCTTGGGAGCAAGTGGCTCTGGGTGGTTTTTGTTTTTGTGGTGTACGTGATACTAAAGTTTCGGGGAGATAGTGAGAAGAGTAAGGTAAGGATGGTAAGGATAGATCCTTTTTGTTTGGGGTTTTTTTTGGGTTTTTTACACATTTGATATCGTCTCAGAAATCTCAGACTTGGAAAAACGGATATTCTAGTTCTCACCGGCAGGACCATTATAAGGGATTAGGGTGCCTCATGGTCCTGAGAAATGCTGCCAGATTCCTTTCTTGATGTGTCCTTTGGGAAATACAGTAGCCCCCAAATGCACGGAGGGTTGAGACTAACAGTTGGAGACCACCTTCTATTTACTGGGTGAATAAAACCTTGGCTTGATATGTGTCCTGTTAAATGAATTTTCTCAACTTGAGGATAGATTCAAGCACTTGGCATGTTGGGATCAAAATTACTCAAGGAGCCAGATTTCCTGCTCCTAACATTTGGTCTGCTGCCAGTTGCTAAAGTGAATGGAGATGTAATATCGTGAAACGCAGTAAAGCAAAAGGCCGGTCGTAAAAGGAGATGAGAAGAGGTAACAGCTAGTCCCTCAAGTGGCTAAACACATCCAGAAGGGGAAAGGGAGAGACATATGGCAGCAAGTTCTCTCCTAGACAGACCCCACGCTTTACGATACTGAGTAGAGCAGGGAGTGGTTGGCAAACCTTTCCTGTAGAGGCTCAGGGAGTAGATATTTTTCAGCTTTGCAGCCCATCAGGTCTCTGATGCAACAATGCTGCCATTTTAGTATGAAAGCAGCCCCAGACACTATGCAAATGAATGTGCATGGCTGTGTTCCAATAAAACTTTATTTACAAAAACAGACGGTGGGGGCCAGGTGTGGCCATACTTTGCCAATCCCAGGACTAGAGCTAAGCTAGGACCATCTTCTCTTAGGTGAGCTCAACTGTCTTGGCACTGCGGCCAAACCCAGAAAGTCAACAGTGTTATTCACCCCATGTATCTTTCCTGACAGGAGCAGAACCCTCCTCCTGGCCTTCGAAGCTGTTCGTTTCGCCCTCCCCTAAAGAAAAATCAGAATGCTTCCCCCAACAAAGACAATACACTCAACACCCTAACCCAACTCGAGACGGACCTTGTGAAATTTGTGTCCAAGGTGCGGAATCTGAAAGTCGCCATGACAGCCAGCAGTAAGCTCAAGCCTCAGCACCTAGAGACACCTGCAGACCCAGAAAATAGTGTTACAATATATGAAATATGGGGTGAAGAAGAATACGAATGAATGCATTTGTGTGTTGAAGTAGGAGAGAAAAAGTTGAGTGTTGATGAACCATACACAAACTATTAAAACTATTCTGAAGAAAAAGAAATGTCGAATTTCAGGTCTTTTCCCCCTCTTTTGGTAAAGTTGAGAAAATAAATGTGAGATCCGTAACCGTAGCAGTTATTGTCTTGTTTTTGCCTTTCTCGCTTCCTCTAGACTTGCAGGTGGTGAGAAGAGTATTGACGGTGCCATAGGGGCATGGGTATCATTCTTGGCCTTGGTGCCATGGCCCCTGTAGGAAATTTGGGATAAGACGTTGATGCCATTTTCATAGTTGCTATCTTTATAGGACTTGTTTGTGCCAAAGATGGGACGGATTTTTAACTTTATGATTCATTCCATTATAAAGGACTGCTTTATAGGTGTTAAATGAATGGATTAGGAGGGTGTGTGTGTGTGTGTATGTGTGTATGTGTGTGATGGTGAATTCTAGAATCATTTGATTTTCTTACCACCAGCAAAGTCTTCCTATTCATTCCATCTCATGCATTAACTTTTTCTCCTGCCAAATTAGCAGTTACATCTGTCTAACTGGATTAAGGAAAATGGAGAATCAATTCACATTTTCAGTGTAATTTGGATACAGATGAGCTAACCAGGGGCTCCCCAACTAGTTGAGATGAGTGTGCTCTGTAACGCTTATTAAAAATGTGGATATGTTGGCGTGTTAACACGGCTAATGGAAACTGTACTTAGTCCAGCCTATTAAGTTAGCTTACTGACCCCTAATGTAGGCCTTCCTGATACTTTTATAGACAGGCAGGTGCAGGAGAGAAATTAGCTGTGGAAGAGCATGGAAATTTCATGCCCTTATTTCCACTTCAGTCCAAATGAACTGTGCCTGCCTGAATCTCCATCATCTCCCTTGCCAGCTACAAAAAACAATTAAGTCCCTTAGTTTGAGCAAAGTCTTCAGGCGTCTGTCCCACGTGGATGTGGGAGTGAGACCTCATATGAAAGCTGCCCACCTCCTCCCCTCGTGTCAACGTTACTCTACCTTTGAAAAGTGGTCCCTGAACACTTTATTTTTAGTCTTAACTTCAACTTACAAGATAGGCGAAAGTGGAAGGAGCTGAGATTACTCCTTTGTGCCTTCCTTGCTCTTTCTGAGTGTTTTCAAGCAGATGGGACTATGTGAGTTATTTTCACAGCACCCTCTGAAGAAATTCAGAGGGTGCTGTGAAAATATGAGACAGATTTTAGATTAGAATGGAGACCATCGAAGAGACCAGCGTTCACCAAACCATGGCTCATGGGCCAAACCCATCCTGCTACCAGTTTTTGTATGGCCCATGAGCTAAGAATGGTTTTTATATTTTTAAATGGTTGAAAAGAATCTCCCCTGGTGAATAATATTTCATGACATGAAAATTACATGAAATTCAAATCTGAGGCTCATAAATATTTATTTCACACAAGCCACTCCCATCATTTACATATTGTCTGTGGCTGCCCTTGTGCTCAGCGGCTAAGCTGAATTATCACACAGAAAAACCGAATGGCCCACAAAGCTAACAGTATTTACTAACCAGTTTGCCCAACCCTCGTTTATGCTAATCTCATTTGTTGTGTTAACAACTAGGGAAAATAGCTATAATCTTCACAAATATCCTATATTTGTCTGATAGGCAACAGTCTAATTTCATAAATCATATTTCTTTGTAGTTCCCTGTAGGTCACTAGCAACCAAAGAAAGATGAGAATCCTAAGAAACAGCGGAACATCACAATTCCTCATCGCAAATTGACCTGGGATGTAAATTAGAACAAACTCTGCTGTATATTTGGATTTGAGGGGCACTGCCTCTCAAATAGTGTTTCCGAGTCTTTGCCTAGCCTAATACACAGGTTTGCAGACCACAGTGTTGCCTGGAAAATCATGCTTTCTCAAACGACTCGATTTCATGCCAAAAGAAAAGAAAAATGCATGAGATATAGATTTAGGAGCCAGAGCTCAAGAAAGCATCTCACTTCTGTTGGTATTACAAAAACTCAAATTCCAACATCAGCACACTGTGGTTTGAAAGGAGCCAATGACAGGCAAATTGTAATTGCTGGATCCCTACAGTTGTCTACACCTGCTGAATTCACCCACCTGGCTCGCTCAGGTGGTTGACAGAATTCTTTTCCTTGGACTGTCCAAGTCATAGCGGTTTTGCTTCTTCAAAACCAGCAAAGGGGCAGCCAGATGGCCCAGTTGGTTAGAGCGCGAGCTCTCAACAACAAGGTTGCCAGTTCAATTCCCACATGGGATGTTGGGCTGCGCCCCCTGCAACTAAAGATTGAAAACGGCAACTGGATTTGGAGCTGAGCTGCGCCCTCCACATCTGGACTGAAGAACGACTTGGAGCTGATGGGCCCTGGAAAAACACACTGTTCCCCAATATTCCCCAATAAAAATTTATAAATATAAAAAAATAGGGGCTGGCCTGGTGGCTCAGGTGGTTGGAACGCTGCGCTGCTAACGCCGAGGTTGCCCGACAACTGGCGACCGACTGCTTCAGCCAGAGGCAGCGCAAGGCTCATAATCCCAGCATTGGCCAGGGAGCTGTGTCCTACACAACTAGACAGAGAAACAACTGCTAGAACCGGAGTGCGGGGGCGGGAGGAGAGGAAAAAGGGGGAAAATATATATATATTTATATAGCTTGTTTTAAGCCACCAAATTTGTGGCAATTTATTGCATAGCAATCGAAAATCAGTATAGCAACACACACACACAAACACACAAAATCTTTCCATGTGCTGTTTCTAATGCCTAGGATGACACATCTCCCTTCCCTCTGACCTAGTCACCTGGCCTCTGAACCAGGGGAATGGGACCAAAGGAATATCGGCAGAGGGTCAAGAATGAAATGCCCTGTTCCTTGAAGCCAGAGGTTGCAAGCTGTTGGCTCAGAGACCAAAACTCCCCCACCCCCGTCATGTTTGTCCCATAGTCATTGTTTTATACTTTTTATTTTGAAATCATTATAGAGCCACGAGAATTTGTAAAGGTAGCACAGTCATCCCCTCTTAGCACGGTTTGCTTCCCATGGTTTTAGTTACCCACAGTCCACTGCAGTCTATAAATATTAAATGGAAATTTCCAGAAATGAACAATTCATAAGTTTTAAGTTGCCTGCTGCTCTGAGTAGCATGATGAAATCTCGCAATATCCCACCGGGTAGACGCCCCCTGCCCGTTAGTCACGTAGCAGCCGTCTTTGTTTTCGGATGCACTGATGGGTATGGAGGTGCTTGTGTTCCCCTCACCCTTGTTTTACCTCATAATGGCCCCAACGCACAGTAACAGTGATGCTGGTGATTCGGACATGCCAAGGAGAAGCCGTGTAGGGCTTCCTTTAGGGGAAAAGGTGAAAGTTCTCAACTTAATAAGGAAAGAAAAAAAAATCGTATGCTGAGGTTGCTAAGATCTACAGTTAGAAGGAACCTTCCATCTGTGCAATTGTGAAGACAGTGTGGGGACAGAGCCCCAGAGAGCAGTTTCCAGGCTCTCAGCCCCACGTGGAAGGGTGCTGGCTCGGGCGGCAGTGGGCCATCAGCTGTGACTAGTTGGCCGTCAGCTGTAACCAGTGAGCTGTTGGCCACTGATATACCTGCCGTGGCTGGGCTGGTTAGTTGGTTGGCTGGCAGAGAAGCAGACAGGAGGTTGTAGATTGTGTGGCTCCTGCTTCCTGGGTCTCCAGCCCAGCCACCAGCGAGACTATAGTGGTGTGACTCCCCTACCTATGGCTCCGTGGGTGTTCCTTTTTGGCCTCACCATGTCCTGCGTTCTTGTACAGGGAGCGAGAGCTGAGACCCCGCATGACAGAAGGGAAAAGAAATTTGTGCTGGTTTTGCTGCTGCACCTCAAACTGCAAACACCCCTCATGATGCAGGCATTTTGTCATCTCACCAAGAAGAGTAAGTACAGGATAATGAGATATTTTGAGATACCACATTCACATAACGTTTATTACAGTATATTGTTATAATTCTATTTTATTATTAGTTGTTGTTAACCTGTTATTGTGCTAATTTGTAAATGAAACTTTATCATCGGTATATATATATGTAGAAAAACCATGGTATGCTTAGGGCTCGGTACTATCCATGGTTTCAGGCATCCACTGGGGGTCTTGGAACAAGTCTCCTGTGGATAAGGGGGGGCTCCTACACTTCACTCAGTTTCCCCCAGTGGTCACACCTTACATAATTCTAACACAATACCCAAACCAGGAAACTGACATTGGAACAACATATTTGAAGAGCTCTGTGTCATTTTTATCCCCAGTGTAAGTTCCTGTAACCACCACCACAGTCAAGGCACAGGACCATTCCATCGCCTCAGAGACCTCCATCATGCTGCCCCTTATAATCACACCCAACCTCCTCCCCCTCCACCCCAGCCCCTGCCAATCACTAACCTGTTTACCACCTCTATAATGTTGTCATTTCGAGAATATTATATGGACAGGACCATACGGCATGTGGCCTTTGAGATAGCCATGTTTCATTAAGCGTAACGCCCTTGAAATCCGTCCAAGCAGTTTTATGCACCAACACTCTAGGCCTGTCTATTGCTGAGTACATTTAATCATCCACCTACTGAGGGACAGTTTGGTCTTTGGCAGGTGTTGGTTATTACCGATAAAGGTGCTGCAAAGAATCATGTACAGGTTTTTGTGGGCACATCCATTTTCATTTCTCTAGGATAAATGCCCAGAAATATGATTGCTGGGTCATAAGGGAAGTGTATGTTTTGGCTCCTGGTAACTTTTTTTTAAATTATGAATTAATGGCCAACATTTCACAATGAAATTTCACATTATATTTTAGTGAGGGAGGCGCAGTAAACCAAGAAGTCCTTGTCATATGCTAATAAGCACAATGTGACATGCATCTGCTCTAGACTTCAGCCTCTTATGCTTTCCTCCCATCCTTACAGCAGCGTCCAGTCCTGTCCCCCTGGCCCATGGGTCCTGTGGGTTCCCATCCCCTCTTAGCTCTTTGTCCTGCCTCCTCCCAGCCACACGATGCCAAGCCCATTTCTGCCTCAGGGCCTTTGCACGTGACCTCTCTCCCTGGGGTAAGTTTTTCCTGCAGACATCACACCGCTGGCTGCCATGTTCTGGTCTTTGCTCAGAGGTCACCTCCTCTGAGAGGCCTTCCCTGACCACCCTCCCCTGCACTCTCAGCACATCACCCTGCTTTGTTTTATTTCCTTAGTAGCACCATCACTGTGTGACATTATGCTTTTTATTGACTTGTTTCTTGTTTCGAACCTAGACCCCACCCGGAGCCCGTTTACTAACTAGACTTCAGCATTCACGATCGTTCCTTGGTCTTCAGCCTTGCAGCACCCAGCCAGGAACGATCTTCCAGAGTTCCTCGTACGATTTCTTCCCTTGCGCACCCCTTCAATGTGGTTAGCGACCCCTTGGTCAGGTGTTCGGTCCATTGGTTAGTGTTTGTATTCCTTTTTGGATCCTCTACAACCTGGTTGCTTTTACTAGTCTGTTTACTTTTTGCATCTGTGAAGATATGCGTAATATCACGATGGTTCTGAGAGTCAAAGATTTAGAAAAAGAGAGTGCCACCCTTCCTCCCTCAGCCCTGAGCGCCTCCCCTCCTCCCCACCTCGTCCCCACGCAGCCCTGTAGCAAATCAGCCGCTGGTTTCCGTTTTGTACTTCTTCCTGTATTTCTGCACAAATGAACACATGCCTGTGTATTTTCTTATACCCCTCTCGTTCGTATGTGAAGGGCAGCCTGCTGTCGATATTCTTGGGGGCTTTGCTTTTTCCCCCCCACTTAACAGAATGTCCTGGAAAATTACTCCATATCAGGTCAGGTAGCTCTTTCTCATTGGTTTTTTTCTGGCTGCAGAGTACTCCCTTGGGTGGATGGACTCGCTTAATATAGGGACATTCAGGTAGTTTCCAGTGGCTTGAAATGATAAATAATGTTGTGATGAATAAGCTTGTGTATAAGTGTTCTTGTCTCGTTGGAGGTGTAGCTTCAGGGTAGATTCCAAAAAGTGGGATTGCTGGGAAGAAAGGTAAGTGCACGTGTACTTTTGTTAGGTATGGCCAAATTTCCCTCCAGAAGGGTTGTGCCAATTTGCGTTATCACCAAAACAGGTTTTTAAACCAGTATGTGGAGAGATGGCTGGACATCTCTGCCTGAAACGTCTGTATCTTAAAATGTTGTGCGGCTTGCAGTTACCAGAGGTTGCCACGAGGGGGCAGACAAAGCCCATCACAAAGAACAGCGCGCTCGGGGTTTTCCAAAGATTTTGCTTCAGGGGCCGTGGTAACAATAATGTGTAAGTTGAAATGATAGCATCTCTGACACGTAATCATTTTATATTGTATGAGAGTTGTGATTCTGCCATCTTAAAAATTTCCGTTTCACGGGGCTGCGAGCCTTCTCAGTGCATAACCGTGTGGATATAAAGGCACCTACAGTGCGTTACTCTGGGAGACAGAGAAATTAAATTCAGTTCCGTTTTGAAAACTGGTAAAAAGCAGGGGAAAAAGAAAACGGGTAAAAAGGAAATCTGGTGAAAAAGAAGGCGGCAGTGGCGGGTGGGGGGACTCTTCCGTCTTGCATTCTCCAGGCCATCACAGGCACCCTGGGGGGGGGCGCAGGGGTGACCTGCCTGACAGTGGTGCTGTGCTGGCCACGTGGCGAGGTGGGTGAATTGGGCTGAGGTTTGGGAGGCACAGGGGAGACGAAGCTCCTGGAGGGCAGGGCCGTTGTCACCACATCCAGCCCTGTCACCCCTTTGGGCCCCTCTCCCCACCGCTTCCATCCCCTTCTTCCGCTGCTCGCCACACCAGACCCTTCCTTGCTCACCTCCAGGGGTGAGGGCTCTGGTGATGGGGAGGCTTCCCCAGCCAACTTCACGCCTGGCGCTCTTACAAAACAGCCCTGACTTTGTTGGGCAAACTTCTGGATTCACTCACCTGAGACCAAGAGGTTGCCTTCCCGGGTGTGTGTGGGTTTAGACGGCTGGCAGATGGTTCTGAGGATTTTGACTCTCACTGGGCTGGGTGCCATCAGCAGCCGTCTCACTTGGACTGTATTATTCCAGAAGCACTGCCTCCCACTGACGCATTCATTCTTCCTTCATTCAGTCATTTATCATTTCGTCACTCAGCTACCGTGTTTCCCCGAAAATAAGACCTAGCCAGACAATCAGCTCTAATGCGTCTTTTGGAGCAAAAATTAATATAAGACCCAGTCTTATTTTGCTATAATATAAGACCGGGTATAATGTAATGTAATGTAATGTAATGTAATGTAATATGATGTGATGTAATGTAATGTAATAATATTATAATATAATATAATACCGGGTCTTATATTAAGTTTTGCTCCAAAAGACGCATTGGGGCTGATTGGCTGGCTGGGTCTTAGTTTCTGGGAAACACGGTAATACTCAATGAGCATCACTCTGTGAATGTGGCAGTGGAAGCTGAGGGTACAGTGAAGAGCCCACGTAACATGGACCACACGGAGATACCGCCTCACGCCCGGGAGAGGCTGCTATCTGAAAAAAAAAAACACACAGAAAACAAGTATTGGCACGGATGTGGAGAAATTCGAACCCTGTGCACTGTTAGTTCCAGAATGTAAAATGGTGCAGCCACTGTGGAGAAGAGTATGGAGGTTCCTTAGAAACTTAAATATAGAACTGCCATATGATCCAGCAACTCCCCTGCTGGGTTTATACCCAAAAGAATTAAAAGCAGGATCTCAAAGAGATGTCTGTACACCCGAGCTCATCGCAGCAGTATTCACAACAGCCGAGAAGTAGAAGCAACCCAAATGTTCATAGATGAATGACTGGATACACAAAATGTGCTCTATACACGCAACGGAGTATTATTCAGCCTTAAAAAGGCCAAGCACTCTGGGCCCTGGAAATGCTGAGCTAATCAAATCCTACAATGTGATTGGGGGCTGTCAGACAATTAGGGGAAACCGATAGTGGCAAACACATAAGTATAATATACAACAGCCTGTCAGAAGGAGTAAGTGCTGTGAATAAAAATACACTAAAGGACGCCCCTCTTGAGCCAGATGGTCAGGGAGGACTTTTTGGAGGTCATTTTTGAACAAACCTGTGTGAGGTGAGGGCGCAGCTGTGGAAGGAGCCCTCTAGGCAGTTGGAAGAGCAGGTGCAAAGAGCAGGACATACCTTTCCCATTGAGAACGGTGTCCCTTCCTCCCCCAGACCAGGGAGAAGAGTGATGCTTATTATAAAAGATAGGGGTGGACATCAAGATGAATCTGCATAAACACTTACTAAAATAGCCCTTACCATCCATTACTTTCCCCCATATATTTCCTAGTCACAGCCCCACACTTTATCCCTTGAAACCCAAGCCCTCTTTTCTTTGTTGAGATGGTATATAAGTCCTGGGATCTAACTGCTTCTTTGAGTTTCACTGTTCTGTGAACTCCCATGCATGTAAATATTAATAAAAATGGTGTGCCTTTTCTCCTGTGAAACTGTCTTTTGTTTAATTCATAGACCCCCAGTTACTGAGCCTAAGAGGGTAAAGGAGAAACTCTCCCCCTCGCCCAACATTTTCAGTTCTCTCCCCTCAATACATATTGGCTCTTATTATTCTAGAGTTTGGATGTGCCACATTTTAAACTATGGATGACTGTCTGGGTCCTCCCCGAAGTTTTGTTATTACAAACACATATGGGACACATTTCCCCAGACGGTGCAGGATTTGATGATCTCCACTTCACACAGCACAAGCTCCATCTGCCAGTGTTTGGGTTTACTCTGCAGTCAGCAAACAGCGCAGCCACAGCCAGTCAAGACGCTGAAAACAAAAAGCCTGGAATGGCTTCCACTTCACTAATTTTAGAATTCCCAAATACAGTTAAATGATGACTCATCCCATTTCAATTCAAAGCTGTTTAATGGGCCATCTGGTTCATCACAGTATGAAAGACTTTGCCCAGAAACCTGGAAAATTACCTAAGAGGAAGTCAAAGCAGATTTAACCACTGAGCTTAAGCCCCGGGGAAGATCAGCTGACTGTCAGCTCCTTGAGGACACGAATGTTGTTAAATAATTAAACTGCAGAATTTCTGGGCCTATTTGCCTGTGAATTGATGCCTTTTTTTCCTGATTACTAAAGCAATGCAACCCAAAGCACAAGTACCCCCCCCCCAAAAAAAAAAAGGATAGACGGGACTCAGGACTTCACCAAAATTAAAAATTTTGTGCTTCAACGGAAAGTATAAGAAAGTGAAAAGACAACTCAGAGAATGGGGAAAATATTTATAAATCATATACCTGCAAGGATCTAGTATTAAGAATATATAAAGAGGGGTGGCTGGAAGGCTCAGTTGGTTAGAGCACGAGCTCTCAACAACAGGGTTGCCGGTTCAATTCCCACATGGGATGGTGGGCTGCGCCCCCTGCAACTAAAGACTGAAAACGGCGACTGGACTGGGAGCTGAGCTGCGCCCTCCACAATTAGATGGAAGGACAACGACTTGGAACTGATGGGCCCTGGAGAAACATACTGTTCCCCAACATTCCCCAATAAAAATTAAAAAACAACAACCTCTGGGGCAGAGGATAGCAAACTCTTAAAAAAAAAAAAAAGAATATATGAAGAACCTACAACTCCACGATTAAAAATGGGCAAAGGACTTAAACAGACGTATTTTTCAGGGAAGGTGTACACACGGCCAGTAAGCACGTGAAAAGATGCTCAACGTCATTAGCCATCAAAACCACAAGGACTCCCACTTGCCCTCGCTAGGATGGCTGTAATCACGAGAATAAACCACAGCAAGTGTTGGTGAAGAGGCGGAGAAATTGGAACCCTCACACGTCACTAGTAGAAATATAAAATCATGCAGTTACTTTTGAAAAAGGTCCAGAACTTCCTCAAAATGTTAAACATACAGTTACCCTAGGACCCAGCAATTCCATTCCTAGGTGTTTACCCAAGGAAAATGAAATGTGGCCACACAAAAACTTGTACATGGATGTTCATAGCATTTTATTCACAGTAGCCCAAAGTGGAAACAACCCAAATGTTCACCAAAGGTGCATCCATACATTGAAATATTTTTCAGGCACGAAAAGAAATGAAGACTGACATGTGCTACAAAATGAATTCATTTGAAAACATGCTCAGTGAAAAAAGCCAGACACGAAAGACCACATATTGCATGATTTCTGTCACAGAGGAAAAACTTATGTGCTACCCTCTTAGGTGCAATGCGTGGAGCCTGTGAATGAAACTAACAAAAGACAGATTAACAGGGGAAAAAAGCATACACGTATAGTTCTTATTAATATTTACAATTCACAGGGGTTCACCGAAAAGAAGAAAAGCTCAAAGAAGTGGTTAGACTGGGGGTTCTGTACCATTTTAACAAAGGAAAGGGGCTTTGGACTTCACGGAATGATAAATCGTAGGGACATGACTAGGAAATATATGAGGAAACTAATGGAAGATGAGGGTTATTTTAGTCAGGTGTGTTCTTGCAGGCTCATGCCAAGGTGGACTCCATCTCTGGGGACCAGTCTCTCCTCTTCCTGTTATGGGAGGGGGACACCTTCAAAGGGAAATGCATGCCCTGCTTTTAGGCAGCTCCAGGGAACTGCCCAGAAAGTGGGGACGGATGACAACTGTTGGCGAAATCCCTCAAAGTCAGCTCAGGGTCTTCGCTCTCACCAGCAGTACCCCAAGGCCGTGAGGCCCCCATAACCTGCGTCTGCCTCTGAAATGGGCCTGGGAAACGTGGGTGAGAATGCCCCCAAAGCTTCTGGGTGCCTCTTTTATTCAACGAAAATCCATTCAACAGAAGCTACTCTCTAACCTGTCACAGTGTCAGTCCTGCTTGGATTAATATGCTGTCATCACACCTGAGTAAAAGTCGCTGTTTATGGGACGCCTCCTGCAAGCCAAGGCTCATGGGCTTCCCAAACTTCATCTCGTTAATGTAACCCTCCAAGAGATTAGGCAAAGAGCTGTGGGTTCTGGAGCCCCTCGGGGGTCACTGGCTTTATCACTTCCTGCCATGGGAACTGGGACTAATGATGAATTTCCATTTTGTCATAGGTGAAATGGTGGTAACAGTGGGGGGCCCTGAGAATCTGCAGTCCCCCTTGTACCTGGTCTTTGTATCTTCGGATGCCCCGAAATGCGAGGGCGGGCGAGCCAGAGCCAGCAGCCTGGCGTTGCTAGACCCGGAGCTAACAACCAGGAAAGTAGGAAGGCTGCATTCTTTCCCTTCAGGTTTTATCTCATCTGCAGCTTCAATGACAAGAAGAAAAAGGACTGGAGGTTCCTCATTCCTTCCAGGCAGGACTGGCTGCATACATTGCAGGACTCGTGGGTTTGTTCAAAACCCATGAATTTCAAGACAACAGTAGAGCATTATATCAGTGTGGGACCTTTGTGAGCCCGGGGTCCTGGGAGCCCTGTCCTTAGAGCTCCGTTCCCGTCTTCCACAATACTGACAGCCCCTGCTATGTCACCTACATACTCAATAGGCATATTCTCAAGTCTGTCATCCAGGTTGTCACCAACGACTGAATGAGGCCTGATGTCATTGGAAGTGATTGGGCGGGGTGGGAAGAAGCTGGGAGATGGGGATTCCCTTCTCCTGGCCCCACATTGTCCCCTGTCACCCTCTCAATCCCTGGTACCTACCCTGGATGGGGACAGGAGGGTTCTCAGAGAAGGGACGAGGCTGTAGAGACAGCTGTGTGAAGTTTGGGCACCTGCCCCTCCGTGCACCGTCCAGAGGTGAGATGTGACAGACGCATAGCTCGCCAGTCCAGCCCAGCTTCATGGAGGCACGAGGCCTTGTCACAGGAGAGTCGGGAAGTGAGCCATTTGCTGTGGCAGTGGGGGGCAGTGGTTAGGGCCCAGAAGTTGGAATCTGGAACTCGAGCCTTCCTAACCCCAGTGCTGCCTCTTGCCAGCTGTGTTACCTCAGACAGGTTCCTTAACTTCTCTGAATCCCAACAGCAGGATTTGCAATGGGATGATGGAGCAGGATCACTGAAAAGATTCAGCAGGACAGCACCGTGAAGCCCTTAGCGCAATGCCTGGCACACAGTAGGCAATTAGTAATAATACTCTATTACACCAAGAATGTGCTTTGGATGCTCAAGGAAACAAAATCCCTTGAATAATGGGTTAAAAACTGCGAGTCTTCTGAGTTGGACGTAGTACATATTTCTCTGCCTTTGGATGGAGTAGATTGAACGTCTTTTAGCCTTTGCTGATGACACAGGGTCATTACTTATAATATGAAAATTCCCTTGGAGCCCAAAGCCTGACTGTACTTTGAAGCCAGTCGTCATTGGGCCGCCACATTCACTATCCAAGCGGCTGCATTTCCTGAGACGTGTGCGAGGCATCCGAAGCAGGGGCAAAGGCTTGGTCCGCAGCCACTCACAGAAACAAGAAGGACACGGCTTGCCGTGGCCACACCAACCGCAAATCACGATGTCCGATCTGCCGGATACACATCCAGGTCTCCGAGGTGTGTAATCCAGTCATAGAGTGACCAGTGATTGGGCCCCAACGCCCAGGCCAGAGACGGATGTTAGCGTGTCCAAGGTCACACAGCTGGAACACGCTTCAGCGAGGCTTTGAATCAAAGGCTGATCCTCGGTCTCATAGCTTTCCACTTAGTGGTGCCGGCTTTAGCAAATAAAAAGACAAATGCCCGCTTAAGGTGGAGTTCCGGATACACAATAAATGTGTTTTAGTGTAAGTATAGCCCATGCAATATTTGAGACATACTTATACTAAAAATGTATTCCTCGTTGATCTGAATCCAGATTGATCTGAGCACCTTGTATGTTACCCGGCAACCCATGCTGCCTCTGTCCAGTGATGGGTGAACACAGACACAACATCTTGGCAAAGGAGACATGGAAAACCCCGGAGGTTGTACTTGCCCTGCCACGGCGATTTGAATAGAAGGTCACCTCCACAAACAGGAGGCTCTGTTAAAGGGGGCTCTCTAATTCCCACTCGTTCTTTGTAACAGTTTTATTGAGATGTAATGCACCTACCCAGCAATTCACTCACAATGTACAATTCAACGGAGTATTTTATATACTCACAGATACAGGCAACCATCCCACAGACCATTTGAAACATTTATTCGCCTCAGAAAGAAGCCTCCTTCCCATCAGCACACCCCCTGCGTCCAGCCCCTGGCAACCACTACCCTCCTTTCTGTCTATGGATTTGCCTATTCTGCACACTTCATACAAATGGAGTCCTACGATATGCGACCTTTGGTGTCGGTGGCATGTATCGGTCCTTCTCTCCTTCCTATGGCTGGAAATATCCCCTTGTGTGGAGAGACCACCCTCCATTTATCCACTTGTCCATGGGGAGACATGGGGGTTGTTTCCACCACTGGCTTGTCCCCCAGCTTCTTCTTAACCACGTCTCCCGATTTTGTGAACAGAGCACTCCCTGCTTCCCAGGCTCAAGGGGGGGACAGAGCTTTGTTGGAACCACGCCGCATGCCTGGCCCACACCTGATGAATGAGTGATTGGAAATGGACCTGCTCCCACCGATTCAGGCCCCTGGGAAAAGAGGGCATCATGCGCCAAAGGAGAGGAAAGTTCTTATAATTTCCAGGTAGGAAAAACCCTTTGGTGTGGCCGTGACATACTGCATTCCTCTCGGCCACAGCTCCTCTCTGCTTTGAGAGTCTGCAGGATCAGCCTTATCTTCCTCTGAATCTTTCGTGTACAAAGGAGATGTTGGGACAAGTGCTGGAAATGGGTGTGTGGGGAGTAGCCGGGGGAGTTGGGGTGGGTAGAACCATTATCTTCTGGTAACTTATTCCTGAAACGTGCTGGTACCACCAAGATACAAATCTTACAGCAGCTTTAACAGCCGTCACCCTGCAGAGAGAGCCATCCATTCGTACTGGACTCTCCTAGCCCAGGTGGATATGCTGATATCCCCTCTGCGCAGCTTTTTATTTTATTTTATTTATGATTATGTATTTTTTCAGTTTGGGGGAATTTTCCAAGTATACCCTTTTCTCTGGCAAAGGAATTTTTTTTTTATCTGCCCATCTGAGTCAGGACTTTATTCATTCATTCAGCACTTAATTCCACCCTGTGTTAGATTCCTGGGCCCATCATAACAAAAGCACCACAGGCTGGGTGGCTGAAAACAACAGACTTCTATTCTCTCACAGTTCTGAAGGCCAGACGTCCACAGCAGAGGTCAGCGGGGCTCTGGGTAGAACCTGTTCCACGTCTTTGTCCCAGCTTCTGGTGGCGGCTGGAAATCCTTGGCATTTCTTGGCCTATTGACCCATCACTCCAATAGTGATGGTGCTTCTGTGCTCATGTGGTGTTCTCCTCACTGTGTCTGTTCTCCATTTCCTGTAAGGACACCAGTCATATTGGATTAGGGCCCATGCGACCCCACTATGGCCTCATCTTAATTTACGTCATAATTACATCCACCAGGATTCTATCCCCAAATAAGGTCAGATTCACAAGCACTGGGGATTAGGACTTGAGTATAGCTTCTTCGGAGACATAATTCAACTCACAACATACTCTCTCTGAGAAAAAAACCCAAAAATCTTATTGGGATTTTCATTGGAATTGTATTCAATTTATATCAGAATTTTTACCTTTTCTTACTCAAAGACACGTTAATTCTCCTCCTTTGTTTCTATTTTGTGTGATGACATTCAGTGATATTTTATTATTTTCCTCATAAAGCACCATGCTTTTTCTTAGTAGATTGATTTCTAAGTATTTCATTGATTTCGTTCTATATTGTGAATGAATGCTGTTTTTCTTATTTTTATTCCGAGGTGTTTACTGCTGGAACCTGAGAAAGCTGTTGTTTTTGTGTATTTATCTTGAGCCCAGCTACCTAACCAAAACCTCTTATTTATTCCAGGGTTTTATCTTTTTTTTTTTTAATGAGTATATTTTCGGTTTTCTAGGGACACAATCCTATAGATAGGGAAATGATGGACTGTTGTATCTTCGAATATTCTGCAGCAGATAAGAAGAGAAAAGCAGAGTTATCGGTTCACCTTGAGCCATTTCCACCCAGTAGCGTTATGTGAGGAAGTAAGATGCAAGAATGTATAATGGAATCCCAGTTTAGCAAAACAATGAGGAAAAAGGCAGTAAGTTTGTATAGGATATATGTTTATATATGATATTATGTTCATAGGGAAAATACAGAACATTAGGTTGTTAAGCTGGGCTACTTGTCAGGATGGAAAGTTAGTATGAAGGGAAGAGAGGAGAAGAAATGAAAGGAGCCAAGCAAAAAAGAAAAAAAAGACTCTACCAAAATATCCAAAATCATGATACAGTCACATTTGTGCATTTGTGTTAATTTATATAAATATGCACATTAATGTTGTATGTGTCCAGAGAAACTTAAAATAATTGACAGATAACATTATATTAGTTTTATTGATAATTGGCATATAACATTGTTTTAGTTTAAGGTATACAACATAATGATTTGCTATATATCGGGAAATGATCACAGTAAGTTTAGTTAACATCCATCACCACATACAATATTACAATATTGTATGTTACAATATTTTTCCTGTGATGAGATTTTTTAAAGTCTAGTGTCTTAGCAACTTTCAAATATACCATACAAATACGTTAATTATAGTCAGCATACTGTACATTAGACCCCCAAAATTTATTTATCATGTAACTGAAAGCGTGTACATTTTGACTGCCTTCACCCATTTCCCCCACCCACCAGTCTGATCTCTGTTTCTATGAGTTCAGTATCTTCAGGTTTCACATCGAAGTGAGATCATGCAGCATTTGTCTTTCTCTGACTTCTTCACTGGTCATAATGCCCACAAGTTCCACCCATGTCACTAATGGCAGGATTTCCTCCTTGTTAAGACTGAAGAATATTCCATTGCATATCATACCACCTTTCTTTTATCCATTCACACATCAGTGGACACCGAGATTGTTTCCACGTCTTAGCTTTCGTAACTAATTTTTCAATTAACACAAAAGCAAAGAAGTGAGAGTCTGGTGGCAAGCATGGCTCTTGAAGCCAGAGCCCAATGGGGACACATAGGCCAGGCCGGGAGGACCTCTGGCTGCAGTAAGAGGAGGAAGGTGGTGACATCTAGAGCTTTGCTCGTAGGCATCTATGCCCTGTTTTGTACAAGCAGCCCTGTGTTCCTTTGGGAGCCACCTCTCTCCCCTTCCCTCTCCATCACCTGTGTTGTGCCTCTTCTTGGTGGGACCCTCAAGGGAGACACCCTGTCTGGCCCTGGCAAAGGTGGCTGAGTGCCTGGGTGGCCAAGCACATGCTCCTCTCAAGGTCTGACTCTTGAGCCAAGGGCCAAACACACTGAGCAAGGTGGCTTCTTGCCGATGGCTTCTTGCCTGGAGACACCTTTTTATTTTAACTTTTATTTTAAGTGTTGTTTTCTAGGACCCATCAGCTCCACTAGATTGTAGTTGTTTTAATCTAGTGGTGGGGGGGTGCAGCTCACAGTGGCCCATGTGGGGATCGAACTGGCAACCTTGTTGTTAAGAGCACCGTGCTCTAACCAACTGAGCTAACCGGCTGCCGCGTTGCCTGGAGACACCTTGACCAGTGTCCTGCCTGAGACCAGTTAGGGAGGTTTTCCTTTGATATTTTTAGCCTTCCCAATATATTCCTTTCTGACCTGTGAGAGCCAGAGGCCATGTCTGCTGACAATGTACCCCAGGAGGTTTAAAAAAAAGATAGCTAAAAATCTTGCACTGTCTGGAGCACTTCACACAATTACATGACAGCCTTGTGATGTGGCTCTTATTACCATCCCCATTGTACAGCTAAGGAAGCTCAGGCTTCAGCAGCACCAGGGTTTGAACCTGTGTCCATCTGACTCCGAAGGTCTTGTCAGTGACACAGTTCTATGTCTCCCTCCAGGATAGTAGGATACAAAGACATAAATGGGGTATCGCTACGTAAGCACAC
Source organism: Rhinolophus hipposideros (assembly GCF_964194185.1). Lineage (NCBI taxonomy): Eukaryota > Metazoa > Chordata > Mammalia > Chiroptera > Rhinolophidae > Rhinolophus > Rhinolophus hipposideros. The sequence goes on along the minus strand of NC_138068.1, from coordinate 4,983,679 downwards.
TGCTTTATAAATCAGCACACAGAGGGTTTTATGCAGACACCAAGATGGAGAGGCCAAACAAGCCTGGGATGGTGATGGTAGGAGGTTACAGGAAAGCTTCCTGGAGAAGGTTGCCCACGTCTGAGCTCAGCCCTAGAGAATGAGCAGGGACAAGCCAAGAGAACCATGTTGGGCATTGTGGACAGAAGAATTGCAGGCGATGTGCCTGCCAAGAATTTGAGGCAGAATATATTAGACTCTTAGTTGCAACCCCAATTGTAGCTAAACAAAATGAAAATTTAATTGGCTCAAATAACTGAAAAGTTCAAAGGGAGGTAGACATGTGCCAAGGACACAATTAGCTAATGTCCTCAGGATCTGGTCTCTCTCTCCCCCCGCGGCTGTCACCCTTTCTATGATCTTGACTCCATTCTCAAGCAGAGAATGTGCTTGCAAGATGGCTGCCTGGAGCTCCTGCCACCGAGATCTGCCTTTGGCTTCCTTGTCAAATGTCTCATGACCTCTTACTGGCTCTTTCTAGATCATTTGCTTAGCCCTGACCAATCAGTGTGGCTAAGGCGAAGCAGAGTGCTGATTAGCGTAGGCCTAGTTGGTCTATCCTTGGGCAGCGTTGGTCAAATTGGGGAGTCACCTGGCCTGTAACAAGGGAATGGAGGGAAGTCAGAGCACTTGTTTCCAGAGGAAGGATGAATGGAAAGTGGGGAAACACCAAATACTGTCTGCTTGGGAATGTAAGGTAAAAGCCTAGAGCAGTAGGATTAAGGCTTAGAGACAGGTGGGGCCAGATCAAGGAGGGCCCAAAGGCAGACAAGCTTGCAGCTCACATGCAGCTGGGGGTACGTGAGCCAGCATCCCAGAGAGTGCAAGTCAAGTACCTGGTCTCCTGGCTCCATATCCCAGCTGACCCAGGTGGCAGTGGCGAGGTGGCTGGAGGCTTCCATCTTCAAGTCAATTCTCTCGTCTTTGACAATAATGGAAGAGTAGGGATTCTTTGAAGAGGCTGCTTCTCCTGAGTTCTTTCCTTCAGTTGGCTTGTAATCCACCCAATATACTTCAAGGTCCACACGCTATTTTCTGTAATTGCCCAGAAAGAGTAAACATTTTGGCTTTGGGGCCATCTGGTCTCTGTCACAACTATTCAACTCTGCTGTTGTAGTGACAGCAGCCATATTATTTACAAATTGCCTGCAGTTGCTTTTGAGACCATATGGACTGCAAAGCCTAAAGTTTCTATTCTGCCCTTCACAGAAAATTGTTGCCAACCCTGTCATTTACTACCAACATCTTTCGAGCTAGTAAATACCCTTCCCTACCTTGCATTTTGCTTCCATCCCACCAGGGTTTCCAAAGCTGCTCTACTGAGGACATCCATTTCCCTGGCAAATGTCCTTGACACTGAATTTGCCAAGGGAAGACTCCTTCTGAATTTGGGGAGCAATGGGAAGTGTCCCCAAAGCCCTGCCTGACTTCTCTCTCAGCCCAGCCCTGGTCGTTAAGCTCTGACAGGCTAAAAACCATGTTCTAAGCTATTTCTCCTGACCCAAGATCTTGCAACTTTGCAAACCCATAAATTAGGCCAGCTGCTGGAATCTCGTTGGCCCTGTCCTGAGAGAGTCCAGGACAGTCCCTTATGTTCCCTGCACCCTGGTCCCATCCACATTCAGCTATTTTTCAGCTCCTTGACTTATTTTTCCCCCTTAATTATAGTTTACAGCTGGTCTTATCGGGAGCAAAGGCTGCCTTGCTTCCCTGGGGTCATCATACATCCAGCTGGACTGGGAGGGTCTTCCTGCTGAATCAACCTAGGCAGGAGGATTCAGATAGAGGCTTGAACCAGTTTTTCTAGTTTCCAGGCACTCTCCAGATTCTTCTCTGGGTTTACTTTTCATAGGAAGAAACCCTACCTAGATGTGCAAATGACATGGGGCTCTTTGTCACCCCAAATCCCTTGGGAGGACCACCAGGAAATCAATTGTTTGGAAAGTGTTGCCTCTTAGGCTTTTCTTTTTCTCCAAAAGAGGAATTATAATCTTTGCTCCCTATAACCTTGGACTTCTGCCAAGTTTCCTTGGTAGCAATTTTACTTGATAAATATGAGCCTTTCTCTTCCTGAGCTAGGGGAGTGATTCTTGTACCAACAGCGAGGCTTGAAAAGCAAAAAAATCTCAAGCCTGGTTATACCCCTGCAGTTATCATGTCAAACACACCAAATGCAAATGGCATCTCCCAGTGAACTTTTAGATGAATTGAAACGCCAGAAACAAACGAGAGGTAATCATTCTGCTCATTTTTCAAATTTTATAGCACTGTCTTTTTAAAAAGCTTGGGGACTTTGGAGTTTCTTTGAAACTTACTTGAAATTTTGTTTTTTGTTATTATAAAATGCTACGTGGTCATTGGAGAATAACTCTTAGACTGGGCAAACGAACCAACGATAGCCACAGCCTATATTCAAAAGCGGCAAACATGAATAATATTGTTGGACAAACTTTTTCAACCCTTATTAGTAGAGTAAGAGGCACTGTAAGGTGTCTGCTCAACACCCATTTCTTCTCTTCCCCTTTCCTAAGAGACCCCCGATTTAGTTCTGGCATCCACTCTGAACAGGTGCTTCAAGAGGGTGAAGTTTGATCAAGCTGAGATTAATTTGTCATGGTGGCCATTTCCCTCCCAGTAAGTGGCTTAGACCTGCACATGGGATGCAATTATGGGCAAGGAGATAAAGGAGCAGATGTCTACTGAGGGGCTTCTAGGGAAGGTTTTCTTCCTCCTACACAAGACACACAGAGAGATGCCCTCTGCTGTTTTTCCTGATAACTAGATAGGGCTCCTGGAACCACCTTGCCCTCAACCTGAGAATGATGCAGGGTGGGAAATAGGGTAGAGCCCAGAGAGTCAGCATTAGAGCAGGACCCCAGTGTCTTGTGCCTGCCCCCCCCGCCCTTCTCATGTCTTGGAAGACGTTCCCAATTCTTAAGCCACTGAGTTGTGATTCTGTAACTGTAAGGAAAAGCATCAGAAGTGAACAGCTAGTGTGTGCGTGTGCGTGTATGTCCTTGAAGGCCACCAACCAGGTCCCACAGAAATATATTGCAGTTGAATAAAGCTGGACTTATTTAGCTACTGCACCAAGGACCAGAGGAGCCTTTGGGAGAGTCTTGGATGGGGAAGGATGGAGAGACTTGGAGCTTGTGCTGGGTGATTCTAAGGAGGGATAGGAGAAATGGGGGCCCTTCCTGGAGGAGTTAGACAATTTGATGATTGACTATCTTAACAACTAAAGCAGGATTGGCTTGGAGTAAAGGAGGGTGGGAACTGCCATTGGCGAGTTAGCAATCACTCATGCTGGTGAGAGAGGGATGTTTACTTATTTTTATGGCCGCTGTGTGGCCTTGTCTGTGACCTGCTCCAAGCACTGTTATGTTCTGTTGAGAATGTCATGGTCCGGTTGTAAGGCCCATCTTCACTTCACTTCACTCTGGTTGTGAGCAGGGCCAATTTTCACTGTCTCAATATAAGTAGATAACCTGAACAAAACATCAGGACTCCTCATCATCGCTTCTCCATGCGATGTGGCCTTCAAAGACACATCCATTAAAAACAGCTGAAATATTGGTTTTTGTCATTGCAAAATGTCCGTGGAGACATACACACGTAACTCAAGCCCCGTGCAAACGTTTTAAAATTATTTGTTCAACAAAAAGAGAACAAGGAGGACATTTAGCCAATCCCGGAGTATATGGATGTTTAGTACCTTATAAGACAAATACTCTGGCAGCTAATGGAATTCTTAATTTTATATCTAGGCATCTTTGTATCATAAATCAACAATTCCTAATTCTGAGGTCAGCCACATAGAAATCACTAAGGTTGTTGATGACAAACTATACATTGCCACCTCCTTCATCCCTGGAGATTCAGTTGATCTCACCTGGGAATCTGGTTTTTCACAAGCCTGTGAGGTGACTTTATATACAACCAAGACTGGAATAATCAGTAGGAGTCAGAACACCATCTCACTCACATCCTTCCAGTGTCTCTACTTCAAAGTCAAATCGCTTTCTCCTCCAATTTCAAGGACTCTGATTGGCTCCATCCCTTGCCCTCTGCATGTCTTCTGTCTCCTGTTCCCGAGTTGTGTACTTTACAATATACTGGTAATCTAGTAAGTACGAGTTTCCTGAGTACTGTGACATCTTCTGACAAATTACTGAACCCAAAGAGGGTATCATGGGAACCCCTGATTTATAGCCAGTTGGTCAGAAGTCCTGGGTGCCTAGACATGTGAATCTGAACTGGGGGACAGTCTTACAGGACTAAGCCTTGAATGCAGGGAGTCAATTCATAATTGTTGTCTGGGGAGTTGGAGAATCCATTGGTGTGGGAAAACCCATCATACATCCAGTGTGAGTCGAGTGTAGTTATAGGGAAAAACAGGTTTTTTTCCTGTTATGTGCCTTCATTTTTCTTCCCCTAAATGTATTTATTTTAATATAAGAAAAAAACTTTCACAGGGTATTGCACATGGACTGCAAGCAGGGGTGGAAGCCAGCAGAGCAAAGAGAATGCAAGGAGATGAGGCAAAGTGCGCTCATCCCGATTCTCATTTTATTCATGTGCAGACTGAAAAGACAGTTTCAGGCGTTGGGTGCAATGTCCAGAGCAGTGACCTAGACATGTAGCTAATACCTTTTATTATTTCTTTTTTTCCTTTTTGGGAAGTTGATTTCTTCACAGTATCTTCAAATAGCTCTTGCTTTGACCCAAAATGATTTTAATTAAAAACGGTAACAGCAAAGAAAAAAAAGACAGTTCCTGAAATTCTAGGGGTAAGAGAAGGAAGGGTCAGGAGTGGCAATCTACTTGGAATGTAGGAAATTTCTTATAAAGCAGTGTCTTCCTAGACAGCATACTCTTTTTATTTAGATTGTATGCTTATTGGGGTTGGCTTGATGTGTGGGTACTGGTAGAGATAGGGAGGTGGGGTGATAACCCCCAATAATAATAGCCAAACAGAACACAGCACTCAGGATGATGCTTTATGACTTCATGGAAACCTCATAACAAGCCTAGGAGGTACTAGGTCCTTCGCAAGCTTTCTAAGATCACACAGCTAGCGAGCTGTGTATAACCACCAGGCTATCCTGCCTCCTTGCCTTCAGAGCGGCTCAGATTCTGGATTTGCAGCTCCCTGGCTGGATGAGCTCGGGCATTTGCCTTCTTTGAGCCTTGGTTCCCCACCTGCAGAACGAGGGTGATTTTAGAATGGCTGGGAAGCACTTGAAGCTCCTGGCTTTGACTCTCAGCAGCGGAAGTTGGGGTAGTTATTGCTGACTTAGTTTGAGTGGGCATTGTGCCAGGACTCGGTTACTCACACATCCCCCCCACTGAGCCCGGTTGAGGCCAAGGTTCCATGCCAGCGAGAAGCTGCCAATGTCTGGGCCTGCACAGAGCTCGGCTATATGTGGAAGGATGGGACCAGCCACTCTGGAAGCTGCTCCCCTTGAAACATTTTGACATGAAGGAATCTTCCTCTTTTGCTCCTCTTCCTTCCCTCCCCACTTCCCTTCCTCCCTCTATATCTTCTTCTTGAAACGCCCAGAGTCGGATAATGCCTTTTCCTAAGTACCTAACTGAGCAGGACGGGCAGTATGACCTCGGTTGGCACTGGGCAGGATTAAGGGAAGATTAAGGCCCTTTGTCAATTCTCATCTCCTCTCTGCACAGACAAGACCTGAAGTCTTGCTAAAGAATTCCCTTAGTAACAACTTTCTCTGGGGCTTTTGTAGATTGCCGCTGGCTGGGTGGAACTCCCACTGTGTGCAACCTTCCCAGGGAAGGGAGCCAGGCTGCCCACATCGGAGTAGGGTGCCAGGGTGTTTGCATTGGGTGGGGTCTCCATTCCAAGGCCAAGTCGACTCACCTCTTAAAGCCAGTTGCTTCAGACCTCAGAGACAAGCCACATCACGCCAAGAGACTTTTGCTCCCCAATTCCAGTGCCCAAAGGTGCAGTTCTGTGGTCACCAGCCCTCTCTTCCCTTTGTGTTCCCTTCTTCTCTTCATTTCTCCTGGTTTATGGAGGAAACATACAACCTGCTCTTACATAAGGCCAATCCTGCACTTTGCCCCAGGTCCCACTTTTTTTGACCTTCTCAAGGACTTCAAGTCTCTAATGATTTTCTCGTCTCCTGAGTTATCCATCTCTCCCTCTCCCTCGCATCGATCTCATCAGCCTACAGAACTGCCCCCATAGAAAAACAAGAACAGAAACCCTGACCTCTGCATGTCCACCCCCCCCCACCCTCATTTCTCTGCTTTCCTTCAGAGACAAACTTCTCTACACTCACCGTATCCATTTCCTCCATTCCCGCCTGTTCTCCAACCACTCCAGTCTGGCTCTGGTACCCCTCTGAATTCGCTCTTGCCAGAGTCCCTAAAGCCCATGTTCCACTAGACAACAGACCCTTAGGTCCTCAGGTTATGGGGCTCCTTAGATGTACTTGACAGAGTTGATCGCTTTCTTCCAGAAACTCCCCTCGCTTTCCTTCTGTGACGTAATCCAGGTTTTCCTACCTCCTCCCCTGGCCACTCCTTCTCAGCTTTCAACCTCGACTCTTCTTCCTGCCTCTAACTATTGGGTCTCCCATGGCTGACCCTGGTCTTCTTCTGTAGCTCATGGGATGATCTCATCCATCACCATGGTTTTAAACCCGGTCTCATGGTTGAGGACCCAAACATTTACACCTCCAGTCTTCTTGTCCCCTCACAATTCCATTGTCTACTTGACACATTCGTTTGAATGTCTCTTGGGTATTCCACACAGAATGCGTCCAAAACGAAACTTTCCATTGTCTTTCTCATCTGTTTCCTCCCCAGTTTTCCTCAGCTCCAGAAATGGTACCACCCTTCAACCCAGACACCCAAGCTGTCATGCGTGGTGTTTTCATCCCCCTCCCTTAACCCTATCACTCAATCAGCCACCAACTGTCAGTTCCGCTCCCCAGATGTCCTTCAGATCCCACTTTCTTCATCGTCACTTTGATACCCTGGGCCAGGCCACCATCAACTCCCACCCAGATGCTGTAACAATCTCCTAAGTAATCACCAGCCCTCGTTTCTCATACTGCTGTTTGCTGAGATGTTTCTAGAATGAAAATCAAGTCAGATCCCTTGCTTAAAACTATTTCATGCTCCCTACTTCTTAAGATGAAGTCTAATCTCCTTAACATAATTCACACAACCCTTCAGAGCCTGGCCCCTCCCTCCAGTCTCCAGCACCACCACCACCACCATCCTCCACCCCCTGCCCTAGCATTAGTACCCTCAGTTCCAGATACACTGCTGGGCTCCCAGAATGTTCTGTCCCTTCCAGGCCTTTGCACTTGCTGCTCCCTTCTTGGGGTTCATCCCCTCCCCTCCCTCACTCCCCAGTTCTGGTTGGCTTCTACTTATCCTTCTATCCTTGGCTTGGCTGAGATGTCACTTCCTCCAAAAAGCCTCCCCTGATTCATTCTCCCAAAACAAAACAAAATTAAATCAGATCAAAAACCTGAGTCATAAGCTTCTTTCTTCCCTGAGGAGGGATTAGGAAAGCTGTGTTTGCACAACGGGCAATCATTTTTACCTGCCTTCTTCGTTACAGATTAATAGAAATGGGTTAAGGATAGCATCTAAATATATATAATGACATACCACTAGAAAAACACAAACCTTTATCTGATATGTGACTGATGCGATCAGCTGATTGGGACAGCTCTTCAGAAAATGAAATAAAAGCAGAGACTTGACTCATGAAATGTATACTTTGCTCACATAAAAAGATACTTAACTGGGTTTTTATGGAAACCATTTTTTTCTTCCTAATGGGTGGTCCATTATCCCAATGACAGATTAAAGAATCCATGTCTGCCTTTCACGTATGTAATCACAACACCATCTTCTGCCATTTTAAACACACCCTTGGCTACTTTTGTTCCATTTATATCATTATCATCATTATTATTTGGGATGGCTTAAGGGTTCCCATGGAGTGAGAGGCTGGCGATAGCACATTTCGACACCCCGTGGTACCACTATTAGTTGTATTCTAAGTAGTAGGATCTGGCAGTAGTAGGGGCTGGAGGAATGAATGAAATTACTCTCAAACCGGAGATCCAGTGTTCACGTTCTAGGTCTCCGGTGGTCGATTCCATTGGCACACACAGCCTCCCTTCCCTGAATACGAAACCGTAGAATGACACAAAGGCAGGGTTCCTGGAGCAGCCTCAGGCTCCTCTTCCAAATGTATCAGTTGTCAGTTGAGCACTTGCTTACCCGAAGTTGTCACGGAGCAGGCAGGCTGCCTGCAGGATGGAAGAAAGCGTAAGTGGCGGGAGAAGGGACCAGGTCCCACCTGGCCTTGCAGATTTTATTCTCAGTCTGGTGAGAAGCTCTCAGGAATTAAAACACATCACTTGATCTGACTTCCTCTTTGTTTGTTTTGAAGATCACTGCAACACTCTGGAAAAGCAGATTCAGAACTGAGGAGAGAAATAAGGTATCTGGCTGAGACTGTCGACACCCATTTATGACACCCTATGAGCCCCCTCCCCCCCACCGCCAATGGCAATGCCTAGAACCGTCTCGCCATCTTGTGGTCAAACCTAGGGACTGCACATGTCCCATCTTGGTGTCCAGTATTCCATTCAGTGGCGGGTGGGGCCGGTATTTGGAGTCCAGGCTGACGTCCCATCAGGGTCTGGGGTCTAAAAGCCTATGTTCACATCCTGCTCTGACCACTGCCAGCCACGAGATCAAAGAGGATTCAGGCTCCTTCTCTGAATGGTGGCGAGAGCAATGCTCTCATCTCTTCGGATAGAGAGGCAATGAGAAATGGGATTGGGGCGGTCACAAGCTTTGTGTAAAGTCTCCTGTGGGTGGTCGGTGGGTACTGTTTCTCTTCAGTTCATATACGAACATCTTTCTTCAGCGTCGCCTTTAAACAAGAAAATAAGATGGCTGGGTGGTTTGGATGTTTAGCTCTGGAAGAGGTTCAGGCTTAACAGGTGTGGCCTCCTTGGTTTGTGGGGGCGGGGGCGGGGGGAGAAGCCATGACTGTTCAAGGCGCATGTTGGAGTGTGGACCTGCTGCTCCTCAGGTCGGCAGTGAGTCAGTCGAAAGCTCTGACTTCAGGTGAGGACACCAGAATGGGGCTCAGGAAGGGGGCCAGTCAGGACAGAAGCCAGGTCCTTCCTGGTGCAGATGAAGAGGGACCCAGACAAACTGTGAGTGGGGCTCGGTGCTCCCGGCAGCGCCCAGGGTGCAGAATGCTGGCACTGAGTGGAGATCATGCCCAATACCCGTCACTTTACAGAAGAGGAGAGAGACTGAGACACGGGAGAGACGAGGGGCCCTGCCCAGGCCACTCCCCGCTTTCAGTAGCTGTCCCGTCCCAGCAAACTGTAGCTGCCATCATGGGTCTTTGTCTCACCATGACCAAACACCTATTTTCTCAGAGGGCCCATGGAACTGTGGACTTTATAACCTCATCATTCCATTTCATCTTCCCAGCAGCCTTGCAAAAGGCTTGTTTCCATTTTACAGATGCGGAAACTGAGGCACAGGGGGATGATGTGATATACACAGGACGAGTGGTAGGTCCCAGAACTGAACCCATCTCCATTCAACTCTAGCAACAGGGTGCACGGCCACTAAAGTGTACAGCATCAGAAGAAGCGTTAGGCTCTTGGGTGGGGGGTTATAAAGAGGTGGTGAGGAGCGACCTGTTCTAGGAGGTCCGTCTTCAGTTTACTTGGATCTACTCTGGGGCCTGGAACAAATCGATTACCCTTACTCATCGCTTTTCGAAAAATGAAATAGAGGCTACAAAATGGCGGCCATAACAGCCCTGCCTCGGTGCCTGACACATGGCCAGTGACCAGATGAAGGCATTTTCCTCCTCTGGTCCCACCCAGCATCCAGCTGCCTCCTCCCCCCACCTACTTTAGAACCCAGATGAATGAAGCCTCCAAAGTTTGGAAGGAATGAAGCGCGAGTGCCTCTGGGGATTTCTTCCTACCCCAACAGTACACCTGTGGGAAGAGAAGCAGGGACATCCCTTGTTGGAAATACCCCAGGCCCCAAGGACGATGGCAACCCTGTCATTTAATGGAGAACAAAACTCTGTCCCAGGAGTCCTGGGAGAGCCTGGAGAGGGCATGGGGCTGGAGGGCAGATGCCATCTGAGGCTGGCTCTTCAGGCCTGAACCCGCCACAATAGAGGCAGGTCCCAAACCTTAGGCTGACCTTCCCCAAACATCCAGTTGACGGCTACCTGGTGTCCATTCACAGCGTGTAGCTTGGGTCATCTCGGCACTGTGCCCTCGACCCTAGGGACAGGAAAGTCCCTGTTTGATTCTGGCATTGTTTTTATGCTTCCTTGGGAGTCTTTCTAACCAGCCTGGGGCTCTGAAACAGACCGGACCTGGGAGGAAGGTGTCAATGGTGAATAAATGAGGGAGTGATGGATGATGGATTTCTTTCTGGTTCCTTGGAACCAGGGGTCATCTTTTCCCTCCCACAGAGCCTCCTGTCTGTCTTAGACTTCCTCTATCTCTGGAGTCCAGCGGAAGGGGTTTGTAGTGCTCAGGCATTCCCACTGTCGTTAGTGCCACCCCACA